>NC_141694.1:620877377-622201061 GCF_964263255.1 Lissotriton vulgaris | reverse complement strand
AGAACGGCTCTAAAAAATCTAATAGAGGACTAATCAATAACCATAAAAATGTCAGATAAGGGTAGAAACATCGTCATCCTAAATACCACAGAGTATGTATTGGAGGCCCATTCACAACTAAAGAACAAATAATATTATAGGAAATTAGAGAGGAATCTGACACAAATATTCAAAGTCAATCTGAATAAAAAAATCTCTCACTGGCAACAACAGAATCTAATTGATGACGATGAAAGACATTCGTTGATCACCAAACACCCCATCACAGCAACAATATACTTTTTACCAAAGGTACATAAGAACCCATTAAAACCGCCAGGACGTCCCATAGTGTCTGCAAAGGAATCACTTATGGAACCAGTGGCCAACTATATTGATGTTTTCTTAATGCCCTTTGTGTTAAATCTGAGCTCATTCCTTAAAGATACTGCTGATCTCCTGAGGCACCTCCAAGAACTACCAGGGCAACCATCATATATGTTAGTTACGATGGATGTAATATCGCTTTACACAACATTGAAAATAACATCGGCCTAATAGCATGTGGATTTTTCTTAACCCCTTCGCTGCTCGGCACATTCCCCTGCTGTGCTGGGGGGGGCACGCACAGCGCTCCCATGCTCATGACGAGCTCAGCTCGTCATGAGCTACAGTGTGCCTGTGCTCATGACGCTCATGACGTTTCTTTAGACTGCTCAGCACAGCAGGGGAATTAGCCCAGCGTGCAAGCGTTCTAAAGGCCATGACACCGGAGCACTATAGCTCAAGACGAGCTGAGCTCGTCATGAGCATGCAAGGTGTTAAAAGAACGAGAGGTCCATTACAACCAACACAATCAAATGTTAATGGACATGATCGAAATGTGTCTAACACAAAATTTGTTTCTTTGGGTGATGATGAAATCTACCACCAGATAAAGGGTTGTGGGATGGGGTTCTCCTTCAGCCCTGGATACGCGTGTCTCACAATGGGATGGTGGGAACAACAGATAGCGTGGCATCCTAACAATGATAAATTTGTCAATAAAATCACAAAGTGATTATGCTATATTGATGATCTCCTAATAGTGTGGGATGGAACAGCACAGGAATTTGATGAATACTTTAAGAAACCAAACTCCACAGAAAGGAGACATCCACAAATGCTACCTTACATGCAGACAGTTTCCACAAAACATCAGTGAAGAACAACATCCCATATGGAGAATTTTTGAGACTCGTCACATCAGTTCCGAACGAGAAGAATGGCAAAAAATGGCAAGGAGATTCAAACATCGGGGGTACAAAGACGGCACCATCAAAAAATGCTGGAATAGAGCCAATGAGGAGAAAATAGAGGACAAATTAGAGTTGAAGAACAAGATACCAACAGACTCAAACACAACTCAACCGGTAGAGAATCCAGTGAGATTAATTTTGGACTATACAAGAGAGTCAAAACAAATTGTGGAAGTTCTCAGGAAAAATTGGAAGCTTCTACAATTAGATCCAATGGTAGAAAAAATAATGGGCAATCACAAGAACATCACTTTCCGCTGAGCTAAAAATCTAAGAGATAAGTTGGTACACAGTTACCATCATAATTAAGCTGAAAAGAAGGGAACACAATGGCTTAAGACAAAGGGATTACTGAAATGCCACTCATACAAGGTGTGTCAAATTGTGAAAAACACAACTGAAGCAGTATTACCAAACAACAAGATGTGTCACATAAGGGAACTGATCACGTGTAAAGGCCAATTCGACAACAGGTAAGAATTCGCCACATCAGCTTTATTGGCAGAGCAGTAAAGGACAGCAACACCATCCACACAATATCAGGTCCTTTCCCAACGCGTTTCGTATAACAACTTCCTCAGGGGCTTAGGACTAGGAGGTGGCAGCAGTCAAATTTGGCGGCAGTTTACACTAATGCCACGATTTAGGTTGCTGCAAGGCAAAACTTGGGTTTTTGATGTGTAGCGGCTTGTTGCCTGAGCCGCGTTGGAGAGCGCTAGCGCTGGTTCGGCGCACCAACGATTCTGTCATACGGCAGAATTGCGTATGGGACAGGTGCCGCTTTTTGGAGCAATGTCAAGTAGTTTTGGACAGTTTACACTAATGCCACTATCTACTTGGAGAAAAACTTGGAAAGAGGGATATGAGCAACGGGAAACTCACTGGAGTAAAACGGACGGAACCACGAGTACCAGCAGGCCACAGCGGTGGCCACGCCCTAAGAGGCGGGGTCCTTTTTTAATATTTAGGTTGCCGCCAAATTTCCCTGGTGCCACTTCCTAGTCCTAAGCCCCTGATGAAGTTGTTATATGAAACGCGTTGGGAATGGACCTGATATTGTGTGGAAGGTGTTGGTGTCCTTCACTGCTCTGCCAATAAAGCTGATGTGGCAAATTCTTACCTGTTGTGTGCATCCTCTACAGCAGGCAAAACTTGGTGTTTTGATGTGTAGCGTCTTGTTGCCTGAGCTGCGGAGGAGAGCGCTGGTACTGGTTCAGCGCAGCAACGATTCTGTCACACGGCGGAATTGCGTATCGGACAGGTGCCGCTTTTTGGAGCAATGTCGAGTGGTTTTGGACAGTTTACACTAGTGCCACGATCCACTTGGAGAAAAACTTTGAAAGAGGGATTTGAGCAACGGGAAACTCACTGGAGTAAAACCGATGGAACCACAAGTACCAGCAGGCCACAGCAGTGGCCACGCCCCAAGAGGCGGGGTCCTTTTTGAATATTTAGGTTGCCGCCAAATTTCCCTGCTGCCACCTCCTAGTCCTAAGCCCCTGAGGAAGTTGTTATACGAAACGCGTTGGGAATGGACCTGATATTGTGTGGATGGTGTTGCTGTCCTTTACTGCTCTGCTAATAAAGCTGATGTGGTGAATTCTTACCTGTTGTCTGCATCCTCTACAGCAGGCAAAACTTGGTGTTTTGATGTGTAGCGGCTTGTTGCCTGAGCCGCGGAGGAGAGCGCTGGTGCTGGTTCAGCGCACCAACGATTCTGTCACACGGCAGAATTGCGTATGGGACAGGTGCCGCTTTTTGGAGCAATGTCGAGTGGTTTTGGACAGTTTACACTAGTGCCACGATCCTCTTGGAGAAAAACTTTGAAAGAGGGATATGAGCAACTGGAAACTCACTGAAGTAAAACAGACGGAACCACGAGTACCAGCAGGCCATAGCAGTGGCCACGCCCCAAGAGGCGGGGTCCTTTTTGAATATTTAGGTTGCCGCCTAATTTCCCTGCTGCCACCTCCTAGTCCTAAGCCCCTGAGGAAGGTACGTGAGCAGGTTTTAGGGTTCCATCGTGCAGTTCATTCTTCACCCAGATTAATATAGACAATGGTCCGCCTAAAAAAAAAAATATATATATATATATATATATATATATATATATATATATATATTCCTTCAAAGTTGCAATACGTGCGCTCTCAGGACAGTGAAACTCCATACAGATGATGTTCAACAAGAATGTTTATGTTTTATGTAATAAACATTCTTGCAGAATATCATCTGTACGGAGTTTCATTGTGTTGAGAGTGCAGGTATTGCAACTTGCTCTGCCAGCGTGTGTGCCACTTTCCTTGGGTCCCTCACGATCCGGAAGGAGCAACGGTGATTGGATATATATATGCTGTAACTCTTGTTTCAATGGCAAAATGTTGATTCATTTATAACTACTGAAATAATTGGTTTTACGCATTTAAGCTGTTATCATATAAAACCTTCTTTTTCAGTTGTCCAAATCAATTGGAATGTATTTAAACAGTTATTGGTATTTCTTCCATTGCTATTACCAAAATGTTGCACTAGCACTTTAAATAGGGGTAATTATGTATGCATGGTCAGGTGACTACGGCCGCTTGGACGGCCAAAACGCGTCCTGACATTCGTGTTTGAAAAATAAAAATAATGCTGCACAGAAGTTTGGTCTGCGCCCGTGATTCCGCGTCCTAAGCGGGAAAGGATTACGAGTTGGTGCTCATGTTTACCGGCATTGGATTACTGCCGGTTCGCAGACCCCCTCCCATGAAAGAAGGCTTCACGGGAAGTAGTCTAATTGCCCGACGAAGCTCCCGTCCATCTTTACTGCAGGCGCGTGGTGCTGATTTGGCGGGGACCCCTGGGGCACAGTGTGGAGTTCCTGGAAGGCAAAGGAGTGGAGCCCCCCGAGCCATTGAGCTGTTTTCAGATCCGGATAGTAAGTGTGGAGTGTAGAGGAGAAATTACAAAGGAGTGCTGATTCATGTTGGCAGGTGTCACTCGGCTGAGCAGGCATTGAACGGAGGAACCGCTTGACTTTTCTGGCAACTCATCTCACGCGGTAGGAGGCAAACCGGCGCTTTTGCAGAAATAACATTGTGGCGGCTCGGGTCGGGAGGTGTGCACGCACTGGAGAGAGAGAAACTGACTAGAATCGGGTGTATTTAGTTCCACAGCGACGAGGAGTCCTGGTTGACATCTAAGTTCCCAAACAGTAAAAGAATATAACTCCAGTGTGGGACAAGCATATTTTCAAAGAAACACTTTTTTTCTTCACAAAATGTCTAATGACGTGCGTAGAGCCCGTGAGCTTGCCGCAGACGAAATGTTTTCAGATGCCTTAGAGAATGGGGCTACGGCAAGAACGGAACAAAGTAGAGAAACTGTAGCTGAATCTACTGGTCTAAGGGACTCATACAAATTGCTTGAAAAGTATAAAAGACAAGAGCAATCTAAGTGGTGGGAGGCGCGCTCTCTAAAACGATATTTGGATGTACGGAGAATATGACGTTTTTTGAGAAAAATGCTCTCGCATCAAATCTTTTCGAATACTTTTTCTCTTTTTGTACTGTATAGGCACGAGTCACTTTAAAATTTAGCACTAAGGCACGATTCACTTTAAAATACGTAGTACTGTATCACCAATGCACTTTATTCAAGGAATTTTAAATTGAATGTCTCTCTAATTTTAGGATTATTTACATTTTGACAGAATTAGTTAAGACCATGGGTGCACTAAGATGTGTCTAGAACATAATCTTTAAACTTTGTTGTTGGTATTTTACGAAAAATTTGTTTGCAGTTTGATTTGAAAATATAAAAATTGAAACTATGCAATTTTTACTACGTAAAAAAGTGATTAAGTGATTGTATGTTATTGTTTTAGATTATTCATAGATTTAATTTTCTAGATTCATTATTATTTTGTGGAAGTTTTATGGTGAGCACATAGATTTCAGGATTAAGAAAGTGCATCTAGGCTAGCTTAGGGGAAATGGAATGAAAAGCATTTATGCTGTAACTCTTGTTTCAATGGCAAAATGTTGATACATTTATAACAACTGAAATAATTGGTTTTACTCATTTAAGCCGTTATCATATAAAACCTTCTTTTTCAGTTGTCAAAATCAACTGGAATGTATTTTAACAGTTATTGGTATTTCTTCCATTGCTATTACCAAAATGTTGCACTAGCATTTTAAATAGGGGTAATGATGTATGCATGGTCAGGTGACCAAGACCGCTTGGACGGGCGAAATTCGCCCTGACATTCATGATTGAAAAATAAAAATAAAAATAATGCTGCACAAAAGTTTGGTCTGTGCCCGTGATTCCGCATCTTAATCGGGAAAGGATTACAAGTTGGTGCTTATATATATATATATATATATATATATATATATATATATATATATATATATATATATATATATATATATATATATATATATATATATATATATATATATATATATATATATATATATATATATATATATATATGTATATTAGAAAAGAGAAGTACTGTCCCCATTATTTGGGCACACCCTATTGTATAGACCCTTGCTTAGCATTGTTGGTTTTTTTAATCTATGTGTACTTGATTGTGCTGCGTGCGACTTCAGTGGTCACTACATTATTTTACTGTGCTGCAGGTGTCATTGTGTTCCTTGTATGACGTGTGAAATTAGGTCCACTTTCAAGTGTGGTATGGCTTCAGTGTTATTTTCAGTTAAGATTCAAGTTGACACCAAAGTTTATTTTCAAAAGTGTGTTCCCATGGAGACTGATGTGCTTTGTTCTGACAGGTGCAGCTTGTTATATTGCTCTCCTGAGTATGAGGCACAATAATTCCTGGTTCTTGTTAAGTAATACTCTACTCTCATATTTGAGCATAATTCATATGTGCTCAAAATAGATGACTGAGCTGTGAGACAGAAAGACTGAATCTACGGTCGTAGTTCTAATGTCTAAAAACTAACCTCATTCTAATTGTGTTTTTTAGTCCTCATATTTAAAGATGTAAGGAACATGCTGTAGGTTATGATGAATTGTTTACGATTTCATTTACTCTTGCTCTAAAATGTATGTGTGTATATATATATATATATATTCACTGAAAAAACCATAGGTTATAGACCATATATAGTTAGGAATTCGCATTTACAAAACCTTATTTTACTCACACAAAACCATTGAAATTCCATATATAGTTAGTTGCACTAACTATATATCGCGCACCCGCAATCCACTGCTGATGATGTCACATATTACATCATTCATGACATGGTCAGTGACATCACTGATGACATCACTGATTTTTTTTTTTTTTAAATATATTTTTATTGCAGGAATTAGTAAATCGTTACAGTATCGACCAGCTATGTATCATAGGCAGTATCAACAGTATAAGACCCATTGGCCCCCCACCTTCAATCCCGAACACAGCCATCCGGCCCACAACCCTGGGGTCGGGCGGCAAAATACAGAGGGGGATCAGTAGGATGCTTGAGCTGGTCCGGATGATACACTGTCCGTCATCTGCTTTTCTAAACAAGCCTATAAACCCAAAAGAAAAGAAAAGAAAACCCCCACCCACAAAGAACTACTAAGCAAAGAAACCCCGCCCCACCCCACCACCAGCGCCAGGGAGCCACCTATACAGGATCTGCCTTGGGACCCACGGGGAAAGCAATAGGACCATCAGTACAAACGTTTACCGGGACTCGGGGCGAGTCGCTTCTTCACTTTCAGAGTCGCTGGGGGCACAATAATCCCTGAGGGCCTGAACCAACATTTCCCATTCCAACGCGGCCTCCTGCGCCTTCTCATTACGCTGCCTCCAAGCTAGTTGATATCTCAGCGCGCTCTCCCCCGCCGCCCATTTCAAAAGCTCACTGTGCCATCTGCTGCCTGTTGGACCAACCCGTGCCTTCCAGTTCCTGGTCACCTCTCGCTTAGCCAGGAGGAGCCCTAGGTCGATAAATTTACTAGAAATTGTATTTCTGGGGGTATGGGGGAACCAGTGCAGGAGCCCCACCGCCGCATCGAATGATAAGGCTCTCCCCGTCACCTCCTCCAGGGTCGTCTCTACGTCCCTCCAGTAAGATGACAGACCTGGACAGGTCCATAACATATGTAGGAGGTCCGCTTCCGGAGCCGGACACCTAGGGCATGCCGCCGAATTCGTGGCAAAGTATCGCCTGATCTTCACCGGGGTCAGGTACGCTCTATGGAGAACGTAATAGTGTACCAACTGAAAACGGGCGTTGCGTGTGCCCTTCCAGGCTCGTCTCACCAGCTGGGACCAAGTCGTCTCCGGGATCTCCCTACCAATGTCCTCCTCCCAACAGTTTCTGAGAGTGGTGAGAGGAGCTAACCCTTCGTTAATCAACCTGCCGTAGAGGCAAGTGACCGCCTTCCCCGTGTCCGCCGACATCATCACGTACTGGCACACCTGAGATAAAGGGGGTTCCTCCTGCCCGTTCTTCCAGTGTGCCTGGATCGCTCTCATAATGGCCGAGTGTAGCAGAAAGTCACCACGGGGGATCTCGAAGCGGTCAATAAGATCTTGAAAGGACAAGAGCGCTCCGTCCTCGTATAGATCCCCAACCAGCTGTAAACCGGCATCCTCCCAGGCCGCCAAGCGTGACCAATCCCCTCCGTGGGGGAGGGCCGTCAACATCCCCAACGGTATTTCAGGTGCGTACGGGATCCTCAGTTGGCCCCGGGCGTGGGCCCGGTTCCAACACAGGCGGATAGTCCGCTCCTCCATCGACAAGTCCCGAAGGGCCAATCGCTGTCGCAGCGCTATAAAGGATAGAACATGCCTGGCCATGCCCGTTCCCCTCCCGTCTTCCGGGCCCCGGAATTCCCTGGCGACCTCCTGGGTGAAGGTCTGGAGCTGCGCCGCCAGATAATACTTTTCAAAGTCCGGCACCACGAGCCCCCCCTCGTCTTTCGGCCTCATCAGGGTCTTGAGGGCCACTCGCCGGCGGCCCGATCCCCAGAGGAATCCGACCACCATGGAGCGTAACAGTCGAAACGTGGCCGGTGGGACCCAGATCGGTAGAGTCCGGAAATAGTACAATAGCCGGGGAAGCGCCACCATTTTAAGCAGGGCGATCCGTCCCGCCACCGAAAGCGGCAGCGTGGCCCAAAAGGCCATGCAGCCTCGGAGTGCCCGAATGCTGCGGGCAATGTTCCCATCTAGGAGGTCAGGTTGGTCGTGATAAACAAATACCCCGAGGTACTTAAAGCAGTCGGGTTCCCACCTAATCTCCCTACTTAGGGCAGGGGCAGGAGTGCCCCTGCGTACCGGAAAACGACAGGTCTTGGACCAATTCACACGGAGACCCGAGACCTCCCCGAACTCTGTAAGCGCCCCCGCCGCTCCACGTAAAGCGTCGATCGGGTCCTCCAGGAAGAGCAACAGGTCGTCCGCATATAGTGAAACATAATGCGGGCCCACAGGCGTCCACAAGCCCGTATAATGGGCTCCCGATCGAAGGTGCAGCGCGAGTGGCTCCACCGCCAGCGCAAAGAGAAGTGGGGACAGTGAACACCCCTGCCGCGTGCCTCGTTCTACCAGATATCGCGAGGAGATCAGCGGTCCCGCCCGGACCCTGGCCGACGTGGAGGCATATAGAACCGTGGTCCACCTGACAAAGCCCTCCCCGAGGCCGAATCTCCGCAGTACCGTGCAGAGGTAGTCCCACTCCAGGCTATCAAAAGCCTTCTCTAAGTCCACCGACAGGACGACCGGGGACGGGGCATCCACGAATGGTTCCCCTAGCAAACGGAACAACCTGCGGATATTCATAGTCATGTTCCGTCGTGGGATGAAACCAGCTTGGTCCACATGCACCAGGGAACTCATGTGTCCCAGCAGCCTCGAGGCCAAGATGCTGCTCAGTATTTTATAGTCCACCGTCAGCATCGATAGGGGACGGTAAGACCCCGGGTCGGACGAGTCGCGGCCTGGCTTAAGGAGAGGAACCACCAACGCCTCACACATCGAGCTCGGGAGTCGCCCCAGCCTCTTCGCCTCCCTGTAGACCACCAATAGTCGAGGGGCTAGGAGGTCAGCGTAAGCTGCATAAAACTCCACCGGCAGGCCATCTAGGCCCGGGGTCTTGTGTCTCGCCATCCGTTTGATGGCCCCACGGATCTCCCCCAGCTCAATGTCGGATCCCAGGGCTTTCGCCACTTCCTGCTCCACCGTGCGGAGCTCCAGTGGACGTAAATAATCCTCAAGTCGGTCAGGGTCTCGTGCGGAGCGACTACGGTATAAACATTCATAATAATGCCGGAAGCAGCTAAGAATCTCTGGTTGGGTGTGTACCTCGGTGCCGTCCGCCTGTCGCATACTTGTCGTCGATTGGGATTGGCGCGTAGGGTCCGCCAACCACGCCAACAACGCACTCGATCTGTCCCCCTCTGCGATGGATCGGACCGTGTAGGCCTTATAGTCAAAACAGCGGAGCCGTTCGACCTCTGCCGCCACCTTTTCCCTCGCCTCCGCCGTTGGTACTTGCAATTCCGGGTGCCCGGGGCGCCGAAGTTCAAGCTCGCGGAGTTTCCGATCCGCTGCATCTAAGTCAGCTAGGATAACACGCCTCATGCCCACCTTCTTAGAGATGCAGTAACCCCTCACCACTACCTTAAAAGCATCCCACTCTAACGCTCTGGTACGCGCGGTGCCGCCGTTGGACGCAAAAAATTCCACCACCTTGTCCCCCAGGTCCGCCCTGAAAACACTGTCCTCAAGGGTCTCGGGTTGCAGCTTCCAGGTGGGCACCGCCGGCCTCCCGGGGAACCAGCGAAGGTCCAGCAGGAGGGGGTTATGGTCCGAGATGGTCCTGGATAAGTACTCGGATCGGACCGCCGCTGAGACCAATTCGGGCGACCCTAGAAAGCCATCTAGTCTGACATGTAACTCATGAAGGCTCGAGAAATATGAATAATCCCGAGCTGCGGGGTGATGCGCTCTCCAGATGTCCGTCAAACCCCAGCGAGTCTGCCAATCCTGACGACCCTTAGCTGTGCGACGAACCGGAGAATCGGGAAGCGGTGGATGTGAGCGATCAATGTCTACGTCCACTACGGAATTGAAGTCTCCGCCAAGCAGAAGGGGCCCGGAGAAGAAGTGGGCCAACGAGCCCGATAACCTGGAAAGGAAGGCAGTCTGGTCCATGTTAGGAGCATACACACAGCAAACGTTCAAGTCCCTCCCTCCCAGTGTTCCCGAGATAGCCACGTATCGCCCCTCCGGATCTACCACTGTTCTCGTGACCTGGAAGGGGACCCCCGCCCTGATCCATATTAGCGCCCCTCTGGCATAAGCGGAGTACGAGGTGGAAAAGACCTGCCCCCGCCATCTACGCTGTAGCGCCGCCCCTTCCGCCTTGTTCAGATGAGTTTCCTGCAGCAGCGCCATTTGTACTCCCCTACGCACTAAATAAGCGTGGACCTTGTGGCGCCTGGACATAGTATGAAGCCCCCTTACGTTCCAAGTGACACATTTCAAATTAGCAACATCAGCCATTGTCCCATAACGTTCTCGCAGAATCTCCCCATTCGGGTCCCCACAAAAAAAAGACATCATTCCCCCCAGCACTGATGGCGGCCATTTCCCCCAACCAAAACCAAACCACCCAAGAACGAAACAAACCCTCACCCACCCACCCCAGAACAGGACCCAAACTATACCATCTAGATCCCATCCAAACCTCGCCTTCCATCAACCCAATAACCCCAACTAATCCCACGGTCGCCACCGTGGGAAGGCCTTAAGGACCAGGTGCGGGCCGGGCGGAGGCAGTGGGCCCTCGACGCTTAGGCCACCAGGACCATTGCAAGCCCTAAACAGTGTCGACAACCTCTCCCGGGGCAGAAACAGGGGCACCCCCCCCCCTCGTTGTCAGCAGCTTATGGGCGGCAACCGCCTCCCCCCTGCCGGGCCCCCACCCAAAATAAGGCAGCACACCCCGGTACCCTTGTCCATCCAAAAGGTCCTCCACCGATTTCGGTGTGATCACCGGTGTATGGGCACTATCAGTCACTGAGTCCTCCGAGTCCGATGGTGCCACCTCTTCACCCAGGTTTTCCTCCTCCTCGATGGCTTCGTCCCGTGCACCCGACAACTCCGACAACACTTCCAGCACTCCCCTCCGCTCCGACGACGTCTCTGCAGTGGAGGGCCCTCCCGTGCGGCCGCGGCGATTCCTGATCCTCCTGGATCGCCGCCTCTGTTCCGGCTCATCTGCCTGTTGGGACGAGGAGCCGAAACCATCTTTCCCTGCCCTATAGAGCTCGAGCCAGGCACAGACATCCTCCGGGGTGTCGAAGAACTGAGTTTTGTCGTCGACTATGATGCAGAGCCTTGCTGGGTAGAGAAGCGAGTACTGGATGCCCTCGCTCCTGAGCTCGCGCTTGACCGCCAGGAAGGAGAAACGCTTGCGTTGAGTCTCGTAGGTGTAATCCGGAAAGATGTTCACCTGACTGTTCGCTACTTCGAATGGACCATTACGCCTGGCGGCGTTGAGGATTAAATCCCTGTCCTTAAATTGCAATAATCGCGCCACCACTGGCCTCGGGGGGCGTCCCTGTTGCGGCGGCCGCGCCGGGACTCTGTGGGCACGCTCCAGGGTGTAGAAGGAGGATAGCCCCTCCGGGGCCACCGTGTCACGGAGCCAGGCCTCCAAGTATGTCACCATGTCGCCATCTTCGATTTTTTCCGGGAGGCCCACGACACGAATGTTGTTCCGCCTGTTGCGGCCTTCCGCATCCTCCGCCCTCTGCTCCAGGGACGCAATTCGGGACAGGGCATCCTTCATCGTCGCAGCCAAGGTTCGCTGCGCCGGCTCCAAGGTTTTCACCGAGCTCTCCACTTCTTTGACCCGGTCCGAAAGTTTGCCATGGTCCGCTCTGAGGAGACCTAGGCTCGTAGCCACCTGGGCAATGTCTTGTTGGAGGGCCGATCTCGTGGTCGTTATCGCCTCTAGGACGCGGTCGAACTGCCGTTGCATCGACGCGCCATCAGAACTCTTTAGGTCCCCAAGCTCTTCTTTGTCCTGGGCTTCCGAGTCCGAGGCGGTCGGGGTGGGCCCCTCGGCTCCTCTAGGTTTCCCCATGTCGCTGGGGGCACTCCGTGAAGGCCCCGGAGTAGGCGTCTCCGGGCGCAGGTGTCGACCACGACCCTCCCGGCTACTGGTCCTCAGATCGAGTACAGGAGACCTCCGTCTCCAGGGCCTGTGGAGACTTCTCCGCTTCGACTCACGCCACCGCCATGGCGTCCGAGGGCACCGATGAGGGGGCGGGGACAACCGTCGCCGTGCCAGGCAGGCCCGCTCACCCGCTAGAGATCCAGGGTGAGGGTCTCCAACTCCACTGGACGATGTGTAGTGCCAAGGTGTCGCGCCTCCCATGGAAGTGGGCTGGCCGGGAAGACGTAGCTAGGTGCGGAGTCGCGAGACGGGCCACCGCCCGGATCACAGGGCGTCCGCTCCCGGGGTCTCCTATAACGTGGGCATCCGCCCGGCCACCCAGCCGAGTGCAAACTCGTCGTGAGACATCCGATCCAATAGACAGCCAGTGCATAAAGCAGTCCGGGATGGCGAAGTCGGGCGCAAGTCGCCGCTCGCGACGCTCCTCCAAGTCAGTGGGTCCGGCCAGGGGGACAAAGAAGTCCGGGCGCCATGTTGGGTCGCACTCCGCGACTCCGCAAACTTCGGTTGCACTCCGGAGCAACCCTCGTCCGAGCCCCACCAAGGGCCCCGGCAGGTCTCCGTCGGTCCGCTCAGCCGAATGCGGGGTCTGGGGTGCCCCGCAGCCTCCGATTTACAGGATAAATCCGGGCTCAGTCCCGGAGCCGAGCTCTCAGGCGACCATCGCCATCGGCGCCCAAGCCACGCCCCAGATGACATCACTGATGACATCTCAAATGACATCACTGATGACATCTCAAATGACATCACTGATGACATCACTGATGACATCTCATTTGACATTACTGATCACATCACTGATGATATCATTCATGTGATAATACGATGAACCTCTTCAGACTCTAATATAACCTTAGATACAATCAGTGTAAACAGACACTCACAGACTGTCACTCATCCATGGAGTTGCTCACACACCTAGTCAGTCATGCAAAGAATCAATCACACCTCCATTTCCTCAACTATACAGTTATACAAACTTTACTTATTCAAACATATACTAACACATATTTACTCTCTTATACAATTCCTGATACAAGTTCACAATGATCCATACAGCCACTCACACATTCACTGGCTCTTATGCACAGTTATTTATATATGTCAACTCTCACATGTACTGTGTTTTACATATGTACTTACTTTGACATGTAGCACTGAGATATCCATTCACTCACCAATACACTCATGCACACAGTCAACCACCCATACAGCTGTTTCCACATGCACTTTTGAAACCATACATCTAGCGAATCAACTGCTCACACATCTATGCACAGAGTCATACACCTCCCAGCCACCCACACACACACTCAGTCTCCCATACAAATACTTGGGCAACCAATCAATAACCCTTATAGTTACTCATATAGCTACTTATCAACACATGCAACAGTTTACAGAACAACAGACATAATGATGCACAAATTAAGACAGTTTAGTCACTAACCCATGCACTCAGTGAGACACATTTAATCACTCACTCATACAGTCAGTCATGCACCTACTAAATCCTTCATCCAGACACTTATACATCCACTTATTCTTCAATATGTAAGACATATTTTAACTTTACAGAAACATACAGTCACTGGATGTTGTCATCAGTGATGTCATCAGTGATGTCATTTGAGATGTCATCAGTGATGTCATCAGTGATGTCACTGACCATGTCATGAATGATGTAATATGTGACATCATCAGCAGTGGATTGCGGGTGCGCGATATATAGTTAGTGCAACTAACTATATATGGAATTTCAATGGTTTTGTGTGAGTAAAATAAGGTTTTGTAAATGCGAATTCCTAACTATATATGGTCTATAACCTATGGTTTTTTCAGTGAATTTTCAAGGTTTTGTAAATGCTAATTCCTAACTATATTTGGTCTATAACCTATGGTTTTTTCAGTGAATTTTCAAGGTTTTGTAAATACTAATTCCTAACTATATATGGTCTATAGCCTATGGTTTTTTCAGTGAATATATATATATACATACATATATAAACATATATCATCTGTATATCTATATAAATACAAACATAAATGCATGCATACATATACTTATATGCATACAGATGCATGTTATTTACATGAAAGTTGAAAAAACACTAATAAAAGCAAAGCTAAAAAGCCACCTCATTACAAACAGAATGGCTTTAACTTAAACGAGGGCAAGATCTATTGCATTTTCAATGCTTGTTTACTTTGGTTCCATCAAGAAGGCATTCAGATGTGTCACACATTTGCCATAAATTCTGAATTTTAGCACTCTAGTTGCACATTAGATCACTGTAGTAAAGCTACTGCTCACCAGGGACGTCTGCTGCTGGTATTCAAAGTGCATGTTTCAGTCTGCATGTCAGAATTTTTTTAATGAAATAGAAGAGGATTTGAGAAGTCACTCAAAATGATCCCTAATTTTTCTTTCTGAAGCACTAATCATACTTTCTATGGCAAAATTAACCCCCTCATGTTGTTCCTTTTAAATTGAGTGTTTTCAGACTTACCACTTCATTCCAATGAAGATGGCTTCTGGTGTGCCATACTTTTGTCATAAGTAAGACTGTTAGCGCTCTAGTTGTTCTTTAGAACACTCTGGGACATTCTGTCATTGGGCTATACTTGGGGTACATCTGGGTGATATTTGGGCTACGTTTAGGCTCTTTTGTCTCTGGTGGCCATCTTGGGAGACTGTATGTCAGAATTTTTTAATGAAATTGAAGAGGGTTTGAGAAGTCACTCAAAATGTGCCCTAATTTTTCTTTCTGCAGCACTAATCATAATTCATATGGCAAAATATACCCCCTCATTTTGTTCCTTTTTAAATTAAATGTTTTAAGAGTTACCACTTTATTCCAATCAAGATGGCTTCAGGTGTGCCATACCTTTGTAGTAAGTAGGACTGTTAGCGCTCTAGTTGTTCTTTAGAACACTCTGGGACATTCTGTCATTGGGCTATACTTGGGCTACATCTGGGTGATATTTGGGCTACATTTGGGCTCTTTTGTCTCTGGTGGCCATTTTGGGAGACTGCATGTCAGAATTTTTTAATGAAATAGAAGAGGATTTGAAAAGTCACTCAAAATGTGCCCTAATTTTTCTTTCTGCAGCACTAATAATACCTTCTATTGCATAATATACCCCCTCATTTTGTTCCTTTTTAAATTAAATGTTTTAAGAGTTACCACTTTATTCCCATCACGATGGCTCCAGGTGTGCTATACCTTTGTAATAAGTAGGACTGTTAGCGTTCTAGTTGTTCTTTAGAACACTCTGGGACATTCTGTCATTGGGCTATACTTGGTCTACATCTGGGTGATATTTGGGCTACATTTGGGCTCTTTTGTCTCTGGTGGCCATTTTGGGAGACTGCATGTCAGAATGTTTTAATGAAATAGAAAAGGATTTGAGAAGTCACTCAAAATGTGCCCTAATTTTTCATTCTGCAGCACTAATCATACTTTCTATGGCAAAATATACCCCCTCATGTTGTTTCTTTTTTAATTAAATGTTTTAAGAGTTACCACTTTATTCCAATCAAGATGGATTCAGGTGTGCCATACCTTTGTAATAAGTAGGACTGTTAGCGCTCTAGTTGTTCTTTAGAACACTCTAGGAGGCTGCAGTAGAACACAAAGGAATCAACTGACAGTCTCTGTCCTTGTTGGATGTACATGTTTTACTGAGAATGTCAGACTTCATTTTCACATGACTGAGAAAGATAATGTGAATTTACAGAAAATATGCTTTCAGTTTAGCTTATAGATCCCCTTCCAAACCACTGTGGGAAAATCATGAGATATTAGTTTTCTTTCAAACAATATTCATGATATCACAGCAGAAGGTTTTTTCACATGGTAAAATCACCTTAGAACCCACCACAATTCCTAAAACGAGTATGGTACCATCAACAAATGATTTATAATGTAACTAAAGTCCTAAAACCCTCTATTAACTACAATGCTTTTTAATGAGGTGCTATCATGTATATTGGTCCCAAGATGGCTCCCAACACTTCTTGGATGAAGTGCTGACAGCCAATCAGATCAGATGTGTGGTTAGGCTCCGCCCAGATATATATCTTTTTTTGAACCTAAATTACTGAAAATCCACTGGAGCACATATATTGAGACCTAGCAAAGGCACATCAGGCTAACAGTCCCTACAATTTTGCCAAGTTTCGTGCAAATCCATTCAGCCGTTCGAGCTAAAAGTGAGGCCAACCGCCCTATGGAAATTAACATGGGAAAAATGCGTTTTGGGACCCCCCTTTTTTCTCGGCCCCCCCTTGATGAAACCCCCCCAAATTGTCAGGGGCTGCTGAGAAACATAATGTTCCATTTTCCTGAAAATTTCAGCCAATTCCGTCCACAAACGCCAAAGTTATTAGACATAGAATTTTCAAAAATCCCATAGAGAAAAAATCCTAACTATATATACCTACTGGCGACCGCCAGTAGGTAATATATATATATATATATATATATACATATATATATATATATATATATATATATATATATATATATATATATATATATATATATATATATATATATATATATAGATATATATATTGAATTGAAAAGGACGATATAGTATGGAATATCATTCTTATTAAGTAACAACAAAACAAAATACAATTGTAGAAATAGTAAACTTTAAAATGTCCTATTGTTTGCCCAGTGCTGTGTTTATTTAGGCTTTAAAGAACAACACTTAAGTCCACCTTTGCATATGAAAGTGTGTCCAGCATGTGCTTGTTCATGACATGAACCAAAGAGCCCAGCATAGGCCAAGGAAGGTCAGATAATTGCCAGAATTCCAGGATATCCATAGGCTATTAAATAATTACATTTTATATCCATTAGATATAAATGTATCAGAAACGCCTGCAAATCTGAAATGAGTGTGACCCTCTTTGACTGATGATGGACACCTACCCTGATAATTAGTAGGGATCATATGGTTTTACATGTTTGTATTATGGCTACATTTAAGGCATGCTCCAAGAGTGGGCAGGGTGACTAAGGCTAGTGGAGTTCTTTATGGTAATTTCGATTTTATCATAAATTGTCTGCTCAACAGATAACATAATATTAACACAAAATTCACAATATGTTTGAACTTGCTAACATAGCAGGTCTCTGGAGGCTCTAGCATCCTAAACACAATGATTTGTCTATTTTTTTTAGTCTCTGTACTATCCTTCTTTATGTGACTACAAGTTAATATCCAGTAACTTGGTACACCTCGTCTCTGCCTCAGAGAAAGCACCAAATGTTGAGTCTGATCAAACTTTGTTCCATGTACTACTTTAGCTGCAAAGGTTGGGATCTCAGCTGCTGATGAGTGATGAATTCAAACCACGTATAAGCTCACCCACTTGGAGAAACATGACACTGTTAACCATAGTCTGTTGAAAACCAAACTACAAGAGGGTGGTTTGGGCAAAGGCATGCTCAGTTGGTCTAATCTTCTCTGTTGGACCATGTGCAATTAGTTGTGTTAGCTCCTTCCACTATGCCACCTTGAAACATTCATCAGTCCTCTCAACTTGCTCTGTACTTCTTAATTTTATAACAATCCACTAGTTTTTCTCCTCTACTGTTGTGGATTCCAGTTTTGCACTTCACTGATTGCACACAGACCCTCATTTTAATGTATGTCCTATGAATTCCCTCTCGTTTTTTTGCTAGGCTTAACTCACTGATCATCAGTTTTATGGAAAGGTAAGCTATATGGTTTTGTCTTAAAGTAAGTCACCACTCCTTATGACAGAGGGCCTAGGTCACCTACCTTTGCCTTCTACTACAGTGCTTTTCTAACACACATCAAAGGATTCAGTGGACTTAAGAGGGTGGAACAGATACAAATAGGGACCCTTGCTTGTAGTCAGGGTAAGGGAGATACACACTGATACACATTCTAGATAACCCCTGCTCAACCGCTTGGTGGATTGGCAAGAGATGAAAGGCTTATCCCAGAGGCATAGTGTAAAGTATTTGTACTCACAACACACAGTAATACAGTGATAAAACCACAAATGGACACCACACCAGTTTAGAACTATAAAGTATCTTTATCTAAACTTAACAAGACCAAAACGACAAAAATCCAACATACAAGTAATAAGAAACATGACTTTCAAAAGGTTTTAGTAACTGAGCCCATAGAAAACTATGGATGCGTGATTTCTTGCAAAGTACCTGTTGTTGTGACAAAATTCACCAACCCAAACAGCCGCAGCGATGGGAAGCATAAAAAAACAAAGAGATGTGTCAATTCCTGAGACCTTCGTGGATGCAAAGCCACAGTTCCACTGGACATAGTTGAGCGGTGCGTTGGGTCCTGTCTGTAGGGGGCAGCGATGCGTTGATTCTGAGACGACTTCGATTTGCGGGTGATGCATTGGGGAAAACTTGCCGCACAGGGATGAGGCACGGAAATTTGGGATGCGTCGGTAAATGATGCGGTAGCTTTGAGCGGCGCTGCTTCGGTTTCTTCAGGCACCATCCCTCGATGCATTGATTCTTGCAGGGGCAACAGGGGCTGCATCGGTTTCAGCAGCAGCACAACAGTGCAGGGAGATTCTCCTCACACCACGGCGTTGTGTCCAAAAAACTATCACAAGAAGAGCGTTGCATCAATTTTCTTGTTGTTGCTTTGCTTTCCAGCTCCTAGCAGCAGAAACAACCTCCAGAGGCCCCACACAGTCACAGACACTCCTGGCAGGTCAGAACTCCCGGCAAGGGAGTTCAAGGGAGTTGTGGGGTAGTCTTAGTGTTCATGAGAGTTCAAAACAGGAGGCATGCTCTACTCAAGCTCTTGGAGAATTTCCTCAAGCAGGGGACATAGCACACAGCAAAGTCCTTCTTTCATTGGCAGAAAAAGCAACTGCAGGCCAACCCTGGACACACAGCGAGGGCAGTAATTTTCCTCAGTCACGCCAGCTCCTCTCCCTGGCAAAGGTTTCTCTTGATTCCAGAAGTAGTCTAAAGTTCAGGGGTTTTAGGTCTAATACTTATACCCCAAAATGTCTTTGTTCTCTTTGTGCAGAGAAGCCATGTGCCCTGTCAAAACCAGTTCAGTCCTCTCTGGTGCAGCTTCCTGGCAAGAGGTGGACACAGCATTGTGGAATGCAGTTCAGGCCCATTCAGGTGAAAGGAAATCTCTACCCCTACTCTAAATGCAGCCGAGGTCTATTCAGCCCAGCTCTGACTAATCAGGCTTTCTGGAGCCACTGTTCCTCTTCAGACCCTGACACTCCAAACCCAGACAGTCAATCCAATTCCTAGCAGAGGCTCACTGAATGGCTAAACAAGAAAATACCTACTTTCTATATGTGGTATTTTCAAACACAGAATGTAAAAAACATCCTCACTAAGAGATGAATTTTAACATTCTTAGTTCAAGCATACTAAACGTTATATTCCGACCTTGTTCCCAGGGGCAGTTATGTTTATAAGATGTTATAAACAAACTCCCCATGCTGTCCTATGGGAGCAGGTGACCTTGCAATAGTGAAAAACAAAATTGGCAGTAGTTCACTATCAGGACATGCCACACACATCAGGGCATGTCCTACCTTTCACATACACTGTACCCTGCTCACAGGGGTACATTGAGCTTACCTTAGGGGTGACTGACATGTAAGAAAAGGGAAGATTAGGGCCTGGCAAGTGGGTGCACTTGCCGAGTCGACATGGTAGTTACAACTGTGCTCAGACACTGCAGTGGCAGGTCTGAGTTACCATTTCAGAACCACTTGTGTGGGTGGCACAATCAGTGGTGCAGGCCCACTAGTAGTATTTGATTTTCCAGCCCCAGCTACCTCAGTGCTTTTTACTAGGGACTGACCAGTAAATCAAATATGCCAATCATGGATAACCAATCATGATAACAATTTACACAGAGAGCATGTGCACTTTAGCACTGAATGGCAGTGGAAAAGTGCCCAGAGTCCTAAAACAAACAAAAATCGGTCATGAAAAAATAGGAGGAAGAAGCAAAAGGTTTGGAGATAACCCTGCGAAAAAGGGCTAAGTCCAACACTGATCAAACAAATCCTGTTAAAACCACTTTATGTTTTCCATATAGTCATTTGTAACATGAGTGCCAACTGTGATTGATATTTAAAGAGAAAGTTTATCAATAGAAGAGTACTACATTCATGAAATTATTCATAAATACAGCAATTAAAGGAAGGAAGGTAACAATAACTAAGGAGGGGGAAAGATAAATAGGTGTATGCACAAATTGAATAAATAATAGATACATAGGTCTGATTATAAATATTGGCTCGCTACTTAGCCTGCCACGCCCTAGGATGGGGAATGTTTTAACTCCCTTACTGCAGATTTATAGATTACAATGCCTGCTGGCTGCGACCTATGGGGCAGAGGTCTGGGGGATAGAGAATAGTCCCTTAGTACAGATTGCGCAAAACAGATTCTGTAGAAGGGTGTTGAGAGCACCGATCTCTAGCTCCAGTTTTATTTGTCACAACGAGCTAGGTCTCCCTTTTGTTGAGGATGACATCAGTGCCCACCCTTTGCTTTTTTGGCACGCTATTTGGCAAAACACTGAGGGAGCACTAACAAAAGACATCATAAAAGATTGCCTTGCATGTGACAATGGGAGGAAAATCCTGTGGTTAAAATATATTGAATCTTGTTTGCGCAAAATTGGCCTTAACCAACTATATGAAAATCCTGAGGGCCCTCACCTTGTTACTAAGAAACAGCTGCAGGCGCGCTGGTATGAATATGTGCAGGAAGGGAGAATAAAAAGGGAGACAGCAAAAACATGAGTATCAGACTACCTTACTAGGAATCAGGGACGAGTTGGTTCACCACAAAATAGTTTGACCGGTAATACGAGTGATTGGGAGCGCAGTTTATTGTTTGGCCTTAGAGAAGGCACCATAAAATATTAATGGAACTTTCCATTAGGCTTCCAAGCCAACCATGAAACCTGTCCTTGTCCCTGTGATGGGAAATACGGGCAATTGATGCTGCACTTTTTATTCGTTTGTAGTTTTTATCTCGCATACACTAAGGGGTCGATTCTGATTCAGAAAACTAATCCGTACGGCCATTCGAATTCGTAGCCGTTTCTGTACGAATCGTACAAATCCATCCGAATCACGTAGTACGATCCGTAGGAAAGAAATACGTCTGAATCTTTGCGAACCGTACGAAAACCAAGGGAAAATCCGTACGACACAGGACCCTCACGGTGAACCGTACGATTCGTAAACATGCTGTACGACCTGACAAGTACGATGCGGACCGGGGACCGAGAACACGATTCGTACGGGAAACGTTGTATGAGCAATTCGTACCGAGAGCCACACATTCACATAGGCACCGCACCCCTGCAATCATGGGGGTATGCACTGTACCCCTATGCTCTGTTCCCCTACGCACCGTACACCTATGTACCGTACACCTACACACCATACCCTGATGCACCTTACCCCTATGCACTGTACCCCTACACACAGTACCCCGATGCACCGTACCCCTACGCACCTGCAATCATGGGGTGTACTCGCGTACCCAGGGGGGTCTGTTTCGCATGCGGTTCGAGTCGAAATCTGCTTTTACGGACGTTTTAAACTCCTGTACAAAAAAAGTTGTACAGAGTGTTGTTGTAACAAATCGTACTTGCTGGGTCAGAATAAGGTTTTTTGATCCATACGGACGTCGCGTACTGCGTGTTCGATTGCGATTTGTACATATTTGTAAGTCGTATGGTGTTTCGTACGATTTGTACAGAGATCTGCTTTGGGTTCGGATCGTACTTCATTGTACGTACAGGGACGTTGAAGGTGTACGATTCGTACGGGAAAAATGCTCTGTACGGCTATTCGTAGGGGATTTTACCAAATCGGAATCGACCCCTAAGTGTTTTCTTCTTCCTTTGATTAAGATATATCATTAGCAATTGCAGAGAATTTAATCAGGCATTTCTTCGATTAGAAGATGAAGATATTATTAACTGTGTTAAGCTGTTTTTGAAAGTTGCACTGCGGGAACGAAAATCAATGTCTGCATTGGAAATTTAATCTGTGCAAGAGTTTGCATTTGACCTTTAAAATCTTCTCTGATATGCACTGTGATGTTTTTAATATATTTTATCACAGTTTTATTCTGTACTTTTGTGGCTCAAAGATCTGAACCGAATAAAGAATTTATTGATTGATTGATTGAAATATATGATAAACAATAAGAGCATAAGAATAAAACAAATTATCAGTTCAGTTCAAACACCTTTATTTCGGTCGCTAGGACCTTTAAAAGAATACAAATGTAAAAGAACTGACAGTATGATATAGGACAAGGCAAGCACACAAAAGGATACCTACAAAAAAACAATTAATTGCCAAAAGGTAAAACATTTATTCCTTCAAAACAGTACAGTGATATATAGGACATGAGTGCCGTGCATAAGCAAAAATTCTAGTAGTTTATTTGATATAATTAAACTCATGCATACGGGATAACAGGAATAGTTCAATAAATAATTTTAAAACTACAAACTCTATCTACATTCAATATAAAAACATTAAAAATAACTGTATCCCTTTAACAGGCAATGAGTTAAAAATGGACTGGTCACTTGTGTTGGTATTGCACTCTGAGTTTTGCTTGTTTTTCCTTTTCTAAAAAGGCCCACCTCCGCTGCTACATTGCATTTAAGAATCAGGAAACAGAAAAAACAATCGGCATGGAGGTATCATACTTTTTTTTTAATTAAAATTTTTGAAAACCTTTATTGTAATGATGCACACAGCTATTCAGCCTAACATCCCGGAGGCAAGGCAGCAGGGTATCAGAATGGTTATAGTGCAAAGCGATCCATTTCAGAACAGTGCAGGTTATTTTTTATTTTATATACAAACAGAAACGTAAACAGAAGCGCCCGAGGGCGCAAAAAAGGCAATGGAAGGAAGAAGTGGCTATGAGTCAGTAGGAGGCGTCAGAGGCTAGTGAAGATTCAGAAAGGAGCTTAAGTAGGATGTAGGAAAAAGGGGGGGGGGGAAGGAAGAACAGGAGAGTCAGAACATGAGTAGCATAGCTGATGTCAACTTCTACGGTGACAGGCGATCATCGAGAGGCATCGGCTCAGGTGGCAGACACAGATCACCTCTGTAAGCGTTCCAAGCCCCCCATACCTTATTCCATGTCTGAGGCCGCCCCCTGGCAGTATATACAGTCTTTTCACGCAACATACACCAATCCATGTTGGCCTTCCATTGTACCACCAGGGGGGCCACGTTGGATCCCCATTTCTGCCCGATGTCCCGCTTAGCGACCATGTTGCCCAGTGTAGCCCATCGGGTCTGCGCCGTACTGTAGTCATTCGGCTCCCAAACATTGAGGAGGCATCTACGTGCCTCTGCAGCCAACTCCACCCCAGTTACCTCCCTCATCACTCGATGTACCCTCTCCCAATAAGGGGCAATAGCGGGGCATTCCCATAGTATATGCATAAAAGTAGCAAGGGCTCCGCAGCCACGACGACAAAGGCCATCTGGCGAGAAGCCCATACGCACAAGCCGGGGGCCGGTGACGTACACCCGGTGGAGGATTTTGAACTGGACCAGCCGCAGACGCGAGGAGATGGCGACCTCCTTAGGGGAGGACACAGCACTCTGCCTGTCCTCGTCGTCCAGTTCCAAACCATCGGCCACCCACTGTTCCCGCAAGCGCTGGAGGAGGTCAACCTGAACATTGATCAACTTCTTGTAGGACAGAGAGATGGCGCTATCCGGCATATGCCCGTCCAGTACTCTGTCCTCCAAGGGAGAACTCTCAGGGATGTCACCCTCCTCCGGTCTGGCGGCGGCTATTGCGTGCTTGAGTTGGGCATAACGGAAGAACTCTGTTCCACTCAGTTGGTATTCCATCTGCAACTGCGGGAAAGTCTTAACTTCCCCCCTGGTCAGCATGTCCTCAACCCTCGAAATACCTATGAGGTCCCATTTGTCGAAACCCTTGGTGTGCCAGAGCTTGCCTAAAATGTCGGAATCAAATAGAGGGGTGAATTTCGTCAGTCTGCCCTGCCAACCCTGTATCTTATTGACCGTTCGCCACGTGTGGACCGCCGCCTTTGTCGGACCCGTGAGGCTCCGATCGAAGGATCTAGAGTAGAGGGCGCGGTAGTAATTGCCCCCTTGCAAAAGCCATCTATCCATTGCATAGCCCGGGCTGTCCACAGGACCGTAAAAGCCATGGTTAATAGCGGTAAGCTGAGAAGCCCAGTAGTACCTCCGCACGTCTGGTAACGCAATGCCCCCGTCGTACCATGGCATGGTAAGCTTCTGGACAGCGACACGGGGCCGACCATCCCAGAGCAGGGCACGCTGCAGGCTCTCAACCTCCCTGAAGTAACGAGCCGGACAAGGTCCTGAGTATTCTGCAAGGCATACAGAAACCTGGGCAGGGACATCATTTTAAATAATGCCGCCCGGCCCAGGAGAGAGAGAGGGAGCTTACGCCAGCTCTCCACATCCCTTCGCAACCGGTGGAGCGGGGGGAGTAAATTGTGGTCATACCTCGCCTTAGGGCTATTCGAGATGTAAATCCCCAAGTACTTGAAGCCTTGCCCGGCCAATTGTATGTTGCAACCTCTGGGGAGGCGCGGCGTGTCACCCTTGAGGATATAGAGGGAGGATTTGGCCCAGTTAATAATCAGGCCGGAGTAACGCCCAAACAACCGGAGCACGTCACACGCCACAATAAGCGACTTGCAAGGGGAGGTGAGGTAGAGCAGGATGTCGTCTGCGTAGAGGGAGACCCTGTCCTCGAAGCCCGGGGACCAGGAGATCCCATGCAAATCAGGGTGCGTGCGTAGCATAGCCGCGAGCGGCTCCAGAGCCAGCGCAAACAGGAGAGGAGACAAGGGGCATCCCTGTCTGGTGCCGCGATGGAGCGCAAAGGGAGCAGACATGCGGCCGTTAACCGTGACAGGAGCCAGAGGACTAGCATAAAGAAGTTGCACCCAGCCCAGGAAACCCGGTCCAAATCCAAGCTTTGTCAGTACCGCCCATAAATAGTTCCATTCCAGGGAATCAAAGGCCATCGTGGCATCAAGGGAGGCAAGTACCGCTGGTTCCGTAAGGGCGTGAGCCCTGGCCATAACCCCGTGCAGGCGTCTCAGGTTGAGGGCAGTATTGCGGCGGGGAATAAAACCGGACTGGTCCGGGTGTACCAAGTCGCCTATAACCCCGACCAACCGATTGGCCAGCAGTTTGGCCAGGATCTTGGGCTCAGCGTTAAGGAGAGAAATGGGGCGATAGGACCTACAAACATCCCGCGGCTTGCCTTCTTTATGGATAACCACTATGGTGGCCAGTCGCTGGTCCAAGGGAAGAACACCCTCTTCCCGGGCACGGAGGAACATACCTCTCAAATAAGGGGAGATCACATCCGGCCGGATCTTGTACAGTTCAACCGGTAGGCCATTGGGTCCGGTTGCCTTGCCTGCACGCAGGGCGCGGATCGCTAGAGCAATCTCGTCCGCAGTGATGTCCCGGTCCATATCGGCACTGTCTTCTTCCGAAAGACGAGGAAGGTCAATCGCCGAGAGGAATTCAGCTGAGTCGGCCTCGGAGCGGTCCGAGCCGGTAGTATAAACACCCCGAAAATAATCCGCGAAAGACTCGGCAATGGCACTCGGATCGGTGACCACTACTCCGTCTTCGCCCAGGATTTCCGGGACCACCCGGCTTGCCATCTCCCGCCTGTCCAACCAGGCCAACAGCCTACCAGCCTTATCCCCGACATCGTAAATGCGGCCCTGCTGTTCCTTCGCCAAGACCAGGGCAGCGTTCGTGGCGAGATCATGATACTCCGACTGTTTCAGGGAGAGTTCGTGCAGGAGAGAAGGGTCGGGCCCGGGCCCCAAACGGGACTCGAGATCCAAGACCTCCTCTTCCACCTGCAGAATGTCAGCATCACGAACTCGTTTAGCCTCTGCGATGAGAGCTAGGGCTTCGCCCCGCAACACAGTCTTGAACGCTTCCCACAGGGTGACCGCAGAGCCAACGGAGCCCACATTTTCAGTAAAATATAGGTCGATGGCCTTGGCAAGGAGTGCTCGCGTGTTATGGTTGCGAAAATACCAGGGATTCACAGCAGCCGGGCGGCTGGACAGGGTGACACCGAAGTCAAAAGAGACCCACAACGGCGAGTGGTCGGAGACGCCCCTCGCCAGAAAACGTGCCTCGGAGATGGCACAGGACTGCGCCGCCAGGGTGAGGACATAATCCAAGCGGGACAGGCTCCCGTGGGCACCGGAGAGAAACGAAAAGTGGCGGAGCGCAGGATGCAGTAATCTCCAACAGTCCACCAAACCCATGGAGTCAAGGAAGGTCGGCAGCCACGTCTGGGAACCCGGGAGGTCTCTCGGTGGCTGGCGATCGAGAGTGCCAGAGCAGACTGAGTTGAAATCACCCCCTAGGATCAATAAGCCCGAGGGCAGGGACAAGATGGCGCTACCAAGGTCCTGGAAGGTGATAGATTGGAGGCCAGGAGGAACATAAATCGAAAGCAGAGCCAAGGGACGCCCCTCCCATCTTCCCGCCACAGCTGCGTAGCGTCCTCTATCATCAAGTAGTGTGACGTCTATTTCAAGAGGAAGGGACGCACGCACAAGGACGCCCGCCCCCCGGGAGCCCGAGGAGAACCCAGAGTGGGCAACCATTTTGTAACCCTTACGGTTCAGGGCCCTACAGGAGTTCCCCACCAAGTGCGTCTCTTGCAAAAGTACAACATCAGGCATGTGTCTCTTTATCAATTGGATCACCACCCCTCTCTTAACACGGTCTCCTAGTCCATTGACATTCCAGCTAAGCACTTTCAATTTCCTACCCCCCATCACCCAACAATCCGCCCCACCCGACTCCAACCAACTCAATCGTCAAGTGTACAGTAAAACACACAGTCCATTGCCTCAAAGAAGAAAAAGAGATAGAACAAATAAACAATAAAACTTGCATAGTTGCACCCCCCACCCTGCACCCCTGCATGTGACTAAAAAGCCCCCCCAACCAGCAGTGTGCCTGTCGCCCCATAACTACTCTACAAAAAGACACCCAGAGGAGTAAGGAATCTCCGCGAACACCTCCCGCCACCCTCCATGTACTGATAGGAAAGATAGTACGGCATCACAAAGCTACATTCGACAACCCACTGAGGCAGGCAAGTTAGTCAAGGAATCACCCACTATAGAGCCAAGTCTCATAGGTCCGATCCGCCAGCTGCGCCACCTTCATGGTCCTCCTGTGTTTCTCGGCGCGTCGGTAGAGTGTCCAGCCAGTCACTAACGTTCTCAGCGAAGTCGAAGAAAAGGGCACGACCTTCGTGCTCGATCCGGAGCTTAGCGGGGAACATCATAGAATACTTGAAGCCCAGGTCATGCAGTCTTCGCTTCACCCCTGCATAGCTCTGGCGCTGTCGCTGAACCGTCTTGGTGAAATCCGGGTAAAAGTGGACATCGGCATTCTGAAATTTAAGCGGTCCATGCCGTCTGGAAGCCTGTAGGACAGCGTCCCTGTCCCGGAAATTGAGCAGCCGGGCTACGATAGGCCTGGGCGCCACGCCCGACTTCGGCGGGCCACCCGGCACTCGGTGGGCACGCTCCACCGAGAAAAAGTTGCTGAGGCCAGGCGGGGCCAGATGAGTCCTGATCAGGTCTTCAACGAGGAGGTCCGTCGCCGCCTCCTCCGAACCCTCCGGTACACCGACAATGCGGACGTTCTGCCGCCTGGCCCGGCTTTCAAAGTCATCCAGCCGTCTCGCGAATTGCTCCGCTGTCCTCTGCAGGTTCCGGACTTCAGTTTGCAAGTCCGAGACGTCTCCCGTCAGGCTGGACGTCTTGATGTCCAAGTTCTTGACCCGATCATTAGTTTTGCCCAAGTCGGCTCTAATGAGGGACAGATCAACGGCCATGCCATCCACCTTGTGTGTGAGGACTTCATGCTGTTGTTGCATGTCCGCCCGGAAGTTTGTAATGGCTCCCAAAATGTCGCTCAGAGTGGGCTCAGAGCCGCCCGGCGAGCCCGAATGCGGGATGTCCTTGGCAGAGGGCCCAGTGACAGGCGGCGTCTTCGGTTGAGTATAGCGCTCAATTCTATTCTGCTGTTGTTGCGATTTACCGCGGACGCCTCTGTTCGACGGCTTGTCGGGGTCCCCCTTGCCCGCCATGTTAGGTCCAAGAGGACAAAGGGCTATGCCAGGCAAGTCCAAGCCCAAAGAGTTGGAGATTTGTCCGGGAAGACAATAGAACGCTGTCCCAGGTTCGTTTCGTTGTCCGGATAGCTCCGCTGTCCAGTACACCTCGCCGCTGGTAAAGGCAGGCGGGCACTCCGCAGATCGGCAGTGCGTAGCGGCGGAATCCGCAGAGACAATGGCACTGAGCTGGCACGGAGTCCCACTCGACGTAGCTCAGCGTAGGAGACACCGATTCGGGATCTGAAAACGGCTCTCGCCTCAGTGGGCCCTCAACAACGAGTATCCACCCACGTGGATCAGGATTTCGAGCAGGATAGTTGCGGAGGATCGGAAGGTCCGCGGAGCTCCGAGCTTACGCGGCCATCTTGGTTGCCCACGAAGCTCCTCCCCGAGGTATCATACTTTAAAACTCTAAAAGCCTCCCTGCATTGTACAAACCCCAAGTTCCGGTAAAGTTGTGTGAGCCAGCACCGCCTCGCAACCTGGTATCCGGGGCAGAAGAATAGAACATGCAGCTCAGATTCCTCTTGGTTACTACATGCAGGGCACCCATGATTGGGCTGCCCTGCCCATTTCGCAGTGAAGGCCTGAAGGGGTAGAGTGCCATATCTAAACTGAACATATAAATTCCTCGCTGGATAAGGTAAAATATCGTCCAGGAAGGGTTCTAGTTTATAGCCCTCCTTGACAGTAAGAAACTGCATTGTTAGGGTACCTAATTTTGAGTTTGTCTGAATGGCCTCAAATTTTAGGGTTCGGTATGTTCTCAATAGTGCGACTCGCTGGATCAAGGGACTGGTTTCAGCTGGATTACTCCAGAGGTTTGATTTGCCTATGCTTTTACATTCTTGCTTTACATGTTCAAACCAAGTGACTTTTTCCAATACACCTGGGTAGGATAGCAACTCTTTTGTTCCTGCTTGGTACTGTACCAGTTCTGGGGTCACCCAGAGCCTACGCCAAAAGGTTAATGGTCTCAATGCTACCTCGTCTTCAATTGAGGCAATGCCTAAATCTAGCCACAAGGGGATTAGCGGGGTGCTAGACGGAAGACCCAATATTTGTCTGAGGAAACTGTTCTCCACTACCGCTAGAGAAGTGGAAGAACATTGACCCCAGAGTTCCGCCCCATATAATGCAGCTCCCCTCCCTTGTGCCCTGTAGATCTAAATTGCTGGGGCAATAGGTTTGATTATTGATTCTCTTAGCAGTTTGGCTATGCCCCCGGTGGTCTGGGTTAACCCAAGTTTAGCTTTAACTAATTGGGACATCCATGCCATATCTTCAGAAAGGGTGACGCCCAGATAATCAAACACGGAAACCCTTTCCAATGTAATACCATTGAAATGGGGATGGGGACGTGTTTTATTAGGCGGGTTGACTATCATGAACTTAGTTTTGGAGGTATTGATGACCAAACCCCTACTGTTGCAGAATGATTCAAACCTACCAAGTATCCTCTGGATGCCCATCGGCGATTTAGACAGCAAAAGGGTGTCGTCTGCGAACATCAGAGCTGGTACCTTAGAGTTCGCTAACTTAGGGGCATCATTGTCCTCAACCTCCGTAAGTTGTGCAACAAGTGCGTTGACATAGAGGCAAAACAGGGTCAGTGCAAGCACACAACCTTGCCTCACTCCTCTGCCAACTGGGAGCCTGTTGGTTAACTCCCCACCACTGCCACATCTTACTTGGGCGAAGGTGGCGTCATGGAGCTTGATAAGGAGGTTGAGTAAGTATGCGGGAATCCCCAGTTCCCTTTGGAACCCCTTTTCAGCATTTAAAGCAATGGCTGCTAAAGGAGCAGGTATTTCAGCAGACTTAGAAATAGTATAAAAAAATAAATGGGTGCTGTCTGAGATCTATCTACCTGCCACAAAACCTGATTGCTCCTTTCTAAAGGATTGGGAGGTGGGATTCTAATCTAAAATCTAGAGTTTTAGCAAAACCTTTATAATCTCAATTAACCAAAGAAATAGGTCTGTAGTTTTTACAATAAAGCATACCTTTACCTTCCTCTGGAATAAGATAAATGAGAGCTTCAAGAAAGGCTCCAGAAAAAATAGAGGAATCTGAGACTGAACAAATTAAAATGAGTAGTTTGGGTAAAAACAGTGAAGAGAAAGTAATATAAAGTCCTGTTGTTAAGCCATCAGGGCCTAGAGCTTTTTCTTTTTTAAGGGCAAACTGAGCTAAATGCAATTCTGTAGACAATATATCATTCTCTAAAAATTGAAAATCTGTTGAAGAGAGATTCCGTTATGGATAGAGAAAAGCTATTGTAAAATATCCGGCTCTGATGAAATATGTTCAAATGAGTGTAGGTTAATATAAATATTATGAAACTGATCCAAAATGTCTACATCACTGGAATGAATGTGGTCATTATCTAAAATTATTGAATTAATGTGTTTGTTGTTTCATCTTTATGTCATTCACTAATAATTTGCAGATTTGTTCGGACCACCATAATATTTAGCCCTGGTTTCTAAGAGATAAGATGAGGTAGAATCTATAGAAACCTTATTAAAATGTAGTTTAGCTTGCATACGTTTTTGTAAAGAATTCTGTGTATGCTAAGAGTAGTATTATGCTCAAGGAATTTGATATCTAGATTGGGCATGAGATCCTTTCCTTTTGTTAAACACAAAGTTAATGATAAAATCCCGAGCAGAAGCTTTAAAAGCATCCCAATTGATAGGAAAGGGAGTGCTATCAGAGAAATTGAAATGAAAATATTCTTGAAAGAAAGATGTGAAAAAAGAAGTGAAATTGGCATCCATTACCAAAGAATTGCTAAATCTCCATCTTTTAAGGCAAACATGTTTGTGCAATAGGTCTAATTTAACCAAAAGTGGTGCATGGTCAGAAATTAGGATAGCCCACTGTCTGCAATATGTAAAGATTGAGTTACATGATGTGAAATAAAACTATAATCTATCCTAAATTGTGTATGTTGTTTTGGGGTAAAATACGTGTTCTCCCTCAGGGAAGGATTGCATATTCGCCATGCATCAGTTAGATGGCGTTATTGAATGGCATGTACAAATGCTTTTGCAATTTATTTGGAATATAATGGTGAGAGGAATGTCTGTCAAGAAAGGGATAAGTGAAATGATTACAATCACCTTCTAATATAAGATTGTCATCAGTGTATTGCAGAAGTTTCTGATTGATGTTGGACTAAAATTGACAATGAGGAGAATTACGACCACATACATTAAACACAACAAGTGGAAATTTGTCAATCAATAATTTAAGCAACAACCATCTTACTTCGAGATCCAGTTCTCAAGAAAGCATCAGAATTGTAAAGATTTTTAACTTAAATTTATTATCCCAATTAATTTACCATTGCTAGGCGAAAAAAAGACATCTCCTACTCAGTTTTTATGTAACATTCATGCTTTATTGAATGAGATTCTTGTAAGCATGCAATTTGTGCATTAAGTTTTGACAAATACGTAAAAATTCATTGGCGTTTGATGGGAGAATTCAAACCCCTGACATTTAAGTTTTAAAAAGAATCTAAAAAATATCATCAATATTGAATACGTACTAAAACATAAAGCAAAAAAGAAACAACGCGACATATTGGAACAAATTGTGCAATGAAGAAAAGAAGTAAAGATAAAAAGGAGAAAAAGAAGACAAAAGGAAAAGATATAGGAGATGATGAGATGAGACAGGGAGAAAAGAGAGGGAAGAAGTAAGATAGCAATAAAAGTAAACATACCTATGAACGTTGTTGATTAAAATGGGGAGGGAGACCAGATGAGAAGATAGGCGTCTAAACCCCAGCAGACAGGGAGGCACACAAACAGAAATATAACACATGACGGGAGACAGGCACATGAAACAACAAATTAACAACCCTGTAAGAGAAAGGTATGGTTAATTAGAATATAATTAAATAATAAATACAATCAAATTAATGCTTTGCAGTAACAAGGCAGAACAAGTCATAGAATTGAACGAAGGAGAACACTAAGATTATGTCAACCTAACACAATTACTTAAGTCTAAGAAAAGCATTAAAGTAAAAGTTGAGTACCAGGATACTATTATGACACATGAGCTTATGCAGTGAAGCCCATATTCTTTTTCTTATTTATAGCAAGAAAGCCTCTCAAATCCGATGGGTCCTCATACATTGTCATTTTCTTGTTGTACGTAACCTTGAAGAAACAAGGATGGAAAAGTCCAAAATGGGCCCGAGAGAGCAAATCATCGGTATCATAGTCAGGAACTCTATTCGTCAAAGTGCAGTGCTCTTGGCATCGTTTTGAGAAAAAAATAGGTTGTGTCCAGACCATGAGAGGCGTTTGAGATGTCCAGAAGCTGATATGACTAGCATTAGTTCTGTTTACTCAAGAAAGTACAACATGGCTCCTCAAGGTTTGCTAGAAATGCTTGGAGATTTAGAAGAATGACCAAGTCTATGAGCTAATTGTATGTTAAGTGGTGGGCCATTAGTAAGGTTAAAAACTTGTGTTAGGAAAGTTGTAAAGAAAGAGATAGGACTTGTTCCTTCTGTACCCTCAAGAAGACCATAAATGCACAAATGATTTCTTCTATTGCGATTTTTTAAGTCTTCAACCTGGTAATGACCTTTTACTCAAGGAGATTCACCTTAGATGAAGTGTCCTTGCTGCTCCATACTAGAGAATCGTTCTTCAACATGAGACTATTGATCCAAGAGAGTTTATAATTTAATTAGTTTCCTCAATAAAAGAATGGAGTGCTCTTAATTCCTCTAATAAGAAATCCAGAGAAGCATTAGAGAAGATTTCGAAGGTGATCTTTTTAGAGTCTTTTAATGGATGCTTTACCAGCATTAGATTGCACACCATTAGTGGATGTCGCCGTACTGAAGAGATAATAATGCATTTGTGTGACAGAGAGTCTTCCATTCTGAGGTAATTGCAGGACCCAGAAGGAAATTTAGAGAACCTACTGGAAGAAAACAAGGTTGGAACATATTGACCATTTATTCTGCCTAGGTGCCTAGGTGCCAGAGACAGTGTCTGAAAAATGTCAAGTATATAAATTTATTACAAGCAAAAAATACCAAGTCTTGAAAACATGCTTCTATGGATCAATATATGTGTCCAAAGGTGGGCTGCAAACAAAACATACTGGCAATAAAAAAGAGGTAGGCATTACCTCAGAATGTGCCAGAAGAAAAGTGTCTCAAATTAATAAAACGTGCAGCCTGAAGAAAATCCTAAATTGACAGCTCATTACTATTGGAAATGCTCTCATTTAAAGCAGTTGCTGGCTATAAAAACATGTGGATTAACATTACAGCCTTCTTGGAAACATGCCTCCTCACATCGCATATATAATGGCAGCCACGAGCGAGGAAAAAATGCATGTTGCAGAAACTAAAGTTCTAAACGCTTCTGAAGACAAAACGTATGAGGTGCGGCATCCTGCTTTCTCATACAGGAAGGACACAGCATCAGAAATGTAGAAAGGCCAGGGACGCTGCGTTTGCCGAGCTGCTTTGAGACCAGTCCCTCAAAGCCTCAGCGGTGCACTGCCATCTTCATAAAAAGAACAGATGATGGATGGAATGATGAACCAATCAAACATTCACCTCCAGTCACATATCTGACTAAAATCCATCGTTTTTGGCATGCCTAGCCATTCCAGTTTGTACCCAGCCATATGCAAATCAGTCTTGACCCTGTGCCCCATGGGAACAGTCCAGCCCGAAATGCCAGGCCAGGTCATCCCTGGACTGGAAACAAGCATCCTAGGACCGGTTTCGGGCTTTCAGCCCTCATCAGCCAGGATGGCTTGACTCCAGTGGCATGGAGAGCACTGGACCTATGTCTGGGCATACCTGTCCCACTCGGGGTGACAAATGCAAAAACAACAATTGATGGACAGAATACAGAACAATGTCATACATTCAACCCAGTACAGAGATCTGGGCCTAAATCCATCATTTTTTTTGCTCACCATGCCATTCCAGTTTGGACCCAACCATATGCAAATCAGTCCTGACCTGTGCCCCATGGGAACAGTCCAACCCGACCTGCCAGGACAAGTCCCTCCTGGACCAGAAGCAAGTATCCTGGCATCAGTTTCAGGGTATCATCTCTCATCAGCCAGGCTAGCTTGAGTTTGGTGACGTAGCAAGCACAGGACCCATATCTGGGCATACCTTTCCCACTTAGGGTGACAAATGAAAAACGAGCAGATGATGAACGGAATGCTGAACCAATCAAACATTCACCCCTAGTCACAGATCAGGGTTAACTCCAGCATCAAGCCACTCCCCGCCAATTTTCTAAGAGGAAAACTGTAGAAACATTTTATTGGGCGAGCTCTCCTCTCAGGATGCAAACGTTTGCTAAACATGCCTAAATTCAACTTTTATGATTTGTGTGACAGACCTCCTAAGTTCAGGGAGCTCTAAGGTCAAAGAAGGGATACTTTGAATCCCTTAGGAAATGAAAACTTGACTTTTCATCTGGTCACGTTTTGATATCTAACTGCACACACTTCTATTGATCTATTATTCCAACAGACACCTTGGATAAAAGCGGCCATTATAAAAAGATTGTAACTACTCCTTCAGCCTGAAATATGTTTTGAGGTGAGTTTGCTTGCAATTGCCTTACACAATTGCCATAATTTATGTTATTAATACAGATTAACCTGTTTTGGACAGCCAAATAATGCTTTATTTGGATTTTTCTTCATTGCAAAGAAAATAAATGAAATAAAAAAGAGCACTCCCTCCTCCTCAGACCATCCGAGAATGCACAAAATACGCATTAACAAAACTAAGGCAGTCATTCATTCAGTCCCATGCAAATTTGTATCCATTACAGGTTGTAGACCTAAATGAAATCACCCTGCCAAGACTCCGTCTAAACCTTGCCCCTCCACCCTATTTTTATCTAGCTGGAATACTATATTGTGATTCCTCTCATAACTATGAATAAGTAGATAACTGTTTGTTCTTCCAGCGATCCTTCTGGCCGCCCACATTTACAAAGGGACTTAGAATATGTACGTTTAATTGTTATTTTCATACCCTATTTTTATATCTTTTCCGCGCCTTTGAGGCGAAGTTTTTAATATCCATTGTTTATTTATTCATGCATTTTGCTACAAGGAAAATCAAAGGAAAGCATTTTTGAGTGGCATATTCTCTTGTTATATATTATACATGTTACCAGGCGACCGTTTTGATTTCACCAGCAATAGACTGCCTACTGAAGGGCATTTCGCAAAATATGTCATTATCCGGGGTAAAGGCTCTTAAAAATTTTACTGAATGCTTCTTTAATTTATACATTACATTGCTGCAGTGGTTTCCAGTCCACGGCACAAGGTTTTTTTTACTTTTGGCTTAGGAATATGTGTTTGCTCTACTTTTCAAGGCGACTTTGCCATGGCCTCACTGAGCATGATTTTGATTGAGATATTTTTGGGATTCTGTTTCATTGATAAATTATATAAATTATGTGGGGCGAAAAAAGACACTTGGTGTTATTTATGCAGCACCATGCAGTGCAGTTATGCATTTAAAATCAGGTTACATATTGTAAGATCTAAAGATTTAAAGTGATTATAGGGTTATCCCATAAAAAAACATAAAAATACAATTCCATTCTAAATGAATTATTTCTATGTAAAATTATTTCAAAATGTAATACCAAATTTAGCTTCTAAGTACTGCGATTTTCTAAGCCTTCTCTGCAAAATGTCCAAGTGGGAGCATAGCGACCTTCCAGAAATAGAAAAAATGCTTCCCGTCTATTGGTAAAGTCACGAAAAATCTAGCCAATTGAAACAGGGTGCCTCATTCCTTCTTTACATTCAGGAAATCTTAATTTTACGCTTGATTTCCTAATTTTATGTTTAATATATTGTAGTATGATGAGTAAATTGTTTCAGAGAATGGGATATATATATATATCCTGCATTGACAATAGCCATGTTGTCTTTGGGGGACCACTACCAAGTGGCCTTGTAATTCTGTTTGCGCTGAAATGGTATAACGCATGTCACAGTATGGGCACATAGACACCTGCAAAATGAGATGAACATACAACCAAAATCAGACTAGAATTTACGTAGAAGGTCTGGAAAACCACATGACAACACCTCACTTTAAAATGTTAGTCCCTATTCTATATGAGAAAACTTGTATTCGCCAGGTAAACACATGGTAATGCCATCCAGTGATAGTACCATTGTGCACAGTGTTGTAATTGGCCTCTTAGGAACAGATTCAAATGTTGCAGTGCCCTTGTGTCACGCACAGTAATGCAAAGCCAACGCACTGCCAAAGTCAAATTTATCAAGCCACGTACGTCTACCTTGCGTGACCCTGTGTTGCTTGGAAGATCTAGAGTAATGCATGGCAGCGCTAGCCACTGCCTTGCGTTACTCTGCCCCCGAGGAGGTTTTACATTGGTGGAGTGCAGGTGTTCCCATACATCCACCCATTGATTTTGGTTCCTTCCCAGGATTACCATAAGTGGCAAACCTGATAAATGTTACACCTTCCCAGGGGAGACGTAACAAGGAGAAATATCTTTATTTTTCCTAGTTTTCTTCTCCTTCACTGTATGCTGCATTCTTCAGCACACACAGAGAAAGAGGAGAAAGCCTCTGAGGATTGCTTTTATGCATAAAGTTGTGCCTTCCTGCACAATTAGACCATGACGCAAGGGTGGATGTATGACGTTACAACGCATGCTTTTACCACGCATGCTGTTACAAAGCCAGTTTTACAACGCAAACCTTTACAACGCATAGTGCTTTGGGGTGCTGGATAGTGAATAGTTTAATTTACTATTCCAACTCCAGTCCCCGTGGACACTGGGGAAGGTGTTGGATAGTAAATTAAATCTATTCCCTATCCTAGAGCGCCCCCCAGCGCAATGCGTTGTAATGGTTTTCGTTCTAAAACCTGCATTGTAATAGCACTGCGTTATAAAAGTTTCGTTGTAAAGGATGTTTCCCCGCAAGGGTGCATGCATTGGAACTAGGCAGCCAAAAGTGAGTCAGCGTGAGGACAGGAATGCACCATATAATGTTGAATATGGCGCATTCCTGCCCACTCCTTTTATGCAGCACAGCAAAGTGTCTTGAGCGTGAAATATTGATAAATATGACTCTTCGTATTTACATGAGGTTATACTCACCGGGCTCTAGCATACTTGCAACAGCTGCTCCTTCTGTAATATGGCCATCATCGCAGGAAGTACATGGTTTATGATGGGTAACTCTGTTTATCCGTTTATGGATTCCTTGGAAAGGCTCTATATTGTTGGCTGATGAATTAAAATCAATAACGTCTTCACTTGACTGCACGTTATCACTCTGAGGAGGACGCTGTTGACGTTCATTTGCATCCGTGCGCAGAAACGGAAAATCATGAAATGTTTCATTTCACCACGGAGGGGACATTAATCATAGCTGCTGTTTTGTTTTTACGTTCGGTCTGTTTTACATCATTATAATAATTGCCAAACATCCCTTATATTGAAGTGTCTCCCTTGTTTGAACGACAGAACCATTAGTAATATTTCGAAGAAGTGTCGCAGAGGAATATATTTTGAAGTGTAGCCATTAAACGAGTTGAATGTTGATGTTCCAACAAAGATACATCTAGTTACATTGTAAAATACACACAATTCTTAGTCAAAATACGAATATATTACACAAATAAGGCACACATTTTTCAAATAATTTTAAAAGTTGGGAACAGAGAACTCATAGAAAAGACGTCGCATGAATACTTAATTATACAGCATATGATATACATTACATTTATGTAGTTGTTTTAATTCATGTAGGGTGTTTTTACTGCACACCCTGCGAGCTCCACCTATAGGTGTTCGCAGGGAATCATGCTTCAAATCACTGGCCCAGATTAATGAACCGCCAGCCATACATCCATAAACTACTGGTTGCACATCATACATTTATGAACGTGCCCTCGCTGTCTTGCGTATTGTGGTAGTGCCTAATGCAGTGTAGCCCTCTGTCACTTATTTGCAGGTCCCAAGACGGGTTTTGCATTGACTCAAATGATCAATATGGGGGGACAACAGCGATATGTCTACATTAAGACACTCCTGGATTTACACCTATTCGATTACGGATGGTAATCATTAAAGGGGCATCCAGATAAATGCGAAAGATTTAAATTCTGTCCCTAAAACCTAGAAATGAAATCTGACTCATCCATGCTCATGCTGTGGATGGGGGGTCACTTAATGTATTACTTTTGGGCATTGTGTCTTCCCTTACACTAGTTTCTACCTGACGCAGAGGAGTGAAAGGCAAAGGCAAGTGTGCACATAAACAACCCCTTTGTGATATAGGGGCGCACTTACATATGAACAACCCTCAACCCTGGCCAGACCCATTGTGCATAACATGAACAGCAAAGTTGTGCATTCCTAGACAGCTTCGAGATGCACAAATGCTTTTTTTTAATTAGAACTTAACCGTGGCTCCAGCTAGTAATCCACATAACAAAGCAGACAATTCAAATGGGGTTACACCTGGCTAAAAATTACAAGCTACGTTAATTAAGTGCGCAAAGAAGATGGACTACAACTAAATCAAGGGTCAGGGCTGAAGGCAAACTAGACACTCTACTGCCTTTACTCGCCTCAATGACTGGTGCCTTAGCATTCATTCTCATTACACTTGTAAGCCACTGATCCAACATGAATGTGCAGGTGACATGTTGAAGAGATTGCTGAATCGGTTTCTAATTTGGACAAAGTTATCAATTACCAAAATCATTCAGGGGATTGAGGGTACATTAAAATCAATTCAGCCATTACTTGTTAGAATTGAGTGGTCACAGTCAAAACTAGGCAAGTCTCCAGAATTGTATGGCAGTTGCAACTACCTGAAATTAAGGAGCAGGTCCACTCCAATAATTGACTAGAAGGAAGGGTAGCTGAGGGGATGGAGCTGTTAAGTCCACATTCCAATATTATTAGCTTGCAGTTCGTGGAGCACAATGGAAATAGCTAATTGATAGTAAGGTGAATGAAACTATACGTTGTTGGGCCAAACTTTTAGGAAGCATGCGCAGGCTGGGTCTAAAACAATGCAATTCACATTAAGGACGGGAAAAAGATATGATAGTTGGAAATAACGCACTGGACTAACTGCAAGAGTTAGGACACTACACAATTAAATACATAGATCTACTGTATTCTGGATGCTATTGATAAAGATAGATGAAACTGAAAAATCCAGATGATTAAGATTAATGAAACAAAACATACTTACGTATTATGGAATTAGTTAGTCCAGACGACAGCAACATAATTGATGAGGCAAGTAAGCACTCTTCTGGGAAAACTATACATTATCATAGATGGCAATGTGGGGAGCTCTCTACGGTTAATCCCTGCACATATCTATACGGCTCGGTCCTTGAAAAGAATAATATCCATTAAAACAGTACTTTGTCTGAAGAGAGTTGCAGTCTCAAATTAAAAGCTTCATATGTTTCAGGAGGCCCACGTGACATGTTAGATCATGAAACGCGTCTTGTAATCCTGGGATCTCACACAGGACCAGATGTGTTGTTTATTAAAGAATTTGCCAGTAAGTTTGATTTTGACATAGGATTCCCTACAAAATTGACCTGCTAGATATGCGAAAAAGCAGTAAAAGTGCAATACCTAAAGCATACCGAGCATGTTGTGAAAAACTATAGAGAAATGATAAAAAAGGCCTTTAAATTGTTCTAGTATGACCTTGAATACAAAAAGGGATAATTACCAGCAAAATAGCTGATGTAAACACCACCTATCTTTTTAGGTTTCATATGATTAATATGACATTTATGATTGTAGAGGGATATAGGCCGAGGAAATTAAGTAAAAGACTGATAATGGTGTTCTCCCATGGTGTTGAGGACTATCAAAGACAAGAAGAGAAACTCTAGTGAAACTGGGTTGATGAACAAAGCTATGATGAGCGTTCTCAGTGATCTATTTTGATCTTGTGGGAAAAAAGCAATTTGAGCCAGAGGTATGCTTTAAGGATTTGGAACCTTGTGTCTTGGAATGTGGACTGTTATACAGGCATGTACATGAGATGTGGAGGCTATTTAATTAAGAGTTGAGGCATGCTTGTGTGGTGCAAAACATTGCACTAATTTACTATACTGCAGCTGGTGCAGTGCCACATGTGCACCCATGCACCTCTTAGTAACTGGGGAGTAAGGGGATTTAGATCACAGTTATACACCATAGATATTATGATGGTTATTAACCTATTAACAAGGAAATCTATAGATTGAGGTAAAAACAAGTATGCTACATATTGCTGGTTACAGGATTAATGCACTGTGTTGGAACACATAGGCAGGAATTGTTTGTGGAGTAAATTGAATGATTTTGGGATTAATCCATGGTTTCTCATTTTAGCTGGCTAAAACAAAAACAACTGATGAACTCAAACAAGGGTATGTGCTCACAATAAGTCTGTTGAGTCTTTAAGCCTTCCCTCACCTTGCCACTGAATAACTTATAGTCTTTAGTTCGTAATCTTAGTGGGTACATTCTATCACTTCTACTGTATACCAAGCGAACCCCAGTAGATCTGCCAATATCGATTAACATGATAATAAATTGGCCATGAATTTAACAGAAACAAATATTATACCAATTTGTAGAAAAATGGTCCTATTATATTGGTAAGATGAGGGGACCAATATATAGTAAGCAAGACCCTAAAATTACATGTTGATTTTGACTTTAAAATTGCCTCTACCTGGCTTACAGGTGTTTGATGAATAATATAGTGATTATAGCATTCTATCAGAGTTCAAGGTATTTGAGTCCAAAATTGTGTCTAATTTGCTGTAGAGTGCTGAAATATATCAGGGACTGGGACATTCGTTATAACTCAGACTGTTTAACTTTCTTTCATTGTTACAATTGGAGTTAGAGAGTGTAGCCATTAGTTTAATTGTGAGAAAGTCAGATCTAATGTATTGGTATTTAGCAAAGTTAATTACAAAAAATTACTTATTATAACGGTGATATAACCATTACAAAACTTTGGTTGATCTGTTTAGTATGCTTAATTTAAAAAATGGGACACGTTGTAAAGATCTTTCAAGTTTCATTTATAGTCCCCCAAGGAAAAGACAACTCCTTCCAGTATTCACAGTGTCACCCTGACTTAATATTTATATAGGCGGACCCCCATTGTAGTGCTCATGTGAGCCCCCAGGACCACCACCTCCTCAGGGCTTGAATAGCACATTGGAGGAGCGCTGCGTGGGCCCCACTTCATGGCCCAGTAGGGGCCAGTGGTCGTATGGTTCTATAGGTTGGTAAGTAAGTGTGAGAGTGGCTGTATAGTTCTGCGAGTGGGTGTGTGAGTGGCTATATAGGTCAGTGACTGGGTGTTTGAGCCTGTGTATAGGTCTGTGAGTAGCTGTGTGGGTGTGTGACCAGTTTTGTGATTAGCTGTATGGGTCTGTGAGTGGCTGCATGGATCTGTAAGTAGGTGGGTGAGTGGCTGTATGGATCTTTAAGTGGGTGTGCTAGTGGCTGATGGGTGTGTGAGTAGATTTCTGGGCATGTGAGTGGTTGTATGGGTGTGTGGGTGGCTGTGGGTGTTGGTGTGTGAGTGGTTGTATGAGTCAGTAAGTGAGTGTGTGCGCTGTTGTATAGGTGTGCGACTGGATGTGTTAGTGGCAGTATGGATCTGTGAGTGGGTGTGTGAGTGGTTGTGTGAGTGGATGTGTGAGTGGTTATATGGATCTGTAAGTGGGTTGTGTGAGTGGTTTGTCGAGTGGATGTGTGAGTGGTGAATGGTTATGTGGGTATGTGAGTGGGTGCATGAGTGGTTCTGTGGATGATGCCATCAGTGATGTCATCAGTAATGTCATTTGAGATATCATGACCATGGCATGAGTGATGTAATATGTGAAGTCATAAGCAGAGCATTGTGGGGGTGTCAGTTATAGTCAAATCAGGTAACTATAACTGCCTAATTTCACTGGTTTTGTACATATATAGATGCAAAAACCTCCTTCACAGTCTTGATAGATCTTGATAAATGTGCTGACCAATGCAGACGTGGATAAGCAATGACTCAAACCCTACCAGAATCAGTAGAGATGGTTCTGGAACTTCTGGCAATAATCTGTGGAAAAGCTACCATCTTGGAAATGGCCATACCTAAGGCTACAGCTCCTATCTCTTTAGAACTATGGCCTTATTTTGATATGAGAAATAAAATCCTAAATGTAAGATCTCCATTTCATTGTAAATGTATATGCTCTTACCTTCACCCATTATTTTCAGCTTTCCACACATTATAGAAAAATCCTGCAGGTGACAGTCAAGGTATAAATGCTGCTGCAGTGTAGGTGGTATAAATGCCTACCTGTGAGCGGACCACAGAGTAGAGAGATGTGCTGCCTCACCAAATGGCGGGACACACTGTCTTCTTCCAAATGTGCACCCACTCTAGCAAGCATCTATAACATGACATAAATCTCCACATTCTACCAAGATCATCATTTACATTTTGGAAGAAGAGGAGATGTATCTTATTAAGTTCAAGTTGGATTTAGGGGGATGTGGAAGAGGAACGTCCTTGACGTCTTGATCCTGAGAGATATGAAACCCAAGCTATGCAGCAGTCCTTCGAGGGACCAAAGGTGAGTTAAATATTACCACCAAAGCTTAGGTGTAGGTTGCATCATCTTCCAATTGTATCCTTATGTCCTTCTCATTAGAAGTGGCCATGCTAATGACTTTTGTTGATGTGAGGTGGATTTCAAATCCTTAAATCATATGAATTTGCTCTTTGTAGTGTTCTAAGAAGTACATAAATGTTATTTTTAAAATATTTGGGTTGTTTTTTTTTAAATATTTGCAATGATTGCAAAGTTCATAGTATGTCTACAGCAACAACACTTTTTGATAGTGACCAAACAATACAAAATGTGTGTACAGATATTGATTAAAAGAAGTTAGAGAATATATCAAGATTCCATTCCGAAGAGATCGCCATTTGTGGGCTATTGATTAGTTATGGACTTTAACTATTTTGTGAATTCTTTCCTTTTTTTTGCTTACCTCTTTTTATAGTATGATACACTTGTAATCTAATTTTAGGATTTTCCGAAAGCAGCATTACATTAATTTGACATGAAATTAGACTGCACAAACTGCGTGTTTTTCATCTTCAACGCACAGTTTGCAATAACAGGTTTGTTAATCTGCCTAATCTGTGACAGCGTTTACCTTGCAAAAGCATTTTCATCAATCCATAGGTTGTTCTGTGTGAAAATAAACTCAGAATTCCAGGTTATAGTATGAGCGTGAAGAATTTCCTTTACATGACAATTCATTAAAACACCTGGGCCAGGGAATTTGGCTGAAGATGTGAGGACAGACAAATTCCCTAAACAACTTACATACCTTGGACTAAAATGTCCAAGATAGATAGGGCCTCATTTATGACTTTTTGCCGTAGGGAAGCGCAGCAGGCCTTCCTGCTGCACTTCCCTACGGCAAAAGAAAAGGGCAGAAATGCGCCGTATCAATAAGATACGGCGCATTCCTGTCCTTTTCCCCTGCGCCGGCGCACAATGGTGCAAGGGTGCCTGCGTTGCGGGGAAGATTATTTTTGTACAGGAAGGGAAACCTTTCTGTACAAAAATAATCACAAGAGGCTTTTCCTCTTTCTATGTGTGCTGTAGAATGCAGCACACATAGAAAAAGGAAATACGAGGAGAAATAAAGACATTTCTCCCTGTTGCGCATCCCTTACGCCTCCCCTGGGGAGGCGTAAGCTTTTGGCACTGCTTCAGAGTTACGATTTCTCGTAAATCTGGGGCAGTGTCAAAAGGCCATGGATGTTGCTGGGAACGCCCCCAGCAACACCCATTGCACGCCCCTTTAACGCAGAACACTGCGTTAAAGGGACTGATATTTATCAGGCAGCAGTACGCCACAAAAACTGGCGTACTGCTGCCTGATAAAAACCACGCAGGCTTCTGTGCCACGGAACTTCATGAAAAGTGAAGTTCCGATGGCGCAAGGGGCCTCATAAATGAGGCCCATAGAACATACTGAAAATAAACACTGAGACCCAAATACACAAAGGTAAACTTAGACCTGAATTCTGAGCTCATCTTTGTGGATTGGGCCCTTAAACTTCAGATAAAAACTTAAACTTCAGGCTTTTGTTTACTTTTGTGAATTGGGCCATGAATGTTTTAGTAGTACAATTACCTCTGACTCTCAATGATGGCATAATCTCAGGTTTGGCTTTATGGGCTAAAATGTATACAATGAAGATGAAGGCATTGACTAAAGTTTTGTTGATACATTCCAAAACTTTTGCAGGTTGGAAAATATGATTTGATGTCAACACCGGATGCTTGCATTATGCATACATCTTTTATTGAAAGCTCCTTGCAGCACTTTAAAGCAATAGAGAAGCAAACATAAACATTCCAGAAATAGAATGTCCCTTTAACCCAAATAATCCTCCTGCCAGAAGCCTTCCTCTTTTATCTGCTGCTCATTGTCAGTATTGTGCAGAGGTCATTTTTATTTAATGGTTGGTTTGAGGATATTTAGAGTATGGATGTTTTGTTGTAGTGGAGATTTGTTCTTAACATTGACATTAATTTTATTGAGTAGTATTTCTTTTAATTTAGGATTGTAAATATTTTAATGATATATTTATATTGTAGAAAAACTCAATATATGGGTATTTACTTTCTTTGGGAGCATTCAACGTTATCGGTATAATGGGGAATTGCTATTTAGAAAGATTATTTTACCCTAGGCCTCTGTTGGGCAAACGGTTATGATGAGTAAAGCACAAGGCATTTTCGGCTCACATACTTGCTCATGTGGGTTTATCTGAGACCCTCGTGGGAGGTGTACGGTACGTTCGCAAAGACGATTCATGCGGAGACTTGAGAAACTTGTTTTATTCTTCCACGGCTTCCGTAGTGATTGTGGCATTGCCATGTAGGATTAAGAGGAAAGCCATTTTGGTTACGAAGAATGCCGGCAAACTGTGAGATCAGCTGACAGAGTTTGCTTTGACTTTTTTTACAGCAAAGCAGACACCTTTGCACCATAATGCATGGGTACCTGCATATTGGCCATGACATTGTTTGTGCACAAAAACTATCCTTGGTGGCTTTTTCCTCTTTGTAGGTGTGACTCAGAATTCAGGACACGTACAAAGAGGAAAGAACAGTGGGGCATATTACCAACAATTAGCGATAATTATCGCTATGTTGGCTTAGCGGCAATATTTTTATCGCCGAGCTGTGGCGATTTTTATCACTTAGGAACCTTGCTGTTATCAAGTGTTATCTCCTAAGCGATAAAAAACGGCCGAAATGCATGAATATCGCTGAAAAGTCAGCAATATTCATGCATTACCGAGCTAATGCTCTTAGCCATGTTATCCACCTACCATTGGATAACATGGCTAAGAACTGCTCAGGGGAGGTGTTAGCTTTTGGAGATAATCGCGCTTAGCATGAATATCTCCAAAAGTGGGTAATAGGAGATTGCGATGCTAGCAACAGTTTCCAGTCGCTAACATCTTGGCACGCCTACTTTGCATGTCATTAGTGATAAATTTCACTGACATGCAAAGCGGGGCCCAAGATGGTTGCTATCTCCTACTAGCTGTCGCTAACTGGTGTTAGCGACAGCAAGGTTTATCTCCGCTTTCTTGGCTTTTAAAGCCAAAAAAGCAGAGACAAACCCCCTGGATAATAGGCCCCAAAGAGAAATAAAGATATTTTTTTTCATTATGCCACCCCTAGGCAAGTGCACAGTTTTAGAGCAAACCCAAGTCTACAGCTCTCTGTAAATAGGTTTTTTGGGGCAGAATCTAGCTTATGGCCTTCTGCAATGCCAAGGTGTTCATGTTAAAACAAACAGCAGATGATACCAGTACATTTCTTTGCTGTCCTATGTTTGCAGTTTGCTGGCAATAAGTGAAATTAATATGTTTTAAACAGAAACACAGAGTTGACAGCCAGGGCCATTATTTGTTAATGACCTAAATATTCGGCCAGGCTTGGGAAAAGGTCAACAAAATTGTAGCTATTATGGGAAATTATGAGGGCTAAACAACAATCCTAAAAACACGGAAATCCCTCTTTAAATCTTGCACTGGCACACATACTTAACTTTAATTTTTGTCACAACTGGAGAGATATAATTTAACTTCAAAGTTCAAGAAAACAATTTAAATGTGTTTCACCTCGCTATATTGAAAAAACTAAACGCCGATCTGGAAATCGGCAGTAACTTCAGTCCCATCTCTCTCCTCTCGGCGCCGGCTAATATCTTAGAGAAGTGAGGGTATCAGCAGCTGTCTACCTTTGCTGAATCTAACGGGCTTCTTCACAACTCTGGCTTTCGTGCCAGCTACAGCACCGAGTCGGCTCTGATTGAGATGGCTGATGCCATTCGATGGGCGGTGGATGGGGGTGCTGCATCCATGCTGGTGCTGCTTGACCTGTCGGAAGCACTTGACACGGTGTACTTTTCCAGCCTGCTTGATCTTCTTAAGCAAATTGGCATCGGTGGGACGGCGCTGGACTGGGTCATGTCTTTCCTCCATGGCCGAGACCAGCAGGTGTTTTTCCACCCTTTCTCCTCTGAGGCCAAGCCTCAAAGACGGGGGTGCCCCAGGGCTCTGCCTCTCCTCTCCTGTTTATTATCTATTTGGCTCCTCTGGCTGAACTCATCTCCAACACAGGGATCAAGGTGATATCCTACGCGGACGACACCCAACTGATTTTCTCCTTTAGGGAAGTGTCGGCATCGGCCTTTGACTCTTTTCGAGAGTGCCTTAAAAATATCTCTGTCTGGATGAGAAGCAATTTTTTAAAGCTCAATGTCAACGACGGAAGTTCTGTTTTTCAACAAAGCAGCTCCTCCCTAGCGGCCTTGTGGTGGCCGGTTGAATTGGGAACAGATCCTACCCCAAAGGATTCGGTCAAGGATCTTTGTATCCGTTGGGAACACATCCTATCGCTTTCCACGCAGATGAGCACTTTGCCGGGCCGGTTGTGGTTCCCAGTCCGACCCTGGCTGCAGATGGTGCAAAATGCGGCGGCTAGGCTGGTCCATAATGTCTCCCTCCAGCATCATATTTTCCTTCACCTCATGCAACTTCATTGGCTGCCTGTGGCCAAGAGAGTTGAATTTAAGGCCCTAACATTTGCCTTCTAGGCATCCCAGGGAGGAGGCCCTAAGTATCTGAGGCTAAAACTTCGCCCTTACATTCAGGGCGGATCACTGCGATCCAACTTGAAACGCCACCTATGCGTACCCCATTTTGCCAAAGCGAGAATGGGGGGTAGAACTTTTGAGATGGGAGCCTCTAAATGCTGGAATGACCTGCCCCCCCAACTTCGTATGATGCACTCTGAGCAGGAGATTAGAAAGGCCTTGAAGACCTGGCTATTTACCCACAGACACTAGTTTTCAGCTGTCTTGGCTATGATGTTATCCACGTTAGTGCTGGGACACCTCAGTTGAGGTAGCTGCCCGCTCTATAAACTTCTCTGCATTATTGCCACCACTGCCAGGATTCATTGCTGCACTTACCTTGGGGGCATTCCGGAGAAGTCCTCGGTCTTGCCGCCACCGCCAGGAGTCATTGGGGGCCATTTCTGAGCAGGGAGTCGCCGGAGGGGAGTTCGCCTACAACTCCCAGCGTCCCCTGCGGGACGTACATGCCGCACCCGCAGTCAGCGTGCCAGGAGGCGCTTAAAGGGTCGCCTGGGCTCCCGTGGTGCGGGACGAGCACGGGTGTGCGCCGGGAAAAGCCAGGGCCAAGGGCGGGCCCGTTTTAGCCCGTTCGAGCAAGGTCGAGGCTGGGCTGGGCCCCCTCTCCAAGCCCTTGGTATCGGGTAGGTACATTTGCATGTTGGCTCTATTATTACTGTCGTTGTGGTACTGAGAAAATTCCTGGGTAACGTGCCGCTGAGAACTGGCACGGGAGGAAGGGTGTAGAATCAGGAAGTGTTGCAGGGACCCTTGATCAATTTCTTATATGAGCTTCCTCAGTCCTTGCACACGAGATTGAGCTGACAGAGCGCCGTCTCTCTATGGACCTAGTTTTTCTTTGGGGGCCATTGAACTTGCCTGTACACCGGTCAAACAAGGACAAAGTGACACAATAACGGCCCCGCAAAAGGAGAATATAGTCACCCAGACCGCTCGGGACCCTGAAACCCATCAGAGCTGGGAGGCAAATTCAACATCGCAGGAGGATGAAACCCCTGAGGAACCAGAACTATTAGTTGAGCGTTTGCGGGGGCAACCAGTAAAAGAAAGCAAGGGGCAGCCCGAATAGGTCCCAACCAGAAAGGGAAAAAGGCGAAAAAAGGACAGAAAAGCACTCAGAAAGAAACCGATGTTGAGGACAATAGAACTGGGGACAATCTGCAGACTATACAAGATAAAGGAACTGCCCTAGAGACAGCGGTGACCTCTGCGCGAAAGGAGGACTCATTTTGGAGACAGCTGGAGGCTGTTCTTTTAGCTCACTTACAACCGCTGGAGGACAGACTTAAAGCGATTGAATATAGACTGGGGAAGTCAGAAGAGGTGATAAAGTACACTTTAGCAGGTCTAAATGATAAGCTAATGTGGGGTGACTTTCTGAAAAATATAGGAAGAGGGAATGCAAGAGAGGGAGAAATAGACCTAATCCTCAGTGAAACAGTTAGACCTCCCAATGCAGTAAACACCCCACCGAAGGAAAAAACAGGGGGGGTGGTGGAAGGCAAGAGATTGGACACTGACAAAAACGGTTTGCAGAAGGGCCCTTGGTAAGGAAGAGTCTAAATCTACCCCCAGACTGTGCCCCATACGTCGCGGTCTTAATGGGGCTCCCGGAACTAAATGCAGAAGTGGAGGAATCCTATGACCAATTAAAAAAATACAATACATTGGCTAAATTGTAATAGGCCTCTGCCCCAAGAAGCTAGATGTAAGATCTTGCACGTAAGGAGGGTGGGCTGGGTGGGGACTAACAAGAAAAATAAAGCTGGTGACTGCATTGTGGTAAACTTCAATGATCCAAGGACAGAACAGCATGTTACTACCGCCCAACAGAAAGATATGCGTACCAGTATTGAGGTGCAAGACCTAAGTTACTTTTATAAGCCTTATCAGCTCCATACCACCGGTGGGCAATGGGAAGATTGGGAGGGTTGAAACAGCAGTCCAACAGAGGGAGGGGCTGGACACATAGAGTTAGGAATCAGAACCCAGCTTATCAACCCAATGGGTTACAGACACTTGAGAGCTGGGAAGCCGAAACAAGGTAAGGTTGTGCAATATCACTATATAATAAATATGCTCCACTGACGGGGTTCGCACCTCCGCGAAGTGGACTGACTATCCAAGACTACAACAGTGAAGGAAAGGGACCCACAGTTAAGGAAAAACGATAAAGAGAAAATAAAAGGAGTGCTCCCAAATATGACACAGGGGGTACATGGCAATATACCCCGATGGAAAGCAATTGATACTAATATAGCTAATGGACCCACTCTTGTCACAGGTTCTATATCGTTGAGCGAATGGAACAGTTTAGAATTACTGTCCTGGAACGTGGCGGGGCTTTCAGACAAATTTCAAAATAATGAGTGGCTGAAATATGTAAATAAATATAATGTAATTTGTGCCCAGAAACCTGGGAAGTCGAACTGACTAATTTTAACCTGGTGGGTATAATGTTCGGAATCCCAGCTGTCAGATCCACGGCAGGTAGAGCGAAAGGGGGCCTCCTTCTGTGGGTCCACCTGTCTCTGGAAGGGACCTGGAAAGATCTTAACTGGAAGTCAGACTGTATGTTAGCGGTACAGTATAGAACTAAGGATCTTAATTTGATCATAGTAAATTTTTACAATGCGGGTGGTAGCAGAGTGTGGGAGCTGGAGGAAAGACTAGGGACACAGAGAGCGCAGATGAAGGATGCTTCGGCTCCACTGGTGTTACTTGCAGGGGATTTTAATTGTCACTTGTGCCCTCAGTTGATACCTTTCACGGAAAATTGGTCTTCCTGTAATATAGAGGAGGGAGCCCATTTTGACCACACGGCGTAAGGGGCTAAATTCAGCATGGTGTTGAAAAATGTTAGGTTGGAACATTCTATGGACCTGTTATCTTTTAACTCCAATAGAGAGGTCAACCCTACCTTTAAAGGAAGAGGGTACTGTTCCTACATTGATTTTGTAATTGTGTCACACCTATTAAAACAACGAATTCTGGGATTCAATATTGACTGTAGTGGTTTTAGTGACCATAACCCCCTCACAGTGACAGTGGCAGTGTCACGGGTGACTAGTGAAATAAGGATGAGAACATCAGAAGTTAGGGAGACGGTCAAAGACCAGGGCCGACGTCTAAAATGGGCAAAATTGGATGGAGATAGTTTCTAAAAATCATTATTGGTAGAGGGGAAACAGCACATAGAGGTGTGCCTAAACCTAGAGATAAATGGGCCACCGCTGGTCGAGGCATTTGAAGAAATAAGACAGCTAGTAGGTAGTCTAATGCACACGACAGGGAAAGGCAATAAATTAACTTATCCCAAATGGTTTGATGGAGGATGCTCCTTAGCCCAAAGAAATCTTAGAGCAGCCCTTAAAAATAAACCCAGAGAGTTTTTAAGGGTTATCCACTGTAGACTACACTATAAACATGAAGTAGGACGCCGGAAGAAAGCCCTCCAAATCCAAACATGGGAAGACTTACGTGAGGCAGCAGAAAGAAGGGATCTTTCCACTTTTTGGTCAATAATCAACAGACCCTGCTTCCAAGACGGAAATAGCCCTAATATAGCTTCAAATGTACTCCCCGAACAATGGGTGGAACACTTTGGTGGTCTATATAATAGAGGGACTCGATGGAAGGTGAACAGGATGACAGTAGGGAGTTTGGCCCAGAGATGACAGTATTTACACTAATGGAGATTGAGGGGGGTATTAAGGGCCTCACCCAAAATAAAGCCCCTGGCCTAGATGCGATCCCACCGGACCTCTTTCTAAGTAACATAGAATTATGGGTCCAGTATTGACTAGAGTAATAAATGCGTCCATAGTCTCGGGCCTACCCTGCTCATGGTCGACCGCAACATTAGTACCAATATTTAAGAAGGGTAGTAGGGATAGCCCCCAATGTTATAGGCCAATCTCGTTTATTGATGTAACAGCTAAAGTAATGGGTAGGGCCATCCTGAACCGTCTCATGAGTTGGGAGGAGGAAAACCGTATCCTTACAGATGTTCAGTATGGTTTCCGGGCTGGCAGATCCACAATAGACTAGTGTTTAAATTTATATTTATTGGTCAAGAAGTACACAGTAGCTAGTTGTGAGAAAGTATAGCTAGCTTTCATGGACCTTGCAGCAGCATTCAATGGTTTAAATAGAACAAAGCTGTGGGCCATACTGTCTGGTCTTGGGGTCGATGTTGGTCTCATTAATATCCTGAGAGCCCTTCATAAAAACACAACAGCAGAAGTGAGGTACAACTTGGAGGGAGGTCAAACTGAGTCTTTTAAATGTACGAGTGGGGTCAGGCAAGGATGCATATTGGCACCCTTCCTGTTCTCCATTTATATTAATGGTTTAGAAAGTTTTTTAACCAATTTAAAAGTGGACTCACCAAGAATTGGAAGTAGATTAGTCCCCGTTTTTCTCTACGCGGACGACGCGGTCCTGTTGGCATGAACACCACTGGGACTGCAGCGTTTGATTGATGGGTTCGTGGAGTTTATGAACAGTTTAGACTTGTCTGCTAATCTGATGAAATCATATGTCATGGAGGTGGGTCCAAAATACCCAGGGGAAAATGTAAACTATAGAATAGGCTCTACAAGCTTGGCAAAGGTACAGACCTTTTTATATTTGGGCATTTTATTTGAGAGGAATCTGAGTTTTAGACCACTGATCGAGGAGCATTGTAATAAGTTAGCAGCTAGCTCAGGAGCTGTAATAAATTTCGGCCACAGATTTGGTCAATGGTCTACAGAGCAAATGCTGACTATGTATAACTCGATCACTTCCGCTAAAGTAGCGTACGGGGCAGAACTGTGGGGGATGGTGCATGTCAATAAATTACAGATAGAGGAAAACAAATACCTGAGGAGGCTCCTTAAAGTTCCCCAAAGCGTATTATCATGCATAGTACATGAGGAACTAGGTTGTAAGTATCTGGAGGACAGGGTGAGGAACAGGCCCCTTGTGGCCTGGTTAAAGATATAGAGAAATCAGGAAGCCAACCTGACTCAGCAGATAATTTCAGACTGTATGGGTAGGGAGAAAGGAATGCCTATTCCCTGGCTGAAATATGTAAAGGTGGGCCTTGAGAGTATTGGTTGTGCAAATCTGTTTTTAAACCCACAGAGTATTACCAAACAGGACCAAGTTACAGTGAATGAGATGCTCCTCAAATATACAGCTACAGCAAGGGCAGTTGATATGAGAAATAAGCAATCAGTCCAGGCACACGCTGTAGTGAGGTCCTGCAGTGGGCTGGAGCCCCACCTTGCCCTTGTATATAATCCCCATGATAGGTTTTTATTAACACATATTAGGCTCAACCTTTTTCATAATTTATTAGCTGAGCCTGCGGGTTTCACTAATTCAGTTGAGTTAAAGGGCCCCTGCGGCTGCGATCACCGATCTCCGCAGGACACCCTCCATTTTGTATTATTATGCCCATTTTATCACATGCCCAGGCGTCGTTTTTTCATTGAACTTTTTAAAAAGGCCAACCTTAGAAAAGTGAAAGATGCCCTTGTATTTTAAAAAGTGTCCAGAGATCCCCTGACTCTATTCTGTGTGACTAATTTTTTAGGAACCTCAGTTAGATTAAGGGCTACCATTGGAACGGGAGAAATAATACTGTAGCATTTTGATTCAAAAGGGCGGAGAAAAAATTGCTTTTATATATGACTGATGAATTAAGTGAGATGTATCATGGAGGATGTCATTTTTAAGAAATGTTCATATATTTTTAATATTGTACTTTTATGGTGTTATTGAAATGCCAAATAAAGACTATGATACTATACATTTCTCTTAATATTATTATTATTATTATCATTTGGAAAACAATTGCAATGCACTGTATGATTTCTGGTTTGCATTTTGGAACTTTCCATAAACAAGTCCCAAACATGTATTTTTTAATAGCCATACAACTCATTATAATTACAATTCGCATAAAAGTGAGAAGAAATACAAAATTGTATATATTTGTCCAGTTCTGGTTGGAAAAATCATAGATTTAAAAAAATGGTTTCCAAACAACTAATATCATACAACAGGAATGAGACCCATGGAGCGGCCCATATATTTCCTTTGTTTTTTTTCTAACACCACAGCACTCAGTATATGCTGCCACAGTGGTCAGTAAAAGCTAAACGCCACAGCAGAGATGCTGAAAGGGGTCACTGTTGGTCAGACTGGCTGATTTCTATCAGTCGAGCAGCGCATGCAGTGTAATACTCCCCTATGTTTTCCCAGACGGACTGTTTATGAAACGCAGTATCCATTTAGCTTCATTATTTTTATGATACAGGCCATAAACAAACTAAAAAGATAACGACGGTGTTGATACAAAACATTCTACTGTCCGTAGCCACCTTGTAAAGCTGTTGATTCACTTACAAAATTATTGTAGCATTTTCCACTCTATGCATCTTGAGAATTTTCAATTGCAGAAAATTAAAGTGACTGGTTTTAAGGGAACAACTGAAAGCTTTTTTATGTGGGGCATAAAAGTAAGTAAAGCAGTGTTCCTTTCCTTTTGAATCTACCGAACTAAGGTGCTCATTAGGATGGCGGACGGACCTGCGTCCGTCCGCCACCCCATAGGAGAAGGGTCCGTCCGCAGGGGCAGCGGCGGTCCCTCCAGTGCAATTAGGATGTGACCGCCACCCTGGCGGTCACATCCTCAATATTTAACAATGCGGCGGGTGCTGCTTGAAGCAGAACCAGCCGCAAGGTTAAATATGCATGCTTCGCATTTGCATGCACAAAGCGGCAGGCGCCGCGCGGTGCCTGCTGCTTCGTGCACGCAAATGCAGGGGGTACCATAGGTAGGTACCCCCCATGTGCAACCCCCACCACCCATCCCGCTGGGGGTCCGCAATGGGCCCCCAAAGAAATTACCGTATGCCTTTCCATGGCGGAGAAGCCGCCGCGGAAAGGCATCTGTTTACCCCCATCCTAATATGGCTGTCGGTGTCTGTTAGACACCGCCTCCATATTAGAGATTTTCCGCCGCGTTCGTAAGTCGACCGCGGCGGAAAAGCAGCAGACGGTCTTCCTGACCACCCAGCCATCCTAATCTGGCAGGGGGTCTTTGAAGCCTCCGCAGCGGTTTTTCCGCATCCTCCAGGCCGGCGGACACTTCCGCCGGCCCGGAGGATGCGGAAAAATCGCAATCCTAATGACCCCCTAAGCTCTACTATATGTTTTTAAGCAGCCACAATTCTCTGCTTTCTGTCTTTCTAACTTGGTTTATATAACCTTATTCTTCATCCAACACGTATTCTTTGAGGGACCATAGTGTTAATATTTTAAGGAGATGTCATTGTGAATACATATTTCAGGTTTGGAAGAATAATATCTAAAATATGTATCTTAATCAAAATCATCTATGCATCAGTAATTACAATTAAGGGTAGCTTGTAATTAACGACGATTGTGCTTTACCTTTTATTGGTGTTTATCATTTAGGAGGTCATAATTTTTCCAATGGATATTCTAAGATGCTGTTGGCAGCCACTGTGGACTGCTTTATCACTTGTGTGATTGAATACATTTGCATGACAGGAGGCCTAACCATTGTGCTGACAAGCGCATAGAATTTAGGTTTAAAGGCCCTACCATGCGGCATACCATCGGGGAATTGTCATGTCTGTGGAGGGTTCTACGCATATTGCATATTATCATCTATTAACAACACTTTATTTGATGCTGTTCAATATTATATTTTTAGCTTGCAACATTAAAGAGTTTAACAGTGTCATTAATGAAAATAGGATCTTAATTGAAAGTAAAGCGCGAGGTGAGAGAACTGTAATTACACTAACCTCTCACTTGCCCTCCTGGGGCCTCATTTATGAAAAGTGACGAATCGCTGTGTGAAAACAGCGATGCGACACTTTTTATTGCGCCCTCCTTGCGACATCAATGATGCGTCATATTTACATTATGGTGCATCATTGCGCAAGGAGTTACAGATACGTCAGTATTTCTGACGTATCTGTAAGCGCAAAAGTGACGCATTGCTGAGTGTGTCACAAAAGTGACGCACCTCCAGCAATGCGTCCTTTCACATGGGGCAAGGCCCATGTGAAAGGGCCTGCATCAGTCTTACGCCTGCTGTGAGGCAGGCGCAAGATTTTGACGCAACGGCGTCCTAGAAGTGACGCAGTGAAATCTCATAGATTTCACTGCGTCACATCTACGACACTTTCTTGCGTCAATACGCCCCCCTTGCATACATTATACCTGGCGCAGGTATAATGTGGCGCAGGGGTTTACAGAGTGACGCATCTACCTAGATGCGTCACTTTGTAAATATGGCGCAACAAGGATCATTTTTTACGCCACTGGTGATTCACAAAAAGTGACGCACCAGCGGCGTAAAAGTGACGCAAGGGCTCATAAATGAGGCCCCTGGTTCCTTGATCGAGAGACTGGGAAGGGCATTCACACACTACCAGCCTGATGGTAGAGTACCCATCCGTGACTGCAGCCTTCCAGGCTTTAACAGGAGCCAGACAGTTAACAGCATGCAAGGGAGGCCTGATAGAAAGATACCTCACCCATGCATGGCAGGATGTGGCCAGGAATATCTTGGACTCCCTGATGCCCAGGGTTATCCTGCCTTTGGGAGGGAAACCATCCTGTTTCCCCATGTTGTCAGTGATGTGGAAATTCTGGTACTCGTCTACCATGACATTGCATTTTGGGTGGGCATGCGTCAGTGGAGGTGCCAATAATGCACCATGATGATTGGCCTCCACATATTGTCTCATCAGGCAGAACATAAAGTCAGATTGGTAGTAGCTTTGTTCCCATGCCAATGCCCATCTGTAGCCTACCATGGCACAACGGCTTCCATAAGAAGGAGGGTGTAAATATTCACTGGAATCTTTAATTTAGACTGATCCCAGGGTGTCTGTCTGAATGGCTGCTCAACTTTTTTCTGTCAACACAAACTGCAATTGTTACCATTGACAAGGTCAATTTTCTCCTCAATTAGTCAGTAGTAAGAATAATAGAATAAGATTTTAGGAATAGAATATTTTATAACAATTTAGACCTTTCGGCCTGCATGATCCAATATACCTTACAGTGGCTAGCTTTGAATTTTAAAACACTTCCCAATAAATAGAAAATGTTTCTACTATTAGTCTGAATATTTTCTATATTCAGAGGGGTAGAGTTACAAGCCCCTTGCGCCTCATTTACGCTGCCGTTGCGTCACTTTTGTGATGCAGCGGCGGCGCAAAACCTGCTCCATGGTGCGGGGGTACTTACAACGTGACACATCTGGGAGATGCGTCACGTTGTAAAGCCCTGTGCCACATGTAGGCGTTCCTGTGCAGGGGGGGGCTGAGTGAAATCTACAAGATTTCACTCAGTCACTTTTAGGCCCATGCTGCGTCAAAACCCTGCGCCTGCCTGAAGCAGGTGTAGGGATTGATGCAGTATTAACTAGATAGGGCCCCCAGAGCATTGCTGGAGCTGCGTCGCACTTGCGATGCAACTCCAGTAATGCGTAATTTTTATGGCACAGATGCGTCACGCATCTGTGTTACGTTTTTGCCCCATGGTGCGCCGCATTTTAAATGCGGCGCATCCATGATGGCGGAGCTGTGGCGCACAATAACTGGGACATCCCCGCTAATTTGCAGGGATGCGCCAGTTATTGTAAATATGCCCCTATGTGTCGAAGCAGTGCAAAGGATGGAGTATATTAAGCTGCGAAAGCCACTTCAACCATCTTATCTCGCCACACTATACTTGCTCCCAATGTCTGTGCTTTCCCACTGCCTGACTGCAACAATTTGTGCTTTAAAATGCTCTCTTGCATCCTTCTGTATTCCCTATCCCTGATCCTCTTTCATGTCATTTTCTCTAATCGCAGTGTTCATGTTCATTGCCACCGTCTCTCCCCTCTATCCTATCACCCTATCTCCACCTCTCTCCAAGGTCACAAGGCAATACAGATTGGGTAAAATGCCAAATATTCTCTATATAACACACCAAACATTAATAAATAATCAATACAAAATTGAAAAAGGGGGTGTTTAAGCAAAATACAAAATATGAACATGTCCTACATGAAGGATGATATCATAAATCGTGCACCCTTTTTGATTTTACATGTCTCTTCCCTACCTACCTTACTTATGAAAATATTGCCTCCACTTAATGTCTGAGTTTCCCCCCTAAAAATACTTTTGTTTATTTCCACAGCTCCTGCCAGGCTTTGCTTTTTCTTTGCTTATGATTGTGCTTCCTATTTTATTTCTAAAATTGCCAGACTTCAGGCTTGCTTTCCCCAACCTTCTATCATCATCACATTTGTCCCATTTGTCTCATTCTTCACTCTCCATGTTCAACCCTATTTCCAAATTGGATCTTCTTTACAAACGTTTCAGCACTAGTCCTACTACCACTCCTACAAGCTATCCTCGAACTCATTGCCTTTGTCTTTGATCTCCTTCTTCCCTGCCTATCCTTTTTACCTTCATCTATCTCGTCTACTTGCCACCTCACCACCTTTAACTAGCATATTAGCTTTTGCCCTCGTTTTCTTTTTCTAGCTTTTCATTTTCTTGCTGTATTCTCTTCTCTCTTCCAAACATTCTAATTGTATTAGACCTCAGGTTTGCAGTGATCCTACCCTGTGTTCATTATATAGTTTTGGAGGAAGATCCTCTTGTTGTCTATGCTTCATGATGTGTCTTAGATTACTTGTTAGCTTTGCAAATGTTGATTATAATGTTGCAGTTAGTTTAGGCCTTTTATAGTGTTAATTTTAAAGTACCTTAAGAATTCAGTCAACAAGTAAATATTAATGACATTTATTGCTGCTGATGTCTAGAGAAAACTAAGGTGGGGAGTGTCTACTTTCTGAGGTGACATGTGCTATAAACCTTACTGGCTTGAAAATAAGCATAACAACCCCACAATAGTTTATATTTCATCAGAAGGCAGATAAAGCCAGTAAATCAAAAGCCAAAGAGCACAATATCTGGCATATGAAAATGATCAGATGGTTATACAATTACCTGTGTCAATGGCACAGTAAAGCGAACTAATGCTGCAGGCGACCGAGCTAGCTAATATTTTTTATAAATTTCAGGGTTGCTTAGAGACACCATATTAAATATAATGAGCCGTCTTCTTACTTACAAGGGTCATGACACTGGGTTACACATTTTTCTTCTGGGATTCGTTATCTGTTTAACTGAAAATACATTTTTTTTTAAACTTAATGGATGTGTCTGAAGCTTTCCCACACCACAACTCTGTTTCTGATTTAGAATTTGCAGCATCACTCGTTGCAGACATCAGCATGAAGACAACATGATTTGTAATTCATAATTAACTGGTAATGTTATTAACATTATTATCATTATTGCTTTATATGGCCTCCATTGGAAGCTTTTTTTATCATGGACAACCGGATTGAAATCCAGTTATTCACTGCTGTGATGTAACAACAGTGGGTAATAAAATTGGTCACATACTGTTGTGATGTTACCCTTCTAATGTTTTTTGTGACATTGTAGACAACTCTTGCTGTCTATGTGATGTGACTCAGAACCCCTGTGAGAAACAGCCCTGTTGTTCACAGTTACCCATCTATAATTCTATATATTATAACTGTCGTTGTAATTGTTATTCTTGATAAGGCTGCTGTAATAAAAGACGGTGGTTAAACAGGTGACACTTCATCAGATACTTCTTCCTAATTGTACATTTATCACTGAAGCAACATACATCAGTACTATGCTAAAAGTATCTCTAAATACCAGTAATTTGTCATATAACTGATTGGAAAGGCATCTGTAAAACCCTCCAACACCACCCCTATTACCCCTCTACTATACATGTACAGCTCAAAGATGAAAAAACTGCTGCTCAGAAAACCAATAATGCCAAAGATGATGCTCTGGCCTATGAATCTAACATCAGCTCTCTAAGCAATAGATTTACAACACACAGTCATTTAGATGAACTCCAATGTAACACTAAAAAACATATATCTTTACATGAAATGGAATGGAAACCTCAGAATCCTGTGAAATAGCATGCCCAAATAGCCAAAAGACAATAGGGCTATGCTAATTAAAGACTATGTGCTATACCAATGGCAGTAGCATAGCATATGCTGCCATCCAGAAGACATTTTTAATGTGTGTTTTAATGAAATCATTATCCTGATTTCCCATTCTCATCAATATGAGTGATGCCACTGGGCTCGCTAACCCAGATTCCATCCTTCAATCCAGTCTGAGGAAATTCAGAGGGAATTCTTTCAAATGCATTCATTATGGGATTTAAATTATTGTTCTCCTATCCTCAATTTTCTATACTCTCTACCACAAAGTAAAATGTTATACTAAGGCCCTAATTGCGAGTTTGGGTGTTATTTATCGCACATGATAAATAATGATACCACAGTGTACGTTATTTATTGTGTGTGATAAATAACACCTATCACAAGTTTGTGGGGAATGACATGAAGATTTCAGTGTTAAACGCACCAAAATCCAAATGCTACAGTATATGTAACGTACAATATCTCCTGCTAAATTTTGGCACGTTTAAACAACTCAAATTTAACAACAGCTGAGGTATTTAATGCATCCGATAGTTATCAGTTGCGTTAAATACAGCCAAACTCGAAATTATGACCATGTGTAAACAGGGTTTTATGTACTGATCTGAATTTACCGGCTCACTTGTAATCAGCACTTGTTAGAAATCGAGGTAGTTGTCAGAGGTAAGTATCTTTATCCAAGTAGGGATCCTTTTTCCTAGTCAGGGTAAGGGGGATAAACTTTTGAAATAACTGCTGCTCACCCCCCTGGCAGCTTGGCATGAGCAGACAGACTTATCTCAGAGGCAATGTGTAAAGCATTTGTGAACACTTACAGTAATACAGTGAAAACACTACAAATAGACACCACACCAGTTTAGAAAAATAAATAATCTTTATCTAAACCAAAACAATACCAAATTTCAAAAATCCAAAATACAGTAATCAAAAATGAATTTAAAATGGTAGAAAACAGTTCTGTTCCAAAAAACATGTGAGATGCCACACTTTAACACAAAATACCTTGGATGTGTCAAGAAATACAAGTAAAAAGGGTATCAGGGAGGGTGATGCGTCGGTTCCTTACACTAAGGGAAGGAGATGCTTCAGTTCTTTGCTCCGGGGGAGGTGATGCGTCGGTTCCTTACTTGAGAGGAGGTGATGTGCCAGTTTCTTACTACTGCACAGGGGAGGTGATGCATCGGTTCCTTGCCGGAGAGGAGGTGATAGGTCGCTTTCCTACTGCGTAGGGATGTGATGTGTCAGTTCCTTACTGCTGCGCAGAAGAGGTGATGCATTGGTTCCTTACCGGAGAGGTGGTGATGCGTTGGTTTCTTACTGCATTGGGAGGTGATGCGTCAGTTTCTCAATGCGTCCCCCAAAGATGCGACAGACTTGATGCTTCAATGCAACGCGTGACGTCTGTTTTTCTCCAACCGGACCTGCATCACAATTGGTGCGGTGATCTTGGAGATCGATGCACACGATTTATCGGACAGCAGACACTTCAGCTGTGAGCAGGTGCTGTGTCGATCCTTCGGCAGCAGCGATGGATCGGAAAATTCTTTTAGCACCACTGCAATGCTTAGAAAATTAGTGATGCATCGATTTTCACAGTTCTTGCTGTTTCCAGTCCCAAAACAAACTGCAGAGGCCAAGAACACTGGCAGACATCTCTCAGCAGGTCACAACTCCCAGCACATAGGTGCACGGGTGACTGGGGCTGAAATCTTTATGTTCCTGAGACTTTAGAACAGGAGACAAGCTCAATTTAAGCCCTTGGAGATCTTCCTCAAGCAGGAGACACAGCGAACAGCAAAGTCCTTTTCCCTTTCCTTGACAGAAAGTAGCCTCTGTTGGCCAACCCCAGTCCACAAACAGCACAGGGGAAGTATTCCTCCTTCAGTTTCTCCATCTCTTCTCTTTGGCAAAGGTTCCTATTGATTCCCAGAAGTGATCTTTGAAGTCTTTTCTAGCCCTGAGATTTCCAACAGGAGGCAAGCTCTACTTCAACCCCTTGGAGAAAACTCTAACAGCAGGATGATGAAAGTACGGTCCAGTCCTTTCCCTGCCCAAGACAGAAGCAACCACTGCAAGCCAACCTTAGCAGCACACAGAACTGGGGCAGTACTCCTCGTCCAGCTTTCCCGGTTCTTCTTCCTAGCAGGTTCCTTAGTTCAGCAGTAATCTAAAGTTTAGGGGCCTGGGCCCCACTTTTTATAGCACAAATTGCTTTGTTCTCCGGTGGCAGAGAAGCCCTTTGCCCAGCCAAACCAGTTCTGTCCTCTCTGGTGCAGCTGCTCGGCAAGAGGTGGAGACAGCATTGTGTAAGGCAGACAGGGCCTATTCAGGTGCAAGGGAAATCTCCTCCCACCACTCTAAATGCAGACTGGGCCACCAGTGAAAACTCCTCCCCCTACTCTGAATGCAGCCCAGGTCTAGTTAGCCCAACCCTGACTCATCCAGGAAAGGCAGGTCATACATCACCCCCGTGGCTGTCTGAGAGAATGCACCTCCTCAGCCACTGTCACTCCAAAGCCAGACAGTCAATACACAAACCAGCAGAGGCACACTGGATGGCTAAGCAAGAAAACACTCACTATCTAAAAGTGGTATTTTCAAACACAGAATGTAAAAATCATCTTCAATAAAAGATGCTTCTTTACATTCTGAGTTCAGCAGACTGAATTTTCCCATCTTGTTTCCATGGGCAGTTATACTTATAAAATATTATAAGTTAACTCCCCATTGTATCCTATGGGACAGATAGCCTTGCCATAGTGAGAAACGAAATTGGTAGTATTTCACTATCAGTGCATGCCACACACATCAGGGCATGTCCTTCCTTTCACATACATTGGACCCTCCCCACAGGGGTATCTTGGACCTACCTTAGGGGTGACTAACATGTAAGAAAAGAGGAAGGGAGTGCATGGCAAGGGGGTGCACTTGCCAAGTCGACATGGCAGTACCAAACTGCGCGCAGATACTCCAGGGGCATGTCTGTGTTACTTTCACAGGCTGCTTAGGTGGGTGGCCCAATCAGTTCTGCAAGCCCACTAGTAACTTTGATTTGCAGGCCCTCGGAACACACAGTGCACTGTACTAGGAACTGACTCATAAATCAACTATGCCAATCATGGAATCAACAATCCATAACACAATTTACAGGGAGAGCATATGCACTTTAGCACTGTTCAGCAGTGGTAAAGTGCCCAGATTCTTAAAACCAACTAAAACAGGTAAGAAATAGAAGGCCAAAAAGCAAAAAGTCTAACTTTTTATCATTAATGTTAAATTGGTACTGTATGGATCTTGGATTCCAAAAGCCCAGGCAAATTATGTTTACTAAGTAAATATGTCCAGAAATTTGTGGATGCTTTCACACAAGAGATCAATTATTTGAACCTTGTTTCCACTTTTCTAACTTTGCACCCAACAAGATCTGTCTTGCCCATCATACATTCTGAAAATTGCCATCATCAACAATAACAAGGCCATGGGTCTTTAGGTGTGCAGTTAGAAATCTAATGCTGAGCAGTCTAGACACCCATATAATAACATGACTGAAAACATTAGTTTGAGGTATTTATGATTGGTGTGGGGACATTAGTCAATACAACACAAAAACTAAAATGTTAGCAAATTCACCAACTACGATAGTAATGTGAGATAGTTAGAGTTTATGACTTTCAACGATGAAGCCAATGCATCTATGGAGAGGCTATGAAGTGAACCAGTGATTGCAGAATAGTGTATTTCCCTGTGTTAGTACTGTTATTTAATTAAACTATATAACATTGAGGACATGGCCTGAGGTGTGTTTTACATGCTGCTCAAATCCCGTGGCGTGAATCTTTCCTTACATCATTGTTTATGATTTGTGTTTGTTATTGTATGGTAGTGCTCCACTCAATCCCTCTGTGTGAGAGCAGTACTGATGGTATTAATTAAGTCATACGAGATGTATTGTGATAGTGTATGAGGTTATAAAGACTGCTCGTTCAGGTGAGTTAAGGTAAACGTTTCACTGGTGGATTTCCCATATTTTTAGGTTTTATATTGTGCATTCCGTTGTTGCCTGTGAACAATAACTGAGCGTTAAATCAAAAAGAAAATAGTTAATATAAAACATGTGTGATTGAAATTCAAATTAACTGCAGTGAAGAATGCCTAAAATGTAGCGAGGTACGCCACAAATTGTGGTGGATGTAGTGGGATGTGGGTCGGTAGAGAAGAGGATGTCGGGCTGTGGATGAGCCGAGGTAATTTCAGTTATTGTATGTTGTAACAGTACATAACCACCCCCATCTTGGAAAAGGGCAGGGAAGGATTTTTTCAGTGGCATTGAGTGAGGTCTGGGTAGGCTTTTATTATTGTTTCTGCCCCTAGGTCAGGGCTCACCAATGGCTCAGGATATATTAACACTAATGTCCACAAGCTGCAACGAAGGCAAATGGTCAAAGGACTATCCATGGCTCACCAGTAATAAACATCAGGCCCACCAGTGATAAACATCAATGGGACCAGGCGAACCACGCGAAAATGACATAAATGACCTCAGGCACGAATGAGCATCCTTGTCTCAGGCCTTATCAAGTTTACGTGTCCCAGGTGTTAATAAATATCAATGGCTCCTGGTTGGACTGAGTATGACTCTTCCCAGGCAGTAATTAGCATCAACATTGGCACCAGGCAGTAAAGAACATCAATAGTGTAAGCAGTAGTGAGCCTCAGTGTGCCCTGACAGTAATTGGCATGACCCAGGCATAAACATTTGTGGTAGAGAGAGAAAGAGAGAAAGACGCTAGCATGCACAACTATTGTTTGCAGAATTTCTTCAAGGGTTGTCCAGCCCAGCCAGCAGTATGTGACTGCTAGTGATTATTTGTGTCACTGTTTGGCAGCGCTGAGCCATGGGATGTAATATGCTGCGTAGATTGTATTGTTTAAATTCAGTACCCAAGTCAAGCACATAATTGCAGGTTATTGCTTTCCCTTTTAAAATTCAGCATTATATTGTGTTGACATACACTCAAGAATTATTAATATTGTTCCTGACATTTGGCCCTGTTGCACCTCATGAGTTTCTCCCTAACTTGAACCCATCTTGAAAGAGCTGGTTCAATTTAACTGATTTGAAAGCAGTGGGTAGGCAGTGGTCTTCTATGCGGAACTGAGCTTCATGTGACCTGGACATGTATTATGTTCACAAGGGATGGCTGCATTTGCCAAGTCCTTTACCACTCTTTCTCAAATCTGACTGCTTTGGCTTCTGTTCCTTCTACCATGCCTAGCATATCAAGGACAGGTACAGAACTGCTGATCTAGAACTGGGCTGCTTCTAGTGGAATTGTTATGGCATAGAAGTTCCTGATCCAATGGCTGGACACATGAGCTACTTGTTACCCAGAATTCCACATAACAGCCACCCTGTGCACACAAGCTCCCTAGGCTCTTGCTCCAACCAACATAAAATTGCTGAAGTCAGACAAATGTTTCTGTTCTCACACTGCCCATACTAAAGTTAGTATAGTATGTACAGTGGTATGCCATTTGGGCCTGAAGGGCCTTGATTGGTTTTTATAACACATGGTGCTATTAGCCATCATCACACTTGTAAAACTCTTCACCACTTATGTTTCTTCATGAAAAAGAAACACTGACAGTAAGGATCTAGAATGCCTGTGTTCTCCTTTTTGAGTTTAATTAAGCATGCTAATTATTTGAAACGTGCCATAATTCATACCATTGATTCGAATTTGATGGTAAAGTCAAAGTGCCATGTAGCGCACACATTCCCATAGGGCATGTGTGCGCTTTACATATGCAAACATTTTTTGGGGGGTGCTTCAGGAGGATCTTCGGCCCCTGGGAACCTTTGGCTTTGCATTATCTAATCTGCGATTACCAATTAGGTAATTGTAAATAAGCTAATGCAAAACCTTTGCATGCCCATAGGAACGAATGGAGTAATATTACTTAATAGCGATTCAATATTTACCAAATCGCTATTAGGTAATATTAAAGAATCACAAAATCTTTGGCAGTTCCTTGCATACATATCATTTTGTAATTACGAAATAGCGCTAAAAATCACTTTTTGGTCATCGCAAAATACTTATTTGATACTGATGGCACTTTGTGTGTTGATGGGTTCATAGCTTTTCTTTTTCTGAATTTTTTTTTTTCTAAGTTTCTTTTATTTTTGATAGACCTGGCAGCCTTAGGGTGGTCTTTATCCCTTCTTTTTCCCTGACTCCTATACTTTACTGACCTTATTTTTGCTAGTATTAGGACTCTGTGCACTTTACCACTGCTAGCCAGTGCGTGTGCTCTCTGCCTTAAACATAGTAACATTGGTTCATCCCCAACTGACATATTTACTATACATATAAGTCCATCATAAAGTGGTATCCTGTAAATTAAATGCTACTACTGGACCTGCAAAAGACACACAATTGATGAATGGAATACAGAGCAAATCAAAATATTCATCCCAGTCAAGAGATCTGGGTTAAATCCATCATTCTTTTGCTCCCCATGCCACCCCAGTTTAGACCTGGCCATATGCAAATCAGTCTTGAACTTGTGCTTCATGGGAACAGGCCAGCCAAAACTGCCAAGCCAGGTCCTCCCTGAACCAGAAATTAGCATCCTAGCACTGGTTTGGGGGTTTTATCTGCCATCAGCCAGGATAGCTTGAATCCAAGAGCGTTGAAAGTTTATGAGTGAAGGAATCGACGGAATTTAAGAATATATTTTTTGTATTGCTGTGGAGATACACATGCATAAATTGTTTGAGGGGATAATGTGAATATCCTTTGTGTATATGAGATTACCACACAGTGCATTGCCATTAATGATGGTGCAAGCACTGACATGAAATAGTTGGGGTTCAGGTGACAACACAGATATATCTTGATTTACTCCATGTAAAGTTGAAATGTCCATTGTTTGGTAGAAAAAATTGATGTATCTATTAGTTTAAGTGTATTTTACTTTCTTGTTTTGTTATTGTCATCTATGTAACAGTTTGTCTTAAATATAATGAATTCATACAATTAAGAACTATTTAAATTGGGAAATCTGAGTGGTATGTGGGTCTTGATGCATTGAAATTTGAGAGGGGACGATGGGCCTAGTCAAAGGGTATTTAATTGTACTCTTAGGGAATATTGAGAATATCTCTTCCTCCACGCTACCTGTTTATATAAGGTTATAGCTTGAATCCAGTGGCACAGTGAGCCCCGGATCCACGTCTGGGCATACCCACTATACTGCTACACCATCCCCGTGAACAGCTCCCATCATCACCTAAGACAGATCCCTTCATGCTGCCAAAGAAAACCATCAGCATGATGTTCACAACCATTTCCTTCATTCTGCAAAGGAAGGCACGCAGCACAATTTACAAGCCTGTCCCCTCCGTTTAGCCAGCTAAAGCACCCAGCACACCATTCAAGACTACTCTGTCCATTGCACCAGAGAAGGCACCCAGCAATATAGCCCTCACAACAACAAGTACTGTAGCCCCAACACCTCAACCAGTATGCCCAAATCTGTGGTAACAGACACTGCGGTAGATGAGTGACAACAACTACAGACATCAATATGACTTTCCCAGTATTCACCTGATAAACATTTATGGCAGTGAACTGCACATCCACCACTGTCACTTCTGCAGAAACTGTATTACACACTACAGAAAATGCTTCTCCAGAAACTGGACGCATGGCATCACCCTCAAATTTGTGATTGGCTCCAAACATTGAACGCACATGTTTTTTGGGGGCTAATGCATATTAAAACAGAGGCAAGAAGGCTCGAGACTTTGCCGTCCCCGGGAGAGGCGAGCAGCGCTCACCCCCTGGTGCGCCTCATCGCGCAATTTTCTACCTATAATCAAGACCTGCTGGGCAAAGTATCTATGTTTGCACACAGGTGGGGTTCTGTAGCATTAGCAAATGTGGGCATGTAAGTATGAGAATCTGCTCCCATAAAGCTAGTGCGACTTGGACAAGTGTGGCTCAATGCTTAGAGCGGCAGACCTTGACGCAGAAAGCTGGCCAGGGACCAGGGTTCGATTCCCGCCTTGGCGGGTTTCGGGCTTAAATTCCTCTGACCGGATATTCTCGCCTCAGTGCCGATTCTAAGCATGGGTCCCACGCTGCAACTCTGGGCAATAGCTTGCTTAGTCTCCACAAAGGCCCCCGATGCACAAGGGATGCCTGGTTTCACCATGGGATGCCCAGGAGTGGACACCCCACAAGGAAAAGCCAGGAGGGGTTCCCTTGTGGTAGGAGTACAAGTGCCGGGATGCCTCCGGGTCAAGTCAAGTCAAGTCATAAAATTTATATAGCGCACTACATACCCAGAGGGTTTCAAGGCGCTTGGGGAGGGGAGGGGGATTATTTGTCAAATATCCACGTTTTAAGTTGTTTTCTGAACGCTAGGTGATTCTGGGTGAGGCGAAGGTAAGCGGGGAGTGAGTTCCATGTTTTGGCAGCCAGGTATGAGAAGGATCTGCCTCCCATGGTGGTTTTGTTGATGCGAGGGACAGTGGCGAATGCTTGGCTGGAAGATCGAAGTTGGCGGGAGGGGGTGTAGAAGGACAGTCGAGAGTTGAGGCAATCTGGTCCGATGTCGTAGAGTGATTTGTGTGCGTGGGTAAGCAGTCGGAAAGTAATCCTCTTATTGACGGGTAGCCAGTGGAGGTCTTTAAGGTGACCAGAGATGTGTTCGTTGCGTGGGATGTCTAATATGAGCCTGGCTGAGGCGTTTTGGATTCGTTGTAGTTTCTTCTGTAGTTTGGCGGTGGTACCTGCGTAGAGGGTGTTTCTGTAGTCCAGTCGGCTCGTGACCAGAGCATGGGTGACTGTTTTCCTTGTTTCGGTGGGGATCCAGCGAAATGTTTTTCTGAGCATGCGAAGGATGTTGAAGCAGGATGAGGATACGGCGCTGACTTGTCTGTTCATTGAAAGTGAAGAGTCCAGGATGACGCCAAGGTTCCGTGCGTGGTCTGTCGGGATGGGTGCTTTTCCGAGGGCTTCCGGCCACCAGGAGTCGTCCCATGCAGAGGGGGATTTACCTAAGATGAGGACTTCTGTTTTGTCTGAGTTCAGTTTCAGACGGCTTTGTTTCATCCATTCGGCGACTTCTTTCATTCCTTCGTGTAGGTTAGTTTTGGCGGTGCTGGGGTCCTTGGTGAGAGAAAGGATCAGTTGAGTGTCATCCGCGTAAGAGATGATGTTGAGGTTGTGTTGGCGGGCGATGGTCGCGAGGGGGCTCATGTATACGTTGAAGAGGGTGGGGCTGAGTGAGGATCCTTGTGGTACGCCGCAGATGATTTCAGAGGCCTCGGACTTGAATGGTGGGAGGCGGACTCTCTGGGTTCTTCCGGAGAGGAACGAGGTGATCCATTCCAGTGCCTTTCCTTGGATTCCGATGTTTCTGAGGCGCTGTAAAAGGGTGCTGTGGCAGACTGTGTCGAAGGCTGCGGAGAGGTCGAGGAGGATGAGGGCGACTGTGTCTCCATTGTCCAGTAGAGTTCGAATGTCGTCTGTTGCTGCGATGAGGGCGGTCTCAGTGCTGTGCTTTGCTCGGAAGCCAGATTGTGAGGAGTCGAGGGATTTGTTGGCCTCGAGGAAGGCGGCGAGCTGGTTGTTGACAGCTTTCTCGATGACTTTGGCCGGGAATGGAAGAAGCGAGATGGGGCGGTAGTTTTTGAGTTCGGTGGGGTCTGCTGTTGGTTTTTTCAGAAGGGCGGTGAGTTCAGCGTGTTTCCAGTCTTCTGGGAAGGTAGCGGAGTTGAAGGAGCAGTTGATGACGTCTCGGAGGTGCGGAGCTATGACGGAGTCTGCTTTGTTGAAGATGTGGTGAGGGCATGGGTCTGTGGGGGATCCAGAGTGGATGGAATTCATCAGGCGGATGGTGTCCTCAGTGGTGATTGGGTTCCAGGCGTTGAGGGTGTTAACGGGGGGAAGATAGTCAGCTGATGGTAGGGTGGGTTGGCTTCCGGGTTGGTTGTCAAAGCTGTTGTGGATGTCAGCAATCTTGTTGTGGAAAAAAGAGGCTAGGGAGTCGCAGAGAGTTTGAGAGGGGGTGATGTCGTTGGAGTTGGCCGAGGGGTTGGAAAATTCCTTGATGATGTCGAAAAGTTCCTTGCTGTTGTGGGCGTTGTTGTCGAGTCGATCCTTGAATGATGTTTTTTGGCTTTTCGGATCAGTTGGTGGTGAGTACGGATGGCGTTTTTGAAGGCGTCCTTGTTGCTGGTGGATGAGTCTTTTTTCCAGGCCTTTTCAAGGGAGCGGCATAGTTTCTTGGATTTCTTGAGGTCCTCGTTGAACCATGAGGCCTTCTTGATTTTGTGTTGGCATTTTTTCAGTGGTGCTAAGGTGTCTGCGGTGTTGGATAACCAAAGGGTGAGGTTGGAGGCGGCTTCGTTGGCGTTAGAAGAGAGGGCTGGGGAGGTTTGAAGGAGCGATGAGGAGATCTGTTCCGTGGTGATTTTGTTCCAGTTTCTTTGTAGAGTTGGTTGGAGGTGGATGATGGGTTTCGGCTTGTTGTAGGTGAAGTGGACGCAGCTGTGGTCAGTCCAGAGGAGCTCCGTAGTGTGGTTGAAAGAGACATGGTTGCTAGAGGTGAAGATGGGGTCGAGTGTGTGACCTGCGATGTGGGTGGGGGAAGTGACCAGTTGTTTAAGTCCGAGGTTGGCGAGGTTGTCTAAGAGGGTGGCGGTGTTGCGGTCGTTGATCTTCTCAAGGTGGAAGTTGAGGTCTCCCAGGAGGATGTAGTCTTTGGAGGGGAGCGCGTGTGGGGTGATGAAGTCCGTGATGTCTTCACTGAATTTTGCGCGGGGTCCTGGTGGTCTGTAGAGGAGGGTGCCTCTGAGTGTGGTCTTGGGGTCGATGTGGATCTGGAAGTGGAGGTGTTCGGAGTTGGCGAGGTTGGCGTCAGAGCTGGTTGAGATGCGGATTGATTTCTTGTGGACGATAGCGATTCCTCCTCCTGTTTGGTCGGTGCGGTCTTTGCGTGTAATCTTATAGTCGTCAGGGATAGCGATGGCGATGTCAGGGGTGGAGGAGGCGTTCATCCATGTTTCCGTTAGGAAGGCGACGTCTGGAGAGATGGTGTCTAGTAGGTTCCAAAGGTCAATGGCGTGCCTGTGGACCGAGCGGGTGTTGAGAAGGATGCATTCTAGGTGGTTGGGGTCGGGAATCTGTGGTGTGGTCGGAGCGGAGATGTTGACGGTGCCGCTGAATTTGCAGGAGAGGCAGGAGAACGGTCCATGGGTGCGTCCTGGAGCGGCTTGGATGCAGTTGGGGGCGCGACCGGGGTTAAGGGCTAGGAGGGTGGCGGCATCGTAGGTAACGCGGGGGGGCTGGGCAGTGCGAGGGGCAGGGGGTCTGGCGCTGGGCGCGGTCCAGGCGCGGACGGGCGTAGACGGGCTTACCTTTGGCGCACCTTCGGCGCGGGTTGGGCGCGGTCGCTGCGCGTGAACGCTGCGCGCGAGGACTCCTGTCATATATGGATAGTGGGAGGGGGAGGGGCGAGGGCTGTTCAGCTGGGAGGCGGGGCGGGCTCAGCAAGCACAACAACAACAACAGGGACAAAATGGAGGGGGGAGCAGAGCAGGGCTATACAAATACGCCACATTTACACATTTACAACAGAGCACCCTGGAACGTTCAGCTTTTAACACCATTCAAATGAGCTATGCTCTCCCTGAGAATATGCTCCTATCAAATAGCACGTTCTAATGGGCAATTAGATATGTTAAAGGGCAAACTGCAAACGATGATAGGCCTTGCTTGTCATCAACTGCATGGTATATCAGTAATGTCAGTATTTTATTACAATGTACGTGCGGTAAAATTATAATTCAATCTAGGTCAGATTCATAGCAGATAATTCCTGATTTTGCTTGTTTTTCCAATATCGTTTATTATAGATATTACGAACAGCTGTAGACCTGAATTTGTGAAAAAATATTATTTAAATGAACAATTTGATTCAGTCTCTTTGTTGCCAAAGGGTTTTAGTGCTGTACGAATACAGATGATGAAGGTGTTGATGGTGATGTAAAACTCTGATTTCATAGATGAATATGAGAAGGTAACATTTTTACCTGAATGCAGCTTAAAATGTCATACCTACTCCTGGTAGTGTGATAAAAGCTCATCATATTGTGCTCCAATACTGCCTCATGGGTGTAGAAGTATGTTCCTTACATCAATTCACACAACTACTGAGGATTATATTTCCAGCCAAAGATCTCTTATCGGAATAGCATCTGTTACCACGCATGTCAAAACTACGCATGGCTTAACAACGCAGTCAATACCACGACTGTGTTGTTACCACAAGTTCCATTACAACGCAAGTCAATACAACAACTTGTTTTAGTGAAGCACTTGACTTTGAAATTGCTTAAATTACTGTTCCAACTCCAGTCGGTGTATCAGTAGGAAAGATGGTGGATTTTAAAATCCAACACAGGGAAGATTGGTAGGGCTCATTGCTTTCTAGCTTTCTCTAAGTTCCTCAAAATGAAAGCACTAAAGACTCGTTGTGCCTCAATGGTTAATATCATGCTGTGTATTCTCTTGGTTTAATGCAAAACAAGATTTACTTAGCTCTTTGAAGGAATCTGGAAGACAGTGATAAAGCAGGGTTTTGATGTTTATTTCTTGAATGTAAGTGCAATATGGAATGCTGCATATATTTAATGAATAAAAGAAAGATTTGTCTTTGCATCCACGCTTTTAGTTTCTTGGCTGCACTTATTTCAGAGTATTATTAAGTGCTTCCGCTAAAGAAACCTACTTTTTCTATCTGGAAATACTGATGCTATTTTAAAGGTTTTCTCTAAAGTGAAAACCACACACTGTCTTGCTGTCATTGCTCAGCGAGTTTGTTTCGAAACACCAACCTTTACAAAAATCATTTGACCAATAGAAGTGGGACATATCTAAAAGCGGGTGAAGATGGTAGAAAGGGTTTGAATATTCAGCATAGTTTGGGCAGAGTAACTTCATGTAGAAAGGTACAGATGCCTGCAAGCAGTGGCGTAGCTAGGCCTTAGGCCGCCCATGGTGGCCACTGCGTCTGCCACCCGGGGGGGGGGGGAGGGGTGCTGGCACTTCATAGGGCTGCGATTCCCACAGGTAAGGGGAATATATATTCCCCCAAAACTTGTGGCGCCTGGGATGGCCCGCTCCCCACCCGCTCCCCTCCCACCACCCCCCCCCCCCAGCTATGCCACTGTCTTCCAATCACTTTATAACTTATCCCTCTTTGAATCAATGTATATTTCCTGTTAACATTCATGCTTTATGTGAAAGGTCAAGAGATTATACAGAGGCCGTACTTGTCATATGATGTGTACATTGGCTAATAACTCGTACATTTTAAAAAAGATCTTTTTATTGAGTAACTCTTATATTTTGTTTCTTATAGGACAAAGAGGTCGTTGAATGAGGAAACTCATACTGTGAGAATTTACAGAAACAAAGAAAGAAGGAAGCACAACACATAGAGGTAATTTCCTAGCAATTAACATGTGACCCTTTTGTGTATCAATTCTAGTATATACACACACACCACTGTTGATTGGTGATAATAAATGTACATTTTACACAAATACTGCTTAATGACAGACTCTGCCAAGGCCTAAAGTTGTGCAAATTCATTATAGCTAAAAAATGAATTTTCCATATTCAGTTATCAGTCAACTACTAGCAGTTGCTCCTACACTCAGACAACATGGACCGGTTTCCGAAAGGGTTCTGTTCACTTAAGTATACGTTCCCATCTTGGAGGCACAAATCAAACTCAGCATGGAGACATACTTGCAGTGCTTTCTCAATATTGCTGATTCAATATAGTGTAGAGTTTAGCTACAGCCCTAAAATGTTTCAAAGTTGGGAAATATTTCGGAAATTTGCATCATATTATAGGAAAAATACAAAAACATTGATTTGTCACTCCATATATTATATTGTGTCAATGAATGTACCATGCATTCATATTTGGCATTATGATTCTTTTTTCCCATATGTGAAAATGAAACTTAATTTTGGCTAATAATAAAAGAAGGATAAGATGGGAATCGATTAGGTTAGTCCCGGAAAAACTGGCAGCTCTATATATTTCAATTATCCCTTTCCTTGAGAAAGTCGTGGAAGAGGCAAACCTACCTCCCACCACCTGGGATACGAATGTGATTGAAAAAACCCACACTGAATTAACGGTGGGCCTTAACAAATTTTTCAACCCTCTCTCCAAGCCCCCTGTGAATAGGACCCACAAGCTTACCTGGTTTGATAAAACTTGTCGGGCGGCCAAGGGTGCTCTTATTGAGGCAATCTGGAGTGAGAACAGACCACAAATAAAACTAAAAAGTCACCTGTATAATGCCACGATCATGCAAGCCAAACAACTATGGGAGTGTGCTAGATGGGAAGATATTCGAGTAGCCCTAAACAATAGGGATATTAAGGGTTTCTGGTACCTGGTCTCCAACCATAATTCTACCGAACGGTACCCGGTGGAACCAAATATTCCTGCTTCGGCTTGGGAAGTTCATTTCAAATCCCTTTATGCTAGTGATCTGCCTCTAACATCTCTGGTAACCGAACAATCTTCTGCATCTCTGCCTCTTCTAGAGGCATTTACTCCAGCAAAGGTTCACAGTGCAATCAAGTCACCCTCCCCCCTTGGTAAAGCCCCAGGATTGGATTAGATCCTTGGTGATCTTTTCAGGGAAGAACCAATGATCTGGGGCCCTTACCTTTGTGTAGTATTTAACGCTATAGCTCGGGGGATGAAAATCCCAGATACATGGCTTGGAGCGGAAATATTTCCGATATATAAAAAGGGCTCTCCCTCACTTCCCATAAACTATAGGCCAATCAGCCTGATAGATGTCCCTCAGAAGTTGTTTTCGAGAATTTAGCTCGATCGTCTACATATGTGGATGGAAGATCATGACATACTGAGTGACAATCAGGTTGGTTTCAGGAAAAATGTATCGACCATTGACCAACTTCTTAGGCTACAACTCCTTTATCGGAAGACGGTGTCAATAGAGGGTGGCAGTCTCTATTTGATATTTGTCGATTTAAAATCAGCCTTTGATATGGTTCCCAGAGCCAAGTTGTGGGCAGTTCTTGACGAACTAGGAATACCCTCAGACCTACTAGAAATGATTATCCGCCTACACACTGGGAATTTCACCCAGTTTAGATTTGGGAAAGCAGGGGAATTGACTTCATGCTTCCCTTTTGACGGGGGGGTAAGGCAGGGTTGCGTTCTTGTCCCCACCCTGTTTTGCCTTTATGTCAATGCCCTGGTCTCCCAATTAAGATAGGTTGAGAACAGTGATGCCCCAAAACTAGACCAAAGGAAGGGGCCGGCATTGTTGTTCGCGGATGACACCTTGTTGCAATGTTAAGTTCCCAATGGGGATACAGTCAATCCTAGACAGCTTTGCTCTATTCTGCGTACATAGGGGCCTGGAAATAAATGCAACAAAGACAAAGATTATGGTGTTTAATTCAGGAAAATTGTCCCACCCGAACCCTACACTTAACGGCACCCCGCTAGAAAAGGTCTCACTCTTTGATTATTTTGGGGTCACTCTCTCTGAGACTTTTTCCTGTGGACCCCAAATGGAAAAGGCGGCCTTAAGGTTGGTTCAGTTGTCTGGTGGTATTATGAAAGCTGCCAAGTCTCTAAGTACTGTGGTCCCTAGCCCTCTTACTGAGATATACAAAGTGCAGGTGAGAAGCGCTGCATTATATGGGGCAGAGCTTTGGGGGCATTATCCCACGAAGGGCTTGATTTTAGCTGAGAACAAGTTCATGAGATGTTTGTTGAATCTTCAGTTAAGCACTCCTCTTGTTCCACTACGTCTTGATTTGGGCATGAGACCTATTTTTGAAGAAGTGGGATTGCGTCCATTGACTTATTGGCGCAGAATATGGCTGACACCTGAGTTGGCTCCATATAGGTCTGAGCTTTGCTTGATCTTGGAGCAAACTGGGTCAGTGAAATGTCCCTGGCTTGCATATATTAAAGACCTCTGTGCCAAAGTTGGTCATTCTGACCTCTGGTCTAGTCCAGAGGTCTATTATACGCAGATCTCCCGTTCTGATCTGGTGAACTCCTATAGATCATACAGGCTTAGGGCTCTGCAGGAAAATAACACCCTTGGCCAACTCACAATACATTTTTTAAGTTTTAAAGACCAAAACATGCTTGAATCCTATATGGATGAAATCCAACCCGCCCTGGCGAGGAAGTTATACATACAATTCAGGCTGGGCACCCTTCCTTTATTTGATTTTACAAAGAATAGGGTAAAACCCACTGCAAATATATGCCCAGCTTGCAAGGGTCCCCCGAGACGGTGTTACATGTACTATTTTTCTGTCCTGGGTATAGATCATCAAGAAAATATTGGCTCATCCGACTTTGTGAGTACATGGGGTTCTCTCAATGTACTGTTTCCTATCGAATTTTAAGAACTGAAACAAAAACCATTGTGGTCTTTGCCATTTCCAGCTTTCTTCTTTCAATGTGGAAAAGACGCCAAAAGTTGCTGAAAATACAATTATAACTGTGCAATTAACTTTTTTCATATCTCTTTTTTAATCTAATAAGCTGCTGCTTGTTGATGAAATTTGTAAATATCTATTTTTTTTTTTACTTTTATGGAGTGTCATTTTAACCGTATTTTTATCTTTCTGATGTGCTACTATGTAACTTTAATTGTCTTTTACAGACGAAATAAAGTTTATAAAATGGTAAAAATGGAAAATGAAACGTATACAGAGCTAGGTTACTTTGGTTTTGTTTTACCTACAGCAACAGCCAAACGAAAATATGTACAGTTTGTGTTTAAATCATGGACTCAGATCTCAGTAAACATGCTACTTTAACAACTATCTATTTGTAAAGTGGATTTGACTGGAGACTGAAGCTATATATTATTTGTACTGCATTTACCATGATACATTGCATAGGATGCACTGGAACAGGCTTGTGATACATGCGCAATTATAACTTCAGATGCTATTATAGAAGCTCCTACACCTTTGCAAAGCAGGAGATTCTCTTCCAGGGCCCACATGTTTGAACTGCTGGGCACGAATTTGCATAAACTGAGCAGCATTTCATGCTCATTCCAACACAAGTTTTAACTTTCTGATGAGTTCATAAGGATAAAACACTGGTCTCAACGACTGTCAAACTTTCACTCTCAGTTTCAAGCAAAGACAAACAGGCAAGAACACAGAATTTGGGGATCCTTCGCCTATGTTACTATGCACCTTTTGTGGTCGGGCTGGACAGCACAGCTGTTGCTAGACAATTGTATGAGATCCACTTGAGAGGGGCTTTGGCTCTGCCGGCATGTTGGGAGCCAGGAGTCATGTTTTGATTGGGTAGAAGTTGTGTGCTTCCACTAAAAAAGTGCTTCTCCTCTACACAGCTCTGATCATTTTGTTTATTTATCCAGCTCTTTAAGCTTGAACATTTTCGGGCACCCACATGACACTGGAATGCTATTAAAGTGTCTTAGATAACAAGATCATTCATGTTTTTTTATCTGGAAGCAGCACAGATGGGAGAAGGGCAGTCATTAAACTACATGGATATTTATGTCTGGCTTGACAGTGCAGCTGCCACCTTACCTTTCAACCTACAATATTTTCCTACAGTTATTTGCTTCTACATATCTATTCCTATACAATTTACTTGTAATGCTTCACTTTCGAGTACAACATTCTTGAAAGACAGACTTTTTGGAACTGCAAATGCTTGTTTGTTTTATTCCCATTAACAATGCAATATTTCTGGACACATGTAGTGAATGTTCCTAGGGAACGATTTTACTTATTTCCTCCCGTATCTGGGAAGAAAAGGAAAAATACCATTGATCCTAACTTAAATGTAGGAAGCAATTCAATTCAATTTCAAAGCTTTATTCGACAGCAGTCATAAAAGCATTTTGACCCTATCGCTATACAATAAATACTAATCTAAAATACATTCATAAAAGCACATATTAAACAATTTATGCTGACGAAATTGATATAGGTATAAAAATCATTCCAATACAATCTTTACATTTGATGAAAAGAGAAACATAGTTGCCATAAATCATTAGGTTGCTTTACCCAGTAACATACGTGTGCGGATTACCCATGCCCAACCGAGAAATTTAGCGACTGCAATTGCAAAGTACGGTGTGCAGTCTGTTTCTAGTATTCTGAGTGCAACTATTTGCCTGCGAGCCCCCAGATTCAAACACACTGGTTTTAACCATTTGCGGCGTGGGAGACATTCTCAATTTGATCTTTGCAGTGGAAACAGTGTTCATCCCTTGTTGGTGACCAGTGTTTTGTGAAAGCATTGACTGGGAGGGTTCCAAATCTAAATTGGAAATACAGCTTTCTGTCCTGTGGCTTTTCGATGGTGTCCCAATAGGTTTCACAGAGTGGGACCATTTTCATGTCTAGGAAGCGGCCAGTTAGATCGGAGCTGCACCCAGAACGATAGGCTGTAGAGTAAACCATCTCCCAATAAAGTTTCTTCAGATTTGCCTTAGTAGGAAAACATGACGTATCCATGTTTCCCCAGAAATGGTCTAACTTCAACTTGGCCAGCAACCCCCGTAGTTCCTTTAGCCACAGAATAGTGTGGAAGCGATCCGTTTTGATGACGTCAGCCAGTGCTGCAGCATAGTGGGAAAGTTCCGGGGTCACCATTAGGCGTTGCCAATATAGCAGGGGGCGCAGGCGAGCTAGGTCCTCTACACTTTTCCTTCCCAGGTCATACAACAAAGGTACAATCGGGGTACTTTGTGGGGCCATTATTAACCGCCGTAAAAACCTATTCTCTGCTAGTGACAGATTTTTTAGATTAGTAAATCCCCATAATTCTGCACCATAGAGGGGAGCGCTAATTACCTTCATGTTATAGATCTCAAGGGCACAGTTCACTGGTTTAGTCAGCGAGGCTCGATGTTTAAGTGCTACTACGCCTGCTAGCTGATTAAACTTTAGAACTGCCGTATCAACATGAGTATCCCATCTCATGTTGCCCTGGAGTGTTACACCTAGATAGGTAAAAGCCTCTACCTGTTCTAAAGGGATGCCATTATATGTAATTACACCTTTGTATGTCGACCTTTGGTTCATGCACATGAATTTTGTTTCGGAAGTGTTCAGTTCTAGACCACGAATCTCACAGAACTCACCAAAAGCATTGATTGCCTTTTGCAAACCACTTGGGGTGCGAGAGAGTATTAACGTGTCGTCCACAAACATGAGGACTGGCACGTGGGCACCAGCCAATATTGGAGCGTCTGTCGGAGTTCTTTTTAGATAATCCACTATTCCATTAATATAAATTGAAAACAGTGTTGGGGCCAGTACGCAACCTTGCCTTACACCACGCTCGACAGGGAAGGGCTCAGTTACTTCGCCCTGGGTACCCCACCTGATTTTGACATAATTATTTTCGTGCAGACGAACCAGAAATGTGAGGAGTTCTGGGCTTATACCGGCTTCATCTAGGACCCTCCATAGCTTAGGTCTTGGAACTAGGTCAAAAGCTGACTTCAAGTCAACAAAGACAGCATAGAGAGGGCCGTTTATCAAGGTCATATTCCTCCAGTAAAGGGCAATAAAGTAGAAGACCTGATCGATGGAACTAGTTAGGGGGCCGAAACCCGCTTGGTATGGGGACAAGATGGTATTCTCCGCTATCCATGTTTGCAGCTTATTCTGCACTAGTCGGCCCATCAGTTTTTGTGCTGAATCTATGAGACTGATGGGTCTGTAAGTATTTGAGAGTGATTTGTCACCTTTTTTAAATATTGGGATTATTTCCACACCCTTCCAGGAGGAAGGTACTTCTGCACCTAAGGCCACTGAGTTGGCTAGCCATACGAAATACTGGCACCATGCTTCTTGATCACTTAAAAAAACATCTGCGGGGATGCCATCCATACCTGGCACTCTCCCTCCCGTCACACACTCCAAAGCAGTGCTAACATCATTCACGTCAAATAATTGATGGTTGTAATAGACAGTTGGTGGCAAAGTATAGCTTTCTGGCGGCAGGTTACAAGCATATTGGGGCTTAAAAAACTCGATCCACTTATTTTTGGGGACATGGTTTTGTGGGGGGGCAGCAATTCCGCCCCTGTCCCATTTTACGGTGGCCCAAAATTGCTTTGGATTTTTGTCCACGCAAGCAAGCTTCAGCTCGCCCCAGTATTCCTCATCCCACCGCCTCTTGGCTAGTTTTATTGCATTTCTGTATGAGTCCCTAGCCTTCCTTACTATTTCAGAGTTCCCCACCCTAAGTGCACTACTCAGGTTCTGGCGAGCTGTTCTGCAGTTTTTGTCATGCCACCCCTGCTTTGGTTGGTTTTTCATAATCTTATTTGACTTTGTTGTTTTTAGGAAGAATCCCTGCAGTCTGTTAAAAAATTGAATATGGGCCTCTATCAAAATTTCTGGGAAGTTAGGATTGTTAGCAAGTGGTCTTAGATTGTTTATTTTTTCTAGTACAACTCTCTTAAGCTCACCAACCCTTTCAGGATCCTCTACTAACTTCCCCCATTTTAAATGTCGTTGGTTGTTTGAACATACAAGGTCTAGGGTCTCCATGTCATTCTCGTTGCTTACTCCTATGACCACTTGGTAAGATTGAAAAACCAGACAAAGAGGATTGTGATCACTTTCGACCCTATTTACCACAGTCATGTCTAGCAGTTGACCCCAAGCCCTGATGTCCATCAAGAAGTAATCTATTCTACTGGATGCCCTGCCGTTGTCCAATGTATTACTCCCCTGGCGATCAGACGGTGTACGCCCATTTGCAGCTCTCAGGCCCCTTGCTAGACATAGGCTTTTGGTTTGGATAGCCACAGCACTCCATCTACTAATCGTAGCCACCTCAAGCTGGGGAATTCCCTATTTACTGTCTTCCTCCTGGGCAAGATACTTATCCTCTTCTCCCAGAGGTTCAAAGGTGGTATTAAAGTCTCCCCCAACAATAACAAGTGTAGGAAGCACTGTATAAATATTTCTTGTTACACAGTTTTATATAGATGCAAATGAAACCCGTCGTGTTGGGAATTTCTCACTAGTTTGTGTGGGACCACTCTCCTGCCTGGAAGTTGAAAATTCCACTTGACATTGGTATTAAATCTAAGGCCAACTTTCTAAATTGTTTACCACTTTCCAAAGCATGTACTGCAAACACTGTGTAATGGGCTAACCTACATTTTTCTGAGGAAAATGTTGGCATTATTATTTATGACAATGATGATTTTTTTAAGCTAAGTTTCCAAAAACATGAAATAGCATAGCAAAGTGGTAGTAGAGAAGCAAAACAAAATCTAGATATACCGAAAGCTGGAACCAATATTAACAAATATATGTTCCATAAATGGAATATGTTCCACTTATACCAAATAGAACGACATAAAAATATTTTCTCTTCAAAAAATGTCTTTCTTTGGTAGGATGCTCTATATTATCTCAAGAAATTTGAAATATATAGAGAAATGGAGGAAAGCATTCATCTGTTGTAATTTATGTGGCTAGAAAAGACTAACATTTTCCTGGCTAAAAGTTAAACGGATTGAAGTGTTATAAGGATTTCGGTTTTCACAATCACATCGGAAGAACTGTAGTCTTTACTATGATATATCTCAAACTCAACTGTATTGACAATTGATGTGTGAAGTTAAACAATGTATTAGGTTTATACCTTTCTTGTTTGGACTTGAAAAAAAAATTTGCTTCATTTAATTTAGAGAAAGTGTATTGAAAACACTTCATCTGAAGAACAGTAGAAGATGCACATATTAATTGCACTCTTCTTATGCCTAAGGACTTACAATAAAGAACATCTTCAAATGCCTGCACCATCTTTGCAACTCCAAAAGATTGCTAATTACTCAAGTGTATTTTGACAATGTTCCAAGTATAGTCAGAGTTTTGCAATGCAAAATCTTATTGAAAAGGGTGTAGCATGCTTAACCAAAGTCTAAGGCCATAGTATGGCCCACAGACCACCAGCGGCCCGGCAGGCCTGCATTGGCGGCCCGCGGACCTTGCCTTGCCGTTTCTAGGTTTCCAGTGAGGCCGGCAGTGAACACACAAAAGATGACCGCAGGAGCATACTGAATGAATATATATAAAATGCTCCTGCAGCCATCTTTTGTGTTTACTGCCGTGCTCTGTGACTTCACACATGGCACCGTCGGTAAGCTTCCCAAAAGGCCCTTTAAAAGTCAGCTGTAAGCTATTTAACAGCTGACTTTTAAAGGGCCTTTTGGGAAGCTTCCTGTTTCATGTTGCCGACATAAGCACATTCAGAATTTGGACAATTGCGCCTGGAGAGACACAGAGACAGAGACACAGATAGAGAGATAGAGACACAGATAGAGACAGAGAGGCAGAGACACGGATAGAGACATATAGAGACAGAGACACAGATAGAGACAGATAGATAGATACATACAGATAGACAGCGACAGATAGATAGATCGATAGATCGATAGATAGATAGATAGATAGATAGATAGATAGATAGATAGATAGATAGATAGATAGATAGATAGATAGATAGATAGATAGAAAGATAGAAAGATATATAGATACAGAGACAAAGACACTGATGGAGACAGACACATAGAGACAGAAAGACAGAGACACAGATAGAGACAGATAGATAGAGACAGAGAGACAGAGACACAGATAGAGACAGATAGATAGAGACAGAGACACAGATAGAGACAAATAGATGGAGACAGATAGATGGACAGATAGTTGAAGACAGATAGATGGAGACATATGGATAGAGACAGATAGATATATGCAGATAGATAGATAAAGACAAATAGATACAGATAGATAGAGACAGATAGATACAGATAGATATAGATAGATAGATACATAAAAAGATAGATAGAGACAGACAGATAGATAGAGAGACAGATAGATAGCTAGAGCTAGATAGATTCAGAGAAATAGAGATAGCCAGAGAGATAGATAGTGATAGAGAGATAGATAGAGATAGATAGATAGACATAGATAGATAGATAGATAGATAGATAGATAGATAGATAGATAGATAGATAGATAGATAGATAGATAGATAGATAGACAGATGGAGGTAAATAGATAGATAGAGATATCGAGATAGAGAGAAATAAATAGATAGAGATAGATAAAGAGATGGATATAGATAGGTAGAGAGATAGATAGAGCTACATAGATAGAGGAAGATAGGGATTAATAGATAGAGATAGATAGATAGATAGATAGATAGATAGATAGATAGATAGATAGATAGATAGATAGATAGATAGATAGATAGATAGATAGATAGATAGATAGATAGATAGATAGATAGATAGATAGATAGATAGATATGGATGGATATAGATAGAGAGATAAATAGATAACGATAAATCGATAGAGAAAGAGATAAATAGATAGAGATAGATAGAGAGGTAGACAGATATAGATAGATAGATAGATAGATAGATAGATAGATAGATAGATAGATAGATATATAGATAGATAGATAGATAGATAGATAGATAGATAGATAGATAGATAGATAGATAGATAGATAGATAGATAGATAGATAGATGATCTGTCCTTTAAGAATTTAAATTTTTTACCACACCTGAAGTTTCTTAAAATCTTTTGCATGTACAATTATGTTCTGATCAAGGCAAGACAGTGACGACAAAACATGATGCAATGTGGACCAGTGACTTTAAGGATGCCCTTTGATTGACTATCCTTGTCACTGGTAAGCTGACATAGCCCGATGTTCCAATGGAGTTTATCCACTGTCAAGCATGCTCAATTTGAAAATTCAAAGTTAACAATGAAGGTAACTTAACTCGTTAACCGCGGCGTAAAATCCGCCACAGTGCCGGCGTTTCCGTGCGAGGACAGGGCCGCGTCGGCCAACGGATGTGCACGCCGCAACGAAGGTAGTGCTCGCGACGGGAGTTGGCCGACGCATGCAGCGAACGGGTTAAAGATCCATTTCCTCTCTGGAGCATTTCCCTCCATTTGGTAGGCTTTGCTATAATGACCTCATCCAAAAACAAATGTATTTTCATCTGTCCCTATGTCAGTGAATTCTTGCATTACATGTGTCTAAAGAATCCTTCAAAACTAATAATTCATCATTTTGAATCCGTGTGCTGGAAGTCATAATAAAAAACAGCATGATTAGAAGCTGAAAGCTTTATTATTTTCTTAGACATCTAATGAAGACAAAAAGATTCTGTAGAATTGAATGAATCACTTTTCATATGTGCTGCAGTTTGTGTATAGTCATAGCTTGAGCGCTGACGAAAGCAGTTTGCTAAACATTTTGAAAACTACATCTGGTCAGATGAAAATGATAAATATTTGTTTCTTTGAGTGCAAAACAGTTATGATTTTGTGTTTAGGTCTGGGGTGTTAATCGCTGCTGGCCTACAGACAAAAAGTAGCACAAAGATGATAGTCCAATTTACCTCTCTGCCGTCATTTCATTCAGTCAATTTAAGAAGTACTATAGAATTGAGAGATATTATTTGGATGACATGGTAACACCCATGTGTCTGAGTGTTTTGGAAGATGGATAAACAAGGATAAGCACCATTTAAATAGTCATCAAACATTGCACCAAGAGTATGATAAAGTGGTTGCTATTCACGTTTGTAATTACTGCAATTCATCCATAATTTCAGTGGTGAAGATTTTTAATTGGTCTCGTGTACCTGGCATGTTTTTCTAAAAAATATAAAATAGATAGTCTGGAAATAATAGCATTTGATGTACAGAAGCCCTCAAATGAACGTTGTTTTTTAGGAATGACCTGTATTTCTTGGAACTGTTAAAGACTTGTTGTCGTGCTTCAGTAGTTAATATCATGCTGTGTATTCTCTTGGCTTAATGCAAAACAAGATTTGCTTAGCTCTTTGAATAAATCTGGTAGACAGTGATAAAAAAACAGGGTTTTGATGTGTGTTTATTGAATCCAATTGCAATGTGGAATACTGCATAAATTTAATGGATGAAAAAATAACTGTGTTTTTACATCCATACTTTTAGTTTCTTGGCTGCGCTTACTTCATAGTATTATTAAGTGATGCCCCCAAATAAGCCTACTTTTCAATCTGGAAATGCAAATGCTATTTGAAAGGCTTTCTCTTATTAAAGATGGAACAGGCCAGATAATCACTGATGATAAGGGAATAGCGGAGGTATTCAGGGTTTACTACAGCATGTTATATAAGGAGGAGTTAGATCGAGATAGGGAGGAAATAGAGCTTTATCTAGAGAACATCCCGGGTAAAGTACTTAGCGAAGAGGACAGAGCGTATCTGGACAATGATATAAGCGATGAGGAGATAAACAATGCCATATTGGGGTTACCAAACGGGAAAGCAGCTGGACCCGATCAGATTCCAGGAGAATTTTATAAAGTATTCTTATCTTCAATATTCAAAGAAATAGCAAGAACCTTCAAAGGAGTACAGCAAGGGCAGGCGATTCCAGGTAGTTGGGCGGGAGCAGACATAGTAATTTTACTAAAAAAAGGGAAGGACCCGACAGAACCTGGTTCATATCGACCCATTACACTAATCAACGCTGATACAAAAATATTCTCAAAAATACAGGCAGTCAGATTCGCCAGGGTAATCACCCAATTGGTGAGTGTCAATCAACACGGTTTATACCTCACAGAGACACCACAACACATGTAAGGAAAATGATCACACTGTTTGATATTCAGGAAGGGGAAGGGAACCCAATGGCCACCCTGTTACTCGACGCTGAGAAAGCATTTGACAGGGTGGCATGGGAGTACTTATGGGCTGTTTTGAGAAGAGGGGGAGTGGGCGAAACGTTTATTAAAGTAATACAAGCTTTTTATACAAACCCAACAGCGTGTGTCAGGATAAATACAGGCCGTACGAAACCCTTCAACATCACCAGGGGCACAAGACAGGGGTGTCCCTGTTCACCATTGTTATTTGCAATGTATATAGATCCATTGATACATAAGTTAGAACAAAACGCACAAATTGAACCACTAATTACTAGGAGGGGAGATATAAAGGTTCTAGCATACGCAGACGATATAGCGGTTATCACACCCAACCCAATGGAGGCGATAAGGGAAATCGAATCAGAGGCGGAGCAGTTTGGGCGAATAGCGGGATATGCATTGAACAAAAGTAAGACGCAAATTATCAAAAATATACACACGGATTGTACAGACACACGGATGGTTAACGAAGGGAAATATTTGGGTATCACTATTACATCAGATCTAGGAAAATTGGTGGAAATCAACATCAACCCTATTATTACAAAAACGAAAAAAGACCTGGATAGGGTACACAATCTGCACATGACATTTGTTGGAAGGGTCAACTACGTGAAAATGAACCTGTTGTCCAAAATGTTATACTTGTTTAGAACAATTCCGCTGTTCTTTAGTTTGATCTGGTTTAAGAAATTAGAAAATATGGTAAATCGTTTCGTGTGGGCGCAAGGGAAGACTAGAAGGGCACTGAAATATATGTCACTACCACACGATAAGGGCGGGTGGACTCTACCAGATCTCAGGATGTATTATTGGGCTGCGGCTTTGCAGCAAATGACCTGCTTGCTGGGAGGGACGGAAGGAGAGGGGGAACTACACACAGGGTCTTTAGAAGTGCATGGTTTAATTTTGGGAGACGAAACCAACAATGCTTTCTTAAGATACTCGGAGCCAAGTTACTTCAAGCAAACTAGGTTTAAGACACTAGAAGCCGCCGATAAAATCTGGAAGGCATTTAAGAAAAGCTTTGGTTTGGGGAGACTTCATGGACATACAAGATTAACGGGGGACTTAACGTTACCTTCGGATATTTTTTCTGATGTAATTTTTAAAGAATGGGTCAGACAAGGTATTAGAAATATGGGAGACTTAATGGGGGAATCAGGGGTACGCCAATTCACGGAGCTTCAACAGGAATTCGGGGTCAGCAATAGGACTTTCTTTAAGTATCTACAAGTAAGAAGCTTTCTAGGTAATAAACGTGGGGGCCAGGCGGGATTTAAGGGGAACCCAATATTACAGATGATTGAAGCAGAGCGCCCATGTACAATTAAACGGCTGTACGCAGAATTGATAGAACATAGAGGGGACGATTTAGTGAAGCATGAGACTAAATGGATGGAGGCGTTAGGAATCTCAGAGGGGACATTCACAAAATCACTAACCTTAGGGCATGAGACCTTATGTCTGGCTTCACTACAAGCACAACACTACAAAACTCTGTACAGACTTTACTACACCCCAGCTAGGATTGCTCAGTGGGGAGGAACACAGGGGTTAGGTGCCCGAGATGTGATAGCTCGGAGGCGGACATAATTCATATGTTCGCAGGGTGCCCAATCCTTTCACCACTCATAAATAGTATCGAAATGTTCTGTGATAAATCTCTGGCCTTCAAAGTGAAACTGACACCTGATGTAATAATATTAGGCCTAGAGGATTGTAATGCACAACAACATACTGCAGGAGGCTTCATATTTGTAGCAATGGCCGTGTTACGCCTTTGTATAGCGGCTGCATGGAAAGATAAATTGGCTCCCCCTTTCCAGCAGTGGCTGGCTAGGCTATTGCATATGCATAACCTTGAGAAGGCTATCTACGCGAGAAAGGGGAAAAAAAGGAGAGCATTTGGGTTACAGCTGTGGAAGCCGATTGCCGACTGGAAAGATAGGATGTTAAATGTATAAGGGGGTAATGTAAGGTAGCAAGCCCTGAAGAAGTGCATTCTGGTCCCTTTTTCTTTTTCCTTGTTGGGTGGTCGGGGTCTTGGGTTTGTGGACTGTTATACTTAATGCTATGTCTAATGTTTCTCTTTTTTCCTTCTTTTTCAAATGCCTAATGTTTTAGTTGGTATGTCCAGTCAGGATCCTTTTTTCTATTCTGTTATTTTATATCATATTTTGTAAGAAATGAAATTAATGCATTATGTACCATCTGTAAACGAGAAATGACAGTCATTGTCTGGCGCGGGTGGGGGTCAAATTGTTGTAAAATGTTAATAAAAATAATAAAAAAATAAAAAAAAATGAAAGGCTTTCTCTTAGGTAAAAACCACACACTGTTTTGCTGTCATTGTCACTTACTTGAATGAGAGAAGGAAGGGATATCTGATTGGAATTACCACAATGTCTATTATCCCTTACACAGAGCTTATTTGTAAAACAAATAAATGCCACGGCCCCCGTTAGTAGGTCATTGTTGTGTCCACCACCCATTGCTCTTGCTAGCGCTGCCAACGACAACACTTATACAGCCACTAACCCTCACACTCCTATAAGTGTGACAATTCAGAATATGTCGGGTCCCCAAAGTGATAAGAATGGAGACGATGGCTGTGAGTAGTCATTTTAATGTATATATTTAATTAATAAACAATTGCTGTGTTCATCTCTAAATTGAACAACCAGCACCACAATGTGGCAGTCTGTCATAAGTGCTGGTGTTGACAATTAATTATCATTGCTGAATGCTGGAAACCACAGGCTCAAATTAACCACTGCTCTTACTGTTTCTCACACTTAGGAATTAATCTAATGCAAGCTTTACCCATGGAAAAATGGTAGGGTGAGTTCATCACCCAATTGGACCAAATTAAAAAGGCAGGATATACAGAACCTATTTGAGAAAGATCTTGTTTAGGGTGGGACACAAGTTCTTCTTCCTCATTTGCCTATGGTTAATCCAGTGAAGAAGGAACTACCAAATCAATTACAATAATAGAATCAGGTTCTCTGGTATTGAGTGTAATGTTGAAGCATTTTTATGGACACTGACGACCACAATTCCTAGCTATGCAAAAACTTGTGTGTACGTTCATTCTTATTAGAGGATTGTGTGTTTTCTCAGAGCCTAGAGTAGGTATGTCTAACATGATTGAAGGAGGGCTGAATAAATGTTCAATTTTCAGGCAATTCACAGAAAATATAGCTGCATAAAATAAATCATAATTTAGACCATTAAAATAGTTGGTGGTATCCTGCAGTCTCTAACACACTTGATCAAATAATGAAATGAAACTGTTTCGCCTATTTTGAGGCCCTCCCTGTTTTGTATACATGTTTATCACTTGGCAGATAAAGTGAAAGTAGCACTGCTAAGAAAGCACGTTCCATCAGAGCTCAGTCCCTGAGGATACAATTATGTCAGAAATATTTTCTCTGTAATCTGGAAGAGTTAATTTATTTGTCATTGAGATCTTCTATAAATTTGAAACAGGGCACTCTGATTATCCTATTCAAATGCTTTTGTTTGTTCACAGAGCATCAATTGTTATCTTAATATTTTTTAGATATGTGTGCTTAGTTGTGATTGTGTAAAGCAAGACGTTCTTTTTCTTTGCATATATTTCATTTAGAGGGCTATTACACATTTTCCTAGAGAAGTGTGCCTTTAAAATATTTTATTTGTTAGCATTTAAAAAGAACTGTTTGAAAGTCTAATTCAGTTAAATTTCTGTATAATCTGTATTATTTTGAGATTAAAACAGGGTGGTTAACTGGAGTAGAGACATTTCAAAAGTATGTTAAAGCAACATAGCACAGTGAAATTGGAAATAAATTAACGAAAAGAGAAACTGTAGGAAGAGTTTATTCTACATTGAATGCGTTAGTATATGCAGAGGCAGGTGCTCATTACTAGTAGTGATTAAAATTAGATGTTGGTACAAACAGAAGCTTGTGCTGAAATCGGGTTACCAGTTGAAGGGTAATTACCTCTCAGGGTACATCCCAGACAGGATAAATACTGAAAGCGATACTTAACGCTACACCAAACAACATTTTCCGCATACAAATTTTAGAAGCATAAACCTGGTGAAATTTGGTGCACATAGTGTGGAAAATGTTTTGCGATAACCAATAGAAACCCCACCCCTAGATAATGTAATTTACTGGGTGAAGCAATTGCCACCAATTTGCCTTGCAACCATGAATGAGGAACAGAGTGAACATTTAGGCTTTGCTCAAGATCACATTGTTACTAGGGAAATATAAATGTTGCCCTTAAAATCCCAAATTAACAAGAAAATATTGATTTATAGATAGATGTGCATTTGTCAATTACAGGATTATTAGCAACAGGGGGGTTCTGATGGACATCTGCTAGATAACTAGAGCTCAGCACACATTCTCTATGATATCCCTTGGAACCTAGATTGGAAGAACACCACTCTATTGATAGCTACCTAAGTGCAAATTTATGCTTTGTACGCCCTCCCCTAAATCCTCTTCTCCTTTCCAGCTAATCCCACACATCAGCTGTACATGGATTGTGAATTTATACAGGAGTGGTGCATGAGATAGCCTTACCTAATTCCTACCCTCCAATAGTACATCAAAAATAATATATACAGTGTTGTTCCAACTGTCCACACCACTATTAAGTCATCTCACTGATTAAATATTTAAATCATCCTTGTCAGACCTTTCTCCACTCCCATACGAAGCAAAATATTCATAGGTTGTTGCCACCTTTATCCACGAACCTTGATACCATCCTTCCCTTCCTTGTTATTTAAAAATACACATCACTGTCATCCTGACACCCTCTCATAACATCCAATGCTACTCCTCTCTGTATTAAAAAATAACCACTTGCATCCTGCCACTCTCCCAAATAACTCTTCCCGCTCTCACATTCCTTCCCAACTTGAAGTCAGACTCTTTGCTGACAGAGAGCAGAGCAGTGAGACTTCACTGACAACAGTTCTGCTTGATCCACTCTTGAGTGCTGCCTGAATTTCCCTTTTAGTTCGGGTTTACCAATGGCTGACTGGGGAGTCTGTGATTGGTGATACAAAAGTGTAATCTGCATTCCATCATTTCTTTCAGGTCACTCAAGAGCCATGGGAAATGGCTGATCACTAGCCTCAGAGCTATGCACAGTGCTACTCTAATTTTAGAGCAATGAATAGTGATTAAACAGATTTCTAAATCTGTGTTATTGCTAATGACTCTCAGTGGAAGTCTTACATAACAACTGTGTTTCTGTATAACAACTCAAATTACCTTTGCCTGCCAGTAAAGGCAAAAAAGGCAATTTATCTATTAGAAATATGTGGGTGAAATCTGTTTATTTAACCTACAATGTATCACATTTTAAAAAAACTAAATAACTCTACATGTCAGATGTTGAAGTATGCTAATCTAAATATTAGTTTATTTTCATAATGAAAACACCTGACAACTGATTGCTAATGAGAATGGATTGAAAGGTTTGCAAAATAAATAACACAAGTGTCAATAAACATTTCAACAGACTTCGACAAAATGAAATCTAATGATAGCACAACTTACAATAGATTTGTGATATATTATGCATATCTATTCTTTACTTGGTTGTAGTAATTTCTTCAGTAACATTTCTTTTCATTATTGAGTGAGATGGTTCCCGTTGTTATAAGACTGATAATCACATAAAATATGTGTTTTACCTTTCTTATATAAAGTTTATGTTCATATATAGCTGAATGCGATGCAGTGTGCGCAATGAAATTCGTTTTAATTATTTATTTGTATACTTACCTCCATTAGGCCATATGTTGGATTTTACAACCCTTCACCCTGCCCCTCCCCTGGACTGCCTCACTGCCCGGCAGCACTCCCTCCAGGAGCGGCTACTGATTAATTCACATAGTTTCCTTTTGAGAAATTACTTCTTCATCCCCTGGAAGCCTTCCTTATTCATTAGAAAGTTAAAAACCTAATAATACTGTTAGACCTGTCATTCATAGGGTGGTCTTCCCCCAAACGTTGTGCCTCTCCTTTTTGCTGTATCTTTTTGTTGGCAGTTTACCACTGCTAACCAGTGCTAAAGTGCATGCGCTTCATCCCTACACATGGTAACAGTGGTGTATACCCTATTGATATATTTAGTTTACTTATCAATCCCTGGGAAAGGGGTATACCTTATAGGCAGGGACTGTAACCTAAATGCTACTAGTGGGCCTGCAACACTGATTGTGCCACCCATACAAGTAGCCTTTCAAACCTGTCTCAAGCCTGCCATTGCAAGGTCTGTGTATGCAGTTTAGTGCCACTTTGACTTGGCATTTAAAATTACTTGCTGAGCTTTAAACTCACCTTTTATTCCACATAATCACCCCTAAGGTGGGCTGTACGTAGCCCTAAGGGCAGGGTGATGTGTAATCAAAAGGTAGTCATGTACTTTTAAGTTTTACCTGTCCTGATAGTGACAAACAATTACATTTGATTTTTACTACTGTGAGGCCTACTCCTCTCAATTGCTTCATATACGTTTAAGCTGTAATTCCTGATTACGAAGAAGTGACAGTGTAATATTTTATACGTTTGAAATGGTAATGATACATCCTCTTTACTGGTAACGTTGAATTTAACGTTACTATTTTTGATATGCCACTTTTAGAAAGTGGACATTTCTCTGCTCTTACTGCTCTGTGTGCCAATGCTGCCTGTCCCCAAAGCAAGCATGGGGTGGGTGACAGCTTCACTTTATGCATTCCCTCTAGACAGCCACAAACACAAGAAGGGTAGGTGTGACAAAGAACTCATCAGCATTCTGATAGCTCTCTGTAGGCGGAAGCTGACACTTACACTGGAATAGGCAGTGTCCTATTTACTACACGCAGGGCTGATTACCCCCTACTGATAGTTTGGAGCCAGGGCTGGGATGAAAGGGGATCCTGTGCACTTCAAGGGCCTGCTTTGAATTCTCCCCCACTTCAAAGACACAACTGGGTATAAGTACTGGGCCGCTGACCCTACCAAGACAGCACACTAGTAGACCTGTGAATAACTCCTTAAGGAATAAAGACTGCTGTGCTACAAGAATATCCACTCCGCTTGACTGCTGCTCTGTAATAACTGCTTTTCTGCTTTGATGCACTGCCCTGCTACCTGCTAGTTTCTGCCCTGCTGAGGACAATGACTGGACCGATGTCACTGGAAACAAGAGTGACTCCAAGGGCTTGCTAGCTTGTCCCCTGTTGTGAAGTCTCAAGGCCATCAAAGACTTCCTTCAACCTATAACAGCACCCCTGGACTCTGCCATCAGTGAGTCCTGCCCTGCCAAGTTGTGCCAATCCAGCTCTGGGCCCTTGAAAGGTGACTTCTGCTGTATAGAACCATCAAAGTCGACCCAGTGATGCCTTTACACCAATCGGAACTGACGCATTGCCCTTTGACACCAATGCAGGAGCGGATCTACGACATCACTTCGACAGACTGCCCAACTCGATGATGGTGGGCATCGTGGCTCGATGACAATGCAGTGCCTGCATAGTAAAGGGCTACATCAATTAAGTCTTCATCACCTCCATGGATATGAACTGACTCATCAAGTCTTCAATGTCGACGCTTGCTCCATCCAAGATACTTTTTCAGCTGGACCCGTGTGAATCCTGTAGCCACCCTGACCTCTATCACAGTTGTCCTGAACTTTGGATTTACCCGGTCCAGCATGACCTCAAGTCACCCTTAAGCACTATTTGACTCTAAGCAATAGATTTTGATTGAATCTTTACAATATTTCATAATTTTGGTTCTACTGATTGGATTTTTGTCATTTTGGTCTTGTTTTACTCATAAAAATATATACTATTAATCTAAACTTATGTGGAGTATGTTTGTGGTGTTTTCAATGTGTTACTGTGCATGTGTGTTGCACAAATACTTTACACATTGTCTGTTTAGATAAGTCTGACTGCTCTGTGCCAAGCTACCATAGGGTGAGCACGTGTTAACTTTCAGTGTGTATCTAGTTTACCATGAATAGAATGCTGGTTCCTGCTTGGACAGGGTGCATACTTGCGCCAACCAGAAAATCTGGCTGTACCAAATGGCAAATGTTTTTACAAGCAGATTCACAAATATTTTCTGGTTGGAAATGACCAACAAGGATATTGGTAAAGATCCACAGTCTTCTTAGTCTATGGGTTTTCATAAGGCATTGTAGAATCATCAGGAAATCAAAACAATATTGTGAAAACATCGTGCTACGTACTACCCTGTTCAAAGAAAGAGAAAGATTTCATATTGTCTTAGTGTAAATGTTGTCTATAGAGAGTTACAATTGGCAAGTAGATGGAGTGTGTTCTTGAGCCAGCATACTAAAATACTTAAGCTCTATATGTAATACTTATAGTTGATGGTAAAGACTCCTGCAAGCCTGAATTCTCTGCCCATCGGATCATCTGGATAGAATGATGGGGGCTGCATGAGTACAAGAATGTCAGCATGCAAGTAAGTCATCAACCCCTCAAATCCAGTTCTTAATCTCAATATGGTAATTGTAAGGAAATGCCTTTTTTGTATGGTCACCCCTTGATTTTTCAACGGATGCTGCTGGTTGCTGGACTCTGAGGGTGCCATGAGGCCTGCTAACTAGAATGCAGTGCCCTGACATGAAAACGTGTATGTTGCATTGGCATACCCAATTGGCAAAGGCTAACTTACCTGTAAATCCCTAGTATATGGTATACAAGGTACCTAGGGCCTGTAACTTAGCAAGCCCCCTCCCCCCAAGGATTGTAGAACTGGTTAAGCCTTCGGATGACAAGAATAGCATGAGTCTCGCAGTCTGCCAAGGCAGGCTTTGCCATTTAAAATCCATGGCAAAGTCTATTGTCCCTGAAGGATGAGTAAGTCACCTCTGTGGCAGGTCTACTGAGCCCCAAGCAGGTTGCAGTATATTTCATGGGTAGAAAATGTGTTTTACATATTCTAACAGTAAAAACACAAAACTGTTGTTTTTACTGTGGAAAGACTTGATTGCCCCGGTAGCGAGTGCAGGGTTACATGCTGACCCGTCAGCTATGCTAACTCCTGCATGACCAAAGTTGGTACTCCAAGGTATCAAACAATTTGTTACACTATGCCCGACTTGATTCCCAAGTTGAAATTAATGCACAAAGTTGCAGTGTGCAACTTCTACGAAGTTGCCACTTTGCTGCCTTCAATCTCCAGTGCCCTTAATGGCTGCTCATGAAGCCTGAATCTGAGACAAATGTTTGACCTCCTGGGGAGGAGATAGTAGGAGCCTGCACTGGAGAGAGGTGTCACCTCCATCCTACAGGAAGCCACATGGGTGTTGGCTGTTGGGCCTGGCCCTTTTGGCAGGTTTATTCCGAAACTTTTTGCCTCCTATTTTTTCTGACCTGTTTTTGTTGGCTTTAGAACGCTGGGCACTTTACCACTGCTAATCAGTGCTAAAGGACAGACGCGCTCGGTGTTAATGGTGATTCTGATTGGTTATCCATGACTGGCATATTTGATTTACTAGTAAGTCCCTAGTAACATACACTGCTTGTGCCCAGGGCCTGTAATTCAAATGCCACTAGTGGGCCTGCAGCACTGGTTATGCCAACCACATGAGTAGCCCTATAACTTGTCCCAGGCCTACCATTGCAGTGTCTGTGTGTGGAGTTTTATCCTGCCATGTCTACCTGGCAAGTACACCCGCTTGCCAGACCCTAACCTTCTCTTTTATTACAAGTAAGTCACCCCCTCAGTTAAGCCCAGGGTACCCCCATGGGCGGGGTGCAGTGTATGTGAAAGTTCGACATGTACTGATGTGTTTTACATGTCCTGATGAAACACTTCCAATATCATTGTTTACTATTTCAAGGACTAGCTCTCCCATAGGTTATCATTGGAGCTGCCTTGTAACATCTTACAAGTGTAACTTTCATTTGGGGAGAGATGGAGATCTGGAGTTTGGGCTCCCTGAGCTCTGAATTTAAAAAGGCAATTTTAGTGAATTGTTTTTTAAATTGTGTGTTTGAAAATGCCACTTTTGGAAGGTGGTCATTTCTTGTTTAAACATCCTATAATTTGGCACTAGCTAGCTGGCACTGGGTAGGAGAAGGGAAACCTGTTGTCAAGCTGGTTTTCCAGGGCCATGCAGCCCCTTTGATAGCCACACCTCTGGGTTGGGCTAGGGATATCTGGGTGCCAAAAGAGGGGTTCTGCCATCTTGGGGTATGGGCAGAAAAGTGTATCCTGGGATAGATGAATTCCACACTTCCCAGGAAGTGGTCATCCAGAGAGAGGGATCCTGGTAGCCCATTGGCTATCAACTGCTTCTTTCTCTGAGGGCATTTTCCTTACATAAATAGGGAAAACCTGGAACCCAGAACTCATATCCCGACTGGACTGGATGAAGGACTGAAGAAAGAATACCCTGCTGCAACACGTTTCTGGCAAAGAGATGCTGCACCAATGTGGACTGCACCTGCTGTACCAGGTGACTAACAAAGTAAATGGACTGTCCCTATTGTGTCCTGCTCAAAGAGAACTTGTCATCCAGAGCCCAACCAACACAAAGAGACTCCTAGGTTGAGCCGACTGGCCTTTTGTTTTCAGCACAGGGACACAACATCTGAAGAAGCCTGTTAAGGGCAAGTAGTAGCCCAGATCCCTTGGATCCCTATGCCCCACCATTAGCCTGCACCAGACACTGGGACCAGATGCAAATACAAGGAGATGATGGACGGAGCACTCACCCCCAGTCACAGATCTGGGTTGAATCCATCAATGTTCTTTAGCTAACGTCGCCACCCCAGTTCAGACCCAGCCATATGCAACTCAGTTCTGACCCTGTTCCTCATGGAACGGTCCAGCCCAAAATGTCAAGCCTGGTTTTTCTTGGACCAGAAAAAAGCATACTGGGAGTTGTTTTGTGGTAGGACCCAATGTTCAGACATTGCCCCCAAGTCTGCTGGACCCAGGAGAGCCCTCAGAGTGCAGACTGTCACCCAGAAGGCAAGCTACAGTGCGGAGGAGGATTTGGCTGTGACCGCAGCATGGGATGACTGGTAGTCCAGTGGTGACTGGACTTAAGCCACACCAGGGAGGACCTACTGAGATGGCGCAACATTGGTCTAGGACCACTATATAAACTTCATGGACTAAAAAGTCCCTGTAGGAAGACCTCCATGACCACATCACATTCAAAGCATCCTTGGTCATCTTTGAGCATCCTGTATCCTCAGCATCAGGACCACTCCATAGGAATCCACTGGGTTGAAGATAAATCTCCTGAAGCTGTCAGAAGACTATTCCTTTCCTAAGTGACTCTAACTGACTGTATTACAACTTGCCCAAATGTTTGCTCAAAAAGTTTTTAAGGGCTTAATTGCCGGTCTGACAGTCCACGGACCAACGTGACTTGTGTAGGCACATCGGTAGCGATCTCTTGATGGCCCTATTACTTTGGGGTGGCAGAGTGGGCTAAAGAACGGTGATGGATTAAACCCAGATCTTTTGACCGGGTGTGAGTCTTTGATTGATTCAGATGCTCCGTCCATCACCACCCCCTTTTGTACCGCTTTTGGCCGCCATAAGTGTGGCAGGGTATGTTCAGACGTGAGTCCCTTGCTCACTTTGCCACTGGATTCAAGCAAGCTCGGCTGAAGACGGCTGGAATGCCAGAAACCGGTCCTCGGAACCTTGCTTCCGGTCCAGGAAAGACATGGCTTGGCAGTTCTGGCTGGACTGTTCCCATGAGGCACAGGGTCAGACTGATTTGCATATAGCCATGTCTGAACTGGGGTGGCAGAGTGGGCTAAAGAACGGTGATGGATTAAACCCAGATCTTTTGACGGGGTGTGAGTCTTTGATTGATTCAGATGCTCCGTCCATCACCACCCCCTTTTGTACCGCTTTTGGCCGCCATAAGTGTGGCAGGGTATGCTCAGACGTGAGTCCCTTGCTCACTTTGCCACTGGATTCAAGCAAGCCGGGCTGAAGACGGCTGGAATGCCAGAACCCGGTCCTCGGGAGCTTGTTTCTAGTCCAGGAAAGACATGGCTTGGCAGTTCAGGCTGGACTGTTCCCATGAGGCACAGGGTCAGACTGATTTGCATATAGCCATGTCTGAACTGGGGTGGCAGAGTGGGCTAAAGAACGGTGATGGATTAAACCAAGATCTTTTGACGGGGTGTGAGTCTTTGATTGATTCAGATGCTCCGTCCATCACCACCCCCTTTGGTACCGCTTTTGGCCACCATAAGTGTGGCAGGATATGCTCAGACGTGAGTCCCTTGCTCACTTTGCCACTGGATTCAAGCAAGCCGGGCTGAAGACGGCTGGAATGCCAGATACCGGTCCTCGGAAGCTTGTTTCCGGTCCAGGAAAGTCATGGCTTGGCAGTTCGGGCTGGACTGTTGCCATGAGGCACAGGGTCAGACTGATTTGCATATAGCCCTGTGTGAACTGGGGTGGCAGAGTGGGATAAAGAACGGTGATGGATTAAACCCAGATCTTTTGACAAGGTGTGAGTCTTTGATTGATTCAGATGCTCCGTCCATCACCACCCCCTTTTGTACCGCTTTTGGCCGCCATAAGTGTGGCAGGGTATGCTCAGACGTGAGTCCCTTGCTCACTTTGCCACTGGATTCAAGCAAGCCGGGCTGAAGACGGCTGGAATGCCAGAAACCGGTCCTCGGAAGCTTGTTTCCGGTCCAGGAAAGACATGGCTTGGCAGTTTGGGCAGGACTGTTCCCATGAGGCACAGGGTCAGACTGATTTGCATATAGCCATGTCTGAACTGGGGTGGCAGAGTGGGCTAAAGAACGGTGATGGATTAAACCCAGATCTTTTGACGGGGTGTGAGTCTTTGATTGATTCAGATGCTCCGTCCATCACCACCCCCTTTTGTACCGCTTTTGGTCGCCATAAGTGTGGCAGGGTATGCTCAGGCGTGAGTCCCTTGCTCACTTTGCCACTGGATTCAAGCAAGCCGGGCTGAAGACGGCTGGAATGCCAGAAACCGGTCCTCGGAAGCTTGTTTCCGGTCCAGGAAAGACATGGCTTGGCAGTTCGGGCTGGACTGTTCCCATGAGGCACAGGGTCAGACTGATTTGCATATAGCCATGTCTGAAATGGGGTGGCAGAGTGGGCTACAGAACGGTGATGGATTAAACCCAGATCTTTTGACGGGGTGTGAGTCTTTGATTGATTCAGATGCTCCGTCCATCACCACCCCCTTTTGTACCGCTTTTGCCCGCCATAAGTGTGGCAGGGTATGCTCAGACGTGAGTCCCTTGCTCACTTTGCCAGTGGATTCAAGCAAGCCGGGCTGAAGACGGCTGGAATGCCAGACACCGGTCTTCGGAAGCTTTGTTTCCGGTCCAGGAAAGACATGGCTTGGCAGTTCGGGCTGGACTCTTCCCATGAGGCACGGGGTCAGACTGATTTGCATATAGCCATGTCTGAACTGGGGTGGCAGAGTGGGCTAAAGAACGGTGATGGATTAAACCTAGATCTTTTGACATGGTATGAGTCTTTGATTGATTCAGATGCTCCGTCCATCACCACCCCCTTTCGTACCCCTATTACAATTAGGGCAGTTGGATCGCCATTGCCCCTCCAGATCCACCAGGAAACAGCCATTCCCTGGTGGTGGTGCGGCAGTGTAGAGGCAGTAATATGCTTGGCGGGACAACTGTAGTTCTGCCAAGCATATTGCAAGTTTCCTCTCCACCACAGTTTTCATGGCGGTTCCTCCTCCATGAAAAGCATGGTGTAGAGGAATCTGGTGCCTCACACTGTGTGGAAGCTCACAGGAGGGCACAACATGTGCCCCCTGTGTGCATAGACAGCAGTTCCTGTGCAGAATGTACTTAACAGTCCATGCAGTGTAGGAACAGTATTTGGAATTTTCATTGCGGTGCCCATGTTTTAACACACCACTGTGGGAATGCCAAAAAATGCTCGGCTGACAGGAGGAAACTCCTAATCTGGTAGGCAGCCTGACCACAGCTTTGGTGGTTCTTTGAATTTGCCACTGCTTGTTCACGGTTGAATTAAAGGCTTTTATTTACTATACCTTGTAAATTCTATATCCTAATGGAATCTAAAAATACATAAAAGTACTGTGTTTTTTTGAAAATCTGTGTCAGATTTCTTTGGAGTCATGTCAGTTTCTTGTCCAATGGTTTTGTTGCTGTTTAAATGTTTAGCACTTGTTCTTTTGTGTAAGCCTTGCTACTCAGAGCCATAACTACCCAGGGTTTTGGCTGATGGTTTGACAAATTAAACCTAAGGATGCTGAAGGGGTTGGTGAGAGTTTTACACAATGAAGTCGTACAACCACATCATATAATACACCTCATTTTCTCACAGTAATAGAATAGCAACATTCAGTGGAAAAAGATCCCTCAAATTTAGACTACAATTTGACTAGGTTATTTGAAGTGATGAACATGAAGGCTCTTTGGGTTTCACTGCGACCTGCAAATTCATGTCACATGAGGCTGTATCTACACTTGCAGATATGAGCACAAAGGCTCCCATCCACAGGAATGAATTATATGACCCTGCTCTATTAACAGACACATTTCTATCCAATTGCTTATGTGAACTGCTGGGAAAATAGTCCACTCTGTCCTCATTCACAGCTCCTAGGGACAGGATTAGGGGCCTAATGTAGGAACAAGTGGTCATAAATGCTGTTATTCGCAAACTGACCTAACTACTAATAGGTCGGTTTACAATATACTGATTTGTAGTGGATTGCAATTCAACCTATCTCATGAATATTAATGAGTTAGATTGCAAACTGCGACACACTATGTTTACAACCATCACAGGGATGGGGGCCTGCAGGGATCAGCAGACCACCTTGTCTGTGGTTGTTTTTTAATAAAGAAATATTTTTTTTTAATGCAGCCCATTTCCCTCGAAATAATGGACTGTGTTTAAAAAGAAGAGCTTCTATGCTTTTGTTTTCGTTTGTTTGTTTAAAAAGATGCAGTGGTTGCTTGGACCACTACCTCCTCTTAAACAAACTTTATTTTTCATACTAACAAACGTGTAGTTGGTAAAGTATTAATAATTTGCAACTGGAATTCAGGTACAAAACATCAGTACATACCATTTCAAATTGTATTTGGAATGGACACGCCTCTTCAAAATTCAGACTTTGTATTTGGTCATAAACCCAAAGTGTTACCGAATTACAGTTTGGGTTTCATATGTACCATTTTTGTAGTTGCAAACTGGCAATTACAGAAATGCAAACTGGCAATGACAAAAAAGCTTAGTAAATCTAGCCCTGGGTTCTGTATCACTAGTTCATGTGGGCGTTACTTACAATGCTAATAACGTACAGTCTGCCTAGGTTGATGCTACGAAATGCTGCCTTGGTCATCACCTCTTGGGCTATTGAGAGTAAGAGTACTGGTAATATTAATGTTCCAAAAAGACCTCTGTGACTGGCACCAGTAGTGACACTGTCTTTCTGTGCTTCGGTTGGTACTTTACCGAATACTATGCAAGCATTCAGAAGACGCAGACCTACTATACAGTTCATCAAATTATGATATTGCTAAAGTGGATAATCCGGTAGCAAGGTTGATGCTACAAATGTTTCCAAAGTCTAAGGAACTCACAGCCTTACTTTCCAGCTTGACAGCCTAACTTTATTTTTAAAAAAATATTATACATTGGTTTAGTTACCCCTGCAAATCTGCACTGTGCATCAGAGGAAGCTGGAGAATTTTAAAAAGCTGCAAAGGGGCATACTGTTTCCGAAGGAACAAAATCACACACAGTAAGTGCTCTAGGAATAGAGCATGAAAAGGCGCAAGCTTCATTATTCAAGACCTCCTAGTGATGTCTTTTAAATATCAGAAGATCACCTAACCCCAGATGCAGGCAGGATATCAATCCAGGTTGCGCTTTCCTCAAATCAATTTTTTTGATAAAAAACATAAATCCCTTTAATCATACATATGTTTTCAACAAAAAATTGTCAGCCATCTGCCAGGTATTGAAATCTAGTTAATATTTTCAAGCGATTGTAAATTCATGACTGAAACATTTTTGAGAGTATGAAATGGGGTACTACCTAGCGCTTACACGAGGTTTTACAAAATTCACCCACTTTGTTTGAAATTGTGAAGAAAAGTAACAACCTTGGTCCGACCATTATAGTTACCTATTGATTACTGTAACTCAAAAATCGCATGGTTACCATTCATATGGCAAAGCTCAGTAATGATGTAGAGATGAGTGTAGGACGATGTATAGATAGACAAGAAAGCTTTGTTTAGTTCTTCAAACACTGGTGCTGGTCCACAGTGCTACTGTCCTTTTATGAGCTCAAGCATGGGGCAGAGATCTGCTGTACTGGTGTCGAGGGTAGTGTGTGCCATGTTGCACTTCATTTTTCTGCCTACACCCTAAGATACCACAGAGTAGGGAGATGAAAGTAAATGGGCTTTGATTCATTGGAAATATATTTAAGGATATTTATGCATTGGGGCTGGGGAGCTGTTTTTGTTCTTGACATACTGTATTAGTGTTTATTTTTCTGTGAGTTTGAATTTGAATTTGAATTTTATGTAGTGTGCGAGTGCTTTGGGGCATCTCAGCGCTGCTACTGCAGTGGGTAGAAAAAGGCAGTCGAAGGAGGGGCCTCTCTAATGACTAAAGAGACAGGTCTTAAGGGATTTTCTGAAGGAAAAAAGTTCTGGGCAGTTTTTTAGATACATAGGGGGGGAGTTCCATAGTTTTAACATCCCCAAAAAGAAACTCCTGCCTTCTCATTGTGCTCATTTGCCTTGGGCAGCACTTGGGGGCAGATTTACAATTACTGGCGCATCCCTGCATATTAGCAGGGATGCGCCAGTAATTGTGCGCCGCAGCTCCGCCACCCATTATGCACCGCATTTTCAATGCGGCGCACCATGGGGCCAAAGCGTCACGCATCTGTGCTGTAAAAGCGGCGCATTGCTGGGGTTGCGTCGCAAGCGCAACGCAGGTCCAGCAATGCTCTGGGGGGGCCTATTATTTCAATGCTGCCTCAAGCCTTACGCCTGCTTCAAGCAGGCACAGGGTTTTGACGCAGCATTGGCCTAAAAGTGACTGAGTGAAATCTTGCAGATTTCACTCAGCCACTTTTAGGAGGCGTTCCTGCGCAGGAACCCCCTCCCATGCGCAGGAACGCCTCCTTATGGAGTAGGGCTTTACAACGTGATGCATCTCCCAGGTGCGTCACGTTGTTAATACCACGCACCATGGCTCATCTTCTGCGCCACCGCTGCGTCACAAAAGTGACGCAACGGTAGCGCAAAAGAGGCGCACGGGGCTTGTCAATCTGCCCCCAGGTGCTTAGCTTCCAAGGATCTGAGCTTCCTTGATGGAGTGTACCAAATAAATCTTTCCTGAAGATGGCCTGTGTCAATATTATGCTTTAAAAGCTATTCAAATAGCCTTTTAAATTCGATTCTCTTTGCCACTGGAAGCCAGTGTACGGTAAACAAGGCCTGAGACACAGACTGAATTCCTGATAAAAGCTGAGCAGATGCATTCTGTAGCATCTGATGTCTTTAAAGGAGTCTTTCCTGGATGCCCATTACAATGGCATTAACATAGTGCAGTTTGGCTAAGGCAAAAGTGGTAACCACTGTTTTTTTGAAGGCCTGAGGGGATGAAGGGACACGTTTTCCTGATGATACTTAAAGTGAAAAATACTGATGAAGCCAGGGCAATAACCTAATCTTCAAAGTAGAGTTCATCATCAAAGACAAACCCCAGGTTCTTGACTTTCCGCACTGGTGAGGGAAGGGTACCCAGTTCTTGAGTCCACCAACTTGGCGTCAAGAATAAGTTGTCTTTGCTTAAAAGAAAAACCTCTGTTTACCCAGAGTTGAGCTTTAAGCAATGTAGCCTCAACCAGCAAAGTATCTTAGACATACAAGATCTAAATCTTAAAGCAGTGTCTTCAGGATTACTTTATAAATGTATATACCACTATTTGGATATCGCCGGCATATGACACCACTGACAATTCAAATTGATTGATTAATCTTGCCAGTGAGGTGATGTAAAGATTGAAAAGAGTAGGGCTCGCAAGCAGGCCTGTGGCATCCCACATGGCAGGCAAAACTGATCAGAAGTGAATTCCTCCAGGGCAACATGTTGCACTCTATCCGTAAGGAAAGATGTTATCAAACTGAGCACAGGACCACTAATTCCTAATTCGGCAAGTCGGTCAATCAGGATGGTATGATTGACTGTTTCAAAGGCTGCAGAGGGGTCCAATAATATCAGTGCAGCCTTGCTGCCTCTATCTAAAATGGACCTCAGCTCTTCAAATGTCGCTACCAATGCTGTCTCCATACTGTGTTCCCCTACTGATCATACCAGTGTCTTGGTTTAAGATCTCGCTTTTGCTCTCGCTTGTCTCTGACCCTGACCCCCCCCCTCCCAATGAGGTAGATGTGCCATCCGATACTGAGTAGAACTGTTCAGTTCCGTCTCTGGGGTTCATGGAACTTATGTCCCAGAGGGGGTTTCTATGCTCTGGATAAAATTGACGATGCCGGTCAGCTTGTCTTCCGGGCCAGAGAGAGCTGCTAGAGGGAGGCTAGGGTTAGTGACAGTTTTGGTGATGTCGGGGCCACCATGAGAATTCTGCAGGACTGGATGTGGAGTCCATTGTTCAGTCCCCTCGCTCAAGGGTTTGGTGATGGAAATGATTCTGCAGGGGTCTAGGTGCTTGAACGAAGTATCAACATCATCTGTAATTAAGCGGGGCACTTCCTCCGAGAGAGTTGCAGCTGAAAAAGTGTCCTGAAAAGTCTCCTGGCTAAGAGTTGGGCTAACCGCGGGCAGTGAACTCGAAGCCGCAGCTGGTAAACTCGGTGGGTCCAGGAAGTAGTCTCAGGGAGAGGTATGAGCACAGAGGGCTGGTGGTTGTTGGCCTGGTTTTGAACTCTAGTGCCAAGGAACAATTTTGCTAGGGGTGGCTGCATGGTTGAGTCTTTAGTATTTCCACGATTCTTTAAGTCTTTAGGCAGTCCGCCCCCCGATTTACCCAGCAGCTTTTTACTGGTACTAAACTCTTGCTTGGGTTTAGGAGCCCCCTTCGTTTAAGTGGCGTCTCTGAGCTCGGGTTCAGCAGTGGTTTTTGTCTTGGCGCCTTTCCTGGCTCCCCTGCAGCACATGCTGTAAGCGTCCAAGCCCCTGGTGTGCAGCAGCCGCCATCGCATCCCAGCAGGTCTGCCGGTTGATTCAGACACCAGAAAATAAAAATCCAGGTTGAAGTCGACCCTGTAGGTTCTTGGCACTTTCCTTGTAAGGAGAGAGAAGATAATCCGATCCCAGGTAAGTAATCCGCTATGGTCGGCCGAGGGATGGCAAAGAGAAGAGACTGCCATAGATGATGTAGCGCGATGCCGGAGATTAAAGCCTCCCACCAGCAGCCGCGAAGAGGAGCCGTGCATCTGAATCAGCAGCATCACGGGCGCAGGGCGGCTAGCCGATCATGCACGCATCTGCAATGGCGTGACTTGGGCAGTTGAGCAGCGGAGCCTCACGCTGACTCCATCTTGCTCCCGACTCCATCTTTCTCCCAACTCCATCTTGCTCCAGACTCCATCTTGCTCAAAGTAATTTTCAATGAGAGCACCAAAGTTTTCCTCTCCAAAATCAAGGCTGGTGAATACTTGAACAAACTGAAATCCAAGAAGAATCTCAGATGAAAAACGTATTCTCTGGTCCTTGCTATTCTGTCCCTGCTCCTGTTTTAGCCCCTACAGACCTTTTCAAACTTGAATAGCATCCCAGGGCTTCATCTGAATTTGACTACTTGATCATCTTGATAGCCCCTCACTCCGTTCTTTAGCATCTTTCTCTCTCTCTTTTGCTCTTTAGATGCTATACAGGGGCTTCTAGCTGAATGAAACTGACTTTTACTTCTTTTAGGCATAGGCGTGGTCGTCAGCCGGGGACTCATGTCTGACTACCATCACTCAGGTCATTCCTGAATGCTCAGAAGATGGGAGGGCTGGAGTGGGGGACAGGCACCGACCATGTCACAGAGGAACCATTTACTACAACACAAATACGCACTCGTCTGTTCAGACATTGGAAGTGGGTTTGGAAACAACATTGTAAGGGCAGCGCACTTCAGGGCTCAGGATTTGTTCACACCACACTACCTCTTTACACCCAAATGGCCAAGGTAGATTCCCTAAGGTTTGTCTCTGTCAATATTTGCGAGCTGAATGATGCCTCAAAAAGACCGAATGTCACTCAAGGCTTACGCTCTTTAGGGGGTAACATTTTCTGTCTCCTGGAGACCCATATAGAGGGCTCACAGAAGCACCTACTGGATACACTTGGGTTCAAAGTCCTAGGGGCTACAACACAAGGTGCAAAAATTAAGGGGGTAGGCATCTTAGCAGACAGAAGATTCTTTCCTCAAAATCTCCGTACCAAGTCATACCCACTGGACAGATGGCTAATTACCGAGTGCCACTTTCCTCCCAACCCTTCTTTTACTCTCTGCTCCTTATACACCATCAACTTAGATGATCCGTGGCCTATCAACTCGTTCTCGGGGGAGCTTGCCCACTGGCCACTGACCCACCCCAATTATCCTATGCGGAGACCTCAACATACATCTGCCCTGTGATTGGAACCCAGGGACCAACTGGAGGTACACGGGCAGAAAACCCCTTATTTTTCAAGCACTTTCCAACCTAGCTCACCTCCATGGTCTAAGCGATATCTGGGCCTGCCTGAACCCCACCCTACCTGGTTACACCTACTTTTCAGCCCTACACTTTCACCAGACTAGACTACTTTTTGATCTCATCCTCACTACTCAGCAACTGCAACATCGACATCGCACCTCGCTTTATGTCAGACCACAATCCTCTCATACTAGACATCAAGGGACTTGGGAACCGGAACGAGGATCCCAGGTGGAGCTTTGAGAAGACTCTCCTTCGAGACCCAGGTTATCTATCCCATATGCGAAACTGGATCCAGGAGTTTCTGGAAACCAATATTGGAACTGCCTCAACAACCATTGTATGGGACACACTAAAGTCGGGTGTTAGGGGAGAAACCCTGAGCTTCTCGGCTAGGAAGAACAGGAAGAGAAGCTATTAATTAGCGACTTACAGGGAAAACTTAAGAAAGCAGAAATTAAATTGGTTCAAAAGGTTAGGTCAGGTCATTACACCGAGGATGCCCAAAAAGAAGTAGTTTTTGTAAAGGCTGAAATAGGGGCAGTATTCTCAGAAAAAAACGCGGCCAAATAGGCAACTCTTCGGGAGAAGAATTACGAGTGTAGTGACCTTATTTGGCACTACCTTGCTGTTAGGACCAGGCAACAGTCCGCAAGTAGCGAAATACATTCAAACAAACTGCCCACAGGGACTGAGATAAAAGATCTGCCAGTCGTGTGAGAGCGCCTGGTATCGTTTCTTTGAAATTAATATTTTATGTTAATTGCGCTGCCTTTATTGTATTTTATTTGACCCCTTCAGTGTGTTCGTGCCCCAGTTTCACTTTCCCTACCTCCATTTGTTGTGCTCGTGGCCCGTGTCTCCTCTCCGCCTCCCAGCTGCCCCTCCCACGCTCTGCCCCCCCTCCACTCACCATTTAGGACAGATGAATCAACACGTAGCGTCCACGTGCAGCGGTCGCGCCGAAGGTGCGCCAAAGGTAAGCCCGTCTACGCCCGTCCGCGCCTGGACCGGGCCCAGCGTCTGTCCCCCTGGTCCCCACCGTACCCAGCCCACTAGAGTCACATATGATGCCACAACTCTCCTCGCCCTCAACCCCGGACGCGCTGCTCAATGCTGCAAAACCGCCCCAGGACGTACCCACAGTCCATTCGCGTGCCTCTCCTGCAAGTTCAACTGTTCCAGGACCGTCACCAAACCCACCTCCTCCACACGCAGCCCCGACTCTGACCGCCTGAAGTGCATCCTGCTGAACACCCGCTCGGTCCACAGACACGCAACGGAACTCTGGGACCTACTCGACACTGCATCACCGGACGTCGCCTTCCTCACCGAAACATGGATGAACACATCTTCAGCACCCGACATCGCCATTGCCATACCGGACGGCTACAAGATTACCCGTAAAGACCGCACCAACCAAACAGGAGGAGGCATCGCCATCATCTATAAGAACACCATCAAAATCTCGACCAGCTCAGATGATAATCTCGCTACCGCCGAACATCTCCACTTCCAGATCCACACCAACCCGAGGACCACACTTAGAGGTATCCTCATCTACAGGCCTCCAGGCACCCGCACTCAATTCTGCGATGACATCACAGACTTCGTCAGCCCACATGCCCTCACCTCCATGAACTACATTCTTTTAGGAGACTTCAACTACCACCTTGAAAACAAACACGACAGCAACACCACCGCCCTTCTAGACAACCTGGCCAATCTCGGACTCAAACAACTTGTTGACACCCCCACCCATGCAGCCGGACACACGCTTGACCCTATCTTCACCTCCAGCAAGCACATCTCCTTTGATCGCACCACAGCCCTCCACTGGACGGACCACAGCTGTGTTCACTTCAGCTACAAAACCACCCTAACCCACAACCGCCCACAACCTATTCCTCGGAGAAACTGGAACAAAATCACTTCCGACCAACTCCTCAGATCACTCAACCAAAACCCTCCCACCCTCTCACTGGACCTAAACCAAGCAGCCATCAATCTCAAGCAATGGATCACCCACAGTGCTGACGAATTAGCACCCATGAAAAAACACCAGATCAAATCAGCCAACAAAAAGGCTCCCTGGTTCAATGATGACCTTAAAAAATCCAAGAAGCTATGCCGCACCCTGGAGAAAACATGGAGAAAAAACCCGACCACAGACAACATGTCCACCCTCAAGGCAGCCACCCGCAAACACCACCAACTGATCCGATCCGCCAAGAAATCAGCATTCAAGGACCGTCTTGACAACAACACCCACAACAGCAAGGAACTTTTCAACATCGTTAAAGAATTCACCAACCCCACCGCAGCATCCAACGACATTACTCCATCCCAAGACCTCTGCGATGCGCTATCTTCCTTCTTCTACAACAAAATTGCTGACATCCACAACAGCTTCAAGAACATTTCCAGCGTTCAACCCTCCCCACCCCCCTCAGATCCTACCCCGCCAACCAACAACCTTACCACCTGGAACCCAATCACCACTGAAGACACCATCCGCCTAATGAACTCAATCCACTCTGGCTCGCCAACCGACCCCTGCCCCCACCACATCTTCAACAAAGCGGACTCCATCATCGCACCCCATCTCCGTAATGTCATCAACTGCTCGTTCAGGTCTGCCACCTTTCCAGAAAGCTGGAAACACGCCGAACTCAGCGCCCTTCTGAAGAAACCCACAGCAGACCCCTCCGAACTCAAAAACTACCGGCCCATATCCCTCCTCCCATTCCCAGCCAAAGTCATCGAGAAAGCCGTCAACAACCAACTCGCCGCCTTCCTTGAATCCAACAACTCCCTTGATTCTTCTCAATCCGGATTTCGAGCCAAGCACAGCACCGAAACTGCCCTCATTGCAGCTACTGACGACATCCGAACACTACTGGACAACGGAGAAACAGTGGCCCTCATCCTACTCGACCTCTCCGCCGCCTTCGACACAGTCTGCCACAGCACCCTCATACAACGCCTCAGCAATATCGGCATACAAGGAAAAGCCCTGGACTGGATCACCTCATTCCTTGCGGGGAGAACTCAAAGAGTCCGTCTCCCCCCGTTCAACTCCGAAGCCACTGAAGTCATCTGTGGAGTACCACAAGGATTTTCACTCAGTCCCACCCTCTTCAACGTTTACATGAGTCCACTTGCCTCCATCGCACGTCAACACAACCTTAACATCATCTCTTACGCCGACGACACCCAGTTAATCCTTTCTCTCACCAAAGACCCTAACACCGCCAAAACCAATCTTCACGAAGGCATGAAAGAAGTAGCCGAATGGATGAAACATAGCCGCCTCAAACTCAACTCAGACAAAACTGAGGTGCTCATCCTAGGATCCTCCCCCTCTGCTTGGGACGACTCTTGGTGGCCTTCCGCTCTGGGCACAGCACCCACACCCACAGACCATGCATGCAACCTTGGCTTCATCCTAGACTCCTCTCTCTCAATGTCCAGACAAGTCAACGCAGTCTCATCCTCTTGCTTCAACGTACTTCGCACTCTCAAAAAGATCTTCCGCTGGATCCCCCTAGAGACAAGAAAGACTGTCACCCACGCGTTGGTCACGAGTCGACTGGATTACGGCAACACACTATACGCCGGAATCACAGCAAAATTACAGAAAAAACTCCAACGCATCCAAAACGCATCAGCGAGACTCATACTAGACATCCCTCGCCAAGATCACATCACCGGACACCTAAAAGACCTACACTAGCTTCCCGTCAACAAAAGAATTACGTTCCGCCTCCTCACCCACGCACACAAGGCCCTATACAATCTAGGACCCGAATGCCTCAACAATCGCCTATCCTTCTACAAACCCACCCGCCAACTAAGATCGTCCAATCAAGCCCTCGCCGCTGTCCCGCGCATCCGAAAATCCACCATGGGTGGCAGATCCTTCTCCTTCCTTGCCGCCAAGACCTGGAACTCACTCCCCACTCACCTCCGCCTTACTCAAAACCACATCTCCTTCAGAAAAGATCTTAAAACCTGGATATTCGACAAATAAAGAACCCCCTCCCCAAGCGCCTTGAGACCCTCTGGGTGAGCAGTGCGCTATACAAATCCACGAACTTGAACTTGAACTAAAGACAATAATAGTGCAGTTGACATTATGGATAGCGACACAGATCGCTATCTAAGCAAAGTGGATCTAAAAAAGCTCTCCATCAACAATGGCGAACTTTTAGACCTCACCCCAATTTGGGATGAAATCTCTAAAGCTCTTTCTAGCTGATCTGATGGAAAGGCCGCAGGAATGGACTGCATCCCTGTGGAATTCTATAAGATCTTTGCCCCTCAAATCAAACCAATCCTCATCGATCTGGTAACCTCCATCTTTGATGGTGCCCCCCCCTGCCTCCTGGTCCAACGGTAAAATATCTATTTTTCCCAAAAAGGCCAAGTCACCTCTAGAAATGAGCTTTTATAGACCCATCACCCTCATTAACTGCGACTCCCAAGTCTTCTCTAAAATCCTTGCTACTAGAATATCCACAGAGGTCGAGTCCCTAGTTTCAGAATGGCAGCACAGCTTTCTTCCCAAAAAAGGCACCACGGAGCATGTCAGGCGGGCCATCACCCTTTTTGATGATGCACAAGTAACAGGAGACCCGATGTCACTAACTTTACTAGATGATGAAAAAGCATTTGACCGGGTCTCCTGGCGGTTCCTGTGGGTGGTAATGGGCAGGATGGGGTTCGGACCAAGACTCACCCAGGCAGTACGGGCCTTATACCTAGAACCCACAGCCTGTGTCTCTATCAATGGGCGGCTCACTAACCAATTTGACATCTCGCGGGGCAGCCGGCAGGGCTGCCCCTGCTCCCCCCTGCTTTTTGCCCTTTACATCAATCCATTTATTAAATAAATCGAAAGGAACCCTGCCATTATTGCCATTAACACACATGGCAGTAACACCAAGATCATGGCCTACGCCGATGACCTGGCCATAACCTCCCCTGACCCCGAGAGTGCTATACTGGCCCTGGAGAAAGAGGCGCAAAAATGTGGGAGATTATCAGGCTACGCCCTAAATAACAACAAAACACAGATTGTTATAAACAGGGAAAACCCCTGGGTAGATGCTAGGGTAGTGCCAAAAGCTAAATACCTGGGGGTTGTCATATCTGCCAACATCGAAGAAATAGTCACAGAGAATCTAATCCCTCTTGCAGCAGACACCAAGAAAGCTCTCAAACAAATCGACAACCTCCACCTGACCCTGCTTGACGGATGCAGTGCAATTGAAATTACCTATTTTCCCAAATTTCTTTATTTCTTTAGCACTATTCCCCTGGAATTTAGCAAAATCCACTTGCAGAAATTCCAGCAAATATTCACACAGTTTATCTGGGCCTATTCACGACCCAGGCGGGCCATAAGACAACTGTCCCTTCCCAGAGAGCGGGTGGGTGGGTTTTTCCCAACATCTCTCTATATTATTGGGCTTCAGGCATGCAATACAGCACTGAACTTGTGAAGGAGCTTCTCCCCTCACCTCTTTACGGGTTGGCCTCACCCTTTGAGCATTTACTGAGCGCTGAACATCGGGGCTGTCTCCTTCGTCAGACTTCATTCGGGTACTTCAAGCGTGTAAGATTCAAGAACTTAATGAACTCCTACAAGGTCTTCCACAATATCCGCAGGCTATTTGGGCTGGGCGGAATTAACTATTACTCTCCAATCACGTCAAATTGTAACCTCCCTGCTGTCTTTGGTAGGACCTATCTCTCAGACTGGTATAAGGCAGGCATCACGAAATTGGGGGACCTCATTACCTGCGATGGAATTAAGTCCTTCGCAGACCTGCAATCCAAGCCCGGCCTGAAAAGCCAAGATGCCTTCAAATACCTCTCCATACGTGACTTCCTCTCCAGAAAAGTTGGGGGCAATCCAGGGTTCACCGAAGTGGAATTTGTTATCACCCTGGCAATATCATTATTCCTCGAATAGGCCTTCCGTACAGCATGTTAAATAAACAAACCCCAGACGACCTGCCTACAATTGCAGACAAATGGCATTCCAAACTTGAATCCCCTCATAACACTTCAACTCACTAGCACTCTCTCAAAACGTCTTGCTGTCAGCCAAATTGCAGGCACAACACTTCAAAACCATCTTTTTCTTATATATTACTCCCAGCCAAATTGTCAAATGGGGAACCGGTTGAGGAACATTATACCCCCAATGCTCTGAATATGCAACCTGCCCCAAACTTGCCCCAACCCTCCTCAAGATCCAGGAATTCTTAGGGGGAGTCACAACCCAGACCACTGTGCTAACACCCACAGTTATTCTACTTGGGACCCAGCAGGTAGAGACTAGGAACACAAATGGGGGTTTGATTTTTATTGCCATGGCAATCTGGAGGCTATGTGTCGCGTCTCAATGGTTAGACTCAGACTCCCCTCCATTCTCTCAGTGGCTGGCCAGGCTAAAGGCTACATGTCACCTAGAGAGAGCCGTTTACGCTCGGAAAGGCTGTAAAGGACGGAATAGGTGTCTGGCCATCTGGGATGTGCTATCGTCCTGGCTCAAGCAGTCGGAATAGCTCTGCTTGCTGTCTCTCCTTTGTATGTTTTTTTCCCTCTTCCTTCTTGATAGCCTCGCTCGAAAACATCTCCTATATTTAACTTCCATTATATTGTTTCTCTTCTTGTATATTGTCTTCTTCGACGTAATAGTGCCATTCACATGTTGTCTTTCTCTTTTTCTTTCTGTGTCCTCACATCAGGGGGGGTGGGTTTCTTAAATTCATTATACCTCTGTACCGATTTCTTTGTCTCACTGCAAAATAAAAACAACAAAAAAAGAAACCTGCTTAGTACAGAACGAAGCAGACTTATCAAAGACAGCAGATGGGGCTGTACTCTGCTGTCTGCAAGAGATACGGGTAATGGCTGATTGTTAATTGAAAAGGTTTCAATAACTTCCTTTACTTTTGGCTGGGAAAAATTGGCTAGAATATTGCAAAACTTTTGACTGCAGCTATTATTTCTTGGTGTAGGCATCTTTGCTAGGCTTTTCATCGTATTGAAAAGCTCTTTTGCATAGTTGATGGAATGTAAAATCTTGTTGAAAAAATATTTCTTTTTCTCTCTAATATTAACTTTTGGTGCAGTGCTAAAGATTGTTTATAGGTCTCTCTATCCTGAGAATCATACTTAGGGCTTTAAATTCGCTCCTTCCTTCTAGAAAGCTGCTTCTGAGCTTTCAAATTTTCAGTGTGCCATGGTTTTTCTGGTGCAAGTGTCTGAATTGCCCTTCCGATCCAAGCAGAATAATTCTGAATGGTTACAGCGAGATCAATCAAATAGCTAGGCTTAGTTTCTAACAAGGTTTCTGATAGGGCAGAGTGAAGAGCTGATGTTCCGCCATTGAATTGATTGTGATTGAATTGAGTTTATAACAAGCATCACAGCTTTATGGTCAGACCTCAATAGTTACAAAGAGTCTATTATCTGGAGGTGTGGTTTACTGGTAAAGATACCATCCAATGTATGTCTTGAAGAGTGTGTGGAACATTTGACTAGCTGAAACAACTCTAACCTGGTTGTTGTATCAGTCAGGGAGGCGGTGTCTTTATCCTAGGCTTTTTCATGATGGAAATTAAAATCCTCCAACACTGAAAAGTCTGCAGATTTAACACTAGGTTCTAACAATGGTCTTAGGCTTGGTACAAAAGGTGCTTTGAGGACGGGGGGGGGGGGGGCGGTCGGGTGGTATAACAGTTAACCTCTAAAGGTGTAATGTTTTGTAAGCTCTATTTGGAAGGAAAGCGTTTTACAAGTAAAACTACTTGAACTGCTTGCAGCCTGGAGGCATCGAATGGAAAGATAATCAAGAGCAAAAATGGCCATCCCACCCCCTTCTCTTACTTAATCTATCAGCTTTAGCAATTGTGTAACCAGTTGGGATGGCCTGAACCAGGTCAGGACCAGTTGTATTATTTGCCCAGGTTTCTGTGACAAAAATGATGTCTACATTTTGAGTGTCCAGAAATTCTTCAAAATCAAATTTATGTTCAATTAGCGACCTCACAATGAGCAATGAACATTTAAAAACTTTGTGTGAAGTACCCCAGGGGTCAATAGCAGGTTATACACTAAGTGAATCTTGTAATGCCACATTGGAGACAGTCAGATTATAATTGAAACATTGTACCTGGTCCAGACCAGAACATGGTTCCAGGGTAGTGCAGAGTGCATTTATACCTTCTGTATTGAGAGCTATAAGGTCTTCCCTGGAATACCACGGAATGGATAGCATTCCTGGGGTTCCAGTGATCCGTGAGATCCGGGCAGGACTGGTGCTGCTGGGCTTGGCTTAGGCACGCCTGCTCATTTATAGTGCCATCCCAACATTGAAAGACTAGAACACAGTAGTAGACAGCAACAAAGATGGAGGCTCCACTCTAGCAGGCGGGTACTGTCAGAAAGTGCAAAAGTGCAAATAAGAGCGTTTCTATAAAAAACAGGATCTTTAAAACAATATGGCATTAGCATTTAAAAATCATTTCTCTTTCCCAGCTCAAAAAGCAGTGCTGCGTGGTCACATCAGCCTGCTTATTTATAGTTCCCGGCCAACACTGAAAGACTAGTACAGCAAGAAGGATGACGGCTCGCTTTAACAGGTGGGTACTGTCAAAAAGTGCAAAAAGGAGCATTTCTTTTAACCATTATGGCATGAGCTACACTTCATCTTGACAACATTTCTGCTGTCGCATTATTCAAGGTTGAACTCAGAGCACAATAAAGAGCTCTTAGATTACTACATTTATGCTTCTGCCACTCATAAGACTTTCCTCTGTGTCCCAGTCAGTGAGAAGTCAGTGAGAATTACTCTACTCCTCTAATGACTAACTAACCTAATACAGCATATGCGGTGCATCTTTGTATTTAAGTCTTCTGGTGTAATCTTACATACCCCCCCCCCCACTAATCATATAATAAATAAATAAATAGTATGGACCTTTGTTTGTTGACAAGGAGAATTTAAAAGGCTCAATCATTTACAGAAAACCTTCATAAACAACAAAGTATATTTAGGGGTTTACAGTAGTCAATAAAAATAAATGAAGTGAGTTAGAAAGTGTATCATCTATCTAATAAGATTTGATTACTTTATTCAGTAAATGTTAAGTTTGTGGTCATTATTACATATTCAAATAATCCATTAAATGATATTTCAAAGCAAGGTAAAATACCAAGTTAGTGAATATTAAAAATGGAATAGAGATAATACATCAAACATTTTCCATATAGGAATTTCCCTAATCTAAATTAAATATAAGAATGGCAATTTCTTAATTAAACCAAGGGAAAAAAGTGTAAGTTCAGAACCCCAATAAAGAGTTGTAATGAGTAAAGAAGAATGCATAAGCATGAAACCTTTGTACTTAAGCAATATAGACTTTTTCAAGTTGGAAAGTATTCTCAGCTATAAATCAACATCTTTTGAAAAGAAAATGGTTCCAGTGGGGATCTCGCCTGAAGAGAGGTACCCCTGCGAATCTCAGAAAGGAAGCCCAAAGTTCTCTAACCTAGTCTAGGAACACATACTAATCTAAATCTGCTAAAACACAAGTTGAAACCACTGATGCAGTTCTTGTATTCAGAATCCAATTGGATTTCAGAAGCGCCCTAATTTCTCATGCCTTTACAAAGACCATAGAAACAAGTTCTTGAAAAGCTACTTCATCCACATCTTTTGGCTTTGACAGTTCTTCCCATAGTCATACTTCCTTCCATCTCCTCTCCTCCTGGTAAGAACCTCGCTATTAGTTGTCTAATGCATAACAAATGCCTATTCACTAACTAACAGAGGGTTTCTGGAAAGTTACACCATCTGATGCTGAAGAGAAAAACATCTTGTGCAAAACAACAGTTGAATGTGTAAAACAGGCCTTTCATTGCTATGTATAAATCAAGGTTAATATGGCATCAGTAGTCAGGCTACCTTAAGTCATTACATTATTATTTCTTGTGTATGCTTGTGATACCTTATTATGGTCACCTACTACAAAAATTGCTTTTAAAATACAACTTTTTTATTTAATGTGTTTTTTGTTTGCCAAATGAAATTCGCTCCATCTCATAATAATAAAAGAATAAGCTACATCTTAACCATCAACAACTATACCATTTGCGTTATATGTAATCTCTGTCAGGCTTGTAAGGCTGTCCTCAGAGTGTAATGTGATGTAATGGATAATGCTAGCCTCCAGTCTTGTAGTAATAGCTAATAATTAGACTTCAACATCTCCATGAGTGCTTTGGAGCTGCGCGTCCCCCACGCCCCTCTCCAGTGCCTTGAGACCCTTCAGGGTGAGTAAAAGCGCTTAACGACCCCCTTTTTTGATCATCTCATAGATTCCTCTCTATATTTCACTATTGCTACCTTTTCTAAATTTTGATCTCATAGTAACCAGACCAACCTATCCACAAAAGCATGTTTATCAGTTGAACAGCACTTGCAGTGTTCTATTAATGGTAGAGAAAGAAGTGGAACTAGAATCTGTGCTGTGACCCCAACCTCACACTTAGGCAACTGATAAAACAGATGCCCATTTTCTCTACATATGAGAGTGAGGGAGCAGGTTCTACTTTGCTGTCTTTGGTCAGCATGGGACAGTAACTTGTGATTTTCTTACTGCAAATTGGCCCATTACTTAGGCTGTTCTTTCAGTAATTTTTTCAGATGAAGTTTGGAATACTCTCCCTCAGTGATAAAATCATATCTCACTTTCAGCAAGGCTTTAAGAACCCCTTTGTTTACATTACCCACTAATGAAAAGACATATTTATTGCATAGATATATTAAATATGAATTACAGTCATAAAAGCAAATACAATTCATCATAAATACTGAAGATACAACAAAGATTTACCACTATAAAATACAACCATAAGTTTAAATGTGCAAATAAGTACACAGGAACATAAGATCCAGAAATGTTACAAGTTTCCCAATGAATAAATTGTCTTGGAAAAGCAGGGTCAAATGGCTTCATGTATTGTTCTACAGTTTTCCCTAAGAAATCCAAGCTTCAGAGATTGTATCCTTGAAGGCAGTAGGATTGGACATGAGCACACAATGTACTCCAAGGAGTCATCCTTGTAACCACAGAGGCGACACAATCTGAGTGGAAGACGTTCGTTGCTATTCTCAGTTAGAAATGTGCATGGTACTACTAAATGTTTTTGAACCAGGAAGCTCTTGTTGAGCACAAGTGCTTTATATGTCATTACACCATAACATAACTAGTGTGGGCCTGATTCACGAAGGTGGTGGAGGCCCCTCAGTCATGACAGGACCTCCATACTGCATGTAACCCATTATGGGACCCCCGCCTTGAATGCGGGCCCCCTCGTCATGACTGTGGGAGCTCCGGCACAAGTGCGAAGGCCACTTGTGACTCAACCCTTCAGTGTTTAGTTTGATAGATGTGTGTTCTGAAATGTGAAAGTTTGTTTACAGTACCATTTGTATGTGTAAAGTACTATAAGTGATAACTCATTGGCTTTTTGGAGATGACATTACAAACAAATTGTGTGGTTAATCTTTTCACCAGAGCTCACCCCCACAAAGGAATTATATACACACTTTTACTAGTTACATATCCCTCTCCCTCACTCTGTCTGTTTCTCTTTTTCTTTCTCTCTCTCTCTCTCTCTCTCTCTCTCTCTCTCTCTCTCTCTCTCTCTCTCTCTCTCTATTCTTTCTCTCTCTCTACATATATATGATTCGATGTCTCCGTCCCACTAAACTGATGTGGCCACATTGCACTGCATACTCTCTCTCTCACTCACTCCCTCACTCACTCTCTCTCTCTCTCTCGCTCTCTCTCTCTCTCGCTCTCTCTCTCTCTCTCTCTCTCTCTCTCTCTCTCTCTCTCTCTCTCTCTCTCTATATATATATATATATATATATTACCTACTGGCGGTCGCCAGTAGGTAGTTATAGTTAGGATAATTTTCAATGTTAAATCTCAACATTCTATTTTGAATAACTTTGGCGCCGGTTGACGAATCTGCCTGAAATTTTCAGGAAAATGGTCTCATGGCGGTCCGGTCCTTCCCTGAAAGTTTGGGGGGGATTCGTCAAGCGGGGGCCGAGATAAAAGGGGGGTCCCAAAACGCGTTTTCCCCATGTTAATTTCCATAGGGCGGTCGATTTCACTTTTAGCCCAAACGGCTGAATGGATTTCCACCAAACTTGGCAAAATTGTAGGGACTGGTAGCCCGATGTGCCTTTGCTATGTCTCAAGATATGTGCTCCAGTGGATTTTGAGTAATTAAGGTTCAAAAAAATATATATATCTATAGCAGCGCTCCGGTAAGCGCACCGGTACGCGCACCGGGCGCGTCACGCGACTTGCGCGGAGAAAGCTGATTGGCTCTGGGGTGTCTGTAAACATTCTAAACAGTCCGGAGCGGCCGCCATCTTGTGTCTCGGTAGGATCGAGACACAAGAGGTGGCCAAAACAAAGGGGGAAATGACCATAAGGGGGCAGAGTAGACCCCCCTTGACCCCCTAGGTTTGATGTGGGGGCCATAAAAGGGCCCCACGGGGCAAAAAAAAAATAAAAAAAAATTTTGATTTTCGCGGGGTGAGCGCCCGGTACGCGCACCGGGCGCGTCACGCGACTTGCGCGGAGAAAGCTGATTGGCTCTGGGGGGTCTGTAAACATTCTAAACAGTCCGGAGCGGCCGCCATCTTGTGTCTCGGTAGGATCGAGACACAAGAGGTGGCCAAAACAAAGGGGGAAATGACCATAAGGGGGCAGAGTAGACCCCCCTTGACCCCCTAGGTTTGATGTGGGGGCCATAAAAGGGCCCCACGGGGCAAAAAAAAAATAAAATTTTTTTTTGATTTTCGCGGGGTGAGCGCCCGGTACGCGCACCGGTAAGCGTACCGGGGAGTGTACCATGGGGAAAAAGAATGACAGTTTTAAAAGTAGCTGATTAGAAAAAAAAATGTTTAGTTGTTTTTTTTATATATACACATACATATATATAAATGCATATGCACATATATATATGCATATATGTCTATATGTGTGCGTGTAGAGAGAGGTAGAGAGGTAGAGGTGTAGAGGTAGAGAGGTAGAGAGGTAGAGAGTAGAGAGTGAGTAATAGAGAGTAGAGAGTGAGTAGTAGAGAGTAGTAGAGAGCAGTAGAGAGAGTAGCAGAGTGAGTAGTAGAGAGTAGTAGAGTGAATAGTAGAGTGAGTAGTAGAGAGTAGTAGAGAGTGAGTAGTAGAGACTGAGTAGTAGAGAGTAGTAGAGAGTAAGTAGTAGAGTGAGTAGTAGAGAGCAGTAGAGAGTGAGTAGTAGAGAGTGGGAGAGAGTAAGTAGTAGAGAGTAGTGGAGAATATTCCAAAGTTTGGCACAGCACCACTTTCACAATGAGTCCAATCAAATCATATCACTTAGAGTACTTATTGAAGCACTGAATCTTGGTGTATATTCAAATGCTTTTATTTTCCTTAAGTTTATGTACCACAGCCAGCCGAAACGTTTCGTTCTGTACAACAGAACTTCTTCAGGGCGTTCTTATTTCCTTCAAGTTATGTCGGTATCCCGTTGTCATATAACTAGATATTTCTTCCAAATGTTAGACGAGACATAAGTATATTCTTATTAAAAGTGACTAGGTATCAATTTTACCCACACAATTCGGGCAGACTTGAGTAATTTATAGCATCCTCAAAGTCAGTCTTTCAAAAATTCCAAAGTATAGGACATGATAATCCAAATCCAAATGTTTCTCAAGAAAAGTCATTTACAATCGTTCGGAATATCGGTGTTTGGGCAGATATGATCCAGGGACCCCCAGTATGCAAGGGGAATTAGTCCCCCCTCTGCAAAGGCGCCAGTGGCCTGCATTGCAGAGAGGTGTAACAAGGGTGTGGCCTCATTACACTTCTCTGCAATGCAGCTCCCTCGTGCATACTGGAGGCTCCTGGTGGACTAGTTGACCCCAGGGACCCCCAGAATGCAAGGGGAATTAGTTCCCCCTCTGCAAACGCGGCAGTGGGCTGCGTTGCAGAGAGGTGTAACAAGGGGCATAGTCTCATTACACCTCTGCAATGCAGCCCCAGGCGCATACTGGAGGTTCCAGGTGGGCTAATAGGCCCCCAGGGGCCCCCAGTATGCAAGGGGAATTAGTTTCCCCTCTTCAAACATGCACGGGGGCTGCGTTGCAGAGAGGTGTAAAAAGGGTTGTGGCTTCATTACACCTCTCTGCAATGCAGTCCCCTGGCGCATACTGGAGATTCCTGGTGGGCTTTCAGGTCTTATATAGTTAGGAGTTAGCATTAAAAAAACCTTTGAAATTCACTGAAAAAACCACAGGTTTCACACCAGTTATAGTTAGGAATTAGCATTTAAAAAACCTTTGAAATTCACTGAAAAAACCATAGGTTTCACACCAGTTATAGTTAGGAATTAGCATTTAAAAAACCTATTAAATTCACTGACAAAACCAGTTATAGTTAGCTGGAAATTTTACTGATATAAAACCAATGAAATTCCACGTTATAGTTAGTTGGACTCACTATAACTTGCGCGTGCAATGCACTGCTGATGACGTCACATATTACATCACTCATGACATGGTCAGTGACATCACTCATGACATCACTGATGACACCATCCTTGTGACATAGTGACAGACCTCCTTTCACTGTAATGTAACCCTTGAAACACATATTCAAAAATAGAAACTGAAATTTAAAAAAAAATGGAGATACCCATATCAGTTACAACAAGCAATTCAGTAATTCCACCATCTATATGCACATCCAGTCATTCACCAACAGTTCTATATAGTCACTCATACATATACTCACTTATCATATGAAGTGATACACCTATACATCCTGTTACACACCGACAGTCATCCAAAAGTTACTCACACACATACTCACACGTGCAAATAAACTATTGAACATCCATTTATTTGAATATAGAGTTATACACACACTTCCACCTTACTTGTATTGAAAAATACACATATTTATTCTCTTAAACAATCACTTATAGAAACACATACTTATTTAAACAGGAACTCTTACAATCTCTTACTCTCACATATACTCACTTATATACATCAATATTCACATATACTAGATTAAAACATATGTAGTTACTGATAAAGACACTAGTGAGACAGTCATTCACTCACTAACATACACATATACACACTCATCCATCTATACAGTCCTGCACATATGCTGTCTTCAAAACACATACAAACAGCGAGTCAGTCACTCATGCATCTATGTGCTAAGTAATACCCCCACCAAACCATATAGACACTCATACTGATACTAAGAGAAACATCTAATAACCCATATACATACGCATGTAGCTACTTACCAACACATGTAGCCACTTATAAACAAAGTGAAACAATAATATATATATTTAAATATTTAAACATTACTCACTAATATTTATTTTTCAGAAAGACACATATTCACTGGATGGTGTCATCAGTGATGTCATGAGTGATGTCACTGACCATGTCATGAGTGATGTAATATGTGACGTCATCAGCAGTGCATTGCACGCGCAAGTTATAGTGAGTCCAACTAACTATAACGTGGAATTTCATTGGTTTTATATCAGTAAAATTTCCAGCTAACTATAACTGGTTTTGTCAGTGAATTTAATAGGTTTTTTAAATGCTAATTCCTAACTATAACTGGTGTGAAACCTATGGTTTTTTCAGTGAATTTCAAAGGTTTTTTAAATGCTAATTCCTAACTATAACTGGTGTGAAACCTGTGGTTTTTTCAGTGAATATATATATATATATATATATATATATATATATATATATTCCACCAAACAACCAAAGCGCACCTCCTCCTTAGAAGGCGAAAATCAACACTGGATCCGTCGCCTCTGTTGCAAAGTGTGTTTATTTTGTCAACACTACGTTTATATATATATATAAAGAAGGGGTTTTCCCCTGAAACGCGTAGAGTGTTGTCAAGCCTTTTGGATTGAATACGGCTTTTGCAACTATTGCTGTCCAGGGCATGCTGTTTCTATTTGTAATAAATCCAGTGTCGGTTCATATGTAGGGATTCACCATCCAGCCGTGGAACGCCGTCATTGGAGGCTTGGGTAAGGCGAATGCAGTGTTTTACATCGCCTTGCTGTGGAAGATATATATAAATATATATATATATATACACATATATATATACATGTACATATATATATATATATATAGAGAGAGAGAGAGCGAGAGAGAGAGAGGAAGAGAGAGCGAGAAATGCTGTAGTTATTATGCTGGTTGAGCGAAATTTGTTACCAAAGTGGTGCGTTCCCACGATCTTTGAGCAAGTTCCAATGAGCTCACATTTTACTTCTGCTCTAGGAAATTCAGGATATGAAACAATGTAATATAATTTAGTTTTTGCCAAAGTTGCATAAATGTCACAAATTTTCTTTAGTTTTAATAATTTTTGAGGAAACTATGAGATGCTGAAACGGATTGTTCTTTGGTAAACTACCTCACTTTGGACATTGCAATTTTTAGACTGCCTCTTCCTTTCTCATCCCATATGAAATGGCTCCTGTTGTGAGTCGCAGGGCAATTGATAGACATCGCCCCTCCGCTGTCCTTGTAAAAGGACCAGTAGATAGCTAAATTCAGGAGAAAGTATAGCACAATTTACAAAGCTTTGTTCTTCACATGAAGAAGGGCACAAGAAATCTTGCATTAAATGTAGATGTACATTAAAAAGACCCAGTATTTCTTTTTTGTGCCATTAAATTCTTCAGGAGATGCTGGTGTGTGCGCATCATTTGTAAGAAACTGACTGTGCCTAAATGGCATACTGACACAGCATCTTAATACTATCCTCAAAAAGCTATTGACACCATATTTAGACCTAATTGCAACCTCCATCGCTGAGTCACATGCTAGGGTCCACCTACATAACCTCAAACTGGGCAAGAATTCTTATGAATGGATCACATGCCAGGATATATTGCCCTAACATAATACAAACAACCCCAAAGTACTCTTCAAACCATGCAAGATCAAACTACTGAGTAAGTCTTACCTTTCATTGCAACATCTAAATGCGACAACCTAGCCAACCACTTCAGTTAAATCAGAAAAATTAGAAATTATCCTGACAAATATCCAGAGAAGTGTGGCTCAATGGTTAGAGCAGGCCAGGGACCAGGGTTCGATTCCTGCCCCGGCGGGTCTCGGGCTCATTAATTCCGCTGACTGGATATTCTCGCCTCAGTGCTTATTCTGATCATGGGTCCCACGCTGCAACTCTGGGCAATAACTTGCATAGTCTCCACAACGGCCTCCACAACGTGAGGGATGCCTGCTCTGCACGTGGGGGTGCCCAGGAGTGGACACTTCACAGGGAAAGCCAGGAAGGGTTCCCTTGTGGTATTCGTACAAGCGCCGGGAAACCCACTGCGGGTAGCTGTGCACTATACAAGTACAAAAACATTTACACCTGCAATTGACACCCCATTTTTGCAAAATGAAAAATCCCTGGCCAGCTGGAATGCCTTCACTCTGACTAAGGACGGGGCTAGGGGCTATGGAGGAGTCCCTGGCCGATACTGATCATCCTAGGCGGGTCTACTCTTCGAAGTCCCTTCGGCACTTACGATATAGCCGGCTAACACCTCATTGTAAGTCATTGCGTAATTACTATCCGGAGGGGCCATTTTCATGTAGGTTGTGCCGAACTCAATTCACAACAGAAAAACATGATCCCCCGCCAGATTTTAGGATTCTTTCAGGTGTTAACACTCAGGGAGGAATTCTTTTAAATCTTTTGCTGTGCAATGTAAGATCTCTAGTCAAGCACTCCTTTGAGGTATGGGATCTTATCTCCACATATAAACCTGACCTTTGTTTTATAACGGAGACCTGGCTTAAACCTCATTCCACTCCTGCTATTACACTTGGTATACCGGAGGGTTATAAAATTGTCAGGTTGGATCGACCTATAAAAACCGGTGGAGGGATTGCTATTGTTTTTAAACAAGAGATCTCCATATCGGTGATCGATCAACATTCTAATCCATCCTTTGAAATGTTGATTTTTAGGATTGGCTCCTCTCCCAAATATAGTAGGAAAGGTGCTCTAGTTTATCGACCTCCAGGTCCTTTAAAAAATATGTCCAAGGAATTAGTGGAAGCACTGGCCCCTCATGTATGCCACAATAAAGAATTCCTGTTACTTGGTGATTTTAATCTCCACAGTGAGGATAAGCTTAATAGCGACACACAGTCTTTCCTCACGGACATTTCCTTTTTAGGATTACAACAATGTAACAGTGGCCCAACACATCAAGCAGGACATACCCTGGATATGATTATATCTAACGTTCCTGGTATAAAATGTCATGCTCCTAGCCAACTTCCCTGGACCGACCATTTTGTGCTTGCGTTCTCCATGCGAATGAATGACCCACGCCCCACTCCATGTATCCATATCCAACCTAAACGTAGACAGTGGCATAAAGTTAATGTTGCTAATTTTGCACATAAATACTCCTCATCTTTAATTAAGGGCTCAGATGATATTGACAGTGCCCTTTTGAATTGGGAGCATGCAGTTGATGCTGCAGTACAGCATATTGCCCCGTTAAAAACTTTCAAACCTAGACTTGCCAGAAAACAGGAGGTCTGGTATTCAGAGGAATTACGTAATCTTAAACGCCTGGCTAGAAAGTCGGAAAAAACATGGAGGAAATATGCAAGGGAGGAAGATAAAAACCATTATAGAATCAACCTCAACATCTATCACAAAGCCTTAAAGCTAGCACGGAAAAACCATATTACTACTCAGCTAGATGCTGCTGGAAATGACTCTAAAGTTTTATATCAAATTGTCAACACCTTCATAAAACCAACAGCCTGTGAAAGTACTGACATGGCTTCACAACCCCTGTGTGACAGTATTTCCTGTTTCTTCACAGAGAAAATTGATGCTATTTATGATAAAATAAAAGCACTAGGTCCTGACTCAACTAGCCCAGACAGTTGGACCCCCACCCTGACAACTTCTACTAATACGTATGCCTTTAACGAATTCCCAGAAATATCACTGCTAGAAGTTCAGAAATTATTTTCTGATATTAAAAGCGGAAGCCCGGCAGACCCACTTCCAGCCAGACTTATGGGTCCGCTGGGGAGTTTACTAGGCCCTGATGTGCAGAGAATGGTAAACTTATCACTTGTATCTGGAGTGGTCCCATTGGCCTGGAAAAAAGCCCTAGTTAGACCTATTAGGAAGAATACATCGATTCCTTGGTCTAACATGTCCAACTTGAGGCCTATTTCCCTTTTACCTTTCTTAGGAAAAGTCATCGAAAAGCACACCAATAAGCACCTATCTACCTACCTAGAACATTCTGGTAGTCTCGATCCCTCGCAGTCAGGTTTCAGACCTAAATTTAGTACTGAAACAGCTTTAATGTCGGTAACTGACGATCTACGGTTATACCAGGACAAAGGCTATTCTGTTGTCCTGGTGTTACTGGATCTATCGGCAGCGTTCGATACAATCTCCCACACCATCTTGATCGAACGACTGTCTGCGAGTGGAATCGGCGGTAGGGCACTGGACTGGATCAGAAGCTTTCTCTCCAATCGCACCCAATCTGTCACCATGGGTGACTTTAGATCGGAGGAAGTTAGCATTTCCAAGGGGGTTCCACAGGGCTCATGTTTGAGCCCGACGCTATTTAACACCTATGTGGCCCCCTTGGCAGATGTTACCAGAGCTTTTGGTTTCTGTCCGGTGTCCTACGCAGACGACACGCAACTGCTCTTCCCCTTCAAATCTCTCACCCCGGATATTTTACATTCTTTTTCCGATGGGATGAAGGCAGTTGCAAGGTGGATGTCATCCAACTTTTTACAATGCAATGTTGGAAAGACAGAGGTGATGCTCTTTGGTGAAGCCAGGATTCAATGGTCTCCTGAATGGTGGCCCTCTGAACTGGGCCCAGTCCCTGTGCCAAAAACTACGGTCAAGAACTTGGGCGTCAGGCTTGAACCAGAGCTAACCATGAAGCAAAATGTTAATATCACTGTAGGAGCGTGCTTTCATGTGATTGGCCTCCTTCGTAAAATCTTCCCTTTCCTCCCTGATTTTCACAGGAAAACTCTGGTTCAGGCTCTGATCATTAGTCGGCTTGACTATTGTAACGGCCTTCTACTGGGTGCAAACGAGGAGGTTCTGGACCGTTTGCAGGTGGTGCAAAACACGGCAGCTAGGCTGGTGTTAAATGCACCCCCTAGATCCCCCTCCAGACCACTACTTCATGAGCTTCACTGGTTGCCAATACGTCAACGAGTGAAGTTTAAAACATGCTGTACTATACACAGGGGCCTTAACCAACTGGGACCTGAGTATTTGGCGAACAAATTTGTTCCTTATGTTCCCATCCGTGCCCTTAGATCTAGTGACCAATTGTTACTAAACGTTCCCAAGATCACGAAAACCAGGTTGGGTGGAAGAGCATTATCTGTTGTGGGTCCCAAACTGTGGAACTCACTTCCGTTGTCACTAAGGAAATGTAATGACCACTGTCAATTCAGAAAACATTTAAAAACGTTTTTGTTTGGTTCATTTTAGAGTGTCCCTTGTTTACAGCATCTTTAACTATGCGCTCCCTAATTTCAGTCTTGCACCGGCCTGTTACAGCGCGGAGATACTCCCTCGGGAGTTTATTCATAGCGCTATATAAGCCCATAAATAAATAAATAAATAAATAAGCTTGATATACTGAAAATGTCAATCTCAAATGCAAAACCGTTGAACATTGTTTCAAGTCTGATACCACCTCCTTCAGCCAAAAATGAACCTGATGCCCACTCTGACTGCAAATTATCAACTTCTCCCTGAACCAGGGCTCTCTCCTAAATTCCCTCAAGATAGAGTATGCCTGCATGCTTGAACAATATACTCACAACAATCATTTCAAAAATGATTTCCAGGCTTGGTTTATGAGGGCCACTGCACTAAAACCTTCATCCTCAGAATTGTGGATGGTGCCCTACATCACTTTAATGAAGGTATTTCCTTCTTCCTAGCTCTCCTTAACCTATCACTATGCTTTGGTGCTGTTGACCAACCATAAAATCCTATCTTTCTGAGAGAATGCAACTCATTAATATAGGACATTCTTTTTCTACACCTATTATTAAACTGTGTTGATTACTACAGGGCTACATTATCGAACCTCTGCTATTCAGTGTCTATGTGGAATTGTTAGGCATTGTACCAATAAAAAACAAGGTATTTCTTTCTTGCAGCATTCTAATGTTATCCAACAATGCTTTAAAATCAAACGCTCCAAATGCATCAAGATACCCACATCCTTTCCCATGGATATTGAAAAGTGAATGATACACATACAACTAAAGTTAAACCATGAGAAGACTGAATTTACCCTCCTCTAACGAAACAAAGGACAGTAACTTCCAGTCCAGTGGTCTACTAAGCTCATGGCCATAGGCCTCCCCACAGAAAAACACCAATACTAAATCTCTTGGCTTCAAATCCGATAAACAACTCCACCTTCAGCAACATATCAAAGAATGGTCATAAATACCAGTTTACATCTAAAACATACAAAATGTAGTAATTTCGCACATGGACTATGTAAAAGGGCTATTGATGAAACTATTGAAATCTCACGGAACTCCCCAAACAGGTGTCCTAAAATTTGTGTAATGTCTGGTCAAAAATACCAAACGTTCTCAGTGCATCACACCAGTTGTTCATTACTTCACATCAGACCTGAATATCTGTCTTTTTACATAGATACTGGACACTTCTATATCCATGAAGTCCTCCAATCCGAAGTAGTCATTTTCTGAACATGTGTCCTCGATCTTAAATGCTACATTGACACATTTTTGACAGGCCCTTCAATCTCCACTTTTGAAAGGTGCATTGAACAGCACTTTCCAAAAGACTTTTCATAATCACTACTCACATAGTGCATCTGGTCTCTCCTCAAACCTACCCTATAAAGATATCAATATCTTTATGAGGCCTTTATTTCCTGTCCTGATGTCATATTTTTGCCTGTACATTTTTTTTCCACGCCCTGTACAGCGCTCTGCTTCACTGCGCCAGATCATTTCTTAATTGCGATTCCTTAATTTTCGCAATTAAGAAATCGCAAAATGTTACAATGATGCATGTGGGCTACTATCCTTTCCTTGAGTTTTGAAATACATGTGAAACCTAACAAATGTTATATTTTCCTCTCAAGAAGCTATTAATATATTTTTACACAAAGGAAAATTCTAGCCTTTTCTAAATTTTGTTACGATGGTTCCTCCTTTCTTGAGCCGATGCTTATATTCATCAATTGGAAACTAGAACCCCGCAGTGTATTCAGTGCAGCAAATAAAGAGGCTATCAATACTTGCAGAATAAAAAGCAATTCAACAGTTACCAAGCCCTTGTCAGTTTACATTAGCGTTCACTTTGGTGTCCACCGGACTGCCTGAGGGAAACTAAATATTTTAAAATAGTGCTCGTTTTAGTTTGAAGATATGGGTGCTCATGCGCACGCAGACGCAGGCACACACACACACAACACACACACAGATGGGCTGTGGCGCTTCATGTTGTTGGTTCACTGCACACGCATTGGGTTTTAGAGAAAAATGTAAGAACGTAAATACACACGTCTGCGGTTCTTTGGTGGCTAGTACAACCGTTAAATCCTCATCAAATGGAACAGGAATTCACACAGTGGAGAATAACATGAATTAATGAGCAATGACCTTGCAGCCCAACCTCATGTCAGAATAAAGAAAAAATCATTCTAAATATGTTTGATTTTTAGAATCGTTTTAGCTAATCTTACTTTCGTGTGTAGGGATGTTTAAGGTGTCAGACATTGTCTCGCAGCCTCTTATTTGGTGGCTCAGTGACTTTGGACAGTGTAGTCTGCTATGAAAATAGTGACGTCTCTGAGTGAATATGTGGTGTGCAAGATAGGGAATGCAATAAATAGAACTACTATCTCACTGTGGTATCTGCCATCGAGTAGCACGGGGGGATGTGGGGGTGGAGAGGATCGAAAAATAAATAAAAAAGTGACTTACCTTGCTGCCAGACTGCCGCCTCGTGTCGTCTTCTTCTGTTCCTGCTTGAAGAAGGAAGCCCACCCAGGATCCCCTAAGCAGAGTTGTAATTGGACTGAGCGCCGTGGTTCGGCACTCAGACAGGCAGTGGGAGCCTGTGCATGTCTATTCCGATCAATCAATCAATCAATCAATCAGAACACTTGTATAGCGCACTACTCACCCGGAAGGGTCTCAAGGCGCTTGGGGGAAGGGGTCCATTACTGCTCGAACAGCCAGGTCTTGAGTTGTCTCCTGAAGGCGAGATGGTCCTGGGTCAGCCGAAGGTGGATGGGGAGGGAGTTCCATGTCTTGGCCGCCAGGTAGGAGAAGGAACGGCGGCGAGGGCGAGGCTAGTAGATCGTAGCTGGCGGGTAGACCGTGTAGAAGGTCAGGCGGTCGTTGAGGTACTTTAGGCCCCGGTCGTGGAGAGACTTGTGTGCGTGGATGAGGAGCCTGAACGTGATCCTCTTGTTGACGGGGAGCCAGTGCAGGTCCCTCAGGTGGCCGTAGATGTGGCTGCGTCGGGGGATGTCCAGGATGAGTCGGGCGGAGGCGTTCTGGATGCGTTGGAGTCTTTTCTGTAGTTTGGCTGTGGTTCCGGTGTAGAGGGTGTTTCTGTAGTCCAGTCGGCTGGTGACGAGTGCCTGGGTGACCATCTTCCTGGTTTCGGTCGGGATCCATCGGAAGATCTTGCGGAGCATGCGTAGGGTGTGAAAGCAGGATGAGGAGACGGCGTTGACTTGTCTGGTCATCGAGAGGGAGGAGTCCAGGATGAAGCCCAGGTTGCGTGCATGGTCTGTTGGCTTGGGAGTGGTGCCCAGGGCGGGGGGCCACCAGGAGTCGACCCAGGCGGGGGGCGATGGTCCCAGGATGAGGACTTCCGTCTTGTCTGAGTTCAGTTTCAGGCGGCTGTTCTTCATCCACTCGGCGACGTCTTTCATCCCTTCGTGAAGGCTGGTTCTGCCGGTGTCGGGGTCTCTGGTGAGGGAGAGAATCAGCTGGGTGTTGTCTGCATAGGAGATGATGTTGAGGTTGTGTTGGCGTGCGATGGCTGCAAGAGGTCTCATGTAGACTTTGAAAAGGGTGGGGCTGAGTGATGATCCTTGCGGTACGCCGCAGATGACTTCGGTGGCCTCGGATCGAAACGGGGGGAGGTGGACTCTCTGTGTTCTCCCGGCGAGGAACCCTATTAGAATAGAAACCCTATTATTTCTGAAAAATGGCCACCATTCCAGGCTGTGTATTACAGCCTGGTGGTGGAAAATGCAAAGTAGGTTTGCCAGTTTAGCGAACCAAAGATGGCCGACCGGCCCAAGATGGCTGACCAAACCATTACGGCACTTAAGTACCCACCACTCCCCCCTTGCTGCCTGACAACGGAAAAATAACATGATAATAGCATAGTGTTATTATCATTTTCTTTTTCCTTTTTCCAGTACACAAAATGCAGTGAGGCGGTGCTCCTCTGCCTTAGTGGAGGAGCTGCCACTGATGTCTTACACATGTAGAAGGTTTTCAGCTGCGAAGTGCGCTAGATCATCAAAACGGAGAGGCACGCATTTCATAGCAACAAATCAATCAGAATGAAATGTTAAAGCATAAGGGCCAAAAGCACAGATTGGCCAAATCCCCTAAAGGACTGTTAGACTGTATATGTGAAGACCGGTGCCGGATTATCTGATTATCTTTACAGGTAGCGTTCAGTGGCCATGTTCTGTAGCCTCATCTAATCATGGTTCTGTCGTTTGATGCTCGTGCCCTTAGCAAATAATTCAGCATTTACTCCATTTGTCTGAAAAACATTTTTATAATCACTATAAGGTGAATTGTTATTTTATTATTTTAAAGGGGTTGAAAACGTATTGGCGTTTTATTTTCACCCCAAAACATTTTTTACAAAATATTTTAATTTATTGATAGCTTGGTTAACATTGAATGGGGTTTTAACTTTAACTCTAGACTAGCACATCAGTAATTCATTTTGAAAAAGCAAAGTGTCATTGCGCACATGATTCATATCTGTTCCCAAGGTTAACTGTCAAAAATCATTAAATGCTGCCATGGTGATCTCACACTATTTCGGCCAAAGGCCGTAATGGGATCATAATGGCATGTGAATTTTTCTTCAGCACTTGGGTGAAAAGCTTCACTGCTTCCTGACATTCTGATAATGGCTTGTCATTGATAAGGCCACCAGGGGACATGTTACTTTCACTTTGCACTGGTACAAGAAATAGAGCAGTTCTATTTCGCACTGGTGTTCCTGCTTATGTGTTTAGAAACAGAGCCAACAGATCGTGCTCTAGTCAGTATTACATGAAGGTTTTGCTGCAAGAGCAACATGATTTTGCTTCTATTTTCTAAAAATAACTATAATAGAAAATTAATTGAATACAGATTCTCCACACTTTAAATTTAGAAATAGCACTAAACGTCATGCAAAAGCAGAATGCTACTATTAAGGTCTCAGCTACAGTCAGAGTAACTTGTCTGTGGCAGACCTATTGTTTCCAATACATAACATGCCCGTAGAGTGGGCATTATGTCAGCTCCAAGCTCGTGATTGTACAGATTTGTTGGCCCAGATATCTGATCTTGATGCAATGGCTTTCCTCCCCATTCTTGTGTTTGTCCCACCCAGGAGCTTCCCATCATCAGTGTTCAAATGGGATGAATTGTATCATTCCACTCCTTACTTTCGAGGTACTCTTTACTTCTTTTGCAGCGAACACTCCATGGGAGTGCCTGTGTCTCCTCTCTCTGCTTTGGCCTCCATCCTCTCTCTTTTTTCTCCTATTCGACTTCCCCACAGTAAACATTTCTTTTTCTTTTTTTTTCTTTTTTTCTACCAAGGTCCCAACAGATGAAAGTGCTTCCTATTTGGCATTGTTACATGCTTGTTTATCACTTTGTAAAATTAGAATTTGCCGTTCTAATAAACCATCTACCCTATTAGAATAGCCCTATTAGAATAGAAACCCTATTATTTCTGAAAAATGGCCACCATTTATCACAATAAATGATCTCTGAAATGTCATAATGTATACGTGTGTGTTTAGTACATCGTATGTACTCATGAGTCTGCAAGCACATGCACACCATGCAAGTGGGCATGTCGTGGCATATGCATTGCGGTCCTCTTGAAATGGACTTCCTTTAATCAAAAGCATGTCAGGCGTATGCACATGTATCTTAATGCATGAGTTTGTATTCAAATCCCAAAGGTCATTCACAAATCCTCGAGTAAGACCTTTTGGCTCTGCCAATGCTTGTTTATTTTCTGAGCCATATCCTTTTATTTCATGGCTCTTAGTTATTGGACTAAGATTTTGAAGTGAAATTTCTATTACCAACTTAAAATGATACATCAAAATATGCTTTAGGTAGTGTGAAAGTTGTGCCACCAGTTTTCTTTTAGTGCTCAGATTCATAAAGAAGTCAAAAACGGTGCTCCCTTCCCTATGAAGCAATTATCAAAATAGTATGATTTTCTGCATAAGCTGCCTCCTCGTGTTTGTCACTGACTTTTATGAGTAAATACATAATCAAGCTCTATGGCAAAAAAACCTGTTATGGCCTCTATTACATTGATACACAGCACAATCCCTGCTCCAAGCACATCCTCAACATTCATGACTGTTGAAGACACCCGAATCATGCACTATATTGCAAAGAAAAACATACTATTTACATTGAAGATTGGAACTTGCTTCTCCATGGGTGAAAAGCACAACAGTTTCGATGTCATGCCAAAACTCCATGTTTCACTGAACTAATACACATGATTGTGAATCTGGGTCAGGTATCCCACCCCACATGTGGGTGCAATGTGTGACTGCACGTAAGTGTGATGGGAGGGCATTGGCCCTATTTCATTCCCTAAAGAGTTCCCTGTGACAGTGCACTAGCTGTGCTCCACTTCCTATGTGTGGCAGAGTCGGTGCATACCCGAGAGCCTGTTTACCCCTGTGCCTGCATCGGTAGTAGGGCGAAGGGGTTCCCTCATTTGCAAGGAGCCATAACCTCACATAAAGAATGGACACACAGGGTGGTTAACGCGTGCGACACTTCTGTAACATGGCCCAAAAGGCTTCAGACTGTCAAAGGTTCAAGTGTGGTATCTGTAAGAGAATAGATTTTACATACAGAAAGCTTCCGCTGTTGCATAGAAAGAGGATCAAAGTCCCATCAATTTAGGCTGTTTGTAACACAATGAAACATCAGTGCTTTCTTCAGTGCCTTTTTTTCAGTGTTTTTCATTCACGTCCTTTGTTTGACAGCCTCTGGGTTTGATTGCCCAAAAGGCAGCGCAGATCAGCTCAGCAGTAATAATGAGAGTTGAATAGTCTGCAAGAACAGCACGCCACTTTAATCACTCATTGGGAAAATAGGCCACTTAATATTGCTCTTCGGGCTATCTGTCATTGTTTACAAGCAGACGCAAGAATACCGATAATTGTGACTCCTCGTCAGCAAACGAGCCATTGTTAAAGTGTTCATCACAAGGTTTTATTTGCTTTCTTCAGAAGATGATGGAAAGACGAGGAATAAGTGCGACAGAACGTGGGGTTAAGCATTTAAAGAAGTCATGTTTATTCAGGAACAAGCATGCTTTGTTGTGTGCATATTAATTTCCATTGAAATATAATTGCATTTCAACAATTTGTTATTCAACAATTAATTAGGCTGGACCTCATTAATCCCACCACCATTTTTTTATACCATTAGTAAGAACATTCAACTCTTGGTAGATATCTATATGAAATAAATGGCACACCTATAGGTCCATGTAACCAAGCTAAATGTGTTTGCGCATGTTCTCATGTCCACTGACCTTTAACCTTTGTTACCTATAGCGCTGCTGATTTTGTATCTTATATTGGTTACATATCAATCTAAGTACACTCTTTTCTTTTTATGTTTCTTCCTACCCATTGTACCCCTACCAGCTGGATGATTTAATTTTTTCTCAAACAGTATGTGTACTATTTGTATTAAAAAAACATTGTTTATTGTGTTTATCAAGCCCATCCCTTAGAATTGTAACATATTTTGCTGTCAACCTGCTACAGTATTTCTTTTGTACAAAGCCAGTTTTACCAGCCCTTCTTCCACCTTCTCTTCCTTCAACACTTCACAGCCTGCATTTGCATTATTATTAGTTGCACAAACCCAACTTTCTATTTGCCCAGGACTCATTGGCCCTCATTACGATGCGTTTTGGACCGCAACCAACGGCTTGTCCGTTGCGGTCCGAGCTGCATCTACTGCTGCAGTCCGACTGACTCATTAGGATTTGTGCAGTCAGAGGCAGCAGTCGGAGGGACCGAACGATGCCTCCCAACAGGCGGGCAGTCAGAAACTCCTCATAATCTCTTAAACACGGCGTTTCCCCGCATCGGGATTATGATATCGGTTTCCGACAGCCTTTCCATGTCAGCCTTTCTGTCATGGTAAGGCTGTCAGAAAGCAACATTGGGGGCCACTAGCAGGGCCCCCTTCCCATCTGGCCCTTCCCATCTGTGCCAGCCCCCTATACATCCCTGCACAGTGCGGCAGGCACCGTGAGGTGCCTGCCACACATTGCAGGGATTTTCACAAACTCCCATTTCTCAATGGGAGCCTGTGCTGCGGGCAGTATCTGCCCACCGCTAAGCTCATAGTGAGAATGGGGGTTTTCAACTATGTGCGGTTGGATCATAACTCGATGCATGGAACTGCCGACCTATGGTCAGGCGGTTCCTCCACCGAAACGGTGTTGGTCAGAGGCAACTCTGACTGGCATCGTAATCTGGGCTTTAATTGTACTGACACTATGATATTTACAGTTTTACTTTGAGTTTAATGTGTGTTTAAATATTGTTAAGATGAAGTCACATCTTGTGATTAAATTATTAAAACCTAATTAGTGAACTATGCACATATATTTTGTGGCACATGTAATATTTCAGTGCATAACAATTATAGGTGGCCAAGGGTTACCTAATAGAACATATATTGCCTATTGTATTTACTTGGTAACTGTTATCAACCTGAAATATTGCATAAGACAGCTAAATATATGTTTATAGTTAACTAATTGGCTATTAATTCAATATTACATAGAGTCATCCCAGTTCGTAGATATATTTTTGGGATTGTAGAAGAACAGATTTGCATTTGAGCAAGAAAAAGAAATGCAAAATGAGGAGGGGACTATTCACCCAGAGTACATTCCGATCCTCCTCCTAAGGTGCACATGCCCTGGTGGGGTAATTTATCTTAAAGAGGAATATCCAGACGGATAGTTGTCTTCAGTGACAGTGAATCCCTATCGCAGAGGAAGGCAATACAGCAGCTATTAATAGAACAGAAGGTGCAGGGCACCCCAAATATAGCTATTAATTATGGATGGAGCCCTTGAGCCTTGCTTGCATTCGGGTCCATGTCACCTTTGCTCTGCTATTGAGGACCTTTCTGTTTGCAGTCCTTACCTGGCACCAGTGAATCACTCCCTAACACCAATGCCAGATTAAACCCTGTGGAGGCCCTTAGGCAGTCAAAATTACAGGGCCACCCTCGCAAATTATCTCCTAGTACCCAATGCACTAGATTTTATTACAAACTGACAGCTGCCAGAAGATGAGCTTTTTAGAGACAAACTGTTATGTGGATCTGATGTCTCTGGTTTATGTACTTTAAGTTGTTAATGGGTACATTACATTAATATAGTATTTTCTCTATAGAGTCTTTAATGTAAAGTTTTCCTTTCTTTAGTCGCTTCTTTTTTTCTATCTTTTGGAAACAATATTTAAGAAAACTTGATTCTAAATTTCTTTCAAGATCAAATCAATATTATTTTGATCCTTTTTTGCGGGGCCCTGAAAAACAGTAGGGCCCACAGGCCGGTGCCTACCTTTCCTATTTGGTAATCTGGAACTATCTAACACTGAGTATCCTGCCTCTTCATTATGCAGCATTTCTCACAGACTGTAAGAGGGATACTCTAAAAATAGTTCTACCCTTTTTGCTGAGATAGAAAATATTTTCCTCCCACAAGTGACTTGAAAAGCGTGACTCATTAAGTTCTCATCATCTGTATTTCTGAAAAGGAGTCCAGAGAACAGAGATTTACTTTAACCAGCAAGCTAGCTTCCCTACTCCAACATGATCTCTGGGGAGCAAATCAATTTGTAATGCATCCCATACGAACATCTTGACAGATTTTAAGGTTGCACGGCTCTGGAATTTCCTGATCTTCCCGCCACGATGGTGCCAGGATGAGAGCATAACTGCACTGCCGCAAACGTGCAGAGCAGATGCAGGCTAATCTTTAGCAAACTTGGGTCAGTATGGCTCCCACAACGCCAAGCATTTTGGGAATGGGGTGCAAATACTTAATTTAATTTCCATTTAGTGTAATGAAATTATTTGGAACTTTTAACTAGATTGCTTGCCATGTATTGACAAGGAATGGTACATAAAATATCACGGTTAACATAAAAACAATTTGACGAAATTAAAAGGGAAAGTTAACTAATTAGTTCATTTGAGATGCAAGGCACAGCAGTTGGTTCCCAAGCTTGGTTGAGAACCTAGGGGCACATTATCAAGAAAGGTCGTTACCTTATCGCCGCTTTTATCGGCAGGAAACTGCCGATAAAGCGGCGAAAATGGGCTTGATAATATGCTCTATGAATTTCAATCGAAGCCCATGTTAGATGTGAAGACATCTAACATGGGCATCGATTGGAATTGCATAAAGCATATTATCAAGCCCATTATCGCCGCTTTATCGGCAGTTTCCTGCCGATAAAAGTGGCGATAATGTAACAACCTTTCTTGATAATATGCCCCCTAGTTAAGTATTCGAGAGACGGTTTGAATGGTTGGAAGCGCCACGCAGAAGGGGTGCAGATGGAATTGGTAGCACAGAGGAGAAGCAAAGAGAACTCGATCGTGAGAAGAGATTTTTCCTCGATTAACTTTTTGAACCCAATACAGCTCTTTCAGTAAATCCATAACAATTTACCCTGGAGTTCATGTGCCTCATCCTTCTCTTATGATTGCGGCACAGGATATACCTTTCCTTTTTTTTCAGTCTTGTTCCCTTTACTTTGGTACATGGTTGTCTTAAAGAAGCACACCCGTGATGTGTACCCTGACCTCACCTTCGTTTTTCTTTCACTTCTGTCTAACAATCACAGTATCTGTAATAGTGTTTTAAGAAGTAATTTTCTTTCCTGCAAAATCCAGTGTTATTATGCTAAAAACATATTTGAAGCAAGTATCATGTTTTATCCTCATTTTGCCTGATTCATAATTCATTTCTCCGGTCCTCCTGACAGCAATTCGTCCATTTATACAACCGCCTACTTTTATGCTATTAATATAAATATAGGATTTTTTTAAATTATGTCGCTTTCGTTTCCAAGTTGCTTATTACTTTTTCACAGCAAACTCTTTGGGGCATATTTACAATTAACTGGCGCATCCCTGCATATCAGCAGGGATACGCCAGTTTTTGTGTGCCACCTCTCCGCCACCATGGATGCGCCGCTTTTACAACGCGGCGCACCATGGTGCAAAAACGGCACAGATGGGTCACGCATCAGTGCTGTAAAAGTGGCGCATTGCGAGAGTTGCGTTACAAGCACGACACAGCTCCAACAATGCTCTGGGGGGCCCTATCTGCACAATGCTGCGTCAATCCTTACGCCTGCTTCAAGCAGGCGCAGGGTTTTGACGCAGCATGGGCCCAAAACTGACTGAGTGAAATCTTGTAGATTTCACTCAGCCACTTTTAGGAGGCGTTCCTGCGCCGGAACGCCCCCCCCTCCGCAGGAACGTCTACTTCTGGCACAGGGCTTTACAACGTGACCCATCTCCCAAATGCGTCACGTTGTAAATACCCTGCACCATGGTGCATCTTTTGCGCTGCCGCTGCATCACAAAAGTGATGCAACGGCGGCGTAAAAGCGGCGCAAGGGGCTTGTAAATCTGCCCCTATATATGCATTCAGCCTTTATCCGGACCTCTGGTGGCCAATTAGCTGTTTTTTTACATAGAGTCAGACACAGAATACTTCTTAACAGAAAATTAAAAGTGTGCACTTTTTTACCTTTGTTTATATACACTGCCTGGTTTGAAGCCAGATGGCACTATGGAGCCTTTTAACACCGAGGTATTCATCGCAAGAATATGATGTTTTACTCAATTTTATTTTGTGGAGAATTGTGTTGTATAACTGCATCAAAAATCAATATCTGTACGTTTTATAATTATGTTTTGCTCCTAATACCGTTCAGAGATCAAACCCTGTATCTAATAATGCAAATTAATTTGAGGTTTTAAGGCATTGGTAAAAAGGGTAATTGCGCAGTGCCCCCAACTACCATGGGGGCACCTGGGAAACAGCTTTCTTTCTATTTGATGTCGGTCTATTCTATTTCTCGATCTAAACCTCTCTCCCTCACGAACTACCACTATTTCTGTCCTTTTTGGGGACCCGGTAAGAAATATTTCAACTGCTTCTGTGTGACACTTTTAAAATGTAAAATTTAATTTCGTATCATTTGGAGTCACGTGGCCTTGAATTATCCGGAAATGGTTACTTAAATGTTCAATGCAGGGGGCCTAAAAACATGTTTTGCCGGTGCCCCAAAATTATGAAGGAGATACAAACTATTTGCAACGAAATCAAAAAAGTAATCTCCAATAAACATACTACATGTGATAGTGCATGTTTAAAGAGTACAACAATCCAGTTCAGAATATTCTAAATAGAAACAATGCGTTTTTTGAAACAACACCGAATACAGAATTTGTGTGTCCTTCACCTCCATGCACAAAATGAGGGGGTAATGTCCTGATGGAAACCATCCTTAGGAAAACACATCAAAATGGGCAGATATAAAAATATTAGGAACCACAAATACTTTAAAGGGAATATTCAGCCTTCTAAAATAATTCCAGGTGTCACCTATGCCCCTAACAAGGGGTAATAATAATTATTACGTGGTTTAAAACCTTTCAAAAAAGTGTCCACATACTATTGTCGGGTCAGAAGGAAATATGTCAAGGTAGCAAAACTCATCCTTTAGTAAAAGTCCATCAACATGTTGTAGCAAAGTTGTGCTAAACCAAGAAACTTTTAGATATAGCAGTCTTTTACTGTAAATATAATTATTTGAATTGATTATTATCATCATTACAAGTATTGCTATTATTATTAGCAGTAGTATTGCTGTAAATAATAATCGTGATACTAATAAAGTTACGATTAAATGCAGCACATAAGTTGTGACCAGTTGTTATTACTTATGCTCTAAACAAACATTTTGCCGGAATTTATACTCATTTAGCTACATGTTCCTGTAAAAGTCATCCACCACCCGCTCCGTCAGAAGAGATTTACAAACCAGCTGGTATTAAAGACTAACCACCTATTAAAAAGATACAAGCCTGCTGTTTGAAGAGGATGAGGAACCTATGTCTTCCATAGTTTATAATAAAAATCAACTGTCATCTATTGGTATAGAAGTTTTCGAAACACAGAGGGCTCCGATTTCTGTACATCAGGGGATGGTGCTCACTCAACCATGAGGATGTAGAGAACTGCTTGCAGGACCGCACATACACTAACAAATAAAAAAGGAGAGCACACCATTGCTGATTATCTCAAAAATACACATTATATTTACCTGAACCAATAAGGAAAAAGGGGAGGTTCAGGTGGAAATAGGCTGAAAAATTTGATGGAAAAAAATTAAATTTTAATACTTGAAGCGTTACAATATACCTATCGTTTACAGTGATGTTAACTTCAACATAAGCATATTAAACAATGGCAGCCATGGAGGAACTAAAGCTGCACATTCTACACTAAAGTAAGTATAAGAGTGTGGTGTAAATAGAAGTCAAGCTACTACAATGTCCAAACGCCCTGCTACATTAGGGTGCCATCCAGGCTGGCAGCCTAATGGCTTGAGTGATCCTAAGACAACAATATTGTGGCATCAGAGCACTCTGCAACAAAAAATTCCAAAGCTCTGAAATGTTCTTCAGTACAAGCATATATGGTATTCAGTATTGGCTCCTGGAGGGAGTGCTGCGGGCGGCGGGGCAGGGGAGGGGCTGGATGGGTGTAGTAAACTCAGGCATATGGCCAATCGGAGTTAGGTAAATAAATAAGTAAAACAAATTAAATAGTGCACGCTGCAACGCATTTGGCATTGCTGCAGGCACAATTTAATTTGTTTTATTTCTTTATATCTTTACCTAACTCCGATCTGCCGTATGCTGAAGTTTACTACTCCCCACCCTGTCCCTACCCTCCCCTCCCCCACCCCACCCCACTGCTTCGCAGCACTCCCTCCAGGAGACGCTACTTATGGTATTATTCTGACCAAAATTAAAGAAAACAGTATAATTAGTACATTCAACATGTGTTTCGTCCTCTAGGACATCCTCAAGGCTAAAGTATAAAGTTTTAATGATGGGTGTTTGACCTGGCATCCTTGGCATGATTCCCCTCAACTTTTTGCCTTCAGACATCCTGCTTTTGCTGACTTGTTTTTTGCTGGCCTGTGGACTCTGTGCACTTTACCACTGGAAACCAGTCCTCAAGTGCTTGTGCTGTTAGGATAGGCTTATACCCAATTGGCATATTTAATGTACCTATAAGTCCCTAGTAAAGTGGTACTGCCTGTGCCCAGTGCCTGAAAATTAAATGCTACCAGTAGGCCTGCAGCAGTGATTGCGCCAAAAACTTAAGTAGCCCTTTAAATTTGTCTCAGGCCTGCAATTATAGCCTGTAGGTGCAGTTTAAACTCCCATGTCAACCTGGCAAAATAAACCATTTGCCAAGCCTAAACCTTCCTTTTTTATACCTATAAGTCATCCCTAGGGTAGGCCCTGGACGTAAAAACATGGGCACAAAAAAATGTGTGTCAAACTCATGCGAAGTAATTGCATGTGTCGCGTCATACAGCCGCCCTGGACAGCCCAGAGTGCAGAATGCAATGTATTTAAAGGGTGATACATGCACTTTTAAGTTTTTAATGTACTGGTAGTGAAAAAACATTTGTTTTTCACTACTTGTGATCTTAAGACCACAGTAAGCCTTGTTAGTATTTCTACTAGGAGATTCCTACCTCTAACAATCTAATATTAATTTACACATTTAGGCAGATTAATATACCCCATTTTAAAGAATCAACATTTCTGGCCTACTTCTCACAACCTCATGCAGATGAGCTTTCTGTAATATCCTCAATTGTTTTTACATATGCTTAGTTATTGTTTATTTTATTTTATTTTATTTTATTTACAGTTTTCTATAGCGCGAACATGACCCGTGAGTATCAGAGCGCTTAACATCATATGGTCTGGGTTACAAACACAATATATATAATACAATAGGATCGTCCAAGTCTGTAAGTGGAAAACGATAACTGGATGGACTTAATTGAGATTTAAGTTACAATGAGCTGAGGTGGTATTTCTTTGCGGATCGGACAGTCACATCCTGCTTCCATATGGGTATAATGTAATAATCAGTGGCACGTCTTCGGTAGAGTTTGTCTTGTTAAGGGAGGAACTTGCTCATAAGATGGTTCTTGATTTCCTTCTTGAATGTTATCGTGTTTGTTATTTTTCTGATATTTGCCGGAAGGGCGTTACATATCCTGGGAGCTACGCCTGAGAAAGCTCTCTCACAAGTTTTTTTTCTTTTTAAAGATAGGAGGTTTCAGGAGTAGATAATTGGTACTCCTGACAAGTCTGTTTCTTCCTGATATTTCTATTTTGTGGGCTAGATATTTAGGTGTGTTGTGATGAATCGCTTTATGAGTGATACATGCCATTTTCATCTGTACTCTAGCTTCGTACGGTAGCCAGTTTAAGGCCTTCAGGTGAGGCGAGATATGATAAAATTTTCTAGATCCTGTAATAAGCCTTGCTGCTGAATTGAGGCAAGCTTTTAGTGGAGCTGTTGAGATTTTTGGAACAACCAGTGATTGCACAGCTAGTTTCAAGTCTGTCTCCGTTAAAAAGGATTTCATCTCCCTTAGATAGTTCAAATGGAAGCGGGCGTTTTTTGCCATGGCTTTAATATGTGTTTTCATATCAAGGTTCTCATCCAATGTGATTCCGAGAGATTTCGCAGTCTACTAGAGTTGGGATGCAATTTAATGCAGTAATCAATTTACACCATTCTCTCACTAAGGAATGGTTTTATTGTGGTGCAATGAGTAAGAATTCTGTTTTGTCGGCGTTGAGCTTGAGATGATTATTAGTTAACCATTTTAGCGATATTTTGAGGGCGTCGTTCATTGTGGTTATATCTTCCAGGCTAGCAATCTTGATGTAAAGTTCCGTGTCATCTGCGTACATGTGGTAGGATATTTTCGAATTCCGCAGAATTTCTGTGAGAGGTTCGATGTATAAGTTAAACAGTGACGGAGATAAGGTGGATCCTTGCGGTACTCCAATTGTGTTGGGGCAAGATGGAGATAGTGCTTGATTTACTAAGAATCTCTGAATTCTGTTCATTAAAAATGATTCAAACCATTTCATTACTGTGCCAGAGATTCCCATCCTGTCGTGAAGTCTGATCAGTAATTTTTCATGGTTAACCGTGTCAAATGCAGCTGACAAGTCTAGGAGGATGAGTAGACAGGATTGGTTGCAATCTAGAACTTGAAGGGCATCATCGACAATGTGTAGGATTGCCGTTTCAGTGCTATGATTTGCTCTGAATCCAGATTGGCAGTCATCTAGCAATGCGAAGTTGTCGATGTGTTTACTCAACTGATTTTGTACACATTTCTCTATGAGTTTAGCAAGAAAAGGGATGTTGGTCACTTGGCGATAGTTATTTGGATCTGTTGGGTCCGCTGTGGGTTTTTTGATGATCGGGACTACTTGCCCAGTCTTCAAGCTTTCAGGCAGGCATCCCTGAGATAGTGATGCGTTTATGATCTCTGTCCATATTGGGATCATAGACGGGCTGATTTCTTTTAAGCATTTCAATGGTATTGGGTCGTTATAATGGTTATTGGGTTTCGTGGTCGCAAGTGTGATAGCCAGCTCCTTATGATCTAATAATTTGAAGGTGTTCCAGTGTGCTTTGTTTTCAGTCATTTTGTTTGCATGGTTCTGGTCAGATAGTGTTGGTGGCGTGTTGTCTTCAATGTTATCTGCGGCGGTCTTAAGTTCTTCTTCCAGATTATTGGCTTTGTTAATGAAGAAGGTAGAAAATTCATCACAACTTAGTTGTGTTTTAGTGACCTCTTGGACAGATTTTGTCAACTTGTTGGATTGTTGTTTTATGATTTTGAATAATTTACGAGGTCTGTTTTTGGCGTTATCCAATTCTGTTCTGATGAATTCCTTTTTTTGTGTTGATGATCTTCTTGTTATATTCCTTTTTAATTTTTCTAAGAGCTTTCAGTGTAGTGGAGGAAGGGTGTTGTCTCCATTTTATTTCTGCTCTTTTCAGATTGCGTCTTTCTTCATTCAGTATTCCGTTGAACCATGGATTTTTATTCTTTTCCGTCACTCTTTTTAATTTGAGTGGTATGGTGGCATTGACTATTTCTGTTACTGTGGTGTAATAGTGGTTCGTTAGATCGTTCACCTCTTTCAAGTTTTCAGGTGGGTTTAAGTCTCTCTTGAGACTTTCCGATAGCACCTCCATATTTGAATCCCTAGTGTCTCTAATCCATCTTTCCATTTTTGTAGGTTGCGTCGTTTTTATTTTCTCCCGGGAAGGTATTCGGAAGGTTATAGCATGATGATCTGACCAGTCGCACTGTTCAATGGAGAGGATTTCGATGTTCTTATTCTTCAAGATAATCCAATCCAGTGTGGCTCCTTTTGAGTGAGTAGGTTGAAGACATGCTTGGGATAGATTCAGATCATTTAAAAATTCTTTAAGGACGTTGACCTGTTTGTCGTTGTTGTCATTCCAACGAAGGTTGAAGTCGCCTAAGAATATATTATTAGTGTCGGAGTTGGTGTTAGCGGTGATGATCTCCATCAGTTGGTCGATGAAGTTCATATTGTTTCCTGGAGGGTGACATAGGGCATGTAGATTGCATATCAGATTATTTGTCGTTCTAATGTTAAGCCCTAGGTATTCGCATGATTCAAGGGGGTCGGATTGAAATTGGCCAACTTCTAGGGTCGATCTATGTATACATGCAATACCTCCTCCTGTTTTTATCTGTCTATCTAATCTCAAAATGTTGTAGTGCGGTGGTACCAGAAGGTCTAGTATTGGCGATGAGGATTCAGATAGCCATGTTTCAGTCAGGATTGTTAAGTCTATTTCTTGTTTTATGATGATGTCTGCTATGTCTGAAGCATGTTTCGCCGCCGATCGACAGTTGATTAACAGACATTTTAGAGATTTCTTCATTCTGGTTGAGGTTATGTTTACCGGTTCCGTGGTTATTTGGATTTGTTGAAGATTGTTGAGGTTTAATTTCCTTTCCTTTCTCTTGGATGTTCGTATATGTTCTGTTAGTGTCTATCGTTACTCTTTTGATTTCCTGTGTTCTCATTGGGTTTAACGTTTCGTATTCCTGGAGTAGTGCTGTTATCTCTTCTTCTGTTATTATGTTGTTATTCCTATCTGGTCTGTTTTGTCTGTCTGTCAAAGGTAGAGATCTCATGTTGTTTTCCTTTATGGATGTATTTACTGACCCTCTGATGAGTTTTACTTCATTCTGCGTGTTCTTTGAAATATCATAGAGTTTTTCTATCCCTATCTTCGAGTTATTTATAACCTCTGCTATAGTGCTGATTTGTGTTTGGGTCTCCTGGATAACTCTCATGACCTTGGGTGCCATATCAAGAACTCAAGACAGCTGCCTACTCTACTGTTCTAGAGTGTTATTATTGAAAGCCTCTAAGAGAATGCTTTTGTCAGTTGCTTCATTTATGCTGTGTGGATAGGACATTTTATGCATACTTAAACACTTGAAGAATAAATATTCATAATTTCATCATCAACTGGTGTGATTATACCTTATTACACTGGCAACGATCTGGCTTTGAACCCTTTCTCTTCCTGGAAATTCATCAAGACTGAAAATGTCAGCTTCTTCCATTTCCATTTCAACAAGAAGGAAAAAGAACATCCTAACACGACCAACTCTACGAGTGGTAAAGCATTTATAATCAAACAAGGTACTGTACAATTTCACTTTATTAAAAAGAAAAGGAAAAAAGATTTCAGCTTAAGTTTAACTCGACACGCCTTTGTTGAGACCTTCGAGGGAAAAAAGTTTCCTTTCTGACCTCGACTTCGTGGTACTCGACATACTAGCTTCGAGTCAGACTTTATTTTCAAATGTGACCGTGCTAGTTTACGTTTTCTTTGAAACTAGCGGCACAGCTTTGTCGAAACCTTCGAGAGAAAAAAGAGATCCTCTTGTGACCTCGATTTAGTGGTGTTCGACATGCTTACTTCAAGGCTGATTTTGTTTTAAAGTGGGACTTTGCTGTTTCCTGACATACATATTTAAATTGTTATCACTTTCTTTTACTTTGAACAAACTCTTCGTCTCTTGCACGGAATTTGACTTGCGCGATATTGCTGTCATTGTTTATTTTCAAAACAGTCTCCTCACCTCGTGCATGATATTTAGCTTGCCCTATCCGTGCTCCTTGTTCTTCATTTACCACGAAGCTTCACTGCCAACCTCACGTCATGCGCAACGTGAAATCTACATGGAGACCTATGTCAGCGCTCTTTGTTTCCAAGAGCGTCTGGATTCCTCGTAACCTAGTCACAGAGAAACAACCGGTCTATAGTCTCCAGCTCATTGGCAGCTTCATTGTTTATCAACACCACTGACAATGAATTATCTGCTTATCGTCGAGAGATTATTTCCTTTCTTCGATGGTGATAAACACACCCACAAGTGTTTATTCACCTTTGACGGTGTTGAACACACCCTTTCTTCATGTTTGTCCATTCAAAATTCAACAAGCACTGCTAACATTACATTTTCATCCTATTCATATTTTGTCACAGTGATAAACACACCATCATCTCAGTGTTTATTCCCTCCAATGGAGAAAAACACACCCTTAGTTTTTGTTTGTCCATTCAGAATTCAACAAGCATTTCTAATTTCAAGCTATTTTTTTATATACATTATTTTAACTTTATAACTACGGTGACAAGCACAACATTGTCCACTAGCTTGTTGCTTTTCAACTTCATTTCTTCAACAACCTATACCTTGCTATGTTTGTGACAAACACACTTTTATTTGTACGGTGACGATCACACCAATTAAACCAGTAGTGTTCATTCCTCTTCAACAGCTGAAAACACTCCAGTAGAACCGGATATCATATTATATCCTTCTTGTGCTCAAATAATTTAGGGAACCAGACCACATATATATATATTTTTTTTAATTTATTTTATCCTCCCCAAATATGCAAAACATCACCTCACCTCCATTTTTTTGTCAAATCCTGGAGAACCTTCTATTCAGTTTTCTAAGTGGAAAAAGGTGTTCCTTAATTATGCAAGAGTTTGCTGTGTTTCCTTGAGTGTAGAAAGGAAATCCGCTCTCCTCTTACATTGCTTAGGTTCAGAGAGACAAGACGTATTTGAACACCTGCCTGAACTCAATTATGAAGAATCTAACGGTCTAAATGAATTTGAGATTTGTCTTACAAAATTAGACAAACACTATCTCCCAAAAGTAAGTACTGTCTTAGAAAGGTATCATTTTAGAAGACGTCTGCAACTTCCACAAGTGTCTGTAGAAGTATATGTTACTTACCTACGAAAATTAGCATCAAAGTGCACATTTGACAACACTCTTGAAAAATGCATTCGCGACCAATTTATGTTGGGTTGTAAAATAGAAAAGATAAAAGACGAGTTGTGGCAGAAAGATGATCCTAAATTAGATGAGATCATCTCAATTGCCAAACATCTGGAACACTCTCGTGCCTGTGTGGGAGTGATGAAAAAAGAGTCTAGTGATAGTACCAGTGCTGAGAAGGTACAAAGTGTAACAAAACCTAGTGTTTTGAAATGTAAAGATTCAACTAGTGTACATTCAAAATTCAAAGATACAACTAATGTGAATTTTAAAAAAGGTTCCATTATTAAGTTTTTTCATTGTGACAATGTTGGCCATCTGGCAAATAATAAATCATGTCCTGCCTTACCTGCTAAATGTAAAACGTGTGGCAAAATAGGTCATTTAGCAAAAGCATGTAGGACAAAGATATATAAAAAAAAACGTGTGAAAGAAGTCTTCATATCGAATGCTTCAGACTCAGAATCTGATGAACCTCACTGTGGTGAAGTTTTGGTTCAATCAATTGTTAATCCCAACAAAGTCTCGAAAAATCCAATTGATGGAGTTCAAGTAAATGATTGCATTGTCAAGATGCTTTTCGACTCTGGCACTAAAATTACATTAGTTCCTAAGGACTTTTACGATACTTATTTAATTCAAAAGGTTAAGATTTTCAAACCTGACATTACACCCCTAGCTTATGGAGGACAACCAATAAAATTAGTTGGTTATTTTATAGGGGAGATTGAGTATAAAGGGAAAATCACAGCTGGAAAGATTTATGTATCTTGTAGAGGCGATTGTATTATCAGCTGGATTCACCAAGCTGATCTGGGCGTGATGTTGTTCCTGATGCTGATCCTTGTATAATAATATGGGATTCTGGTATCTCTTCAACTGATCAAGTTGAGGACAATGTAGTGTGCAAAGATAAACATACTAAAAAGTTAGTAGAGATTACTCAGATTCACGATTTACGATCCAAGTTTGATGAGGTCTTTAGAGAGAAGTTGAGGTGTCTTTCTGATTATACCCATAAGATTGTCCTCAAAGCTAACTCTGTTCCAGTCTCATGCAAAGTACGAAGCGTACATCTGGCACTGAGGGAGCCTATGCGAAATGAATTAGAGAAACTTAAGAATGAGGGTATCATAGTAGAAACAGAGGCAAGCGATTGGTTGGCTCCAGTCGTTTTGGCTCGCAAAGCTTCTGGTGAGATTAGGTTGTGTGTTGACGTTCGCAATCTTAATCGTGCTGTTGTTGCTGATAAATATCCACTCCCTAACATCTCTGAGATGTTGACTCAACTTGAAGGTGCTGAAGTATTCTCTACTTTAGACCTGAGGGTGGCGTATCACCAAATAAAAATAGATAGTGATTCTATGAATTTAACATCTTTTATTACTCCCTTTGGGACTTATACATTTACGCGCCTTCCTTTTGGTCTTAACTCAGCTGCATCCGTATTCCAACGAGCCATGAAAATGTCTTACAGGGTGTAGTAGGAGTTAAGGAGTATCAGGACGATGTTTTAGTACATGGTTCATCACAAAAGGAACATGATGAAAGGCTTAGAGAGATTTTGTCCAGATTAAGTCTCGTGGCTTGACACTTTGTGAGAACAAATGCAAGTTCAACTTGAGTGAATTGGATTATTTGGGATATAAATTAACCAAACAAGGTGTAAAGCCTAGAGATCATTGGTCAGAACGATTAAAAGCCTTTCTGAACCTCAAAATAGAGAAGAGTTAGTTAGCTTCCTTGGGATGGCGGAGTATTACAATAAATTTGTTCCCCAGTTTGCTTCGCGAACATATACCTTAAGGTCACTTTTAAAAAAAGGGACAACATTTGTGTGGTATAACAAATGTAAAGCTGAGTTTGATGACTTCAAGAATGCCCTAGGTAGCGCACCTTCGCTTCACAGCTTTCATACCTCTGCTAAGTCAATCTTACTTACGGATGCTAGCTCAAAGGGGCTAGGTGCCGTTCTCAAACAAATAAAAGATGGTAAATAAATAACCATCATGTTTCTTTCTAGAGCACTGGTGGGACCAGAAAATGCATACTCTGCCATAGAAAAAGAAACTTTGTGTATTTTCCGGGCCATCAGAAAGTTAAAAAAAATTCTATGCGGAAACTCTTTTGTTGTTTGTTCAGACCACAAACCAATAAATAAATATGTGCCTGGTTGGAGGCCTCAACATAGACCTAAATCACCAATCACCTTGCTCATCATCACAGTAGGTACTGACACGGTGCGCCCCAGGTGAGGGCACAGCACAGGAACACTGTCCCTAGGCCAACTGGCCTCCAATGGGGCTCAAATCCCCTTTGTACAGCAGAGTCAGGGCAGGCTGCGCAGGCAGCCAAAAGAAGAGTGCGCAAGAGCTTAGGGCCTAAACGTAGCAGTTGCTCACTAATTGCTGGGCAGCTGTGAAATCCCAAAGAATATGTCCCCTAAAAATGAAATGCCTAAACGTGCAGCTGCCCACTACTTGCTGGGCAGCTGTGAGGTAGAGAAAAATACTGTAAGGGCTCTCAGTGTCCTTGAAACAAATTGCGCCAATTAAGTATGTCCCTAGGAGCACTCTGGCTCCTGCAAACCAATGGGGCCTCGTGAGAGCCCTCAGGCTCTAGGAATAAAGGGGCAAGAAGGCGTAGGCACCACTGGCCGTTGGAGCCCCCACTGGGACCCTTAAACAAACTGTGCCCCAACGTTGGAGCCACAGGGTTTAGGAAACAATATGTGCCTTGTTGGATCCCTCAGGCTCTAGGAATGAACAAATATGCCTCTGGTTGCAGTGGCCCGCAACTGCGGTGCAGCTGTGAGCCCCAAAGGAAGAATGGGAGAATGGACTGGTGAGCCCAGCTCGGAGGACTCTAGTTAACAAATGCGCCCAATGTTGGAGTCCCGCTCTGAGGCTCGACCACCCGAATTTGCCCCCAATGGCACTCCGAGGTATAAGGATGCGGGGAGAAGAGTTGGGGCCACTTAGGCACCCACGTGGACAACCTCCCACTGCTCCCCCTGGCCATTAAACACACCACGTGGCCCGGGACACTCCATCCCCATAGTCACTCACCCGCTGTCACTGGGGTGTTGTCTCCTTCAAAAAATAAAGAGCTCCCTTTCCCTACTTTTGTTCAGAATGAGGCTCTATGCCTCTTGTACTCTAAAATTGAGTATTTAATTCTTCATCTAGAAGGTCTAAGATAGGTTACCAAAATTAAATTACAATATTTCGAACACATGGATTACATTTCAAACAAGAAAACCCTGAAATCTTGAATCTATTCATTGTCTATTTTATTCGCTAAAAATCATAAGTTCATTACATAATATCAAACTTTTGCAGGCATTTCAGTTTTCAATAATTTCAAATAAGTAGATACAATAAAAACAAGATTAATAAAAAGAGTTCTGTAGACGCGGCGTTTCGGTGTTCAGATGATGATTGTCACCTTCTTCAGGAGTAATATTTCAGTTTAAAAACATCTAGACAAGAGCATAAACATTATGTTATTCTCTATTTTAACCTAATGTTCATATTCCTACTCACATTGGTTTAAATTACAACTCTCTAGGTCACAGGGTTTTCTTTAACTAAACTACACTATTAATCTTTCACAATGGTCCATAGATTTTTTTACATTCCATTATTTTTTATTACGCTTATTGCTCCACATGTTAAGATGTTATCAAGAGACATCTATTTATAAACAGTTAGAATATCCCCACTCTTCCTCGTTTTGCTAACCTCAATAGACTATCTGTTCGTATCTATTTTAAACAATCCCTTTTTCTAAAAAGACATATTCATTATATGGTTAGAATGTACCTTATTTCATATGGTGCAAGAATTACTCCACTTCAGTTCTTGATTATTCAATTTAGTTCTTCATTCATGTAATTTTGCAAAGAAAAACTAAAACAAAAGGAAAGAAATTATTTCATTTATTTGTTTTTTGTGTATTCTTCTTTTTTTATATATATATATGGTACACAAATCCTCAAGAGAAAGGCACTACTGCCCACATGCATCAAACTCCCGTTTTGCGATTCCAAATTTGCGATTTTTACCGAATCGCAAATATGGAATCTCAAAACGGGATGCATTATTGAAAGTGGATAATATTTGCGATTCGGTAAAAATCGCAATTTTTACCGAATCGCAAATATTATGCGAATTCAAATGTGCGATTTCGCAATTCCCATTGATTCCTATGGGCCAAAAGGCCCATAGGAATCAATGGTAATTGCGAATTCGCAAATTGGAATTCGCAAAATGTTGATGCATTCCATGGGTGATGGGGGGGCCAAAGGACCCCCCCCTGCACCCCTGAAATGTATTTTAAAATGGATGTTTCACACACACATGTAACATGAAAGTGTTTAAAATGCTAATTTGAGCATTTTAAACATTTTTCGCAAATTACCACGAGGTTCACCCTCGTGGTAATTTGCACTTGCAATCTTCAAGATCGCAATTTTTAAAAAAATGTTGCATTGCATTTAAGGAATCGCAAAATTGCGATTCCTTAAATGCAATCGCATTTTCCAAAATCGCAAAATTAGCGATTTTAAACAAAAAGCAATGATGCATCCCAAAAAGCATTTTTGGAATCGCAAACGGCCAATTTTAAGGAATCGCACCGTTTGCGACTCCAAAAATGCTTGATGCATGTGGGCAAAAATATGTTGTTATTCCTTTTCCTGTTGCCTACCTGGATTATTGTATTATTCACTTGCCTTTATCAATAGGCTGCAGAATTTAATTTAATTTAATCCTTGATATTAATACACTCTCAGTGAGTCATTACTGTGGGAGAGAAGCAGATTCTCAATGTATATTTCTCTACATCTCCTATTTTTCATTTGTTATTTATACATTTTTTATTTTACATTAATTATCTTACCCATTTCATTTATGGTAAGACAAGCGCAGGACGGATCTGTCAAAGGTCTTATGATCTCTGCCTCTTGGTCTCTTTAACATAGAGTTCTAAACAAAATTTAGGAGACAGAATTAGACTGCTGAACTCTCTATTCATTAACTCCTATTTTGGTAGTATTGCCCCTATTGATTGACATAGTGGCGTATTCTATTACCTTATCTTAAAAGATACTCAATATTTTCATCAATCTTCCTCTCTTTTGGATCGTCTCTCCTGGTTTTGTAAGCATACAACTAGGGGAAAGAAAAACTTTCTCTCAATTTCATCCTTTTAATTTTATTATAAGGGAAAAAAAGACTTCCGTCTAACTATCTTCCCTACTTGTAACACTTACTTGGTAGAGAGGTCCCTAGTGAAGTCCGTCCTGCAGCATGTTCCTTTTCCATTTGATGGTTGTATGCTGTTTTCCCCTCTTTTTATACTCTGCTCGATTGGTAATTAATCCTTTAACGAGCTCTTGTTAAATTCTCAAAATGCTGGGTTCCCTTCGTTTGCTTGTGAAAACGTTGACAAGTGGGCGGCCCTCTTAGAGTGGTGCTCTTTGCCCTATACTGACCACGGAAATTCATGATTCTCCTGTTTGTCATTGTTTGTTTATAATTATTTTTAAACAGGATTCTCTACTAACTTGTCTGTTTCTTTGTCCGTTTTTTATATGGCCCGAGTATACTGCTGTGCCCAGTATTTTGCCCACAGATACTCGATCCTGTTAATTTTTCCGCGAGACCCAGAATCAACTGTTAATGTTCCCTGCCTCTTATTTATTATACTATTGCTTTCAGAGGGGTCTCAGGGGGTCCTGTATTTCTATTATCGATACGTCATAACTATTCCTTTTACTCCTCGGATCAGCCGAAAATGGCGGCCATTTTAGAGTGGGGTAAATAAATGTATTCTGATTCCCCTACGGTTTCCAAAGTGGAATTTTAATCTATAACTGGCTCATTTTCTTCTCTACCCTATTTCTTAACAAACAGCTTGTTATAACTATTTAATCCTTTTATGTTACTCGAATTATTTAGCCAAAGTATATTATCGTAAATTCAAGTTTTACATCAGTGTTTTGTTCAATCATTTATATCCTCTTTTGTTACTCAAATCATTTTACCAGAGGTATATAAAACCGCAAGTTTGAGATTTGCGTCGGCCATTTTGTAGTGATGTTCTTATGTTATTACTGCCATTAGTATAGTATATATTATTACTCTTCATTATGGGATATATACTCCAATTTCTCAATCCTGTGGTTCTCTATATAAGAAAGGGATATTTTTTTAGACAGACCCTTCCGTTGTCTATTTGAAAAAGGGGCTTACATCGTAAGCATGACATATTATCTGCTTTATCCCTTATTAATCGTCTATTCATCCATATGGATTGGGCATTTACTAGAATCCCATCAGGATATACCGCTACACCTAGTTCAATTAGGTCTTTCCACTTATGGACAATATGGGTATCATATCTTATTCTAGGTGTACAGGTATCTTAATCTATGTATTCACTAGGGATACCGATATCTACAGTATTCTCTCCCATTCCTCCCTGCTGTTTAGCCCACTTCTGTATGTGTTAAACTTGGACATAAAATATTGTTCCCTCTTCTTGCGTTTAGATGTTAAATCTCTCCCTCTGTTATTTATGCTTACTGATTGAAGGATATACCATTTCAAATCATCTAAAAGATGTTTCTTTTCTTTCCAATGTTCCACTAAGGGTGCGTTATGTCGTAGAGTCCAAATGGCCGATCTGTGCTCATTCAGCCTCACCCTTATTTCTCTGGATGTTTCCAAGATATAGGCTTTTTCACAGGGACATTTTATGAAATAGATGACATTTTGTGTTCTGCAATTCACAAAACTTTTTTGGTGGTGAAACACTCCATTGTATTCAATTCTCATCCCTTTTATTAAGGAATCACAGTTTTGGCAGGAGCCACATGGGAAATTACCTATGGGTGCTGTACCATCAATTGTGCTTATGTGATTCCTGTTATTTCTCTCTGGATACGTGTGTACTAAACAGTTTTTAATTGTTTTGTTGCGTCTAAACGCATATATAGGTCTGGGCAGCGGATTAGAGCTCGTACCATTTAATAAGCTCCAATTCCTATTTATAAGGTTTTTAACTTTATTACTGATGCTCGAAAAATTAGTGACACATACTAGTTGTCTTTCTGTTTGGTCTCTTTTTCATTTTTGTTCGAAAAGGCTATCTCAATTATAATATTTTGCACGTTTGTATGCTCTTTTCACCGTCTGTTTTGGGTATCCTCTCTCCAGAAACTTATTTGTTAAAGTTTTAGCGTGTCAGTCATAATCTTTAATGTTGGTGCAGTTCCTTCTTACTCGAAGGAACTGCCCACAAGGAATGTTATTTTTCTGGCACGATGGATGGTGGCTTTTAAAGTGCAACATCGTATTTCTGTCTGATGGCTTTGTAAAAAGCTCAACAGCCAATTTGCCATTCATGTGTTTAATCTTTAGGTCTAGGAATTCACACATCTCATTATTGTAGGCTGATGTAAACCGAAGGTTTTAATCCCATAGGTTTATCCATTTGAGGAAACTCAACAGGTCCACACCGTTACACTGCCATATAAAGAACACATCATCTATAAATCTTGACCACCTGCTTATATTTTCGAAAAAGGGGGCCATTTCATTGAAGATATGTTTTTCTTCAAAGGCTGCTACGTATAAGCAAGCCAGACTGTGAGCGCAGGTGGCCCCCATGCTGGTGCCCTTTGGCTGCCTATAAAAGTCGTCTTTAAATAGGAAAATATATATTTTTTAATTATTTCTACACAGTCCACTATAAACGTGGAGTGGTCTGATAAGTCTTCTGTCCCTTTTTTCAAAAGGCCTTGTATCATTTTTATAGTGTCGTCCTGAGGAATGTTCGTATAGAGTGCCTCTTTATCTAAAGTAACTAACCATTCCTTCTCATTGTTAAAAGCTATATTCTCCACTTTACTAATCATATCTGTAGTGTACTTTATATATGCCCATTGTTGGCTGAATAAATCTGTCTACGTATTGGCTGAGAGGTTCAGTGAGTGAATTTAGACTGGAAACTATGGGGCGCATTGGTGGATCCAATAGATTTTTATGCACTTTTGGCAGCCCGTATATAGCTGGAATAGTTGGTGATGTGTTCATCACATAATTTAACTCCTCTACTGATTACCTCATCCTCTCTAGCCAGTGTTAGTAAGTCTTGAATCTGTTTGGGTAGGTTTAACCACTTCTGTCTGTTACTTTTTGAGTAATGGGATGGGTTGGTCAAGAGACTACTTATTTATTCTCCTTTCATAATCTATGGTGTCCATGATGACAATGCTGCCACCTTTGTCGCCTGGTTTGATTGTGATATCTTTGCATTGTTCTAGGGTTTGAAGTGTTTTTTTCTCTTTATAAGGTAAACTATTTTGTGTCTAATTCTTTTGGGACAGAATGGTGTCTAGTCCCTTTTCATTCACTTTCTCAAATGCCTCTACATCTTTACTGACCATGGGACCTGTGGGTGTCCATTTGGATTTAGGTCGTAGACCTGATTTATTTTCATTCAATAGCCTTTCCTTACCTTCAAAAAATGTTGTTAGTCTTATTTTCCTAAACAAAACTGCCTAAATCCCTTTTGAGGTTAAATTTATCTGGGGGACCTGAGATTGCAAAGCCTAAACCTTTCTCTAAGATATTTAGTTCATCTGAATTTAAAGTTCTACTGGACAGATTTATTACAGGCGCATTAGCTTTTAATCCCAATTCTTTTGGCTTCTTGTCCTCATATGAGGACGTTGTTGGTTCTGGTTCTGAGGGTGATAGTCGCTCCCTCTTCCCTTGCTCCGTATGTTTGGGTTCATATTTTGTTTGCGCCAATCTAAAAGAGATAGACTTTCCCTATTGCTATTGCAAGGGGTCTCTCTGTCCCTCCCCATTTGATTTTCATCTATTGTTTCATTTTCAGACTCCGTACTCGTATAAGACGAGTCAGAGAAGGATACTCCTTTTCTTGGTCCATTTCTTTTATTTTGTTGCCAATTGGGCCTGTATGGGAGATCATCTTTTTGTTTCTCACAATAGTCTTTTTGGAGATAAGGATAGACTATTTCTGGTTTATATCTGGCTGCATCCTTTCTGAATTTATTACTTTTTTTATTTATCAGATATTCTTTATATCCACTAAGGTCTCTCTGGATCCCTTCTAATTTTCTTTTTGTATCCTCAAGGGAGGTGTTCTCTACTAGTTAACTTTCCATTTCATCCGTCTCTCTTTTCTCTATTATTAATGTTTCATGGGCTGTTTGGATTATCAGCAGTAGCCAATCCCTGCTACACCTGTTCATTTTTGACCTGGAGTCCCCTTGGAATCATGCCTTTTTTACAATATTCCACTAGGAAGTCGGCATGTAGCTCTGTTCTTATTACTTTTTTCTTTAAATTCCAAAGTTCCTTCCACTGTTCCTCATTGCTATCAGACATGGTTATGATATTTATAGTTTTTGCTGATCCATTAATGATTTTGTTAAATGATCTTTGGAGAAACCGAAGATTTTAAAGGTATCCATTATTAATTTGGACCTCTCCGCACAATGGCGACCCACTTATAAAGTGAGATAGAAACAAATCTCCTCAGTTTACAAGCTGTGCTTACAAAGACTAACAAATTAGAAGGAGGTACCCTTATTCAACTGGAAAAGGTAGAGGGTGTATGACACTACAAAAAATGTTTGTTTTGCTCAGCCCCTCTCTCCATTCACAGGACAGGCTAGGGACATCAGATGCACCACAGGGGGCGGAGCCAGCATTGTGGAGGGAAGGCCCAGCCCTATTTAGGTCCCAGGTGCACTCCTCCCTCCCATCAACATGCATATCTCTCCATTCACCACTGGGGCAGGCCCATCCTGACTCCTGGAGCCAGGCACACCAGCCAGCTCCAGCCAATCACAAGCCAGACAGTCAATTCACATTTACTGCACAGACATGCCAACTTCTAGAAGTAGCACTTCTTCACTAGACACATTAAATCTGCGCACACCGTTGCGCAGCATTTAATCTCACTAGTTCACACATACCAAACTCGCCCCTGCACTCCCCACACATCAGGAACTACCATGGACAGACACATTCCCCATGCATTCCTATGGGAGGGCAGGCCAATCTCAACACACGCGCTCAGACTGCGCACGCACTTTACACTAGGACGCAGTGTTAAAGTTCGCAGAAGCCAAAAACAACTAGTATCAGGTCACAATTAAAAGCAAAAAGTTTAGGGTTGAACCTGCCAAAAGGGACAAGTCCAACAAAAGGTCTTAGTGAGGATGTTTGCAAATATTGGAATGTTTGTGACAAATTGTCTATCAGTTCCGGGGTCTTGTGGAGAGGTACGAAACTAATACCTCCCACTTGTGTCTGACCAAGAATCATCCAACAAGCCCATCTAGGACATCTGGGAGTCTCAAAGACTAAAGAAAGAATTAGCATGCACTTTTGGTGGCTGGGTATTGATCTCCAGGTTGAGAGATTGTGCAGCATGTCATACATGTGATAAAACATTAACGACAAGAGTCCAACCTATGGTGATACATAAGGAACCTTCCAAATGCTGGGAGGAAATTGCTCTTGATCTTCTAGGGCCTATTTCTGGTTCTTCTGGCCAATACTACGTGTTGGTTTTAATTGACATGTTCTCCAGATGGCCCGAAATTAAAGTTGTAAGGAACACTGAGACAAAAGAGGTTATCAATTTTCTTGAAGACATTTTTGCTAGAGAAGGTCTTCCCGATTCTCTGCTGTTCAACAATGGAGTCCAGTTGGTCTCAAGAGAAATGGAGTATTTACCTAAAAATGGAATTAGACATAAACGATGTTCTCTCTATCATCCTGAAACCAACGGGATGGTAGAAAGGTTTAATCGAGTCCTCTAGGAGTCAGTACAGTTAGCTAAAGCTCAGGGAAAAGAGAAATTGATGAACATGTGAGAATTTATCATCTCACACCTCATTCCACCACTAACAAAGTTCTGTTTGAATTGTTTAGAGGACGGAGTCTTAATACTCACCTATTTCAGCCATGGATGAGAGATAAATGTCATATTTTTGATTCTGGAAAAGTTTCTGATGTTGTCACTTCTGATAGTTACAATAACTCTCAAAAAATAAAATCTTTAAAAAGAAAGAATTATTTTGATAATAGGAATGCTGTTTCACACACTCGTGTACAGGTTGGTGACCGGGTGAAAGTTTGCTTACCCAAGAAACTTTGTTGATTATCAAAATATTCCTTTCCATTTGTTGTCAAAAAATGTTTTCAAAATGCTGTCAAGTTGAGTGATGGTCGCATGTGGAATTTAAGTAGTATTGCCCCTTCGCATAACAATATCTCTGTTGCACCTAATGCTCGCAATGAAACAAACATCATAAAAACGGTGTTGCGAAAAAGTTGTCCTATAAAAAAAATTCCAGTTGCTCTTCACGATTTGGTTTTAAAATAATTATGCAACAAGGAAAGGTGTGTACTATCCTCAATTGTTTTTACATATGCTTAGTTATTGTTACTCAAGACAGCTGCCTCCTCTACTGTTCTAGAATGTTATTATTGAAAGCCTCTAAGAGAATGCTTTTGTCAGTTGCTTCATTTACGCTGTGTGGATAGGATGTTTTAGGCATACTTAAATACTTGAAGAATAAATATTCATCATTTCATCTTCAACTGGTGTGATTATACCTTATTATACTTTCCCTTGGTGTGTGTCTGTCTGACACGTGGACAGTGCCCACGATGTGTAGAATTACTTAGGCTCTTTCTCTACCATTACTCATGTGAGGGCTAGTTTCAGTGGAAAGATGTCAAGCATCAAACCCCTCCATTAATGGAGGACATTAGTAATATGCTCAATACATTTTAACGCATACTCAAGTTGCTGTTTCACTGATACATTCATGTACATTCTGTGAGGACTAAGGCTGGCTGTTAGTGGAAAGATATCACACGACCACCAACTAAACTCTGTGAGATCGTCTATTGGCTGTCAATTGAACTTCAGCCTTTTCACTTTATTTAATCATTGTGAGGGTTTGTAGCTGTCAGAAGACCACAGCCTTTCATTGATATGTGGTCTTTATAATGCCTGTGTTGACAGCCGGTGTAACTACAAGCGTTCCACTCCATAAATCTCAAGAGCCCCCACATGTTGTAGAAAGGAGTATTGTATTTTATAATTTTGGTAGAATTACAATGGTAAAGTAGCCTTTTGTCTCCATGTAATTCTAGAGATAATACACGCAGACTATAAGTAGAAGCATAATCATGACCCCAGTTAATTTCTCTAAAGATATTTTAGCTCTCGTGGGGCTGCAGATTTTTGTCTCTGTGCAATTTTGTATCTAAAGTCGTTGGCACTGTTGTGTGTCACACGTGGTGTTTGAGATCAGGAGAAGTGCATGGGGGAAATCCCAGTATCTTGGCTAACAATAAATGTCAAATGTTAGGTTTTTAGGCTGTGCATTGTAACCATGAATTTCATTGAGCTGAGAAAGAGAGAGAGAGAGAGCGAGAGAGAGAGAGAGAGAGAGAACAAGATCAGAGGGTTAATCTATCATCACCAGCACTGAAAATGTCTAATAAATCCCAAATCCACTTTTAATGTTGAACTATTGGCAGTGGATCAGACCAAACCGTGCTTTCCCAAATTATGTCCCAAAATATTCTACCACATTAGTCAAGAGGCAGAAGAGAAATGCAGCAAAATTCGATGTAAATATGTACATTTATTGTTATATTTAATTTTATTGTATCATGTCCCAACTAACACATTTCAGCACTTAATATAACTGTTTACATGTGCATCAAATTGCATAGTGGTCTTGTGTATCAGGACTTAGGGGCATATTAGCAAGAACCTTGTTAAAATTATCGACGTTTTAGGGGCAGGAAACTGCCGCTAAAACGGCGATAATGTGTTTGCTAATATGCGTTATAGAATTCCAATAGAAGCCCAGGTTAGATTTGCAGGACATCAAACCTGGGCTTCTATTGGACTTCTATAATGCATATTAGCAAGCCCATTATCACTGTTTTAGCGGCAGTTTCCTGCCGCTAAAACGGCGATAATTTTAACGAGGTTCTTGCTAATATGCTACTTGGGGAAATATTTTCAAGACAGGTGATAAAATTATCACTGTTTTAGCGGCAGAAAACTGCAGCTAAACCGGCGATAATGTGCTTGATAATATGCTCTATGGAATTCCAATTGAAGCCCATGTTAGATGTCCTTCACATTTAACATGGGCTTCAATTGGAATTCCATAGAGCATATTATCAAGCCCATTATCGCTGTTTTAGCTGCAGTTTTCTGACACTAAAACGACGATAATTTTATCGCCTGTCTTGATAATATGCCCCTTAGTTATTACTAATGCAGCATTTGCCAATGCTACTCGCAAAATGAATAAATACATTAATAAATAAGTAGTAATTCCTGTTTGAAGAAATACCATTTCTCAAAGATGAATTTATTAGCTCGAAAGCGTATTTAAATGTTCACCTACAACCAATCTAAAAAAAAAGTTACCGGTTTTAACAGACATGGAAAAGTCATCAGAGTTTCTCTGCTTTGGCCCTAGTCCACAGGCTGCCTTGAATACAAAAGGGTCGTATGACTCGGTTGGCCAGACATTGTTCTAATTCTGTGTGCTCAGACTTTGATTATCTATGAGAGAATCGGTAGGATGGTGTGATCCTTCAAACAGCGCCCAGTTCTGTGGACATTACTTTAATAGAGAACAAATTGTTCCCATAAATCGCATGCTTCCTTCCACACAGCAACAAACTTCAGGAGTATAAGGCACCTGAAGATAATTGATGGTCTTTTACACTCCTTCGAGACAGGGCGCGGCCAGTGGTATTATCGCATGTGTCTGCCACGGTTGTGAATAGCTGTGCAGCTTTAGGATGCTACAGGACTCAAGCTCTGGTAAATTGTTCTCTTTCAAGATGAAAGCCCGGATCAGATTAATTTCCCCACAGAAAACATATTCTCTTTTCCTACAGATTAGGGACAGGATAAAATGCTTCTGTTAAAGCCTGCATGAAATAGCGATGGGGGTGGCAAAACTAAACAAAATATAACGGGAAACATTGGTTACATCGCGGTGTTCACAGCACAATACCTTTACAACACGGGCATTGCAACGCAAGTCATTACAATGACTTACGTTGGATGGCGCTCTATGCAAAGAAATAGTATGATTTATTATTCCAACACCTTCCCTACTGTAACGTAGGCTGGAGTTGGAATAGTAAATCATACTATTCCTAAGTCTGGCACCCTCCAGCGTAAGTTGTTGTAACGACTACCGTTGTAATGCCTGCGTTGTAAAGGTATCTCAGTGTGTACAATGTGATGTAACATTGTATATTCAAATATAACAGTCTATGAAAACTAACTTGTGCCAGAAAATGTAACATTCATTGCCAACGCAAATGAGTCTGGCTTGAATTTTGAGCCCCAACTAAAACATTCATGGGCCTAATGTAGTTCAAACACAAAGAAACAATCGAGCATTGTCTGTATTTAATGCAACAGCGACAATTAAGGATTACTGTGAGATTTAATATTTGATGATTCAATGTACTTTTGAGCTGTAAAATAGTCCCTGGAGCACTTCAATGCAATTATGCCACAGGAGGTGGAATTATACACCAAATAGTCAATAGCATGAGATGACTCGGCTGGGTTCATGCTCTATAAGACTTCCGATCCTAACTACTTTAAGGGTGTAAAGTTTAAGGTAATTAAAGATTTTGTATTTATTGAGTTTTATATAGCACTGGCTAGACCCGGAGGTATCAGAGCACTTTAAATAAGGAACAACAGCAAGTTACAACAATAATAATTTTGACATTTTTCACCGAAATTACAAACTGAATGACAAATCATATGGAGCAGAGAGGGAGAAGGGGGGATGAGAATATGAGTAAAAGGATAGGTGGGGAGGGGGGATGGAAAAGGAACCTGAGGGGGAGGGCGTAAAGGCAGAACGGGCAAAGAGAGAAAAACGTTTGACTTAAGAGATAAGGAATCATAACGATTAGCATAAGGTCAAGGTACAGTAATTTAAAGACAGAGTTACGCAGAATAAACAAGGATAGTAGAAAAATTCAAAGGGGGGAGAGAAGGTAGAGGGGGACAAAAGTGGTGTTATGAGAGAGGGTGCGGGGATAGGAGGGAGTTAGGGGGGATGGAGTAAGGCAGACCAGACAGGGGAGAAATACATTTGAGGATCATTGGGTTGAGAAAGGAGGAAAAAGGGAAAGGACATAAGTTCAACAGGACGGTGGGTCCAGGTCCGGGAGATCAGCGGTGATCAGCAACAAAATGGTGGGCGGGGCAAAAGTAAAAAAAGACATGAAGTCCAAGATGCGAATAAGGGAGCATGAATTAAGAGCAAAAAAGAAAAAAGTCAAAGGAGGGTACGCAGTTCGGGAGCCAAAGGCGGTAGGCAGGGAGAAGAGGCGTGCAGAGGATCCGAACCACAGGGGCATCGGTGTTGACAATCTGCCGGGAGTAGCTCCCTCACCCCCATACCTGGAAATGGACTCTCAGGTCACAGAAGACGGAATCGAGGCGGAGTACAACTCAGGAGATGGCCAGCATGGGGGAGGAAGCGAGGCAGCAGCGAGGACTGGGAGAGGGAGTTGTCCCCAGGTTGGCAGACTGCAGGCAGGAATGCGGGACCAACGGACCAAACAGTGCCGTGGCATTCACCTTCGGCCCAGTAAACGCTGCACGTGATTAAGCATCGGGACAGGCAGTTACTTGCAACCTAGTTGGTAAAGGGGCAGTCCAGATGAGTGGAATCTCGTCCACGATCAGTCAGTCGCCATCAGGAGCCTTGCCAAGGCTGGTCAAAACATCAGGCATCCGTGGGTATTTGCTATGAGGGAGACAGCAGAGGGAAAAAAAACAGCAGCAGCAGGACGGGGCGCGCCATGTCCCGATGTCTAGCTGTGTAGGTGACGGCCGCAGGAAGATCGGGGCCGGACTCCTCAATAGCCGAACCAAGCAGCTCCACTGGGCAATGGGCATGTCATCTCATTGTCCCTGAAGTGTGGAAAATCGCCCCGGTTCAATCTGTCACCATCCGGAGGCACCCGATGTTGTCAGAGCTTCGCCAAGGCTGGTCATGCCACAGCAATCCATGGCGACTCACTCTGCGGGCAGTAGCAGAGGTGGAAAATAGCAGCAGCAGGATGATCGAAGCCATGCCCGACGTCCGGCTGGGTGGGTGTTGGCTTCGGGAGAAACCCGGGCCAGACTCCTCTTTAGCCAAACCAAGCAGCTCCACCGGGGATTGGTCATGTCTTTTTGAAGTCCGCTGTCAGTCACAGGGGAAAATTACTGGGAATGAGGGGGATTTTAAGCCAAAACAGCAATCCCTGTCTGGGAGCTCCCGGCCGAAGCTCCTCACTGAACTTCCATCTTGGAATACCCCAGGAGTATTACCAGAGTTTGGCAGGATATCTGCAATCAATATTCCATACCTGTGTTTCATTACTATATTGTGTTATGGGGCAACCCTTTGTTGCCCGATATATTTCAAAATTGTATCGGCAAAAGCTGGCAATGCAACAACATTAATCAGATCGGACAATTGTATGATGTACAGGGATTCCGCTCTTTTTTCTCATTAAAAGATGAGTTTGGTCTTTTACAGAGTACTTTTACAAATTAGGGACTTTTTCTTAAGAGGCCAAAAGTTATTAGTAATGCCAAACCATTCAGAAATACGGGCTGGAATATATAGGAGCCTAGGCTGTGGCGTAATCGGTGCAATGTATCAGAAGTTTCTTGCAGCAGCTAATGATGATAGCATACAGATAGCTAGCAAATTAAGTCAGATTCTTAGAGTCGAAATAACGGCTGAGGAAATACAGGAGTCAATGAGAACAATGGACCGAGTGGTAACATCTATTAATTAGAAATTACAAAATTATTGAACAGTATATATGTTATATTACACACCAGCAATTATTTCTTAATTTGCTATATCTCGATCTGCAGGCAAGCTATTCTGTCTGAAATGTCAACTCTTTGCTGCAGATTTAAGGCACATGGTTATTGATTGCCCTAACCTTAAACGATTGTGAGTGAGGTTTCTAATATTCTTATCTCGCAGCTTGGCCAAGACTTTCGGCTTACTGAAAAGGAAATCTTTTTGGGGATCAAATGTGAAGAAGCTAATAATGTGATCTTGCTAGCTACTATTATTATAGCATGTGCCAGACAATGTATTGCTAGAATGTGGATTACAATGTCGGTCCAAGCGCTAACGACCTCTTGGTTCTGCTTAGACAAGTGTATGAGATGAAACTCACTTTGGCTAAGGCCAGAGGGCATTGTTCTTGCCTTAAAATTCAATCGGATTTGGGCTGGTCTCCAATGGGATTAATGATGCGCAGTCACTTTATCACAAACGTCCCTTGTCATGGCCTCAGCTACGGAATGAATTATGTGATGTCATCATTTCCAATGTTTGTGTACAATTTATGTCTTGTTTACTTACTACTTTCTTGTTTTTCTTCTTTTTTCTGATTGTACTGTACAGTGATATATTTATGGCTGAGAAAAATAAAAATATAAAAACTAAAATTTAAAAAAAGAGATGAGAAATACATGTTCCTTTCGGCGGAGCCAAAGGTCACTCCATGTATATTTTAATTATTGGTAACAATATGTCTTGTATGCAGCTGTACCTTCAAAGCCATACCTAACAGATTGGCTTACTTTTGTTACCATACGATGAGGCTCTAACTCAATAGTAGTGATTTGTAGCTGAGAGAAGATGTGATTTTTATACTGAACTTATTGAAGTAGATGAAAAAATCTAAATATAAATCAGTTCATCACACATCCACATAATCATGCAAAGTGACTGAAAAATCTATGAAGGTTCAAAGGAGTGTAACAGCGCCAAAAAACATGACAATTTTATTGCGACGAGAAATGAGAGCCAACATTATCTTTTTATCAGTCTCTTTTATGTATGCATGTTGGTTTAGAATTCTTAAAATTCCATCTTTAATTATGATGGCAGCTCACTGAAATTCACCTAAAGAATGTAAGAGTGTGAAAAGTTAGAATTCTGCATTCTCTACATAAATCAAAATGTAGTAATACATGTACGTGTCCATTTCATTTTATTTATTTATAGAGTGCAATGGAGTGTTTTACCTTACATGGTAACGGGATAGAGCCCATTTGGACAAAAATCACATATATTGGCACTTTTCTGCTTTTTTAATAAGAACTCATAGCATGCCATTAAATAAAGGATATAGGTCTCAAAGAATAAAGGGATTGATTTGGAATAACAAACCATTTATCTAATTTAGGATCTGAACACACATACAGACGCCAGTGCTGAATATAGATTAATTTAATAGAGTTACCTTTTTTGCTTTTAAATCGTATTAACTTTAAAAGGGCCGCGCGGTGAACGATTTTGCAATGCATCACAAAACCCCCACAGTATCGAACAAACAAAACCAACATTGTAGCCTATCATTGGTGATTGGCAGCATGCAGGACTCACTAAAGAGTACTGGATTGCCCATTTAAAAAAAAAAATTCTTTTGAGTTTGCTGTTTATTACTTATTGAAAAAGTCTTGCTTTTGTTTTCTCATGCCACCAAGTCTTTTAAGAAATGCCCTTGTTAAGGAAATTCTGGGGTAATTCAATTTTTTTTGTTAGGGGAATGATTGTAACCTTAAATCCATTTTAGACTTGAATTTCACCCACCTGTGTTTCCCACCAAGCATTCATCAACACACAAAATTTAATTGGAAACACATAATTCTCATCACAACTTCACAAGAGAAATCAATAACTTTACTTGCAACTCAGAGCGCTTCGAATCAGTCAGAAAAAAATTGTATGCTTGCCTGAAGGAAAGTATATTTTTGGTACTGTCAATTGGAAAACCCTATTTGGCCAATAGACCAAGAAGTGCTACGATTACTATGGCGTCCTTGCATGAACTACTAAAGGAGTGAGCTTGTCTTTAAAAGTATTGATGGGGATACAAAGCTAAAGTGCTTTCTTAATTGCTATATGGAGCAGCAAAAATTGACATGTTTCTCACTTTTTGTCCGGCCCAGTAGAACCTGGCCTGTCACATGCATGACTGTAGGTTGATACACAGATTATTTCAAACACGTCCACCTTCGATTCCCATTCATCATTTAGTTTAGCTGCATCATGGCTGACATGGAATGTGTATGCCAAGGGCTTCTAAATTACCAATACACGCTGACTTTGAAATAGCCACTGGTGACCAGAAATAACGAAAACATTTGGCAAAACAAAGTAAATACTGCGCAAGACATTTCTTGGAATGAATGTTAAGACGCCTGTCAGAAATTGTATTAAAATCGAATTTTGGTAAACCTAAGTCTATTGTGGATGTGAAACACTACCTCAAGTTAGAAGGATACTCAAAAGAAATTTCTGAACCAGCAGTTAGAAAATAATAATTTAATGAGAAGTCAAGAGTTCAATTCACACAATGAGTGGTTGTGTACTGAACTATGAGGTTATTCAGAAAGTTGAGAATAGGTTTCAGAAAAGATTCTAGGCAGTTCCACAGAGCACATCCACTTTTTTGTGTCATTCTGAATCAGGGATGGATTATACAGTTGATCCCATCCAGCTATGTCCCATCTTTTTATGGGTGTCTTTTTGGACAGAAAGTCAAACATCATTTACTCGGCTGCAACTAAACGATTATATTAGGTTGGATAAGATGATGAAGATCCTGTGGTAGCTTGTTCTAAGTGGTACTTAGAAGGTACTTAGTGGTATCCTGAATATGCCAGAATTGCTTTATAAACCAGATTATCTGTCCCTTTACTGTAAGAACATCATAAAGGCTCACTTCTTTGCGATGCACCAAACCAACAGCGAACAGCTGAAGTCCTTCAAACGTACTGTAAGAAATCATATGCTCATAACTACAAGTCCTGGGACCGAAAATTATTTTGACTGGGTCCCAAACAACCACCAAAGATATCTGTTCACAGGATTAAGACTTGACACATTGCTGTTGCAGTTGCTACACCTGTTTATCTGTTGGCTCTGGTCTACGATGCATTTTTTGCTGTCTTGTAAATTGTATGTGCGTTTTAGGAGCTGCCTCTTGGATCCAAATTTGGTGCATACAAACCTTAGGCAATGCAAACATGCCATGCTTGGTATCCATCTCTATCTTCATTCATGTCTGTTAGGCAGTAGCCAAGTACTCTCCATGTGCCATTAGAATGAGGAATGTTCTAAGGTGACCTGTTTCTCATATGCTGATTTTAACAGCATGTATGTTTTGTGTACTGGGAATTTTTTTAGATTGTTTGTGTAAGGGTCATGTCTTTATTGCGATTTTCATGTATTAACAAGGTGAATTGATTTGTAATGCTGAATTTTAAGATTGCTTTTTATATCTTGTTTCGGTCTCTTATGGCCAAATCATTAGCAGAATGAACAATTTCAGAGAATGAATAGTAGTGTCTTCCTCTTATCTTAAAAGAATGTAAATGCCTGGCACTCCAAATATTTCTGTGAGCAGTTGCCTTGAGAAAGACATACTTACCCATGGGTAACTGTGAGGAGATGTGGCCTAATGGGAGAGCTGCCAACTTTGTAAGTAGGGAACCAGGTTTGAGTCCTGGCGCCTCCTTAATATGCTGTGATTCTGGGCCAATCACTTAATCTCCCAGTGGTTAAAAAGAACAAAAATGTAAATCTGACCTTGTGATTAATCAGTGCTCATGTGAAGCGCTCCAATGCTTTTGGGCTAATCTCACACTGTATAAAACTATTTTTTTTCTTCTAGACATTTATGAGTAACTCACACGTACCCTGAGTAAGAAGCATACATTCATAGCAAAAGCCTGGACATTCAGATGTAGCAGGGCTGGTTGTTCAGTTGTAACTTTCACCTAAATCTAGAGTAAGACACACACATAACAAAACTTTGAAAATTGTAACCTGAAGCATTATCATAGCCTGGGTTTTGTTCTCTTGGCCCTTACAGCAGCAAGCCTGCAAACTCCAATTTAGGGGCTGATTAGGATGGTGTATGAAACGGCTCCGACCAAGGGTCGAGCCGTTCCTATGGCATCATAATCTCCTGTTTGAATTGATTTCCGACCGAACCATTTTGATGTAGTCAGTTGGAAATGAATCCAAACAGGATTTCCGAATTGCTCATGATGGGCTTGGAAAGCCTCCTGTAATCCCAAGGGCGGCTCTTTCCGCCTGAGGGATTACAATGTTGGATTCTGACAGCCTTTCTGTGCTGTGGTAAGTCGTCTTTGGGGGTCCCCAGCAGGGCCCTCATGTGTAAAAGGCCTTGGGTGGGGGCCGAGGAGGCACCTATGGTGGCTCCCTGTTGATCCCTGCACCCGGTGGCAGGCACCTGGAGGTGCACCTCACCTCTTTGCAATGAGAGCATGCATTCTGGTCGGAATGCATGCTTCCATTTTAAAGAATAGGAGTGCAACCGAACAGTGTTCTAATTGCTGGTTTGAGACCCCGACAGGAGGTTGGTTGGTCCCAGTTCCAGATCGTTGTCAGACAGACTCAGGTCCGTCCGACATCGAAATCGGCCCCTCAATTGTATAATAACTGCACCCTGCCTATAAACATATTTTAAATATGCCAGCAGGAGAAAATCAAGAAAAATTACAGTTCACATGTATGTTTAATGGTTTGAAAGGAGTGCAGCTGAGAGGGAGTCAGAAACTACAACGGAATGGTGGCCCAACCAGAAGATTGGTATTATTTTTAAAGGGTGATACATTTGAATTGTTTGTTTCAAGTGCTATTAACTTTTAATTGTACTAGTATGATTCTTCAAGAGTAACATGTTTAATGTGTTTTCAAAGATCATTAGGTTTTTAGTTCAGCCAGGAATGCAAGTAAGAACATTGTCCTAACCATTGCCAACATCCCATCAGAATGATTTCTGAACTCAGAAAAACCTTGCATCACATTTTGAAATCTTCAATGACAAAAAAACAAAAACAAATAAGAGATATTCGTAACCCATTGAGCCTTATGGGTAGATGCAACAACGTTGTCATTTGCGATTCCTTATTTGCGAAAAATAAGGAATCGCAAATAAGGAACCGCAAATGGCAATGCATCATTTATTTCGCAATTTTATTAAGATTCGGTAAAAATCGCAATTTTTACCGAATCGCAATAAAATTGCGAGTTTCAAATAGCGAATTCGCAATTCCCATTCATTCCTATGGGCTGAAATGCCCATAGGAATGAATGGGAATTGCGAATTCGCAATTTGAAAAACGGAATTCAACAAAGCATTTCAAGGGTGGAGAGGGGGGTCCAAAGGACCCTCCCCTGCACCCATGAAATGCACTTTTACCTGTAAGTTACATACACACATGTCCTAAGGACATGTGTGTCTGTAACTTAACAGTTTAAAAAATGCATTTTTGTGCGTTTTTAAACAGTTTTGCAAATTACCACGAAGTTCAACTTCGTGGTAATTTGCATTTGCAATTTGAAAAATCGCAAATGTTTTGAGAATGATGCATTGCATTTAAGGAATCGCAAATTTGCGAATCCTTAAAAGCAATCGCATTTTTGGAACTCGCAAAAAATAGCGATTTTCCAAAAATGCTTGATGCATCCCAGAAACCAATTTAGGAAGTGCAAAAGGCCGATTTTTGCGAATCGCACCGTTTGCACTTCCTAAAAAGGTTGATCTAGGCAATTATTTCAACTGTACTCCCCAATATCTTTTCAAGGTTTAAATTATGTCTCCCAGGCTTACTAAACCAATGTGTACATTAGCATAAAGCAGCCGAGTTTAACATTTCCTGTAGGCTTCAGCTGAATCTCTCCTTCGATGCTTAACTTTCAGAGAAGGCAGAGCCCGATAAGTGATGCTTATATGGTGAACGTTCAGTTCCAGTATTATTGTTGTTGTAAAACATTTAGAACATTTTAATTGTATTTAATTTGACATGTTGATTTATTTTAACGGTCTCTGCTTGAGATGTTGAAAATAAAACCTTTCTACATCAGTCTAATTTTAATTTTCAATGACGAAATTGGAAACAGTACACAAACATGTGTGGGTGGTGTTCAATTTGTCACAGTTAGAATTAAAAGCATCTATAGATCACAAAACAACAAATGAGTCTAAGATTTTTATAAGACTTGGAGGCTTCAAACATTTTTGTTTAGAAAGCTCATCCAAGTCCAGCATGGATTTGAGAAATAAAGCACTTTTAAGATTGACACATTCATTGGCCTTTTTCTCATTGAGAGGTGACTTTCATAAAAAGTGAGTGACATATTAGCAAGAACCTCATTAAAATTTGCAGCTAAAACTGCGATAATGGGCTTGCTAATATGCGTTATAGAATTCCAATAGAAGCCCAGGCTAGATGTCCAGCACATCTAACCTGGGCTTCTATTGGAATTCTATAACGCATATTAGCAAGCCCATTATCGCCGTTTTAGTGGAAGTTTCCTGCTGCTAAAACGGCAATAGTTTTAGCGAGGTTCTTGCTAATATACCCCAAAGTTGGTTAATGTTGGTTTGTGAGCTCCAACACTAACCAGAGCCTCCTTGCTAATACCTTATATGAGAATTGACAACTCCCTGGTTACTAGCGGTATATCTCAAGATATGCACTACTGTAGGAAATTTGTTTTGATTGAGGCTGTATTAAGACTTTTCAAGCAACAAATGCAATTCCTGTAGGGGTGAACAGCTAAAGTCACTAAATTAACTAGTGCTTAACCCTCTGGTAGCTCTGCATAAAAGCAGTCTGCCAAGCTAGAAGCTCTATGTAAGTATTTATGCCAGTGCACCAACAATAATGAAGTGACAACACAGCACAAGTAAAATCCCACACCAATTTAGAAAAATAGAATAAAATCTATTAAATAAAATGAGTCCAAAATAACAAATATCCAATTAGTACACCCGAAGATTTTGAGCTTCAAATATTAGGTAACTATAGCACCTGAAAGCACAAAGTGCCACACATGGTAATTTGGTCATGCTAGACTGGGGGAAAGTCACAAGTTCAGACTGACCAAAATGGAGCACTGCCAGATACTTGGACCTGGATGGACCCCCAAAAAAGTTACTTTCTCAAAGTCAAGCACAAAAAGTCCAGTTTGTGGTAGAGGAGACCACAAGAATCAGGGAGAGTTTTGCGGACAGTCGTCACTGTAGCTTGAAGATCTTGTTGGGCATGACAGACAGTCCTTGCTGGAGCTTTGCATTGCGGTCACCATGAGCTGTTGATGCTGTAGTACAAAGTGCAGATCTCACATTGACGGTTGTCGCTGGCAGTTGCTGGACCAGGAACAGCTGGGTCCACCGGAGCTTTATGTTGGCAGTGGTCGTGGGTGGCAAAATCTTGGTGAAACTGGCTTGTTCGAGGTCAGAGGAGTGCACCCTAATGCCAGCCAAGGGCCTAGGGTCAATGTCTCCCTGTACTAGTGGCTAGCAGGGCTCAGGTACTACCAGTTGCAGGTTCAGGCTGGTCCAGTTGCAGAAGATCAGCTGAGCAGTTGCAGGAAGGCCACTAGAACTTGTGTCCCTTTAGCTCAGAACAGGAGGTCAGCCAGCTGACCCTTGGAGTTGCTCTGCTTGGGATGAAAAGAGCAGGTCCAGTCTTTCTTCTCAGAGACGAGAGCAGTCCTCAAGCAGCAGAGCAGTCTGGCAGCAGGAAAGTCCCTTCCTGGTAGAATCCACTGGTTCAGGAGTCTACTGGAGTCTACTGACGAGTTGGTCTGAGGTTCTAATATGTATACTTGGTGCCAGCTTTGAAGTGGGAGAAACCTCTACTTGGTGCCAGCTTTAAAGTGGGATAAACTTCTTGACTTCTGTCCACTTTTGGTTCTGGAATTTCCTTCCCTCCCCTGCCCAGGCTCCAAGTGGCCTGGGGTGGCAATAGCCTGTTGCTAATTTCTTTCTGAGTGTACTGGAGCCAGCCCATCTGAAATGTAATAGGGGTAGGGAACAGCCCCGCCCCTCCCATCTTGAAACAATGGCCTATCCTACCAACCACTCGTTCCCCTTTGTCTCACTGTCTGGGAGCAATACTCAAAGGTCACCTGTCAACTACACCCAGTACCCGGGACAGAGGCTGCAGGCACCAAATGTTTAGGACAAGGAAAAGCCATCTTTCAAAAATTGGCATTTTCAGAATTGTGATTTAAAATCTGACTGTACAACAAAAGAGGGTTTTAAATTACAATTAATTTGAGTGTAAACATGACATTCCTATTTGCTCTCATTCAAAGCCTATTGCTTATTAAAAGTAATATGGCAGCCGAACGGTATCCAATGGCTGATGTAGGCCTTGTAGTAGTGAAATGCGAATTACGGGTTTTTCACAGCAAGGACATGTTTAACTTGAAAGTACAGGTTCAATGTTTTTTAATACACTGTACCCTGGCCTATGGGCTGTTCAGGGCCTACCTTTGTGTGACTTCTATGTATAAAAAGGTAGGTTTAGGCCTGGCAAATGGTTTATTTTGCCAGGTTGAATTGGCAGTTTAAGTCTGCACACAGGCTACAATGGCAGGCCTGAGATACAATAAGCTCTGCGGGCCCACTTGTAGCGTTTTTCTTTACAGGCCCTGGCTACATGTTGTACCACTTTCCTAGGGGCCTACAGGTGAATAAAATGTGCGAATTGGATGTAAGCCAAGTTTAGAGGAGCAAGCACAAGCAATTTAGCACTGGTTAGCACTGGTAAAGTACACAGAGTCTGAAAATCCAAAATAACCGAGTACAGAAACCAGGAGGGGTATAGGCAAACTGTTTGGTGGGATCCTGCAGAAAGGGTCAAGTCCAGCAGCTAAACTGCAGATTTCTGTTCTAAACTATAACTGAATACACCATACTGTAAGGTGCTGGATGAACCTGACTGTCAAACTTTGATACAATTGCATTAATATTTATTTTGAATGATAGAATCCACATCAATTTTGTATTAAAATATTGGCAAGTGCTCTTTGTTAATAGGACATGGTAATAGATGTTGAGCATTCAGATGCCTATTGAACATGTTTCCTAAAAATGTTTACATTCTAATCATACCTTAATGCCTTTAACTTTTGACGAGACATAGCTATTCCTTTTAATAACTCAATGGCTTCTACACCAACTTTGAGAATATGCAAATATGGCCTCCTTGAAGCATTAATTGTTGAATGGTCCTGTCTCATGAATAGCATCAAAACAGCAACAGCCAAGCCTAAATAACCTATTGGCATCAATCAAACTCCTAGCTCCACTTGAAAGAGTCATACCAGATATCAAGGGGCAGATTTATCAAAATATCATGCAGTGCAATGCAGCAAGACAACTTACTGTGCTGCGTGACTGGGAGGAAGCCGGAATGTGCCATTTCTATTAATATATGAGGCATTCTTGCTCACTCCCTGCACTTGCACACTGAGTGCTGTCTAGTGCCTATACAGTAACCCTTGTGCCATGGTGCAAGGGTGCCTGCATTACACACAGGATTATTTTTGTGCAGGAAGGGGCACCTCACCATCTTTAGAGACATTTTTTTCTTCTACGTGTACTGAAGAATAATGAACACATAGAAGGAGGAAATAATAAGGAGAAATGAAGATAGTGGCCTCTGTTGGGAAGGTGTACCATTTTGACACAATCACAGGTTTGCTACCTTTAGTAAGTCTAGGATTACCTCAAAATCCACAGGTGGATGCATGGGAATACCCATGCACAATTTATGGAATTCCTTCCCAATGCTGAGTAAGACAAGGCAGTGATTTGCTCTACCTGGCATTATTCTGGATTTACTAAGCCCTGCAAACTACACAAGTTGGCTTTCTGTGGTTTAGTAAATCTCACATAAACCCTTGCGTCACCTTACATGATGCAAGAGCAATGCAAGGGCTTAGCAAATCAGGCCCCTAGTGTCTTGAATGACACCTGCAATTGAAGCCACTTCACCAAAGGTATGTATGTGTTGGAGGCCTGACTTGGGGAACGTAGCAAGTGACACAAACACTGGAGAGCGCATGGGCGAGCACAGTGACTGAAATTATCTCTAGCATACTCAAGGCATAAAGAGTCTCTGAGTGTCACAAAACTCATATTCAGCAATAGACAAGCATTTAATCGCCTCAGGGCACTCTGTATAACATAGAAGCAACAATCTTCCAGTAAAAACAAACACTTTATGAGGAGAAAAGCAAACAGACAGTTTATGAATTTGTTTGAATGAAAAGATGTTCCATGTATTTGGTAGATAATTTCTGAAAGGACAATTGAAATGTACACACAGTTGAATTCTCACCTTGCTCTTGGATTGCAGATATGACCCTATGGAATGGTTCTCATTAGATTGACTTTTGATGCACGCAATGCCGAGCCAGACATATTACAATGCATTTATCTTTCTAGAGATTATGTTAGTTTTTCTAAGGGCTGTGCACACACAGGACAGCTCTATGGATTTGTGTTTTTTATCTCTCAAAGTTGCTGTGTAACCCACATACAGTAACTTGAAAAATCTCAGTGTTAGAGCATGAGCCATTTGAAAACAAAGCTCAGAGGCAAAGAACTGTTGTTGTCCCTGTGTTTTGGATCTCTGCTTCAGTACATTAAATGGAAGATTCTCTGATTTAACATATGTGCTCTAGACAAGTCAGTTTTATGTAAAACACAGAGCACAGCTGTACACATGTACTCTAGCTTCCATGAAGCGAAGCAGAATTGCTTTTGCACAGAGGGAGCTGCTTGTTTATATATATATATATATATATATATATATATAATTATCACCTCTTCCTCTGCTTGAAGAATTGGAGTCGCACTTCACTAGGCTCACACACACTTGTTTATTTAAATACAGATTTGGCAGTCCTGACGTGTTTTGTTGATCACTCAACTTTTTCAAAGGTGTGCCGCACGCTGTTTCCCAGTTACGGTCCTACAACAATTGCAGTTTTAATTTCAAAACCTTTGGTGGGGTGTCCCTTGGTGGGTGGGTTCTAATCCCGGCATGCTGGAACTTGTAGTCCTCATAAGTGGGGAGTTGAAACTCCCCACTTAAGGTGCATTATTAAAATTTCATTCTCAGTGTCTCTGTGTTGTTGAGCCGATGTGCCCCGTTTCAGCCCCTTTGCAGGATGGATCAGGAGTCATACCGGAGCCAGTCTCCGGTGGCAGCCACTTTCCGTTATCCGCTTTTGTACATGTTTATATTTATATATATTCACTTAAAAAAACATAGGTTTCAGGCCTTATATAGTTAGGAATTAGCATTTAAAAAACCATTGAAATTGCTCCTATATAGTTAGTTGTACTAACTATATTTTGCGCACCCGCAATCCACTGCTGATGAAGCCACATATTACATCATTCATGACATGGTCAGTGACATCACTGATGACATCACTGATGACATCTCAAATGACATCACTGATGACATCGCTGATGACATCATCCAGTGACTGTGTGTTTCTGTAAAGTTTAAATATGTTTTACATATTGAAGAATGAGTGGATGTATAAGTGTCTGGATGAAGGATTTAGTAGGTGTGTGACTGACTGTATGAGTGAGTGATTAAATGTGTCTTACTAAATGCATGGGTTAGTGACTAAACTGTCTGAATGTGTGCATCAGTATGTCTGTTGTTGTGTAAGCTGCTGCATGTGTTGATCAGTAGCTATATGGGTTATTGATTGGTTGCCCAAGTATTTGAATGGGAGACTGAGTGTGTGCGTGTGGGTGGCTGGGAGGTGTGTGACTCTGTGCATAGATGTGCGAGCAGTTGATTCACTAGGTGTACGAGTTCAAGAGTGCATGTGGAAACAGCTATATGTGTGGTTGACTGTGTGCATGGGTGTGTTAGTGAGTGAATGAATATCTCAGTGCTACATGTCCAAGTAAGTACATATGTAAAACACAGTGCATGTGAGAGATGGCATATATAAATGACTATACATGAGAGCCAGTGAATGTGCGAGTGGCTGTATGGATCATTGTATACTTGTATCAGTGATTGTATAAGAGAGTAAGTATGTGTTAGTATATGTTTGAATAAGTAAGGTGTTGTGTGTATAACTGTATAGTTGAGGAAATGGAAGTGTGATTGATTCTTTGCATGACTGACAAGGTGTGTGAGTAACTCCATGGATGAGGGGCAGTGTGTGAGTGTCTGTATAGGTGTATGAGTGCATATGATAATGTTGTATTGATGAGTGACTGTATGTATGAGTGATTCTATGGGTGAATGAGTGAATGTGTGTGTAGCCCTAGGAATCAGTGAGTGCGTATGTAGTAACTGGTATTGGTGTGTCAATGGTTTCAAGAATGGTAGTCTGTATTTAACACTGGGTGTATCAAAGGTTATATTAGAGTGTGAGGAGGTGCATCGTATTTTCACATGAATGATATCATCAGTGATGTGATCAGTGATGTCAAATGAGATGTCATCAGTGATGTCATCAGTGATGTCATTTGAGATGTCATCAGCGATGTCATCAGTGATGTCACTGACCATGTCATGAATGATGTAATATGTGACATCATCAGCAGTGGATTGCGGGTGTGCGAAGTATAGTTAGTACAACTAACTATATAGGAGCAATTTCAATGTTTTTTTAAATGCTAATTCCTAACTATATAAGGCCTGAAACCTATGGTTTTTTAAATGAATTTGCAAGGTTTTTAAAATGCTAATTCCTAACTATATAAGGCCTGAAGCCTATGGTTTTTTTAAGTGAATTTGCAAGGTTTTTTAAATGCTAATTCCTAACTATAATACTATATAAGGCCTGAAACCTATGGTTTTTTAAGTGAATTTGCAAGGTTTTTTAAATGCTAATTCCTAACTATATAAGGCCTGAAACCTATGTTTTGTTCAGTGAATTTGCAAGGTTTTTTAAATGCTAATTCCTAACCATAGCAGGTGTGAAACCTATATTTTTTTTCAATAAATTTCAAAGGTTTTGTAAATGCTAATTCTATTAGCGGATAACGTTTATATATGTTATTATCTTTCTGGGGCCACCTGAGCAGCCATCTTGCTTCTCAGGAGAAGTAAGGCACAAGAGAGTTCAAAACAAGAGTGGAAAACGTTAAAAGGGGGCAGGGTAGGGACCCCCTGACCCCCTAGCTCTTCTCAGCGGGTCCCAAAAGGACAACCAAGTGCAAAACAAATTATTATTATTTTTTTTAAATCGGGGGATACACGCACGGTACGCGTTCCGTATGCGTACGGCGTGCGTATCCCTCGATTTTTTTTGATTTTTTTTTTTAAGAAAATAAACACGTGCACATAGGTTAGTACCTAGTGCACACAGACTTGCTGAGACAATTCTGTCCAATAACTCAAGGCTGGTAGCAATACTTAGCATGTAGTGCATAGAATCTTTACCCTGTTGGAAGTTTTTTCTGAAGAGCTAAAAAGCTTGTGTGGAGAATGCTGAGCACAGGTCATCAACTGTGACGTGCAAAAAGAGTTACTCCTCAATACAGAGATTTATAATGTGTTCAATGCCTCCACACAGCTGTGATGCATTCAGAGCCTTCATAAATGTTGTAAATACTTACCCACATTAACTGGACACAGGCTGTACAATAATAGGTAGAAAAGTAATATGGTAGTTACTCAACACTAAGTAAACTATAAAACAAACTAACACATGGATGATGTCATCAGTGATGTCATAGAATATATCATGAGTAACGTAATATGTGGGGTCGTAGGCAGTGCATAACTCTGCTAACTTTAACTGGTGAACTTCTGTGTTTTTTAAGTTCAAAACGCTAATGTTGTGACTGACATACTCACCTAAGTATAATGTCTCTTTAACCTTTGTTTTTTTAATTCACACTATGCTACTATGCAACAGTGACTGGGGTATGGGTAATTAAAGATTTGTTTTACATTTTAACTGCCTTGAGTTTATTTGCTCTTCAGTACAGCAAAAACTGCTAAACAGATTTACACAAAATTTGGCATGAAACTGAAACTCACAATAGCCCTTTTTTTGTTCAAGGTTATGAGACAGCAAAAGCTGTCTGTTTCGAAAAGTCATATTGTGGGCTTACCAAGAGCATACAGGGGCCTGCAGTCTTCCAATTGTTTGCCATTTGCCATTAGCTTTACTATCACTCTTATTGTTTACATTCAATTGGGTGGCTTTCTTGGTCTCAGCCTTCCCATCTTGTGTTTGTCCCTCCCTTGGAGCATAGCCTCGTTATCATATCTTTGATTGGCTGCTTTCTGTACCTTCTCTCCTCATTTTATGGAGCTGTTCTCTTTTTGCTTAAGCAATTATGAGAGAGCATGTGATTTCCAGCTGTCCTCCTCATTTGCTTCCCCCAATGTTGTTCTCCCTCACTCATATGATTCTCTCCACTCACTAACATTCATGTTGCTCTCTCTCATGCGGGTTTCTTCCCCATGCTCGACTTTTTTCTATTCTGCCCATGTGTTTCTCCCTTTGCCCCATGTTCTTTCCCTTATGTTCCTTCTCCCATGCCCATTGTGTTGCTTCCTCCCCCTCAAGCCTTGTTGCTTGACTCCCACCTCCTCCTCAATTGACTCCCTGCTTATCCAAAAATGGGAGAAAAAAAAAATTCACTCTGCATTTAAAAAAAAAAGGAAAAAAGGCTGTATCATTTTGTAGGGTTTGAACAGCTGAATTAGGGAGATATTGTGACTGATCATTCACTGATACTCTGCAGATTCAAAGAGGATTCAATTAAATCAGAAACATAAATGGATCTGACTGGATGAGGAAACATTTCGCCTAATACTGTAGTGTGATGTGCAGTTTGAGTATTCGCAAATCCACGTAATTTGGTTGGGTTGTTGCAATTCAAAATTGTTTGTTATGGTGGCCATTACAGGAAGCCTAGCATCAAGACCTATGCCTCAATAAAAGATTTGAAAAATGTAATGGAAAAGTATTGTTTTTGACCTTATAAAGTTTTAAAGAACTAGCATTAATTAATGAAAGTTCCGACCCACCGTCTGCATTCTCTTTCCTGCTGTTTCCTTAGATAACCTACATTTGAAACCCGGAAATCAGAGCATTTTGGTAGATAGAAAAGTTTTCTTTATCTTCATTGTAATTCATAGAGGTATATTATAAGTATGGGAATGAAATTTAATTTTTAAATCAATTTATTTCCATAAATGTACATTGAATTTAAAGGCATTGCTACCATCAGTAAAATGTAAAGTAACAACATTAACACTTTTATAAAATGTATGTTTACTGTCTTTGATTAATACCTTATAAATTAATGTATTTTATGTTAATAAATGACAAAGTACATTACCACAAGAATTGTTCTTGTTCAACCAGTATTTTTTATAATGCAGCAAAGTATTTAACTGTATTTTTCAGTCAATAAAAAGATGAGCATAACATGTAACTCCTGCGCTTTAAAAAAAGAATTCTCCTAGGACCACATGTACAATCATTCCCTTTTGCGACTCGCAATTTGCAAGTCGCAAAAGAAAATGTACTAATGTGTCTCAGACACATTTTGCAATTCACTATGAGGTAGCAAATGACCTGCCTCATCAATATTCATGAGAAAGTTTGCAATTTCTGACCCATTGACGATGGTGGCCTGCTGGGGACAGCACACCCCCATGTCTGTGTTTACTTTCTAAATAATTGCAAAAACAACAGGTGATGGACAGAATGCAGAACAATGTCATACATTCACCCCAGTACAGAGATCTGGGCCTAAATCCATTGTTTTTTTGCTCACCATGCCTTTCCAGTTTGAACCCAGCCATATGCAAATCAGTCTTGACCCTGTGCCCCATGGGAACAGTCCAGCTCAAACTGCCAAGCCAGGTCCTCCCTGTACTGGAAACATGCATCCAAGGACCGGTTTCGGGCTTTCAGCCCTCATCAGCCTGGATAGCTTGATTCCAGTGGCATGTAGAGCACGGGACTCACGTCTGAGCATATCCGTCCTACTCGGGGTGACAAATGCAAAAACAACAGGTGATGGACAGAATGCAGAACAATGTCATACATTCACGCCAGTACATCAATCTGGGCCTAAATCCATCGTTTTTTTGCTCACCATGCCTTCCCAGTTTGAACCCAGTCATGTGCAAATCAGTCTTGACCCTGTGCCCCATGGGAACAGTCCAGCCCGAACTGCCAAGCCAGGTGCTCCCTGGACTGGAAACAAGCATCCAAGGACCGGTTTCGGACTTTCATCCCTCATCAGCCTGGATAGCTTGATTCCAGTGGCATGGAGAGCACTGGACTCATGTCTGAGCATACCCGTCCCACTCGGGGTGACAAATGCAAACACAACAGGTGATGGACAGAATGCAGAACTATATCATACATTCACCCCAGTACAGAGATCTGGGCCTAAATCTTTCTAAATAAAGTAACTTAAAAAATAAAAAATGAAGCCAGTTTTCCTCCAACGAAAACGTGATGCGTTTAACAATCAAATCTGAAACATTTCAGTTTCATTCCTAGGAGTAGGCAATGGTCCGTAGGACCACTGCCTGCTCTTAAAAAACATTTTTGCTGATAATCACAAAGGGGAAGGGGTCCCTTGGGGATCCCTTCCTGTTTGTGAGTGGCCTTCCTCCTACTTAGGTAGGTACCTAAGTAGGCTGTAAACTACAATTGTTTTACGACCACATTCCGGTCACAAAAGAATCGTACATCCCTGGAGACTCGCTATTAGGAAAGGACGCCTTTAGCATGCCCTTTCCTAATAGTGACTCGCAAACCCTAATTTGCGAGACAGTAACAGGTTACCAAAACGCAAAATAGGGTTGATAGATGCTACAACCCCAAATCCCCATTTGTGAGAGCAAAAACGGTTGTCCATGTGGCCCCTACTGTATAAGGCACAAAAGAACCTCCCCACTCACATTTATTCTCTGTCAAGTGAATTAATAAGTGGTAATTGTTGCACTTGAAAGTACGTTTTAGCACATGCTGTGATAATGTTTTGTACATCAAAGTATAATCACATACAACTGCATACATATAAACATTGAATGTTGTGCTTTGTTAGGTTGTTGAAGAACGGTTTGTCTTGAAAACATTGCATGTTCATGTTTATGGATTAACCATACATAGGAAACTAGGTTTGAGTCTTGGCGTCGGCTCAACATCCTGTGATTCTGGGCAAATCACTTAATCCCCCCCCTCTCCCGTGGCAAAAAAACATGAATCCTTGTGTAATGTTACTGGTGCTCATGTAAAGTGCTTCAATAGCTCTTCAGGTCGAGATCGCGCTATCAACCAAAAATAAAATACTACCACATTCTCGTGTTGCCGCACATTTAGACCAGCTGCGGAAAATAGTGTTAAGAAATCAAGCAATACATCGTCAATTTCCTAAAACCACAATCTTTTGCTATACACTTTAATTTCAGTAATAAAGCAGCTGTAGTAAAATGCTCTGAAAACACTTTACTTATATTAGACAATCCCATGGAAACTTAAAGATTCTTTGTGGAAACCTTTCATTTCTAGAGCTGGTACCAGTAACGTTAGGGTAGTAAACCACGTTCACCTACTTATTTAGCTTGCATCAAAGCAGAGTGAAGAGTTCTTCAGCTAAATTACGACTCTAGTTCCTAATTGAAACTCTCTGACCTTCATGGAAGTGGTTTGGTTGGCTAGGAAACAATAATAATGAGGTTTGGTATTTTACAGCTGGGAGATAGCATCCCTCACAGGTGCTACTGTCCTTTGCTTTCAGAGATCTTTGGGCAAAGTCAGCATTTGCACATGACCCCCACCTTCTAGGGTGACCCTTCATAAAATCGATAGATGAATCTCTCTCTTTCTCTTTTGCTCTCTCGTTCTCCTTCTCACACTCTCTTCCCTTCTTTCTCTATCTCCACCAGGAGCAGACGGTGCAGGTAAGCATGGAAGGGTGGGGGCAGAGTAATGGAGAGTTGACAGAAGACAACGAGGGAAAATAAAATGAAAGAAAAAGAAACCTCAGTCAGCCTCTCTGTCTACCTACTTGTAGTTTACCTTTACCCCCATCTGTCTTCCATGCCTCTCTGTGCCTCTCTGATCTCTTTCTACCTCCCCTTTCTCTACTTCATCTCTCCACATCTCACTTTTTCCACCTCTCAAATCAGTAATTCTCCAACTTTCTCTTTACCTCTGTCTCTCCTAAATCAGCTGAAAATGAGAAATACTTGTAATGGTGTTCCAAATAGGGGGCCCCAACTATGTCTGGCCTGGGACATTCGCATTTTGCCATCTTACATTTTGTTTGCAGAGGTAGCAAAACATGGTAGTGCAGCTGAATAACCTTACAAACTTGTTAGTCTCTCATTACTGGTGGTCTGGTGTTTGCTGCAGTAATTATTACATCTAGTAAAATACAGCACCATTTTAATGGGAGGTTAAATTATCTTCCAGTTACAATAAACTGATGTGGGAGCACACTGCTTCACCTCCCAGCAGAGTCGCCGCTAGGCATCATGGTAGATGCCGTTCGGTTCGTGAAGCGAGTACACTTGGAAAGTCTCTTGAGTGTTTCACCAGGTAGGTGCAGATTAGTGCTGGCTATCTCTGGACACGTGTTTCTGGATTATTATCCATCATCAGCAGAGATTAGGCAAAATTATTTGGGGTTGCTGAGCAGGCTGCCGTATTCTTGGACCGCAGTATCTATACAGGCGCGCAGGTGCGTCTCCACGAGCTTGTCAGCTCAAAGCGGCTCGAGGGAGCCTTTAAACAACAAACTGATGTGGGAGCACACTGCTTCATCTCCCAGCAGAGTCGCCGCTAGGCATCATGGTAGATGCCGTTCGGTTCGTCAAGCGAGTACACTTGGAAAGTCTCTTGAGTGTTTCACCAGGTGGGTGCAGATTAGTGCTGGCTATCTCTGGACACGTGTTTCTGGATTATTATCCATCATCAGCAGAGATTAGGCAAAATTATTTGGGTTTGCTGAGCAGGCTGCCGTATTCTTGGACCGCAGTATCTCTTCAGGCGCGCAGGTGCGTCTCCACGAGCTTGTTAGCTCAAAGTGGCTCGAGGGAGCCTTTAAACAATAAACTGATGTGGGAGCACACTGCTTCACCTCCCAGCAGACTCACCCCTAGGCATCATGGTAGATGCAGTTCGATTCGTCAAGCGAGTACACTTGGAAAGTCTCTTGAGTGTTTCACCAGGTGGGTGCAGATTAGTGCTGGTCATCTCTGGACAAGTGTTTCTGGATTATTATCCGTCATCAGCAGAGATTATGCAAAATTATTTGGGGTTGCTGAGCAGGCTGCCGTATTCTTGGACCGCAGTATCTCTCCAGGAGCGCAGGTGCCTCTCCACGAGCTTGTCAGCTCAAAGCAGCTCGAAGGAGACTTTAAACAATAAACTGATGTGGGAGCACACTGCTTCACCTCCCCGCAGAGTCTCCCCTAGGCTTCATGGTAGATGCAGTTCGGTTCGTCAAGCGAGTACACTTGGAAAGTGTCTTGAGTGTTTCACCAGGTGGGCGCAGATTAGTGCTGGCCATCTCTGGACACATGTTTCTGGATTATTACCCGTCATCAGCAGAGATTAGGCAAAATTATTTGGGTTTGCTGAGCAGGCTGCCGTATTCTTGGACCGCAGTATCTCTCCAAACGCGCAGGTGCCTCTGCACGAGCTCGTCAGCTCAAAGCGGCTCGAGGGAGCCTTTAAACAATAAACTGATGTGGGAGCCCACTGCTTCACCTCCCAGCAGAGTCGCCCCTAGGCATCACGGTAGATGCAGTTCGGTTCGTCAAGCGAGTACACTTGGAAAGTCTCTTGAGTGTTTCTTCCAGTTACAGGTTTTGCCTTCAAAATGGGGCATAACACATGGATTTATTGCACATAGTTCCTCTTTATGTTCCGGCAAGTTTGACCTACTGAAATTTAACTAGGGGTGCAATCATTACCGTGTGTGATAAACTTTGTAACACTTGCAGTTGCTGTTTACAGACACCACTGTTTGCTAGGCCACTTTGAATGAGGGTCTCAGCATGAAATATATCCCTGTGTTCTTAAGCTCCATTTATTACATTGGTGTGTAACTTAAAATCATGCCATCTGCAGGTCATCCATTGTCTCAGTGTTTGTGCACAGTGAATGCCTCTTCACATCATTATGGATGGAGCAATTGGGAGGTTCCAGCTACCCATTGTTCCAGCAATAGTGCTAATATTTACATATAAAGATGCAATAAACATAGCACATGTGTCTCTTGATGAGTAGTGCCTTGGTTTCCTTGTGCACTTAGCTTTTTCATGTTTCTATTGTGTTTTGCCCTGTGGTGCGAAAGCCGATCCTACCTTTGTTAATTTATTAGTAAATCTTTGCGATCTCATTCAATTCTGCAGACTTATTGTACTGCTGAGCACTGCAACTCTGTTCTTGCTTTTCAGATGTTCAGAATCACGTTAAAGATACAAGTTCAAACATAAAGTACTCCTTAATTCATTGAGCAGACCTTGCTATCATGAGCACGCACTGATACCATTCCGAGATTGTGTTGGTTCTGCATGATTTGAGTGTTGGTAGGTGTTCTGTTTGCTCTTGGCAGTACTGTATATGGCAATCGCTGCTGATCTTAGCTTTGGTACTAAGATTACAACAGATATGATGACAAAACATGCAGCCATTTTGGATTCCCATTTGTTTCCTCTCAGTGCTAAGACTTTACACACTTTTATTGTGTTAGACCAATTGTTTGTTGCTCGACACACTCTCGCCCGCCTCTGTGACCAATTTACTTTGCACAAGATCCATCTGCACTACTACTATAATTGTGATTCACTGCCAATTTCTAGTGTATTTTTGAAAATATGTGATTATCTATGCTATTTTGATTGATAACACTGTCAGAACCAGACAACCCAATTGTAAAACCTTATTATAGACTCTCAAAGAGCGCCATTGCTATTTAACCTGAGGTAAAGTTGCTTGCATTTCACAATTTAATTCAATCTTAGAATTTACAATGTGGTGTCCTTTACCCATTCATGAAGCTGTATGATGTAGCTTTAAGAAACAACGGTGAATGAAATGTGATAATTAAAAATGTATTCCCCTCTGTGCAGGTGCATTTGGAAGCGTTAGAATAAAGAGAAGAAGGCGTTTATTATATTTGCCTACAACCCACCTTGTGTGATTGTGCGGGTGAAGTATAATGAACACACTGGAGACAAATTTGTAAAGCAGTAATTATGATGATAAAATGCTGCACATTGGTAAGAAGAGAGATTTATAGGGAGCCTCACAGCTCCTCTGCCCAAGAACAAAAATATATTGAGCGCTCTCTGTTCTGCTTTCCAGCCTCTCAACCGGTTTCTGTTCTTAATCTTGAATTATTCTTGCCTTGAGGGTTGATATTCTAGGCCATTTTAAATGCTATCAGCATCATAAACAGGATGTCTTATCAAGACCCCCTGGAAAAGTAACCTGAGTAAGTGGCAAACTAAATAGGGATAGTTCTTCTATCAAACCCAGGCAAAGTGTTCAACATAGTCACCCTGAATAGAATGAAGGAAAATGTTGACACATAGTTGTGAGACAAGGAATCTGGCTTTCGCAAATATAGATCTTGTACAGACCACATTGAAATGCTGCATATCATCATTGAGCAGTCAGTGGAATGGAACTCCCCCCTCTATGCCAACTTCATTGACTATGAGAAGGCATCTGTAATACTGCTGGACTGGGTCTATATTCATATTATAAAACTTCCTCTATAAATTCTTCTCAGTTCTTTTCATGGCCTGGCTTGACAGTGCAGCTATCACCAGACAAATATGTGAAAACACCAGGAGAGGGGCTTTCGGTCTGTCCACCTGTCAGGAGCCAGGAGTACATATTTTGATTGGGGGGAAATTGTGTATTTCCACAAAAAGGTTCTTACTCTGCACAAAACTGTGATCATTTTGTTTATGTATCAAGCTGCCTGAGGTTGAACTTTCAAGTGCACACTCATGCTATTAAATTGTCATAGATGAATAGATAACATATTTGTCTGGGAGCAGCACAGATGGGAGGAAGGCAGTCATTAACCTTCATGGATCTTTAGGTCTGATTTGACAGTGCAACTGTCATCTGATCTGTTGACTCCGATATTATTCTACAATGCTTTACTTCCACACAAATACTTATCCATTCCCATGCTAAATACTTGTAAAGCTTCACAATACCATCCAGCCAGACCTATTGGCATTGCCATTGCTTGTTGTTTATTCAGCTATCATCAATGTAAGTCAGAACATTCCGGAAAAACGTAATGCCATACACTGCTTCAATGAGGTGGGCAAAGCCTAAGCATTGCATTCTCTTTGACTTACATGCACCTCTCCAATTTACAATACCACCACAATTCCAATATGGAAGTGAACTGTTACATCTAAGCAGTACAAATAGATGGGATATTGAAAATGAAGAGGGCAAATGTCCAAAACACTTACAGTAACTACCAAGATTGTCTATGGTCCAGCCTATAAGAATAGGGACGAAACAGGTATCATTGGATATATTGGCCTGTATGGCGCTGAGTAGATACTGGATGTGCCTAAGCTCGGGCGAAAAGCAAAAGATCTCTTTCTGGTGTAAAAAAGAAATACAGCATAGTGAATTAAAATTTGCCAAGAAGGTTAAGAAAACCATGGCAATAGTCTGCAGGGAGTTGAGAATTAAGCTACTCATGCAAGACCTACACATTGGGATTAGAAAAAGTAAGCTTATAGCTTTAGTCAGAGAATTATAATGAGACTACGACAAACAGGACCGTGAAGAGAAAAAAATCAGTGCACGGTATGTCTGGCATGTGGAAAAAAGAAGTAGGATACCCATATGTAAACATACCACCACAGAGCTGCCTGAGAAGAGAAGAGTTTAGAATAAGAATCAGAATTAACCTTGTTATGCCAATTTTAGAAAACAAATAGTCATGATTGATCATGAGGGAAATTGTACATGTGGTTGAAGCACTAAATGCGATATATTGCACATTTTATTGGATTGCCTCAAAGTACGGAGCGAGCGGAAAAAGTCTTTGCGCCCAATCTTTTTAAAATTTGAGATTAGAAACCGCGCCCAAGCTATGGAACTTATAACTGAATTGCGTTTTTTAGATATAGCTGTGCTATAGGGAGATTTATGATTGCTGCTAATCAGTTTACATGGGCATATAGATGTTAACGTAGAAAGAGAAATAGGATATACTTGAGGGATCTGTTAGCATTTTTAATTGTTTGTATTATTTGCTATAATAATGGTATGTATATGATATTGTTTGAAGACCAAATAATCTAAATAAACATCTCTTGATTGATTGAATTTACAATACACTTAGGCCTTGATGTGCAAAGCCGTTTTGCAATTCAAAACCCTTCACTTTGCAAACTCACAGAGTCTGGATGCTGAAATTACATTTTGCTTAATTACTAAACCCAATTTGTGGGTTGAAAAGCCTGTCTGATGTTAAAATGGGTTTTGTAATGCATTCCAAATTTCAGTTTGGAGGTACTGTGAAAGGGCTGTCCCTTTCTAATTGTGAGGCACATGTATCAAAGTATGTATCCATGATTTGCGTCTGCATTTATCAGTTAAGACAGCACAAAGAAGGGGTTAATGGATTTTTAAAGAAGACTGTGCTCCCTTGGAACTCCTTTGTGGATACTGTTGGAATTGTCAGGGGGAGCAGGAAGTGGGCCAGGGAATTATGATCTTCTCCATCTGGTGTCTTCCCAAACTGGAACTTTTTTTATTTTTTATATGAGTACAAATACCTTTGAGGAACATAGGTGGACTACTTTGGGACTATAAATGTTGTGTCTTTGGTGGGCTGTGCCTTGCAGACCTCCATGACTGAATTGTCAACAGGTTAAAGAGGGGTACACATTGTAGCCTACCCAATTAATATTCATTAGGCATGTCCTTTTTCTGCCCTTTGTAAATGAATAATATTTGATGCCAACTTTTAGTACATTAGTTGCACTATAAATTGAATTCATGTTCTCAAAGCAGGCAGTGTGTAAATTGTGCAAAAAGGAGCGATGAATATGGCCCTATATTCTTCATTACTTGCTGGATTATGAAGATGCCCTTTACTTGCTCCTCTTAAAAATATCAGGTTGAAGTATGGTTTTTCTACCAATTATAAACCTAATGCATTGCACTGTATTTTTTGGCATGGAAAACAAATTGTCACCAATTAATTCCAATCACATCTGAAGACTCATAGCTTTCTTGATTATTTGGGGACAAATACTCAAATAAGTTGTGGAGTAGGTGGGGCATAAATTCTGTTTAACTCCATGGTGTCCTAGCTCTCTAATATCAATACATGAGTTCAAAATAGTTACCCAAAATTGAACATCAGAAATAAGATGTGTTACTGTTTGGCACTCTGAATCAGCTATCTCTAAACCCATTGATTCCTTACCTCAGCTGTTAGGTGAAAAGGGTTCTCCAATTATCCAAAATTAATAATTTAAAACTTGTGATAGATTATTTTCTATATATCTCTCATTTCTAGCACAGATTCTAAAATATATTTAGTTATCTTGGTTAAGACATATTATAAAATGTATTATCTCAACATTTGAGCCTTGGTGTTTGGATCACTTGTTAATATGAGACTATAATACCTTACTCCACTTCAGAATTTCTAACAAATGAATTTCCATGCTGATGATTGCCAATAAAGACAGAGCTAGATTGGTCACTGGTCTTCGAAAGTGTATCCTTATTTCAAAGCCACAAGATACCCTCATTGAAGCAAGGTGTATAACTGCATAAAATGTAAGCGATTATACCTATTAAACAATTGCTTATATATTAGCTTGACTTACTGCCTTGTAATAGGCTAACATGAAGTAAAACAGAATGGATGGAAATAATCTTTGGCATGTCATTGGGTGTTATAGATTACAAAGATGGAGGTTTTAAATCCCTCTATCTGTCATAACAGCAAACTGGGAAGAGAATTCCGTGCAGAAGTGATATAATTGAGCAACTGCAAGCCAAGTTTCATGTAAGTCACTAACTCCCATGCTTGTTGGTGCTAGAATGTAGTTTCAAATGTTGCTGATTGTAGGCTCCATTTCAGTTGCTGTTCCTAGATTGAATACTACAAAATTTAGGCTTATCAGAATGTACCTGAAGATCCCTACCACCTAACCGGATTGAATTTTTTTTAAATCACAGATCCTCTTAACATGATTCTTCTTCAGATTGTTAACAATTTCAGTGTCAACTGCCTTTTTGCCCACAGGAGAAAAAGGCTTTAGAATCTGATGTATCATTTAGAAAAAGGTATCTAACATGATCGGCAATGGGCGCATTAACTTTAATTGAGTCTCCTCAACTGGGAATTGAGGTTGATAAGAATCTTCACTTCAAGAAGCTTGGATAACACGTAAAGAAATGAAAAAATAACAGGGAACTGTGGGTCTAACTCACAAAAAAGTTTGGTGTAAGTGTGACCTACTCTTGATTTTGGTCTGGCATACTCCTGAATTTCCAAAGATAACTTTAGGGCAGAGGTGCTGTAAGAAGAAATGATTTGAAATTTGAAACATGGAAAAGCACAGAAGGCATACAGATAATTAGAATAGTTCAATAATTTCTTACACCATTCTTTAGATAAATGTGTCACCCTTTCTGTGAATGGCATATTCTCCATTTCATGAAGCAAAAAACTTAGGGGCACATTTACAAGCCCCTGCGCCACCGAAGCATTTCTTTTGTTGACACTCCGGTGGCGCACAATTCTGAGCCATATTTACAAGGCCAATTTACAAGGCCATGCAAAGCCAACCTGTGCTTTGTTTCATGGCCTTGTTAATATGGATCCATTTCAGGCATTACTCTGCATGAAAGTGGTATTCCAAGGGCATTCTACGCAACACCCATCTATTCTGACTAATTCCCAGATTTAGATGGTTTTGTAAACCTGGGAATGTTTCAGATTCTAACCCCTCTCCAGAGGAGGCAGTAAAGTAGCACAATGAGGAAAAATACCTTTATTTCTCCTCATTTTTGCTTTTTCCATGTGTGCTGCATTCTGTAGCACACAGAAGGAGTAAAATGCCATCAATGATTGTTTTTGTGCAGGAAGGAACAATCATCCATGCAACACAGGCCCCCTGGCACCATGGTGCAGGGGTGCCTGCATTGGCTCTAGGAACCCAATTGAGCACCAGCACAGAGGAAATCACCGGGATGCATCATATTGCAGTAAATATGAGGCATCCCTGCACTTTACTAATGACACAGCTCGGCACAGCAAGATGGCTTGCAGCACCGCGCTGCATCATGTTCTAGTAAATATGCCCTTTAGAGTCTAAATACAAAGTAGAGTTATATTTGAAAAATTGGGTTCTTAATAAGGCTTTACACATGGTTTATTGTGGTACAAAACAATCCAGAGCATTGCATCAATGTTCTTGCCATTTTGGAATCCTATTGATACAGCGCTAAATTGATCAGCATCATGAGAGTGCCCTTGTAACTGTAAGTGAATGTAGATTTTAGTTTCTTCTCAAATTATTTTAAAGGTTGCTGTACATCATGTTTTAAAACATTTTGCCAAATAACTATTTGAAACTCCTCCGAGGACATTATTTACTCCAACTTTTCCTACATAAAAGAGGTTTGCCTTCTTCAGCTAAAATAATTACTCAAGTGAAACTTCACTTAGTGTTTTTTTTCATTTTTGTTTGAGTTTTAGAACACATATTTTCCACATTTAGCTCGAGTCTGATGATAGATATCTCTGTAAGCATGTTTTAAATAGATTTTACGTCTTGCTTTCCGTTTAGTATCAGATCAAACATGTAGGGATTATTTTGCTTATTACTCTGACATTCAAAAGGCTTGTGGAGGGGAGGATAAACCCTGCACTCTCAAGGCTCTACCTTCTGGACACCAAGCGTGCTTTATAAAGTACCACAAGTATGTCAGGATATGTTTTCTACCAAGCACAAGGACTGGAATGAGGTTGTCTTCTATCTGTGCTACTCCATCTGTTATTACAGTTGCCTAACTGTGCAAGCGTCACACAAGTGTCCTGGAAGATGGTGAAAATGTGGAAATGTACATGGTGAGCACAAGGTCCCACGTCACTTTTACAGGTTGTCAAATCCTATTTAGTGGTTTTAAGGCTTTAAATTATAACTACTTGCAACTACTTCATTGTGGTCGAGTTCCGGTGACCCACGACCCTACGAAATATTTTTCTGATTCTGAAGAAAAAGGCAACATACAGGCAGTGATATCACCCCTTGGGTGCTTCGATAGTTGCGTGTTGTAAAGATATTATTTATATGTGGTCCAATTGCGGCCGGCATGACTCGAGGGTGGGAGTGGTGGGTGGGGGGGGGGGGGGGTCGTACGGAGGTTCGCTCATGGGGGTGGGGGAATTTTCTTTTTTTTTTATAAATAAAATAAACTTACCTTCCTGGGTCTCGTGCTGTCTCCGCTCCTGGCCTGGTCCTGTGGAACAGGAAGCAGGCAGCCTCCCTACCCTTCACTAAGCCAATCACAATGCTGCAATGGCAGCGTTGTGATTGGTGGGGACGGCACCCAGCAGGCACCTAATGGGAGGCCATTTAAGGGAGAGTGCAAATGCCTGGGTTTCGGTCCCAGAGGGGTGCCCAAATAGTCAGGACCTGCAGCATTGGGCTAGCCACTCCTCCCCTGCCCTCCAGCATACCAGACCACTAACCACATCCTTCTTTCTCACAGTGCGAGAAGCAACAGTATAAAATGGTAGTTTTACCATTTTATGTTTCTTCTTTTCGCACTATGAGAAAGCAGTGGGGTGACGCTCCTCCGCCCTATTGGAGGAGCTGCCCCTGATGTGGTCATCCCCCACCCCAGGGGTACATTATGTAATGCACGGTTAACGGTTGTAAACTTTATCAGGTTCACATTTCAACTGACACCAGTATCTCCATCATGCTACTAAATAGATATACTACTAAGCTGTCGATTAAACAGTACATCAGTGTTCATCTCTGTTGCCATGTGGTCCACCAAATGCCATTCGTGGCTCCACTAATGGTCTTCACTAATGGTCTACTGCATCCCTCACAGCCTAGCCATAAAAATACCCCCATAGCACTCATTCGTAGAACAGTTGTAGGTGCTCAGGTGTTGCTCTTCTGTCCTCCCACTCAGTGTATTGTGGGTGAATGTGTATGGTACCATACTACTCTTCGATTCAAGTAGGCCTAGTCCCTGCGGTCAATCGGTTCTGGTATCATCACAGCTCATGTATTCAAGTCCTCTTGTAGCTTGTCATCTCGCCTAACCCTTTTCATTTGGGATTCTTCTGCTGTTGCCCATTTTGAAAATATATCAGGAACCATGCTACTGTGTGTGACTCTCTAGGGCTCAACCAATGGATCCATATGCATCTTTTTGCCAATTTATCACCCAATTTAAAGAATTTTGTTTGCATGTATCTACCCTTTACCTTTTATGAGAAAATATTCAGGATATACTGTTCAAGTGTTTGCTCCAACCCACCCCTCACGTATCATCCAATCTTTTGCGCAGTCTTCTCCCAGTACATTTGAATGTCAGAGCAACTCAAGACTACATGGAGGAAATATGCATCCTCAGCGTGGCCTTGACCACATCGTGTTGATGCAGTGGGGTGTATTTTGCGTACATTGAATCAGTTTAAGACGCTTGTTACTACACACCAGTTGGATCTCCCTGCCCACCCGCCTCCATCATCATCATCATCATCATCATCATCAGTAAGGGCACCACCAACATGGGCTCGCCATTTGTCATAAACTCTCTGCTGGCTTGTCTGTCTTCAGCGCCCTGTAAAGATGGTATTCGAGGTATCTGTAGCGGGGTCTAATGCAATTGTGCCAAATGCCCCCTGCCATTGATGCTCATTTAAGCATACGCGAGGAAGAACAGCCATAATTCAATGCATTACAACAATGAAGGCTTTAGTTTGGGGGTGGAAACAGTAGGTCCTTATTGGTACTGACATTATAAACAGTGGGGCATATTATCAAGATAGGGCCTTACATTATCGCCGCTTTTATCGGCAGGAAACTGCAGATAAAGCAGCGATAATGGGCTTGATAATATGCTCTATGAATTCCAATCGAAGCCCATGTTACATGTCTTCACATCTAACATGGGTTTCGATTGGAATTCAAAGAGCATATTATCAAGCCCATTATCGCCGCTTTATCAGCAGTTTACTGCCGATAAAAGTGGCGATAATCTAAGGCCCTTTCTTGATAATATGCCCCATTGTTCTGAATTATAGTTCGGAAAGTAAATACAATCACCTACTTAAAGTTGTGCTGCTTCTGGTTGATCTGAATATACAGTGTATATCTGAACTTCTTTTGTTTCTTCTGTTACTGTTCTGTTCTGTCTGTTACCCAAAACACTTCTGGGCCTGCGATCTGCAATCTGCAAAGCTGCATTTTGTTTGTAAACCAATGAACTTTCAATGATTTAAAAGTGGAAACCATTTCTCTCTGATGGCCACTTTTCCCTGAGCTCGGCTTCTTGACACTAATCTGTAAGTGTCTGGAATGTCGTAATTAGGTACAAGTTGGGGAAAATTCAGGTGTATCGAGCGAAATACAAGTGCAATATTGTATTAAACTCTTCAAAATGCCTCCTACATAGCAAGGGTGTTTTTTAATAATAACTCAGAGTTTCTTTCTCCAAGCAACCATTTCATATAGGTCATCTATGACCTTATACTCAGGTTAGTAGGTCCCCATCATATTACTTCAGAGTGCAGTAGCCAGGAGGCTGATATCAAAGTATTGCAACTCAGTCTGCTATTACTCCAGGCAGGTCAATTTCTGTACTATGCAACTACACACAGCTGCCAAAAGATCAATGTAATCAATTTCAGTGAGCAGTAAATAGGACCAGCCGCGGCCGCTGCAGGTAACAGCAGTGGGGCTGGCTGGGAGGGGATGGGGGCGGGTGATTTCGGGAGACGACCACAAGGGAATAGTAATTATTTATTTCATTTTCCCTTGAGGACGTTTCTGGACCCCCCTCACCCTGCCCCTTCCCGCCGGCCCCACTGCTCTTACCTGCAGTGGCTACGGCTGAACAGGACTGCTAGCCCCACATCTCTGGACAGTAAGGACAGTGGGGCAAATTTGCAAGCCCCTTACGCCAGATTTGTGCCGCCTTGCGTCACTTTTGTGAGGCAGCGGCAGCGCACAGCCAGCGCCATGCTGCGGGCTATTTACAAAGTGACGCAGCTAGAGAGATGTGTCACGTTGTAAAGCCCTGCGCCACATGTGGGCGTTCCTGCACGGGGGGGCGTTCTGGTGTAGGAACGCCTCCGAAAAGTGGCTGAGTGAAATTTACCAGATTTCACTCAGTCACTTTTACAGCCATAAGGATTGACTTACCATGTTAGGGATAGGGGCACCCCGAGCCTTGCTGGAGCTGTGTCGTGCTTGCGGCGCAACTCCGGCAATGCGCCTCCTTTCCGGCATTAATGCGGCGCATCCGTGGTGGCGCACGGGTGGCCAGATGCATTGCAACTCTTCTGGCGCATCCCTGCTGATTAGCAAAGATGCGCCAGAAGTAGTTAATCTGCCCCATTGTATCTGCGGACGGAGAAAGCCCTGGGATCTCCAGATATAAAGAGTTGAAAGGAAAGGGATATCTGACAAACTATTGGGGCAGATTCACAAAAGCATTCAGGAGTATAGGAAGCAGTAGTACAGGAGTACTTTTTCATGTAATCTTACACGCCTTTGTGAATCAGCACAAAATGTGTTGTTTATATTTTTACCTGGGTATTCTCATTCTCTCAGGGTCAGAAGTAGATGTACTATGCAATTTGCCAGAGCGCACTTCCTATTGAATAGGTTTGTGAAATCCAGTCAATGAAAGGTTATATTGTAAAACAGCTGCAGTAAAGGTTTGGATCCCTAGTCACGTCTATTACACTGTGGTGCAGACAGACCGGAAAATGTGTGGCATTTCAAAAATACCCAGATCTCACTGCCTTTACCTAGCGGTCACATGAACACCAGATGAACAAAATGATCTGCAAATTAACGGTAGCGCTTAGTGATGGGTATTGTTATGTACGAATAGTAAAGGGTTAAAAGCAAAAAAGCTTGGATGGGGATATTGGGGCATATTACCAACAACTAGCGATAATTATCGCTATGTTGGTTTAGCGACGATATGTTTATCGCGGAGCTGCGGCGATTTTTATCGCTTAGGAACCTTGCTATTATCAAGGTTAATCTCCTAAGCGAATCGTCCGAAATGCATGAATATCGCGGAAAAGTCAGCAATATTCATGCATTACCGAGCTAATGCTCTTAGCCATGTTATCCACTTACCATTGGATAACATGGCTAAGAACTGCTCAGGGCAGGTGTTAGCTTTCGGAGATATTCGCGCTTAGCGCGAATATCTCCAAAAGTTGGCAATAGGAGATAGCGATGTTAGCGACTGTTTCCAGTTGCTAACATCTTGGCACACCCACTTTGCGTGTCATTAGTGATAAATATCCCTGACATGCAAAGCGGGGCCTAAGATGGTCGCTATCTCCTACTAGCTGTCACTAACTGGTGTTAGCAACAGCTAGGTAATAGGGAGATAATTTTATCTCCACTTTCTTGGCTTTTAAAGCCAAAAAAGCGGAGATAAACCCCCTTGATAATATGCCCCATAGTTCATTGCATGCAGGGTGTTAGTAAACAGTTTTGAAGATGCAAGCTCTAAATCACAATTAGCTTCTGTACAAAGCTACGATTTCCATCTGCAAAAACTTACTCCTGAGTTTCCGTCAGAAAGATCCGCACACGCAGAGAAAGCTTAGCGATGTGGGCTCACAATTTATATCTACTTCATGGTTTTCAGATTTAATGAATCGGACATACTTATTTGTTGATCTAGTTGTGGAGTGCAAGCAACTTCCCAAACCATTTCATAGCCATACAAATACAGGCTTACAAATTACTCGTTTTCCTTTGTATTTTTTATTTCTAAAAGCGAATAAATTACCTAAACGTCAGGTTGACACAGGCTCCCAAGCAGCACAGCTGAAGAGGGTACTCAAAGCCTAACTTTCATCACTTTTCTAGCAACATACGGATGCATGGAAGAATATTTACTGAAGTAACCAAAGGGCATAATCCACACACTTTGCATTTATGACCACAGAAAGTCATACTACAGGAGTACTCTTTTAGGTACTCTCAAGTGCTTTCATGAATTTTGGCCATGAAACATCGCTCCCTCTGAGTAAAGAGCAAAGAGGACACAGGGGCATATTAGCAAGGGGAAGTATCGCAGCTTTTTCGGCGAATTGTGCCGAGAAAGCGGCAATACTTTTGGAGCTCTATCCACAAGGGCATTTTAACGCCTGGCTCAAGCCCACTTTGCATGTCGGCGACAAACATCGCTAATGACATGCAAAGTGGGCGTTCCCACGTTCAACCACATGTAAAATGTGGTTGGAGGTGGGAACATCCTATTACCAAGGCAGGCGTTGGGAGAGGCAGACCTGCGATAAACTCGTTTATCGCAGGTCTCCCAACGCCTGCTCTGACCAGGTGTTAGGGCATTGATAACATGGGGGTGTGGATCATAACGCTGATTCCACCCCCCCATATTATTAATGCAAACATTAGCGCATGAAAACAACGTTTGTTTTCATGCGCTAATGTGCCTTATCGCCGACTATCGCCAGATTCCATTTCGCCTACGTGATGCGCATTGATAATTGCGCGCTATCACAGCGAAAAAATCCGGCGATAGCCGGCGATATGGGAATGTGCGTTGTGTGTTTTCTAACACACTTCTAGGTAATATGCCCCACAGTCCTTACTAGTAATGGTGTATGAATATTTTATAAATGTTCCTATTTCATTTCCAGTATAGATGTAGTGGGGCCAATAAACAAAGGTATATAAGAGTACATAAAGCATTGCTGCAGGAGTACTCTTACATACTCATACATTCTTTTGTGAATCAACCCCAAATGGATGAAATCTACACATTGTAGATTACTGCTCACAATATATCTATATGTTCTCCTTATTAATTAACATATTTCAAATGGATAAGCTTAAAAATGTAAACAAGATATAGATTTACAGATGCGCTCTGCAGATTGCGAACTTGTAAATTATTTTTACTCAACACATTAAAATATTTTCCCTTCTAGATAAATGTCTTCCTTCTGCATCTTCTGAAGGTATGGTGGTATTTGTGGAGCTTCTCAGCCTCAATTGACATCCTTACTTCAGCAGTGCTAGCAGTAAAGATGGATGTGCCTACTGAGTTTTAAAAGCCAGTGAGCTCATTTTTGAGAACCCAACAGTTTTTCATCACATTCCTATCGACCATCCACCATCAATTGCCTAATAGCATTGATGTTTCGAATGTTTGTCAAACAATCAAACAATAGCCTGTAATCGTTTTTGTTAAAATCATAAAAGGAGCATACATAAAAGAATATTTACAATCTTGAAACAAAGTGTAAAACATACAGTCACATACAATCAACAATAATATCTTCATCATTTGTAAACAGACTGACATAAGGGCAAGTTAGTGAATCACTCAACTATTGTAAAAAGTACAAAGCCAGTCTACTTTGATAAAATTCATGGTGTTTAGGAATCAGAACAAATAATCTAATCCCAGGACTTTTACAAAATGAACAGGAAAACATAAAGTGCATAATGCATAATGGTCTGTATCAAAATTAAATTACAAGGGCAGGACAGCCCAACCGTTAGAAAAAGATAAAATATGATGGGCTAAGCCAAATCTACGGTGAGTTAATAGAAAAAGTTTTCTAGTGTTTGTTACCAGGGAAAGATAGGGTTCCATATAAACAGTTGTAAATAAATATGATGTGACTCATGACTATTGTTTAGCAAGCTAATGCAATTCACATTGTGATTTGCAAATGTCATAAAAAGATCACTTAACCCACTTTTTATCTTTTTTGTTCATGATTCTGGATTATTAAAAAGTTCTGTCCTGCCAAGTTCCAAACATAAGACTTCACATAATTCAGGCAAGTCGACCTAGTAAAGAAGTTATATTTTATGCAGTCTCTAATAATTTGTTTTTTTGTGATTTGCTACAGAACTTGGCCATATGACTAGCCAACACAAAATTGGAGACAATTTGATTGTGTATTCTTCAAATGATAGATCAAGCTTTTTGTGGCATGAAAAACTTGGACATCTTGGCGGGACTGCAAAAAGATGAAGACAAAAACTAGTTTCTTCAATCTGTAAAACATTTAGATTGGACGAGCCTTACACCCCTGAACTATAGAATACAGATGAGATATATTTACTGTTACAAAGAGAAATCATGTGTCCGAGGGGGGTTTCCCACAGTTTCGAGGCAAAATTGAGCATGCAGGCCTAACATTGGAATAACAGCTTCCTCCTGGGGACAATATGTTCAGACCATCACCCAGCGTTATCAGATATAACCCTGAGATAAGAAAATGCCAATGGTTTCTGAAACTGTGGCTGTTGATAACAAAGGATATGGATTTAATATGGGGATTTCATGTGGTCCTGGATTAGGCTAAATTCGTACTCGAGTTCCTATCCATGAATGATACAAAGCCATTAATGATTTTCTGTAGCTCATTTGCTGTATGTACCACCAACATGGCATCATCTGCGTATTGCAGAGCAGGAATACACCCTGTACCCACCCTTGTTATATCTGTCCCCTATCGAACAAAACAGACTTTAGAGCAGTAATATCAAATATAAAGATGAAAAGGGCAAGTACACTATTTTCTCTAACATATTTGGCCAGTTTAAATAATTCAGAACACATTTTGGACCAAAATGAACCTTAGAATCTGAATTGGAAGGTCTTCAGCAGATTGTTTCTTTCCAGGTATTCGGCGAGTTAGTGGTTGATGGCCAACTCAGGGACACTGGCGGGGAAGGGTCTCCGAGATATGGAGTGGTGGTTCATAAGTTGGCATAGGGTTTTTTGAGGAGAGTTGGCAAAGGGGTTCTTGAAGAGTGGTCTGACTTCTCTATGTTTCAGTACATCCAGTTAATCGCCCATGGCGATGGAAGAGTTGAGAATGGAGGTCAGTTTGCAGCTGATCTCCATTCTCCTGAAGTTGAGTGGGGGCAGGGGTTCAAGGGTGCCCCAGAATGGATGTCTGCACAGTGTCTCTTTGATGAGCTGTTGCTTTCTTTTTGGATTCCACTGGCCAAAACTACTACTGAAAGGCAAAGGGAGACCACCAGGGGTCAGTCATGCACATATAATATAATTTGTGCACATTGTTGGGGCCTCGGCTAGAAGGGTGAACTTGCCCCTCTGACTATGTGTTGACAGTACCAGGCCCCTGTCCCCACCTAATGTTTTGGAAGAAGCCCTGTAACTCTTTTTCCTAATGTTGGATGAGATTCCCAGAGTCTGCCCTCTGTAATGCAGTGTGAGTTGAAGTGCACACATAACTTTCTCCAATTTTGGTGAGTTCTTCTGTAACTGCCCTTGCGAGTTTTCCTATTATTTGCCCTATCTAATGAAGTACCAGATGCAATGTATCTGCTCTTCCTTATTGGGTCATAATTTCCCCAGCTACTGCTCTCCATCAACCTCTCATGCAGTGGGGGCCTATCAGTGAAAATAGACCACAGCAGTTCAAATGAAGTCAACCAATATTTCTAAAAGCCTAGTCTTTCATAAATATTGCCTGGGAAACATTACAGCCTTCCTGTGCATGCACATGATGTCTCTTTCTCCCCGAGAGTCTCTCCTTGGCTTTACCTAGAGCTTCCAAAAAAGGAAGGTAGAGGGCAAAGTCTACACAGCTGAGAAGTTCCCTAGACCGATACCCTTCACTGCCTTACACTATGTACAAGAAGATAACCACATCAGCGCTTGCTAGTCAATTTTCTATTCACTTATAAAGATCACAGGACAAATAGTAAGAAATCTTAGTGGCCTAAAGTTTTTTTCAGCAGAATCCAAAGGACACACGTTCAAAGCTCAGGCTGGTTGGCACACATTACAACCTTCCAAAGCCTATAAAATGCATAGCACTGAGCTGGGTGATAAGAAATATTATTGACTGTATGTTAATTCCACTGAATACAATAGTAGGCGCTGTGCAAAGATAGCTCATCATTGCTACCAGTCTATGGCAGTTGCCTTCTGGGTGGTGCATTGTGGCATTGTGGCATTGTAGCTCTTGACCCAAAGTGTTGTCTTCTGTTAGCCTCCCCCCATTGCATGTGTAGAACCTCCCTGTCACCAAATCACAGGAAGGCACTTTCACAATTCTGTGACTCATCCAACATCATAGAAAGTAAGCTTCCGGGTGAAAATGTACAGTAACAACTACAAACAGCATGCTGCTTTTACCTAAATTAATTTGTGCTCAATTTAACCAATTCAATGTTAGTGCTTACCCCTGCTGCTAAGCCCTTCTTATGGAAGTTTGGGGTAGTTTGCGTGTTAACCTTCATACCGGATATTTCAATAAGAGTATCCTCCCTTAAATTGCATCCATCTTTTCCAACATGCTGATGATTTTAAGGGTACCCAATGTTTGTAGATTCCCCTGGAAATCACTAAAATTCTGCAAAATTGGGTGGGTTTGTCTGGAAAAAAGTGTTCAGTAAAAATGCATATTTTGTTTCTACAACCCCTGACCCTTAGAGCATAACCTATGGGGTCCTGTAATTAATGCACTGCTGTGGGCCACTCCTCTTATGTTCCTGGGTACTATCTAAAGACTAGGTATTATGAAAGAGTTTATCCTATGCTTGCTATTGGATAACACCTTATGACTCTTAGATCAACTCAGTCAATAAACACCGCTAGCTTATATAGTTCATATCTGCTAGTCACACACCTGTTGCTCTGGGGATTACATAGACCATCTACCATGACTACCTGCACCCTAGTTACCCATTGTATGCTATGAGCTATATCCCCTGAGTAAATTCCTTTGAGGCTCACACAAGCATTTATGACACCTAAATTAGAGTAACGTGCCTGCTTTCTATCGCTCATTTCTCTTCCGACCACTGCAAGAATAGGTGTGGCAAACTAGGACCAGATAAGAGCACCAAAATAATTCAGACATCCAACACTGCAATTTAATACTCTTCCAACCAAACATTCCCCTAATAGTGTACCACATGCACCAGGGGTATGGTGAAGTATATATATATGCAACTACAGATGTAATTACAATATGCATATCTACAGTTCCATCTTCTCTAATACACAGTACAGGTATAGTGTATGCGTCTGGGCTGCACACTTCCTTCATACACAGAACAGGTACAAGCACAAGAAACATTAATGCAAGCATGTACAATACATGCACTTCCCTCACACTCACAGAACAGATACCACTCACGCATCCACAGTTAGCTCCCCCCACACCCAGAACAGTTACTTTAAAAGCATTAAAATGAAATCTTCAATGTAGAAACACAGTGCAAGCATCATATGATGTGCATGCTTCCCTATCACAGAAAAGCTGCATTAAAGATGTTCTCAGTGCAAACTTTCATGGGTGTGCATTCATGCTTCCTTCATACACAGAACAGGTGCAAGAACAGGAAACATTGATGTAAGCATGTACAGTACAAACACTTCCCTCACACTCCTAGAACAGGTATACTACTCGCATACACAGTTAGCTTCCCCCACACCCAGTACAGTTATTTTATAAGCTTTACAATGAAATCTTCAATGTAAAAGCACAGTGCAAGCATCATATGATGTGCATACCTCCCTATCACAGAACAGCTACATTACAGATGTCCTCAGTGCACACCTCAATGGGTGTGCATGCATGCTTACCTCACACATAGACCAGGTAAAGGACATACATCGTTCATAAAAGAATCCATCATTCAGTCTGTGGGGGCAGTGCAAAGACCCTTTGTGGATAGGGTGCTCTGCCTCCTCTGTGCTGTTTAACTCCTGTCTATGTGTGCACAAGGATTGGATCCGGTGAGGAAAAAGACTATGACATTGCGTTCCCACTAGTTGCTTGGTGCTTTCAAATATATTTTTGAGAAAATATAAGGATACAAATATTATCTGGGTATGGCAAACAAGTTATTAACAAAGTATAGGCCCTATAACTAGACATTTTGGAAAGGTGTATTGATGTAAATTTAGTTTCAAATGGCAATGTCACAAATTACCACAAAGGGCAACATAAATGACAACTGAAGTAGCCTAGTCTGGATGAAGACTCTGGGCTTTGCTGTCTACTAGATTTTGCAAATCAAGGTGTATAATGGATTTGGGGCCAGATGTACGATCATTGTTTGCAGTCACAAATGGGAAATAGGCCTCTTTGCAACTGCAAAAAAGGATGGTGGTATGTACAAATGCTATTTTGCGAGTATGTGCTCTGAAAATAGTGTTTATGAGTCGCTATAAGGAAGGGGCATGCCAAGGGCCTCCCTTCCTAATAGCGATTCAGAATGGTATGTACCATTGTTTTGCGGGCGCATTTGCGTCGCAAAACACTCAGTTTATCGCCTTATTCAAGTAAGTGGTAAGCCCCTCGCAAACAGGAAGGGGTCCCCAGGGTACCCCTACCCCTTTGTGAATGGGTGCGAAAATATCCTTTAACCCCTTGCATGCTGATGACGAACCCCAGCCGTCATGCACTACAGTGCTCATGTGCTGATGACGGTTGGGGTTCGTCATGGCCCGCCCCTGTTCATTTGTTTACAGCACAGGGGCGGAAACGGGCCAGCAGTGAAGGGGTTAAGACCAGGCAGTGGTCCTAGTAACCACTGCCTACCCTTAAAAATGAAAAGACATTTTTTTTAAACACATCCCGTTTTCCTTTGAGGGAAGGGGCTGCATTTGGAAAAAAAATAGTTGCTTTATTGAAAAATCAAACACAGACATGGGATTCTGCTGTCCCCAGCAGGCCACCATCCCTGTGTTTGCAGGCCATTATTAATGAGGCAGGTCCCTTGCAATCCATTTGGAAATTGTAAACAGTGTCTCAGACACTGTTGTACATCCCATTTTGTGTGTAGCAAATTGTGAGTCGCAAAATAGAATGGTCGTACATATGGCCCTTTATGTTTAGTATTTGGGGCATGACATTGACAAAATTTGATGACATGGTGTGATAGGTCCAAATTACTACTGCATATATAAAAAATAGCACTGGTAAAGTGAATAGTTTTCCATGCCCCTCAGCCCCCACAACAAGCTTGCACACCTGGCTTGAAGTGGTAGTGGTTCTTGGGATGTAGTGTGTGCATATGGAGATGGAGATTGAGAAGGCTGACTGTAATGATCCCAGGAGTCATCTGAGCATAGCCACTCCATTAATTTATTTAAATGTCTGGTTAAGATTCCCACCTCTGTGTCTTTCTGAGTACTTGCATTTTTTTAACTCCTGATTAATGCTCAAAATAATTATAAGGGATAGAAAATCCATAGTTTGTGTGTGTGTGTGTGTTTCTTCTTTGCCATGTAGTAACCTTGAATCTTAGTCCAAGATCCTATGCACTTTGATGTGTGTATGTATGCAAGTAAAAAATGTAGGTGTGCATTGCATAGGTACCTGGGTGAGACAGGCCTATTGGTTCCATTTTGGAAGACTCTGACCTGTACACAAAATGCGGGTGAGTTTACGTTCACATTGTATTGCTGATATTCCTTAGACTGGAAGGAGGGAATCTAGACACTGAGGGGTTGATTACAATGTTATTTGGAAACCATTCTGAACAAATTGGTTTCGGAATCATTTCTGACAGACTCGTGTTCTGCGAATCTGACTGACCAATTACGAGGCTTCCCAACATCGATCGGTCAGACTCGCATTGACTTCAAAGGGAGCCTTTGTTCCGAACGAGAACACAGGCTCCCACTGAAAAAAGGGGTGTTTGGGGAAATCCATGCAGCCTGTGACCCTGTCTACCACACTGTGCATGCAGTGCAAGAATGGGCCCCTGGGTGCCCCCACAAGCCCCACCTGGACGCCTACGGGTGAAGGGTGGCCTACTACGTGCTCCCAAAGTCAGATTCCGACAGCTCTTACGTGTCAGGCTGACCAAATCAGAACGACTGTCCGAATCGGTCATCATAATCGCTCGTTCAGAAACCGTGTCAATAGAGATGTACAAATCGGCTCCGAGCGACTCGGGCTGCCCAAATGCTGTTTGGAAACAATTCAAACAGCTGAAAAGGTTTCTTTGCATCGTAATTGGTCGCCCGGAAAGGTGTCCGATTTGGTCAGAAACATAGGTCCAGAATTGGATTTGCCAAATGCAAAACCCACTGAGAGACTTTCCCGACGGCATCGTAATCGACCCCTGAGTTGGGAAAGAGGAGATAGGTGCCCCCTGTCAATTAGTTCCTTTCTGAGATGGAGATCTGCTATTGATGATGCTATTAATAGTGAGAGAAACCAGACAACTACTGTGCAAGCTAAGCTGATGTCTGCTGATAGGCAGGTTCTCAGACATGAGTGTACATCACCTGGAGTCGAATTTGAAGGAAAAACTGCCTTATTTGTCCTGGGAACCCAAGGAGTCCTGCCTGAGCAAAGGGAAAAGAGCGAGCAAGAGAAGCTGACCTTTGGAAGGTAGCTAGAAGCTGTTGACCCTGTTCAAGGGTCCATACACCAGAAACTTGCTGTGATTGATGTGGTCCACCCTTTGACCCAGTCACTGAGATCCTCAGAAGAACTAAGGTTCTTCAGAAGCATACCCAAGTAGTTTTCCATGTCATACCCATCATTACCACCTAGGCAATTCAAGTATACGCTGATAGAATGGCCCAGCTGAAGCTAGGATCGAAAATTGCTCCATTACACCCACTGCTTGCCTGAAACCTTGAAAGCATGACCGTGACATTGCCAACTATGTTCATTGCAGTTCTGCCTGTCCTGAAAGCAAAGACAGCAAACACGTGACACTGACCAAGCAAGTCCCTTAGTGAGTGGTTAGCCCTGTACTGACCCCAAAATGTACCAAGTGGACTATGCTGATCTGAAGATTAAGGTCACTGCTTCAAGGCACTACTTGCAGAAGTAACAATTTGCAAATGAGGCACTGAAGATCCCAGCACCCAATCAGACTACTGCTATTGTGCTTCCTCCAGTGCCTTGAAGTACCCTCTCTTCACAGGTGTTCACATCTGGAGAAGCGGTCTGCTGAATTGCCTTCACCCTGGATTTCCCAAGTAAAACCAACAGAGTACTCACCAGAGTATTATATCCACTGAATCTATAAGGCTCACCAGCACCGAAAGACTAAACAAGGGACCTAACGCCAGAAGCTGCTGCTGCTCCTGCTTCCCTCCAATGATTTGATGTGTGGCCTGCTACTTCACTACCTGATAAAAACTGATACGAGCCATGAGCTTGGTCAAGCAAACCAATAATGTACCCGCCCACCTGAAGAAGATAAACCCCAGTTCTTCACCGCAAAGACAAAGGAGTGGGTAAGAGCCTACATGAACTCTCCAATCTCACTAAGAGTGACTGTGTACTAAGAGTGGGGATGGAACACTGCACCCGAGCTAGAGACCAGGCCACCTAAAAATCCAAACCATAAAGGGACGTGAGAAGAGAAGAGAGTGACTATCCAAGCCATTTTGAAGCACATAGGATTTGCACCCAAGTATGTGGTATCGAGCACATTACTGTAGTGTGTAGTATTGTGCATTTATGTAAAAAAAGTGCTTGCCATTTTCAAAAGAGAAGCACTGGAATGGACAGTTATATTAATGCATTGCTGGGTGTGAACCCTCACACTAACCTCCTTGAGAAACCTGTGACTGCTTGCCATTGCTACCATTAAGAGTCAATAGCTCAAAGGGTTGGACTTGGCCCGTTCGCAGAGTCATATTAGGACAGATCTTAAGACAGTAGAAACAAGTGACCCCAGCACCAATGGCTGGGCTGTGGCCAAGCCCAAAAGGAGGTCTGCCACAAAATAATGAGTTAAACGTGGCTTATTGTTGCGTGTTGCATAGTGGTCAAACATTTTTATACATTGTCTTAATTGTATTAATTGCCCAGTTGTGTGGAATAGGTTGAGGAATTTTCCACACATGGTAAATACCGTTACCCCAGGATGAGGGGCCTCATTTATAAGGCCATGCATCACTTTTACGCCGCCGGTGCGTCACTTTTGTGACGCACCAGCAGCGTAAAAAATGTGCCTTGTTGCACCATATTTACAAAGTGACTCATCTAGGTAGATGCGTCACTTTGTAAACCCCTGTGCTACATTATACCTACGCCAGGTATAATGTATGCAGGGGGGCTTTCTGACGCAAGAAAGGGTCATAGAAGTGACGCAGTGAAATCTATAAGATTTCACTGCGCCACTTCTAGGACACAAATGCGTCAATTTCTTACGCCTGCCTCACAGCAGGCGTAAGACTGACGCAGGCCCTTTCACATGGTACTTGCTCCATGTGAAAGGACACATTGCTGGAGTTGCATCACTTTTGTGACACACTCTAGCAATGCGTCACTTTTGCGCCATACAGATACGTCAGAAATACTGACGTATCTGTAACTCCTTGCACCATGATACGTCATACTGCAAATATGACGCATCATTGGTGTCGCAAGGAGAGCGCAGTGAAAAGTGAAGCATCGCTGTTTAACGCAGCGATGCGTCACTTTTCATAAATGAGGCCCGAGGTATTTACCATGAGTTGTAAATACCTCATTTCGAGTTTCCAACATGAAAATAAGGCATGACATGCAGAATAATCTTCTACAACACGAGAATTGTGTATGAGTTGACTTTTTTGAGACCTTTTCCACCCAATAAATTTTGACAATATACAAGAGGAAAATTGTGATGTTGTGATAGTTAGTACATAACTCGTAATACTGATCCCTGTGAAAAGCTTTATCCATTAAGTTGTAATGAAGGCCTCAGTGTTGTAACTTTAAATTTGTGGACAATGGGGTTCAGGGAATTATGGGGCATATTACCAAGGGCTATTATTGCCGCATTAGCGGGACTTTTTCCCGCTAATGCGGCGATAATTTCATCGCCCTATTATCAAGCTGTTTCTAACACCAGTTAGCGACAGCTTGTAGGTGATAGCGGGCATTTAGGGGCCCACTTTGCATATCAGCGATAATTATCGCTAATGACATGCATAGTGGGCGTGCCAAGATGTTAGCGACTAAAAACAGTCGCTAACATCGCTATCTCCGATTACTAACTTTTGGAAATATTCGCGCTAAGCGCAAATATCTCCAAAAGCTAACGCCTGCCCTGAGCAGTTCTTAGCCATGTTATCCAATGGTAGGTGGATAACATGGCTAAGAGATTAGCTCGGTGATGCATGAATAGCGCTGACTTTTCAGCGATATTCATGCATTTCGGACGATTTTTATCGCTTAGGAGATAAACCTTGATAATAGCAAGGCTCCTAAGCGATAAAAATAGGTGAAGCACAGCGATTAAATTATTGCCGCTAACCAAGCATAGCGATAATTATCACTTATGCTTGCTAATATGCCCCTATGTTTTTTTCTTTTGAGATTAACGAATTTAAAAAAGAACTAGAGACAAAATATTCAGTTAACACAACAAGGGATATTATTCTCTGTGGCCTGATTCACAAAGATAAACTTGCATTTATGTGCAGATTTGGGATTATTTGCTAATCACAAAGGTATTTTATTAGTAGTATCTTTATGACTGCAGAGTCTCCACACATAAAAGATAGTGCAGTCCAATTTTTTATGAGCAGAGACTCCGCAGTCCTAACGATACTACTCGTAAAACGCCTTTGTGAATAGAAAACAATTGTAAACTCGCACAAAACTGCAAGTTTATCTTTGTGAATCAGGTCCAATGGGCTTTTTGAAAAGCCTTAATTTGTGCAATTTATGTGCTTTATATGTGTTGATTACAAAAACAATAATACTGAAAATAGACACTGGAACAACATAAGCAACTCGTGAAGGAGAATAGCACGGGATAAAAGATAAAGAAACAGGGCAACCTTCTACAGGTGGGAAAACAAAATTCATGTTATCAATTTTGTAGGCATTGGTAACATTTTTAATGGTTTTATTGACAAAGAAGATGCATTCCTTTTGTTAATATTTGCTACATTTCTGTTTCAGGAACGCATAATACTAAAGTGGAAGATAGTGGCTCAGAAGATTCCTGCTGTGGGGTTGCCTGGCAGGAGTCCATTATCACTAGTCCCCTTGTCTGCTACAAAAACAGCTTTTTACATTTCAAGGACTGCCAGGCTAATGTGAATTTCAATGTTTGGGCAGTAAAACATGTTCATTCAGGCATTACTTAATTAGAGATGTTTTATTTATTGACAGCCTGAAATATACAGCAAGTCTTACTCCAGTCAAAGCTCAAAACAAATAAAGCAGGACGAACCTTAAAGAAACCTCATTCTGATATAATAGTCCACTCCAATAAATTACCCTATATATACACATTATATAGGCATGCATCACCTAAGGAAACATTTAATATGAACATCTACGATTAGAGTTAAACTTCATGCCATGTCCTGATGAGGATAGGGGAAAAATGACAGTTCGCTTATTCTGCATGTTTACATATAATTCCCCTCAAAACTCTTTGGACTTTCCACATTTATAACATTAAACACTCCTTTTACACAGGGGACTTTCTCACTTATCAATTGGGAGCTCAGACAAAGAGTTAACAATGCAAAACACAGAGGGGCATATTATCAAGGACAGGCGATTACATTATCGCCGCTTTGATCGGCAGGAAACTGCCGATAAAGCGGCGATAATGGCCTTGATAATATGCTCTATGAATTCCAATCGAAGCCTATGTTAGATGTGAACACATCTAACATGGGCTTCGATTGGAATTCATAGAGCATATTATCAAGGCCATTATCACCACCTTATCGGCAGTTTCCTGCCGATAAAAGCGGCCATAATGTATCGCCTGTCCTTGATAATATGCCCCAGTGATCTCTCAGAACGTAGCTCTTCTCGTCCAATTAAATAATTGAAGGGCCAAATAAAGTCCCTAAAATAAAACTTACAAATGTGGTTACATGGCAAATATTTTGCATTTCTAGGAACTTGACAACTGCACGGGCAAACAGAGGTTGGGGGAATGACCTAATCAGGGGCGGCCTTAGGCATGTGCAAGCTGTGCACCTGCACAGGGCCGCCAAACCCCAGAGGCCGCCACACCAATATATATCCTAAATATAATAATCCTCTGAGGATGGATACATATTTGCGTGGCGGCCCCTGGCAGCGATTTGGCGGCCTCCGGCTCTGTTCCACTTCCAAACACCCTGACCCCCCTTCTTCACTGCGTTCCTTCGGGAGCCCCCTACCTACGCTCCCTGCCCAGGGCCGCCATGAACCTAGAGCCACCCCTGACCTAATGATGCACAGAGCACATTAGAATTGCTATACGGTCCAAGCTGTTTCCATACCGGCTTTAACTGTAAAGAACGGGTCGTAAATATGCCGGGCATGCAAAACCAAAAAAAACATGGGAGACGGATTCTGCCGGGGATTACACCGTAGAAACGCAGTGGATTTGGGGACAGACCACTTGGCAGTGAAGGTAGGCAGCGGGAGTACTCCCAGTCTAAACTGAAATATTGCTTCCTGTCCATTGGTGTCATAATAAAATCCCAAAAGGGCTCATAGCTACAAAACGACTTAAAATTACACAGGATGCAGTGGAACTATTTGCTCGGGATGTCGATACTTGTTACACTGTGCCAGTACTTCTGTTTTAAGAGATCTTTGGAGGGAAAGTGTCCTGTAGTGGGAGCCTCCCATCGTTCAGTCATACCAAGGGAGAGTAACTGCTCTCTAATGAGTTGTAACCAGGGGATTTTGTGAAAGCGATCTGCACTAATTACGTCCTGTAAGGTGGTGGCATAGTTAGCAAGTTCAGGTGTTGTGCAGATTCACCTCCAGTCTAAAAGGGGGCATATAGTATATACAGTAAGGAAAAACATTACAGTTAAAAAATAAACAAGGAAAAATAAACTACTAAATGTAGGTAAGAAGAGCAAATGTTAAAGATAAAAATAAATTAAATATAATTTGTGGATCAGGTATTATAAAAATTATTGTATACATTTTGAATCAAATGTGTCCTGTGGGAGTAGAAACAAAAACAATTTAAACACGTTTTGAGGACCCCTTATTTGGTTCCCAAAAGTTGCCATTAGAGAGCAGCCTCGTTGTTGTTTAAAGCATGTCTGATAGGGAATAGTCTTACCAGAGACCAGATTTGGAAAACAGACCTTTATGATTCAAATCTCCTTATTAGATTTCAAGATGCAATAAAACATGCCATTACCATGATCGCACTTGGTTCAATCTTTGTAGCATGAATATAAATAAACACAACAGTTCCCAAACTCCCCCCACCCAACCCCTGGAACCATAGTGGGCCTAGTATGTCATGACGTGCCAATCTAGCGAATGCTCTCATGGAGGGAGTCAATAATAGTATCCGTTAAGCGAAGAAGACGATTATATTTGGGAAAGGTTAGTTCCTGGAATTTGGTGGATAGTGTAGAGATATAGGGGTGCCACAGTTCAACATATGAGGTGCCCTATGCTGAAAGAGTCAGGGACAGCCTCTCCAACCTTAAGATGTACTAGAGGTGATGAAGTCATCATAGGTGTGTGGAAGTCTGAATCATGCCCCAGTGTGTTAGGGTATTCTGCAGGGCCGTCCCAGAGCCAACTCAATCTGCAGTCCTCTGCGTGATTTGAAGGGAAAGGTGATCTTATTGGGCAGTCCGAGAACTGTATAGACAGAGAATTGGGAGAGATGGGTGTTGAGATGAATGTCTATGTCATCTAGCAGTTGTGTCCAGTAGCTGGAGAGCATTGGGCATTCCCATAAAAGGTGCAGTAAAGTCCAGGGGGATCCACAACTAGCTTATGTAGGCTCACTGGCATAAGAGACCAAGAAGTAGTTATTTTAGTGGCCGTCTCTATGCTCTGGTATGAGCTGTATGTCATGCACAGTAATATACTGCTTCCCACTTCTTTTGGGGCAATGTGAGTCCCAGCTCCAGTTCTTAACGCCTTTGACTTGTCAATTTAGTCTGCGGGGAGTGGGCGTAATAGGCCATATAGTTCGGTGATTAAGCGTCTGTCTGAAGTCTTGGTTATCAACAATTTTTCAAAAGCAGTAAGGGGACATTGTGCCCCGGATATATGATGTTAGCACGCATACATTTAGCACACATACCATTACCACGCATTTTTTACAACGCAGGACCCATTACAACGAATGGCTTTACAACGCATTACACTGCAACGCAGATACTATTACAACGCATACCATTACAACGTAAGTATAGGTAAGTATATAATATTTTAAAATAATGTAACTAATAATTATCTAAATATTTTAATTAATTATATTAATTTTTATTTAAGAATTTGTAATTATATATGTTAAAAAAAACCTGTACCCCATAACCCAAACCTAGCCCTGAACCCTAAAATACCCCTGTACCCCATAACCCAAACCTAGCCCTGAACCCTAAAATACCCCTGTACCCCATAACCCAAACCTAGCCCTGAACCCTAAAATACCCCTGTACCCCATAACCCAAACCTAGCCCTGAACCCTAAAATACCCCTGTACCCCATAACCCAAACACAGCCCTGAACCCTAAAATACCCCTGTACCCCATAACCCAAACCTAGCCCTGAACCCTAAAATACCCATGTACTCCATAACCCAAACCTAGCCCTGAACCCTAAAATACCCCTGTACCCCATAACCCAAACCTAGCCCTGAACCCTAAAATACCCCGTACCCCATAACCCAAACCTAGCCCTGAACCCTAAAATACCCCTGTACCCCATAACCCAAACCTAGCCCTGAACCCTAAAATGCCCCTGTACCCCATAACCCAAACTTAGCCCTGAACCCTAAAATACCCCTGTACCCCATAACCCAAACCCAGCCCTGTACCCTGAAATACCCCTGTACCCCATAACCCAAACCCAGCCCTGAACCCTAAAATACCCCTGTACCCCATAACCCAAAACTAGCCCTGAACCCTAAAATACCCCTGTACCCCATAACCCAAACCTAGCCCTGAACCCTAAAATACCCCTGTACCCCATAACCCAAACCTAGCCCTGAACCCTAAAATACCCCTGTACCCCATAACCCAAATCTAGCCCTGAACCCTAAAATACCCATGTACCCCATAACCCAAACCTAGCCCTGAACCCTAAAATACCCCTGTACCCCATAACCCAAACCTAGCCCTGAACCCTAAAATACCCCGTACCCCATAACCCAGTACCCCATATAAATGTTTTAAAAAAAGATAAACTTACCTATACTTACGTTGTAATGGTATGCGTTGTAATAGTATCTGCGTTGTAGTGTAATGCGTTGTAAATACATGCGTTGTAAATACACTTGCGTTGTAATAGTTTCGTTGTAACAGTATTTCGTGGTAAAAGATGCGTGGTAACAGTTACATACCTTGTGCCCCTGATGGACTGAAGGGTGCATCAACAAGTGCTGGATTTAGAGGTAAGTGTAGCGTCTCTGATTCAGGTAGTGCAGAATCAGAATGAAACTGATCAAAAGGCAGTGGTCCTTCTTCATCAAATAAATATCCTATAGATCGGCAGCCAGCTTTCTGCCAGTGCTGGAACTCTATCTGGTTCATTTCTGGAATGAAGTCTATATTCCCCACTATCGGTGTCAACAGGGATGGAAACAATGTCTGCCCTTTCCGTTCACTCACTCGGTCCCAAATTTCTAGGGCAGATTTGTTAATCAGCAATATGTAGATGCTTCTCGTCAGGCAGGCATATGGAGATAGGGGATTCTCCACAAGTATTACCCCTCAGTGGTTCTATCCATGAAAAGCCAGTGCTTTTCTGATTCCTCCCAAGACCATTTCAGTAGGAACCAGTGTTGTGTTGCTTGGAAATAATGTAAAAGATTCAGAATACCCTATCCCCCCACCCCAACAGTCCTATAGCTCTTCTGTTTCTGCATTTGGGAGTGACCGTCAGCCCACACAAAGAGATGCATGTATTGTTGCAAAGATTGAATAGTTCCAGCAGGCAGTTCAACCGTGAAGGCTTGAAATAAAAATAAAAGCCTAGACAGGGTCGACATTTTCAGGGCTTCCACACAGGCAAGCTAAGTTGTTATGGCCTACATCTGGACAGATCTGCCTTCATCTGTTGACGTAGGGACTTATTTTTATAAGGTGCAATCACTTTAGCCGTGTGGGCAAGCTGAATACTCAAGTAGAGAATGGAGGTGGTCATCCATCGTGTGGGATAGATGCTTGAAATGGTCGCGACAATGGCCGCTGAGAGTGAATGATTCAGGGCCAGAGATTTATGAACATTGATAGGGAAACCTATTGCTTGCCTAAAGGTCTCTAATTCTGCTAGAAAGACCGGGAGTGAAGTAGACAGCTCCTTCAGGGCCACCAGTATGTCTTCAGCATAAAGGCTGATAGTATGTTTCTCCCCTCTGAAAGAAATCTCTTTAATGCCAGGGTTTTCCCAAACGCTCTGGGTCAAAGGCGCCATATAGAGTGCAAAAAGCAGGGGTCAGAGGGGACACCCTGATGTGTGCCACTACAGATGGGAAACATAGTGATATATGATCGTTCATGAGAACAGTCGCACATGGCCGGCCTTTTTGCTAAGAATCCATGAACAGAATCTCCCACTGAGTCCAAAATGTAGGAGCATGGCTTTTAGGTGTGGCCAGTGAACCTGATCGAATGTTTTCTCAGCATTGATGGTCAAGAGCAGCTGCTCCCAATCCAAAAGTTGGGCTTTGTCAATTAGGTGCAAAACTTGTTTAGTATTATCAGTGGATTGGCGGTGTGGTATGACAACCACCTGGTATGGGTTGCCAAGGCTTGGTAGGAGAGGGCACACGCATCATGCCAATATGCCAGTGAATAGCTTTATATCCACACTGAGGAGGGATATTGGGTTATAGGAGGTGTATTGGCGCATGTCCTTAAGGAGTTTTGGGACAATGACAATGGAGGCCTCCAGCACGGAGGGTGGGATCGAGTCCGGCCGTCAATGGAGTTGAACAGTCGAGTGAGAAGAGGAGCAAGAGTTGAGCAAAATGTTTTGTAAAATGACCCAGGAAATTTTAAGAGTTTCTGTTGGGGGATGACAGAGATAACATCTTCAATCTGGATTTGGCAGTCGAGGTCAATTGCTTGCTCCAGGGACAGTCTCAAGTTGTGAGCCTCTTGAAGATAGAGGTCTGGGCTCCTGCAGGAAGAGTTTGCTCTTAAAGAGCTCTGTATAGATGTCCCAAAAAGTGAAGTCAACGGCAGAGTCTCCGGTAAGTTCAGAGCCATAAGGCTCTAAGATAGAGTGGACTTCCATTGCTTGTCTCTGTCTGTAGTCTATTGGCCAGGAGCCCCCTGCATCTGTCTTCTCTGATATAAAAAGGAGTGGTGAGTCCTAAAAGCAGTGTACTCCGGATGTATGACGTTACAACGCATGCTTTTACCGCGCATGCCGTTACTACGCAGTTTTTACAACGCATACCATTACAACGCATAGCGCTTTGGGGTGCTGGATAGTGAATAGTTTAATTTACTATTCCAACTCCAGTCCCCGTGGATAGTAGGGAAGGTGTTGGATAGTAAATTAAATCTATTCCCTATCCTAGGGCGCCCCCCCAGCGCAATGAGTTGTAATGCTTTGCGTTGTAATGGTTGCGTCGTAATGGTAGTGCGTTGTAAAAGTTTTGTTGTAAAGGCTGTTTACCATGTACTCCACTCTATGAGGATCGATACCTGCTAGCTATATCCAAGCAGTCTCCAGCTGGCACCAGAATCGGAGGGTGGGCACCGGTGCACTTGTGAATAGGTTTGAGTTCCTGTACCTGGTGGGTCAATCATTTTTTCTTGCAGGAAGAGCTTGCTCTATATAGAGTTCCTTATAGATGTCCCGAAAAGTGGAGTCAATGGCAGTGTCTCCGGTAAGTTCAGAGCCATAAGGCTCTAAGATAGAGTGGACTTCCGTTGCTTGTCTCTGCCTGTAGTCTATTGGCCAGGAGCTCCCTGCATCTGTCTCCTCTGATATTAAAAGGAGTGTTGAGTCCTAAAAACAGTGTACTCCGCTCTATGAGGATCAATGCCTGCTAGCTATATCCAAGCAGCCTCCAGATGGCACCAGAATCGGAGGGTGGGCACCGGTGCACTTGTGAATTGGTTCGAGTTCCTGTACCTGATGGGTCAATCATTTTCTCTTGCCTTGGCGGGGCTTATTGTCCGCCGCAGAGATCTCGATCAGCTACCCTCTAATTACCACTTACATAGTTTCCCAGAGTGTATAAATGGAAAGTTCTGTAGTGTTGTTTATGGCTAGAAAGTTAGTCAGCACCTTATTCATTTGCTGCACCACCGAAGATCTGTGGCGAAGGGTCTTGCATATTCGCCAATTTTCAGGTGATGGCTGTAGTAGTTGAAATGTTAAAGTAAGAGACAACACTTCATGATCAGACAGGGAGCAGGGTATTATCTCTGGATTTGCTACCAAGGGTTGGAGGTCTGTCATACCCAAATGTGATCTGTACGACCATATGATTTATGGGCATCTGAGTAGGAGTATAATCACATGTATGTTAGTGTAATGTACACCATATGTCCCCCAAACTTATCTAGCTCAGCCAACGCACCCCCTCTCTAGAGAGAGCCCTAGTCTGATCTTGATGTTCCGCTAATCTATCCAGATCATTGTTGAACACTAAATTAGGAGCACCTCTCAAGAGCACCAAACGGTACCATGTTGATTTCACCTCAGCCACTGCGCGGTGCAGGAAGTGTTCTTGTCCCTCATTGGGAGTGTAAATGGCCCCCAGTGTAAAAGTGTGATATCCTAGGGCCACTGAGTGAGCCAGTAACCTACCCCTGATTTCAGCCTGCTTGGGGCCTATCTAGCCTAGGAAGGAATGGAACACTAAGATTGCTACTCCCGCCATCTTAAAAGGGTTGGAATAGAAGAGTTGTTTCAGGAAAGCCTGTGGCCGATCTCTGGCAATCAGATGTGTTTCCTGGAGAATGCAAAAATGCACCACGGAATTCTTTAGGTGTGACAAAATTTCCTGGCATTTAACCGGGTTATTAAGATCCTTTTGCTTAAGAGTGAGGATTTGTATATTATGAAGCATTATAAAGGCATGGTGAGTGAGTAAGAAGTCGTGTGAACCAAAGGTATGTGTTCTGTTAGTGTTGCAGGACCTGAGGCATGAGGAGTCAAGAGCGAAATCTGATGACAACAAAGACCATTATCTACTGGTTCCCCCAAAAATAACTTTCAAAGATAGGAAAACAAGGTTAACAAAAAGGGAAACACTGTCCAGTAGAGTCAAAATACGGGGTCAAAGCCCTCAGAGTTTTGTCCCCCTCCCCCTCTCAATCTACCAGCTGTAAAGAAAGGAAAGACATCACAGCCAGGATCATGTCTCATCTGCAGCAGAGGTGTCCCCGAAGAGCGTCTTTAGATGCAACTGCTCTCTGGTCGCTGGGTCAGGACGAAGCTCTGGTTTTCCACCACCTCTGATGCCTGCGGGACCCCCCCTGTTTCTGGATGGGCTGGAAGTCAGCAAGAGGGGAATCATCAATGCCAAATAATTGACACACATCTTCAATGATTCAGAGTTGGTGAAGTGTTCTACTTAGACAGAAGATAATCCGGAATGGGTGCCCCCATGAGTATGCTATGTCTTTACTCCTAAAGTGAGCCTTGACTGGGTGGAATTCTCTGTGTTTCTAGAATGCAGAGCGATTGCTCTTGGTATAACGTAGGTTTGTGTCCTTTAAACTGTACCGGGTGCTTGTCTCTGGCTGCACACAGGATATGTTCTTTGGGTGCAAAATTGTGTACAGATACTAATATGTCAACTGATGGTGCAGAGTCGGGTCATTTTCAGGGCCCCCTCTGTGTGCTCTGTCTACCTTTATATTGAGCCCCGTGACACTGACAGAATCGATCTGAAGAGGTCTGTGATGAACAGAGCTATGCTAGTTGCCTGGACCCCAGTGGATATGCATTTGATGCATATATGGTTACACCTCAACCTATTTTAGAAATCCTGGATGGATCTGCAAGGATAGTTGTTGGTCTTTTAGGGAAATAACCTCCTGTTGTAGCTGCTCAGTCACTTCATCTTGGCTTGCGTCATGGTCTACAAGGAGGAAACTCTGTTGCCAAGGCTCTTTATGTCTTGGCGGTCCTCCCTAAGATCTCCTGAGAGGTCTTGCTTGAGGGTCTGAAGATCGTCCAGGAGGGAGGCAAAAAGGGATTCCAAAAAAGAGCATGTTACTGGGTCATCTTTGTCATCACTGTCGCGAGGGAGGTGCGGGTCAGCGCTTTGAAACCCAGCAGATTTAGTGAGCATGTCTTTCAGCAATTGATCCTTTTTCCCACGCCCAGTAGCCATTGTTCCTAGTGGCGATAAGGAGCAGGCCAATAAGAGGGTGGGGCAAGACCTCCCATGCTCCCCAGCCAGAAAGAGGGCCTAAGGGCAATAAAGTAATAAATGGTCCCATCGCTATGCAGTGCAGTCCCAGGATGCCAATGGTCTAAAGGTCAATAGCCGATGGCGACCAACACTATTCACTCATAGGCAGTGACTGGTTGGTGAAGGAGTCATGTCACAGCAGTATATGGATCCTGGTGAGCTTATGGGTTCTAATGGGTGGATGCATGGTCCGCACCAGACAGTCAGGGCACCAAGCTTGGGAGGATTTTGGTGGTGAGGCCCGGAATAGTAGTGCTGACCCTCAGCAAGCACCCAGGGTGCAGTCTCTGTATCTCAAATAATTGTCTCAGTGGTGCTGGAATCCATGGAATTGGGTTCCGGCCCCCATGTCACCCAGGCAGCTCCTCAGATCACAAAACAAGGGAGGGGTCCGGTAGGCCGAAGGGTGTATCCTGCAGTAGTGACAAACAGATAAGGTCCCTGCAGATCTGGGCTGAGATCAGGTGGGTGCCCCAATTGCCCTTTGCAAGACAGAGGTAGGCCCAAGCACGGACTCACCCGGCCAAACCACCCAGGGGGGACCTCTCAGAAGTGCAGTGTCTGGGGGCCCTCAAATCGGGTGGAGGGGAGTACCCAAGAGAAACCCATATACTGGAAGGTAGGTGCCTCTCATCTAGTCTGAAGCCCTAGCCTGTGTATGACACCAGCTTTCCCAACCGCGAAAGAGAACCACCTTAAATGGAGCAAGGCGGATGCTGGTACCCACAAGAAGTCCATGTGTTTGCCCCATCTTCGTGGGCTTGAGCTGTCACCAGGAGCAGGCGGAGGTCTTTAGTAGTGCAAAGGGGTGACCCTACTCTTTCCTCCGGCCCGATGCAGTGTGCCTGCGGATCGAACAGCGCCAATCAAGCCAGCCAGGGGACCGTGATGGAACAGCACTCACCACTCACAAAAATAGTAAACAACTGAGACTCCTGAGTTGTATTTTCTTAATCAGCTATATGCACTGAGAATTACTTTCCAATCTATTTCTTAAGTGGAGTTTGTGAAAAATATGCTTAAACAAAAGTACATCCTTGTAAGGAGTCTAGTCCCTCAGGAGCAGCATGCCGCACAAAGAATGCCTCTTCGTAGCATTAATTCTATATTGCAAGATTTCACTGAGTCATCCAGCAGAAAATATATTTTAGGGTGGTGCTGCCAGAGAAAAGTTCGGAAACGTCAAAAGGAACACTGTCAGGGGCGGCTGGTGATATTTGAAAGTGGTGGGCTGTTAAAAAATCAGATGACTGATGTGTATCAAGCGAGCGTAGCGAGCTAGCCCAACTGTCATAAAGGCGGCTTTTTGGGCAGGGGGGGGGGGTACTTCCCTTGAGAACATTGTGATTGGGCAAACGATGCATTTCCAAGTGAATTTGAGACAGTAAGAAGGTTAATAAGGCACTTGTGAAAGTGTACTTATGACTTCAATAAAAAGGATTTCACATGAAAATGATATAGGTGGCTGCTTATTCAGTATAACCACAGAATGACATCACTTTTCTCTAGGATACACACTCAAATTACAGCCTGCATCAATGATTGCCATTGCTTTTATATACTAAAGCAGAGGTCTTTGAACTTTTTCCCCTGAGGCCCCCAAACCAAAATATTTTAAAGTTGGGCCCCCCTTCAGAACTCTATGACAATGACTGGTGAGTTGAGTGGCGGGAATGAGCACGGGGTAGGTGCTTATGAGGTAATTTCATGGATACATTTTCAGTAGCCCATAATCCACAATAAATCTGAAACCTACAAAGAGCAAATTCAGCAAACCAAAAGAGAAATTGGACAACAAATTCTGCTCCCCATAATCAGTGTGTTGTGTTCACCTTCCACATCTGGCGCCAATGCAACTGCACCTGTTGCACTAGTGATAGATAGCAGCGACCATGAGTTAAAGGATATCTCCTATGTCTCTTTCACCTGTCTCCCTTCAATGTCTAATAATCACTACAGTCTTGAAACAGGCTCTGTACCATTTGTTTTTTGGGTGTTCTATTCAGCACAAACTCGGCCCAAGGGTATTGCAGCGCTCCTTTACATGAGCACCAGTTACATTACACAGGGTCAGATTACTTGTTTTGTTTTTAGGCACATGGAGATCAAGGGTCCGATGTAGGTAATCCCAGATTACCAATTCTTAAATACCGAATCATACCGATTCGGTATTTAAGAACAGGCAAATGGGATGTAGGTAATTTTACCAAAAAAAATACCGAATCGGTAAGTTTCGGTAATTACCGAATCGGTAAATACCAATTCGGTAATTGCCATTCATTCCTATGGGCCTGGAGGCCTATAGGAATGAATGCCAATTGCCGAATCAGTATTTACCGATTTGGTAAAAGGGGGAAACATTGAAGGGTGGCAAGGTGTCACTTTGACACCCTGTTGCACCCCTCAATTGTGTATGGGTGCACATGTTGCAGACATACATGCCCTAAGGGCATGTATTTGTACAACATGGCACTGTTGAAAAAGCAAAAAAATGCTTTTTCCAAGGTTTTCATTATTTACCATCAACTTGTAGTTGGTGGTAAATAACGAATCCTAAAAGGGAAAAGCACTCATTTGAGTGCTCCCTACATAGGAAAATCGGTAATTTACCGATTCGGTATTTGAAGGAATCAGTAATTTACCGATTCCTTAAAATACCGATTCTGTAAATTACAGAATCAGTAAAATGCCCACCTACATCTCATTTTCCAAATACTGGTCGGTAATGGCCGAAATTACTGAATTTCATCCGTTACCGACCGGTATTTGCCTACCTACATCTGGCCCCAAGTGATTTGCCAACGGGACGTTGAGTCAACATCGGGAGCCAACATAGGCTTGAACTATTGAAGCCACTTGTAGGTCTTGGAATTCTTTTTAATTGTGAGATTTAATGTGATGATGTCTGAAATGTTTCAGCGCTCTGTCCATCAACTTATTGTCTTTGCTTTGGATGCCCTAAAATGACAGGGGAAGCCCAGACGTGGGTCCCTTGCTCACTTTGCCACTGGATTCATGCTATTCTGGCTAATGAGGGGTGTTACCCCGAAACCAGTCCCAGAATGCTTGTTCCGGTCCGGGGAAGACCTGGCTGGGCAGTTCGGACTGGACTGTTCCCATGAGGAACAGGGTTAACACGTATTTGCGTATAACTGGGTCTGAACTAGGATGACAAAGTGAGCAAAAGAACACTGATGGATTCAACCCAGATCTAATGTGACTTGGGCAGAGTGCCTGAAAAGTTTCAGCGCTCCGTCCTTCATCTTATTTTGTTTACACTGTGAGAGTGTCACCAGTTGAGTTCTTGAGTGCATCTTTTTAACAAACTCTCATCAAATGTTTCCAGATGTAGTCTGATTACTTTTTACTAAAATATATAGGTAAAAATTATGACTTACATATTTTCTGTGTTTTCTGTCACAGGCTTGGATTTTTTAACACTATATATACGCATGCCACTATTTCCCACTGCGTCAACTAGGATTCAGCATTGTGATTTTCTGGTAGGACCACCGAAATTATGCAATTCTGCGTCATTTTCTGCATATTAGGGATTTTGCTGCATCCGTCACTTAATCAGTCATCTGCTGCATAATCTGTGAATGTAACAAACAAAATATGTTTCTAGCTCAAACGGAACAAAAGTTATTAAAAATTTAGCGACATGTTGCCACGCAGTGGACAGCCCTTCGCAAAAGGTGATTAGGCACCTTTCAGTTGTTCGTTGGAGTATTTCGGGGGTAAACTGGTAATATTGAAGTGAAATCTTTGCCCTGATAGTATTCACATGTGTACAAATGGAAACATAGAGAAATACTATCATATAATGTGCCACATTAGGTCGTATTATTTGCATTTTCTTTAAACATAATTTATTTAACCCTGACGCATTACTTTGGTCCTTTCCTGCTGCATACTCCTATTGGTGCTGCTTTCTGGCCACAAACAGACATTTGCTTTGATTGCATTGGGCAACTGAGGTTTTGTAGTAAAATTGCTTAGTTTAACTCCCCGTTTATTTTCCATTTGAAGTTTGCCCATATTTTTGTATGCAGTTACCAGGAGGTTAGAAAAATAAGCCTGTTACAGATTATTTTGCCCTTTATTACCACATCCTTGACCCTGCCATACCAATCACTGCCCTTTCCCCAACATCCTGCCTCAGGGCATCGATGATCACTGTTTATATTCCCTGGTAAAGCCCTTCAGCTGCTGTATGCAAATCAAGATTGCATGGGAACGCGTTAAAGGCAAGTGAATTAATTTGCTCCTCCAGGCCTTCCTTATTTGCAAATACTTCAACAGCCATTTGCGACCCTCCTGGGAATGCAGCCACGGACCCGCAGGGGGGCGCACCCCACAGTTTGAAGAACTCATCATATGCACAGTTACCCCATAATGTCGGGAAAACCTTTTGCTTGGTTTCCTGGAATTTCCTTTGCAAGTAATTTGCAAGCTAAACATAGAAGTCTAACCTGATGGGAGTGCTACTGCTGATATACAGCAAACTGGACTATTACATAGCCCGGTAAATGAACCTCTGGAAGCAGCCGCAATACCAAGACGTACTCATAGAAGGGAGGGAAGTAACTAATATTTCTTTAATATATATCACTGATGACATTTTGTTTTGCATCCAAACTACTTTACTGCTCAATGAGCAGATAGCTTCCAAGTCAAATATTTATTTTTGCCAATCCCAATTTTGGAATTGCCAATAAAAACATCTATACAAATAAAAATAAAACAATTCCATGAATGATGAATCACAAAAAAGCAGAAGCTAGTCTGCACTCATTTGAGCCTGCTCAGCTGACTTTTAGAAGCCCCTCCTCTCTCTGTGCCTATTCACGTGTGCGCCAGCCTGCCATTGTTCTCCCTCTAAGTCCTCACCCACAAGGCCCTCTCTGCCGCATCCACTCCCTCAGTACACCCACTCTCGCACCCCATCCACCTTCTCACCTCACTGCTCAGTGACCCCTGCTCTACCCACTGCAATCAAATTCACTCTTTCATCCTCTGCTAAGTCACACCATGCTCTGTGTGCCCACCCGCTTTGCTTTCCGTCTACTCTCATGCCACCTGGTATCACCCACACACACACACTCTGAGCCCCTACTTTATTTTCTCATCAGTCCCCTCTTCCCAATCCGCTTTTTCACTCCCATCCACTCAACACTACATTCATTTCACCCCATCTCTCTTTCTCCATCTACTTTGTTCTCATTCATTGTCTCCCACATCCTCCCTCTCGCTTTCATCCACAATACCACCCTCACCCAATCTTTCACCTACACACTGTTTACCCCGACTGCTCTACTATCCAACCCCCCCTTACACCACACCCACCAAGCCTGCACTCTCATCAGAGCTAATAAACTCACAGGAGGCTGGAAGTTCGCGTGTAAACCCCTCTCTGTCCCTTTAAAGGTACGTTCAGCTGAACGTCCTTAATGACAAATGTTAGCCTTTGGAACGGAACAGTTTCCCTTTTTTACTTAGTTTAGTTTTAATATGTTTATATGCTGTGTTGCGTGCGCCAGTTAACAACTTCAGAGCTGTGCGAGAGCAGTCGCGGCTCGCGGGGGGGAGGGGGGGAGGTGTCGGGGGGGGGGTTGTCACGGGGGATGTCACGGGGGAAGAAATTAAATAGAAAACAAAAACAAAACTTACCTCACCGCCGGTCCGGGTCCGCACCACCTCTGCTTCGCTGGCTCGGGGCCTTCACGTCATCACGAATGGCACTGGTTGTGACTGGGAGCCCCTCTCAGCCAATCCTGGCGCTGCTGCAGAGCCAGGATTTGCTTGGGGCACAGGTTACTCTTCGCCCACAGCACGCCCATTAGGAGACCGAAGGGCTCCTAATGGGCATGCGCAAACACAAGTGCGCATGATTGGGCATGTGTAAAAATGTGCCCACATACATGAACAGGAGTTAGCCCGCTCTTGTGTGCACTGTACCTACTGAACCAATGGTTCACTCTAATTTTAACACAATCATTAACTACATAAAGTCAAATTTGTTCCACAGTGTTGATATAATACATATCACTATTCACACAATATTTCCTTTTTTGCAAGAATCGTGTTTACTTTTTCATTCAATTATTTCATTCATATGTTATTTCATCACATATAGTATAAGTTCCAACTGTTAATTTAGTGTGGAGCCAACACATGAATATAGTGTAGCACCCTTGTACAAGCAGAGTGAAGAGTAAAAAATATTGCGCGAAAATTGAGTGCGCCTCTCACCCAGTTGTGGGTACTTGACTTTAGTTTAAAAATTTGCCCTCCGACCCCATTCATGCGCACTTGTGTTGCTGCCTGTTGCCCTGGTGACAATCATGTCAGTCAACATGACACCAGACCACCCACCCCTTTAAGACTCTGAAGGGGGTGGGCGATCTGACCTCATGCTGACTGACATGATTGTCAGTTCGACCTCGACGTCTTTGAACTTAAGTAAACTGATTCAGTTTACTTAACTTCAGAAACGCCGAGGGAGCTGCGGGCGGGGGGGGGCTACGCCCCCACGCCCCAATGGACGCACCGCGCCTGAACACTGTAAAACTTTACTGCCTACATGCTCTTCACAAAAATATTAGCAGTGCAACCTAGAGACTTTCCTTTATGTATCTGGTCCATATTATAATCAATTTAAAGGTCCACTTGAAGTTTCTATGTATAACCAGGGTTAATTGGCTTCACTTCAATAAATTGTTGAAGATTTTATTAGATACCTTCACAATAGTTAAATCTTCTAACTACTTCAGGAACTGTTTCTGTGGAACATTGTTAAAAATCTGATTTACATGATTCTACACCATTGGGCACAATTAGTAAATCTCTCTCATGCAAGAGGCATTTCCAGACTGCATAAAATAAGTTTAGTCATTCCTGTAATGAAAAACCCATCAACAGGTGTCAATGACCTCATTAAATGCCTGTTTCACTTCATTACTTATAGGGGATTCAACAAGAATAAGTTCTAACATCCATAATCTATCTTGTTAACATGAACAAAATGGAACATAAATTAGTAATTATCCAGTTGCTAAACACAGCTCAAATCGACCTAAAAGAAGGCTGGTGTCTGGAATTTAAAAATAGTGATTACTTTCCGGATGCGTATATTTCTTTAAGACATAAGTATTTGGAGTCTTCACTGAATCTATCTGTAAAAAAGTTTTTAAATATTTTGGCTATTTTATATCTAATCCAGTTTTAGGGTGCCTGGCTCAAAGCATTGCAACCTCATTTGCCTTGCCGTTTACGCTGTACATTTGATGTAGATGTGTGTTGTAATGTACATATGCTTATTTCTTCTGGTTTATCCTATGACATACTGCCATTCCTTTTCCCTTGTACATTCTTTCCTTCTCCTTGTGATTCCATGCTCAGTTTAGTCTTGGAGCCTGGAGGAGCTGGCAGAGTTGTTAAGAGCTGTTGGTGATGTCTTTCCATTAAAACCTACTTCTGAACCTATCTGGTGTTACAGCGTCTTTTTAACAATGTCCTGACTCGCTTGAAGTCAGAAAGTCATATTTAAGACCTATTTTCTGACTTCACTGCATTAGATCTGAAGAAGAAGCCACCTGTCTATATTTAGGGGCAAATCCAGAATAATGATTGGTTTGGTGATGACATTTATGGTAATAACTGAAGACCATCTAAAGCAAGCCATCTAACGCTGATTTTAGATCGTTCTCCGACGTGTACTTGAAAGATTCTAAATTAATTCATCATGTTTGGCAGTAAAGTAGAATCTGAAGAGATCACCGCTTCTTGGTTTTATGCTTGTCTACCTGTGTTTTATTTCAACGCAGCACTTTCATTTTTAGTGTATTGTAGGAATTGGGTAGTCTGTGTATGAAACAAGAAAGATGTATTATTTTTATTGTAGTTATTGTTATTATTATTATTAGTAGTAGTACTGTTTCAGGTCTTCTTTCCTCTTAGCTGTGTAGCAGTAAAAATCATACAAAATATCTCTGAAAACAAACTTTTGATGAGTTACCACTGAACTTTAGCCAGGGCTGCAGAACAGAAACTACCTTGCTTCATATTGACAACAAAGCACTTAATTCAGGTCACTCCTGTCTTCTTGACCTTCATTTCGGTGCCCAAAGGCAATAATACACTTACTGAGGAGTTTTGAAAATTGGAAGGCATCTGCAAGCAAAGTTATGGCCTAGGGTATTTGTTCTTGGTCACAGATATCATCCCTGGAATATATGGAAGCATATCACAACCTTATATTTTCAGAATCTGCACATTATAAGTTTCTCTCACTGCATGCTAGATCTCCCTCACCCAATTGGCTAGCAAGGAGATCATGCTGAATATCACTTTTGTCTGACTTTTAGAATTTGCTTTTAACATATGAATTCCCTCCAGTCTACTTCCGGCAGTAAATTATTTCTGTCAAGAGTTTACCCCCAACTTAGCTCCAATGAATCTCCTGAGTGTGGGTTTTCTGTATGTTCAGGGAGTGCGAGGGCGATATATTGGATGGAATGCATTTTAGACAGTTACAAAGATGCTGCAAGCAAAATGTTGGTTTATATCCATATATTTTTAACATCTACTTATCCTAAAGTTTCTTTACCTCGATGCCATAGCTTCCTTTTTCTGGTTGGCTGACAGAGAGTTCACTCTTTAAAGAAGAGAGTTATTAGATTTTCAACATTGTTTCAAGAAAACAGAGTTGTTTTCTTCAGTCTTCCGCAAGCGGGTCCATATTGCCTCAAAGCTTGACAAAAATCTATGGCGTTATCAGATATGTGTGGGTCTTTCAAGGATTTGAGCAGGGATCGACTCACTAGACACCAGAAAATATTTTGAGGGGTTGATTGCATTCGGGTCTGTCTGCAGTAATTGATCTCAGGGTCAGGCATTACCAAGCGAACTTACCAAGCCTAAACACTTCTTTTAGCTAGGCACAGTAGGAATTTCAATTTCGCCTGAATAATCGTAGTAATTTCAGTAGCTCCATATTACCCTTGATGCGGAATTAACAATAATAACCCCTTCGATGCGGGGGTATTCACCTGCTGTGCAGGAGGGAGGGGGGCAGCGCGCAGCGCCGCCGTGCTTGTGTCGAGCTCGGCTCGGCACGGTGGCGCTGTGCTCCTGACGAGTGTAGCTCGTCACGGCCACACCCGTTTTGGAACATTCAGTACAGCGGGGAAATTATCCAACGACCGCAACGAGCTCAGCTCGTCATGAGCACAGCTCAACCGTGCCTCATGATGAGCTGAGCTCGTCATGAGCATGGAAAGTGTCAATGTGATTACTCCTGCTCACCTAATGAAGAGTGATTTTGGGGGAACAAATCCACCATGAGAGCATTTTTAGCAAGCAGCTCCTTGCTATTCGTGTTCTGCTGCATTTAGAGTTATTTCATAGTGCAAAGTGCACTCTCTCATCTATTTTGGAAGCAAGAATGCAATTTTGTGCTAGGAAATAGTGCTAAATGTTGGAAATAATCCCCAAGAGTATGTTTAGCGAGTGCGAGTGGCTGACTATGCTCACCATTCATGTTCTCTCGGTTTCAGCGCTATTTCTTAGTGCAAAATGCATTCTTGCTTCCATTTGGATGTGATTAGGCATTTTTGCACGATGAAATAGTGCTAAATGCAAAATTACTCTTGTTGAGTTATGTGCAATCTGGTGGTATTCTTTGGTAATTCAACATTATTAGGCTATACTGCATTACGTGGTTTACAAGCATCCCTGCTTTAGACTAGAGACGAAGGAATCCACAGTGAAGTGGCTTGCATGAATCTCAATAGGTTTTATCACTCAGATTCCCCTGTAAATTTTAAAGCATGGGTAAAAAAATATCACAGTTTCCCCCCTTTTATTTTTTGGTACTAAAAACGCCAGAGCTTCAGGCAAATGGGAAAAATCCTATCATCAAGTGTTCCTAAATCTCCCAGTACACTGCATGGGTGAGAATCAGATATCGCATTGCAAAAACCTATCTACCATTTCCTAGTACCAGGAGCCTCTGCATCACTTCTACAGGCACCGTAGGCACTACTCTTAAAGGACAATATGTTGAGACTACCGAGTGCTAGGTCATGCTTTTAAAAACAAAACGTTTTTCGTGATGGAATGTGTCAAACCTAATCAGCACATGAGAAAGTTGCAGGTCATATTCAAAGAAAGCAGGTTCCAGATGCATGGGAACTGGGTGCAGGTCATGGGCAGATTCCTCACCGTACGCTCAAAGTCTTTGGCCATGCGCAAGGCTTTTTGGGCATCTGGCATTGTACCTGGGTGGTAACCAAGTCCCGATTCCAGAGTCTGCTGTTTGCTTTCTGTCTGCAAATCTATACATTGTTTTAGGTTCGCTAAAAGTTATAGTTTTTATCTGATATTAAGCGTAACTCTAGCAATACAGGTGCTTGTTGATTGATGGTTTCAGCTTGAGATCAGAAAAATACTTAGGGGCATTTTCACAAGGCAATAAGAAATTTAGTGGCACTTTTCTGCAGATAAAGCAGCAATATTATTATTGCAAAATTCACAAGCTGTCGCTAACAGCAGTTAGCGACAGCTTTTAGGCAAAACTACACTTTTAGACATCTAAAGTACACTCTACAGCATTATTAGATTTTTACAAGAAAACATGACTGCTGTAGTTGATATAAAAAAAAATCTAGGATCTGAAAACACCGTTGTCTACCAAGCGTTCAGCATAATCAGTGTAGATGTGAAACAACCCCTTGAGAGATAGGTTGGGCGACACTTTTAGTGACGTTTGCACTGCAACTTGTTCCATGTCAGAATGCTTGTCATTTGATAAGCAAAAAATGTTGAGGAGCAATTCAGGAAATGTTATTTTACAATGCAGGAGAAATGATTTACAATGATGCATAGAAATAACCCTCTCACCAACCATGGCATTTGAAGTCAATGAAGCCACACTGTGGTATAGTCTACACAAGGTCTAGATGCTTTCTGTAAAGGGGAATTTCCTCCAGACTTTAAAAGGTACTGCTTCATTTTGACTGATTTGATAAATCTGAGGGCATATGCGTCCAGTTCAATGCATATGTTGCAGAACCTGTCCCAAAGAATCGCAATCCTCAAGTGCACCAGTATTGGCATAGAAAGCTATGTCAGTGGCCAGAGTTAGCAAATTGTGTACTGGTTGTTTTGACGTTGCCAGTCTCAAGAGCCAATGTTGAGGCGGCCTTTTCACAGATAAAAGTTTACATGGGAAGGAAAGAGCGAGCGCGCATGGCCAAAGTCTCACTGAAGAAATATTATATGGTGTACTGCAATACGTTTGGTTTGTAAAAAATGATTTGGACCTCATATACGGTGTATATACACTGTCTATATACAGTGCACTATCCGTGCAGAAAGCAAGCAGTAATAAAAGCAAAACATTCCATAAACACCGGAAAAACACTGTTTCTGTTTTTTTTTAAAGGCGCAAAAATGTGTACCTACTGATAACCACTGCTTTTTAAGGTATTGAAATCACAAAAAAAAACACCAGAATTTACCAAATATGGAAAGTGAAAACAGGAAAGCCTAGATACAGACTTTGAAATAAAGGTTAGAATCCTGACTTGTCTGACATGTGGTAAATCACTTTCCTTACCAAACAAAAATTACCAGCGTCTAGAGGCGCTGCAGCTGTCAATATGTCAATATGTGCTATACAAAATCATGATAATATTTCCTTTCCATTTCAGCATATGGCACATACTTCCTGATTCACAAGAGTAGTATGTCATGAAGTGTCCACATGCCTGGAAAGTTCACTGTGCCCATGTTACTTCTAAGCTATCTAGCCACCATTTCTTGAAAAGAACTTTGATGCTCAATCAATCAATCAATCAATCAATGACACTTATAGAGCGCGCTACATACCCGTAGGGTCTCAAGGCGCTGGGGGGGGGGGGGGGGGGGTGCCGCTACTGCTCGAACAGCCAGGTCTTCAGCTTCTTCCTGAAGGAGAGGTGGTCTTGGGTCAGGCGCAGGTCGGGAGGGAGGGAGTTCCAGGTCTTGGCGGCCAGGTAGGAGAAGGACCTTCCTCCTGTAGTCGCTCTTCGGATGCGAGGGACGGCGGCGAGGGCGTGGTTGGCTGATCGGAGGTGGCGTTTGGGAGCGTAGAAGTTGATCCGGCTGTTGAGGTAGCTCGGGCCTTGGTCGTGTAGGGCTTTGTGTGCGTGGGTGAGGAGGCGGAAGGTGATTCTTTTGTTGACGGGGAGCCAGTGAAGGTCTCTCAGATGTCCGGAGATGTGGCTGGTTCGTGGGATGTCGAGGATGAGTCTGGCTGAGGCGTTCTGGATCCGCTGGAGTCTCTTCTGGAGCTTGGCGGTTGTACCGGCGTAGAGGGCGTTGCCGTAGGCCAGTCGGCTGGTGACGAGGGCCTGGGTGACGGTCTTCCTGGTCTCGGTGGGGATCCACCAGAAGATCTTCCGTAGCATGCGTAGGATGTTGAAGCACGCCGAGGAGACGTTGTTGACTTGCCTGGTCATGGAGAGGGAGGAGTCCAGGATGAAGCCCAGGTTGCGTGCATGGTCTGTCGGTTTGGGTGCGGTGCCCAGCGCGGGAGGCCACCAGGAGTCGTCCCAGGCGGAGGGTGAAGAGCCCAGGATGAGGACCTCCGTCTTGTCAGAGTTTAGTTTCAGGCGGCTGGTCGTCATCCACTCGGCTACCTCTTTCATCCCTTCGTGCAGGTTGGCTCTGGCGGAGGCGGGGTCGTTGGTCAGGGAGAGGATCAGCTGGGTGTCGTCGGCGTAGGAGATTATGCTGAGGTTGTGTTTGCGTGCGATGGCCGCGAGGGGGCTCATGTAGACGTTGAAGAGGGTGGGGCTCAGAGATGATCCTTGAGGGACGCCGCAGATGACTTCGGAGGCCTCTGACTTGTACGGTGGTAGGCGGACTCTCTGTGTTCTTCCGTCGAGGAAGGAGATGATCCATTCCAGCGCCTTGTCCTGGATTCCGATGTTGCTGAGGCGCTGTACTAGGGTGCGGTGGCAGACAGTGTCGAATGCCGCGGAGAGGTCTAGGAGGATGAGGGCCGCTGTTTCTCCGTTGTCCATCAGGGCTCGGATGTCATCGGTGGCGGCGATGAGGGCGGTCTCGGTGCTGTGATTGGCTCGGAAGCCGGACTGTGAGGGGTCGAGGGATCCATTCGTCTCGAGGAAGGCGGCCATCTGCTTGTTGACGGTCTTCTCGATGACTTTGGCTGGAAACGGGAGGAGCGAGATGGGGCGGTAGTTCTTGAGTTCGGTGGGGTCCGCTGTTGGTTTCTTGAGTAGAGCGCTGAGTTCGGCGTGCTTCCAGCTCTCAGGGAAGGTGGCGGTGTCGAAGGAGGTGTTGATGATGTCTCGCAGGTGGGGTGCGATGACAGCGTCGGCCTTGTTGAAGACGTGGTGAGGGCAGGGGTCGGTCGGTGATCCGGAGTGGATGGAGTTTATCGTGCGGATGGTGTCTTCGGTGCTGATCGGGGTCCAGGCGTGGAGGGTGGTGGTGGGGGGTGGTTGTTCGATCATGGTGTGCGTTCGTTGGTTGTTGAAGCTGCTGTGTATGTCCGCGATCTTGTTGTGGAAGTATGAAGCGAGGGAGTTGCAGAGGTCTTGCGATGGGGTGATGTCGTTGTTTCCTGCGCTGGGGTTGGAGAGCTCTTTCACGATTTTGAAGAGTTCCTTGCAGTTGTGTGCGTTGTTGTCCAACCGGTCCTTGAATGCTGTTTTCTTGGCGGCGCGGATCAGGTGGTGGTGCTTCCGGGTGGCAAGCTTGAAGGAGGTCCTGTTGTCCGGTGTAGGTTCCCTTCTCCATACTTTCTCGAGGGCTCGGCAGTTCTTCTTGGAGCTCTTGAGTTCGTCGGTGAACCACGGGGCTTTCTTGCTGCCAGGTCTGCTGGGCGGGGTCCTCAGCGGGGCGAGCTCGTCCGCGCAGATGCTGATCCACTTTGTGAGGTTGTCGGCGGCCTGGCTGGGGTTCGCTGAGCTGGCAAGAGGGTGCTGGCTCAGGGAGGTGGCGAGCTGGTCTGCTGTGATCTTGTTCCAGCTTCTGCGGGCGGCCTGTTGCTGGTGGTGGTGGGTCGTCGTTCTCTTGAAGGTGAAGTGGACGCAGCTGTGGTCCGTCCATTGAAGCTCTGTGGCGTGGCTGAAGTCGACGTCTGTGCTGGAAGAGAAGACTGCGTCGAGTGTGTGTCCGGCGAGGTGGGTGGGGGTGGACACCAGTTGCTTGAGTCCAAGATTGGCGAGGTTGTCGAGCAGGGTGTTGGTGTTGCGGTCGTTGTTGTTCTCCAGATGGAAGTTGAGGTCCCCCAGGAGGATGTAGTCAGCGGAGGGGAGGGCATGCGGGCTGACGAAGTCGGCGATGTCCTCGCTGAATTGAGTGCGTGGTCCCGGAGGTCGGTAGATCAGGGTGCCTCTGAGGGTGGTGTTCGGGTTGGTGTGGATCTGGAAATGCAGGTGTTCGGCGCTGGTCAGGGTGTTGTCGGTGCTGGTCGTGAGACGGATGGTGTTCCTGTGGATGATGACGATGCCTCCTCCCATCTGGTTGGCGTTGCGGTCCCTCCGGACGATCTTGTAGCCCTCTGGGATAGCGATGGCGATGTCGGGAGCTGAAGAGGCGTTCATCCAGGTCTCCGTGAGGAAGGCAACGTCAGGGGCTGTGGCGTCTAGAAGGTTCCAGAGTTCGATGGCGTGTCTGTGGACGGAGCGGGTGTTGAGCAGGATGCACTTGAGGTGGGTGCTGCTGGTGTTCGACTTGGCGGGTGCTGGTGCGAGGCAGGTCCGGATGCAGGTGAATTTGCAGGCGTGGCAGCTGAAGGGTCCGTGGGTGTGTCGTGGAGTGGCTTGGTGGCAATCTGGGAGTCGGCCGGTATTGAGTGCGATGAGGGTGGCGGCGGAGTACGTCAGGTGGGTAGGTCGGGTCGTCGTGGGCCAGGGGTCCTGGCGCTGGTCGCGATCCGGTCGCGGACGGGCGTAGACGGGCTTACCTATGGCGTGCCTTCGGCGCACAATCGGCGCGCCCGCTGCGCGTGACCGCTGCGAGTTCGCACGGTTGCCAAATAAGGCGAAGTGCGCGGGTGGGCGGAGCAGCTGGGAGCATCCATTCATTTGTCCAGTGCTTATTGCCAATGTGTTGCATGTTTTTAAGCGCTTCCTTTATCAGTGTTTTCTATTACCCACACATTCCACCTGTCTGACGCCTCGGAGCACTATGCTTATTGTTGAGTAAAATGTTTTCTGGATATGTAATTGGGGTGGCTACATGTGAAGTCAGCGTGGGTATGGTGGTTAATGAGCTGAAACCTATCGATTGAAGAATCTTTTGACTGTGATATTGGCAATTTTCTGGATAGAAACGTCATTAGGTGTGGGAGTTTAGAGGAAAACTGAGGACTTGGAGATTATGGGGCATATTCTCAAGGACTTATCACCAAGTTAGCTACACTTTATCGCAGCCAAAGTGGTGATAAAACTTTCGCCCCATTCACAAGCTGGTGATAACAGCCCCAATCACCAGTTTACCTGTGATAGCAGCCACAAAAAACAGTGCCACAGATGACCCCAGCAACTATCACTAATGAGAGGCAGAGTAGGCGTTCCCGTGCCAAAAGCGATAAGATCACAAAACATTTGATAAGGCGCGTTAGCAGCAGGAAATTAACACCTTGTCTAATCTGGTGTAAAGTCGGACGACAGCCTGCACCAGAAAAGGAAGCCCAGCCCAGATCCACACTTTAAGGGCAACAGATGCCATGGAGCCACTGATCATGCAGGCCGGACACCCAAGCCACAACACCACCGCCACCACACCCTGGACCCCACCCCCACCCCCGGAACCCACCCCCACCCCCCGGACCCCCATCCCCCGGACCACCAAAAGACAGCGACCTTCAGAAAATGCACCAACCTCACAGACCAAACACCAGAGAATGTCATTGCCCGCTACAGGCTCAAAGGGACAAGCATCCTCTGCACCCTGACCCCCATTGCCCAGAGGCTGATCGTACCAACACAGTGGACAACCAACAACCCACCTCAGACAAAGCTGCTGGCCGTGCTGCACTTGTTGGCCTCTGGTACCTTCCAACTAACAACTGCCTGACTCTCACAGACAGCCCAATCCAAGTTCCTCACAACGGTTGTGGATGACATCATCAGCTTGGTACCCCACTATCTATACTTCCCCACACTGCGCAGGAACAGCTGGAGACCAAGCAAGGCATCTAGGTCACGCACGAGCTGGGGGCAATTGAATGCACACATGTCCTTCATGTGCTCCCTGGCAACACTGCACAAAATAACCGCAACAGAAAGCACATGTATTCCATGAATGTGCAGGCAATAGTGGACCACCGGGTAATCTCCACCAATGTCGACGACAATGCATCATCAACCAGCTCTACCAGGATGGCACCTATGGAAATGCACTGCCCGTAGGCAAGTACCAAATGAACACACCACCCACCTCAACTCCACAATCATGCAACTCACAACACCGGGAATGCACACATTACAAACTCACATACAACATGCCAAACAACATGCCTACCCACCAGACACGACAGTACAACTTACTGTGGGAATCTGGGCCAGCCATGTACAAAAGCCATCAATGGCATGGCACCTCAGCCACATGATAGCAGATTGTGGGAAGAGGTGGGGACCAAGCATGTGCGAAGGAAGCAAAGGACCAATTAATGAGAATATACACAATGTCAAGTGTGGCGTGGATGTGATGAACAGACTGCAGTATGCAGACCACATCCATGACGACATACACCGCTGGTGTTTGGAGTGTAGTGGACAGTGGACACAACCATGCCACCCCAGCCAGTGGGGAAGCTCGTGGAAATGTAGCTTGTTACGTCCCCCCCTGTAAGCGTGAGCAGAGTTGGCTGTAGGGGTGTGAATAAAAGACAATTAGCTCTGGGCATTGTTGTCTTCCGGAATATCCAATCTGTCTGCCAGGGCAGCGCCTCTCAGCCCAGAACGAGGCCGACACCATTGCCGTGAACAGTGTTGCCTGCAATCCAGTGCGCATGCTGCACCCCAAGCCGCTGGTCGCCGAACCAGTCTTGCCCACCACGGCGCACCCAGGCCTCAATGCTCACCTGCCAACACCGACGTGTCTCGAAGAGGGCTCACTACGTGTCGGTGCAAGCTCCAAGCCTGAGGGCCACCACCCTGGCAGCCTCCTCAGACCATCACAGCCTCTGCGACACTGGCCCGCAGTACTTCTTTCTCGTTGATGTACTCCACCGGCATACACAGCAGACTAGTAGGTCACACATTTGGAAATGAGTCTTGATTACACTATGACAGAGAACATTATTTATGGCAGAGTTTACATCACTATACTCTCTTTGATGTGGTGCCACCAAGTCTGTTGATAGCATTCCAACCACACGTGTGTGTGGGCCCATGCGGACTACTGTCCTCGAGCCACACTGCGCTCGAGTATGTCACACATTTGGAACTGAGTCTTGATTTTTCAGTGGCAGAGTACGTATCATTGCACGCAAGGAGAGGTGTAAAAGGATGACACGTTTCAGTCAGGAGGAAAAAAGAATCATTGTTACGGAGGTGATCGAACACTACCAACAACTTCCCTGGTGTCACTAACTCTGCACCGTAAGTCAATGACACATGGCTGTGGGCCACTGCTGACCGCTGACCCTGCCTGCTGTGCGGTCGAGTAGGTCACACATTTGAGACTGAGTCTTGATTTAGCAATGGAATAGTACATATCATTGTACCGGCATCATTGCAGACTGCATCCCATCCCAGCCCCGGCGCCACTAAGTCTGTTCCCGGACATTCATGGACACTCTCTCGTTGAACTTTGGTGTCGTCTGAGTCTATGGACTGGGGGTTGGCTTCATCCTCATCTAGCTGATACCAACGTGCTGGTAATAATGAGGCTGTAGAATTCCACTCCCCAATTTGCCGCTTCCGGATGTGCCCTCTGCATCATGCCCTGCAGGACATCTTCCACTGTCCCCCGCAACTCTCCACCACATTCACCTTGGACATCAATGAGGACCCGCTCAGTCTGCGTAGCCCTACCTCAGTGCAATGCAAGTCACCTTCCTGTGGCGGTGTGCCTGTGCAAGCCGCAGTGGATCCGGGGCCACTAACTCTGCGCAGCTCAAGTCATGGACCCTGTCTGATAGAATATTGGATGGCCTCTGGGACGATGGCCTTGGGGTCATTGATGCCATGTGTATGTGGCCCTGCACTGTCCGCTGCCTCCAGCCTCAACTGCGGTCCACCAGAGCTCACAAATCAATTTGAGTTCTGACCAGCCCGGTTGTCGCATCACCGCAGGAGGCACACGCCACCACCGCCAGGTCCACTGCCAACTGCCAGAGTGGAAACAGTTGTACTGGCAGACTAACAGAGTTGCTCACACCTGTTGTGGATGCCCTCATCTCCCTGATACCCTTCTCAGCACTCCAGGTGCCACTAACTCAGTGCACAGCAACCCATGGACCATTACTGATTGAGTTTTGTGCTATGGAAAGGTTACGCAGCAATGTCTCCTCAGGCAGTGTGGGAGACCTGGGACAATGGTGAGGAAGATGATGCAGGTGTAACACACCTCACTGCAGCTGCATCAGGTATATCCCGAAGGGACACAATCCTAGACAATTTTTTCACATGAGGGCCCTCAGCTCTAGTGCCCCAAACTCAGTGCACTGCAACTCACGTACACTTCTTTTTGCATATTGGGTGACCTCTGTACTTGCTCCGGCTACCTTTATGATGCTCCGTAGTTGTCTATGTTATGCTGGTGTTTTCAATGTCCGTTTTAATGGTCTTCACTGTTCAAGTTGTTGCCGGCACCAACCACTCAGTGAGGGCTGGCTTACACTCACCACACACACATCCAGCACAGGTGTCACTGTACATGTGGCCCTGCCAATAAAGGGGCTGGGCGCACGTGCCAGTAGCCAGTTCCACAAACTAAATGCGTGTGTCTGTGTGGTCATGATGTATGTATGAGGGCCCCGGGCCCTACAACATTACATTGTGCTGCGTACAGCGGAAGTGTCACCGCAGGCAGCAGGTTAGACCTTGGATTTGTAGCTTTGTCGTCATCCACACAATACGTAAGAGGAGTGGACTGGGCTGTTGTATCGGGGCGAGCGTGGGTGTGTGAAAGTAATTGCGTGCCTCTGGGCATGGTTCAGTACAGGAAATGTGCAAATTCCTATGTCACTGTCGCAGTGTGGGTCTCCTTTGTGGGGTGTTGGTGGCCCCTGAAGGGAATTAGACACCAACGTATGTGATCAAGTTCATCTTCCATTGGTTCGGACCCCAGCTGCACCTGTTCGGCCACCTCCTTTTGGCATTCTGACACCTGGCATTGGAATGCCATATGTGGCTCGGTGAAGTTTTGGGAGCCAGCCATGCTGGCGGGTGCTTCCTGCTGTGTGGTCTGTGCAGGGGCTGGGTTCTCCTCTATGTAGCTTGGCCACCATGGTCCAGATGGTGGGTTGCCTGGGATGTCCATGAGCTGTTGTAGGGCGTTGGTGTCGAAGGTGTGGTGGTCCTCTCCAGCCTCACTGATGAGTTGTCTGCTCTGCTCTGCTGGGGATGTTGTTTGTCCCTCTGCAATGTGAAGGGGAGATGCATGATGACATTGTGTTGACATGTCTGTTGGCGCATTGTTCTTGTTTACATGCAGACTGTATGACACTGTACATTGTGACTGTTTGGGAGGTGCTGGATTTTGATGCTGGACAGTGAACATTTTGACTACATGACAGATGTGAGGATGTACGCGTACATTGCCATCTCACAGTTTCCTGCCCTGTTATATTTGGTTGGCCTCTTTCTGTGCATGAGCAGAGTCAGTTGTGTCCTCTGTTCTGCAGTGTTGGGTTGCACATTGTACCACATTTTCGTCAAAGTGGATGTGCTGTTATTGCTATGTGTGTGTGCTGCAGTGTGCCACGGGGATCAGGGACATGATCCAGGGTCATTGTGGGTGTGCAGTGTGCTACACATCGTTGTGCATGTGTGCCATTGTAACCATCTCCCCCCGGCCCCCAGTCCCTGGTTGTTACTCACCCTGTTGATGTTGTGTCAGGTCCTATCGAGCTGTGTCCACACTGATGACTGTGGCCTCCGTTTCTTCCAGCTCCTCCTGTGGCGCTGGACTCCCACCTCCTGTCGCCGTTGCTGTATTCCTGTTGGCAGCGGGTTTGTGTTTGGGTTTGCTTTTCACATCATGCCAGTGCCTCTAGGCCTCCTCCATTGACCTACTCGACACTCCGACTGCATTCACGTTAGTCTAATTGTGGGTCAGTTGATGGTAGTGTTCTGTCACCTCCGTGACGCTGATCTGGTTTTCCTGCAGACTACATCCTGTCTTCCTCTCCCTCTTCTCCTTGGCCTTCCCCGTTGTACCTTGCTGGTGGTCTATGGGGTTTGTGGGGCTTGCGTTGACCTCTGCACTCGGTCCGGGTGCATCCATGGTGCTATGTTTTTTATTTTTTTTCTCTTTGTTTTTTTCTGCTTTTATGGTGCCTTTTCCTGCTTGACGCGTGGGGATAGCAGGCCTGTTGCTGGTTTTCGCTTTTTTTTTATCGTGATTGGCCTCATTGCATGATTTTTTGCATTTGTGTTTCGCATTTTTGCAGCATCACGTTGACTTTATCGCAGACATTTGATGTGTTATCATGGGCCTGTCGCATGGTACCGCCGTGTTTTGAATGCTACATTAACACTGAGTTATTTTTCCACGATAGACTGCGATGTGAAAAGTTGTGTTAAGCTAATTTTGTGGTAATTATCACACGTTCTTGAGAATATTCCCCTATGTTGTTTGCCCAGGGGCACACAGTATGGCACTGGTTGACACCGAAGCTAGAACACAGACCTCCACTGTATAATATAGATATTAAAGAATATCCCCGTGTATTGCATTTCAGGTGAAACCTAACCAGGCTATAATTGTGGGAATAGTAACAAACCTACCATTAAAGAGCAAGTCCATTCCCTTCAGACCCAAAGCAGCAATCCTGCCCTCCTGCCCTTTCCCTGCCACCTGACTGTGAAGATCCACTCTGTTGCCAATACTTGATGCAAACTGAATATAAAGTCAGATGGCGGTACGTGGCAAGGTCAAAAGCCTAGAATACTTTTGGAAATAGTGAGGGGCATTTTCTCATGGCAATATTGCCTGGAGTGAAGATTAGATTTTTCTGGCGCTGATGTGCCAATCCCCAGGTATTGCCGGCTAACACTGGAATTACTATCGCCATTGCGATAATATTATCAGCTGCTTTCTCTGCCGTTCCCTGTTATTATCGCCATGTAGCTTGGGCTTGTTAATACCACGCTGACATGGTGATAATATTCAGGGTTAGGTGGCGTTAACTTTTCTGGCGATGCCTGACGTTGGCGATAGTTATCGCATGTCATTGTGAATATCCCCCTTATTGTAGTTATTTTATTTATGGCTAGCCAAACGTAAGTTTCCTATTTTAGTAGACTGACAGCTTATACATTTAATATATATGCTGAATATTTGAGTTAACTGCTCAGAGTTACTAACTTTAAAGCTGTCGTGTAGAGATGGTGAACACTGTTTCTGTACCTCTGATTTCTGCATCTGGTATAATATAAAATATTTAGTATTTTTTTATTCTGTTATAAAACTTATCCAGCAATTAGAGGAAAGGAAAGTTGGAACTTAGTGAAAGCTTCGGCTGATGCTCTCAGGGAAATAATGCAGAAATCAATTCGACACATAAGATTTATTGTAAAAAGTCTACATAAAAGACTCCCTAAGTTATAAGCTCTGCATTTTTCTACTGGAAGCGCCTCCACACGGGCCATAAAATATTTCTGTACATAGGATTTTCTTCAGCTTTATTGTAGCTAAGGGATAGCTCAGTCAGATGAAAGGCAGAAACAGATATTATTATTTGTTGGACTTGCTCGAGTTTTGTGTTTACTGTTGTTTGTTTTACTCAGATATCTGTTTTTATCCTCAGTGGTTCACCTGCAAATCCCAAAGTAACTCAAATTCTGAGATCCCCACTTGGGTCATCGCTTGTTCTAATGTGCAGTAATCAATATTGGCTGCAAGCCTGTACTACTGGCAAACTATTCCCTGTTCTTGCCATGTTCTTCCCTTTATTTTTATTTGCTCCTCACTACTTCGTGTTCTAAAATTAATTTTCAGTTTCCATTGTCTCTCTTTTGTTAATGTGTATCCGACTTTCATTCATCAGCTGCGTTGTTGTTTGCAACACATTCACTCGTGCATGTTGAGGAAAACAGGATCTTTCACCAACACTGACATCTTCAAAGGTTTAAGGTGAAGGTTTCACATTTTCCTATACAGTGTGGCTTATGCTCTTTTCCATTCACGATGCTCCTCAATGTTTCTTTGCTCCACTGTCTGCTAATGATGAATCTGTTGGATACTAGCCAGCGGTTGTCCTGCTAACTGTGATGAAGCATGAACCATCTGTGCAATTCAAGGTCATGGAAAGGAAATAGTTGTCCCGCTCTGGTGAATGATAGCCTTTAAAACTGTTTATTGGAGAGTTATGTTAGTATGTGTAAACCATTTTTTAGTTCAAAATATTTTATTGAAATTTTTTATCATATGTAACAATAAACAAGACATACAGAAAAATATAATAAATTCATGGTTCCAAATATAAATACAAGTAATGCAATGAAACAACTAAAAGAAGGGGGAAGGGAGGGGAAGGGAAGGAGACTTATAATATCAAATAAATAATATGCAATACATAGAGCTACTATATAAAATAATTAAATATGAGCGAAATTCATAACCTACGTTACTTAAGAGGAATTTGATAAGTAATGTGTTCTCGTTGGTAAACCCTTCTGAGTATTTTTGCTTTGCTCTTGTTTTTAAAAAGATGAGAAACACAAAAACTTGGCCAGGTTTGCGGTGATGGGCTTGCACAGCCATTATTTCATCATTAATTGAGTTACCCCTTACTGTAACAAACGATTTACATTAACCAGTTGTAGGTGCCACAGCAACAAATATTTCTTTTTTGTCAGAATTACCCCGAAAGCCAGATGCGGGAAATAGATTTTCTTTGAAAAATAAAATAGATTGTTCTTCGAGTAGTAAAACCGAATATTTCACAAAAAGCAATCTATGACGCCATTTACCTCATGTATGTCTGCATACAAATATGAATGTTTTAGTTAATTGCATTGCATCCAGTCCTTCGTTGTCTGTGGAAGTTGTGTACAAGCTCCAAAGATGTGTTGGGTAAAATGGTAAAAGCTGGGCTTTTTGTTCTGTATACCTATCAGAAATCTCATTGACGAGAATGTTATAATTTTTACTGTCTTTAGAGGGATGCTTAACTCTTACCTTCCTCTTTCACTTTTCCAAACTCCTTTGTAACTAGAAATACATTTACAGCAGCTATCAAGGGGAGCAGAAATTCAAGAACGACAATCCTGATGTTAATGTTCACTTGTCTTTACTACTCTTCCTGTTATTAACCAAAATCGCTCTAAATAGAATGGTATATACACCAGTATTCCGGAGAACAAAGGATTGTCGTCACTTACCGTTCTTTTGATCAATGCAACCATTACAACACCCAAACAGTGGAATAGTATCTATGCAATATATATAATCCCTCCATAGCTGCTCATAGTCTAATAAACAGTTTGTCATATTAAACACTGGTAAAGACAATAGGTGTATCATTTTCATATTTCAAAATGGGTCTTCTTTTTTTGGAAAATTTGTGTGTGGTGTTGTTTAGATGGAAGAAGCCAAGAATGAATAAAAAGGTGGACAAATGAGTGAATACGTTTTGATGGATGTGGCCGGAGTCCTCAGATGGATGCAAGATTGGGTGAGCACAAGTATGGATGTGTGAGCGAACAGTAGTGTCGAGAAGATACAACAGCTTCTTGCTACCAACAGTAGTGAGTTTACAATGGGGTATACCCTAAGAACTCGCTGACCGGGGTCAGTTAACATAGGTACGTGTATAGTGGTCAGGGTCTATAGATTCTAGTCACGAATTAATCATGGAGAAAATTTTTCAGACTGTTTAACAAAAATTACCAATATGTAGTACACAAAAGCATTTATTTCAGCATTTCTGTGATATTGTGATTCACACTACTAAAATAGAAACCACAAGCATTGAAAAGAGAAAAACCAATTACTTCATTGGATTAACTGAGGACTAAAGGGCATAGGTCTCAGATGCTTTCTTATATAACAACGCTCTTGTGGGGACAGTTCTTAAGAATTCGCTACATATTACATATTTACACATGCGCTCGGAGTGACAAAGAAAGGGAGACAGTTAGGTGGGTTGGGTGTGGTTGGGTATAGGTGAGGACTGGGTAAAGGGTGTTGTGACCTTATTACAATCACAGTGATTAGAAATGCAACCTTTACAGACTAATTTAGTTCATTAGTTCCGTTATATTCTTTAACATAGGATCTGTATTATTCAATGGGTTGCTTCCTATGTTAAGAAAGTCAGATGCAATCCGGTCTACGTTTCGACCCCTGGATTAAGGGTTGATTGAAGCCTCAAGCTGGGGTCTTCTTCAGGACATAGAGGTACAGGAGCGCCTAAAGATAACATAATTGTAGTGAGGACTGTATCAAGACTGTATTTAAAAAAGTACTATGTTACTACAGTTGGCTCAATTGCAAAATGGGCTTCTTACTTATCATAGGGCCGTCCAGTGGCCTATTTAGGTTGGACCATCGTCGGTTCCATGGTGATATATAGAAGCCTAAAAGGGTTTAAAATGGAGGTATAAGTACTGAATAACTATTGGTGAATTGTTGAGCATGAGTGCTCTGAGAGATAGCAGAGGGGGGCACTTACTAGGACTTCCGTGGTTTTCCACTCAGATCGTTTATAATCTCAAGTCTTGGTACCTCCAAAAATAACAGGTGAATCTGAAGGTTAAAGAGAAAGGTTGTGTGGGTTTTAGTACATGGACAAGTAGTCTAATATTAAAAGACAGAGACAGGCATAGGCAGTCTAAGTCGATTCAATTTGACATCATAATGTAAGTTTCAGATGTCGTTATATTGTTAAAAATGCCTTTTCTAGTTAATACCCATCAATCAGGATTAAATTGACTCATAGCGTGTCAGATATCTTGTTTCTAAGTTGATTCAATCCGACATCGTAATGTAGATTTTAGATGTCGTTATATTCAAAAGACTATTCCAAATAATACCCCATGTCAAAAGGAGTCATGGCGTGTAAAATACCTTGTTTCAAAGTTTTAAGTGCGTGTCCTCAGGACTGAATCAGGTACGGTGCTTACATCAGCGCTGCCCGGTCGCGAATGAGCCGCGAGGTGCAGGCGCTGGATACTTGCTGGAGGCTCGTCGTGCACCACCAATCCGGTGGCGGCCTGCGCCTCAGCTGCAGGGAGTATCTAAAAAGTGTGGAGAGGGAGCGTGCTAAGGGATCGCCTTCGTTTGGGAGCACCACAAAGGATTGGAAGCGCTATTGAGCATATTCTTACTAGAAGGAAATAATAACCATTGTAAAATTGTTTAAAGCGTGTGGATGCGTTATTGTAAGGATGGCTGCTCAAAAGGGAGAAACACCAGTTTGAGGTCTAGATAACTAAACATGTGGCATATTTATACACAATAACCTCTGTGTGCGTCTAGCAGTCATGGATCCAAGAACTATAGAACAGATTGTAACAAACATATGATAACCTTTACAGAGGGTTATTCTTCCATAGGTACTGAATAGTTGTATTGTCAGCTGAGCACCAATAATGTATAGTAATCTTACAACCACAGTAGGCCCATAGGTGTATGCAATACAACAGTGTACATATGAGTCCACATTATGAGTTAGGGTCATTGGATTATTCACAGTTAATCAGTGCCATTTGGGAGAAGGTTAAATCAATTTCATTTAGCCCGTTTTGTACGGAGTCAAATCGCTGCATCCATTTACACTCTCGTGTATTCAGAACAGATTCTAAATCCCCACCCCTGGGTCCCAACGTGATTTTTTCAATGACCACCCATTTGAGGGATTCGGGTGTGTGATTCTTGGCCTGGAAGTGTTCCACTAGGGGCGCTCCCGAGGTTTGACATCTTATTTTACTACAGTGTTGTAGTATCCTGTTTTTGGTCTTCTGCTTCGTTTGGCCAATGTAGATAAGGCCACATGGGCACAGAATAGCATATATCACACAGTTGGTATTGCAGTTCGTCAATGATTTTAAATCGATGGTGATGTTATTGTGTGTGAAAGTCTTGGTTTCAATGCATAGTGCACAGGCCTTGCAGTTACAGCATTTATAGTTCCCAATGATATCAGGGAGATTCCACATTGTTTGTATAGTTGGTGCTGGAGGGGTATCTAACATAGACCGGACCACCACATCTCTGATACTTTTTGCTTTTTTAAAAGTCAATGGATTCATTACTGTACTTCTTTTGTATATAGAACTTGTTTTATCTTTCAAAACAAGTTCTATATACAAAAGAAGGGGGTAGCCATGGGGGCAGCATTTGCTCCGGATCTGGCAATCCTATACATGAGTGACTTTGAACAGCATAACATCTTATCATCAAACAATCCCTTTGTCAACAGCATATCAGAATACCACAGATATATAGATGATATCTTTATGATCTGGATGGGACGGGACCAAGACCTTGATGCATTCACTCAATGGCTCAATACCCAATCGGAAGACATTAAATTCACTTCGAAGTACAGTAATGAATCCATTGACTTTCTAGATATCACCATCAAAGAACGAGAGGGTGCGTTAATCACCACCTTATACAGGAAACCCAGCGAAAGGAACACCCTACTCAGATACACGAGCCACCACACCAGGGCCCTTAGAGACAATCTGCCTTTTGGGCAGTTCCTCCGCATCCGGAGGAACTGCACCATGAAAGATGATTATTTTGCTGAATCGGATGAACTTATCAGCAGATTGCTGGAAAGAGGATACCCCAGGAGACTGGTCAAAAGAGCACGCAAAAGAGCTTGGTTTAACAATAGGGAAACACTGCTTGTACCAAGAAATCGTCAAAACCCAGCCAACAGAATGATCTGTGTCACAACCTTCTGTAGCAAGAGCAATCAGATCTGTAAGATAATCAATAACCATTGGAGCATTATATCAGATGAGTTTGAAGTCCCAGAACTTCCCATGCATGCTTTTAAAAAAGCAAAAAGTTACAGAGATGTGGTGGTCCGGTCTACTTTAGATACCCCACCAGCACCAACTATACAAACAATGTGGAATCTCCCTGATATCATTGGGAACTATAAATGCTGTAACTGCAAGGCCTGTGCACTATGCATTGAAACCAAGACTTTCACACACAATAACATCACCATCGATTTAAAATCATTGACGAACTGCAATACCAACTGTGTGATATATGCTATTCTGTGCCCATGTGGCCTTATCTACATTGGCCAAACGAAGCAGAAGACCAAAAACAGGATACTACAACACTGTAGTAGAATAAGATGTCAAACCTCGGGAGCGCCCCTAGTGGAACACTTCCAGGCCAAGAATCACACACCCGAATCCCTCAAATGGGTGGTCATTGAAAAAATCACGTTGGGACCCAGGGGTGGGGATTTAGACTCTGTTCTGAATACACGAGAGTGTAAATGGATGCCGCGATTTGACTCCGTACAAAACGGGCTAAATGAAATTGATTTAACCTTCTCCCAAATGGCACTGATTAACTGTGAATAATCCAATGACCCTAACTCATAATGTGGACTCATATGTACACTGTTGTATTGCATACACCTATGGGCCTACTGTGGTTGTAAGATTACTATACATTATTGGTGCTCAGCTGACAATACAACTATTCAGTACCTATGGAAGAATAACCCTCTGTAAAGGTTATCATATGTTTGTTACAATCTGTTCTATAGTTCTTGGATCCATGACTGCTAGACGCACACAGAGGTTATTGTGTATAAATATGCCACATGTTTAGTTATTTAGACCTCAAACTGGTGTTTCTCCCTTTTGAGCAGCCATCCTTACAATAACGCATCCACACGCTTTAAACAATTTTACAATGGTTATTATTTCCTTCTAGTAAGAATATGCTCAATAGCGCTTCCAATCCTTTGTGGTGCTCCCAAACGAAGGCTATCCCTTAGCACGCTCCCTCCCCGCACTTTTTAGATACTCCCTGCAGCTGAGGCGCACGCCGCCACCGGATTGGTGGTGCACGACGAGCCTCCAGCAAGTATCCAGCGCCTGCACCTCGCGGCTCATTCGCGACCGGGCAGCGCTGATGTAAGCACCGTACCTGATTCAGTCCTGAGGACACGCACTTAAAACTTTGAAACAAGGTATTTTACACGCCATGACTCCTTTTGACATGGGGTATTATTTGGAATAGTCTTTTGAATATAACGACATCTAAAATCTACATTACGATGTCGGATTGAATCAACTTAGAAACAAGATATCTGACACGCTATGAGTCAATTTAATCCTGATTGATGGGTATTAACTAGAAAAGGCATTTTTAACAATATAACGACCTCTGAAACTTACATTATGATGTCAGATTGAATCGACTTAGACTGCCTATGCCTGTCTCTGTCTTTTAATATTAGACTACTTGTCCATGTACTAAAACCCACACAACCTTTCTCTTTAACCTTCAGATTCACCTGTTATTTCCGGATGTACCAAGACTTGAGATTATAAACGATCTGAGTGGAAAACCACGGAAGTCCTAGTAAGTGCCCCCCTTTGCTATCTCTCAGAGCACTCATGCTCATCAATTCACCAATAGTTATTCAGTACTTATACCTCCATTTTAAACCCTTTTAGGCTTCTATATATCACTATGGAACCGACGATGGTCCAACCTAAATAGGCCACTGGACGGCCCTATAATAAGTAAGAAGCCCATTTTGCAATTGAGCCAACTGTAGTAACATAGTACTTTTTTAAATACAGTCTTGATACAGTCCTCACTACAATTATGTTATCTTTAGGCGCTCCTGTACCTCTATGTCCTGAAGAAGACCCCAGCTTGAGGCTTCAATCAACCCTTAATCCAGGGGTCGAAACGTAGACCGGATTGCATCTGACTTTCTTAACATAGGAAGCAACCCATTGAATAATACAGATCCTATGTTAAAGAATATAACGGAACTAATGAACTAAATTAGTCTGTAAAGGTTGCATTTCTAATCACTGTGATTGTAATAAGGTCACAACACCCTTTACCCAGTCCTCACCTATACCCAACCACACCCAACCCACCTAACTGTCTCCCTTTCTTTGTCACTCCGAGCGCATGTGTAAATATGGGATGTATGTCGTTACAACGCATACTTTTACTCCGCGTACCATTACAACGCGGTATTTACAACGCATACCGCTACACGCATAGCGCTTTGGGGTGCTGGATAGTGGTAAGTATAATTTACTATTCTAACTCCAGTCCCCGTGGACCCTAGGGAAGGTGTTGGATAGTAAATTAAACTTACCTCTTATCCTAGAGCGCCCCCAGCGCAATGCGTTGTAACGGTATGCGTTGTAATGCCCGCGTTGTAGTGGTAGTGCGGAGTAAAAAATGCGTTGTAACAGGTGAATACCGTAAATATGTAATATGTAGCGAATTCTTAAGAACTGTCCCCACAAGAGCGTTGTTATATAAGAAAGTATCTGAGACCTATGCCCTTTAGTCCTCAGTTAATCCAATGAAGTAATTGGTTTTTCTCTTTTCAATGCTTGTGGTTTCTATTTTAGTAGTGTGAATCACAATATCACAGAAATGCTGAAATAAATGCTTTTGTGTACTACATATTGGTAATTTTTGTTAAACAGTGTGAAAAATGTTCTCCATGATTAATTTGTGACTAGAATCTATAGACCCTGACCACTATACACGTACCTATCTTGCTACCAACAGGGCTGCAGCAAAATATGGCATCCTGGACTCTGCTATACCTGCAGTCACTCATCTTACTGATTCAAATATCTATGCACTCACTCTTTCGTCACTCTCTTATTATCGTGCTGCACTCATATTTAGCCATACAGCCATACGTGTATGTATTCACACACCCATTCTTCCATCGACCAATGCACTCACTCTTCCAGACACAGAATCACCCATCATACCATAAGTCACTCAACCATTCATTCATCCATTTATTGGCTCTTTGTCTCATTCTCACATTGAACCACTCAGCATGCAAATACCATCCATCCACAACAAGCAGAATCCAGATGCAGAGTTCAAGATGACAGCAGCCTTTCCTATTCCTGAGGCTCTGATGAGGAGGCCGCCTACTAGCTCTTGGAGTCACTCGGGTTGTCCTGGGGTCAAGATGCAGGTCCTGTTACTCCCACTCAGAGAGCAAGTCAGCAGGACAACAGAATAGTTAGGCAGCAGAGCAGTTCTTCTTGTAGCAGAGCAGCACAGCAGTCCTTCTTCTGAGTTTCCCACAGGCCCAAATGTGTACGGACGAGTTGGGTCTAAGAGTCCACTACTTATACCTGGTGCACACTTTGAAGTGGGAGACGTTTCTAGAGCCCTCCCCCTACATAGGTATCTGAAATTTCCTGCCTCCATGCCCTGGCCCCTGCTTGCGGTGGGCACATAAGACTAGTGTGAAACTCTTTGTGAGTGTGCTGAGGCAGAGTCTTTGTGATGAGCAAGGTTGGCAGATGACTGCTCCTCCCCCTATCAAGTCAGAGATGGCCCATCATGCCAACACCTATTTCCCTTTTGTCTCTCTGTCTGGGACTCATACACAAAGACCATCTGCCAGCTACAACCAGTCATGTGATTCAGGACACAGACTGCAGACACCAAATAGGAGGGATATGACTACATCAACTTTCTAAAAGTAGAATCCTCTGAACTGTGACTTAACATCCAACTTTTCTATTAAAGTGGGTTTTAAATAACATTTGCTTAGAGACAAAACACAATTTTAGTGCCTGCTCCCAATTGAAAGTTGTCACTTTTTAAATGTAATAAGGTCCCCCAATGTTATCCAATGAGAGAGGCAGACCATGCAGGAGTGAAAAATGAATGTAAAGATTTTCTACTACCAGAACATGTAAAAGTAAAAGTACATGTCACACTTTTTAAGTACACTGCCCTGTTAGCTGCTTAGGACCTACCATAGGACTGACATATCTTTGAATAATCTTTATTCGGCAATTTTCACCATAAAAGAACACAATATAAAAACAGTTCAGTTAGATTAAAATACAATAGGAACAGTGTGACAACATTCACAATTTGCTGACCAATAAAAACCATCCTTAACTAGAGGGTATTCCCGTTTGGAGTCTCGACAACCGGCAGCGTATCCTCCACGCACTACCTAGGAATTTAGCCACCCCACAAATCATACTAGCAGATGAAGAGTCTGTCGTAAGGACTCGAAGTGCCTGACTATGGCACCTCAAACCTAGTTCCCTACAGACGGGTTTCAGCCAGAATTTCCGTGCCCCTTTGTAGGCTGGGCAGGCGAAGAACAGGTGGGCCACCGTTTCCTTGGGGGCCGCACAGCCAGGACAGCCATGTGAGCTAGCATCTGTATTTTTCCATTTACTCGTAAACTCATGCACCGGGAGTGTCCCATACCGTAATTTTAGGTACAGTGCTCGATCCTGCGGTTTAGTTATTAAGTCTAAAAAAGGTTCCATATTGCGTGTACACTTAATGGACAAAAATCGATCAGTGAGAGAACCCAGTTTCCTAGACCGCATAGCATTGTTCTGTACCCAGTCCCAGTATAGTTTTTTTATAACCTCTTTCGGAGGGGGTGATTGCATCTCCCATGCCTCACTGAGGCCCAGAGTAAAAACCAGCTCCTTCAGGTTGTTTAACCATGCTATTTTTTTACCGGTGTCTAGTAAAAGTAGTTCATCTAGGCCTGCTGCATACTTTGCCAGCTCTTCAGTTCTTCGTAATCGGGACCAAAATAACAACGGGCGGAGCCTCACCAAATCCTTTACTGATTTCCTCCCCAGATCTAGTCTTAATGGGATCATGGGGGTGGATGTGGGAAGGGCTACCACTTTCCTAAAAAAATTGTTTTCCGCTGTCATCAAGTCAGAAATCCCTTCAAAACCCCACAACTCCGATCCATAAAGTGCTGCAGGTAGGATCTGACCCTCGTATATGATCATCGCTGGGGAAACCGGTTTGCTGGTTGACTCACGTATCTCCTTCAGCGTCACTCCGGATACTCTTTGATGGTTTAGAAGCATTTTGGACAGATGATCCTTCCAGGACATGTGGCTATTAATTCGGACGCCAAGGTAATCAAAGGACTCGACCAGTTCAAGGGGGGCGTTGTTAAGCACAAAATTGTTTTTAAATCTTTTCGAGGGTGCAAAGGCCATCAACTTGGTTTTCGAAGTGTTGATAGTTAAGCCCCTGGCGGTGCAGAAGGAGCTAAACCGATCCAGGAGTTTTTGCAAACCCACCGGGGATTTAGAAATTAACAGGGTGTCGTCGGCGAAAAGAAGTGTGGGTATTTTTTCCCCCGCCAGGGATGGGGCATCCGACTCCACCCCCATTAGATGGTCCACCACTCCGTTTATGAATAGGGAGAAGAGAGTCGGAGCCATAACACACCCCTGACGCACTCCTCTTCGTACAGGGATCCTATCTGTAAGTTGACCCTGGGATCCCCATCTCACCCTAGCATAATTCCCCTCGTGCAACTTAACAATTAGGCTCAGAAGCCCACTGGGAATACCCAACTCTCTTAGGATTCCCCATAGTTTTGTGCGAGGGACCAGGTCAAATGCGGTTTTAAGATCAATGAACGCCATATACAAGCTACCCTTCATGATAACAACCGCCTTCCAATATATGGCGAACAGACGAAAGACCTGGTCCATCGTACCTACCCTCCTTCTGAACCCCGCTTGTAAATGGGAGAGGATACTAGCCTCCTCTATCCAATCACCTACTCTTGAAATGATGACCCTGCCGACTACTTTCTGAATTATATCAATCAGACTAATCGGTCTGTAGTTTGCAGGGTCATCTCTAGCCCCCTTCTTGTACACCGTGACTACCTCGGCCCCTTTCCAAGAATCTGGGACCTGGTGTCCCTTCATGATCAGATTCATAATGATCGCAATTAAATTTGCCCAAGCCTCCGGATCTGCCAACAATAAATCCCCCGGAATCCCATCCTGCCCAGCGGCTTTTTTTGGTGTTAGGTGTTTAATTGCCAAAACTACTTCACCCGTAGAAAAGACAAGATCACTATTATCCATAGGATCCCCTTCATCCTGACTATCCATCCCTAGGCTAGTTAGTTCTTCCGAATCGCCATAAAGAGATGAAAAATGTGCAAACCATTGCTGACCCGGTATATGATTAGCCAATGGTTGCGATCTTCTCTGCCTAGATCTATTGACCAATTCCCAGAAGAGGTTGGGGTACCTGCCACTCGCAGCATTGGCAAGATCCAACCAATGCTGTTCCTCCCACTCCCGCTTGGCCAGTGACAATGCTTTCTGGTAATCCCTCCTGGCCGCTCTAACCAATGTCGGGTTCCCTGAAAGCAAAGCATCTGTCAATTTTTTCCTATAATTTTTACACTGGTCATTATACCATACTTTACTAAGAGTAGAGGGTGTAGCAGGAGCCCTATTACCTTTCCTCTTGGAGATAAAATATTGACCAACTTGGTCTATTGTCCTTTTATAGGCAGAGTCAAGGGTGGGGTAATGGGGGGTGATGGTCCTGTTTACACCAACCCATATATCTAAGGTGGAAGACAGGTCTTCAACCAGTGCTTTGATACTCCCTATATCACCCTCATTGAGCCTGGCCTTATCCCACTTCAACCTACGATTATTATTAAAAGGAATCACTTCTTTAGTTATTTTTGGGATGACCACCCCTCGTCTAACTTCCCGTGGTCCCCACTGGAACTTACAGCACAGAGGATTGTGGTCACTATCCTGGCTTGGGACGACCTCCATATCAATCAGGTCCGGCCAGGATCCAACATCTATCAGGATGTAGTCGATCCTGGACGGGCCCGTGGGTCTATTGAAGGTCCATGCCCCTGAGTGGTCGGATATTGTCCTGCCGTTCAGGGCTCTTAATTTATGGTCCCTAGTCAGTGCATTGATTTGTATAGCTCTGGACGACCATTTCCTAACAGGGGGCAGGGTAAGGGATGGAATAGACCATTTTGAATCCTCCTCTTCGATTCCTAGAGGATCGTCTCCGAGGAGGGGTTCAAAAGTACAGTTAAAATCACCCCCCACCAGAATTTTAGCTGAGCAGGGGCATTCAGCTAGAGTCAGATCCAGGGTTGTTAGGGTCAAGGAGGTGGAGTCACCCTGTGTCCCTCTTGCGTAAACATTAAAAAGGTCGAGCCTGACAACGTCCTCCCCTCCTTTCACCGAAAGATGGAGTATATCATTGCACTCCAAACTGTGTCTTGTAACCACCCAATTTAAATCGAGTTTTATCCATACTATCAAACCGCCCGAGGGTCTGCCCCTTCCCTTACTACTAACGGCAGGCACACAGTAGGTAGTATACCCCGATTTATGTAGCGGAACAAAACTCCATGTCTCCTGAAACAGGCAGACATCGAACTGCTCGATTTGTGTGTGCCACTCCGGGATATCTAGATTCCGCTTTAGCCCAGCAATATTCCAAGAAAGGAGTTTTATTACCCTCCTTCCTCCAGGGATAGAGGTATAACCCATCTTGGGCAACCTCTCTTCAACCACCCTGGGTGGAGAACACCTCCCCTCCTGTGTTAGTGTAGTGAGGGTTGCAGAGCAGCCAGCCGTGCTCATCACGGGCTCAGCTGACCTGGAAACCTCTGGTGTTACAAGGGTGGTCACCATACGGTCTACAGCTAGACTAACTTCTTTTTTACCATTACTTTCCCGACGAGAACAAGAGACTTCAACCCCAGGAGGTTCATTGTCATTCCCCCCACCCCCTAACCCCCCCCTTCAATCGCATTCTTCCAGTCCAGATAGCTGGGAGAACCGGTTGTAGGTTTCCAGCGGGGTAAATGGCATCAAGTGGTTCATGTTAGGCCCCTGATTTAGCATGTGTCTATGTGGGACCATGGACCAGGGGGGGTGTAGATCTGGTACCCTAGGCATCTGATGGGCATACTGAATTTGGTTGTTGATATAGGGCGGAATAAGGAGTGGCCTATAACCTTGAGGTCTGTTCGTGTGCTTAAAGTTAGTAACTTTTGACCTAGGGTAAAAATGTGTTAAGGCCCGTGGGATAACACAGGTTTCCCCATTCCCAGGTGGCCAGTTTAGAATGTAATCAACTGCCCGAGGGTCTCTAAAATTGACCACCACTAGGTCTCCCTCAATATCTTTGGTTCTACTCCCCAGCCAATTGATCCGTCTAACATGAACTATATCCCCGTCTATGTTAGGTGCTATCGGCCTATGCAACCTTAACCAATGGATAATTTTGTTTTTGAGGTCAGAGAATCCCTCCCTCTTGTCCTCTGATAGTTGCGGGACTCCCGTTAAGATTACCACATAGGGCACGGCTTCTGGGGGAATCTCCACTTGTGGGATCTTTTTACGAGTCATTCTGCTTTTGCCCTCGTCTCCTTGTGCAATTTGATTATTGCTCAAGGGGACCTTTGGGGGTGGTTTTGAGGGCCCTGCTCCCAACTCAGTAGCTGATTTTTTAAGTTGTTTGGCTGACGGTATGTTATGAGTTGGGGGCACTACTCCCCCCGAGGGCTGACCAGGTGGCTTAGATAACACAGATGCGGGAGGGATACTAGGTTTATTTTGCGGTATGGTCGGAGGGGATATCGACTGTACCGCCGCGCTTCCTTTATTTTTGGTATGGACAGCCATACTAGTTATGGCGGCTTCCAGTATAGTTAATCTAATTTCCACCTTTTTAATAGACTCGTTAATTGGTAGAAGGAGAGATCTTAACAAAAATTCCAGGTTTGCTGATGCCGCGGCCGGCAGTGGAGGTGATATGATAGTAGGGGTAGCTCTACTGGGGTTATCTGGGACCTCGTCTTGTCTAGTTGCTAAGGCTGGGCTAGGACACAGTGTAGCAACTACCTGAGGGGTATGCTCCTGCTCGACTACTGTGGGAGTCTCGGATGAGGTCTTGGTCTTAGACCCTTTACCAAACTCAATCTGTAGTGCTTTTGCTTTAGCCGTGAACACCCTATGTTTCCTTCTTTTTTTACTAGGGGGCGGACGATGTATCTGGGCGACTGGACAGATGTTAACTTTCTGCTTCTTAGCTTTAGTTGCATCAGTCGCCTGGCTAACACTAGGAGTGGGTGATACAATTATAATATTATCCTCGGGCAAACAAGGAGTGGCTACAAAGTCACGAAACAATAAAGGGATACCATCTTGACTTACATTGTCCTCGCTTAGGCCATTCGAAGCACCTTCCTGGTTCAGTTCGAGTAAACTGTCAGTGAGGGGCCTAAGTTTCATGTTCTCAACAGAGCGGCGGCGCTCTGCCCTACGCTCCGCTAAGGTGAGATCCTTATCCCCCTCAGTCCTCTTGGGAAAGTAATTCTCCAGGGAACCATTACGTAGTCTAGATTTTTTCCCCGGGGTTTCTATTTCGGTAGCCGTATCCATTATGTGGTACACTGTGTCCTCCGCTGTGCAAAAGACAAATGACCTGGCCCGGCCCGGCCTCCTTCGGCCCCGGACGGCCACAGACGGTCCCGCCCTTGTCCCGGGCTTCTCCCGGCGCCCTCCCGCGCGCTCCCGCGCAGCGGGAGTGGCTGCTTCTTTTAAGCTAAACTAGGGGGCGTGGCCGGCAGGGAGAGGAGCCCAGCTGACACGGGCGCGCGGGGACTCCTGGAACTCGGAGTCCACCCGCTCTACCCTCGCAGCCCTGCCGGTGTCCCACTAGCCCCAGGCAAAGTCCGCACTCTGCAAACCGCGAAGCGGGACCCGCGCAGCGGGTCCGGCGAGCAGCAGCGGTCAGCAGGCGGGATTCAGCGGTGGTCCGTGGTTCAAAGGTCCGTGGCGTTTCAACAGCAAAGTGGTTCCCTCTGATGTGGGAGAGGACGGTGATTAAGTACCGCTGTGAAGGGGGCGCGGCCGGCAGGGAGAGGAGCCCAGCTGACACGGGCGCGCGGGGACTCCTGGAACTCGGAGTCCACCCGCTCTACCCTCGCAGCCCTGCCGGTGTCCCACTAGCCCCAGGCAAAGTCCGCACTCTGCAAACCGCGAAGCGGGACCCGCGCAGCGGGTCCGGCGAGCAGCAGCGGTCAGCAGGCGGGATTCAGCGGTGGTCCGTGGTTCAAAGGTCCGTGGCGTTTCAACAGCAAAGTGGTTCCCTCTGATGTGGGAGAGGACGGTGATTAAGTACCGCTGTGAAGGGGGCGCGGCCGGCAGGGAGAGGAGCCCAGCTGACACGGGCGCGCGGGGACTCCTGGAACTCGGAGTCCACCCGCTCTACCCTCGCAGCCCTGCCGGTGTCCCACTAGCCCCAGGCAAAGTCCGCACTCTGCAAACCGCGAAGCGGGACCCGCGCAGCGGGTCCGGCGAGCAGCAGCGGTCAGCAGGCGGGATTCAGCGGTGGTCCGTGGTTCAAAGGTCCGTGGCGTTTCAACAGCAAAGTGGTTCCCTCTGATGTGGGAGAGGACGGTGATTAAGTACCGCTGTGAAGGGGGCGCGGCCGGCAGGGAGAGGAGCCCAGCTGACACGGGCGCGCGGGGACTCCTGGAACTCGGAGTCCACCCGCTCTACCCTCGCAGCCCTGCCGGTGTCCCACTAGCCCCAGGCAAAGTCCGCACTCTGCAAACCGCGAAGCGGGACCCGCGCAGCGGGTCCGGCGAGCAGCAGCGGTCAGCAGGCGGGATTCAGCGGTGGTCCGTGGTTCAAAGGTCCGTGGCGTTTCAACAGCAAAGTGGTTCCCTCTGATGTGGGAGAGGACGGTGATTAAGTACCGCTGTGAAGGGGGCGCGGCCGGCAGGGAGAGGAGCCCAGCTGACACGGGCGCGCGGGGACTCCTGGAACTCGGAGTCCACCCGCTCTACCCTCGCAGCCCTGCCGGTGTCCCACTAGCCCCAGGCAAAGTCCGCACTCTGCAAACCGCGAAGCGGGACCCGCGCAGCGGGTCCGGCGAGCAGCAGCGGTCAGCAGGCGGGATTCAGCGGTGGTCCGTGGTTCAAAGGTCCGTGGCGTTTCAACAGCAAAGTGGTTCCCTCTGATGTGGGAGAGGACGGTGATTAAGTACCGCTGTGAAGGGGGCGCGGCCGGCAGGGAGAGGAGCCCAGCTGACACGGGCGCGCGGGGACTCCTGGAACTCGGAGTCCACCCGCTCTACCCTCGCAGCCCTGCCGGTGTCCCACTAGCCCCAGGCAAAGTCCGCACTCTGCAAACCGCGAAGCGGGACCCGCGCAGCGGGTCCGGCGAGCAGCAGCGGTCAGCAGGCGGGATTCAGCGGTGGTCCGTGGTTCAAAGGTCCGTGGCGTTTCAACAGCAAAGTGGTTCCCTCTGATGTGGGAGAGGACGGTGATTAAGTACCGCTGTGAAGGGGGCGCGGCCGGCAGGGAGAGGAGCCCAGCTGACACGGGCGCGCGGGGACTCCTGGAACTCGGAGTCCACCCGCTCTACCCTCGCAGCCCTGCCGGTGTCCCACTAGCCCCAGGCAAAGTCCGCACTCTGCAAACCGCGAAGCGGGACCCGCGCAGCGGGTCCGGCGAGCAGCAGCGGTCAGCAGGCGGGATTCAGCGGTGGTCCGTGGTTCAAAGGTCCGTGGCGTTTCAACAGCAAAGTGGTTCCCTCTGATGTGGGAGAGGACGGTGATTAAGTACCGCTGTGAAGGGGGCGCGGCCGGCAGGGAGAGGAGCCCAGCTGACACGGGCGCGCGGGGACTCCTGGAACTCGGAGTCCACCCGCTCTACCCTCGCAGCCCTGCCGGTGTCCCACTAGCCCCAGGCAAAGTCCGCACTCTGCAAACCGCGAAGCGGGACCCGCGCAGCGGGTCCGGCGAGCAGCAGCGGTCAGCAGGCGGGATTCAGCGGTGGTCCGTGGTTCAAAGGTCCGTGGCGTTTCAACAGCAAAGTGGTTCCCTCTGATGTGGGAGAGGACGGTGATTAAGTACCGCTGTGAAGGGGGCGCGGCCGGCAGGGAGAGGAGCCCAGCTGACACGGGCGCGCGGGGACTCCTGGAACTCGGAGTCCACCCGCTCTACCCTCGCAGCCCTGCCGGTGTCCCACTAGCCCCAGGCAAAGTCCGCACTCTGCAAACCGCGAAGCGGGACCCGCGCAGCGGGTCCGGCGAGCAGCAGCGGTCAGCAGGCGGGATTCAGCGGTGGTCCGTGGTTCAAAGGTCCGTGGCGTTTCAACAGCAAAGTGGTTCCCTCTGATGTGGGAGAGGACGGTGATTAAGTACCGCTGTGAAGGGGGCGCGGCCGGCAGGGAGAGGAGCCCAGCTGACACGGGCGCGCGGGGACTCCTGGAACTCGGAGTCCACCCGCTCTACCCTCGCAGCCCTGCCGGTGTCCCACTAGCCCCAGGCAAAGTCCGCACTCTGCAAACCGCGAAGCGGGACCCGCGCAGCGGGTCCGGCGAGCAGCAGCGGTCAGCAGGCGGGATTCAGCGGTGGTCCGTGGTTCAAAGGTCCGTGGCGTTTCAACAGCAAAGTGGTTCCCTCTGATGTGGGAGAGGACGGTGATTAAGTACCGCTGTGAAGGGGGCGCGGCCGGCAGGGAGAGGAGCCCAGCTGACACGGGCGCGCGGGGACTCCTGGAACTCGGAGTCCACCCGCTCTACCCTCGCAGCCCTGCCGGTGTCCCACTAGCCCCAGGCAAAGTCCGCACTCTGCAAACCGCGAAGCGGGACCCGCGCAGCGGGTCCGGCGAGCAGCAGCGGTCAGCAGGCGGGATTCAGCGGTGGTCCGTGGTTCAAAGGTCCGTGGCGTTTCAACAGCAAAGTGGTTCCCTCTGATGTGGGAGAGGACGGTGATTAAGTACCGCTGTGAAGGGGGCGCGGCCGGCAGGGAGAGGAGCCCAGCTGACACGGGCGCGCGGGGACTCCTGGAACTCGGAGTCCACCCGCTCTACCCTCGCAGCCCTGCCGGTGTCCCACTAGCCCCAGGCAAAGTCCGCACTCTGCAAACCGCGAAGCGGGACCCGCGCAGCGGGTCCGGCGAGCAGCAGCGGTCAGCAGGCGGGATTCAGCGGTGGTCCGTGGTTCAAAGGTCCGTGGCGTTTCAACAGCAAAGTGGTTAGTGACATATCTATTACTAAGGAAGGTTTAGACTTGGTAAAAGGTTTATTTTTCCAAGCCGAAATGGCAATGTACAACAGCTCAAACAGACTGCAAAGGCAGGTCTGAGACATGTGTAAAGGGCTACTGAAGTGGGTGGCACAATATATGCTGCAGGCCCACTAGAGCATTTAATGTATAGGCCTTGTGCACATGGGGTACCACTTTACTAGGGACTTCCAAGTACATCAAATGTGCCAAATAGGTATAAACCAATTGTGCCATGTTTAAATGAGACCACAAGAACTTTAGAACTAGAAAGCAGTGGTAAAGTGCTAAGGCCATCAAAAATGAGATCAGCAACAATGGAAAAATGAAAACAATTATCATTAGAACAGTGTCTTGTTCTATGCAGGACATTAAAGCTGTGATCTTTTCCAGACAGATCTCCAATGTGAGACTAGGTGAAGGTTTAACGGGCAAAGGAGGCTCCTGCTTTCCCATTTGTTAGATTAAGCCTTAATGGAAGTTTTCAATCTGGATCGACCATATGACAAGGCATACGTGGCAAGTTTATGAATGCTTTAAGCAGATATAGAAGCTTAGGTTCTAGCAGCATCAGTACTGGAGACATCCATGATTAATGTGCTGTGTGGAGAATGAGGCCCTATTTAAAGACTATGGGGCTTATTTACAAGCCCCTTGCGCCGCAAATGTGTCACATTTAACACGGGGAAAAGTGACGTAAGGGCGGCGCAAGGGGCTTGTAAATAAGCCCCTATGTGCCTTTTATTTATGTTGAGACATATATATGTTCTTACCTTTCTTTGTTATACAAATGAAAACAAAGGGAATGGAGATTAAAATTGCTGCATATCTGAAATTTTGTGACTTAAATACAATATGCCAGCAACATTGAATTATCAGCCTAGACAATGAGAACTATATATTCTCTGAAATATGAAACTCTTGTGCTATTCATTAAGTCACAAAACTTCTTCAATCATAAGATAAAGAGAGCCACAGGAAATGTATAACATTTTCTTTAGTGTTAGCCACATTCACTGGTAAAGTAAATAGATATGACATCTAGCAATGACCGAATATTGTCATCAACTATTACAGAATCATGGACGGGAGCAAATATGATATCATAAATCTTGTATTTTGAAGTTCCCAGGTGAAATGTAGGCTGCATGAAATCATGAATTCATACCACAAAATGAGTGTCATCACGTAAAAAGTGCAGAAAAAAGGGAAAAACTGCAAAGCATAAAGTGGAAAAGTCTCAAACTAATCCAAAATATAACCTAACCGAGCAAGAAAAAAATAAATACAGTTAAAATATATATTTTTTCGTTCGCTCAAAAAGACTCTCACTACTACCATGTCTAATATGTAACTCCGCCGCTGTTACAAGGATAAAACCGCAAAGTTTATAGTCAGAGCTGGCTGTAACAAAAGAAAAATAAATAGTCCACATCTTCGTTAATATTTCAACATTCAATTAAACTGTAATCAAGAAGGGGTGCCAACTGAAGCATGCATGACTTGAAACGTGGCCATCTCCGTTAGACTCCAAGCCACACTCCCACCCGACAAATAACTTAGTGAAAGCTACCTTTCAAGGTCATGTTCGTTTTTGATTCTGTCCTGGTGACTCGTCTCAACTGACTGTAAGTTTAGCTTCATTTTTAATGTACGCAATCATTTTTTTAAAAAGACTATTACATTCAATCCTGGCACTTGAATCCAAAATCAAAAGTAGGTAGCTCTCCGTTAGCCTCCAAGCCACACTCCCACCCGACAAATAACTTAGTGAAAGCTACCTTTCAAGGTCGTGTTACTTTTTGACTCTGTCCTGGTGACTTGTCTCAACTGACTGTAAGTTTAGCTTCATTTTTAATGTACGCTATAATTTTTTTTTAAAAGACTATTACATTCAATCCTGGCACTTGCATCCAAAATCAAAGGTAGGTAGCAACTAGCCATGGATTTGATATCCACCCAATATGGCAGCTACCATATTAATTGCAGCTAATACCATTTTCAGAGTGCTTCTTTATAACACAGTTTATTTCATTGTCTTTTCCAATTTTTGAGCCAGTGAGAACCTGGTTAATTTGAATGTTTGGCTGCTTTTCCTCTTTTAAAAGTAGAGTGCTGTTCAAGGAAATAGCTTTATATTTAAAATCTCGTTATCACTTCCTTGCATTCTCACTGCTATATTTTAGAAAATATTCTTCCTTTGTGTCACGATCTTGGTAACAAAGAGATGTGTCTGTTATGTGAAAGACGTCCTAGGGCTTTCTGCTTTATCCCTCAATCCTCCATCTCGGTGTTATCAAAGGAGGATACCTGCGGAGGTTCATATTGATTCCTAACGTAAGCTTCCCTTTGAAAAAGTTAATTTTTGTCTTTCAGCCCATACTTAGGGGCACACAGAGTAGGAGGGAACTTCCGCATGGGCTGCGGAGTTCCCTCCTGTGCAATTAGGATGTGACCGCCACCCTGGCGGTCACATCCTCTATTTTTAACATTGCGGCGGGTGCGGCTTCAAGCTGCACCAGCAGCAATGTTAAAAATGCACGCATTGCATTTGTATGTAGAAAGTGGCAGGCACCGCGCGGTGCCTGCCGCTTTCTGCATACAAATGCAGAGGGGTACCATAGGTACCCCCCATGTGCATCCCCCACCCCCCCTTCACCTAGGGGGCCCGCAACGGGCCCCCGCAGTGAAGTTACACATGCTTTTCCACGGCGGAAAAGCAGCCGCGGACAAGCATGTTTCAGAGCCCATCCTAATCTGGCTGACGGTGTCTGAGAGACACCGTCACCATATTAGTGCTTTTCCGCCGCGGTTGTAAGCCAACCGCGGCGGAAAAGCTGCGGATGGAAACCAGGACCCACCAGCCATCCTAATGTGGCGGTGGGTCTTTGGTGGGTCCGCAGAGGATTTTCCGCATCCTCCAGGCCGGCGGTGGCTACCGCCGGCCCGGAGGATGCGGAAAATCCTCCATCCTAATGAGGCCCTTAATTTGAGCCGCGGTTTATGGTGCTCAGCACCAGCACTACTTAATCGTCAACACCGCCGCTCGTGAACTCGACCCAAAGGTGCACTTTTCGCGACACAATCCTTTTTTGTAGTCCCGGGGAGACTAAGTGATTTGCCCTGAATCTCAGGATGTTAAGCCTACTTCGAGACTCGAATCTGGTTCCACAGCTCCAAAGTCGGCAGCTCTGGCCCTTATGCTGCACCTTTAGGGTTTTTGGTTAGTTCTGTTATTAGTGGCGCTAATAGGAACAATTGTCTGGTGGACGTTGCTACTCAATACAAGAGGCGTTAAAATTTGCAGAACTGCAATATTAAAATACCTAGCTCAGGAAGATCCACAGCTTAACTGTTGTTTGACCAAATTCCTAATTAAATATGAGGAAATATCAAATAAAGACTAGTGGCAAGGCTAAATGGTTACAAGATGTATTGTTGAAGACTATGCTAAGTGGACCACTTACTCTTGAGGAATGATATATCAAAATGCTCCTGAGCAGCCTCGTCGACCCTTGCTTAGCCTCAAAATCTAGTAACGGGAACATTCAAAACAAGGTTAGCGGCCTGGTAAAATAGTTGTTTGATGTAACACTTGAGATATTGGGGCATATTATCAAGGGGGTTTATCTCTGCTTTTTTGGCTTTAAAAGCCAAGAAAGCGGAGATAAAATTATCTCCCTATTACCTAGCTGTCGCTAACACCAGTTAGCGACAGCTAGTAGGAGATAGCGACCATCTTGGGCCCCACTTTGCATGACAGAGAAATTTATCACTAATGACATGCAAAGTGGGCGTTCCAAGATGTTAGCGACTGGAAACAGTCGCTAACATCGCTATCTCCTATTACCAACTTTTGGAGATATTGGCGCTAAGCGCGAATATCTCCAATAGCTAACACCTGCCCTGAGCAGTTCTTAGCCATGTTATCCAATGGTAGGTGGATAACATGGCTAAGAGCATTAGCTCGGTAATGCTTGAATATCGCTGACTTTTCAGCGATATTCACGCATTGCGGATAATTTTTATCGCATTTGCGATAAACCTTGGTAAATCTGCGATAAAAATCGCTGCAGGTCAGCAATATTTTTTTGTCTCTAACCAAGCAATAGCGTAATATGCCCCATTGCTAATATTAATATTAGGTCATTTTATTAAATGTTTTGTTTACATTATATAGGAAGAAGTGTAAATATCATGATAAGAAATAGTTTTATCTTTAGATAACAAAAAAGTGATATTTGTTTTAATGTTGCTATTGTTGTGGTTTTAATTAACTGAACAATAAACGTATTTTTACTGTTACTGCGGTGGACGTTGCCTTCTGAGGCAAATTACCAAATTAACCACTGATTTCACCGTGGCCTACTATTACATGTGGGATGAAAGATTCTATAGCTATATCTTTGCAAATGCAAATTATCACTTTAGACATACAGTCTAAGCATCACTAGGATGCCAGAGATTTAGTTTGGACGCAATAAATGTAAATAATTACTGAGTAGAACCACGGACGTCAATTCACCAAAATGCCTGGGGTAGCGGAAGGGACTTCACATGCACCTTGACTTTCACATAGATATGCTTATAGATGCACATTCATTCACACATGTACACACATAAACACACTCTGCACACACATGTACACACATTCACACATACACAAACTTTCTCTTACATAAACACTCAAAACGGCAAGCACGCACACATCATACCTAGATTTAAAACCATTTTTTTACTTACCCCAGCTGCCAGGGAAGGTCATTTTCCATCTATTTGTCCTCCATTTTTTATTGAACTAATAGCGAATAATGTAATATTAATCACTATTAGTGTAATAATAAATTGACAAATTGCCACTGAATTGCTTCTGCTGATGCTAGGGGTTACAATGGCAGTGCCACGGGTCACATGGGCATGCCAGGGGTCGCAATAGCGACCCCTGGTAAACCCTACATTACGTCCATGTGTAGAACAACATGTGTTGAGCACAAACGGATTACATCACACACCTACTGTTGGATTTACAGCATTTAAATGTGTCACCGCTATTGGTCGTGCCACTTGCAAAGATTTTGTCAGTAATATCTGAATGTGCCAGCAGTAAAAGCTGGCAGGGGTGGAGAAATCTGGCACAGTAATTACAAATAGCGCTGCCAGGAATTCCTTTGAGTATTGCTGTCAGTAATAAAAAGGTAAATTCAGTTGCAAACAATGTTAGCACATTATTTAACATTGTGAAATGGGCCCTACACGCTGATAATATTCGTAAAAGAATAAAAAAGGAGGTGTAAGTGTTTTAGACACAATGCAAAGTCTCTTCTCAAAACAAAAAATCAAACTGATGTATCCCTGTTATTGACCTGGTTGAAACTCTCAATTAAATATTGGATGTCACCCTGGATTTAGGCCCCTTGATCGTTGGCAGTCATACTACGCACTCGATCAATCGCTGTTTTGAGATACGTGTGCAACCTACAGGCACAGTTTTAAATCCCAGGAGATGTATTAAAATCTATTTAGGCAATAGTTACAGATCCTTTTACTCTTGTGGTAGAAAACCTATATACCCATCAACTAACTTTATTATAAGAAATGCATAAAAGCACTATTTGGTATAGTAAGGATTCAAGAAGCTGTATTAAAGCATGGCGATTCTTACATTACTCCAAAATCGTCTCGCTCAACCTATTAACAAGACCTGCTTTGTTTGACACAAGCTTGTTGTGGGAGTTTTCTTGAATGTGTCATTTCATAATTCTATAGAGGCTTGAGGACCAGTCTGTATTTCACTAAAACCTAAATAGCAGAGTGATGTCACAAAAGGAAGGACACTGGAAACCGAATTCATTTTGAATTTCAAGAGCTGTAGGTCATTCTCAGGATCAGGGTACAAAGAGCACTCTGGGTGAGTGGGAGGGCACCTCTATAAGAAGAACTAGTGGCCCAGGCGGGACTGGGCATTGGCAGATGAAGGAAATGATGTATAAGCATGCCTCCAATGAAATCTGTGTCCTGGGACTTTACCACATGTTCCTGAAAGTTTTGGAAGGAACCAGAAAGACGATGTTAAACTTTGTGTGAAGTTGATGCTTTGATATTTTACAGCTCTTAGTGGACATGAAGAAGGTGCCAAAATTAGCGACCAAAGGCAGGGTTTCTAGATGGGCAAGATCTCCCGGATTAATTCACTGTGAGCACCAGTAACACTTGGTAGAAAACAATACTCCATTTATTAAGTCAAGGTTATCAAAATGTATTCACTTGTGTGAGGCAGCCTGATTCCTGCACCTGCAACACCTTGGGACACAAACAGATCTGGTTCCAGATGATTATGCTGCCATTGTTAGTAAAAGGTTCTTCCATGCTTTAAAATTGCCTTACAAACCCCTTTCTGATTCTCAAATCGATTGACACACCAAAGTTGAACTTAAGCCTAAACAAATCGATTGCTTCACAAGTACGCCAGTTTGACGTCATTTTACATGTGAGGCTATTTTATCAAATGGGCAGAAAGTGGGAATTCCAGGGTGGGATTCGATGAGCCACTACAACTTGGGAGGCACCTTCCTCTACGCTGGACAGATATTCCCGCTCTGGATAAAACATCACCTCCACTCTGTTTCCCAAGTGTTCTTCTAAAATCATTTGTGAATTCCAAAAAACATCATAAAGTTACTTTAAACCTAAACCCTTGGAATATAATGTATACTTCTATTTTGAAGAATTATAAGGTCCTTAGAGAGGCTGTGAGAAAATGTGTTGTTCATACATCCATTTGTCACTCCACTGACTCACTCTTGCATTCCCCCTCTGGCACAACCAGAATAATTCACACACAAACTCAACAATATATGCAAGATAACTTAAAAGAATAAAAGTAGAAGAAAGAAAACATGCTACCATCTAATCACGGTGGGCATGCACTTGCAATAACTAAATTGAATGAAACAGTGTTCGTCTAACACAGGTATTGTAAACATACTTTTAGTGATTTAAATTCACGCATTATTGCCATATTCAGAACCAAAATGTCTGCCATCATGGAATGGTAAAACAATAATACACTACGGACAACAGCATTTTAAAATGGTCTCCTGTATTAGAAGTAGCTTTTTGGGATGCGGTGCACTGCAGATGAAATGAGTGGCACACACTCCAGACATCGTTCTGCTAAACATGCTCTTAAATCCCTCCACTGGCTCCCTGTGGAGAAAAGTATTGATATTAAAGCCCTTTGTATTGCTATTAAAGCCCTCCACAATCACAGACCAGAAAACCTAAAGCACCAGTTCCACTGCAGAGAAACCTCCGGTCATTGTCTCTAAAGCTGGTGGAGGTTCCCAGATTCCAACTTTAAAGCTGGGAGCGGGGGAGCAAAGTTTTGTTGCTAACACTGCCAGATTATGGAACTGTCTTTTCACCAATTTACAAAAAACTCCTCTGTTCTGCTTTCTTTTAGAAATTCCCTAAAAACCTGTCTTTTCTCCCGTTAGTCCATCTCCCATAACGCTAGGATTGATTGCTCCTAGTTTTTGGTTTCCTCCCCAGGTTTTCCAGCACCTAGACGCCTTTGGGTATTAGCTCACGCTTTACAAATAAATAAACAAATGAAATAAAATGCTATATATCCCATTAGGGCTTAACAATGATTCTCATAGGGCAAATCTTCTAAATTCGGGGACTATCAGTGGTGGGAACCAACACCAAAACCATGGCCCACTAAGATAATCTATTAGATTCAATGTATCAAAACATAACATTTGTAAGCTTTAATTCTGAGTATTAGCAATACACTCTTAATTACCTAATGTTATGTTATGTTATGTTACCTGTTTTGTAGAGCGCAACAGCTGCCCCAGCGACGGGGCGTCCCGGCGCTAGAACCGTAACACAATCTACTGGCTGCGAAAGGGGGACCTACGGGGCGGGAAATAGATGGGTTTTGATCGCTCTTCGGAAAGCTAGCAAATCATCCATGCAGCGGATGTGGAGAGGGAGGGAGTTCCACAGCTTGGCCCCCAGTAGCTTGAAAGAGCGACCTCCGATGCGACAAAATTTCGTCTGGGGTATCAGAGCTAGATGTTGCCCCATAGACCGGAGGTTCCGTTTGGGCTTGTAGGGGGTCATCAGAGGACGGAGAAGCTCTGGGCCTTCATTCTTTAAGATTTTAAAGGCATATAGGAGGGCCTTGAACTGTATACGGGCTTCTATGGGCAGCCAGTGAAGTCTGTACATAGTCGCTCTTACTGAGCACCTTCTTGGAAGGCCTACTATCGCTCTAGCTGCCGAGTTCTGGATTCGTTGGAATCTTTTTATCTCAGCTTTATTAGCTCCCAGCAACAGGACGCTCGCATAGTCCAGTCTTGATAAGATGGTAGACTGCACTATGAGTTGTCGTGTCTTGGAGTCGAAATAGCCTAAGATGGGGTATAGGCTTCTCAGTAGTCCAATGCAGGTTGCGGCAACTTTTTTAGTGTGCGATTGGAAGCTCAGGGACGAGTCCAGCCATACCCCTAGATTTTTTACTAAGTTTTTTGGAGGGGGTGCTGGGCCCAGGGACTGAGGCCACCATGAATCGTTCCAGTTGTTGCTGTTTTTTCCCATTATCAGTACCTCGGTTTTGCCACCGTTCAGTTGGAGGCAATTTGCTGTCATCCACTTGGCGACAGCAGACAGTCCATCCCTGAAGTTGGTGGCCTCCGGGGAGGGGGCCTCACTAAGGCTGATGAATAACTGAGTGTCGTCAGCGTACGACACCATTGTGAGGCCCCATCTCTTAGCAACCTCCGCCAAAGGTTGCATATATAGATTAAACAGGGAGGGACTGAGAGCCGAGCCCTGTGGGACACCTTGTCCTATGTCTTGGGGTTTGGAGATAAACGGAGGGGCAGATACCCTGAATGATCTGCTGGTTAGGAATGACCAAAACCATTGGAGCGCTGAGTCCACGATTCCTATATCTTCCAGGCGTTTTAGCAGAATGGCATGGGACACCGTGTCAAAGGCCGCGCTGAGATCGAGCAGTATCAGCGCGGCACTTTTACCGGTGTCCATGATTTCCCGCAGACTCTCAGTGGAGGTGAGGAGCGCGGATTCCGTACTATGGCCCGGCCTGAAGCCATGTTGGGAGGGGTCCAGGATATTATATTTCGCCATATACTCACTGAGTATTTTATTCGCGTGGGCTTCTGCTAATTTAGCGACCCAGGGTAGCAGTGAGACAGGCCGGTAATTCTCTGGTTTAGCGGGGTCTAGGGAGGGTTTTTTTATAATCGGGGTTACCCAGGCCTGTTTCCAGCAGATGGGTACCGTGGCCGTAGCGAATGATAGATTCAGAATCACGGTTAGGGATGGGAGGAAGAATCCCAAGGCTCCTAGAAAGTGACTAGGTCTCATTGGGTCTGTGGGTGCACCCGACTTCACCTTCCTACAGAGTTTGGTAAGTTCTTCGCTGGAGATGGCGGGTAGGCAAGTGAGCCTTGCGTCTCCGAAGGTGGCATTAGGAGAGTCGATGTCTCCTGGGATGTCCTGGGTGAAGGTGTTGTAGATTTTCTTCACCTTGTCTGTGAAGAAGGTGGCTAAGTCTTCACATTGTTGCGTGGAGTTGATATGAGTGGCCGGTTTGGCTCCGTTTTGTATTTTTTGCACAATTTGAAAGATAGTTTTCGTGGGGTTTGGGCTGGATTCTATTTCAGAAGCGTAGAAGGCAGCACGGGCTATCCGAATTGCCTTGTGGTAAGATTTCAGCGAAGCCAAGTATAAGATTTTATCATCCTGCTTATATTCCTTCCTCCATTGCCGTTCCATTTTCTTGCAGGCTTTCCTCATTTTTTTCAGGCTATCGTCAAACCAAGGGTTGGAAGGAGTACTACGTCCTTTAGTCCACTTGGCTGGTATGATATTGTCCAGCCCCTTGGTGATCCAATCCTGGAAGGACGCGTAAGATTTTTCTATGTCGTCTGTGATCTCCAGGGTAGGTTGCCCCAGGCTGGCCGCAAGGTCACCTTGTCGGAGTTTATGCCAGGGTCTTTTTAAACAGGAGGTGGGTAGTTTTTTCTTAAGAGGGGAGTTATTCGGAATGGAGAGGGTTACTAATGAGTGATCCGTCCATGCCATAGGTTTAGGGTCATCCGTTTTGGCCTCGGGAATGTTAGTAAATACTGGATCAAGTAGGTGTCCTGCTACATGTGTGGGAGATTTGACCAGCTGGGTTAGTTGCAAGGCGGCTAAGTCCGCGACAAAGTTGCTAATTTTAGCGTCTGTTCCATTGTCTAAGTGGAGATTAAGATCTCCTAAAATCGTGAAATTAGCCGAGCCAGTGATCAAGGCATGTGTAACATCGATGACCTCTTCCGTGAATTTAGCAGAAGGCCCCGGGGGTCTATAGATAAAAAGGCCCGAGAAAGTGCAGTGGGGGCTCGTGGAGATTTTAAAACGGGCACATTCGCAGTCTGCAATACTTTCCTTTTGGAAGAAGCAGGTAAAAGGGGTTCTGTAAATGGCAGCAATACCGCCTCCTCTTGAGTCTCTATTGATGCACGTCATAGAGAACCCGTCTGGTATTGTTAAATTAGGGATGCTAGTAAGGTCGTCTTTGAGCCATGTTTCACTTAGAAACATTATATCTGGGTTCTCGTCCATTAGGAGAGTTCTTACCTCTGCATGGTGTTTAACCAGCGATCTAACGTTCAGCTGCATGATGGTGAGTGAGGTATCGTTCCTTATGATCTCTTTATGGCTTGTCAGGCATGGTTCCGGTATGGCCAGATTACAAAGCTTGCAGTATAGGGAGGTACGACCAATGCAACCTTCTATGTTGTTGCATCTGGGGCCGATGTTAAGCGACCGCAGAGTGTTACTGTCGTAAACGATTTTTTGGGCAGGGGGTCTGGCGAGAGGCGAGAACTTGGCGAGTACGGAAAATGCACATCCCTAAAAAGGGGAGAAGGGGGGGTGGGTGTGGCCTAGAGGTAGGCGTGGCCTCTACTCCTCGCCGTCAATGGCGGCAAAACATTTGTTTTCGAGTGGGTCAGTTGCAGCGAAGGAGTCGCTGTTTGAGCGTATCACTGGCCCGCAATGAAGGTGGCAACCAGGTGAGTGCGCGTTTTAAAAACAACAAGGTATTTAACAAGTGACACAATGAAGATTTCAGATTTTAAAAAGATTCCGTCGTCTTCCGGCTTCCGCCTCAGGAGATTGCAGGGTTCTGGTAAAGTAGCGCTAGAGGCAGCGTTTATGTAGTGCGGCGGGTGGGCGTGGCCTATAGGTAGGCGTAGCCTCTACTCCTCGCCGTCAATGGCGGCAAAACATTTGTTTTCGAGTGGGTCGTTGCAGCGAAGGAGTCGCTGTTTGAGCGTATCACTGGCCCGCAATGAAGGTGGCAACCAGGTGAGTGCGCGTTTTAAAAACAACAAGGTATTTAACAAGTGACACAATGAAGATTTCAAATTTTAAAAAGATTCCGTCGTCTCCCGGCTTCCGCCTCAGGAGATTGCAGGGTTCTGGTAAAGTAGCGCTAGAGGCAGCGTTTATGTAGGTAATAACTTTAACATATTCTTTTCACAATCAATATGTCAGGCCTACTGCTTTTAGCGTAACTTTTATAATAAACACTCAACGAGGCAGCCTTTATCATTGGCTTGTGACCATAACCAGCTCAATTCCATTTTACTGAGCATAAGCATTCCAAAAGGCAACCATCTGTCATACAGAATTAAAAGTAGAAATGTATACAAAATTACACAGTTGGTGAAGCAAACATCATCTCTCCTAAGAGCGCCTAACACGGATTACAATAGTGCATATCTTCTATCCGCATCCCAAAACTTTTGCCTGCAAACAGTAAAATTAAACAAAATTCCTGTATTCAGGCTTGCTCACAGTGTAATAACAATTAATCCTTAAAGGACTATTGTCACACATCCTCCACTTCCCAGGTAGGCTCTAGGCTGAATATTTGCTGGTCGCCCAGATTCAGACACACAGATATTGTGATACCACTTTCCTGCCGAGAGGGGTTTCTGATCTTGCATCGCTCTATACCAGGCTAAAAATGCATGCTAGGGTCTGCTGACCCTCGTGGAGCCTAAATCCCTGGTATATCAAGGAATGGGACACTAGAGAGGGCCTTGTGAGAGCTAGAGAGAATTACTTCACTGACAACAGAGGCTCGGTGGAGTCTGAGGCAATGGGGTGGGAGGCATATAAATCGGTAATACTTGATATCTAAGATATCAGGGTTAAAAAAAGGAGGCAAAAAAACAACTGGAGGACATAGAGCACCATTTATTGATGTGGTAGGAAGATTACCTGGCCATTGTGACTTCTCCGCTAGTGCATCACCTTGCAGTCCTGTGGGAGAATACCAGCAGATAGAGGAGGAGGAGGTGCAGAAACAGCTTAACGCCGCGCAACATAGACGGTTGGTAGGTTAGATTAGATCGGTTACAAGGCTGGGAAGCTCCTAGCTTGATTGGTGCATTGTGAGGAGGGTCAGATATGGGTGAGGGAGGGGATCAGGACAACTTGGAGTGTTATGTACACAGCCCTAGAAATGACAGAGAGGTTATTGCCTGTTCAAAAGAGACTTTTTCTGCTTTGGGTCGTCGTGCCTCATGGTAAGAGCAGGAGAGAGCAGGGGGGGCTGGAGTCACTACAGTCTAGGCGCTGGATCAGATCTCATGAAGTCGTAGGAGGGAATATATCCAACAATGTTCAGGAAGAGATAGACTCCAGCCCCGGGGCCAAATGTAGGATGAAGATCAGGTAGGGCATACAATGGGGAGCTCGAGGCCCTGCAGGCTTCGCATAGCCTCCGCATGATGGCCGAATACCTCCATGAGGAATGAGGGTGATACTACATGCCAGCACCCCAAGCTCACTGTGTTTTTTGTCCTGCACTGTATCACCGGATAATGCTGGGGGTGGGCATAGTGATGGTGTGCGCTTGATCTGCCCTGTAGCTCCACTTACTGGCTGTTGTACCATGACTGTATGGGGGAGAATCACAAATGGAGCCTGATGTTATCAGGGTGGGGGGCGCAACACTGCAGCCGACCCCGCTCCCTGGGTGGCCCTCCAGTAGCAGGATAAAAGGCTTTGGGACAGTGTGCTCCAAGAAGCCGTCCAAGAAATTCCCAGGTGCAGGTGCCTCACTCCGCTTAGCTGCACCAAACCGCACATCGACTCATGCACATGTACACTAACCAGAGGCTCCAGCCAGCACATTGCAGTAGAAGGGTGCCATCTTCAGATCAGCTCACATGGGCCTATTTTATCGTGGTTGGCGGGAATGGGGCCAGGCAAGGCAAGCAGGTACCCCAGCTGGACTCAATAGTCCCCATCCTCAGGCTCATCCATGGCCCCTGTGGCTGCAGCGCCTCCAAGACCTGAGCCTGGCCACAAAGGTCCACCGCCTCATCTTACCCCCTTCAAAAAGGCATCCATCAGAGGATAATTGGCCTGCCAGGTGCACAGGCTGCTGCAATCTGACCTACACATCTATGGCATGAGGATTTAGTGAGAGAGTGCGAAAAAAGAAAATTGTTTCAGGTGTACTGCTCTGGAGTTTCACTGCGGCATGACCACCTTGGATGCCGGTGTGGCCATGGCCCCCCACAAACAATGAGTTGGCAGAGTCCAAGAGATTTTGCTACCTGCAGGTTAATTACCTTACTAGTCACCTTGGATACCTAGAGCAAACTGAGGAAGACTCCCCTTTGAAATATAGACTCCTGAGGGCCCACTTCAACGCCATATCTGTGTCCATCACCTATGCCACCTTACTCCAGAACTGAGTACAGCCTTTAGACAAATTGAAGGGTAGCTGGGAGCAGGACTGGGCATGCGGACTGGGCAGAGGCATGCAGATATCCCTGACAGATGGCGATCAGGGTTGGCTTTAATCTCATACAACTCAAGATACTGCACATAGCATACAACACAAGGACAAGGCTCCGTGTCATGGGCAGAATTCCAAATGCTAGGTGCCTGAGGGTCTGTGGTTAGAGGGGGACTCTGGTACATAACCTGTGGGAGTGCCCAAGACTGTAGGCATAGTGGCAGACCACATGGGGACACCTAGAGGAGGCAGTGGGAGATTTGGTGTGTCTGGGCATCTGGGGGAGCATATGTTGCCACTGTATTCCATCTTGTTCTGTAACACTGCACTGATGCTGGCCAGGAGGAACATCCTACAGTCTTGGGGTAAAGAGAAGCCTCCCAGCACGACCTGCTGGGAGCAGAACATGGACTTGTGTATGCTAGAGGAACGGACGGTGTATCAGTCATGGGACTGCCCGAAGACGTTTAGAGCACATGGGTGGAAGTGAGGGAGCTAGGGAATTAACCAGTCGGAACACTGCACGGTTGAACACTTGGACAGGGAGTTAGATGCCACATGGATACATCTTGCTTCGTGCCTGTCAAGATTGAGACATTACCCAGGGATGCGGAAGTTATACTGTTGATGAATTAATTGCCATTTCTTGCATACTCTTATTTGAAAATAAAATGTTTTTAAAAAAAAGGCAATTGTCTTTAACAAATGCTGATTGCAATAGGCATGTCAGGCCTACGGGCTTTGTTATAATATTTTATGATAAACAGATCAAGCCTATGAAATCTGGCATGACTTTTTCCAACTAACCGATGAAGCCATTACCCTTTATCATTGGCTTTACACCTAACCCAACAGTGGCCTGTTTAACTGCACATAAACTGGCAAAAACATTCATACATTTATTAAATAAGTAAGTAGAATATTATAGCTTGCAAAACAATATACAGCCCTCCTCAAAATGTCCTAACAAAAATCACCACAGTGACAACACCCAGGGTTTGTCAGATTGGGTGGCTAACACCAAACCGCTTGCCTACTATCGTAATCTGTGAAATTACAAGTTACAACATACCTGTCTATAGCCTGCAACTGTTAAAGACTTAGAGGCCTTAAAATATGCTTTTTCAATTTAATAAAGTAGACCAACAGCCTTTGTCATAATGTTTCATAATAAGAAGAATAGTCCTATTGCATTGTACGTAATGCTGCCAGTGTTAGAAAAAGGCCTGCAGCTCGTCACCACAATCAGCGGTTTTGAGTGCAAGCTTTTCAATAAGGCAAACACCAGATACAAAGTCATACAAACACTATACTATTGCTCCTGAAACAGCCTAACAAACATTCTCACAAAGCCCCCCTTCTATGTCCATGGTTTGTAACACTGGCTGTTCTACAGCAAAACCATTGCCTAGTATATTACTCTCTGGGATTCCATGCAACATAAAAACTATCTGTAGACTTTAATATAGGGCAATAACAATCCACAAACGACTTTCACATATAGTTTTCACAATAAGTACTTAAGTCCCATAGCCTTTAACATATCATTTCATAATAAGCAGTTAAGGCGAATAGCCAAGATCATTGGCTGGCCACTATAGCCAAGTCAGTCCTGCTCCATCAAGTATAAACTTTGCCATAAGCCAAAAAGTGCAATACAATAAATATTTTTAGTGAAAGAACACAAATTCAGCCCAATAAAATCCTGAACCCAGGGAAACCAACATATCGGTGAGCCTAAGAACCTCAATAAGTAGGACTCTGAATGCTCTCTTTTGTTGATCACATAAGGTCAGGAAACCGGTGCGCTGTCAAGTCAGACCTAAAAATCCAAGTAGATTAGTGTGCCTGCCCTCCTCCCATCTGTGCTGCTGCCAGAGAATAGCAAACACCGTAAATTAATTTAATAGCATTAAAGTTCCATGTGTGTGCCCCTATCAATTCAAGCTCAGGCAGCTGGATAACAAAAGGAAAATTTTCACTGCTGTGGAGACATGCTCCTTTTTATGTAAGCACACAACTTCTGTCCGATCAAAAATAGTGCTCCAGGCTATCAACATGTGGGCGGAGACAAAGCCCCTCTCCTGGCTACGCCTCTTAAAACCTTTTTTCAGATTTATCATATACTGGCGACAGCTGTGCTGTCAAGCAATATCTAAACAGGGGTAGGGAGAACACATAAATTAACAGAACATAAAATGTCCATGTCATGTTATGTTAGGTGTATTTATATAGCTTACCACTCACCCGGGAGTGTATCCCGACTCTGATATCTCACTTAAGTGATTACATGCTTTAAATCTATTGCTATTACACTCTATTATGTTGTCTTGAGGAATTTGTAATATTTTAAAGGTCTGATTAAGACAAATATATCACATAAATTGACCGAACATGACACTTCACAGCAGTGAACATATGAATGAACGGAGCTTTTAATGAAAAAGGACAGGTATCAATTTGACATACATATACTGAGTGTATAGAAAATGGCAAGTCAGATGTTAATGATTTGGAAGCCCAACATCCCTCCAAGTGCTGGGATTTTCATTTAAGAACACTTTACTCATTTACCTCTGAAACATCAGAATAAATTAAAGGTACAAAGATTTGAGACTTTGAATATGCAGGCAGTGAGAATGAGCCATGCATACTGTGCTGTCTGGTTTGGATGGGATCTGGTATTTCTCTCCATTCCCTTCTACTCCTCTGTTGAGCTCACAGAACGAAGGGAGATTACACCATGAAACATGCCAGTCACTTGCAATTTAGAAGCTTAATTGCATGACACATCTTGTTATCTTACAAGACAAACGTCTGTGTTGCCTCTCAGCTCTAGTTGGGAAATACTGTATTTCTCATACTCCCAGTAACAGTAAAGCTGTAACACCCAGGAGAGCTTTTTATATTCACTGCATTTTGTATACCTGTCGGATTCAGAAAATGAGTATTTAAATATTGTGAAAACCTTTCTAGACAGTCAAGTCCAAACCACGACGAAAGAAGCTCTTTTATGGTGTGAGTCTCACACTACTTTGTTAATAGCGTGGATTTGAGTATTCTTTGTAGGTCTGTCAATTGGATGTATGACGTTACAACGCATGCTTTTACCACGCATGCCTTTACAACGCGTTTTTTACAACGCATGGCTTTACAACGCATAGTGCTTTGGGGCGCTGGATAGTGAATAGTTGAATTTACTATTCCAACTCCAGTCCCCGTGGATAGTAGGGAAGGCGTTGGATAGTAAATTAAACCTATTCCCTATCCTAGAGCGCCCCCCAGTGCAATGCGTTGTAATGGTTTGCTTTGTAAAAGTTGCGTCGCAAAGGCACTGCGTGATAAAAGTTGCGTTGTAAAGGATGGTTCCCCTGTGGGCCGGGCAAAAGGAAACTCGGCACTATTCAAATTGGAACAGATAAACTTGAATCTGTCCATAAGTTCCCTTATCTGGGGTTGGTTTTCGCTGCGAACGGCTCTTGGAGTGGGCATGTGGCCCACGCCACGAGCAAGTTCTCGAAAGCCAACAATTCTGTTCTGAGTCTCCCCCGCCCTAAGAAAATCGGCGCCACTAAAGCCATCGTTAAAATTTTTAAACTACAGTGTTCCCCTGTTGCCACGTATGGAGCCGAAGTCTGGGGATTGGCCAGCAGCATTGGCATTCAAAGAGAGGAAAATCGTTTTTGCAGGAAATTGCTGGGAGCACCGATTTCCTCTTCCAATTTCATCTGTCATAACGAACTTAATCTCCCCTTCATAAACGATTTTATTAAAGTAAGACCAGCACTCTTCCGGATCAGAATCTGGAGGAATGAGGCTGCTGTCCTTACGCAAAACATCGTTAGGGACTGCCTTAATTGTGAAAATGGCATGCAGATCCACTGGTTTAAAGAAGTTTTTAAAATATTTAATGAAATTGGTAGAGGTATTTTGTTCACTGAGCCAACGGCTATTGAATTAAAGGACAAATATGAGGTCCAAAAGGCACTCTATGCACTTTACCGCAATGAACGGCTTGGAATTGAATTACAGAAATCAGGGGTCAAAAAATACATTGGTAATGGTCTCTGTATGCAAATCATGCCACCCTACCTTTCACTCCCTATGTCTAATTGGGAGCGTTCTCTACTGTTTCGTCTAAGGGCAGGAACTGTGAAATTTTTGCTCTCTTTTCCTCTGGGGTATCAACACCATATTGACCTTACCCCCTGCCCTTGCGACGGTACAAGCACTCAAGATGATCTGCACTTTTTGTTTTTCTGTAAATTTTATGTGAGATATACCAAATGGCTTTTGACCCCATATTTTAGAAAATTCAGACCTCTCACACTTCAGGAATCCTATATGTTGCTGCTCACCCTGGACACTGATGAATTGACATTTCGCACTAGCACTTTCCTAAGACTAGCTATACGCGCACGTAAGACTATGGAAAGTCCTTGAAATCAGATTCAGTCATAAAGATACTACTGATAAATTTTATAAGATAATGAAATTAACTGTCTAACCATTGTATGAATTGCTTTGTTTTTATGGAATGTAATCTTTTTAACTGTTTTGTATTATGTGTATATATGTGCTTTGATGTGTCCGGTACTTTTATGAATTTTATCAAATTCGAATAAAGGTCTTTTGAACTTGAACTTGGATGGTTCCCCTGTTAATTGCCTTAATGAATGACATGCTTCTTGGGCAGATGCCAAATATAAGTTTCCCAAGAACTAGTCAAAATAAAAAAAACTCCCATTGCTTTGAATCCTACAGGCAAATACATGTTCACTCATCGCCCTTCTGCGCCACTCTGTTAGTGCAGCTTAAGGGAATATTGTAGGTGTTTCGATACTTTTTTTCGTGGCCTATGCAAAATTTAAATCATGCCGGCTTAATTAGCAGAACGAGGAGAATTTCGCATTCCACTTGTTATGCGAAATTACAACGTGTCCCATAATTATACTGCTTGGAGAGCTGCAAACGGTTGTTGTTAGCATCTGTTGAGCTTATTGCACTATTTTTGTAGTACAAAACACATTTATGTGTTATAAATTGAAACCCGCATGCACTGTGCGCAAAAATCTAGCACTAAATGACGTGTAATTTTCCTGAAATTTCACTTAGTTCTGTAAGAACAATTATGCAAATTTTGCACACCTCTATTTTTTTCCTGTTTCAATTCCATCTCCCTCCTTCTGAAGTTTTGGTTGCTGTGGAAAATAAAGATTGACAGTAGCTGCCTCGCACATTTAATGAAACTCATTTGAATTCTAGGCCCAAGTTGGGCTTGGACCTGTGCTCTGACAGCCAATCAGGAAGAAACATTGCTATTACATGCATTATAAAGCAAAAGAAAATCCGAAGCATGCTTCTTGCATATGTCCCTCCACTGTAATATCGATTGTGTATATAAAGTCAAACTACTACAAACAAATCCTAAAAACATACTTGAGCTCTAGGTCTTAAAAATTCTGAAGATGCCTTTAATTTCCACTATTTTTCACAATGGGCCTTATTCACATAGGTAAGTTACACTTTTGGGTATGTTTACACATTTGAGTAAACATTTCGGTATGCACCAACTGCATTTTTCTAGTACTTTAAACTTTTATAGTAACTTACACTTTTGTAGTAAGTGCAGCACTAAATGGCCAGCAAACTCCCTCCCATAGAAAATAATGGAGGTAGGGACTTACTACAAAAATAAAATTGCCAAAAAATTGGAAGTTACACAAAAGTGCAGTTTGCAAATACAAAAGGTAGTAAACGTGCTCAAAAGTATGTTACTACAAAAGTGCAGTTTGTGAATAGTATGTTGTAGTACTTGTTGTAGTACTACTGTAGTACTACAAAACGTACCTCACATTGCAGTTTGTGTATCAGACCCACAGTGTGTAGAAAGGAAGACCAAGAGGGAGGTTAAGGATGGAGGATTACAAAGTTCAGAAGGTGTGGTAGTAATGGTAGTATGGAGGTAATGGAGCACAGGGACATAGAGGATGGTAGCAGGAGAACAATATTTATTAATTCATATTTGAGGGAAGGGCACACTGAAGATGGGTTTCTGGAGTCCAGGTATGTATTTTTGTGAATGGGGGAGGCACCAAAAAGCAGTGTGTATAATCTACAGCAGGCCTAATGTATTTCCTCCTGTTTTGCTTTGCTGGATCATGAGGGTCGGTCAGTAGGAGAGTGGAATTGAAGCCCAGAACACATTCCAAATAAATTGCATAATTTTCAACAAAACAATGGTTTCATTCTGTGGCTTTAATTGACATAGTCAGCTCCCACTATATGATGTCACACAGCAGCCCTCAGTGGAAATTACCCTTGTTGTTGCAATTATAAATGACTTACATTTCTGTGCCAAGTCCACAAAAGAAAGATACAGGTATAAACAATAAAATTCTCATTTGTATAAATCTGAAGAACAGAGTCTTTAGTTTGGAAGGGGTGACAACTGGCATATTCCTTCTAAATGACAGTGATACATAGAGAACTGTTGGACATTCAACGAATACCCTGATGCACCTGGGTAAACCTCAGAACATGGTATGCCTGGCCATGACGTTTGTTTAGATAACAATATTTTAAATGTTATTGTGACTGTTGTGTTTTTTTGTTCTTTTATATTCTGCTAGCTATCCAGATATTTCCAAATATTTTAACGCTGCCTTCCAGATACACATTGAAATATAAAAGGACACTGATTTAAAAAAAAAATAAACATTTGTGATATTAGGGTTTAAATTTGTTATTGGGGCGTGTTTCTTGTTACTGGGTACTTAAAAGCAAATCTTGTCTGATTAATACTTTATCTGGCATAGTTTCCTTGCTTTTAATAGCTATTTTGTTTACTCTCTTTCTTCTTTTTTTTAGGGCAAATTATGACATCAACATCCAAAGGTATTTTCCGACCATTTTTAATCATTTGTATCGTCTTAAGTTGCTTCATGGTATGTGTGCTAATATACGTCAAGCCAACAAACAACTGGATCTCAAGCCCCATCGAATCCGCCAGCTCAGTTCTCAAAATGAAGAGCTTCTTTACCACTAAAAGTGATTACTTCAATGAAACTACGATTCTGATCTGGGTGTGGCCTTTTGGGCAGACATTTGAGCTGAAATCATGCAACACTTTGTTCAACATCCAAGGATGTCACCTAACCATCGACCGGTCTCTCTACAACAAATCACATGCAGTTCTTATCCATCACAGAGACATCAATTGGGACCTGACAAATTTACCACAGCAAGCCAGGCCACCCTTTCAGAAATGGATATGGATGAACTTGGAATCCCCAACACACACACCACAGAAGAGTGGCATTGAACATCTTTTCAACCTGACCTTGACTTACAGACGGGATTCAGATATTCAAGTGCCTTATGGCTTCATGATCGTCAGTACCAATCCCTTTGAGTATGAAGTGCCAAGCAAAGACAAATTAGTGTGTTGGGTTGTTAGTAACTGGAATCCAGATCATGCAAGGGTCAAGTATTATAATGAGTTGAACAAGTATATTGAAATTCAGACCTACGGGCAAGCTTTTGGAGATTATCTAAGTGACAAAAGTCTTATCCCAACTATTTCAACTTGTAAATTTTACCTTTCCTTTGAAAACTCAATCCACAAAGACTACATCACCGAAAAACTTTACAATGCTTTGCTGGCTGGATCAGTGCCAGTTGTCCTGGGCCCATCCAGGGAAAACTATGAAAATTATATCCCTGCAGACTCTTTTATTCATGTGGATGATTTTCTCTCCCCCAGAGAACTAGCAGACTACCTTCTGTTGCTGAACAGTAATAGTGAGATGTATCTCAGTCTCTTCAACTGGAGAAAGTATTTTACAGTGAATTTATCCCAGTTCTGGGAATCACATGCGTGCCTTGCATGTGACCATGTAAAAAGACACCAGGAATACAAGTCTGTAAGCAATCTGGAAAAATGGTTTTGGAACTGATTTAACCCTTCGAGCACTTTGTATAAGAAGCCTGACGATCACTGTTTGAACTGAGTTGATCAAAGACAACTTCCTGTGTTTTCTGTCAATTTGCCAAATTGTATTTGCTCTGTAGTTTGTCAGATACTTTAAAGAGCATCGCCTGATGTTAGCAGCCATCCCTGTTAAATTGGACATCAAAATGTACATAGCTATTTGTGTGCACTGATGATAGGTTTAATGTTTACTGCATTTTTTAATATTTCCCGAATGTCTGCCCAGAGTAATGTGAAGTAGTGATAGCAAAGCAGCTTATTTGCGTTTCTCTTTTTATTGAACACATTCCATAGCCGAATTGAACATAGACAGAAATGTCATCAGATGTCATTTATAAATGAAACATTGTTTTTTATTTATGAAAATTATCCGTATAGATGTTTTTGAGAAAAATATCTAATGACTGAATTACAACATCTAATAACATTGTGTGGCAAAATAGAAAATTGAATCACAAAGTTTTTTTTCTGTGAGTAGTTGTTACTCATGCAGGATACTCCACAATTTCCAGGATTAGGTCACATCTACTCTTGTAAAAAAGCTTTGTGAAATGGGCCCACTGTTCTTTACATTTTAACCTATTTCTACTTTTTTTAAATGTCATTGGATAGTTTTGTGAAATGTATGGGACCACAATTATGTGCAGTGCATTTTGTCTATTGTCTTTTGTTGTTTTTCAGTTATTTTTTAATAATAAAAATCTTCAAAGTATTTTTATTGTTTTTCAAGAGATTTGATATGGGAATGTCTTTATCCCTGTAAACTAAGAAAGTTATTGGGAGACCAGAGGCTGATCTTTATTCTTTGAATGTTTTGAATCAGCTTGGAAAGGTTTTCCTTATGTTTCACTTTCCTTCATGCTGTTCAGCACTGAGTTTGTTTGCATTCTGATGACCAAAGCTCTGACCAGAAGGACCAGCAGCAGTCTCTCAAACTTCTTCAAGTTCGCTATCCTTTTTTTTGCGCATACAGGGTGTAATCAGTTATTTACTGTAGTGAGTTGAAATGAGGTGCTTTTGAGTTAATCATTTTTCATTCGTTAAAAGTTGCCTTACATTTTCAAGCAAGGAATGTTGTACTAGGTGCCAACAGAATGCAAGGTTGCAATATGTGCATATTGCATGTTGAAAAATCATGAGCCGTACCAACAATACATATGTTTATTTTTTCATTGTATGCAGCAGGATTTTGTCAGCAGCCAGCGTGGTATGCTGGGTCCCATACACTGTGTCTCTAAACCAATTTTCACTTAAGGTATCCATGGCTCAACCTTGATACAAAGGTCAAAGAAGCAGGGCAATACTCTAGAGGGAAGAGGGTTTTTCATCCCTTACAACACAGTTAAATGATGTAAAGAGCGACAAGGCACAATACCAATAGGTACAATATATATATATAGTTCAAGAAAAGTGCTGAAAAATCAGTTCCCCAGTAAATGAAGTCTGTTGGAAAAGTGTGAGGGGTCTGGTTGAAAACAGTCGAAGAACCTATGGAGCAACATTGAACTTGTTTAAGATTCACAACAGTCCAAGAAGTTGATTTGTGGGAGTTGTTCAAACTCGTATCTGGATCTGCCCAGGTGAAACGAGTGTCTACTAGAGGTGGTTAAAAAACCACTGTCCTCATGTCTTCCAGATGTAGAAAATTGTCAAGTCATCTCCTGTCTTGTATTGCAGTTAGAGTTGTGGTTTAAGGTTGAAGACTAGTTGTGAGTTGGCAAACCAGGTTGAAGATCTACAACAAGTAATATTAATCCAATCTAGCTTCCGCACAATGTACCATGAATCTTAACTTGTGAAACTCATTTTGCAAGAAACTTTCAGCTGTTCAATTTTTCAGGTCACCCATGAAGATTTTTGACTTCTTGGTAAACAATTTCAGCTGGCTCCATATGGCTTGAAGTTCTCTCATCCACCCACCAGTCAGGAGTTCATGATCCCATGAATAAAAGCTGGACCTCACCACCAGTCCACCACAAAAGCACCAATACCTACTTACATGCATTAGAATACCATACAGTACAAGTATCCTGCAGGTTTCCAGATTCTTTATTTCCTGGGTGTCTAACAGACGGCTTCTTTGCATACAATTCTGAGTACCAGTTCTCCATTAAGCCTTTTCACTGTCCCATGCTTCTTCACAATGCTCTCCCTTGGGGCCGTGCCTTGTTGTTGTTGAGTACCAGGATTCCTGTAACTTTCAGAAAACTAAGATGGTGTAAGATGGTGATAGAGGTTGCCTTAATCAGAGCTTAGTTCAGCCTTCACGCACACTGGTTTGACTGGTTTCATGAGGCTATCTTGGGATCTTGAAACGCAGAGCAGGCGGATTCACAAACCTGAACAATTCAAGCAGGTTCTTTCTCTCTTCTATTCAACAATGTTAACTTTGATGAACTATGTCAGGGTGAGACTAATTGCTCAACTGAGAAATTTACCAACACTCTTCTATTGGTCAACACCTTGCAGAAATGTGAAATAAAGTTAATTCCAGATAGCTGAAATATAAAAAGAAAATATAGCCTTTAACACCTCTTGATGGCAAGAGATACCAAACATCTGATTACATATGTGAGCTCCTCATATTGAAATGATTACATCCCAAGGGAATCTAAACTCTCCATTGAACACTTAGGGAATAATTATGCGCAATAATCAGATTAGGCTTTTTGAAGATTTTGGCTGCAGATCACACTGTGACCATTTCCCTATACATGGCAGATGAGGAGACATTTTTCATGGAGTTGACCATTAGCTGCCTTCTCCATACTGTAAATGGGACATCACCAGGCCACTAAGCATGCACCATAATTTACAGTGTTGATGTTAAGAGTATTTGGATACCTATTCAGTCTAGAAACCAGGCCAATTCAAAATATTGTATGACAGTCAAGTCTTTGGAGCTTTGCTATCAGACCCGAATACCAAAGAACCAAAATGTAGAGCAAAGGAAAATGCACATGTCCAATAAAGTGTAAAACTGAGTAAAGCATTTGAAGCATTTAAAGCAGGGAAGAAACGTTTTTTAAACGAATTCTTTCTTCATTGGCATTTTTAACAATATCAGTATAAAATTTTACTTGAAAAATACTCTGTTTCATTTCGTAGTCCTCTAGTACAGGCCATGTCCCCATGAGAATTGGAGCTATCTCATGGGTAGCTCAGGTTTGCCCGCCCCTTGCCTTCAATTTAAAGGCAATTTCTTAAAGGTTCTCATATAGAAATTATTTTTGTTTATATCTGAGCATAATTCGATTGATTGTACAGCACACATGATTATGAATGTGCAGCAGAGTATTTTAATATTCACTCCCTAATTTTATCAATCAAATTGATTAAACACTTAATAAAAAAGGGGTCACCATCCTGTGGAGAAAAAACAGTTATCTTTGGCAAGTCTTGCAATGCAATCAGTCACCAACAATAGGCAATTTAGAATGTTCCTTTGCTAGATGATGTTTGCGTGGATTTTGAGACCTGTTGTGATGGCATACACCTGAGGGTCCTATCAAATACATTCTGATTCCTGTAGTGTGTCATCAATAACTCAGAAATCAGCGGAGTCTATACAATGTGTGTCATTTTTTTTTCAAAATACCTAATTTCGGTTATATTTATGGGTATGCATGTCACGTAATTCTATGAAGTGTAATCACACAGAATTATCTAACAATTACGCAAGAGTGCATCGAATTATGCAAGAAAAACAATTCTGAGTTTAGCTTTACTTTCTTAGCACAAAATGCCCCCTCACGTCTATAATGGTTGTGAGGATGCCTTTCGCACTAAGAAATAGTACTAAGTGCAACAGCACATGAATAGGGAGCGTGAACAGCTGCTCACACTCACTAAATGTGCACTTGGGGTACCATCTTCCTCCAACTTATGCCTGGAATTTTGCACCAGTTTCTCAATGCAAAATGCACTCTTGAGTCAAATAATAGATGTGAGGATCAATTTTGCACTAAGAAAACAGCGCTAAATGCAGCAGAACCTAAACAGTAGCAAGAGCAGCCACTCACTAAATGTGCTGTTGCAGTAGAATTTTCCCCCCAAAATTACTCTTAATTATGCAAGCAGGCATAATCATGTCATTATCAGTAATTCCACGTTAAAAAGTAACACAGAATTACCAGCATTACTCCAGCATATTTAAATCACTCCCAGGAGTAGTTACATTCTTTTCCCTATGGGTGTGTGGGGAATTTTTTACTTCTGGGCTCAGATTGATTTAATGTCCTGGGAATCTACTCTGGAACCCAAAACTGGGCACCAGGTACACTTCTGATCCACTTGATCTTTAGGGATATGAAGCTGAACAGTGCAAGGTTTAATCAACGAGGAAGTGGGGTGTAGAAACTCAGAACTTAGGGCACCATTACGATGGTGGGTGGACAAAAGTCAGCCTGCCACCGTAACAGTATGCGGGGCCGCCCACCAGGGGTGCGGTGGTGCCCTGCATATTTTACATTGCGGTGGTAAAGTGGCGGACAGTCTTTCCGTCTGCCACGGACCCCCCCAGCCATCCTAATATGGCGGGGGAACTTTTGGGTATGGATGGCGGGCAGATCACCTCTGCTGGGCAAGAAGTTGCTACCTACAGCCCGGCGGGGGCGATCCACCCGCCATCCTAATGGGGCCCTTAGTGAGATATATAATATAATTCAATACACAGTGCCAACATGTACATAAATATCAGAGGACAATCATATGATACATTGTTAACAATGCAATAGTCACTTTATTAGGGAAATCACCAGGGCTGGCTAAGGCTATTTCTCTTGTAAACGTATTTCGTAGTTATCATTGGCAAAAGTAAAAACACATTGTCCTTTTGGAGAAAAACGGAGGTAATTCACTTGTGACACCCCTCTTCATCCTGGTCTACACCTCCCAAATGAGAGTGGCTAGGTAGAGCGCAAACTGTACAAAGTTACTATTCTCCCCACAATATCTCTACCTTGCAAAATACTTTTCTATCTTTTTAGTCATCAGCAGGCAGAACCTTCTACTGTTGGCAGAAGGCAGGGACTGTGTCCCTCCTGGTGTTGTTTCGCCCTACACGATGCACCAGGAGGGATCGTTCTAACTCTGCTTTTACTTGGCGAAGGCTAATGCCATCTCCTTGTCTGGTATACACCTACCAAATCCCAAAGTTGTGTATGATGAAGGCTGGACTGACAAACACCAATAAAGGAGAGTCTGCAATCCACTCATTTTGATTTCAGTCACCTGGATCTTCGCAGGCAAATCTTCCTTAGGCCCAAACACAACCCCACCACCAAACAACATACTAACCTTTCTCCAGGTCAGAGCAGTGGTGAAAAACAGAGGTCTAAGCAACAGTTAATTGAAGTAAGTGATATAATGATAACACAAAACTTCCAAGGCGCTTTGGTTTCTCCTCATGAGGCCAACAAATGCAATCTCAATTGGATTTTCTCAGCACGTAGCCATTGCAGACATTTGCTTTGTTTTCATTCATGGAAACTACAGGATGCAGTTGCAATTTCTATTACCAGAACATATGCTCTTTTGTTAGGCATGCTGCTGGGATAGCATGGTTTTCAAAGTCTCACAATATGACCCTGTGGATCAGATATGTCCCTTGGTTTCAATGCTCTGCTCCTGGTGAGTTGCAAAACATCCAATTTCCAGTTCTTGAACCTGGCAAAGGGGAGATGTCAGCCAGAGATGCCAATCCTGTAGCAGAGAAGTGTTTCTCAGTCTCCACTGATGCTGGACTCCGGGTTTTGTTAGATGAGAAATCTTGGCACAATGACTGGTGTTTTCTATCCCATCCTCATTCCAATCACGCAGAGAGAGTATGTGTATTGTGAGACAGGTTTGAGGCACTTTCTGTCTTGTTTGTATTTCTCCCAGAGAAGTCTATGCATAGCCTAATCTTGCAGTGTGAGTGGGAAACTGAGGTGGAGGTGGAAGCTCTTTGTCAGCGGAAACACAAAACTGAAGCTCAAAAGAGGGTGAGACTTACCCAGTTAACTACCTCTTAGCCTGTTGGCAGACTCACTTCAAAGGCACCACTGTGCAGGGAGGGGGACAGATTTTGCCTATACTTTAAAGGGAGATGATTCTCCTACCCTACAAATCCGAGAGTCTGATCATTTGCAATAGAGCCCTCACTAGATGGTGGGTATGGTCAGCCCAAAAAATGTTGCTTTTGTGTGGTGTTTGTTTTCACTTTTTTACTGTTTAAAGTGTTGCGCAAATACTTCACATATTGCTTCTAAGTTAAGCCTGACTGTTTTGTGCCACTGTACCAGAGAGTTGAGCACAGGTTCATTTAGGGTGAGCTTAGGGTTCACCCCGACAAGTAATGTGGTTCCTGTTTGACCAGGACTTCCACCCCAGTCAACCAACAGCCCCAGTTATCTCTGGAGAGCCCAGCTTTAGAGTGGCAGTGAAATTCACATTGATGCCTGGGCTCTCAAAGTCATTGAAATTGTTACAATGAATCCATTTGGAACCTATTTCACATATTCTTCATTCAGCACCAAGTGCTCCAATAACTTCATTGTTAGATAATGGATATGAATAAATAAATGTGATATAGACTGGGTGAAATAGCAGACAAATGACAATATTTAGTTTTACAGATCACTGTGGGCAACATGCAGACTTTTTAGTGGGTTCACCATATACATAAAAAGCTACTACATCAGGCTGAGGGTCAATGATTACAAATTGTTCCAATAATAACAACTGCTCTTAGAAAAATCCTATGGGATATAACTGTCCATTGTTATAAGAATACTCCTCAGATTAAAAAGGTGTTGCGTTTTGCCCTTTGTGTGGTGGACTGCAGTTTAACTGAGGTCTTCTTGAGGACTGGGATTTTAAGTTGTTAGCAGCTCCTATCATGACAGAAAAACAAATGGGATTAAAACGTGGGTTGCATTTAAACAAATAAATAAATCGAATCTTAGTTGGGACAGGCTGGACAATCTCCATCCTATCTCACTCCTTCCCTACCTGGCCAAAGTGGCAGAAAAGGTGGCAAATCTTCAACTTATGACATTTGTGGAGAAAGCTAACCTGCTCCATCCAACTCAGGTTGGCTTTCGTTCATGCCACCCCACGGAGTCTGCGCTGCTCATGGCCACTGAGACCATCAGGCAAGGGGTAGATGAGGGGCATACTATGGCCCTCATTCTACTTGACCTAAGTGCTGCCTTTGACACTATAGCACATTTCACCTTGCTACAGTGTCTTAACAAAGGCGGAGTAACTGGGTCAGCGCTGAGGTGGATCCAATCTTTCCTGACCGATAGGGGTTTTCAGGTCAGACAGGGAGAACACTATTCTCGTGTGTTCAATCTCGATCAAGGGGTCTCCCAGGGCTCCGCCCTGAGCCCTACCCTGTTCAACCTATACGCTTCCCCTGTAGCCACCATTGTGGAAAGTCATGGCATCCAACTAGTGTCATATGCCGATGACACACAGCTGGTCATTTCACTGTCACGGGCACTTGATGTTGCGGCATCCAGCTACAGTGCTTGCATGCAGGAGCTTGCTTCCTGAATGTCTAACAACTGCCTGAAGCTGAAAGGGGCCAAAACTGAAGTGCTCATGGTGGGAGGTGGTCCGACTGTGTGGTCCTCGGCATGGTGGCCAGCCTGCCTGGGCTCCACTCCAGTGCCTCGTCAACAGGCCAAAAATCTTGGGGTGTTGTTTGACTCCGACCTGTCATTTGCTCCCCAGATTAATCGGGTTGTCGGAATGTGCTTCGGTATACTCAAGAGCCTATGTAAGGTCCTGGACCTACTTCCTGTTGGTGCCAGGCAGACTCTGGTGCATGCCTTCGTCACATCTAGACTCGATTACGCTAACCTTCTATATCTGGGTATAACAGCTAGAAGCCTTAATCGTCTCCAGGTACTTCAAAATGCCACAGCCCGGCTGGTGCTGAGGCTTCCTAGGGGAACGCCCTCTAAAGCTGCTTTGAAGTCCCTTCACTGGCTTCCGATCAGAGAAAGGATTACCTTCAAAGCACTATGCATGTCTCATCGCATTATCGGAGGCAGGGCGCCTGCCCCCCTACACAGCCTCATCACCCCCTACAGACCGGAGCGGATGCTCAGATCCTCTGGCACCGGTCTGGCAGTCGTCCCCAAAATTCGTAAAGCTCGAATGGGGGGCAGATCTTTTAGGCTCCTTGCAGCCAAGAACTGGAATATGCTTCTGATGGAGCTTCGCCTCGAACCTTCTGAGGCCAAGTTCCGCAGAGCCCTAAAAGCCTACCTCTTCCGCTCAGCACTGTTGTAACCTCCTTGATCTGGCCACTTCATACTTCGCTCTCAGTGCGGGGACACGCCGGGGCGCGTAACCATGCGCTTTATAACATTCCATAATATTAATAATAAATACATAATATTATGTATACATATTTACAAGGGGCCATATTTAAAATAATGGTAATGACTCACCGGTAATTTTCATTACTCTGAGTCATAGTCTTTATTGCCACAGTCCTTACGCTGTGAGCACCTTGTAGCCTGTGCAGAGCATTCACATTTAAAAATAAAAAATCTATTACTATTACTCCAATATGGCCCCCATAGGTTATACCTGTGAATCTAGGGACATACAGGCAGAGACAATGCAGAATACTTCCTGCATTACTCAAGCATAAATAATACTACCATGTTTTTCTCCCCACCCTCAGGTAGGTAGGAAGTTAATGCAGGACTGTGGCGAGGAAGACTATCACTTGGAGTTGTGAAGATTACCAGTAAGTAACATAGTCATTACCTACCTCATTCGTCTGCCTCACTACAATCCTTACTTTATGAGCGGATACACAAGCCATAATGAAAGAAATTTAAAGACATAAACAATGCAACACCAAGGGGCAGATTTACAAGCCCCTTGCGCCCCTTATGCGTCACTTTTAACATGGGAAATGTGACGCAAAAGTGGCGCAAGGGGCTTGTAAATCTGCCCCCAAGTATTTATTCAAAACAGCAATATCAGAAACTCAAAATAACTTATTCTACTGCAGAAAGCATAGCTGAACCAAAGGAATCATAGTAAACTTCACCCAATCATAATTTGAAATAAGAAATGGTAGTATGATGGTCAAAACAAGTGGCTCCTGTGCAAATATCTATGAGAAAAGCCCCCTTAAAAACTGCTCATGAAGAAGAGACGGCCCTAGTGGATCATCTGTGAACCGGTGAGGGAAGAGAAAGTCCCACCCTTTGGTAAGCCAAAGCAATCGATGTTTTAATCCTCCTGCTAAGCATGGGAATGGTAAACTTAGTTGTGACCCTTACACACCATCCCAAACAAATTGATTGTAAAAGCTCTAACCAGATCTTTCGTATGTAAAGCAATCTCTCTCTCTGAAGTTGGTAAATGAAAGAAAGAGGAGAGATCTAAGTCCTTAGATAAATGAAAAGAGGAAGAAACCTAGGAAGAAATGTAGAGTCAGATCTCAGCACAACCTTATCCGGAAAGAAATGAAAATAAGGGTCATGGTAAAGAAGAGCCCAATTTCTCCCAATCTATGGCCTAAAGTAATGGTGACAAGAAAGAAAGCCTTTAGAGTCAAATATCTTAAAGATCCTGAGGGTAGAGGCACAAAGGGTGATTCCTGTAAAGCAGAGAGCACCAATGAGCGATCCAAGAAAGCAACTGGGGAACAAACCAAATGCCTTCTCAGATGAAAGCTTTTTAAAAGTCAACTAGCTAAAGGGCCAAATAAGGGCCCCAAATAACCTTGATTGCTGCCTACTGATTCCTCAGAGGGGGCACAGCTAAACCTAATAAAAATCCATCTGTTACAAATTTGAGTACCTTACCCCCTCACAGGACGCAGGGCTAGACCCATAAACTGCAAACTACTTTGTAAAAATAGGGCAATGTCTCTCACAGACCTTGAGTGTACATCCCTTCCTAGAACTCTGAACTGAGGATGCAATATCTAAAGAACAGCCTAAAGATTTCATTCTCTGTCTTTCAATTTCCAAACCCACAGAGAAAGACGGCGAAGGGGGTACTTAGGCAAATCCAGAAACTTCAGAGGTGATGGGACAAGCGTAAAAAAACAAGGAGACTGAATTGCTAGTTGCAACAGGAAACAAGGTTGTCTTCTCCAGTATAGGACCAACAGTAGGACATCCGCTTCCTTCTTATGGATCTTTCATAGAACTTTGATGCTGAGCAGAAAGGGAGAAAGGGCATAGAGGAGATTCCTAGGCCTTCTGAAACTCATTGTGTTCACTAGTTGGAATTTGCAGACTTTCACTCTGCAGAATTCTGTGGAGTCACAAAAAACCTTGGTGGAATTCCGCCAGCGGGAAGAGTATTACTTGGCCACCCCTAATTGTGGGCACTCTGCTCACCCCTGGCTATTTAACATGCATCGCTTGCCAGCGTGTAGTATGTGGGCAATGCAGGATAAGGAAGCTTTGCAAGCAATGGAGCAATACGGGTGGATCGGGTCACACAGTCCGGCTTCCACAGCAGGCACACAGACTCCTCAGGTGAGCACAATGCTGCACTGACCTAAAAAGCTTCTGTGCAGCGTGGAGAGCCTGCAGCGTAGTCCTCTTTCTTACTGCCATGATGCTGCTATGTGATCTACTAAAGAAACAACACACTTGCCAGTGCTGAGAAGCTAATTTTTCAAAACAAACTGAATAGAAAAAACATACATGAAGAATAGCATGGACACTTGCTTTTTGAATTGCAACTTTGCTTTTAATTTTTCTGAAGACTATTTTAGTTTTTAGTCATTTTTCGTTTTGTGCATGGGAATACAAAAACAAGGGGGATTTTATATACATTTATGTACAAACATGAAAAAGACAAATTGGTATGTACAATAAATCAAACAAACTCACACACAACACATTCTTGGCCATCCATTCATACTATACCACATCCATACTGGTCCCGGTGTCAAAAAGAACCTATATATACAAAACATAAAGAGTCTTTTTTGTCGTTTTTTACACTTTTTACAATTGTTCCTAGAAGTTGGAAAAAGAAAGCAAATAGTCTTTCAGTCGGTTGTCGAGACAATTTCAATGTAAATTCAAAGGGGTGACCCGGGACCGGGTCGGTCGACGCGTTTCGAACCCTGAGAGTGCCAGGGTTCTCCTCAGGACCAAAAAGTAACTCTATTGTTGGGCCATGGCTCCAACCGTGATTGCAGACAATTGTATTCCAAATGAAGGTGGAGAGGGAGGTGCTGTGCCGTGGTGCGTGATTGCTAAGGATTCTGTCCCCAATGAATCGGGCTCTGTCGTGGGGTTTCGGCGCAAAATGCGTGGCCGTACTCGAAGTCTACTGTGGTTCGTACTTTTCCGCTCCTTCCCCTTCAGTCTACCTTCAGTTTGGCTCAGCCTTGCTGAGTGTAGGAGTCAAGACCCTTTTTGTTGTCTAAGCTATGTGATCTACAGCCTGCCAGCTGCTTACTGTGCTGTGTGTCGTCACGCAGTAGTCAGCCAGTAAGAGCTTTCCCTTCCCCGCTCATTCTGCCACATTGTAAGGGCCCGGTCACTAGGGATCTATCATCAGATATCTGCTGCTGGTGCTTCCTGTTCGCATGACAAGCTCCTTTCTCTGCCTTTGCAGTGTTTCTTACACTTCTGGTATTCTCCATACCTAGGTGGTTTGAGGAGCAATGTGTTTCTGCTTTTTTTTTGCCAAACAAAATGGTGAGAAATGAGAAGGTAAAATGGCTTGATGAGGTGAGGTAAGAGATGAACTAGGTTGGTGAATCGAGTTGTAGGAACACAGAGGCGGCACACATGGAAAAGAGTGTTCAGTTTTTTTGCTGAACTTCGCATTCCAAGAGAAGTACGGAGCAGCAAAAACTCAGAGAACTCGACCTGCGTAGTTTGATGCCCTCCCTTAGCGCCTCCCTCCAGGCCTTCTGACATGGAAGAAGGGAAAAAACAGAGGCAGATGTGCATCCTGCAAAGAAGCAAACAGGTCCCAGCCATGGGGAACGAAAGCCAACTGCTATCTGCTGAACTATTTGAGGAGATAGGGCCAAGATTAGAGAAAAGGGAAGAGTCCGCCTCAAACTGCGATATGCATACTCTCCCTCCCTGGAAGATAAAGCACTATCAGGGAGAGAAGGTTCGCCTCAGCCCTTAACCTGATCTGTCCTGGCTAGGCAGCGAACGAAGTAACCCAGAAACCACCAAGGTGATTGATGTAGGACCATGTGACCTGGTTGTCTGTTCTTATCTGATCTGTTTTCTTAACAATCAAAGGGGCAAAGAACAAAAGGGCTTTGAGAACTTCAGCCGGGCCCTTCCAGTTTAAAGAGTTCTTCACCTCCAATGCTGTTCGAAATCCCTGGTGAGTGAGATTCCCCATGGTAGCGCCCCAGCCTAGACTGCTCACATCTGTAATGATAGTCACAGGAAGTGGGGGAGACAGGTGCACTTCCTACTGCCAGAATGGAAGGGATTACCCACCACTGTAACTTCTGAACACTCCCTGGAGAAACTAGACACTCATAGTTCTGTGATGTTGGATTCCTTTTTTACAGAACATAGTGCACCTGATGGAAAAAGTGCAGGTGAGACCAAGGCACGGGTAGGTGCCATGTCGCCCTGTACCCTGAACCACTCCTGAGCTGGGGCCTGCTGTAGACTGAGTAGCTGCTGGAGACATAGCCTGAGCTGATGAGCTGGAGGCACGAAAACACTCCCCAGCTTGGTGCTGAATAATGCTCCTATGAACTGCAATTCTTGGGAGGGAATTAGAGAAGACTTTCTTCCATTGAGGAGAAACCCATGAGACTCCAGACACTGGCACACCCTTGTTACAGCTTCAAAAAAGATTAAGCATAAATGAACCAGTTATCAAGATAGGGTAAAAACAATAAACCCATGGTATGCAGGTTATCAACCAAAAGAGCGAAGGTCTTTGTGAAGACTCGAGGAGCCAGAGTGAGAGGCAAAAGAGGAACACAGAACTGAAAATAGTGTCCCATTCCAAAGAATCACAAAAACATCTGAGAGATAGGGTGCATAGGTAAATGAAGATAGGCATTCATCTAGTCAACAGAAGCCAGAAACATGCCAGGACAAATGAGTGGATTATTGTGATGTAGTTTGAATTGATTGATGCAGTACCAGGGTGCAGTAAGACTGATAGTTATCTAAGTTTTTGGAACACACTTGTGAACTTTTTCAGAGACAAAGTTGAGTAGATTTATAATAATTTTGAGCACAACTACAACTGTGGTCATAAAGTCAATATACAGCATACTAGGGGGGCAGACCAAGCCCCTCTATCTGAGCTCTCTTCAATGAACAAGTCTCAGGTATTATCGCTGATCTCATAGCACCAAATCAGGGTCACCATTGGACCCGAGGCCCCTGCTGTAATTAAGCGAGCCACCAATACCATTGCAGCCTAGCCTACCGACATTTTTAACACCATGTTCAAGACAGGCTTCTTCCCTAAGCAGCGGAAGAAAGACTCTATCCTGCCTTTGCTGAAAAAACCATACCTAAACTCTTCAGAACCCTCTACATTTTTGATCCATCTCCTGGTTGGCCCTTCCAGTCAAATTAATAGGAAATGAAACAAATTGACATCTAACACACTTCATGAATAATAATGAATTGTTAAATTACTCACAATTTGGAATCAGAACTGGCCACAGTAATGAGATAGCCTTATTAAAAACCACAGAAGAAATCAGCATGGCCATCGATAAAGGTGGAAAGGCTGCCCTGATATTACACGACCTATTGGCAACTTTTGACATGGTTGACCACATTCTGTTGGTTGACTGTCTTTGGGCAATAGCTCTTAAAGGACCATCACTTGCCCTCTTAAAATCATTTCTATCAGAACATACACAGATAGTAGCCTTAGACTCTTTTGTCTCAGAAACCTTTTCTCTTCCATGCAGAGTTCAATAGGGTTTTTCCATCAGCTCCACTGTGTTTAATATTTATGTCACCTCGCAAGTCCCTTGAATAAACCTTTTGGCTTTGACCTTACATCCTTTGCAGACGATACACAGATCACAGTATCAGTAGCAGCTAACAACATGGCAATAGGAGTAAGATTTTAAAACTGTATGTTAGAAAGTAGCAATTGGATGAGTACAGACTGTCTAAAATGTAATTCATCCAAGATGAGATCATCTTGTTTGTGAACCAGCCCACCTTCTGGTCCCAGTCTTGGTGGCTACAGGATCTAGTCCCCTCCCAGTCCCTGTCAAGAAAGCCATAAACGTAGGAGTTATGATGAACAGTAAACTCACATTTAAGGATGAGGTTAAGTCAGTGGTCTCATCATCCTTCTCCACTCTGATGACTAATTATCAAGAAAGTTCTCCCATATCTACCTGAGCAGACTAATAGAAGGGTGGCCATGTGTCGACATACGTCAGAGATACTACTGAGCTACTGATAAAGATCAAAAACATTGTTATTTGTATGAAAACAAAAATATATATCTGTATACCATTGACGTGACAGCTTTGTACACGTCCATTCCTCGTGATCTGGGCATCGAAGCAATTGAATATTCTTTGTTACAATCAGACCTTAGGGAGGAATTGAAAGTCTTCCTATTAGAAATGCTTTAATTCACACTATACCACAGCTACTTTGTACACAATGAAAAATTCTTCCTTTAATTAACAGGGACATCCATGGGGAATTGCGAAGCCCCCAGCTACGCAAACCTCTTTATGTATAAGTGAACTTGACAAGATCCTCAGAATAGAAACTTGGAATAAGCATCTAGAATCTTATTTGAGATATATAGATGACATCTTTTTTGGATGCCAAGGACCCGAAGAAGATCTGAAGATAGCCATTGAGTCTTTAAACCAGGTTAATGACCGGATGAAGTTCACATACAATATCGATCACTCGAAGATCAACTTTTTAGATGTTGTCATTTACATCAGGAACCAACAATTGGAGACCCCGTTGTACGGAAAAAGCACAACCCGCAACAAACTACTACATTTCAGCAGTTTCCACCAATAGGCTCTCAAAGCACATCTACCCTATTCCCAAATACTAAGGGTAAAGAGATTTGTTTCTGAACAGGAACAACCATCTATGAACATCACAAACATGGTGGATCGTTTTCATGACAGAGGTTATCCAACACAAATGCTACCACTCGAGCAGCTGCGATACCTCGCAACCAGCTTTTGACCACACAAAAACGTGCCACAAAAACCAAACAAGCTGTGATAGTTTCTACATTTTTGACTGAAAGTCGGGGATTTAAAAAGATCATATTAAAGCATTGGCGAATGCTTCAGGTGGAACCTGATTTCAAGCTTTCTTGCTTGGAGAAACCACTCTTTGCTTACCAGAGGAGCAAAAATCTGGCAGAGCTCATCAAAACAAAAAGACCTGATACTAACGTAACTTCTTACAAGGGCACTGTGCCATGCCACAATTGTGGCAACTGTAACACCATCATAAAATGAAACACAGTGAAGCATCTAAAAAAGGCTTTAAAATCAGACTCTATACTACGTCCATGTGTGATTCAAAATACCTGGTGTATCTTCTTAAGTGCCCTTGCAGGCTGGCATACATTGGCAAAACTGAGAGGAACATTGAAACCAGACTCAATGAACACAATGGTAATATCCGAAACAAAAATTCCAAGTCAGTGGTGGCCACACATTTTGCACTTCACAATCACAACATCAGTCAATTTCGGTTTTTAGTTTGTGAAGTCGTTGACATCAGAGAAGGAAGAGATAACCACAAGTTTGTAATACAGCGTGAAACATTTTGGATCATGAAATGGAACACGTTGACACCCAATTGTCTTAAAGATGGGATTGAATATAGCTGTTTCTTGAGATCCTATGTTGCCGGTAACAATTACTTATAATGTCTGTATAATGTCTCCATATGCGCATTATCCTTCTTTTCATGTTTCGGTCAATCCTTAATCTTGTTTATTCACAGTCTCAACCTTCACTTCTCTTATAATGTGTCCATATGCGTCTCATTATCTTTTCTTTTTTAATCATCCTTTAATTTCTTATGTCCATTTGTACTGCTAAACTTAGTAATAGGCACTTTTATGCACCATATTAAGATGGCTGCCACCGTTGACGGAGCCTGGTAACGCCGTTTTCACTTTTTACTTCCTGCACCTTTGCTAATAATGGCAACTGCTGGGACGTGCATACCGAGTCGTATGTTTAACCGGCGGCACCCACCATGGCAGATCTCGAAGTTTAGTGTCCGGAGGTAAATCCTTACAGCTTCTTGAGCTGGAATGCACATATGAGCATGTATGCGAGCCGCTACTTTGCGTGATAACTGCATGGTTTAATCGTTTGAATTTTGAACCACAGTTAAGTGTATTTACATGACTCGGGCACAACAATCTTATACTTGGCAACTCGCTCACCATTAACGTTGATGGGTTACACACCGTCACACAGGTTTTATTTTTCACGTCTTTACTCACAGTGCATTATAAGCATGAAACCACCAAAACCATTGATACATTTCTCGTTTGGAGAAATTGTTTTACTTATGAGCACTTTTTATTATTCGTTTCCACCGAATTTGTTCTAAACACCATGGGTCCTTAACACATGAGGGATCATGGCACTTTGCATGTTACGCATTACAGATGTAAAGTACAGTATTTTCTTTTTATGGTCGTCTCATTCGCTCATTCTTGGTTTGTTTAGGAGATGAATCCCAGATGAAGGGCGGGGACACGCCCGAAATGCATTGGGGCCCGTATGCATGCTTGTTTCATTGATCATGGAAGCATACTGATTTGAAGAATGGCATATTTCATGGAATTGATGTGATTAAAAATATACAGTTCACATTAAATGATGTAATGAAACATCAAAAATGTGAATATTAATTTACAGACTTGACTAATCCAGATTGGATGCTGGTAGTGCAGTAAGAGGGACACTTCCCAGTGGGGAGGTGCAACAGAGCTATTTAATACGCCCAGGTCTAGGGGATGATACCTCAGTGCACGCCCTCAAACTATATTTAGATCGCAGAACTTCTGGATTATACTTTCACAAACTCTGGAGTGTTGGATCCAATTCTTTTTAACAGAGAAGTATGCAATGGTGATGAGTGATGGTGGGTATGTAAGTATCCACATGTTTTCGTATGAGCTTGGGAAATTGAAAGGGTTGCAACACTGTTTCGTGCTGAGGACAAATGCTGAACCAGTGGTACATATAGTATGCCAAGTATCCATGAAATTGAGGAAGGAGCTGAAATCTGAATTGGACAAATTGTGTGACTTAGGGATCCTTGAGCCAACTGAGGGTTCGTAATGGTTGGCCCCAGTTGTTCTTGTGTGCAACTCTGACAACATTTTGAGCCTTAATGTAGACTTGCAGGATTTAATTTCAAACATATGGGTTGACCGTCAGCCACTTCCTAACATAAATGAACTTCTCCCTACTCTTAAGGGGGCTGTAATGTTTACTTCTTTAGACATATCAGTGGCATACCATCAATTTGAGTTGTATGAGGAGTCCGGGCAATTGGCTACATTTGTTACACCCGAAGGGGCTTATCGGTATAAGCGCATGCCTTTTGGTTTGGCATCTGCCTCTGCAGTGTTCCAAAGGTTTATGATCAATCTTTTCAGAGACATTCCAGGGGTAGCATGATTTCAGGATGATATTTTAATTTATGATAAGGATGAATTTGAGAATGATGAAAGACTGAGCAAAGTTTTGAAGATTCTCAAAAGATCTTGTGTAACCTGAAATAAGGATAGTGTACATTTTAACAAAATGATGTGAATTATTTAGGTCATTTAGGTGATGGTGTGGAGCCAAAATTAAGATTCTGAAGACAATTGAGGAAACACCTGCAGCCAAAAATAAGGATTATCTTAATTCATCCCTTGTTTTAGCTGAATATTGTGCTAAATGTATTGAAAACTTTGTGTTTTCAGAATTTTCTGAAAAAGAATGCTAGTTATAACTGAGATAGTAAGTGTGAAGAAGTTTATGAGGATATAATAAAAGACATACAGGTAAATTCATGAAATAAAAATTAGCTCGCGAGCGCAATTTTTGCATTTGGGATTCATCATTCCAAATGCAAAAATCGGTAATTGCGAAATCGCATATTTGCGAAGAATTGCATTTAAGGAATCTCTATTTGAGATTCCTTAAATGCAATTCATGAACCATTTTAAAATTGCGAAATCGCAATTTTGGGCCGCTATTTACAGCGAGGTCAAACCTCGTGGTAAATAGCAAAAACTTAGAAAAATGCATTTAAATGCATTTTTCCAAGTTGCATGTTACACACACACATGTCCTTTGGACATGTGTGTGCGCAACACCAATGTAGATTACATTTCAGGGGTGCTACAGGGTGTCCTTTGGACACCCCTGGCACCCTTGAAATCGCATCCTAATTTGTGATTACCAAATTGCTAATTAGATCACAATGTATGTAAATGTAAATGTGTAGGCATTTATATAGCGCACTACTTACCCGTAGGGTCCCAAGGCGCTTCGACCGCTGCGAAACCCTTCCTGGCTTCCCTGAGAGATGGTCCCTTAATGGGTATCTCCAGGGTGAGACCAGGCATCCCCGGCGGTCTGGTGGGGCCGTTAGTGAAGATGAGGCAAGCTAATGCCCAGAGTTGCCGAGTGTGATCGCTGATCAGAGTGGGCACCGAGGCGAGAGAATTATCGAGTCCGCTGACCCTGGTCCAGAAACCTGCCGCGCCGGGAATCGAACCCTGGTCCCGGGCCGTCCTCTGCTCTCGGGTCTGCCGCCTCTAACCAGTGAGCCACACTACTTCACTTCACAATGATTCAAGGTGAAGCAATCCCTGTCTCGCCAGGCCCCGGGTAATCTTGGAGTTCCACAAGGGTCAGTACTATCTCCCATTTTCTTTAACTTGTACATGGAGCCTCTGAAAGAAATCTTGAAATCATCCAACATTCATTATCACATGTACGTGGATGATACTCAACTTTGCCTGAACATCGCTTCCACAGAGGAGGTTGAATCCCTCAACTTAATCCTGTTGGAAACACAATGCTGGCTGACACGCAATCACCTGAGGCTTAATGTTTTAAAAACTGAGTTCCTCCTAATCTTTCCCTGGACATGGACCAATGGCTGTCTCAGATTACTTCCTTGAAATGTAGACCTCACCTCACGGATTCGGCATGCTCTATGGGGATCATTTTAGTCAAAAGCCTAAACATGCAGAAGCATATCAGTTCCCTCATCAAAGGAGCAAACTTCCAACTCAACATCCTCAGAAAACCTACCTTCCTGCTTCTGACCTTAAGGTTGCAGTGCAAGCCCTAGTGATTTCAAAACTGGACTTTGGAAGTGATATGCTCTGGGCTTGCCCAAGTGAAGATGGCTGCTCTTAGGGTTGCCCTCAATTCTGCTGCTAGGCTCATAACTGGCACAAAAAAAGTCTACCAAATCTCTCCGGACCTGTTAACCCTTAATTGGTGTCCTTATGAAGCCCGGATACACATTTAAAAATCACATGCATGGCACACAAAGCCATCCACTACCAGACTCTGCAATACCTCGTGCAGAAATTGGAGCCCTCATGTGGTTCGAGAGCCTCCAGAAGTGCCAGCACCCTTCTACTCAAACCCCAGAAATTCAAGAAACAAGACCTACAATTGTGCCTTCTCTGGTATGGCTCCAAGGATCTGGTACTCCCTCCCCCCTGAACTCAGGACAAATCCTTCCATCTTCCTCTTCAAGAAAGAAGCCAAAAGGCTGCTAATGAAGACATTCTTACCTCAGTCTGGCCTCGCTACTTGATGCCGTGGCCTAACTGTCGATCCGTGGTCCGGTGGCCTGGACCATTTGAATGCTTGGTCTTTTTATGTCTGTGAATTTTCGCATCGTATAATATGGCCTTGACATTTTATGACACAAGAGAATGTTTGATAACTTTTAACTGTGAGATTTTAGCTGCGTTTCCATGTTGGACATTTAAGTGTCATAAGGATGTTCGGGCACCAATGACTGTGTATTTATCACTTCGTTTATTTTCTCCTGCTGTGATATTTTATGTATATTATTCACTCTCTTTGGTTACTCTTGGTTGCTTACATGTACCCTCTCGCCACATATAATGTGAAGCGCTCTGATACCACTGGTGGTCATGTTTGCGCTATAATTTTTTTTATAAATAAATATTAATGCAGAGTAGGAGCTGTGGCAAGGAAGAAATGATTGCATTTGCATCTAGGAGATTGTGCAAGGCTGAGTCAACATACTCAAAGAAGCATTAGGATAATGGTGGAGTGTTCAACATTTCAGGAATTTTTTGTATGGGAGGCAGTTAATGTTGCTTACAGACCATTAACCACTGGTGGAATTGTTTAGCACAAGTAAAGGTGGCAAAGCAACTCCCAATATTCCGAAAATGGCAGTACAGGCTTCAAGAGTATCAGTATAAGATGGACTATATTCCGGGAAGTAGTTATTTTGCTGCTGACTGTCAATCACATTTGCTGGTGAAATCTCAGTTATCAGAAGTGGAGTGTGGTGATGAGGATTTGGAGTATGTGTGTCTGTAACTGCCATTACATATGGTGCTTTAATGGAAGATGAATGATAGTTTGCTGTTAATAAAGACTATGTTTTATAGAAGGTTATTGAATGTGTTTCAACTGGTTGGCCCAAACTGGGGGACTTGGAAGACTCTTTAGTTTCATATTGGAGGTCAGCTAGCGAGTTGACTCTGGTAAATGGTTTACTGGGTAGGGGCAAGCACTTAGTTGTTCCTCTGATAGTTAGATCTACAGTGCTTGATTTAGCCCATGTAGGGCATTTTGGAATGCAGGCTATCAAACTCAGAATCAGAGAAGATTGTAAGGAGACACAGCCAGTTGTAGTTTGCACACAATGTAGTTTTAATATTTTGGCACTACGCCAGTACACAAAGGCCCAAATGTGTCAGTCCAACTGTTGCCATCCATTATGGAAGCCCTGGCTTACTTCACCCATTTCAGGTCAGGTAGTGCGGGCATCATAAGTGTTTGTGAGTGTTTGCGGGCACGCCTACTGGTGCTGGATGCCATTGGCTGGCAGTCCGCATTTGCTATGTGGGCAGTGCCAGCCCCATGGAGCCTGCTGCTCCTCCGGGTGTCAGTAACAGGGGGGGTTATGCTGCTCCTACTGGTGCTCTCCTCTCTCTCCCCCCACATCCAGAGCAACAGTATTTGCTGACTGAGCAGTCAGCAGCACCTCAACTGCACTTGTCACCCTCACAAGGCCCCTGGAGACTTCACTGCTGCTGTGTGCCAGTCCCTCCTGCATGTTAACGCAGCGCCTGCAAAGCAGGGAAGTGGCAGTGGCTAGGCGGTTCACCACCCTTGTGTGTTGTTCTGACCTATGCCTCTCCTTGCGCCTTGTTGCCCTGTCCTCGTTCAGCTTGCTGCACAGCAGCAGCATTGACTGGCACATGTCCCGCATGCCGGTAGCCATCTCTCTCATTCCCTCCACCATTGAGCTGGTCCCTAATCAATGTTTTTCACATTTTCATTTAGGTGCCTCATCTGTCGTTGGACCGACTGGATGGCCTTCACCTGCAAGCACTGCACCTTGACCATTCCAGCCTCCAGTCCACAGAAGACACCCGGACCCTCGCCATGTTGGTTTTAACTGCTGTCTCTGGCCCTGTGTCGTCTGGCACCTGTGTGGGCCCCTTCGGCGGTGGACTGCTGATTAGCAATGCTGTCCTCAACTGCCACGGTTGATGTGTCACCCCCCATCGTGTCTCCTGCGGAAGACTCAATTTCCCTGAGTGTTGCCACGACATGACTCTTGTTTTTTTGCACTGCGGGTGTTGTTGCAGCCAGTGACACTACCATTTCAGGTGAGGACAGTAGTAGTGGTGAGGCAAACTGCTCTGGGGAGGCCAGCAGCTGTGGTGATGCTGGAAGGTCTTGGGAAGCCTTCAGCTGTGGTGACGCTGGCAGGTCTTGGGAGGCTGGCAGTGTTGGTGATGCAGCAGTTGATTGTGTGGTTTGCCCTGCACTGGCACTCGCCTCCTGTGTGTCTTCCCTCCGTGGTGCACTACCTTCCTTGTCCTTGGGACGCTTGAGAGATGTCTTGCCTGTGGACAGAAAATCGTACATTAGCTCTGTGGTCCTGCAGCCCTGCTTAAACAATTAAATTCTCATCTCTGAAACACTGTTGCTATTGCCTCAGCTTGCTCATCACTGATGTGTGTCGCATGCCCTGTTGTTTGGTGTGCTGTCTGACATGGTAGGTGTTTCAATGATTACATCTCCCATAATGCATTGCTGGTGTTTACTAAAACCTGTACTGGAGAGGGGTTAACACTACCACATTGGGGAAGGGGAAAGGGAATGGGAAGGGGTGGGGGTGATTGCTGTGCATGCTTCTTACCTTTTCTGATGGCAGCTTGGGCTGAGCTGTCTGCATCCCCAATCCCACAGACGCTGTCAGGTTAAATGGTGGACTCCACCAGCTCCTCAAGCTCAGTCAGGGCAGTTGCCCTGTTCCTCCTGTCAGGTTTGCTTGTTTCTGGAGCTCAGCCATTTTTTGATTTGTCAGACTCCGGAGAACATACCACCTCTTCTTGAGGTCGTCAATGTCCCGTGTGGTCAATCCAATGGCATTAAACTTTGCCTGCATTGCCAGCCAAATCCTCCTTTTGTCACACTCTGCTACCTGCAGGGTCTGCTTCCCAAACAAATTGTGGTGTTCCTTCACTACCTCCTCCTGCAGCTCCATGGTGCTGAATTTCACCTCTCTCTTTCTCTCTGCACCTTCCTTTTCAGTGTCCTGCTCTCCTAGCCTCTCCAGCAGCTTCAGATTGAGTGCACCTGCATGGGTGTGGCCACTTCCTGGTTGGGAGGAGGGGTGGGTGCACTGGATTGGCTGATTCCTTAATTGTTTCTATTTTTGAATTACCGATTTGGTATTTACCGAATCGGTATTTACCGATTTGGATGTTACCCAATCGGTATTTACCGATCGGTGTTGGGGATTCGGACTTTATTTACCGAATTCGACCGATTCAGTAATGTTTACCAATTTTTTACCTACATCCCAAATACCGAATTCGTATTACAGATCGGTATTTGGGATTTACCTACATATGGCCCTATATGTCTAAATGGACTAAGATCAAATGTGTTAGCAGGGTAAATTCTGATGTTGTCATTGAGCTTTCTAGGAAGTGTTCATCAGGGAAGGTTTTCCTGAGGAACTGGTATCTGATAACAGTACCCTGTAAATTTCAAAGGAAATTAATTAATTGTTGAAGAAGAATGGTGTCAAGCACATTAAGATTTCCCTATAACATCCATGCAGCAACTATCTTATTAAGATGGTGAACCGATTCAATAAAGATAAATTACAATTGGCTTTGGTGAAAGGGTTATCTTGGGTGAAAGTATAAAAGATGCGTTGTGGACAGTGAGAACTATTCCATATATTAGGACATTTCCTATTAAGTGGTAGAGTTGCTGGATCACACTTGAATAACGCATGAATGGGTAGGAAGTGTTTGGACATGAAAAGGGTAAAAAGAATATGCTAGAAGTAAGAAGGAGTGTTTGGGTGGCTCTTGGTTAGAACAGTGTGGTTGAGGGATGGATGTGTCAGGAGGATTCCAAGGGTGGTAGTTGCTGCCTGATTGTCGATGCTGTCAGATGAATAAATACCTTACTCCTACTTGAAGGTGTTGTATTTTCACTGGGTTTCTTGGAATGCGTGTCCACCTGCAAAAAATTCAACTGGAGGAGATAAAAAGTCGATAAGGTAGCCTTCTTTTACCAACCATAGTATTCAGGCATTTAATACATTTGCTTCCCAAGCTGTCGCAAGATTCTGTATCCTCCCTCCCACTCTGGCTAGATAGTCATGCTTTTGGAGTAGAAGCTGAGGAGAAGAACCTGAATGTTGCTGCCGGGACTTGTCTGAGAAGGGAGTGCCATGAAAGGGCTCAAAAATACCTTTTGATGCTAGAACCTAATTTAATGCTTTCCCACATCTTTAACCCCTGCCCCTGGATAAGCAACTCAAGAGGTCAATGATATACGGTCCTACACTGACTTCTTGACCAAATCCTCTAGATGTGGACCAAAAATCTTAGATCCAGCAAACGGCAGATGGCTAAGAAGTTTTGTCTGTGCAAAATCCACTATGCAAGATCTCATCCATGATTCCATAATTGGCAGACAAAAAGTTAATTATCCCCTTGCTGTAACGCTTCAGCCAGAGCCTGGAAGTCATTCAGATGAGACTGCACAGAGTAAGTAGCAGGGGCAGCTGCCCTAAGCATCCTCAAGAATATTCAGACTGCTAGAGGCCAAACCTACTGTCAGGCAGTCCACTTTAACATAATTTTGCAAAGGATATTTTCTGGCAGGAAACAGAAGAACGTCCACTTTCTCCACATCAGTGCATTCTCTGGAAAGCAGGCTATGTACCACTTTATGAAGAGGAAGAGGTGCTGGCTCCTTCCTCCTATATGGCCTAAAAATTATCGTTCTCGCTCTGGGTAGAGATATCTGAAAAGGAAAGGTTTTTTCTAATATACACAACAGTCTTGGTCAGATCTGACTCATGAATAAAGTGACTTCTCGGCTCTTACTCCTCAGACAGGTAATCGTCCGGATCATGGACAGAAAATGCACTGAGAACCTTACGTAAAGGTTGTTCAGTGCTGGAGTACCATTTTTCTGATGAGAAGTACCAGTACTCTCTGATTAAATGTATTGCAGCAATGCTGGTACTATCCCTTTCAAATTAAAGAAGTGCAAGTACCTGCCCCTTTAAAGCACTGAGGTAGTTCCCTTACTGCAAAAGCCACTTACACCACTTTATTATTCAGTGATTAGAGCAGATCAGTCACTCCAAGATGGTCACCAGGGGTATGGAATACCCAGGACTCTTTTCACCAGAGCTGCATTTGGACATATGCTTGCATTTACAATGGCACATTCACTCCATGGCTGCAAGTATGTTAGCCTGGAGAGAAAGTTGGCTTATATGCAGAAAACTATTTCCTGTGTTACCGCGTTGCCTAGCAAAGTCCACATGATAGCTCAAATTGCTACAGGACCACTGCAATCATAGACAAGGCAAGCTGTATTGTGAATCAATAAATGTGCCAAGATGTTTGCCCAAAAATAACAGATCTAACCATAAAACTGAAAAAAGGAGAGTGGCGCTAAGCAATTATCATGACCATGGGCAGCAACAATCGTACAGGCATAAGGCACATGTGGTAGCGGCGGCCTCCAAATCAGCAGGTGTTGCAGCGTGCCGCATACTAGTGAGACAAAGGAGGGTTTGAGGGGCAGCTGACCAGAGGGAAGTCTGCCCCCATGGCAGACTTGGAGGGTGGTGCGGTCCAGCGACTGCAATTTTGTATTCGTGCCACACAAACACATGATGGACGGAAGGCTAACTAAATCATACATTCACCCCCAGTCAAGAGATTTGGGTTAAATCCATTATTCTTTTGCTCACCTTGCCACCCCAGTTTAGACCCAGCCAGTATATTCAGTGGTTCTGGTGGGGTACCAGTCACCATTGTAGATTTAGTTGATCTAGTGGCTGATAGCGTGACAGTAGACTGATTAATTTTTTGGTGTCATATTTGCCATAGTTTAGGCTTTAGCATATATTCCTGTGCATAGTGCAAGGATACTCACGTATATGCGGCAAATGATATTGGTGTGGCTAAGGTGATGAGGCTGCTGAAGGAGGCTGGGAGGATGGACCTTGTGGTGAGAGGACAGGAGTTTGTTGCTCGGGCCCGCCTGCCTTGCCGGGTCTCTGCGAGGGTAGCTGTGGCCATTGTGGAAGGCTCACCACTGACAACAGGGGCCGCCAGCAGTGAGGTGAGCAAAAGGGCCCCCTCCATGACTAGAAGAGCGGCCCCACAGGGGGCGCGGTCAAGAGAACAAGGGTGGGGCCGTCTGGTGCCTGCATGACCGCGAAGCAGACAGAGCTGATGGTAGCAGGAGGTGAGCAGGTGGAGGCAGGGCCTGCTGATTTAAGTAGCGTGACCGAGGCTGCGCTGACTGGACAAAGCAAATTGGCCCCATCATATGGTAGGCACATATATCGGGCCACAGCAAAGAGGGGCGGGAGGAAACGGGTGGCATCTGTGGAGCTCCTTCAGTGGAGCCCCTCGGGAACTTAAACAATGACGGGTAGGGGTGCTTATCTGACAGATGATCACCTGCCCTCAGGCACCTAGAAGCTAGCCTGGCTGCTGACGGAGGCGGGGGTGTAAATGGGTGGTGAGCGGTGCAGGAGGAGGTTTTCCCCAGTGCTCAGCCCCAATGGAGCAGGGGTATGTCTGAGGGAGAAGCTGGGAAGGCTTTATATGAGGTGGCAGTGGGGGGCAGTGCAGGGCTTAGAGTAATTGCCTGTCATATTGGAGGAGGACAGGCCAGACTGCATGTGTCCATCTATGCATTTAAAGACAAAAAGCAAAATGCAGACTCAGGGAATTTGGTGGTCAAAGAGGGTTTAGAAAGATTGCAAATGAGCTTGGAACTTAGAAGCAAATATAATTTGTTGCGATTTATTAGTAATTCCAAAGTATTTGGAATAGGTGTACGAGCTAAGTTTAGGAAATGTGGAATAAATATATAGGACAGTCCGCAACTATGATACTAGTCTACTACTAGTCGATCCGATCTAAGAAAGTTCTGTGTCATTTCAAAAACCGTTTCGTGTCAAAAAATCTTTTTGGAGAGATTATGTATTTATCACCAATTATTTTATGTCTCTTTAATTATGTTTTACATCAGCATCCAGGGGGAAGAGGGAAGAGGCGGGTGCAATAGCTGGAGTTGCCTCCCAAGAAGAACACTCCTGGGCCAATGGCTCTACTGGCCCCAGTAAGTCCTCCTCTTGGTATTGTTAATATATATTTCCCTAACTTTTACCACTCCTTATTTTGAACTATTTATTTCTACCCATTCCCTAATTTAATTTCTGTCCCAAGTCCTCTTCGATCTATCCATTTCTAAATTCTTGTTATCCCTGCTTTCTCCTATTTACTAATGTGTTTATTTTATATTTCTAGTGTCTGCATTTTATCTCAAACTGTCTCTGACAGTAGCTTCCTTTTTGCTGGGGTTTCAGTCAGCTTTCCCTCTCCCCTCATATACTCTGCGGACTGCCTAGTGGTGGTACTGCAAGACTCAAAGAACCCATTGGTCATGGTCACTTATTACTACTAGTACTAGTACTACTACTCACACATGCAGATTGCATGCCCAAGTAAGGTATTATAGGCATCTTTGTTGAGATGAAAAGGCTTTCTTTTACTTTTTCATTTCACCATTGCTCAATCAGTAAGACTAGAGAGTGGTCATGGTCATCAGATTAGACAAGCCAAAGTTGTGACTTCTTCTTAGCTAGGCCTAGTATTATTAGCAGTAGTTGATGGTGAACTGATTACCTTGCAACATGGCTGGACAGATGTATGAGGAAGAGGAGGACAACCCCATTTAATTTGCAAACCAGGAAGACCTTATGTCCGTCAAGTTGGCCACTCTTATTTCTTTTCAAAAACTCAGATTCATCAATAGATCAAGCCACTCAGTCCAGTCCTTTACAGGTTGTCTTCTTGAGAGGCTTTTCAAAATTGCCACCAACAAAATGCCCAACCGGATATTTTTGGTAGAATATACTGTCTTTATCCGAATTGAATGGGTGAGTGTGGTGTATGTATTTTCAATTTTGCTAAAAAAAAGAGGGAGGCATATAAGGTATCTAAAAATGTGTAATGTTTTTTAATAACAGCATTGACCACCAGTGTCAGAGCCAGGGGGATGGCAGTGCTATTCAGGCAGCAGATGTTGCAGCTGCAAGGGGTGAGTCAGTGGCAGTGGTGGGAGGTGGAAAGTCATGTTATTTGCTTTTTTGACTATTTGGATACTTGTTCATGGGTGCACAGTGCACTGTTGGGAGTTGTGAAAAGTTGCAGACACCCATCTTTACTTAGCATGTACAGTGGAGTTTGGTAACTAATGTCCTTTTCTATCCTCATCTCAACTGAAAAAGTTTCATGAAGAGTCAGACCTTGATGGGATAATGGAAAAGGGAAAGAGGGATGCAAGGAGGAAAGATGGGTAAAATGAAATATGACTGAAAAAGAAGGATTTGTGGGTAAAAGGAATGGATGCATATACTATAGGTGGCTGATAGGATGCATGGGTGGGTGAAGGATGAATGACAGGTGAAAGGATTCCTGCCTGGGTGGGTGAAAGTGTATTGGTGATAGGAATCCTACAGGGGGTTTGATGGGTCAAAGGAAAGACACATGGGTGGTTAAATGACAAATGTATGTTGGTGAGAGTTTTGTTGAGAATGGGAGCCATGGTTGGATGGATGGTATTCATAGGTGAAGACTGGATGAAGTGACTGTAAAACCTAAATGGTGACTGAGTAGCAAAGCTAAGGATGAAGAATAAAAATACTACAAGAACAATTCAATGATGAATGTAAAAATCCCTGGGAAGAGGAGTAAAAAAGAAATGTTTTTTTATCAAGGCTTTTGATTTAAAGGTTTGAGGTTGTATATCAGACTACTTCCTTGTCTTAGAGTAGTTTTCAAGCACAACATATATTATGTACCCACCAATAATCATCAATAAACTCCCTCCAAGCCCCTACCCATGGCATTTCACCAGTGACAGCCATGGGTGACCTATCAGCTGTATAGTTACATTAGTAGTCACTCATGTGACGTAAATCATTTCTATACTAGTAACTATTCATCTGCCTTGTAATCAGGGTAAAATTGAGACATTTTTTAACAGAGCATGGCCATGATAGGAAAAGAGATAATTGTCTAGTACAGCTGCCTCACCTGCAAGCAGAAGCAATGTAATGCGACAAGAGTATGTCTGTCTGGGGCACTGGCTGAGCTAGCGTTCCTACATTGATTTAGCTCAACAAAAGAGCGAAGAATACTTGTACCCTCCATAGAGCATAATGCCTGAGACTCTAAGCACATCAAAATCGAATGGCCCAAAGATACCAACAAATGTACTGTGACTGTGCCACCATCTAATTTTATGTGTTTTGCTAAGAGTATTGTTTACTATATGTCTTTTTCCTTCTTGATATATCTACTCCTGCCAATCCAACACAACCTACCAGGCAGTATGTAGCAGTCAGGACACAGCAGAGGAAGGCGTAAAAGCTGCGGATGGAAACCAGGACCCACCAGCCATCCTAATGTGGCGGTGGGTCTTTGGTGGGTCCGCTGCGGAGTTTCCGCATCCTCCGGGCAGGCGGTGGCTTCCGCCGGCCCAAAGGATGCGGAAAATCCGCAATCCTAATAAGCCCCTTACTTTGGACATTGGTTGGGGTTAGGGAGAGGGGTGGGCCAGGTGTTGTGGGTTTTCTAGTTTTTATTTGAAAGGGAAATACATTCTTTATAGTTGTACATGTGATTTAAACATTTTTTAGCAGGATTACAGTTAAACTTCGCACTGCCTCACAGGGGCGGACACCAGCGGCTGACATCACCACTGAAGAGGCGCTCTGATCCTGCGGCGACCCTGCGGCCCCCCTCTCCGCTGCGGAGCCCTGCCCGGCCACCCTGCTGGATGACCTGCGGAACGAGCGGAGGCTTTCTCTGACCGGCTGACCGGCTTGATACTAGTCTACATGGTGGGCGAGCCGCCCGTTACCTGCTGCGCTGACCGGGACTGTGGGGCAAATGGCGCCAGGCACCTGACACCAGCACTACTTGCTCCGGACCCCCCCGGGCACTGCAGGCCTCATAAGCAGTATTATCGGCGCCATCTTGTCACTGGGTCCCGGACGGGGAGAGTCCCCGGCCCTGCGCTGAGACATTTCTCTGGCCCACACACTGGCCGATCGGCGGAACCGCGACTGGGATTCCACGCGGAGTGACGCACTGCGGAGGGCAGTGTGCCCGGCTGCGGGCAGCGGGCGGTGGACAGACCCTGGATATCCGGACAGCCGGCCCCAGACAGCGGTAAGGGGGTGAGACACGTGCGCTGCGGACCTGCCACCACGCACTGGCCCAGACTTCTCGAGTGCTCCTGCGTGAGGCCGATTCACTGGACACTTGCAGCAGGCCGTCTTACTCCCTTCATCTGTCCTGTTGGGAGCTAAGGTCAATTCTGCACACGGGGCCTCCCTGAGGAAGCCGCCTATACCGACACCAACGCCACGGACAGAGATTCTACGCACTCCCTGCCAACCCAGGGTCTGCGCTACTCCCACCCTTGACCGCCACACCCTGATCCTGGGGCGGACGCGGTCCGGCGTCCAGAGTAGACACGAGAGTGGGCGGCGGCGATCTGCTGTGCCCTTTCCAGCGTCACCCTGCTAACAAGATCCATGGGCAAACAAAGGGGCCAGACTCATGGACAGGGCGCTGCGGCGGACCTGCAGTCCACGGGCTCCGAGGACCCACTGGCCTCCTCCAACATGGACATCATTCCGCCGACTGGAAAAAGGTCCCAGGACGCAAAGTTGGACCTTATCCTTAATGAGATACGAGCGACTCGCAAAGCCCTGGAATCGCGTATAGACAATATGGCGACTGGCCTATCGCTATTAAGGGCGGACCATAACAAATTAGCGGAACGAGTGGCGGAGCAGAATATAGCACTGAATGACCTAGTGCCACAACAGACGGAGCATTCCACGAGGTTGGAGGGAGTGGAGAAACAGCGTAAACATCTCTGGGACAGGGTGGATGAGGCCGAAGGACGTGCGTGCCACAACAACGTCCGCATCTTAGGCATTCCGGAGAGAAGTGAGGGGAGGAACCCCACCCAATTCGTGGAGGACTGGTTACGAAAACTGGTGGGCCAAGAAGATCTCACTGCCCTGTACAGCGTGGAGAGGGCACATCAGATGCCTCCTCGGCCCCCCAAACCGGGGGCGCCCCCTCGTCCCCTGATCGCGCGCCTCCTTCATTTCAGAGACCGGGACACTGTGTTGCGTGCGGCCAGGGAGAAAGCACCGATACGATTTGAAGATAAAAACATTTCAGTCTATCCTGATTTCACGCCCACTGTACAGCGCGCCAGATCCACATTCATGGGTGTCAAACGCAAATTAAGAGACAGAAATATGAAATATGCGCTGCTGTTCCCTCTCGGCTCAGAATCCTGCACGACAACAAATCCCACTTCTTCGACTCACCAGAAGAGGCTGAGGAATGGATGGAGGTTACTCTGACGCCGCCGACCTCACAGGACCCATTCGGGGAGCACCAGGAAGGCGGCCGCAATGAACGCGGAGACACTCCGGACAGACGGCACAACACTCCCAGCCCGGGACACCACTCTTCCCATGGACCCTCTGCGAAGACGCACCCTCCTGGTGCTCGGGTGGCGAGCCACCCATCGTCAACTCATCGGCAGCAGCTCACGGAGGAGGCACTGGCAGCTCACGATGCGGAAGCACTTAGTGACAGGCACACCGTCACCACTGACACTCATACAGAGGTGTCTGGCTCGATGGACAGTTTGCCGCTGTTCCCGAAAATTACAGCCCAAATGGCAGAGGAGTTCTGATTTGCTGAGAACATGATCCCCTCCAGGTGGTAATGTATACTTGAACTCCCCCCCCCCTCCTTTCGCATGTGGTGGGTTGCATGGGGAACCCACTTTGTTGAGGACTAATGAGCCCATGCAGACCGTTCAATGACAGTCGACAGAGGCCTGTCACCCCCCCGGTATGCACACGGACTCCATTGACTTGTGCCCACGTTGGGCACCACAGTTTGGATCCCGGGCACGTTGGCTTGGGGACCTTTTTGTTCAGGGGTTATTTGTTTTCACGACACACTCACCTTATCTCAACGCAGAACTGACATGGGGCCCAGGGTGTTTCACTGGGTCGCACCACATGGATGGTTATGGGGCCACTTAATAATTACCAACTGTGCACTTGGAACGTGCGTGGCATGGGAGCAGTCCAGAAACGTCATAGAATTTTGGCCCAGCTTAATTGCAGGGGGACCCAGATTGCATGCCTGCAAGAGACACATTTGAACGCTTCTGAAGCTGTGAAGCTACGCAAGAAATGGAGGGGACAACTATTTGCTACCTCCTATTCTGCGTTTTCAAGGGGGGCAGCGATTTGGTTCCGTGGCTCTGTCCCCTTTCAGATGTTAGAGCATAGAATCGATAAAGAGGGCCGATATGTATTTGTGCGGGGGCTGTTAGACGGGGATGCTGTTGTATTTGGATGTGTTTACTCACCAAACTCTAATCAATCGGAGTTCTTGTTAACGGTGAACGGGGTGCTGACGGAGTGGGCTGATCATCGTTGGTTTATTGGGGGTGATTTCAATGCTGTGCTTGATGTTACGCTGGATAGGTCACATCCCCCTTTACAGGCGACTGAGAGTAGGAAACAAGCGGATGCTCTTACTAGGTGGGCTGAGGGCAGGGACCTGACTGATGCATGGCGCAGTACACATTCACAAGAGAGGGAATATACCTTTTTCTGCCCACCACACCAGCTTCATACCAGAATTGACCACATATTCTGTTCCCGCTCCGTAGCAGATACAATTGTTCAGGCCCAACACATGGGGAAAACTCTGTCCGATCACAGCTCTGTAGAACTCACATGGCAGTGGGGCAGGCGACTAGCCCCCATCCCCACTTGGAGACTGTCTCCAGATCTCCTTGAAGACTCGGTATTGGCTTCCCTGTCCGATGCTATAGTAACATATTTCTCCACAAACATGAACACGGCCAGCACCCGTCAAGTGGAATGGGACGCATTTAAGGTCTGTCTTAGGGGGGCAGCCATGACCGCTGGAATGGGCAGGAAACGGGAGATAATTAATCAACTGAAGGAGGTGGAGGGCTCCCTAGCTTCCCTAGAGAATGAGGCTGCCGGCACACATGCACCCTTCACGCCATTGCAGGAGGCTCACATTCGACACGCAGAGCTACTGGAAGACCTGAGGCTCCTAGACTATAGAGAATATACGAACAGGCAGCATGCACAGGCGAATAGAGCTGGCCCCCTCCTAGCCCGCCTCTTACGGGACTCCCCAGTGAGCCACCCCATTCTGAGAATCTTGGACCAAGCAGGAAACCCAACCACCACCCAGGTCGGGATCAACACTGCGTTCAGGGAATACTACACAACGCTGTACAGTCCCCCACAGCCCCTTACCGAGGTTGCATTCGAGGCCTTCACGAGGGTCTTAGCCCTGCCTCGACTTAATGACGGGCAAATCAAAGACCTTAAGCGCACCATTACTATAACTGAAATCAGACAGGCAATACGCGCCCTTCCTAAGGGCAAGACCCCTGGGACAGATGGCCTACCAGCCGACTTTTATGCAACATACATAGACCTACTAGACCCACGGTTACACGCTATTTATTTGGAAGCTCTGCGGACAGCCACCCTACCGCAATCGTCTATGCAGGCATTAATCACGTCCCTTTTGAAGCCTACTAAAGAAGGGCTTCAGATGGCTGACTATAGACCCCTGCCCCTTCTCAATACTGACTCCAAGATATTGAGCAAGGTGCTGGCATCGAGGCTCGTGCAATATGTACCTCAGCTGGTCCATTCGGACCAATGTGGTTTTGTCCCTGGCCGCAATACAGCCATGAACCTCAGGCGACTAGCTCAGCTCATGCTCGGTGACCGTGAGGACACGAGCTCCGAAGGCTGCATCTCCCTGGACTTGAAACAAGCATTTGATTCCCTTAGATGGGATTACATGTTCCTCGCTTGGGTCAGATTGCTGTATACAGCCCCCACAGCTAGAGTGCGCACCTCAGGCCATATATCAGCTCCTATAGCTATTGCACGGGGCACCAGACAAGGCTGCCCACTTTCCCCCCTCCTATTCGTCCTTGCCCTTGAGCCGATGCTCTGTAGGGTCCGCCAAATGGCCCCCCGATTTGGCATTCTACGTCATGGGACGGCACATATAGTGTCCGCTTATGCGGATGATATAATCTTATATTTCCGGGACTTGAGGGGCGACTTGAGCCCTGTTGCCCAGGTCTTTGAGGACTTTAGGTCGATCTCAGGCCTGACCATAAGCAAATCCAAATCATATGGATTTACATTTGCAGCAGCTGGTCTGGCTACTCCACTACCCTTCGCCCCCCACGAGTTCCGGATAGCTGAAACCACCTTCAGATATCTGGGGATGCAGATCTACAGGGAAGCAGACCAGATGCTCGACGGTAACCTTGGGAGGGCCATCAGAGCACTGAAGTCGCAGATACAATTTTGGCTCACACTACCACTCTCTATACCCGGCAGAGTGGCGATATCCAAGATGGTGATGCTCCCGCGCCTTCTCTACCACTTCACTAACTTGCCACACCTGATCCCGGCAGCAACCTTTAAGACCCTAGACACTCTACTCACCGAACTTGTGTGGGGGCACGGCCGCAGGCGTATAGGTCTGTCCAAGCTGCAGCTCCCCTCTGACGCCGGTGGCATGGGTTTGCCTGATTTTAGAGCCTACAACTATGCGTGTCAACTACAATGGCTGGCCTTCTGGGTAGCGGGCCGCAATCTTCAGGAGATCAACATGACGGATAGGGAGCATGCATTGGGGAGAATACACACGTTACTTTTGCCCAACTCGGTTATACTGAGGGATGTCCTGCCTCTCCTCAAACTGGCGATAACTTACTGGCGAAAGGCATTAAAGTATACGTCCCCGGGGTCGTCCTATGCACCCACGATCCCGCTCTTGGGTATCCCGCTGGCCACGGGGACTCTATCGGCGGACTCGCTGGAACAATGGCATGACGCGGGAGTGTCACACGTAGGTGACCTGTTCGTGGAAGAGCACCTATTGTCCTTTGCAGACTTTAGAACTACCCATGGAGTCCCTGGAGGCACCTTCCTCCTACACTCTGGCCTTCGCCACTATATCACACATAAGTGGTCCCCTAGGGGCCGAGAGCCAGCTACAAATCCTCTCATCACAATGCACTACCTGATGGGCACGGGCGCCCACCTGACAAGGTGGCTCACTGCTAGTATTAAGAAGGGGAGGGCTTTCGATCTGTCACCACTCCGGGCAGCATGGGAGGGGGACATTGGTAGGCCCCTGAGGGACAGAGAGTGGGAACGTATCCTTCAGTTTCCCAAAAAAGTAGCTAGGAACCCCAAGTTTAAGTTCATTCAATCGATGCTCCTACACAGAGCCTACCTGACCCCACGCCGCATACACATGATGTTTCCTGATGCGAAAAGTAATTGCCCCCGATGTGACACCGAGGACGCGACACTAATACACATGCTTTGGCAATGCCCCAAACTAGGATACTACTGGACCACGGTCCATGAATCGCTCCAGAAAGCGGGTGCTCTGTCCCGATCTCCTACACTGGAAGGCACGTTGCTGGGATTGGGGCCCTCACAACGCACTAGAACCGTGGCGGCACGTTTCTCGGACCTGGCCCTGTTGCTGGCGAAGCGTGCCATCACGATGAGGTGGAAGTCACCCAGACCTCCCAACCCTGAACTGTGGAGGGCAGAAGTAGTGCGGTTGGGCAAGGCAGAGGGAGTTGCACTGCAGAGGGAGGAATACAGAGGCCTGAGGAAAACGCCAATTTCACTGGACTGGTTTACCATATTAGGTATGTTTGAAACTGGGGGCGACGGGGAGGACGAGGATACAGGTGCCTCTCCGAATGTACGATAAATGTGTCCTTGGCCGGACTGACATGCACTGCCACTGACCGTGGTGCGCTATGGGGAGGTGCGAGGGGCCCCCCATTCACAATCTCTGTACTAGTCTCGTTCCATCTATGTGTACAGTCGGATGGAGCCATATGTTGTAATTCCGTAAGTGCCTCAGTCTAATGATTGCTCAATCATATGTTTTTGTGAGAGTGTCGGGTGGGTTTGTTGAGGGTGGGGGGAGGGACAGTTTTGACCGGGGTTTGTCTATACTGTGACGGTTCCTGTCACCAACAAAATGAAAAATCAAGACAACTATGCAATTATATGTTCTAAGCAACCTTATGTATGTATTACCCTGTTTCCCTCCGGGACTGGAAATTTCTGTGACTGCTTTACCTACTATGCTAATAAACAGATTAAAAAAAAAAAAAAAAAAAAACTTCGCACTGCCTCAGTTGCCGCAGGCCCGCAGCCAGTTTGAACAATCTGATGATAGTGTAACACCAACAAATAGTTATGCAGTACCCTCACTTGTACTACTACTCTCTCCTCCTAGTCTCTGCAGTCTGCAACTATATTAACCCCTAAGTAGTTGGGGTTAGTGTGGGTGTGTGAATTCCATTGTATATAGATTATTGCAGCTCAACAATGAACCCCCACAGTCCTTCTCTTATCTGTGATTAGAAGAAGCAATGTCTGCATGGTTTCCTGAGGTGCCATGGTGGTGGTAGTAGACAGTAGCAGCATGCTAGCGCTCTAGTCAAATAGTGAAAGCACCAGAATTAGAACCCATGTCCCACTCTCTCCTAGCCAAACTCAAACTTCAGGATGAGGAATATTCATCACAGGGAACTAATTAAATTGGAATAAAAAATTACTTAAGGCCGTTTTTTTTTATGCAAGCTTTACCAAAAAGTTGTGACAGTTATGGGAAGTAGACTAGACTACTAGAACACAAGAAGAAGAGATCCAAAAGAGATAATATGATAAGCAATGCTAATTAAAAATAATCGGAATGGTGAGCTATTAAAAGTTACAATATGAAGTTGACTCAATCTATGAAGTGGACAAGCGTAACCTTTAGCACATGCAATACCTTGCCAGATGCTGGCAATTATTAATTTAGTAACATCTTAATGAATTACACAGTCCGTGGTTAGAGGATTTGGCATTCGATGAATGGATGGAAAGGGGGATTTGAGGGTAAGGTTTGACAAATACAAACACTACATGAGGACAACATTCATCTTGGAAGCCGACCATCATAAATCTGTTATGAGAGGAAAAGGAAATGGAGCAATGATTATGAGTAGTAAAGGTAAACCAAATCAAATTGTCCGACTGCCCCCAGAGAGATCCAAGATGCATTATGTTGTGATGTACTGAGCTTTGAAAGATAGCAAATAAAATTAAAATATCTGTAGGAGTCAAGTAAACAAACATAAACAACACACACAGTTCTAATGATTAAAGAGAAAATATGATACTGTTCCTGTATTGCCAAATAGGGAGTTGCATCTGCCTTACTTTTAGATGAGTGGTTCCCAAACTTTTTTGGCCCGTGGCTCCCTTGACCTAATTGGTAGTTGGCCGTGGCTCCCCACCATTTTTTTACCTGTGGGTTGGGGATGCAAGCCCGACCTCGGGAGACTTCCTGTTGTCTTCCTCAAATTAATTGGGATGCAATGAAGGTTATATAAAAATATTTTTAACAAAATAAGAAGATAGCAGTTGTTTAATAAAAACTTGTTAAATGTGAAACAATACAAGATTAATAGCCAAATATGCTTCCATGCAACAAATGCCATATGGATCTTATGCCCAACCTCCAGTTTACACCTGTATCACCAGCATTATTAATCATAACGGCGCGGGACTGGCTTATATTCAAGTCATTGTATGTCTCACAGGAGTAGAGTGAGCAGGAATTATTATCTTTTTTGTAAAAACTGTAAGACACTCTCCTTACTTGAGTAACCTATTTTAATGAAATAACATTGTGGCTTGTGGATATTGAGCTGCTCCCTATGTGTGGTGCTGTAGAAAGTATCAAATATTTTAACTCCGGCTGCAACCAGTCATATGCATGGGACATCCTTGGGGCTGAAAAACTGAGGCATTGATGCGCTTTTCTTTAAAGACACAAGTGTCATGGACGGTTGGAAAATAATTTAGAAAGGCAGCTTACTGTGCCAGGAGGAATAAATGCGGCTTTGAAAGGCTGACTTGTCCGTATTCTCCTTCGCAGTACCATTTTGCAGGCTCAGAAATGTATAAATCAGTATGCGGGTATAAATGATAAAACGGTGCTGGATTCCTGGGTGGTCCATTCTGTGAGTCTGTTGCACAGCAGCAAGGCCGGCTTTAGCAATGGGGGTGCCCAGTGCGATAATGTTTTTGGGCACCCCCCCTCCCAATGACCACCTCCGCCATGGATTCCCTCCCTACTACCCTTTAACTGTCTCCATAACCACTCTCTCTCAGATGCATTTAATACATTTTACAGCGTTACTTATAAAAGTGAAGGCAGGGCCGGCTCTAGGGTGGTGAGGCTGGTGCCACTGCACCGGGTGCTGACTTCGCAAAGGGGCGTAAAAACACCTGCTGCCCTGTTCCTGGCCTCTGGCAGTGTTCAGGCACTTCCTTTTGTTAGTTGCAGTTTACAGTGAGCTAATGTCTGTCATCAAAGAACTGCTGGCAGACTTCAAGGTATAGATTAGAGCATATGGGTTTTTCCCCCAGACTTTAATAATTCTAATGTTGCAAAATGGTTCACTTGTGTACAGATCTGTTCTTGTCATTAAAGAGAGCCCCAATCCATTGTGTTACATTTTAAATTCAGAGTTTGTTCTTCTCCAGACGAAGTACTCTTCAACTATACTGCCTACCAATATGGATGACATGTGAATTCACCCCGTGTTATCCTTTGTCTTATGTAACATGTCGTATGCACTGATTTGCACACCTATGATTGATAGTCTCACAAGAGTCCAGCAGTTAAACATACTCTGCTGCACTCCCACAAAGCACTGAGAGCTTCCCGATGGCTAAGTCTACCCGTATCTCACTGTTGCTAACAGACTGACAATATCTATGTATTGGCGTGTGTCCATATAGGTCAAAAACTGGAAAAGAGAAGTTCAAAGGTAAAGCTGGGCCAGGTGAAGTATTTGAATCTCATGGAGGGCGGTTCTTTCTCCTGCCACACATTTCAAAGGCGGAAGCCACCTTTAATTGAAGTGTGTGAAGGATATACTCCCGATGGCACTGCACATTTAAATAAGACAGACAGTTTTTTTGCTTTGCTATATATACATGTTATAGTCTCAAGTTACCGTTCCAATAAGTGCAAGGCTTTACATTTCCTATTTAGGAGCAGCAGGAGTTCTAGAGTTCCTTTGCAATCCGGCTGCCATCCACCCCAGGGGACAAGGGAGGGTGGAAACATAGAGCGCCCCAGGGACATGCAATCCTAGCTAAACTTAGTCTACTGATTAATTAATAGGAGGAGCCGGAGGACTAAGTAAAGTGTGAAATTAATGAATGAGTAGTTTAGTATTTCAGACACACAACGGTGCCCAAAGAGGAAGTGATTAAGTGATAATCACACCTGAAACAGTGACCAATTGCGCCCTCTAAAAAGAATATATTTCATTGAAAGAGGTTGCCCAGTCAGTGTCGGCAAATCGCCGAAGAACACTGGGAGTGTGGAAAGTGAGCGCTGGAATCAGGTATTCCCCACGCACGAATATGCTTCCCACTTCTTATTTGACTGACTAGTTGTTGGAACTAAATAAAATCACTTACTCAGGATCACACAATGCAGCCAGATGGGAAACCCTAATCTCTGCAGTCAGTCACAACTCCTTTAAAGTGACACTTGTTTCGCACCCCCAGCCTCTCTGTACGTAGCCTGTGGACAGAGGGCGATTCAGCACTGCCTGAAAAGTGATGGGAGCAAGAGCTTCCTCTAAGGAGCATGGGGCCTTTATTAGCGTCTCTCGGTGACAGGCAGGCATCAAAGTTCGAGCTCTAGTGCAAAGGCAAAGCCTCGACCAATCACGAGCATACTAGGGGACACAACCCCCGCCCTTCCCCCAGCATCTCTAGGAGGGTTATCTGGAAATCCGCCTGCAGGAGATGAAACACTTGGCCCATCAAAGGCATTGTTGTATTAAAGACCCTTTAAGCTCAGCTATGTGAAAGGGGCCTTCTCACGGAAATGCCCCGAAGCCCGGGCTTTCATCGAATTCCACAAGAAAAACGCTTTGTTTCGTGGGTTTAAATCCGACTCTTTAACATAAACTTCACTTTTCCACATTGTGGTCGCGGCGCCCCTGGCTCCTCATTACGGCGCATTGGGTGCCATGGCGTACAGTTTGGGAACCAGGGTTTTAGACTGTCTGTCAATCTTGGGTGCCTGGTGGATGCGGTTCAGTAAGGGAAGTGTGAGTATGTTTTATTGCTTTTCCAGTATGGTGCAGGGTTAAGGGCTTGTAGATTGAAAAACAAAAATGACATAGAAGAATCAAGGAGAAAAGTTAAACTGCATAAGGAGTGCAACTAAAAGACTCAGAGGCAGCATGGCTAAATGTCTATTTCCTGTTACCTTCAACAACAGCCCCTCCACCCAACCACCACTTAGCTTCAATTTTGAACCAGGCAGCACTAAGAACACACACGTCCTCATCCAGCAACATAGCATTTCCCCAATCAAGTAAAAATCAACGCATCACTGTCACTCACCACCACTTCACAGAGCTGTGTAAGTCTGTTGTTTGCCTTTAGGCCACTTCCCCCAAAAGAAATCTGTTGGGTTCAGTGAATTAGAAAACATCCATCTTCTTCTGGTGGCAATTATCGAAGTAGTCATACCCATGTCTGAGTCATTGCATCATCTCTGATCCTCCTGAGTCTGACACCGAGTATGGTGTCCAACTCTGTACGAACTGTGTCCTGAGTCCTGACTCAAATGCAATAGATCAACTGTAGTACAATTTTGTTGTTGCACATCAGGAAGGGAAAGATTGAGTAATTTTTTGTGTTGACTAGATTTGTGTTTGCGTTATCTAAGGGAGAGGTCAGGTCTGACTCTTTGAGGAGTATAAAGCAAAAAGCAATAAAAACAAAGCAGTGTGGACTATTGAGTGGACCCAGTGAAGCAATTTTGATAACTCTCAGAGGAAAAAAACCTTCAGGGAAAAATTATTGATCTGCCGTCGGTAGGCCACCAACATTTTAAATCATCACTAACACATTTTAAGCATAATAGTTATAGATAAAAAAACACCCAGTGTTTGCCTGCCACCACATGAATCATCTCTTCCCAACACACATGATGACACAACACAACACAACATGTTCACAATAAACAACTATAACTCAGCGTGTGATGTGCCACTCAGGGAGGTGTAGCTGACAAACGACAAAAGAAGTAATAATCCCTAGACAATGAATGCTGTTGTGCACCTGTATCAGACATGGGGTTGACTTGACTGATGCCAGATGTAGTGTAGTGTAGTGGAAAAGTTCTGTTTGAGTGTAGGAATACGGCTATTGGAGTTGGCGGCTAAGGGCAAGCACAGGTTGGTAGGTGGGGCCACGGTCTATTTTAGTCGTATTGCAGCGCGGACGCGCAGCGACACACAAGCTGAAGTGCAGGCTGCAGGCATGCTGCACATTGCACAGAGCCCTCGTGTCCTGAGCACCAAGCATTTGACTTTTTAATTCATAGTCTGGGGTGCTTTTAAGGAATGTTTTACGGAGCACTAGCACTTTGTTTTTATAATACTTTGTTCAGGAGGTACTAAATGCTAAGGGGCTGACTGATTAGCGCTAACATCATGAGCACTCAGTGTTCTGTGAACACGCCGTACATGCTGAACACCTGGTTCCGGTTGAGTAGAGGAAGATGGCTATTGGAGGTGGGGCTAAGAACAGGCACAGGTTAGCAGGCAGAGCCATGATCTATTTCAGTCTCATGGCAGCGCGTACGCATGCAATGGGTGCGCCGCTGGCGCGCCTAAGGCAAGCCCGTCTGCACCCATCTGCACCCGTCTGCGCCCGTCCGCGCCCATCCGGGACCAGGGACCAGGGCCCCTGGCCCCCAAAATAAAGCCATCCCATATTCAGTAGCACAACTGCACTCACTGCGCATACCACTCAAAGAGGCATGCAGGCATTCAATGAGTGTGATAGAGGGCCCTAGGATGTGTACCAACTGTTATTTTGATTTAGGTTACGTCCCATGGCAGTCCGCAAAAATGGAGAATGGGAGAAGATATAGGTTGCTTCTCCTTAACTGCAGGTCCTTGCCCAGACATGTCACAGAAATAAGTTTACTACTGAAGGCAGAGCAGCCAGACGTACTGTTTCTTATAGAAACATGGCTGCATAATGATTCTGACCCTGATGTGGTGCAAGCACTGCCGCCAGGCTATTACATACTGAGGAAGGACAGGGTATTGCGGAAGGGCGGGGGATAGCCATTATTTTGAAGGACTCAGTGAAAGGGCACTTGGAGCCCGATAATATACAGGACTGCGAAAGTCTGTCTTTCTTACTAGCTTTCTCCCCTACTTGCTCCTTGTCAGGAATTCTGATTTACCACCCCCGGGTCCAGGTGGAAGATTTGCAGACTCTGTAACAGACACCGCAGCAACTCTTGCTAGCACCACGCTAAGTTTCATAATTCTAGGTGACCTAAATTTCCTTTGAGAGGACCCTCTTTAAGGAGAAGAATCGGGCTTGATCCAAGATATAAAGCTATACAATTAACAAAAAAAGTTACTAGCACAATGCATGATAAGGGCCACATTCTGGATCTGGTTTTTACTAATGATGAATGACTCGGGGTAGAGAACCCTATTCCAGTGCCATGGACAGATCATTTTTTAATCCTGATGAATTGGAAGGTGCCAACAGCCACCACCAATTGGCAAATCCCGAAGAGCAGAGATCCAGCATGGGCAAAACTCCTGTTAGGGGGATGGGCGACATCGTTACTACACTATAAACCTTTAGGTGGCGTTGACCCTAACATAGTGAATGAATCATTCAACAAATGGATTGAATCCTTTTTGGACAATTTCATTCCACAAAATTGAGGCAAAATAGACCTAAGAAAAAACTGGTCTCCATGGTTATCACCCAAGTTACGGGAACTTAAGCAACAATAAAAACAACTAGAGAGAGACTGGAGGAAAGAGTATAGTTTAGAAAAAAAACAGAACTACAGAGCAGAAATTCAAAGCTACCAAGAAGAAATAAAGAGAACTCAGTCACATTACTATGAGAAGAAAATCATAAGGGCAAAAAACACCCGAGGAAAATCTTCCTGATAGCGAAAAATTTGACAAAACATGAACCACCTAAGCTACCTGTAGAATCTGCCCAACAACACTGTACAGAACTTGCAAAAATTTTTAACAACAAAATTCTAGATATTTACTAGGGGTGGGTGGAAATCACGTAAGGGATTGAACCAATCTCCGTGCCTCTCCGCGATATTTCCGTTACTCGACGCCCGCCCGACGCCCGCCTCCCGCCTCCCGCCCGCCTTAATAAATTATATGTAAAGGCCTAAAATTAAGCCTAAATAAAACGCACCTTACTGCGGCCGCATTCCTTGCCCATCGCGGCTTCATCTGCAAACTGCGCAGTCCTCACCGGGCCAACTTCCGTTCCGCCACCGAGTGTACGGAGATTTGCCCCGTTTTTCCGCCTTCTTTGTGGAAGGCTATCTTGAATGAAGCGGTCCCTTGGTCTGATCACAGTGCTATCTTTTTTAATATGTCTCTAACTAAACCAACAAATCATCGAAGAGGCCTTATGCTTCCTGAAAAAACACGTCCATGGAAAAAGCTTGAACCCGCCCTTTTGTCTGACTCACTTGCAAAAGATCCCCCTGCTTTTGAAACCGGCAACACTAACTTGGGAGCGATCAAATTCCAAAATTGGATTAAGCAGACAGTGTATCAGCTGGCCCCTGTAGAAATAAAAAAAAAGCCAGAAGACGATCTGCCACTGCACCCTGGTATTCCACAGAGGTGAAACACATAAAACAAAAATGCCGACGACTTGAGCGGTCGTGGCGTTCGGATTATAGTGTTCAAAACAAACAAATATACACCAAAGCCCTGCAGGAATATAAGACAGCAATAGTGCAGACAAAATCAGCCTATTTTACAATTAAAATTCAGGCAGCTTCTAACTCTGCTAAAGAACTATTTAAAACTGTCACTCATCTGACTAAGACCCCCCGCGACACTGTCTTCAGCCCTGACCAAAATTTCGTGACTAACATTGCTACCTTCTTCCAACACAAGGTCCAGACAGTTTACAATGACCTTAGCTCATCTGCATCAATCACACCTAATGAGAATAATGACACTGCCCCCTTGACTGGTCCTAGCTATTCCTCTTTTCCCCCATTAGAGGAGTCACAGGTGGCAGGCTTCATCACACAGATGAAGTCAGGCTCCCCACTGATTAACAACATTATCACCTCTGGTGATTTCGCGAGCAGCTGGAAAAAAGCCTGCATTCGACCTATCCTGAAGAAGGATTCGTTGAATCCTGCCGAACCAAAGAACTACCGGCCTATATCCTGCCTACTGCTACCAGCCAAGATTCTGGGAAAAGCCATCAACCTAGAAATAATGCGTTATGTTGATCACAATAAACTCCTAGACCCCTCTCAGCATGGATTCCGTCCCTCCCATTCAACAGAGTCTGCCCTGATCATGGCAACCGAAAACATTAGAAGAACAATAGACGAGGGTGGCAGAACGGCCCTGATCTTACTTGACCTTACAGCGGCGTTCGACACCATGAACCATTCAATCCTGTTAAACAGATTAAAAACTCTTGGTTTCGCTGGTGCTGCCCTAGCCCTCTTAACATCTTTTCTGGACTCTCGAATCCAACAAGTACATTGGGAAGGTCTTACATCTGACGAAATCTCCCTTCCAGGGGGGGTCCCTCAGGGATCGGCGCTATTGCCCACCTTGTTCAATCTATATGTCACCCCCCTAGCTGCCTTAATTCAATCTCATGGTTTACAATTAGTGTCCTATGCTGACGACACTCAAATTGTAGTGTCAGTATCCCAGTCCTTTCAAGCCACTGCAGAGCGCTTTAAGAACTGTCTTCTCAGTGTAAAAAACTGGATGAGCCTTAACTTTTTAAAACTAAATACGGACAAGACCGAGATAATCAATTTCGGTCAGAAACCATCGATCTGGAACAACCTCTGGTGGCCCCCGGAGGCGGGCTCTTGTCCTAGCCCAGCTGAAAAGGTTAGGAATCTTGGCTTCCTGGTTGATAAAGAACTTTCTTGTAAGGCCCAGATTAACCAGGTAACCTCTACATGCTTCCATACCATCAAGGTCCTTAGGAAAGTTCTACCCTACATCCCTCCAACATTAAAAAAAACTGTCATGGGCGCCCTGGTAATGTCCCAAGTGGATTATTGCAACTCTCTCTACTTGGGCACAGGAGAAAAACAACTGAACAAATTACAGGCAATCCAAAACGCCGCAGCCAGGGTTCTGCTGAATCTACCCCATCATCACCCAACATCCAAAGTCATCAGGGAACTTCACTGGCTTCCAGTCAGGTGCAAAGTACAGTTTAAGGCCCTCTGTCTGGTTCACAGATCCGTGTACGGTATGGGACCAGACGATCTTGCCAAACTTCTCCCTTAATACGTGCCGTCACGTACGCTGAGATCAGCCAGTCTTGATCTAATATGCCAACCTAAAATAAGAAGAATGCGCTGGGGTGGCAGATCTTTTTCCTATCAAGCTTCCAGACTATGGAACTCTCTGCCCCCTGCACTGCGCTCACAAAAATCTAAACTATGTTTCAGAAAGGCACTGAAAACCTGGCTCTTTTCTTCACATTAAGATCGGCTCTCACCGCTCTCTTCAGTCATCCAGCGCCAAGAGGCCGCGGCATTAGAGCGCTTTATAAGTACGTCAAAAAAGTAAAGTAAAGTAAAGTAAAAGTAAAAAAAGGGGCAAATCTCCGCACATCCCGTGGGCGGAACAGAAATGTCCGCCCACCCCTAATATTTACAATACCTTTCCCAATGCATCTAACTTCCGATATTCAGTACCTAGAGGTGGAATCCCCGGGGGCTGCCTCCCTCGGTTAGAAGAGATTCCTGCTTTGGACTTAGACATACTATTCCAAATATTCTCCAAAGTTAAATCAGGCTCCCCCCTGGACACTGACCCATGCACATGTTGCGCAAGGTGGGGGGATATCATTTTCCCTGTGCTATTAGAAGTATTAAACTCTTCTCTAGCAAAGAGTCAAGTGCCCAGGTCATGGAAACATGCCATGATACAAGCACTTCTAAAAAAAAAAAAACAGCCTGAACCCTAACATCTGGGGCAACTATCGTCCAGTCTCGCTCCTTCCCATGGCTAGTAAAATCCAGAGAAACATGTAAATAGGACCCTATCGGAGAACCTAGAAAAGCACTCGATTTTGCACCCATCCCAGACGGGTTTTTGACCAGAGCATGGAACAGAAAAAGCCCTATTAGCAGTAGTGGAGGAATCACGAAAATATTTAGATCAGGGAGGTACAGTGGCAGTCATCCTGCTTGACCTGATCTCTGCTTTCGACACTGTCAACTACAGCATCCTTTTCGATAGATTAAGAAAGATCGGAGTATCAGGAAAAGTTCTCACCTGGATCAAATCCTTTTTGAAAGACAGGTCATATCAGGTATTTGAGGGCAATCATACCTCAAAAAGAGTGCCAATTACATGCGGTGTGCCACAGGGCTCCTCACCGAGTCCTCCTCTGTTCTGCCATATGGAATCCAGATTATAACGTATGCAGATGACATGCAATTAGTGGTGGCATTAAGCCACCCAAAGAAGGTGCCAGCTATTCTAGAATCCTGCTTAGGAAAAGTGGCCACGTGGATGGACCAGTCGTGTCTCAAGCTGAATGGAGACAAAACGGAGCTAATGGTCCTGGGCAATGTTCAGAGTGCCATGGCAAACCTGAGTTGGCCAAACTGTTTGGGCTTGCTACCAAAGCCCATAGAAAAGATTTGGGGCCAGATATAGGTAAACCTATTTTACCGATTCTAAAATACAGATTTTACCGATTCAATATTTTAGAATCGGTAAATGGGATGTACAAAAAAATCTGTAATTTTTACCGATTCAGTACAATTCGTTATCAGCCATTCGATATTTACCAATTCGGTATTTACCGAATCGGTAATTCCCATTCAATCCTATGGGCCTTTTGGCCCATAGGAATGAATGGGAATTACTGAATCGGTAAATACTGAATCGGCTATAAAAAAGAAAGTAAAACTCAGGAGCCAGCCAATCGGGTGCAACCACCCCCCTCCCAACCGGGAAGTGGCTATACCCAGGCAGCTGGAAACAATTAGAAGCTTCTGGAGAGGCTGTGAGAGCAGAGCTGAGTCCCTGAGCCACAGGAAAACTTTTGTGCTTTTAAAACAGAAAAATGGCAAATACCAGTGAAAAGGAACTCCCAGAGAGGAAGAGAAAAATAAAATTCAGCACCATGGAGCTGCAGGTCCTCGTGGAGGAGGTGGTGAAAGAACACCATAAATTGTTTGGAAAGCTGAATCTGCCAAAAGAAAGATTTGGCTGGAAATACAGTACAGGGTGAATGCTGTAGGAGTGACTTCAAGGGACATAGACGACCTGAAAAAGAGGTGGTATGGCCTGAGGAGCTTGACTAAGAAGAAAATTGCAGAGCTCCACAAAGAGGCAAACCGAACTGGAGAAGGGAGGAACCGTGCACCTCACCTGACTGAGCTGGTGGAGCTGGTGGAGTCCATCATAGAACTAGAGAGCTTCTGTGGACTGGGAGATGCAGACAGCTCAGTCAGAGCTGCCACATGAAAAGGTAAGAAGCATGCACAGCAATCACCCCCACCCCATTGCCTTCCCTTTCCCCTATGTGGCAGTGTTAACCCCACTCCAGTAGAGGTAGCAATATACAGCAGCAATGCATTATGGGAGATGTAGTCATGTAAAGATCTACCATGTCATACAGCACACCAAGCAACAAGTCATGCAACACATATTAGTGATAATGAAGCCGAGGCAATATGTTCAGTGAGAAGAATGTAATTGGATAAGCAGTTAGGCAGGAGCACAAAGCTAATGTATGCTTTTATGTCCACAGGCGAGACATCTCGCAGGCATACCAGGGAGAAGGAAGGCAGTGCACCACAAAGGGATGACAGCCAGGAGGCAGGGGCAAGTGCAGTTAATGTCACTGAGGACACTGGTGCACCAACAACACAGCCACCATCCCAAGAGCTTGAAATGTCTCCACAGCTGCAGGCATCCCCAGAGCGTTCAGGATCCCCACTGCTACAGTCCTCACCTGAACTGCCTGCGTCACTGCCGCAAACAACACATGCACCTCAAAAGAGCAAGAGGCATGTCATTGCTCCACTAGTCGAAATGGAAACATCAGCAGCTGACATGGAGGGGGATGACACACCAACCTTGGCTGGGGAAGGAAGCACTGCCACACAGCAGTCCAGCGCAGAGAGTTCCCGCACACAGGAGTGCTGAACAACATGTGGAGGGTCCCAGTGTCTTCTGTGGACTGGAGGGTAGCATGGTCAAGATACAAAGAAAAAACAACAGTTGAAGGACAGAATGAAGAACAATGTCATACATTCACCCCAGTACAGAAATCTGGGCCTAAATCCATCATTTTTTTGTACTCCACTCCACCCCAGTTCAGACATGGCCATATGCAAATCAGCCTAGACCCTGTGGCTCCTAGGAACAGTCCAGCCTGAACTGCCAAGCCATGTCTTCCCTGGACCGGAATCAAGCATCCTAGGACCGGTTTCTGTCTATCAGCCGTCATCAGCCAGGATAGCTTGACTTCAGTGGTGTGGATAGCACGGGACTCACGTCTGAGCATACCCGTCCCACTCGGGGTGATACAAAGAATGTAGGGGAAGGCCATCCAGTCGGTGCAACGCCAGATGAGGCACCTCAATACAAACATGGAAAACATTGGGAAGGGCATCAGTGCACTGGTGGTTGAGAACAAAGAGAAGGCATCAGGTATGAGGGAGATGGCTGCAGGGATGCGGGACGCGTCGCTATCCGTGCTTCTCTTGTGCACAAAACTAGATCAGGACAGAGCAACAGGGAGGAAGGACAGGCAGGAAGCACAGCGACACACCAAGGCTGTTAACCGCCTGGCCACCGTAACTTCCCTTCTGTGCAGGTGAAGTGTAAACATGCAAGAGGGCTTAGCACACAGCAGCAATGAGGTTTCCAGGGGCCTTGCAAGAGTGACGAGTGCTGTAGAGGTGCTGCCTAATGCACAGTCAGCACATACTGCTGCACTGGATGTTCCAGAGAGTGAGGAAAGCACCAGTAGGAGCAGCATGACCAGCCCCCCTGTTGCTGAGACACAGAGAAGCAGCAGGATCCATGGTGCTCCAACTTCCCACACACCTAGTGAGGCCAGCCAGCCAATTACATCTGGCACTTGTAGGCGTGGCCGAAAATGACTTATGCTGCCCACACTCCATGACTTTTAATGGGGAAGTGAACCAGGACTTCCATTATTAATGGATACCATTTGTGTTGCACATTTGTGCCTTTGAGTACCTGCGAAGTGCCAACAATTAAACTATGTTGGGTACATACTCCACCTGTCTGCGTCTCTTTACTTACTATAGTTGTGTGTGATCTCTGCCCTTCTCTGTCTGCCATCTGTAGCTGTCGATACTCCTGCTGTGTTGGGGTCCGGCAGTGCATGTTCATCATCATGGTCCAGGTATTCGCACAATTACCCCTCTGTGCCCTTCTTTGTAGCAAGGTTGTGCAACATTGAGAAAGTTGCAATGATATTACAGCAGATAAGTGGTGAGTACTGCCGTGCGCCTCCGCTTTTGTGGAGGCAGCGGAACCTGCTTTTTAGGAGCCCAAAGGTGCGCTCCACAATGTTCCTAGTGGATTTGTGTGCCACAATATATCGTCTCTGGCTTGGCGTAGATGGGTTCAGGTAGGGTGTCAGGATGAACGAGCGGACAGCATATGCACTGTCACCTGTTTGAAAATGATCCAACCATTACTCAAATGCGCAACAACACATACATCTGCAATATCTATCAGGGTGTCTCACAGTGTTTTACCTAGCAGGTATCCTTCGCCAAATTCCCCCGCTGTCAGGCGTGTGTAGATACCACTGTTCTGAAAGATGTATGAGTCGTGGGTGCTTCCCGGAAATTTGGCCACAATGTCTGTAATTATGTTGTTGGCATGATTACCAGCACATTGATAGAGAGGGTTGACTTCCTGTTTCTGTAAATGTACTCTGTGGCAGCAGGTGGGCATATTGGGATGTGGGTGCATTCAATGCAGTCAATGACGTGTGGAAAATGTGCCAGTTAATAGAAGTCAGTCTTGGTCTTTATCAGATCTGCCTGTGTGTCAGGGAAGCTGATGTAATAATGCATTCTCTGCATCATGGCCTCTAGGAACTTCCGAAAGAAACGGGACAGACAGCTCTGGGACACCCCACCTACCACAGCAATCACCCAGTGGTGACTCACAGATGCAAGCAGGTGTTGGCTACAGAGCACCTGCACATGGGGTAGGATGGTATGCACCCTTGGTGTTGGGTGCTCCAGGAGTTGGTGCAGGTCCTTGATCAAGTCCAAGATGGTTTCGGGGTGTAGCCTGTACCTTTGCAATATCTCTGCCTCTGCGAGTTGAAAGAGCGTTATCCTCTGTCTGTAGACTTGCTCCTCCCTTCTCCAGACCATCTCTCCTGCTGCCTGTAGTCGTAGCAGCCTTACTATCACATAGAATGCCGCCATTCTGGTTGCACTGTTGCATTTTGGGGCCTTTTTATAGCCTGCACCTTGTTACCACCTGCTTTCAATCCATGTTATTTACTGACTCTTAAATACCGAATTTCATGAAATTCGGTATTTTAGAACTTTCCTACATCTCAAAACAATTTTTTTACCATTTCTTATTTACCGATTCCGTAAATAAGAATACAGTAATTTCCAATTCGGTATATACCGATTCGGAAAATACTGAATCGTTAAATTCCTGTTTTGGTAAATTACTGACTCGTATTTACTGATTCGGTCTTTTTTGGGCTCCTACATCTAAAAAGCCAATACCGGTCATTAACGGCCGAAATTCGGAATTTTCGGCCATTACCGACCGGTATTTGGCTACCTACATCTGGCCCTAAGAGTTTGGGAGTTTGGCTGGATAGGTTGCTTAACATTGACCACCAAGCAGTACAACTACCAGTGTCATGTTACGGCATCATTAGGCAGATGCGAAAAACCCTTCATTTTCATCCTGAATCAGCAAGCAGGATCATGGCCCAGGCACTGGTGTTATCCCGGCTGGATTACGGAAATTCACTTTACTTGGGGACTCCAAAGACCTCAACAAGGAAATTACAAGTGGTACAGAACTGCAAAGCCAGGCTGCTGTGCAACATCCCTAAAGCACACTCGGCCAAACCGGCTTAAAAGAGCTTCACTGGCTACAAATCAAGGAACGCATAATGTTTAAGTCATTATGTATAGCACATAAAACACTCTGGGGTAGGGGCCCAAAAATTAACCTCGCACTTATAGCGTTTCATTGCCCCTCGAGAAGTCGGTGCTCGGCGAATATGTTCCTGGCGACTGTGCCGAAAATCAAGGGAGTATGGGCTGGAGGCCGAATGTTTGCCTACAACGCTGCAAAGCTTTGGAATATGCTGCACATTGATCTCTTCTCAATGACCCACCACCTAACATTTCGGAAACATTTTAAAACGTGGCAGTTCCGGACATGAGCGTAAATTGTACTTGAACATCTGCTGTCGTAAGCGCTGCATTCTATTAAATGTTAATTAATGATAATAATAATAAAAATAATAATAATAATAATAATAATAATAACTACAACTTAAAAATGTAAAACAGTATACAAAATCCTGAAAACAAATTGAAAAAATAGAAAATATAGATTACCAATTAATAAAAAAATGGAAAAAATTTAAATTAAGAAAATTAACCATAAGTGAATTTTACCTTAAATGTTCGACCATCCATGCAGCCTATGGAAAAGGGCTGAACTTGGTTGAATGTACAAAATGGCTGCCAGCCAGTGCCGCATTGATATCAACAACAACACTGAGCAGGACAGCTTTAGGAACAAAGAGAAGACATGCAGACCAATAAGGAAAGCACACTGTTTGCCTAGCCTACACAAAAAATGGCCAGGCACCGACCACATGATCACATTAAGAGAACGCATGCATGTCTATGGGGAAAGCACATTAGCTGGTTAGTGGTAACACAAAATGTCCGGCAGCCACATGGTCACAACAACAACAACCAGCAAGAAGGCATGGCCACAACAAAGAAGACATGCAGGCCTATGGCAAAAGCACACTGACTGCCTACACAAAATGGCCCCCAGTCACATGGTCACAACAAGAAGCAGGAGGCCTAGAGCAAAGAACACATGTAGGCCTATCGCAAAAGCACACTGGCTGGATACACAAAAAGGGCAACATCCACATGGTCACTGACAACAAAGAGCACATGCAGGCCTATAGACAGTCCACTGACTATACAAAATGGCCCCTGGCCAGTGGCCACATAGCACCTAGAACAAAGGCAAATGGTGGCCTATGGTAAACACACACACACTGGCCAGACAAAGGAGGCATGGTAAAACTGAGAACACAGTATTAATTCAGCAATGCCAAAAATGAAAATTAAGAGGGCTAAATTTTTTTTAGAACAACTGACAAACTTCTAATGCATTACTCCACCTGTAGTTTGTGGGGGTCCTGGGAGACAGCAATGGTGGTAGGTGCTGCCTGCTGTGTGTTCTGTGCAGGGGGTGGGTCTCCTCATTGCAGATGGGCTGCCTTACTCCTGGAGGTGGGTTGACATAGCTGTCAATGAACTCTTGTAGGGCGTTGGTGTTGAAAGTGTGGTGGTCCTCTTCGTCATCAGAGAAGAGAGGTTTGGCTTGCTCTGCAGGAGGTATTGGTTTTCCCTCTGCAATGTGAAGGGGAGATGCAGTTTAGCTTTGTGTTCACATGTACGTTGATGCATTGCACATGTTTACATTTAGACTGCATGACAGTGTACATTGTGACTGTTGGAACCGGGGTCTCTCGTTGGCCGGGGTATGTACCCTAGTCCAAGTAGGGACCCCCACTCTGACAGGGTAGCTTGGCGCAGAGCAGGAAGGCTTAACTTCAGAGGCAATGTGTAAAGTATTTGTGCAACACACCAACAGTTCCCCGTAAAACACGCACAAAAGAAAAAGACACTTCACCAAAGAAGTATAAAAATATAAATATCTTTATCTCAGTTTCCGGCAAGATCAATCATTAGATAAATGCAGTTGCAGGCAAGATCAATAATAAAAGTGAAGCCAGTTGCATGTAGGGGATGTAAAGTTATCCCTATCTTGAAATTGCGCAAGATAACAAGGAAATAATAAGGCTCCACAGGTATATATATGATCAAAAAGGGGTCAGTGTAATGTCTTGGAAGGTGGATGACAGTATTCTTCATTCGAGGAAAGTCAGCTCTTTATGTGCAATAAGTTGTCCCTGGTTCACAGTTTTTAGGAAGTTATCCCACCAGTCTCCGGCGGCTCCCTCATAGGGAAAATACCCGGTTCCTGGCAGGCCCGTTATTGTGTGCAGTTTTTTCCCCGGTGACCCTGTGGTTTAGAGCGAGGCCCCGCGGCTGAATGTGCACAGTTCCTCTCGAGCACCTCGTGATAGAGGGCACAAAGGGAGGTAAATCCAAAACACTGGCCCGGCCCACAATTAAATAGACACAGCCCCCGCGATAACTGAAGGCAGTCCCACAAACTACTTTCTCCACAGCCTCCAGCCCGCCCCGAGGCAGCGCTCCTCACAGCAGCGTAGCGCGGATTTTACCTGAGGAGGGGAAGGTGAGGCTGGCAGCCGCTAAAGGCTTCTATTGAGTTCGGGCATTCCTGCCCCAATGAGACTCCACAGCCTCCCCGAGAATGAGTGCAGCTCTGCCCCTCGGCTACTTAAGCTGCGATGACGCGTCCACGTTGCCAGGCAATGCCTGGGCTGGAGCCAATCCGTGTTCGACTCTTCCCCGATAACTTTGTCGTGGTGGGGGCTGCCCTCATGCTGCCACCCAATCCCAGCACTGTGGGAGTCCTACGTCAAAGAGGGAGTACCCAGTAGCTTCCAGAGGCTCCTCGGTGGCAGCGGTGATCCCTGGCCCACAGCACTCTCTGATCGCAGTGCCCTGCGGGGGATTCAAGTCTTAGGCCGTCGGCGGAGCTAATAACCTACCAGCTTTTCCCCGGGATACGGGCCGGTGGTGGTGGTTATAGGAACACTTGAGGTAATTTCCCAGCCTGGAGCCTGCAGCGGGGATAACGAGGGCAGTTGTGTCTGCGGTGTCCAAGAGGCTCCTGGGCCCGTGGCGGTGATCTCGGGACCAGTGGTTAGCTTAGGTCTCCAGTAACACCCGCGCTCAGCTAGGATTTAAATATCGAGCTCCACTTCGGGCCAGCGGCAATGACTTCGGGGGTATTAAAGGGAATAGTTTTCCACGCTCAGTGCCGCCAAGGCAGTTTTGAAAAGGGAAATAAAGTGGTTGTCCTAAGGAATTCCCTACGAAGCAGTTCTTGATGCAAAGATCTCGCAGGGGGCAACGTCCATATAAGCCCGCTGTGATCTTGCTGATTTCCCCACTGGGCGGAAGAGCAGTCAGTAGTATGTTGTGGAGACACTCTGGGGTCGTTATTTCCAGCTCTCCCTCGCAGGGCAGGATCAGCAGTAAGTAGGGCAGCTCAGTAGATTGTGGGGCAGCAGTTCCTTGGAGCAGTTAGCTTCCTCCTTCCCAAAGGCAATCCTCCTGCGCAGCAGTCCTCACTCCAGCAGGGATTCTTCCAGGTCCAGCAGTGTAACAAAGAACTGAGGCCTGGACCCTCCCTTATATATCTTTCAGTCTAGGGGCTAGAAAGTGGTAGAAGTCTCTGGAAGGGCCTGGGGCAGGGGCTTCTGGAAGAGTCCAGGGAGTTCTGGGATGTTCCCTGCCTTCCCTGACCTAGCTGTCACCGTGATGAGAGACAGGCCGTTAAGGCTACAGTGGGCAGCCCATCACAGCCCATCCAGGGGGAGAAGGTGTGAATCACTACTCCCACTTCCCAACCCAGGCATCTATCAGTATGCAGAGGGGAGGGGAGACTCTGCAGTGCCCAATCTAAGTGTAGGCAGGAAAAGGTCCACTTTCTAAAAGTGGTATCCCTAGCTTAGTAGTGCCCAAACCCCATATATCATTGGAAAGGGTTTCCAGGCCCGAGTCCAACAAAACCAAACATGGCAGACTTATTAGGTCTCTGTCAGAAATGATCCCAATGCTAGCCTATGGGGAGTTCAGCCTTACTGCAGTAGCAGGGGCTTGTGGCAGATATGCCAGTGTCACAAGGTTTTAGGGGAGAGCACCTGCGCCTCAGCACTGTTTAGCAGTGGTGAGGCGCCCAAAGTCCTAGGTCCAACAAAAAGGTACAGTGAAAAGGGGAGGCGCAAGGGCAAAAATGTAGGGGAAGACCACCCTAAGGCTGACATGTCCAACAGTGACTGTTAGGGAGGAGCTGCCTATTTGATGCGGGACAGTGGACATTTCGATAACATCACAGATGTGTGTCTGTACATGTACATTGTCAACTCATATTTCCCTGCAATGCCAAATGTGATTGGCCAGTTTCTCCATACAAGCGGCACCAGTTGTGTCCTCTGTTCTGTTGTGGACGTGTTGAGGTTTGTACCACATTGTTGTCAATGTTGATGTGCTCTGCATGTGCCTTTCACTTCTGTGCTTATACAGTGCTGAGATATTGCATACTTGGGTACCGTGATCTCTTGGTGGGAGTTGGTGGTCTAGGGCATGGTTTGACCGCAGATATGCTATACTTAATGTGTGCCATTGTGCCCATCTCCCCCGTCCCGCCAGTCCCTAGTCGTTACTCACCCTGGTGCTGTTGTGGCAGGTCATGTTAAGCAGTGTCCGGTCCCCCAACTCCTACTTTTAGGTTGTCTTTTGTTGTGGCCTATTATAGAGGCCACATTTGGTGATTGGGAGGAAGGGATGCAATACAGATGCACCCCTTCCTCCCAATTTTGTTCGTGGAAAAGGCCACTTTATTGAGACAGGTGCACATCACAACGGTTTCTGGAAAACAACCTTACAAAACTAAAACCTTGCCATACATCCAGTGAACTAGCTCACTCCCATTGTTATGCCCCCCAAACATACCGACTCTGCAGCTAACTAATTAACTGTATTTAATTTCAAAGTTTTCAACTTTCTATCCCCCCTACATCCTTGAGTATCTTTTTACTACCTACCTACCCTCCCCTTGCACATGGTTCCCCAACTGCCAACTGTCAACTGCCAACTGCCAACGCCACGCAACGTCTGCCTACTCCTGTCAAACTTTTTATGCCCCCCACCCAGAAATGGGGGATTGAGAAATTACTCCCCTTTTTTGCCCCCCCTATTGCTTCTGGTGTGAGGTTTAACCACCTACTGTTTAACGTTAGCACCATTGTTCCCAACACATACAAGTCAATACCCATTCAAGACAAATGTTCTCTATCCCTTTGAAAAAAATATGTGGCCTAAAATGTAACGTCAGAACACCAATTCCTACCAAAACAGATCTCCCTACAACAGCACACCATCTCTCTATTGATTTTCCTTAGCACCCAATCTATTGCCGCTGGCTTGCTTCCCGCCTCCAAGACCGCCTCGGCACAAACTCAGTCCACAGTGCGAATACCCCAGCCCATCGCGCCTTTACTTCCAACAAGTCCCATTCCATAGTCCTCAACAGCACCACCCCTTTTTCTCTAACCACGTCATTATCCCCAAGGTGAATAATTGGCACATTCTGGCACTGTGACCCAGATATCATACCTTTTAAACTGTGCTGAAGATCCCTCCAAAGCATTCCCCCTTTCCCCGCCAGGTAATCTAAAACAGGCGTTCATTAAAACACAAATTAGACACCACACCCCCCTGACCTGCTTGTATCTCTGCCCATTTAATGAACAGATGACCCACTATCCAAATCTCCAATTCCTCAGATGCTGGGTCCTCTACCGCACAAGGAAGGAAGCAAAAAAGCAGTAATCAATTCACTAAGAAGCATCTGCTGAGCTACCCTCATCTCCTAGCCCCGGCACATAACGCTTATAGTATTTCGATGGCCAGGACCCAAATGCATGAAGTCCTCCTGTGCCCAACCTCTATTTGTAGCTTCTGACGCTGCCCCAACGAGAAAGTAATGTGTGCCACAGTCGGAGACCTGTATCCCGAACCAGGTTAATGCCATACGGAGCACTGCTAATAGCTGCTACTGTGTAACCTTGCCTCCTTGAATATGTAGGAAAACCATCCGACTGTCCTTCCCACAACATGCCACCCGGCGCCCACCCCATGCCACCCGACATGCTCCTGATGAACCCATAGCTTCCAAGATAAACCTCTTCCTGTGGAACCTCTGGTCCATTTTATAATGGTGAATCCATAACTCCCATCTCCCCAATGCCTTGGCTACTTCCTCCCAGTGGAGACCTCTCCTGCCCCTATTTCCCAACAATTTTGAACTCTAAAAGCCCCAAAAAACTTTCACACTATTACTTTGGAAAATATTTAAGTCTCCCCTGCATTTCAGCAAGCCTCAGGCAACTGTTGCAGCACTTGAAGCAGTACATACAAAGACAAAGGTTTCCTGATCCGCCCCTTCTGTCCCTGCTCTCTCTCCCAACTCTCCATCATCCTGTGGCCCAGTTCTCCTGCCGCTGTGGGATATCCCTCCAACTACTTACCTATAAAACTAAACCGCCAACCTCCATGAAATGGTCACCCGTGACAGATCCCTGTCAATCAACTCCAAAATATTAAGACTTGGCGTAAAACTCCGCTTCATTCGTGGAGGTTGCGGAATTCGGCACAGAGTTACTGTTAAACTCCGCAAGGTGCAATGGAGCCTAGTTTTCTGGGTGTGCATGACTGAAATGGCATTTCGCACTCACAGGAGCGACTTGCTGGGCGCTCGCGATCGGCCACAAGATTTTCAAGGACGTTCGCTGGTGCCACAAGATTTGCTCGCTAGCCGCATGCTCCGGCGAGATTTTGCGGTCACCAACACATCATTCGGGTGCACCAGTGACGTCCAGAGGAAATTTTTGAAGGATCGAAATCTCACGAAGTGACAATTTGGAGTTAAAAACCTCCTTGAATTGGCATTTGCCGCTGGCTTTTTTTGTGCAAGGAGTATTTATTTAAACTTTTTTTCAAATTAAAAGGAAGTGCCCCAGAGTCTCCAACTTCCTGTTTCTATCCAGCATTCTCCTTCCAGTGCTTTGTCCATCTCCTAGTTACTTTTCATATGGATTGTTTCTGTTGCATATCCCATTGGATTTAAGGACATTTTGTATTTGAGATTTCACAAGTAAGTTGAAAAGCTGTGTTTTTTGATTTGGAGAATGCACCTGCATTTAACTGTACTTTTGAGGCATTTAAAAAATTTATTGTGGTGGGTGGCCTGTTGTTCCAGTAGGGGACGAGTGATTACTTCGCGTTTTTCTTCTTATGTAAAGGAAAAATGTTTCACAGTTTACTAGATATTCCTAATGCTTTTTTTTTAATACATTTGCAAAATTGATTTAATTCACTATGTGGCCTAGTCTGTCAATTGGCCTTCCAGCTGTTAGGCTCAGTGCTAGTCATGGGTGCATGAAACAACTGTTTCTGTGGTGTCTATTGAATTTGAAACAGCAATTAGGCAATGGATGGAGTTGGATTGTAAACAAAATGTATTTTTTGGTGGTCTTTGACATATTTCTTTCCTGCAAGTGTTGGGGTTCCAGGAGAAGCTGGCTGAACAGGTGCGGGTGGGGTTTGACCGCATGGCAGCCAAACTAGATTCCATACCTGGGTGTCTAAGTCCCGTCAGGGACCACTCTCAGTCCCTAAGGGACACCCACAGTCCGCTCCATGCTCTCCAACGATCCATGGTTGACATCGCTCGAGTCCTGACTCAAGGACAAGAACAACTGTCTAGTCAGAGTGGCTCCAGCGATGTCATCCGGGAGTTGGGACACATGCAGAAGATCATGGAGAACATGGAGCGGACGCAGGCGGAAAGAGCGGCTGCCACGGCTGCACACCAGTGAGAGGTAGCTGGGTTCCTTAATGCCCTAAAGACCCTCCTCATGGCATTGCTGCCACAAGGCCTGGAGCTAATGCATGCTATTGCTACCACTCCATCCACATCTCCGCCCCCTGAAGTGTCAGTGCCACACAGTGCGGCAGACATTCCACCTCCGGCACCTGAGGTATCACTGCCACACAGTGCTGGAGACAGAACATCACCATCCACATGTGAGGCACATGAAACAGCAGAGGACAAAGATGCGGATGAATCTGCCTTCGTGGTAAGATGGACACAGTAGCATTCATCTCCGCCATATGGGCGGTTTCTGCTTGGTTCGGACCTCTGCATCATCACCTTCCACTGTCCCCGGATACACTCTGCGACACTCACCTTGGATCTCAACATGGACTGCCATATTTTGTTTGATCACCAATGACACAGCATTCAGACTGCGGACTGTACTCTTCCTCTTCCGATGAACTTGTCATTCCCTAAAGGACTCGGGCCGGCCCTCCACTGGCCAACAATGCGAAGTGGGGGTTGCATGGCCCTGTACTGCTCCAGCTACAACACTCTGCTGGATGTGCATTAGGCATTCAAAATTAACACAGATTTGTCATGTCTATGATCATTCAAGTGTAGAAGTATGGATGAATGTAGGGTCAGTGATTCCCCCTCACGTCCATGTTGCCCATGTTATGGGACTTGAGTCACAGGGTGACACATTGCCGATTGTGGTCTGAGTGGAGCTGACACTACAACAGAGACACACGCATTGGTTACTTTCTTGTCCTTCCCAGGAGGAAACCACACCCAGTGCCCTGGGGTCATTGGTCACACCCTTACGCTGGACTGGCACACGCCAGGCCAGCCCACTCCGCCTAAAATCTCAGGGGGGGACGACAACGCTACATGTCCCAGGTCTTCCCTGTAGTGATCTGCTGATCAAAGATCTAGTTGTCAGCATGCCACAGCCTCACCCTCATGGCTGGTTTATACCCACACCACACCCATCCAGCACACGCTTCACAGTGCATGTGACCCTGCTAATAAAAATGGCCGGGCGCATGTGCTGAACGTCATTTCCACTCTCTATCTGGGTGTATTCGTGTGGTTATTATTTATGCATGAGGGCCTAGGGCCCTGCCACTTCACATTCCCCAGTGCCAGAGGTGACATGATGATGTCCACACCACAAGACTCAATCATAAAGGGTCCATGACTTGCGGTGCACAGACTTGATGGCACTGGATACACTTCATCCGGCAGAGGAACACTGCCTCGGGACGTTGGCTTACGGTGCACTGAGGTTGGGGCACCTGGGAATCAGAGCAGGTGTGCAGCCTGAAATGATGCCCCATTCTGGCTGTCCAGACTGGTAAGGATTTGTGTGAGCCCTGCTGAACTGTAGTGTAGGCCTGAGCCAGAGAACAATGCGGGCCTACCGCCATGTGGCGTTGCCTCGCTGGTCACAGAGTTGGTGGCACCTCAAGAGCTGCCTGCGATGATGCTGTGTGCACTGATATGATCTCTGCCATTGCGAAATCAAGACTCAGAATAAAGTGTGTGACCCCGACTTCGAACTTGCACCGGCATGTGGTGGGCCCTTTTAGAGACACGCCGGTGGCCGAAGGTGAGCAGTGAGGCCAGGGTGCGCAGGGTCCTGCAATCACCACTGGGCGGGGCTGGGGTGCAGCAACCTGTGTGGGCAGGGACGGGCAAGCGATGATGGTGTGCGCAACTGTATGGACTCTGCCATTCATAACTCTGTACTCTGTTTCAGATAAGGTACATGATGGACTGCAGTGTATACCGGCACGTGGTTGGAGACACACCAGTGGCAGCAGGTGAGCAGTGAGGCCTGTGTCCGCAGTGTCGCCACTCTCTCTCCCTCTTCCTCTTTCTCTCTCTCTCTCTCTCTCTCTCTCTCTCTCTCTCTCTCTCTATCCCTCTATTTCTCTCTTCCTCTCCCTCTCTTTCTCTCTCTCTCCCTCTCTCACTCGCTCTCGCTCTCTCCCTCTTTTTCTCTTTCTCTCTATACATCTCTCTCTTTCACTCTCTCTCTCTCTCTTTGTTCTTTGATAAGCACATGACACACCTTCTTATCTAGAATTTTGTCTTGTAGGCTGTGACTTACAGATTGTCCTGAGAAGACCCGCCATGACTCTTCAAAATAGTTGTTTTGGGTTTATTCTGAATAAAACGATTTGTTTGAAAAATTCTAAGATGAATGTATGATTCTCCTTTTTCTGACCGCACCCGGCGGGGGGGGGGGGGGGGAGTCCTTGGGGTGGTGGTGGGTGTTGTTCTTCAGGGGTAGCTCCGGGCTGGGCTGGACTCCCTTTTCTGGTGCACGCTGTCATCCGGCTTTTCACCGGGTAAGAGCAGGTGTTAAATCCCTGCTGCTAACTCGCCTTATCGCCTGTTTTGTGATCTTATCGCCAATCTGGCTGGTCATTGAGAATGGTGCTAAGTTGGTTTTTTGCAGCTTTTGCACTGGAACGCCTACTCTGCATATCAATAGCGATAATTGCCGGTGTCATCTGTGGCAATCCTTTTAGTGGCTGCTGTCGCCGGGAAACTGGTAATATCGGATGTTAGCACCAGCTTGTGATTGGGGCGATACATTTATCACCACTTTGCTGCAATAAGGTGCCGATAACTAGCCAATAAGTCCTTGAGAATATGCCCCCTACCTGCTTTCTTAGTTCCAAGGTAGCGGAATGTCTCTGCTTTTGTTAGGGGTGATTGGCATGGAGGGGACACGCTGAAACTGTTAAAGTGGAGAAGAGGGTTCAAGTCGTTAGCTATAGATATTATGCTGCATGTTTTGCTGCTGTTATAATATACAGCTACTTTCTAAACATTAACATGTAAAACAAATACCTGATCGATAATGCTACACCTATCAGTATTTTTATTTTGGATATCGCATGTCTGCAACATTTTGCAGGTCACATTAACAAAGTTTAGTGAGAGACGCGGAAGCGCAAAGTCTATATACTGCTTCCCCTTTGTATTAAATGTACATTGATAATTCTTTTGTGCTGCATACTAAACACTTATAAGGTCTCAAAGGCGAGACCTATTGGATATGCCAATGTTTTCAATTGATAGCAACAACTTTTGTCTGCAAGTGTTGCCTCTCAAGTTGCCTCGAGAATGCAATGAGGTCTGCAACTCATAAAGACGGAACCAAGTAGTAAAATAGCTTACGTACTTTAACTTACCTTAGGTCTTATCTGTTTGCAAAGGGATGTCGCAGTTCTACTTATATCTGTCTTATTCACACTTTAAAATCATTACAGAACGAAGTAGCACTAATTCAATCAAGGGCTGTGCTCAAGACCTCTGGATTTGCACTATGTGTGAAAACAATTCCAACAAGAGATGGGTAAACCATGTTATGTCAGCAGTATATGAGGCGCTGTCCTTGATTATAGCGCTAATTATTCATGTTTGTGTATAGTTTTATGGAGCCAACAGTATACTTTGAATAAAGTGTGACTGAATTGTCTTTTTTTTGTAAACCATAACATTTGAAAATGTATGCACGCTGTAAAACATCAAAGCTGAAAACCGAAAAATTATCATAAAACAAAGGGTGTTTCACAATGTACAAAATAAACTTAGATATTTTTCATATTCCAACTCAGAAATGACTGAAATGCAAAAGGTATTTATTTTAGGAAACAAGTTACACAGAACATACTTTCACAACAGCACAATGAGGGCTCAGTGAGTTTCAGCAATGGGTTGAATGGGCATGGAGTGATTAATTTGGAGTATTAAACTCCAAAAATGTACTAAAAACGAATTAAACAAAAATAAGCAAAACATTGCAAAACATATTTTAAAATAAATTGAAGCTGCAACCACATTACTATCATTAGGCCGGAATAGGCTGGTCTCAGGACCAATACTATATATTGCGCTGCGACCAGACTCTCTCATTGTGGTGTGAGGTGTGCTCAGAGTCCTGACAGTGCAATTGTCCTTTTTTTTGCAATAGTCTCAATCCACTCACCTTAGGAATGTTAATCACCTTTCTACCTGTAACCCACCTGTAATGCTTTAGGTTATACAAGGGGTATTAAAAGTGCTATACAAAAACTAATACAACTCAACACCTCTTTATTGGATCAGCTGCTTAAGGTCAAGACAAGCAGGATCAGTGTATATATACCAATTATTTTACCCACTTTGCTCTAAAAAAAACTATCCTAAACCAGCCGATGTGCAGCACAGCATTGATCCTTGTTAGACCTGGCACCTTGGTGTGGGTCTCCCTTCCATTTTTGCTGTTGCCTCATGTGTTTTTGCTGATGTTAGATGCTTTAGGCACTGTGCCACTGCCGTCCAGTGCCACAGTGCAAGTGCTCCCTATTGTAAATTGATGTATGGATTAGTGACTCGATGATTAGCTGATTTGGTTTACTAGTCAGACCCTAGTACAGTGCACTGAGTGTGCCCAGGGCTTGTAAACCAAATGCTGCTGGTGGGCTTGCAGCACTGGTTGTGGCACCCACAGAAGCAGCCTGTGAAAGTATGTCTCAGGTCTGCCATTGCAGAGTATTTGTGCAGTCTGGTACTGCCATGTTGACTGGGGAAGTGCGCCCCCTTGCCAGTCCCTAACACCCCTATAGTAGGCCCAAGGGCAGTGTGCATTTTAAGTATAAGGTAGGACGAGCCCTGATGTGTGTGGCATGTCCTAATAGTGAAGTACAGCCATTGTCGTTTTTCACTATTGCAAGGCTACCTGTTCCCCATTGGCCAGTATGTGCAGTTTGATTATTACATCTTATAATCCTAACTGACTCAGGGAACTAGGTAGAAATTCGAGTTTAGTATTCATGAACTCAGAATGATAAGATAATTTTTTTAGTGAAGTTGGTTTTAACATTCTGTGTTTGAAAATATCACTTTTAGAAAGTAGGTATTTTCTTGTCTAACCATCCAAGCCTGCCTCTGCTAGGTTGTGCATTCCTTGTCTGGAGTTTGACTGACAGGGGCTGGGGGATTCCAGACGAAAGGGTGGGTCAGCACAGGGCTGAATAGAGAGATCTACATGCAGATGGCTGGGAGGAGTTGCACCTGGGACCTCAATAGGGCTGTGCCTTCCCGCCACAATGCTGGCTCCACCTCCTGTGGTGCGTCTGATGTCCTTGCCCTGCACTGTGAAAGGAAAGAAGGAGCCATGTAAACAGAGGGCTCCAGGACTGACCAGAACTGGTTTGGACTAGGCAAAGGCCTCTCTGCCTTCAGAGAAAAAAGAGAAACTGTGTATAAAAGAGGGGACCCCGATCCCAGAACTTTCGATCACTTTTGGGAAACAAGAAGAAACATTTGGTGAGGAGAGGAACCAGAGAGGCAGAGGAGAGACTATCCCTAAGCTGAAGTGCTGCTTGGGGAATTTGGCCTGCAGTGGTTGCCTAACTGCCAAAGAGAGGAGAGAGGAACTTTGCATGTACTTACTGCAACTTGTGAAGGATCTCCAAGGGCTTGAGAAAGAGCTTGCCTCCTACTGAAGTCTCAGTGACAACAGACTTCAACCACCAGCTCCCAAAGATTTCTTTGGAAATGCCTGCAGTTGTGTTGGGCTTTCTGAAGGACTGCGTGTCACAAGGAGCTGGAAGAGTGACTCATGACGAAGAAGCATGTCACCGCCACAGCCGTCGCATCACTAAACAAGGATGATGCCTCTGTAGCTGTCGCATCGCAGAAGCGTCTTACATCACTGGAGAAGAGTGTCGCTGGCGCAACCGCTGTCATCGAATAACTGATCAAGGGTGTTGTCGCAGCAATTGCTGCATCGCCTCGCCGGAGCGTCCCGCATCACCTGAGAAGCGTGTCTCAGGACCTGACGCGACTCAGAAGAATTGTTGAGTCGGCGCACGGCCGTCAGGCGTCCACGCATCGTATTGTACCAAGGAGAAGACATCATCTTTGTTTTCATCGCACCAGATCTTCATCGCATCACGGCGTTGCGAGCCGCATCACCATGGAAGAGCAGTAAGAAACTGGCGCATCCCGTCCCTGGGTGTAAGGGACTAACGCATCACCTTCCCATCATCACTTTCGTTGTATAGCGTTACACATCCAAAGGTACATTGAACTCAAAGTGTCGCATTTTAAGATCTTAAGAGAACTTAGCTAATTCTACCATTTTAAGTATGTTATTGTAGATTTTTGTCGTTTGTGTTCTTGTCATAACTCTATATAAAGAATACTTATTTTTGATATAAAACTTGTGTGGTATCCATCTTTAGTTTTGCCACTTGATTACTGTATGGGTTCACAAATACTTTACACACTGCCTTTGAGATAAGCCTGGCTGCTCGTGCCAAGCTTAAAAGGGGGTGAGCAGGGGTTATTTTAGGAGTGTACCCCCTTACCCTGATTAGACGCAAGGGTCCCTATTTGTCACAGGTACCTACCTATCCCAACTAGCCCCACATCTAACAATCCTCTCCTGTTGCGGCCCCTTGATGCGTTGGTGCTGGACTCTGCAACGATGTTCGCAGGGACGGGATGCGGTTCGCAGGCAAGCGGTGTGCCGGGTCTCGCAGTGACGACAGGCTTTGCGACGATGTTCGCAGCAACAGGAATCTTCTCTCACTGGGGCTAGGCGCTCCGTAAGCGAACAATGTGTCGGTTCTTGCAGCGGCAACAGGTGCTGCGACGATCTTCGTAGTGACGGGAATCTTCTCGCACTGTCGACAATGTGCTCTGCAAGTGAGTGATGCCTGCCAATTGCAGATCTTCTCCTCTTCTTCTTTTCCAGCTCCCCAAACAGCAGGAGACAACCTCCAGAGGGCCCACAACTGGATCAAGCACTCTAGGCAGGTCAGAACTCAAACAGCAGAGTTAAGAGGGGAAGCTGGGGTGAAGTCCTTTTGTTCCTGGGACTTCTTAACAGGAGGCCAGCTCTCCTCAGGCCCTTGGAGATCCTTTCAAGCAGGGGGCACAGCAACAGCAAAGTCATTCCCCTCTCCTTGGCAGAATAGCAACTGCAGGTCAGCCAACACAGCAGGTCTGTCCTTCCTCTTCAGTCTTCCAGCTTTTCTCCTTGGAAGAGGTTCCTTCTTGATTCCAGGATGATCTAAAGTTCAGGGGTTTGGGGTCCTGTAGTTATACCCCAAAAAGTATTTGATCCCTTTGTGCAGGAGGGCTCTGAACCCGGTCCAAACCAGTTCTGGGTGTCTCCTGCCAGTGGACACCTTCATCCTTTGGGAGAAAGGGTAGGGTAATCAGCCACCCAGCAGGAGGCGGAGCGGGCATTGTAGAAGGCAGGCACAACCCTATTCAGGCCCAAGTGCTATCCCTTCACACCACTCAAGATGCAGATGGAGCTATTCAGCCTAGTGCTGACTCACCCAGCCTCCTGGAGCCACCCCAGCCACTATCACTCACAAATCAGACAGTCAATTCACAAACAGGCAGAAACACACAGAAAGGTTAGACAAGAAAACAGCCACTTTCTAAAACTGCTGTTTAAAAAAATGATTTAGAAACCATCCTCCCTAAAAGATGGGTTATTAAATTCTGATTTCAGGGATACCAGACTTCAACCTTCTATCTTGCTCCTATGGGACAATATGCAGGTAAACATTATACACAGCATTCCCCATTTTCGCCCATGGGCAAGATAGCCTTTCAATAGTGAAAAACTAAATTGGCAGTATTTCACTATCAGAGCACGCCACCCACACTAGTACATGCTCTACCTTTCACATACACTGTGCCCTGACCAGGGGGGTGCCCTGGGCCTTCCAGAGGGTTGTCCAAAGTGTACAGAAAGAGAAGGGGTAGGCATGGCAGTTAGCAACTGCGCACAGGCACTGCGGTGGCAGGCCTGAGACACCATTTTAGGGCAACTCATGTGGGTGGCACAATCAGTGCTGCAGGCTCACTAGTAGCATTTGAATCACCAGCCCTGGCACACTCAGTGCACACTACTAGGGGCCTATTGATGAAACAAATCTGCCAATCATGGATAACCAATCACAATAATAATTTACCCAGGGAGCACTTGCACTTTGACACTGGTCAGCAGTGGCAAAGTGCCCAAAGCATCTAAACCAGCAAAAACGAAATCAAGCACAGTGTCAAACAAAAATACAGGAGGCAGAGGTAAAAAGTCAGGAGAAACCACGCCAAAGATGCCAGGTCTAACACTGACCCATGTCCTAGCCCAGCTCCTAAGAAGCCCTGTAAACAAAAGAAGGCACACCAACAAGGAAAGAGTATTTTCCAAGTGAACCTTATTCCAAGGGTTAAGTTGCCCATGACCAAAATCATCTGGTCAGCTCCAAGTCCCAACATCAACTTACTACTGTCACTCTCAGAACCCTGAGTCACAATTCCATTCCAGAACATGCAGCACTTACAAAAGTATGCAAGGAAAAAATTATTAATTATTGATAAATGTTAAGGAAAGTGAATACAACGTTACTAATACTACAGCATCTTCCCACATACATAAAAAAGGAAAAAATAAAGTTCTGAATAGCTAGTATAAGAGGAACTCATCAAACTTGTGAGGCCTTTTTTACAATGCAACCTTCTCTTCTTTCGTTGCCACCAGTTAAGGGAACTTTGGCATCACTTACAGAAACTCTGTGTAAGGTACCCTGTTCAGGATTTAAAATGACTAACGCCAGTTATTTACTATCCAAGCAGGAAAAAAAATGTAGATTCTCCTTTTTTTTACTTTAACAGCCATCTTAGTTAGCACCCAATCACCTATATTAAGATTCATGTTATGCGAGTTGCTTCTTCCATCAAAATAATTCTTCATCGCCATTTGCTTCTCAATCACAGTGGTTGCAATTTCACCACAAATCGCAGTCTTCTGCATATCACTTCTAATGGTTTTATATGCAAGCCAACTAGGAAATAAATTGATACATGATTGTCTACCTCTTAGCAATGTAAAAGGTGACATGCCTGTGGTGCAATGATGCGCAGACCAACCATCAAAACATCCTTAAGCTCATTCATAGCTTTTATTTAAATATAACAAATTTTACTAATTTATCTCCAGAAGAAACACTTTAATACATATGATAAACACTTCATGTGAAAAAATACATAAACACTAAACAAAGGAAAAAACAAAAAATGCACTTTACCATAAGCCCATAAACAACAGTAACACACACTGTGATTACTTTAAGATGGTAGATTATCTTAGTTCAGTTCAGTTCTTAGATGCGACACTCTGCGTCAATGTACCTTAATTTGCGTTGCGCTTCCACGACAAGCAATGTCGCAGCAAGGGAAATGCGGCAAAGTTCAGATACAAAGAAATAAAGATTTGAAGATCTTACAGATGCGGCACGCTTCTCGGGGAAGCGAGAAGTTCTTGGTCCGATAAGTGAACTGCAGCGCCGACACCCTTACGATGCGACGGCAACAGCTCCAGCGGCGATGCTCTTCTCCATGATGCGTGAAGCTTCCACTCGATGCGACAACTACAGCGGCGACATCCAAGATGCGACGGCAGCAGCTCCGACGGTGGCGCGCTTCTCGGGGATGCGAGTTGCTCCTGATTGATGCGGTGCAGTGCGATAGTTCCAGCGGCGACAGCCTCCTTCTCAGGAGTTGCGACGGCAGGCACAGCGATGGCGACACGCTCCAACCTCGTTGCGAGATTCTTCTCCTGATGCGCTGCAGTGCGACAGCTCCAGCGGCGACACCCTCCTTCTTCAGAGTTGCGACGGCAGCAGCAGCGACGGCGACACGCTTCCTCTTCATTGCGGCACAATTCTATCCGATGCGGTGCAGTAAGACAGTTCGAGCGGTGACACCCTCTTTTATTCCGGAGTTGCGACGGCAGGCACAGCGACAGCGACACGTTTCTTCTCGTTGAGTCGCGCTTCCAGCTCCTTGCGACATGCAGTCCCTCAGAAGGCCCAAAACAGCAGCACGCACTTCCAAAAGAACTCTGGGGAGCTTGGGGATAAAGTCGGTTGTCCCTGAGACTTCAGCAGGAGGCAAGCTCTTTTCCAAGCCCTTGGAGATCGTTTACAAGTTGAAAGCAAATTTACAAAGTTTCTTTCTCCTTCCTTTGGCAGTAAGGCAACCGCTGCAGGCCCATCCCCCAAGCAGCACTTCAGTTTGGGAATAGTCTCTCCTCAGTTTCTTCAGGTTTCCCTCCACAGAAAAAGGTTTCTTCTTGTAATCCAAAAGTGATCTAATTTCATGGGATCAGGGTCCCAATATTTATACCCAGAAATCCTTTGTTCTCTGAGGGTAGAGGGGCCTTTGCCCAATCCAAACCAGTTCTGAAGCACTCTGTTTACCAGACTTCTCCTTTCCTTTCACAGTGCAGGGCATGCACATCAGATGCCCCACAGGAGGTGGAGCCAGCATTGTGGAAGGCAAGTACAGTCCTGGGGCACTTTGTTGACAGGCCTTCTTCTCTTCTTTCAGTGTGCAGGGCAGAGACATCAACCGCTCCCCAGGGGGTGAAGCCAGCATTGTGGAAGGCAGGCACAGCCCTATTCAGAGTTCAGGTGCACTTCTCCCTCCCATCAAGATGCAGATCTCTCTATTCACTGGGTGACTCAGCCTGTCTCCTGGAATTCCCCAGCCCTGTCACTCACAGAAACCAGACATAGGAATACACAAACTAGCAGAGGCAGATTTGAATGGTTAGACAAGCAAATACCTACTTTCTAAAAGTGGTATTTGCAAACACAGAATATTAAAATAAACTTTACTAAAATATGTATTTTATTATTCTGAGTTCTGGCTAAACTCGAATTTCCACCATGTTCTCTGAGCCTGTTAGGATTATAAAATGTAACAATTCTAACTGGCCTATGGAGAACAGGTAGCCTTGCAATAGTGAAAAACTAAAATGGCTGTAATTCAAAGTTCAAAGTTCAAAAAGTACTTTATTCGGTTAATAGGTAATAACCATAAAAGCAACAACATGAAATTTCAATTTACACAGGAATATTTAAAAGAAAGCAATTAAGATTCATCCAAACCAATTGATTTCCGTACTTTAAAAACATGTTTAAAAAAACCTAAAACTACTGCAACAGTTAAAACAGTGTCCACTCTTTGAAGTTTTAATAATGCTGGGCGACATCTATTTAAATTCATTTCTTTGAGGATTGGGATAATAAATTTCCTACGCGGTAAAATATAAAATTTACAAAAAAATAAAACATGGATGTCAGATTGAGACGAAGATTCATCACATGGGCACATAGGCAATTCACGCAACCATGAATTCATTTCTGGGAAAGACAAGAGTATAAAAGAAATATTTATTCTAAAACAGGTCAAGAGAAATCGATCATGGTTTGACATCGGCAGGGTTAAGTAAGGCTGTAATTTATCACCAGTTAATAACAACAAGTGCGAGGTAACTGTCTTTTCTTCACTTCCTCTCGCAATCATTTCTCCTCTAGGTGGTCCATACATGATTTTTTTAACAATTTTCTAGGTATATTAACCATTGTGGATGGATCATCATAGTATTGCCGACAATTGATTGATTTCTATAAGAAAACATTTAACATAGTCTAGCCATTTGAATCTACTCACATTTTCCACATATCCTGCAACATAGCCTGGTACACGGCACACTCGTTTGTTGTCCATACCCTATGCCACAAGAGAATGGGCTCTGTTCTAATTATATCTGAAATGTACGGTTGTCCAAGTTCAGTATGGCAGATATAAGTCGCAACACTTTTTGGTATTGTCAGAATATGCCTCATGAACTTATTTTTGGCTATTTGAATTGAATTTATGTTGGTGTACCCCCAAAGACCCGAGCCATACAAAGCTACTGATGAGCACGTGGCATTTTATATAGTTAGGATTTCTCTTATTGGTTTCTTACCCAACTTTTTAATAAAATTCTTTAAGGCCATTATTGTTTTTGAGAACAAAAAAGTTCTAGCCTTTACAGCACTTGTCCAAAACCCAGTGTAATGAAACAAAATACCAAGATAGGGGAAAGTGGAGGTGTTTTCTAGAGGAATATCATTTATGAACATTCTTTTCATTTGTTTCCTAGTTCGTGTACCACAGTTCATGGAAAGGTTTTGCTACTGTTCATTTTTAAATCCATACTCAACAGGAACTTATCAAAAGATGTTCTCAGGTTCTGTAGGGCCAAAGGGGTCCGGACCATTAGGACTGCGTCATCCGCATACAAGAGTGCAGGGATAGATCTTTTACCAACCCTGGGCATAACCCTGCACTCTTGCAGCAGACGAAGCTCAAGTCCATTTATATAAACCAAAAATAAAAACAGAGCCAGGACACAGCCCTGGCGTACCCCACGTCCTACCCCAAATGATCTGGTACATTCACCCCCTTTCCATGGCGAACCGATGCTGTGGCCCCTGAATATAATTCTCTTAAAAAGCAAATAATAGGGTCTTCCATGCCCAACCTTTTTAAAATTGCTCAGAGTTTACCATGGGATACACAATCAAAAGCTGATGTGAGGTCGACAAATGTAAGGTACAGGCGTTCACCCTTTACCCTGGTATATTTTTGACGATCAATATATAAATTTAAACCCTGTTCGATTGTTCCTATGCCCTTCTGAAATCCAAATTGCAAGTCACTTATTATCCCATTATCCTCTGCCCAACTTTGAAGTCTGGCTAAGATAACCCATGCCAAGGATTTTTATAGATGAATCTAGAAGGGAGATTGGCCTGTAACATGCACAATTTTGTCTGTCTCCCTTCTTATAAATCGGGACAATGACCGAGGTAAACCATGAAGGATTTAATCCCCTCGCTAGTGCAGCGTTAAAAAGCTGTACCAGCATGGGGCCCCAGATCTCACTATTTGCTTTGTACAGGTCTGCTGGGATCCCGTCTGGACCTGCAGCCTTTCCCCCCTTTGTTGCATTCAAACCCATCATGACTTCATCCAGAGTTACCACAAGCTTCTGGGCCCCTACCTCTTTGTTGAACAATATATTAGGACCTATAATAGGTGTTTCATTCTGGCATCTGTAAAGATTAGAGAAATGTTCGACCCAGTCATCCTCAGCAATCGCAATCTCCAAGCGCGCCTTGCTGTTATCATAAAGAAAATGGGCATTTACGGCCCTCCAGAACGGGGATGCATCTTTAGACTGTGACGCTGCACATAGGACTCCCCAGACCTTTTTATAGCATTTTTCCTACTTTTTAATGCCTCATTGTATATTTTCCTTAAACCTCTTATTAGTAAAGGGTCTCGAGGTGTCCTATGAATGGCATGTTTCAGGTCGGTAAGTGCCCTTGTGCATGCATTGCCATCTCCTATTACCTTTTGCCTGTTTGTTTGCCCCACCCACAGACTATTTCTAATAGAAGATGTTATGATGTTAAAATGATCTATTATCTGCTCACTGTCCGAGTGCTCACCCAGGACAATCGTAAAACTATCAGAACAATTTTTCAACAGTTTGCCTAAAGGTTTCTCTGGGACCACCTTACCCCATTTAAGAGTATACCCATTTCCCAAGTATCACATCTGGGGCTGTGCGCATAAGGGACCCATCGTTATGCTGCTCAAAAAATGGGTTTTCGATCTCCATTATTTGCGGCCGATGGTCACTCAGTGGCAAGTCTATGGTCTTAAGCCTCTTAATCTTACGGCCATAAGTGTTTGAAGAAATAATAAAATCAATAGTGGTCAATGATCCTCTGCTAATAAAGGTCGGGACAAAGGGAGATGGTTTTTGGGCAATTTCATTTACATATCCGAGGTCATAAGTGAACAGTATTTCATTAAATAAATCCCCGATCATGGAGTGATCAAAGTGTGTAAGGTTAATGTCCTGCTCTAACATTAAACCACAGATGCCTTGCTGGTCCTTTTTACAAAGTGGACAATGAAAATCACCCCCCCCCCCCAAAAAAAAATTATAACTTCCCTTTCATTGTTATCTATTTCATGTTGTATATCCTCACTCAACATTTTTAAAATGGTTATAGTTTCATTATTCAGAATATTATTATAAAGGTTTATGACAATAAAATGAGGTCCCTTCCTGCTATCTAGCATTACTATCTGATAGTAGCTGGACTTTGACGAAAAACGTACCTGCTCATACTTGAGCTGATTTGAGAGATACACAATTAGCTCTCCCTTTGCTCTCCCATGTGCGCCCCCCACTGCTGGAGTGAATAAACTTTTTATAACTATTTATATGTACTATTTATATGTACCAGTACTATTTATATGTACTGGGTCGATTGACCAAGTTTCTTGCAAGGCCAAGATGTCAAGACCATTTATAACACTTTCCCAGGAGGGGTTTTTAATTTTCTGCCTCAAACCTGCCACGTTCCAAAACAAGAATGTGCAGGATTTCCTATTTTCGGCCACAGCATACTCACCCAGGAGCGCATTACCCGAATACTTTCTACATGTCGGGGAATTAGCTTCCCCGCATTTTTCCCCCATCTTTTGCTCATGGTTAAATCTTATAGCCTTCCCCTTTGTTAGGGCCATCAGTCTCTGCAGATGTAATTTCTGTTAGATCAATGTCTGCATTACGCTCCCACAGCCTTTTGTCTTCAGGAGTCCCCTTAATTTTATCTGGTTTCTCCTGTATTCCTGAGGTATTGATAGGAGGAGTAGCCTTATTGAGTCAGTCCACAAATTCAAGGCCCGAAAATAAATCAAACCGATTCTGGGTTGGTATGTTATAGGCAGTTGATACTCTACCTTTGTTACCCCACTGATAATTGTTTTCAAAATTCAGACCAAGAGTAGGAGGGTGAGTCAGCCTGTGGTAGAAGTTAGTAAATCTCTGTGGGTGGGAAAAAAATATTTGATTACGCCCATAATATTCTATTCCGGGCCTTTTTATGGGCTGCCTTCCTAATAAACATTCTTTTGAATAGGGGGCTGGTGTCTGCGGGAAAAAATAACTAAGGTAATGTGTGGATATGGAATCGCTACCTCTCGCATCATACCAGTCCCCTATATGCCTCACAGCTCTTTGATCTTTAAAGTTTACAATGATTACATCCCCCTTCCTGTCTTTTGGTCGTGAACCAACCCATATTGCACGCCTAACATTTAAGATTTCTCCATTAATGTGGGCAGGCAAAGGTCTATTGTTACCCAACCAATATACAACTTTATTTCTTAAGGCTCAATGGTCTTCCTTAGTACCCAAAGGGAGCTGGGGAACTCCTGCCATGATGATTGCGTAGGGGGCAGCTTCTGGCAGATCTACTCTTCTATCTAATTGTCTGTTTGTGTTTTGTAGGTCTTTTGCCCCATTATCCATATCAACCTTACTTTGTAGGAGTTCTACTTTTTTCCCCTGAATCATTTTATCCCCCCTTTGATCACTCTCATTGCGTTTGGATGGTGATTTAGGTCCCGGCATCTTCTCCGATGAAGAAGGTGTCTGTGCTTTTTTGGGGGAATTATGAATTGGCTTTTTTCCTACGTGATTAGGTTTTGTGGGAACAGTAGAACAGGGAGGGCATTGTTTCGTTGGTGGCATCGTATTTAGAGGATGTACTCGGGGATTTATAGTGGTGAATCCCTTGGCTAGGTCGGATAATAGGAGTGTATTCCCTTCTACTTTTTTATCGATCAGGTCTAGATGTGTATTGATCATCCTGGTTCTCTCTAAGAGAGGCAGCATCAGCGATCTCACCAGGATTTCAATTTTTTCCAAGAGGCCACTCTCATCAGAAAAAGTATATAAGCTTTGATTTGATATTAAGGGGGCCCTGGGAGGAATTGGGGGTTGAACAGCATCTGACACTATCGAGGTTGAGTTCCTCTTTTGCATCATGGCTTGACGAGTCTTTAAAGGACCACCCCCTCTTTTTTTAGTAATTTTGGTCTTGGGCGGTGTCCTCTGACTCATGTTGGGGGAGATAGGATAGATAACCTAGGAGAATTCGACAAATCATCGTTATCGCTACTGGTGGACAGACTCAGCAGAGATAAAACACTACTAGAACTGTCCAACTCGTCTCCTGTATCCTCAGCATCCACCAGGATAGATTTTTCTACTATATGATTTGTAGAGACTTAAGAAGCCACAGTCCCTATTTGCCCCAAAGAGGATTGCTTCCCCGTTATTAAGTCCAGAGAAAGACGGTTCTCCACGTCAGCGATTTCCTTTTCAAGCACATTAGAGACTCTCTTAAAGAACTGATCGATGGTTCCAGCCGTCACCCCATTAGAAGTGGCAATAGTGATGTTATGATTTTTTCCCGCCCGTGAGGACATAGTTAGTTGCAACCAATTCCTGCCCAGCAATTTACTCTGGATATCACATGATTACAGGATACCTGTTCTAGGCAATACAAATTATGCAGGGCATAGGTATCAAAAAGGTGATAACAAAACCCCAGAACTTTAGGGGGATAGCCCTGCCCGGCCTTGATCGACCTTGGACGACCGTAGACGGCCCGCCCTTTGCCCGGGCTTTGGCCGGCGTCCCGCTCGCGCCCCGTGCAGCAGTAGACTAGTTCAGTTATAAAGGGCGCGTGACTGCCGGGGGCGGGGCATACAGGGGGCGCAGACCAGATGACACCGGTCAGGCAATGACTCCTGGGAGAGTGAGTCCCTGCAACGTGGCTCCACCCCTGTCTCCAAGCTGATTCCTTTTTGCACTCCCGCAGCGGCTGCAGAACAAACACACAGCGGCTCCTCAAACAGCTCGACAAGGTGACAGTGCGAAGCGGCACCCGGCGAGGGGTAGGTCTGGAGCAAGGCAAGAGTCCCAGCAGTCTTTCTCCACCAGCAAAGTCTATTGTGTGGTCAGCGGTAATTCACTATTAGGACATGCCACACACATCAAGGCTTGTCCTACCTTATACTTACAATGCACCCTGCCCTTGGGCCTACCATAGGGGGGGACTGATAGGAAGAAAAGGGAAGGTTTAGGGACTGGGAAGTGGGGGCACTTTCCCAGTCAGCATGACTGTACCAGACTGCATGAAGGCTCTGCAATGACAGACCTTAGACACATTTTACAAGGCTGCTTCTGTGGGTGGCACAACCAGTGCTGCAGGCCCACTAGCAGCATTTGGATTACATGCCCTGGCACACTCAGTGCACTAGACTAGGGTCTGACAAGTAAACCAAAATAGCCAAACATGGAATCACTCATCCATACATCAATTTACAATAGGGAGCACTTGCACTGTGGCACTGAATAGCAGTGGCACAGTGCCCAAAGCATCTAATATAGCAAAAATACATGAGGCAACAGTAACAAAATGGAAGAGAGACCCACGCCAATGGTGCCAGGTCCAACAGTGGTCTTTGGGAAAATGTTTGCAGGTACTTATGAGATACAGAAATAATGGAATTTCACAAACACTCTAGAGGTACAAACAAATCACCCCTCATGATCATAGTACTCCCCACCGACAATTCGTCTGACACCTGAAAAAAGGTTTTCAATCACTTGACAAACATCTAACTTCAGACCACCCATTCATAATGTTTGCTAATTCTCGTCATGCATATAAGCTGCCACCCACTCCTTCTCTGACACTTTGCTTTCCTATTTGCTCGCAGAATCCACAACTGCAAAAACACATTCCACATCATCCACAAATGTATCCTCATCACTGCCATTTAGTGGCATACAAGACAATCAGCCTGAATATTTCTTTCACCAGCCAAATGATTGGCTATAAAATTATAGTCATGAAGTTTAGACAACAATCTCACTAGCCTTGCAGGAATATTATTCATTCCATTTCCATTAAAGATATGAACTAAAAGTTTGTGGTCAGTAAACAATTCAAACTCATGTCCCCAAATTTAACATTCTGAATGTGTGCACTGTCCATGTACAAGCTAGTGCATTGAGCTCAATCGTGCTTTAACGTTTCTCACTCTGTTTCAGCATTCTTGGGGCAAAAGCCACAGTTTGCTCCCTGCATGCCAACCATTGACTAAGAACAGACCCAAGACTCATCAAACTCGCATTAATAGTAATCATGCATTTGCTACATTTTTTAAAAGCTTTTAACATATGTACTTCTTCATTCAGCCATTTGACCATACCCAAAGCTGTATCCACATTATTAGACCACATAAATTTCACGCCTTTTCTTAACAACGCCCTCAATGGCTCCACCAGTTGTATATAGCCCTGAACAAAATAGGCATAGTAGATAAATATAGATATGCGATAGAAATTAGGTTACTGCTTGACTTGGGTGTGGTCCTGGTCAATTATAAACTAAAAACCTACTCAGGGTAAGGCACAGGCAAACCCTAAATTAACCTTTGCCTAATGCCCTGGTAGCTTGGCACAGAGCAGTCAGGCTTTACTCAGAGGCAATGTATAAAGTATTTGTGAAACATTTCAAACATTAAAACAGAAAAACACTGCATAAAAGATTTCATAACGGGTTAGAAAAATAGGGCTTACTTTAATAAATAAAACAAGAACAAAACAACAAAACTTCTGTTACTTGTATTGAACTTCAAAGAGGCCAGTGAATATAATGCCAAGAAGCACAACTGGGGATATGTGGATATCTGGTTACGTTGGACCAGAACAAAGTCACAACTTCAAGCCGACCGTGCTGGACGTGGGCCTGCTGTAGACCCCGTTATTCCAGCTGAAAATAGTACCTTAAAGCATTGTTGCGGATAGGCGTTTTTTCTGCGGAATTTCGATTTGGAAGCACAGAGGAGAAAGATAGAACAGGGGGTAATACGCCGCCTGCACACATGAATGTTTTGAGAAGAAGAACACCGGATTGAGGAGAAGATCAAACACCACTCAGGGTCTTGGTACTGATGCAAATACATAAGAGACCCTGATGAAGTCCTAAAGGGACGAAACGTGTTGGCTACGCTGAATGGACAACTCCTATATATTGAAATAATGAATTAAGCTGGATTTAAATGGATACACAAGACTCCTCAATGATAACTTCCTATTAAATTATGAATATAGGATATGTTTGGAACAGTCCAAATCTGATTAACTGAGTGATGCTCTTGTTTTGTTACTCCATGCTTCTTATCAGTTGCTGAAATTGTTGTATGGTGATTGTGGCGTCTAGGCAGTTCGGTAACGAAAAGTAAAGAGTACTTGAATTATATACTATTAATACACTAGTGCGACATTATAGCTCACACTGCTGGGGTACATAAATATATTTTTGTCCTAGTTGCAGAGCACTAGGTAGCTTCGCATCAAAATTGTAACTTGCAGCCAAAACAATGTGTCTGTTCCAGGATTCACTGAGGCTGGGGTACAAGGTCCTGTTGTGTCATTATCAAGTTTCCCATCACGGGGCTTGTGATCCAATGCCCTGGCGTTGGGGATGCAGCGCGCAGCTGGCGATGCATAGGTTCTGAGGAGCTGCGAGGTTCCGAAGCAAAGTACAGCATTGTTAAGCCTGACATAGACAAAAGATGCAATAACCTGAGCTGGAGATGCATCACGCCATCGGTGATGCATCGGTTCCAAAGTCTGTGGGTTCGACCCAGCTTAATAATGCGCCACTCAGCTGAGGTGATGCATCAGTTCTACTCGTGGATACACCGATCAGCAGAGGAGATGCATTGGTTCCCCTGGCAAGCACCTTAGGCCTACTTCCAAGGGTCCAGAACTGGGGTCGCACCACTTGGCAGGGTAGACTCAATTTTCAATTTTCAATTTATTTATTTATGATTACGGAACTCTTACGAGGTCCACATAAGAATACACAAGGTATACATTCAAACAAATCCCTAATAAGAATTTATAAGAGAAATACAAAATATAATAAAACAAACATCAGATAAGCAAAATTACTCAAAATCTCTATTAATGCCTCCTTAATATAAATTCAAAAAACATTTAAAAAATGTATATAATTTAGAACAAAACACTTAATCATAGCAGAAATAAAATCAGAGGCAGACAAGACATTTAATTGCAAGCAGATAGATCTTAGCCATTTACGTCTAAATGACATTAGGGCTGGGTAGTCAAACACTACATGCAGTAAGTCTTGAGTTTTTACGTGGCAATAGTCACAAGCTGCGGAAGAGCCATACCATCTGGATTGGAGTGATTTCAAAGGGAGTAAATCCTGTCTTACTAAAAATATAAAACACTTCACACCATGGGGTATATTCCATTGAACATAGGGTTGAGCTTTCCTCATCAGACAAGATTCAATAGCTGGATTAATACCCTTTTTCGAAATTCGAAGCTCTCTATCTAGTCTAAACCCTAGTTCCCACGAAGTAACTTTCAAAAGTGTTTTTAACTGATATGATGATAAAGAGAATAAAGTAATTTCATCCAGTTGTAGTTGGCTCACCGCATATCTAAAATTCTTTATAATTAAAGAAGAATGGTCATTGAGAAAACCCAGCAACTCATTTTTTATTAAATGTCTTATCGTACCTGGTTCACTCTTTGCTAAGCAAAACACCCAGCGAACTATCCCCACTAAGCCTTGAACCCAGCAGCTTCGTAGACCGAATTCCTGTCTGAGAGCAGCTGTAGAGCTAGCTGTATTGACAGATAGGAGGCTACGCAGGATTTTTCCTTCCGTGGAGTCTAAAAAACTCCAACTTTTTATATCCGTTATCTCTATACCATAGAGTAGAGAGGCAGGAATTTTAGCTCGATAAACATCTAGTAATATCGAGAAATGCCTTTTGCCTGTGGCCTTATTAAGGGATATCAGACTCTTGCCCTGCACAATAGCTTTCCGGATGTTATTGGCTATATGGGCTTTTTCACATAAGTTACTCATAACAATTTTACCTAAGAAGGTATAAGACTTCACAACTTCCAATTTTTTACCCCCCACTGTCCATGAAAAATTCACGAATTTAGGTCTCTTCCTACCAGACATACACATCACTTTACTTTTAGTAATATTTATTAGTAGATAATGTTTTTCGGCAAACTCATGTAAAGCTTGCAAAGGATTATTCAGCCCAATAGGCATTAGGTCGAGTACTAAAATGTCGTCGGCAAACATCAGACACACAATTGGGGAGCCCCCTAGGGATGGGGAAATACCTGTACTATCAGAGAGCACCTTGGGTAAATCCGCTATATAAAGGGAAAATAGCAGAGGAGCCAATAGGCAACCTTTCTTTAACCCATTCGCTGTGGGTATAATTCTGGATAATCCTCTTTCCCCACCCATCAACACTCTGCACCAAGTGTCAGAGTGCAGGGCCTGAACTAATTTAATAAGAAAAGGAGGCATCCCTAAATCACATAGCTTTCCCCACAGTAATGTTCTATCTACTTTGTCAAAAGCCGTGGAGAAGTCGATAAATGCTCCATAAACTCGACCTCCACTGACTTTAACATATTTCTCCGATATAACCTGGAGTGCAGTCAAATTATCCAGGGTACCGTGTTTTTTCCTGAAACCTGTTTGTTCAAAGGGCAAGATTGAAGCCCTTACCACCCAATCGTTAATAAGTTTAAGGAGCCATTTTGAAAAGACCTTGCCTATGGCATCTAGTAAAGCGATTTGTCTGTAATTTTGAGGAAGAGCTCTGTTCCCTTTTTTAAATAACGGAATCAAAATACTCCCTTTCCAAGATAAAAGGACAGTGCCGCTAGAAAAGCAGTACCGAAACACAGGAAAAAGAATTTTGCCCCATAATTTACTCTGCTGTTTTAATACAGAGATGGGAACCTCATCCGGCCCCATCGCGCCAGAAGAGCGCATATCTTTAATGGCTAATTCAATGTCTTTTTCAGACGGGGGGTCAAATGGCGGAGAGGACGCAATAGAAGGGGTGATATTCCGTTGCAAGTTATTACTGCTATATAAGAGCTCAATATAGTGAACCCAGATCTGCTCATCAATGGCAATTGGAGTGGAACAAGATCTAGTGCCACAACCTTTGCCTATCAGGGACCAGAATACTCTGGCTTGGCCCTTAAAGGATGATTCCCGGAGTTTGATCCATAAGGAGTCCACTTTATCTCTTTTCAGTCTTGCATTCATCCTTGATCTCCTTCTTTTTAACAAAGTTAATAAATGATGCCTTTCCTGATTAAAAGATAAATATTGTCCCCTTATTAGTTTATTTATTTCAGTGTTTAATTTCCGAAGAGATTCAGGAAATATTCTTAGGTTTTTACTGGTAGGGGCTTTCCTTGCTAATGTGGTTACCAAATTCAAGAAATCTACAAAACTCAGGAACTCCCTCCCCTCCCATTGCGGCAGATTCTCAATGGTAGATGTTAAGATTCTCAACAACCCATCACAAGTCCGAAAATTCCAATAGCATCTCCCAGAATTGGCACTAAAATTCACCGCATCGGAGTCTAGATGCCAAGGGTCAGCCAGGGTAGGCCTAAGCGCAGCTGTAATAATCAAAATCTTATGGTCACTTAAATCAGAGTCAACGACTGAGACATCCTTCATAAAAGAAAAGAAGGAACTGTCTGACACTACATAATCGATTATTGACTCTCCATTTTTTGATTTATGTGTATAAGCTGCAGGAATATCAGAGGGGAGTCTACCATTTATTATTAGACAGTCCACCTTAGAAAGACCTTCCAAAATTAATTTTCCTCTCTTGTTAGTTTTGATATTCATAGGGAACTCGGCTTGGGGGATTTGGAGAGATTCTTCCCTAAGTTTATTTCTGAATAGGTCAAGACCACAATTAGAGATCTTACAATTAAGGTCCCCTACTAACAAAATATATTGGGCGGGAGAGGTATCCATAACCTTAGCCAGAAAGGAGAAGAGTGACTTTAAACCCATATTGAATTGAGCATCCGGGGGAATGTAGATATTAATTAGAATAAGCAATTTATTAGGACAATCTAAAAACAGATTTTTCAAAGTTAATACCTGAAACATTTTATTTGGCTCTAAATAATAAGTAAAATTCCAATTAATTTTATTAGTAAGTAAGAAGGCAATTCCCCCCTTTTCATGACCTCTCCTAGAGGGGACTGCACTGCCATCAAAAACTAGGTAATCTTTATTTAACAGTAATTATCAACCCAGGTTTCTTGCAGACAAATTATGTCAACATCTAAGCAAGATAAATATGTCAGTTTTTCCTGGGCATTCTTGATACCAGCAATGTTCCAGGAAATTAATTTCAAATCTTTGTTAAAAACTTGAATGGGGTTTAAGAGAGGAGGGGGGTTTACTAGAGAGAACGCCAGGCAACCAACTCCATTTGAAGTTGTCATCTGTTAACATTCGTTTGGGAGGAGAGGGATTTTTGTACAAAACTTGGCGTTCATTTTTTGATACCCGTATTTTCAAATCCTCGGTTTTAGCTAATGACCAAACAGAGGAATTCGAGCTAGCACCATAAGTTGCCAAATGTTTAGAAGACAGATTGTCATTCAAATCTTTCATAAAATGAGGTGACACATCTATCCCTCTAATTTGCAATTCCTCTGCCCAGTGAAAGATATGGTTCAAAACTAATTTAGAGTGGAACCTGACCCTTGCAATTTTCCCTGTATTTGAATCTAACAATAGTACTGAAGCCAAGTCCACAGTCTGAATTAGCCTTAAACTTTCGATCTCACTAAAACAATTAAGAAGAGCCGATCTGTTTAGAATAAGGTCCGTGTAAAAAAGAGGAACAAAATCTAAAAAATCAGTATCGACATTTACTTTTTCTCGTTTAGGCAAACAAATAGGAAGTACATTTGAGGAAGAAACCTGAAAAGGCCCAGCTAGAGGGTCAAGAACAAGCGAATGCACCTTTACTGGTACTGAAGGTTCTATGGGAAGAAATTGATTCTTAGATCCCACAGAATCGACACCACCAGCAGGGTTTGCCTCAGAAGGAGGATCAGTTATATCATCAGATAGAATAATAGATGATTCATTTGGGCCAGCTTGCTCCACCTGCGCCTCCAGATCATTTTCAAACACAAGCTTCCTCTGTTTTTTCTTAGGAATCCTTCGGATCAGTTTCCTTTTTTTTAATCTATTCTTTTTATGCTTGTTAGTCACTATTTTTTCACCAGTAGTATAGGGATCATTACAAGCTACTTCAACTTTTTCAGTGTGAACATTGAATATAGGAAATATAGGAGGTACTTCCACATTATGCATTTCAATAGGGACCGTAGAGGATACTATGTCTTCACCCAAAATAGCGATACAATTTCCCCCAGCAGAAGCAACATTGTTGATATTAGGCTTTGCTGGAATTGACACAGGCATTTTTATTATCTGAGCATCAGGTATGGGAGGAATGAGAGATTGCACCATTTGTACAGGTTCTAACATCTCCATTTCATTTGAAAGCTTTTTAGTTTCCCTCGAATGCAAAAAGGTTCTATCGGGCTCAAGAACTTTCCCAGACACTGGATCACCTTGGTTAAGTAAAAGCACTCTTAGGATATGAGTTACCGATAATAAGAACTCCAGAGAAAATACGGTTTTGGAGATCACATCATCGTTAATAGTGGGAGTACACACAGGCGCATTATTGAAATTAGTGCCCGAACTTGAGGTAAGATTTAATTGATGTAAGATAAAATCAGATTTATTTGAAGGAGTACTATTATGAGGATGATGATCAGAAATTAAAGGAACTTCATTGGAATTTGTTTTAATCATGCAATCGGCAGGACTAACTTCCAAGTGTTTTTTAAGAGGCACTAGATCAATGTCTGGTAAAGTAAAATCACCCACCGGGATTAGCGGAGTGGAAGATAGGTCAGGAGCAATCACAGAGTGCTCTGTAATCAGATGCGGTGATTTTGGCAAAAGAGAAGCAATCGTTTTTGAAGAAACATTACAAGTATTTGAAGTAAAAAGTTCAGAAACCACAGGATGAGTAAATATTTGCCTATGCAAAGCTGTTATTGCCGGAGGCGGCTCCTTCACTATCTCAGAGGGACAGTTATCCTGATGGAACAAGGCAGAAACTTCCAACAGATTGTTCTTATCCTTAGTAAGGGAAGGAACTGCCTCGAATATTTTATCAGTATTGGGAACATCCAATACTATTTTTTCCTTTCCCCTTTCCCATAAACTGAAGAGTTGACATTGCCCTTTCAATTGCATAGAGGAATTAATTGTATTCCTCAGGGTAGACTCACAAAAAGCAGAGTCCAGTTGTAGATGCAAGGTTGGTGAAAGCCTATTATGTCCATGACGGTTCAAATCAAGAGGTCAGCCAATAAGCCCTTGGAGTCACTTTGGATTCTAGGTTCAACAAATGTGATGCAGGTCCAGTCCTTCTCACAAGAGGGCGGCAGGGCAGCATAGCAAAGCAGGAGTCCAGCACAGTGTAGTCCAGCAGAGTGGCAGCAGTCCTTTAGTAGCACAGCGGTCCTTCTTCCCGGCAGAGTATCCACATGTCCAAAAGTGTACTGAAATGGTGGGTCTGACACCCTTCTTTTTATGCACAGTTGTGTCCTTGAAGTGGGAAAAAACTTCTAGAGGCATGCCTCCGAAGTGCACTGATACCCAGCATTCCCTGCCCTATCAATCCGCACAGTTAGTGGCCTGGCATTAATGGTAAGTGTATTTAGAATCACTCAAAAAGCACCCAAGTGGGGGTGTGGCCAAGATGGCGGGGTGAGCGGACGCTTCCTCCCGTAGCTCCTCCGGCCCAGCTCAGCTCGAGCCCCGATTCCTGCGCTTCTCTCCCCCCGCGGCGGCACTGCGGGCGAGAGAACTGTGCCGGAGTTCTTGGGGCACATTTTGATGCCACTTTGACTTCCGTTGCCCCGGGGGAAGTCCCCGAAAAGTTTGATCAACGATCGATTCGAGGAGTGGAGCCTGATCGCCCCGAGGAGAAGGGCCTGGAGGCGGAGCGTATTGCGGCGCTGTCCGCGCGCCTCGGCTGGGCCGAGTGCTGAAAGCTGGAGATCCCGAGGGAGCGGACTCGACGGACTCCGTGGAGTGAGGAGGCTTCCTGGCCGGCGACCTTGTGGCCAGAGTCATCGCTGGACGACGGACCCCAGACCTGCACCGGTGATCTATCCTCCTGCCCTGGGTGTCGGTGTGTGACGCCTTGCGGACCCCGAGTCTGGAGGCGAGGGACGGTGGAGTTTGAGCGGTGACCAGACTAGGCGTACTAGCCGGTGCAACTGGGGGACACTGGCATCGCACTTTCCCGACCCATTGCTGTTCGAGGGTCGCCCATAGACTTGCTGGCCTGGGCTGCCCTCCTAGGTTCCGCCCTCCCGCCATCTTGTCGTTGAGGAGCTGGTATTGGAGACCCTCGCCCGCGCCCTTGTCATACGGGCGCCTCGGCTCATCCTGGTGCCAAAGCATCTGCCGTCCTCCCTGGAAGCACACGGCTGTAAGCCTCCGACCTGAACCTTGTTTATCGCCCTGACTGGCTCGATGGTCGTCTCGCCCTGGCCCGTGCCGCCATTTTGTCGCCTGTGACGCACTACCCTTGTCCTCGGCGAGGTCTTCACATCGGGTGCCCACGAGCGGTGGGGCGCATCTACAGCGGCCGGCTCTAGGCTTCACCCACCGCGGAGGTCAGGATGGCTGGGAGATGGGGCACAGCACGGGGAGATCGCACTCTGCCGGACATGCTCGGCAGGGCCCAGCAACTGCGAGACAGGACACAGCCGTCCCCGGGGTCCTCCCGGGCCTCAACGGACGCCACCGGAGGCGAACCGCCAGTCACGAGGTCCTTCATGGAGGACTTATTCAGCTCCCTCAGGGAGGAGTTCCAGACTCTCAAGACCGAGGTGGCCGGAGAGGTCCGTGAGGTGCGCAGGGAAATCGAGGGCCTGGGCGAGCGGGTCGACACTGTGGAAACGGCGGCCCAGCGTCGTGATGAAGAGATAGTTCATCTCCAGCAGGACGTTCTCCGCCTACGGGAGCAATGTGTCGAGCTCCAGGCCCACTCTGAGGACCTCGAGAACAGATCCAGGCGGAATAACATCCGGGTGCGAGGCGTTCCGTCCGCGGATGAGGGTGCGGACCTGGTGGCCTATCTGCAGGACCTGTTTCGCGACATCTTGGAAGAAGGAGCGGACTTCCCGATCCGCATCGACAGAGCACACAGGGTGGGCCGCCAGCGCCAGTCATCGGCACCCCCACCCGATATCCTGGCATTCCTGCCGGATTTCCCCCTAAAGGAGCGCATTATGACAGAGGCCCGCAGGAAGCAGCCGCTGTCCTTCCGAGAACGACCTGTGGCGCTCTATCAAGACCTGTCCGCCATCACACTGCAGAAGCGCAGGTCCTTCCGCATCGCTACGGACTTTCTGCTGGAGCATGAGACGGCCTACTCCTAGGGTCACCCCTTCCGTCTTATCTTCCGATGGAATGGGGTGCTTCATCAGCTGCGCTCCTTACAAGATGTCTGTGGGGTGCTGGGACTCACAGCTACGGAGGAAGAGGGGGCGACACCCGCATGGAGGCGCCCCGAGCGGCGGGGCCGACGGAGGTCGAGGAGGCGCCAATCGTCGGCGACGGCGAGTCGCCCTGACTCCCCTACCATCAGGGCGGATATGGCGGAGGCCCTGAGGACTGCGGCCAGGAACTTGCCTGAATCTAATGGCGTGGCCCAGACGGCCTAACTTTTCTCCGGGGGGAGAGACTCTTAGCTTCTGCGATGCTGAGTTGGGGCTGGGGGTTGGGGGGGAGAGGTAGGAGGTGTGTGGCTGGACGTCCACCTGACTGGTTTCTACAGACTCGCCCACTTGGGCTAGACTGAGACAATGGGGTGTTTTTTCCTGTTTTTGGTTTTGGCTGGTTGCCATGGGTTGGTTTTGGGGGGGTTCAGGAGCTGGTTTGGTGTTGGGGGGGTCCCGTCCGATACTGTCCGAGCACATGCGAAGCCGACTCTGGCCTTCCCTGCGCCCTTGCCCCGCGCGCCCCTTCCCCTTATCCCTCGCTTGCTACATAGCGCTTTGCGTCCCTGGGAGCGATGCCGTCCCTGAAAGTAGTGACCCTTAACGTTAAGGGTCTGAATAATCCTGTGAAGCGTAGGGCGATCCTTTCCCTGCTAGAAGGGTCGCAGGCGGATATCTGCCTCCTGCAGGAAACCCATTTACTCTCTAAAGATTGCCATAGGCTGCGCTCTGCCAAGTTCCCCACACAACTCTTTTCCTCGGCTGCGACTAAGACTGCAGGAGTAGCCATTCTTCTAGCCAGCTCCTTCAGGGGTGAGGTGTTGTATAAACATGCCGAGCAGAAGGGGAGGCTTCTAGTGTATCGCATGCGCCTGGGGGGTGTTGCCTTCACGGTTGGCTCCGTGTATAGCCCAAATGACCACCAGGATCGCTTCCTGGAATCTGTGTTGGTAGACGTTACTGCCTCGCCCGATCGCCACGTCATTTTGGGGGGGGACCTGAACATGGTCTTCGACTCCACTTTGGATAGGTCTGCCCAGCGCTTCCCGCAGACGGGGGAGCTCTCCAGAGCGGTACAGGACCAGATTGCAGAGATGGATCTGCATGACCTCTGGCGCACCATGCACCCTGCCGATCGGGACTACTCATATTTCTCCCACGCACACCGCACTTATTCGCGGCTGGACTACCTCTTGGTGAGCGGACCGCTTCGCTCGGCCGCCACGGCGGCGGACATCGGGGTCTTGTCCCTGTCCGACCATGCGCCGGTTTCCGGAGTTTTTGCTTGGCCGGCGGCCCCCCCTCCAGAGGGATGTGGCGGCTTCGGGACACGCTTCTCCATAAGAAATCGGTGGTGCAACGAGTGGAGGAGGTCATTCAGGAGTACCTGACCCACAATAACAACTCCGACACGTCCCTAGCAACGCAGTGGGCGGCTTTGAAGGCGGTTGTCAGAGGGGAGTTTATCTCCATTTCCTCGGCGGAGAACAGGGAGCGGCAACGTAAGAGGGAGGAACTAACGGCGCAGGTCAGGGAACTTGAACAGGTTCACCGCCGGACGGGAGCTCCTCGAGTCTGGAGGCAGCTGAAGGCGGCGCGGAAATTCCTCTCTGCGTTGGACCTGGACCGGGCGGAGTATGCGGCGTTGCGCTTGAAGCATGCCTTTTACACCTGCGGAGACAGATGCGGCAAGCTCCTGGCCCACCGGCTCAGGGCTGCGCAGCAACGCAACGTAGTAAAGGAGCTAGTGGGAGCGGATGGGGTCCCGGTTTCCGGTGACGCGGAGGTGGCGGATTCCTTCCGTGCCTTCTATGAGGCGCTGTACGCTGCAGAGCCCTCCCCACCGGGAGAGGCTGAGGCCTACTTGGAATCAGTAACCCTCCCGGCCCTGGATCCCGCCCAGGCGGACCACCTGGAGAGGGACATTCATGTGGACGAAGTCATCTCTGCTATTGCACGGTTAAAGTACGGCAAGGCTCCGGGCCCGGATGGCTATACGGCCTTGTTTTACAAGACCTTTTGTCCCACTGTCGCGCCTCTCCTGGCTCGCCTGTTCAATTCCTTCTCTGAACCGGGAGCCATCCCACCGGACCTTCTCTCGGCGACTGTGTCGGTTATTCCGAAACCGGGGAAGGACCGGACTCTGTGCGGCTCGTACCGGCCCATCTCGCTTCTAAATGTGGACCTCAAGCTTTACACGGGGATCTTGGCGGCCAGACTGGGTCTGCACCTACCAGGTCTGGTGGAGGCGGACCAGGCCAGTTTTGTACCCGGTAGGCAGACGGTCGACAACACCAAGAGGGTGACGCACGTGCTAGAAAAAGCCTCACGCGTCCCGGGGGAGTGGATGCTGCTGTCGGTCGGCGCGGAGAAGGCCTTTGATAGGGTTCATTGGCCGTACCTCGAGCTGGTTCTCGGGAAACTGGGGATCGGCGAGAAGTTCCGCACTATGGTCTTTAATTGTTACAGGAGGCCGTCAGCATCGGTGCGGGTCAACGGACACAGCTCCAGCAGCTTTGCCATTGAGCACGGCACGAGACAGGGCTGCCCCCTTTCGCCACTCCTGTTTGCCCTCTATATGGAGCCGTTTGCCCAGAGGATTCGCGATAACCCGGACGCTATTGGGGTGAAGATGGGGCAATACACGCATACTGTCAGCTTATATGCGGACGATGTCTTGCTGACCCTGGATGACCCCAAGCGGTCGCTCCCTGCCTGCGTCCAGGAGCTGAACTCCTTTGCCCGCGTGGCAGGCTTCAAAATGAATATGTCTAAATCGGCTGCCCTGGATGTGTCACTCTCTGTCGACACCAGGCGGGACCTCCAGCGTCTTTTTCCTCTGCAATGGTCCTCCTCCACGGTGCCTTACCTGGGGATTTTGCTGGCACCCTCCCTACCTGCAATGGTCGCAGCTAACTATTCCTCCCTGGGCAAAAAGATCAAGGAGGAACTCGGCCGATGGAACAAAGGCCTGCTCTCGTGGCTGGGCCGTATCGCAGCGGTGAAGATGACGATACTGCCTCAGATCCTGTATCTTTTTCGCGCTCTACCTCTCCAGCCCCCTGTAGGTTGGATACGGCAGGCGCAGGCTGACATCTCCCACTTTGTGTGGCAGGGCCGTAAGCCTCGAATGAAACGGGTTCCCTCCATGCTTGCCCCGGAGGCGGGGGGTCTCGGTGTTCCGGACCTCCGGAAGTACTTTCAGGCGGCGCAACTCCGATACTTGGTGGAGTGGAGCCGGTGGGAATCGGACAAGCACTGGCTCTTTCAGGACCAGGCAGTTGCGGGCCGTACCCTCCAGGAAGTCCCGTTCCTGCGGCGCACTCACCGCCCGCCTAATCTCTACGCCTCCTTTATCACCCGGGTTCCGCTGCGAGTGTGGGACGCGGTGTGCGAGCTTCGTGAGCTCACCACTTTTCCATCACCGTTCACTCCCATTGCTGGCAATCCAGACTTCACTCCGGGTCTGGAACCGGGAGCCTTTTCCCACTGGGTGAGCGCGGGTTGTAGGGCGCTTTTCCAGATCTACGGGCCGGAGGGTGTGCTCCCCTTCCAGCAGCTCCGACAGGAATTTGGCCTGACGGAGGGGGACAGACTGCGTTATATGCAAGTCCGCCACTGGGCTCTTCCACCCCCAGTGCGAGACGTCGCTGCCCGTTCGATTACGCCCTATGAGCGGTGGCTGGTAACCCGGACCTCGGATGCCAAGCTTATCACCGACTTATATAAGTTTCTCCAACCCCCGCCGTTTCATTACCATAACCCAGGGAGGGAGCGCTGGCACAGGGAATTAGGCAGGACCTTGAGCCACAAGGAGTGGGACAGGATCGCGTATCGGGCGAGGCACTCTGCGTACCACACTGGGCTGACGGAGACCTTTACTAAGGTGTCCACCTATTGGTATAACACCCCGGTGAGGCTTTACGAGATGCACAAAATCAGCGATAAGGGTTGCTGGCGCGGCTGCGGACAGGAAGGTACCCTCACGCACATTCTCTGGGAATGCCCGGTGCTGTCGGCCTACTGGAAGGAGGTCTTGGATGAGGTAGACAGGCATTTTGAGATCGAACTCCCGCGCTTCCCTGCGTATGTCCTGCTAGGCCTCCCCAATGACCTGATGTACCCGCTGAAGTCCCGCAGGGGTAGACAGATTGCGATTGCGCTAGGCTCAGCGGTTCAAAACATCCTTGTACTCTGGCGTACTCCAACTGCCCCCTCTATCACTGGCTGGCTACACAGGCTCTGGCAGGTACTGGGCATGGAGAAGATGTCGCTAACAGTGGCTGGGAATGTAGACCAGTTTGAAGAGCTCTGGCACCCCTTTTTAGCACTGCTGTCCACGGAATTTCGCGAGCTCACATGTCCACGGTACCTACGACTCCTTAGGCTGACGCCGCCGGCGGCTCCAGCGGAGTAAATGTGGCGGGATCGGGGGTTTGGGGCTGGGGGTGGGAGGCGGGGTTACATGCTTCTAGTGATGACTTTCGGACGGGGAGGTTGGGGTATTGTTTTCTTCCTTTTTCTCCTTTGCTTTTCTTTCTTCTCTTTTTCAGGGGACGGGGGGTTGGAGGGATGGTGTGTTTTTCATTGTGTTGCGGGACGCTACTCTAGCTCGGCCTTGCTCGGGGACTGGGGGTCTTCTGGAGGGTTATTTGCACTGCCTTATTGCCTTATGACTTATGCCTTGTTACCCTCCGGGGCTTCCTGTCTCCCTACTTTCCTTCTAAATCGCTGCAACATTTTGCGTCTTGTATTGTATGTTCGCTTGACCTCCTATTCCCTTCCCCATGGTTTTTGTACCTTAATAAAATACTTTAAACCTAAAAAGCACCCAATTTCCATTTTTAACCACATTTAAAAATAAATACAGACAAGAAAATAAATGTTTTTCTGTCTGTATTTATCCGTAAGAATCAGTAAAAACAGAAAACAGGGACCCTTAATTACAACCTATTCAGGTGTAAGTGAGGCTACCACTATCTCCTCCCTCTCATCCCTCCAGTGATGGCCCATTCAGTCACACCTAAGTTCCCATTGTGGGTGGTTGTCTAGGGCGAATACACAAAGCCCACCTGCACCCAGTTATATGACCAGAGGGTAAACATCCATTACAACGCATTCATTACATTGCACTGCTTTTACAACGCAACTGCCTTTACATCGCATGCCATTACAACGCATGCCATTACAACGCATGTCACTACAACGCATGCCATTACAAGGCATTCCATTACAAAGCATTATAAGGTAAGTAATAGAGATTTTTTAGTTTTAGGGTGGGTATGGGTTTTGGGGTTGATGGAAATAATAATTTTTACCCCTACCCTCTCCAAAATTCCCTAATATTGCACTCACTGGAGTGGGAATAGTAATTTTTACCCGTACACTATCCAACACTTATCCTACTGTTTCCCAAAAAGTATTATGCATTGTAATGGTATGTGTTGCAATGGTATGCACTGTAATGGAATGCGTTGTAATGGTAGTTTTTTAAAAATGAGTTGTAATGGCATGCGTTGTAAAATCATTGTGATGTAAAAACTGCATTGTAAAAGCATGCTTTGTAATTGTTTGAATTGTAAAGTCATATATACGACCAGAGATAGGCTGCAGGAACCAGATGGCTAATGTTTTCTAAAAGTGGCGTTTTCAGAATTGCAATTTAAAATCCGACTTCACCAGATGTTAGGATTTTAAATTGTGATTTTGAAATCAACAAACTTGAAATGACACTTATAAATTGTAATGAAGTAACTCAAATGTTATCCTATGGGGAAGATAAGCCTTGCTGTAGTGAAAAATGAATGTAAGGGTTTTTCACTACCAGGACATGCAAAACCTAAAAGTCCGTCCTGGTTTTTAATTACATTGCACCTTGCCAACCTGGCTATCCAGGGCTTACTCTAAGGGCCACTTACACTAATTAAAAAGGAAGGTTTGGGCCTGACAAAGGTTTTTTTGTTGTTGAAAGGCCGACATGGCACTTTAACCTGCACACATAGGCTCTGCATTTGCATGTCTGAGACATTATTAAAGGGCTACTTTAGTGGGTTGCACAATCAGTGCTGCTGGCCCATTAATAGCATTTAATTTACCGACCCTGGGCACCTGTAGGGAACTTTATTAGTGCCTTATAAGAAAATTCAATATGCCAAGTGGATATGAGCCAATGTTACCATATTTTAGGGAAAGAGCACAAGCACTTTAGCACTTAGAATCCTAAGGTCAGCAAAAACGCTGTCAGCAAAAACAGAAGGTGTGCAGGCAAAACGTTGGCCAAGGATGCCAGTTCTAACAATGGAAATAAAAGGAAAGGGCTGACAGAGAAAGCTAATTCAAATATCCTCACACGGAATGGAGTGGGCTGTCATTTGGCAGGTGAGTTGCAGGAACCAAATACAAACTTTCAATGCATGACGTGTTGCAGCTTTGGGATACATACATAGTTGGCTCTATCTCCTAACTCTGAGAGACCTATTTGTAAAAAATGATTTCTTCTGCATCTTTGCCACAACTGACTTGGAGTATGCCAAGAAAGTCAGACTTAAAAGAGAAACGAATCACGACATCAGCACTGTCTATTGTACACAGTGTCTAGATACATTGTTATTATTTATAAATGGTCGGCTGCTCGTATAAAGGTAACCAAGTTGTAAAAATCACTGTTGTCACAAATTCGCCCTTTGATTTTGGTTCCAATGCACACTGGGAACACTAAGCACTATTTGTTATATGTATGTGAAAACTTTCTGAATCATTTATATAAAATTGTAAATACTTAATCACTATTTGTTTGATTTCCTCTTTGCCTGACATTCATATGATCCATTTTTATGCCATAGCGCAGTATAATTATCATTATTATACATTATTTTTGCCACAAGAACCATTGATTCTTGACATACAGTAATTACCCTGGTTTGTTGTGAGTGGGGTTCCCTTGTTGTTTCTTTGTAACAACTGACTTGGATGCAGCAGTATGGTGGCATAAATGCAGAAGGAAAGCTCAGAAGTGTTACTGTGCCTACAGTGAGTGTGTACAACCCATAGGTCAGAGCCTTGCAGGACTTTTTGGCTCAGGCTTACAATCCCCAGCAAGGAATTTGATTAGTACCACTAGGTTGGATCATAATAACAGCATTTGCTATCTGCTCATACTCTGCTCACATAGTACTGCCAACTCATCCGGTTCTTACAGAATGTCATAATGCTAAACAAATTAAACATTCATAAAACACTGTCTAATCTCTGACATAGTATATGAACAAGCCCTCCACAGACTCCACACTTCAATGTGGGGCCTGCATTAGCCCTCCAAGACTTGGGGCCTGATTTAGATATAAGCGGACAGGTTACTCCATCAAAACAGGGATGGATATCCCATCCAACGAAATATAAACCCCATAGTATCCTATGGAATTTCGATTTCGGGGAAAGGGATTTCTGTCCCCGTAGTGACAGAGGAACCAATTCACTGATATCTAAATCAGGCTCTTTGTCTGAATCATATGGCCCTGTCTGACATGACCTCAAGCCTTTCTTGACCCTTCAGTCTCCTTCAAACGCAAAAGGGTAGAGGAGCTGGTAGGCAGGCACACTGTGGACAGTGGTTGCATGGACTCACTAACTTGCCAGAATCCCACAGTCTATGCAAATCAGTCAAAGAGTACTGTATGGTCTGGACTGTCACCTGGGTCTAATGAGCACTGAGATCTGTTAAGGCAGTTAAAGTTGGGGCAGTGCAGAATGGCTATGTGGGATAATTTGTCTTCAGTTGTTGCACATTGTTATCCGTAGGGCATAACTGATCGGCCGTACCCTACTCCTGAAGATCATTATGAGTGTTTCTGTCATCACATTCCTGCTTCCTACCATCTGAGTGCTCTTGAGTTGCATGACTCGATGGCATTGGTTATGAAGGCAGGAGGTGATACTATGCTGACATATTTAGGTAGAAAAGACAGACATGCAATAGCAGTGGGACAACACACTGATCTATTGTCCACTAGGATTCACTGGCCACTAACAGTCAACAGCACAAAGTCTCTGCCTGGTAGTCAGGCAGGGTAGAAAGGCATGCACTAGCTGTGGGACAGTGCACTGATCTACTGTCCACTTGAATTCACTATCCACCAACCACTGTGGGTACTCAGTTTCTGCTCAGAACTACAAACAATGGCCCATATTTATAGAAAGTAATGCAATGCAGTGCAGCAAGTCACCTTGCTGCACTGCATTACAGGGAAAGGGTAAGAATGCACCATATTTAAAAGAATACGGTGCGCCCCTGCCTTTGTCCCTGCTCTGATGCCATTCTGGCTGCCTAGTGCCAACAGAGGCAACCTTGCACGATGCATGGGTGCCTGTTGCATGTGGGACTGTTCATCTGCAGGAAAGGGCACTTTCCTGCACAAAAACAATCCTAAGAGGCCTATTCCTCTTTCTATGTGTGCTGTAGAGTGCACCAAGGTGGCCTTGTATGGGTTCATAAATCGCATTTTGTATTTTCATCGTGCTTGCACCACGTTGCGTGGTGCAAGAGCTACGCAACTCCTCTTATAAATATGCCCCTCTGTGTGGTCCAGTGAGTGCGAGAAGTCACCACCATTGGGCCTGCAGTGTGCAGCCAGTCACCTGTAGTATTCAGTGGTCCTCATCCATTCTCATTCAGGTGAAGAAAGAAACCTACCCTTCCTTGCAGTACTGAAGGCCTCAGACAATGGTCACAAATACTCTGCAGGTTTGATGGCAGTGAAAGAGACTGATAGTATTGTTCCAAGAACACACCACACACTGAAGATGAGGCAACTTCAGCAAGCTATGTATATGCACCCTGCAGTTAGAGCACTTCTACACCTCCCCAGTGCATCACAACAACCAGTGAAAAAAAGTGTATAGCTCACACCTATTTCAGTGGCACTCATTCTCGCCTTGACCCTACTGGCTCTTCCCACCCCTGAATCTTTACAAGTTAGGGCATTTATATTACTCCCAACTGGGTCACATAATTCAGTGATCCAAAGCAGATATTCCTACCACCTCTATTAACGGTCGACACCCCACTGTTAAATGCTGTAGCTTGTTTTTACAAGGGTTAGATTTCATCGGCCCAACACATGAGCAGTGGTTTCCTTCATAAAAACCATAATCTGGACCAGAGTCTATTTTGTTGATCAGATTGTCCGGACCTGTGCTGAGATGCTACTGCATTAGTGACTTTTTATGCTTTCTCCTCCCATGGATGCCAGCTGCCTCATGACAGTAGACCACTATCCCAGCATTCATCTTCAAAATGTGCCAACACTACCACCACCACCTTTTAGCTGTGAACAGCTGGTTTGTCCAATCTACTGTGGGTAGCTAATCACAAGAGGACACATTCTTCGGCCATGGCAGCATTCAACAAGCAACAGTCAGCCAACCTTCACTGCCCATGGCAGTGTACAGCAAGGATATACTGCTTCAAATGTCAAACTCCTGCTACACATAGCCTTTGGCTACGCATTGTGCTAGTTGGCCGTAGGGCCTTGCCTGTGCAATGGCCTAAAAAAAACAGGGTGACCATCTCTGTCTTGCCTTGTGCACTACCGGTTGTACTATGAGCACCAGTTTCACTAAGAGGTTCTCTCACATCATGGGTATAGTTTTTTCATACCATGTGTAAATGTTGAACAGCAACTGGAGTTGCTTGTGAGTTTCAATGTTTCTGTTCATGTGTTACAAGCCTGATGATATGTCTAAATACTGTTTGGGCACAGTGGCTATGTTGCTACATATGTATTCATATAACTGGGGATATGTTGGCTTTGTGTCTTAAGTATATACAACATTGTGTTGGTGAACTCAATCAAAGTTCATAAAATCTTTTGTGCTCTTTTCAAACTTCTTTGAACATATCTTTTGGCTGAATTGTGCACTAAGTCCTTGGGCTTTGCATTATAACTTTAGAACTACTGATTTTCCACAAACCAAGAATAGTCACTGAGGGCCTGAATGACAAAGGTAAAGGTGCATTTGGTGTAAGTTTCCTACTTTTAAGTTTGCACAAACTAGAGTACTCCACTCATGGAGACTCCACAATGGGGGCAGAAAACTCCACAAACATAAGAATAGGGAGTGCTGGGGTGTTGCTAGGCGTCGCAAGATGGTCGACGCACCAGGGTAAAGCTACAGGGAGAGCACCTGCCATTTCGCGTCTTCCTGAGGTTTGGGGGGGTGAGGACTAACTCTGGGGATTGGGGTGATCCCTCTTGAGGCTGTCACTTTGTTCTGAAGGGCCTCGGGTCCAGTGTCCCTGGATCCATGGAGCTGAGCCTCGCCGCCCATGAGGAGGCAATGGGATATGAAGATCGGGCCTGTGGCCGCTGAGTATTCCTGCGACCCAGAGGTGCCAGACAGCTACTTCCCTGTCTCCCTCCACCCTGCTACATCTAGATACAGTGGGAACAGGAAGGCTGATGGCGTGGAGCAGGTGGGCAGGAGATGCACGCCTCTCATGGGCTGCTGCTGGGCCCTGCCACAAGCGGAGACATCTGAAGACTTGAGCCCCTCCCCTCTATTGAGGGCTGAAGTGTGACAGAAGGGTGAAAGTGACTTGTTATCATGGCAGAGGCATGCTGAGACTGTAGGGGTGCTCCCCCCTCACCTTATTGCCAACACAATACATCTCACCTTCAGGGGGCAGAACTCAGGATTTTCCCCTCCAGTCTTCGAGGGATACATTCTGTGCACCTGACTACTATCCTCCTGGGTTTGCATTACCCACAGAACAACGACTGCTGTCCACGCAGCCAGAGCTGAATGTGCCTGTGCAGAGTTGGTGGGCTTGAGGAGTGATCTTAGGAGATGGCAGGTCTCGGCTACGAAGCCAGGGAGTCTGGAACATCATGTTTGGCTTGGATATTTGTTGCAAAGAAACTGAGTATGGTGTGGCCAAGATTGGTGCTGGCCTTGTTGTCTGAGAAATTATTCATCAAGGCTGTGACAGAACACATTGGTGATGGTTGGCCCCTGCTGGTATCCCCAACCAGGGTTGACTTTACGAAGGTAAAATTAGACTCTGTTTTGCATGCCATAACTAAGATCAGGACTGATCTTGGAGAGCGGGTGGATGCAGTGGGGTTGGAGCTGGTACGTTTATGAGATCATGAGTGTAAACTCACAGACAGGGTTAGGACCACAGGGACAGCCATCTCTCACCTCCAGCCGCAAATGCAATCCCTCAATAAGCAGGTGGCGAATCTCACCCACAAGGTTAAGGCTCTAGAGGAGAAGTTCAATGATCTCGAGGGCAGGTTCTGACAAAATAGTATTCACATTCTTGGTTTTCCAAAGGGAGCTGAGGTTGGCAACCCCAGCTTACCATTATTTAAAAGTGGATCTCCACTAAGGTTGCTCCTGTCAGACTGTCATCATTCCACGGGGGAACGCGTGCATAGTATGCCTGAACTCCATCTTCCAAGAGCTCCTCCATGACAAGTGGTGGGCAAGATACTCAATTCCCGGGACAGAGACGGAAACTGAATGCAGACCGAAGCTTGGGTCAAATCACCTACGGAAACGTGTGAATCTATCTCTTTCCAGATTACACCATTGCGGTGCGGTGTAGGTGGATGTCCTTTGTGGAAGTGCAGTGTAAGCTACAAACTGCAGGCATTAAGTTCTCCTCTGGGATGGTACAACAAGATCTTTTAGATCGCAGTACTTTACAACGCGGTTATTACAACGCAAGTCGTTAAAACGGCTTGCGTTGAAGGGCGCGGATTGTGGTATATTATAATTTTATATTCCAACACCAGTCCACGTAACAGTAGGGAAGGTGTTGGAATATAAAATTACAATATTCCTTAACCAACAGCGCCATCCAGTGCAAGTCGTAGTAACGACTTGCGTTGTAATGGTAGCGTGGTACAGGTTGTGTGGTGTAAACACCGCATTGTATACAACGTTTACCCTCCTCTGTATTCCCAGATAAACAAAAGGTGATACTGAACAGAAAAACCTCTTTTTTCACCAAGCCTGAGGACGTTTGGGACTGGGTCAAACTGCAGAGGCTAGACACTCCAGAGGCTGGGGACGATGCACAAGGAAGTGCCGCCGCCTTCTAACTTTCAGCTCGGGTTCATGACCAAAAGTACCTGGCATCACATAAGAGGGCATCCAGCGTTTCTGGTGCTCCATCGGCTACTCAGGCACAACAAGGGTGAATTTTAGCCCTTGCAGTGGCAGCGTACATGTGGAACTCCAATGGTACCTGTTTGCCTGGGGATTTGGACAATGCCTCCTCAGAAATAGGCTCTGAGCTGAGGAAATACCTTCACTGTTTTTTGTGTTGTTTTTCATCATCAACATACCATCATGGGTCTTCTGTGGACGGGGGAGAGAACTCCTCCTCTCCTCCCTACATACCCTTTGCTTCAGCTGTGAATATTTGGTGGCGCCGATTGGGGGAGATCCTCTGGGGTTCCTTTGAATCACTTGGGTTTCCTTTGATCACTGGGGGGGATCCACTTGGATTCCATTTGAATCGCTCTCTGTAACCATCTCAGCCTCCTTTCATCTACTGTTCCTCCCCTCTGAGGGGCCTCCTCCTACTGCTAATACTTTGCTCATGGGGGCCTTTCAACCGACAATTTCCCAGAAGCATGTACCTCTGATTCATGCCTGGCAGCTCTGAGTCCCATTCCAGTTGAAACTACACAGACAAACGAACCTTCCTAATTGTCTAAGCCACTGGATTTAATATCACAGCTAGGGGTGGGAACTGCACACCAGTGATCTCCGCCACACCACAGTAGGTGGAGTTTTTGCCAAACTTCAAGCTCCAAGCAGAGTGGCAAAACTCCTCAAACCCTGCCGACAGAGTGGAGTTAAACACACACCCCTGGCCTAGAACCCATGCAAAGAGGGACAAGCTGCATAGTCTTCTAGCTTGGCTCCTGAAACATGAGGCATCTGCCACACCAGTGACTGCAATATGTAATGGCTCCGCTCCGGTTGCCCACTCCCAGGCAGCTATCCACCAGGTTTTCTGCACTCAGTATCAAACATTATATGTTTCTGGCTAGACCTTGCACCATAATGTGATAGGCGAATTTCTCTCCACGGTTGCACTCTTGCATTTAATGTAGGAACACAACCAAATCCTATATCCTGCTGTCACATAACAGGAGAGATGATGTTTTATACAGGACTCTCCCACACGTAAAACCCCGGGTCTGGATGGACTTCCCATCGAGTTCTGGTTTGATTGCCTAAGCCTGGCAGGGATATACTGGAAGTGAACTACTATTGGCCCCTGGCCTTGAGGGAATCCAACTATAGGAGCCTCAGTAACGTATTGGCCATGCGCTTAATGGCCTGTATAGTGCTTGATCCACAAGGATCAAAATGGATTATTACCGGAGATATCTATATCGCTTAATTTAAGAAGGTTCCAACAGCTACTTGAGGGGGCCATGGCGTTGCATTTCCTTTCTGCTTGTCTTGTTTTGGCTCTAGAAAAGCTGTCTGTCTGATATGCTGGAATGGGAATATATGTTTGCGGTACAGAGGAAGATGGGGATGGGGAAGGGACTGTTTTGGTGGGTCAAGTTACTTCACACAGAGCCAACAGCCAGAGTCAAAATTGGATAGCTGATTTCTGCTCCGATTAAGCATGGGCGAATTTTGTGAATCTCGCGTTCGCGAATTTTGCGGATTTGCAAACTCGCAATCCGCAAAATCCGCGAATTCTCGCGAATTTGCGGATTTTTTTTTGTGTTCGCGCGAGTTTCTGCCAGTTCGCGAGGGTTTTGTACAATTTCGCAAACGCGAACTTACCTGTCGGGTCGCAAGTTTTGCGAACTTGTTGTTTCTACGTGTCCAGCCTGTTTGGGACACTCTTCTTCATCACTGCCACTCTCTGTCACCACTGCCACTCTCTGACTACTCATGCCACCCTCTGGCCCACCCATGCCACCCTCTGTTTCATCACCGCACCCTCTGGTTGTCCAGTGTACATTATTTTCGGCAAAGCAAAGCACACCTTCCCTGCCTCAAGTGACCTGAATTAATTTGGGGCTGATTAATGTGTCACAGAATATTTTTTTGTAGCTGGCACCTGCTTCCTTAGTGCTTCCTGAGTAGTGATCTTTTGCACTTGCTAAGTGCTTTCATTGTTGCAAAATTAGTTACAACACCTGCCCTGCCCCAACTGACAATAATGAATTAGGGGCTGATTAATGTGTCACTGGATTTGAACTTCCAGACTGGCTCCTGCTTGTCTGCCTTAGCTGTAATTCAGGACCTTTGTGTAACTATTCTGAGGGTCAGAGCAGGGTCACATAATAGTTGCAAGTAGGCAACTGAACTCTGGAGGGGCCCCTCAGGAAGCACTACAGGAAATGGCTACTAATGATGAGCTTGAACTTTTGAACCTGGTAAGTAGTTTCGTTTTGCTAAGATCGTATTTCTGCAATTTAGCGCTTATTCGCGGGGCGCGAAGTTGAACTGTGAAGCCGCGAAGTCACGCAAACAGTGCGAGCAAGCCATAAAATCCGCTGCTCGCGGATTTGCGGATTTTGCGGGAAATTTGCAAATTTCGCGGATTGCGAATTTACCGAAAATCCGCAAAATCCGCGAGCGTAACGGATTTTCCGCCCATGCTTAGCTCCGATCCTGGTGCAGTGTGGAATGTGACAGGGATGTCCACTGTCACCAGGACTTTTTGCACAGGTGATGAAGCCACTAGCGCAGAGACTGAACCACTCAGTGAGGGATTGGGGATTGACACTCCATGGTCAGGCAAATGCAGTTACACTACACGCAGATGATGTCCTAGTCTGTAAGAAAGATATACAAAATGGTGCAGATTCAACACTGGGATATCTGACTGTATTTAAGGTGGTGCCAGGTCTGGGAGTGAATTGGCTGCAGATATGCTTATTTCCTGTGTACCCTGACAGTCCCAAGGAAACTGTGGTTGTGAACTCGAACGAATAAAATGGAAAGCTCACACATTTCGGTACTTGGGCATCACTATATATAATTTCCCCAGAGATCTAGTGGAGGGCAACCTCATGAGACTGCTGGTCTCCCTTCTTTCCCAAGTTCCTTTTTGGTGTTCACTCCCTCCCATGGTGTGTGGGTAGGGTTTCATTGTCCAAAATGGTGACGCTGCCTAGACTTCTTATTTTTCATGAACCTACCTTTTATTATCTCATGTGGATCGTTCTGCATTTTGGATAGAATACCGGGGGACTTGCTCTGGAATAAAGGTAGGCACTGAGGTGCATATTTAGAAGGGGATTGTGCCACCAGACCATCACTTTATATGATGCTCTGGAGGTGCAATGCCCTGCACTATATTTACGAAGTGACGCTAAGCCACTTTGCATGGCGTAATGCCGCTTTGTAAATATAGTACCCTTTCACACTGTTTTCTGCATGAAAGGTGCCTATAATTAGTGTTGCTATGGGCATTCCACCGCAATACCCATTGCTTTTTTATGCTGCCCCAGATTTACAAGAATCTGTATATCTTAGGCAGCACCAAAAAGAAACACCATTTAAAATCATCTGTTAGATTTCCAAATGAGGAGAAATACTTTTACTACTCCTTGTTTCTACTCTTTATGTGTGTGCTGCATTCTTCAGCACACAAAGAAAGAGCAAAACGCCATTATTTAATGATTGTGTATGTGCAGGAAGGTGCTTCTTCATGCACGTAAAACAATCATTAAATAATGGTGATCTGCTACTTCTATCTGTGCTGCAGTTTGCAGCACACATTGACGAAGCAAATCACTATTATTGATTGTTTATGTGCAGGAAGGAATAAAAATATTCCCTGCAATGCAGGCTCCTGTCCACTATGGTGCAATGGTGTCTGTGTTGGTGATAGGCAGCTATTTTTAACACCAGCGCAAGAGAAAACATAGGGGTGCCCATATTGCTGTAAATATGACATGCCCTTGCATTTTTTAAATGACTCATCGTGGTGCTCCAAAAGTTACTGCAGTGCAGCGCTACGCCATTAGCTTTAAATGCCAAAAGAACCATTGATGGACAGATTGCAGAACACTGTCATACATTCACCCCATTATAGAGATCTGAGCCTAAATCCATCATGTGTTTGTTCAGCATGCCATTCCAGTTTGAACCCAGCCATATGCAAATCAGTCTTGACTCTGTGCCCAATGGGAACAGTCGAACCCGAACTGCCAGGCCAGGTCCTCCCTGGACTGGAAACAAGCATCCAAGGAACGGTTTCAGGCTTTCAGCCCTCATCAGCCAGGATAGCTTGACTCCAGTGGCATGGAGAGCATGGGACTCACGTCTGAGCATACCCGTCCCACTCGGGGGTGACAAATGCAAAAAAAAACAATTGATAGACAGAATGTAGAACACTGTCATACATTCACCCCAGTACAGAGATCTGGCCCTAAACCATCCCTTTTTTGCTCACCTTGCCATTACAGATTGAACACAGCCATATGCAAATCATTCTTGACCCTCGCTTGGCAGTTATGCCTGGACTGTTCCCATGAGGCACAGGGTCATCACTGATTTGCTTATAGTTGGGTCTGAACTGATGTGGCGAAGTGAGCTAAAAAACGATGATGGATTCAATTCAGATCTGTGACTGGGGGTGAGTGTCTAAAAATTTTCAGCGCTCCGTCCATCATCTCCTTATGTTTACAAGCTTCAAATGTCTACAGCTGCAGGGCATTACTACTTTGTGGCAAAACTCCAATGGCCAGTTTTCAACCTGGCAGAGATATCAACCACATTGGACAGGAAGTATGATACAGTGTGCACACATTGTTTCTTTCACGGTCTTCTTTCGCAGCATATTCGAATAGCCTTCGCCACCTAGCCTATGTCTGCTATCTGGGGCCTTTAGATGCTCGCTGGGCACCCTGCTGTATAACCCTCACATCCGTCTGAGCACTCTGACTGGCTTTCATGTGGCTGTGGATAGGGAGGGGCTGGTGACCCGGTAGTCCCTGGGAGTGTGAACATTAGGGGATCTGTACCAAGACCAAGTTGTTAGCCTATCTGTCTTGCTGTCAGAGCAGACTACACTTTCGGCTGCTCAGGTCTTATTGCACCTGCGACTAGCTGCAAAGATAGAATGCCTCTGGGGAGCAGTGGCTTTGACCCAAGCCTTGTTTACTCAGGGAACTGGGCGACAGCTGGCCTCCTTGATCATGAGAGCTCTTCCAGACCTCAGGGCAGACCTATTGGCCCGTCTGTAGGGTCATTGGGAACATGACCTATGCCACCGACTGACTCATAAGGAATGGCAATGGATACTCCAATACCCACGTAAAGTCTCAGTGAACGCTTGTTTCCAAAACATTCAATTTAACCTCTTCTGTGCTCATGACGGAACCACTCCCTCACAAGCCACGGACGTGCTGTGCTGATGACGGAGTGGTTTTCGTCACGGCGCGGCCGCCCTGCCCACGCTGGAGGAATTCCGAGCCTGCTCGGACGTTCTATTGAGTGGGCGGGGCTGGGACAGAACCACTCAGTCACAAGCACAGCGCACCCGTGTCTCGTGACGGAGTGGTTCCGTCATGAGCATGGCGGCGCCGCGCGGACCCCCTCCCCCCCAGCACCGCAGCAGAATTTCAACCGCGGCCAAGGGGTTAACATCTTGCATCGTGCTTATTTGACCCCTGGTCGTTTGGATATGTGTAGGCTGGAGCCATGCCTCCTTGGACTTCAAGTGTGCGGGTAGCAGTGATGTGCTTTATTGACTTGTCAAACGTACCATCACAATGAGGTGGAAGGCAGTGTCATTCCATGGGCCAACACCATTGCAGGCAGCATTGCTGCAATAGGCCCTGGTGGAATCCGCTGCATTGCATAGAGAGGAGCTACGGGTTTCTGCCAACGTTCCGTAGCCAGTGACTATGATGACTTATTGCACGCTTTTTGGACTGACCCTGACTACGACTCACACTCCAAGCCACAACCATTATGCACACCAACACCTGCCCATCCCTGGGGCAAGAATCTCTTGATCCCAATTGGATGGGCATGTAGCAATCAATACATCAACGTGAATGTAAATCAAAAATTAGGCATTATACCATGTATTAGTTTACTCTTTATTCTTGAAATCCCATATTTACATCAATGACTTGCTGGAGCAGTGTCACAACTATCCAGGGGCGCCTTGAGTAGATGCATACCAAGCACATTGTTTGGGAACCACTGCAGTAACCCATAGTCTTCTGAAGTATTTAGGGGCATATTACCAACAACTAGCGATAATTTTAGTCTCTAACTTGTTTAGAGACAAACATTATCGCCGCAAATCGGCGATTTTTATCGCAGATAAACCTTGCTATTAGCAAGGTTTATCGCAAATGCGATAAAAAACGGCCGCAATGCATGAATATCGCTGAAAAGTCCGCGATATTCATGCATTATCGAGCAAATGCTCTTAGCCATGTTATCCACCTCCCATTGGATAACATGGCTAAGAACTCCTCAGGGCAGGTGTTAGCTTTTGGAGATATTCGCGCTTAGCGCGAATATCTCCAAAAGTTGGTAATAGGAGATAGCGATGTTAGGGACTGTTTCCAGTCGCTAACATCTTGGCACGCCCACTTTGCATGTCATTAGTGATAAATATCACTGACATGCAAAGCGGGGCCCAAGATGGTCGCTATCTCCTATTAGCTGTCACTAACTGGTGTTAGCGACAGCTTGGTAATAGGGAGATAATTTTATCTCCGCTTTCTTGGCTTTTAAAGCCAAAAAAGCGGAGATAAACCCCCTTGATAATATGCCCCTTAGTTTTTAAGAAAGTGTGACATGCAATGAGCAGCCCGAGTCAGATGTATTGGAGCCTTCCAACTAGTCCCACTGGTGCTACCCTATGGAGATTCCGCAACAAAACAATTCCCAACTACCTGGCTCGTTCATAGACTTAAATAGACATAAAACAAGGCAATGCAGTGGAGATTCATGGAGGGTGTTGCAGTGCCACCTGCCTCTCAAGCTATTCTTCAGGTGAAATCAGAATGGGAAGCGGATCCTGTTGAGGCTCTAGTTTTAGCTTATGAGCAGTCTTGCTTGGGCTCAGACAAAGGTCCTGATCAGCAGCTGTCTGTTGCAGACCAAGTCAACAAAACTGTCTTTGAGCTCGCAACCACCGTATGCTCACATGTGACCGTAAAACCAGTGTAGCTATCAGTAGCCTGTAGCACAAGCTAGGGATCACCATCTTGCTTCGTTATATTTTTATATGTTGTTTGTATGATTTGCTTAATCATCACAAACTTGTACAAAGATTGTGATTTTAGCATTGTACCGATGCCCCTATAATTCCACTTGTCATTCTCTGCCAATCTCCACTGTCATTCTTGAGACCTGGAACTTGGTCAAAGTGTTTTGCACTTTTATTGTTCTCCAAAAAAACGGTGTCATCGATCATATTTCTCCCCGACCTCTAAAGTCTGTCTGTTAAGTTTTATTTTTGTTGATAGCAGTCTTGTGCATTTCCTGTGTATAGTCACAATCTGTTAACGAGCTGCTGCTTATGTAACATGCGTGACTGCATCCTTAGTTCTTTCACCAAGCTCTTTGCCACCTTCTGTTAAGTTTAAACCGTGGGTGTGTTTGCAGATCCAGTCACGTTTTGCAATACCAACTCAACAGATGCAGAGCTCTTGAATTGTAAGACATATTAAAAGTGAGAACTAATTAACATAAGTTGACGTCAACACAAGAAGGGATATGAGAGAAATGGTAAATATTTATAGAAGTCCAAAAGTGGACATCAAAAGTAGCTCCATAATAACTAAAATGATCCATAGAAGAGCTTCTTATATGATCTTGCGAAAGGTGCCAATGAGAAATATGTATTTTATCCCCTGCCCATCTCTTCCTCCACTTGGTTCCTGGGAGTGAGCCCCCAGCCTAGAGGAATTAAAAAAAAAATAGTAAAAAAAAAAAAAATCATACGCAGACCCCAGTAAGTATTGTTTCTGACTTATCCACTTAAAGTGTTTTAATAAACAACTGTTATATTTCTATTTGGTTAGATTTATGATTATAATACCTTTATTGGCTTCATCCCAATTATTTTCAGGGAGGCAAATGGAAGTACTCCTTTGAAAAATAGAAGTACTTACATTCTCCCACTCGCCCAAAAAAGTTAAGTGATGGGGAGCCATGGTTAACTGCCAATAGTTCAAGGGAGCAATGGATTTACCCCTCTCCTCATTAAAAACCGCATTTGGCCAATAATAAAATGAGTGCAATAAAGACCAGCCATCAATGACTCTCAGGATAGAGGTTTAAGCTTGGGCTTTTCTTTCACCCCTTCAAGTTTGAGTTTTCATGTGTTTACATCAGGGGCATGATCAATTAATTATGACATACAAATGAGGAGATGGTAATTGTAGTATTGCTCTTCTTGAAGATGGAATGTTTGCATGTAATTGGGATGTTTATTGTTAGAAGCCTTTGAAATGGTGTGTGGTCATTCAAATAGTTGTAGGTCTGTTGGAGATGCCAACAAATGGTTGTTGTTAAGTGGCTGCTTCTTTTTCTCAAAACTGCATACGTTTATGCAATAGGCTTACCTGCATCAGGTGGTGGAGGTGCTTAGACAAAATATTGGAAAGGAAATATTGTGGGGACAAAATATCATGTCAAGAATGTCGAGGAGAAAAATATCATGAAGGTAAGTTTCTATAGGGTAGTAACGTTTTACAGTATGTAACTCCACATATATGTACCTTGATGATATAGATATATCATCAAGGTACCTAGATGTGGAGCTAAGATTAGTGGAATCTTTACTTACCTATTACACTTACTTTCTTGATATTTTGGTCCTCGATAATTTTGGCCCGAAATTCTGTCCACGCTATATTTTTGTTACTCATATTCCATTAGTGTTCTGGTGGTGGGATGTCCTGAAGCCATTATTACACTTACAACAGTTGATAACCGGACTCATAGAGCAGTACCTACTTTTATTCAAGCGCAACACTTCAGGGTAGTTTGACACATTGATTTGATCAATGCTACATATAGACTGATGCCGCCTCGTTTCAGCTTCCTTTTATCTCTACATTTCGTTGCAGTCTCTCCTAATTAAATTATTTTCTTTGTCATGTTATTGCAGCAGTGGATGGAAGCCCAATGCACCACCGAAGTCCTATCAAACATTACTTCATTAGATCAGCTCTATTTTTTTTTAACAAAGGTTTAATGCTGACCTGGAGAAGTGTGGCTCAATAGTTAGAGCGGCAGACCCTGATGCAGAGGTCTAGCCCGGGACCAAGGTTCAATTCCCCGCCTCGGCGGGTCTTGGGCTAATAAATCCCACTCCACGGACCTGATAATTCTCGCCTTGGTGCCTATTCCAATCATGGAGTCCCACTCTGCAACTCTGGGCAATAGCTTGCCTAATCTCCACAATGGTCCCCACAACGCTAAGGATGCCTGGCCTCCACCTTGGAGGTGCCCAGGAGTGGACGCCTCACAGGGAAAGCCAGGATGGGTTCCACAGCGGTATTCGTACAAGCGCCTTGAGACCCTTGTGGGTGAGTAGTGCGCTATACAAGTATCAATTTACATTTACATGTACCTTTACACACTACTTGAAGGCAACCTCGTTAGATTGGGCTCACATTGACAAGGACACGCACTAAACAGGGATTTCATATAAGCACTTGCTTGAGCTCTTCAGAGGTTTCTAAATCTTCATGGGTCTAACTGCTACATGATCACTTGGTTTTCCACTGTACTGTAAGAGTTATCTTCGCTTAGCCCAAGGCAAATACTAATTTCCCTGAAATATAAAAATCAGGCCACCCATTTATATTGGAAGTTATTATTTATATTGGATGTCAGCCTTTTGCAGATTGTTTTTATCCTTTTAAATATCTTCAAGAACTATGGTGACTACTTTGGTGACTATTTCAGTTTAGTTCATTATGCACATTTCTTTACCTTATTAACACTATGCCCAGCATTATGATTCTACTATTGTTCTTCTTATTCTTGGCGAACTGATTATGGAATGGAATGCTTGTTTTGGGATGTTTCTAGCATGTGTTATAGTTCTAGAGAGTGAAGACTGCTTGTACCAAAGAAAACCCTCTTTATTAAAGAACTTCTTAGGGGGAGAAGGCTTGAGGCAATTTAAATGATTTCTTGCAGTGCTTGAATCTATGAGTCTAAACAGGTTTTTGTATGCAGTAGTGCAATTAAAAGAGTGATATGGAAACATAACATTAACATGGTGATAAAATGTTTTAAATTGTATTCAAGGAACTAGGTCTAGGAGAAAGTGTTGAAGAGTATGCGGCTGCCTTAAGAACCCTTAATGCAAATTGTAAAATTAAAGGGCATATGTACTAATATTTTACGGCAGAGCAGCAAGCAAAGTTGGTGTGAGCAAAGTTGGTGTGCTGCATTACATTAAAGGAAGAGAGCAGAAATGCTACATATTTACACAGATATGGAGCACTTCTACTCTCTCCAGGCGCACTGTAGGCACCCTTGCATGCACCCTTGCACTACTGTGCATCCTTAGAGGCATTTTTCTCTATGTCATTTCCTAATGGTGACGTAACAGTCTAAGAGGATGGAAATGTAGAGCATTTTTCAGTGAGCCTTGCAGATGTTTGGGAATTTGAAGAGCACCATCAAAACTGAAGGATTATGTTTGCACATAGATCCTTTCTTCTTTGTCGTTGAATTAGCTAAAAGGGATGTACGTTGTTACAATGTATGCTTTTACCATGCATGCCTTTACAACGCAGGTTTTTCAACGCAAGTCGTTACAACGACTTGTATAGGGGGTGCTGAATAGTTAATAGTTTAATTTACTATTTCAACTCCAGTCCCCGTAGATAGTAGGGAAGGTGTTGGATAGTAAACTAAACTATTACCGATCCTACAGCGCCCCCAGTGCAATTTGTTGTAATGACGTGCGTTGAAAAACCTGCATTGTAAAGGCACTGCGTGGTAAAAGTTGAGTCGTAAAGGATGTTTCCCGCTAAAAGTGTACCTTACAACATCATCATTTAGTTTATTTTGAGTGTTCTCATTATTAGTCCAAATTGTAAATGTATTTCTATATTATACATCGTTTATTGTGCATTATTATTCTATTGCTTTTTTTTAATGAAAATAGATGCGAGTAGTTTTGTCCTTTTAATACTCTTATTGAAGATGGCATGTATGTATGTCATTAGAATATTTATTGTTAGAGGCATTTGGATTGTGTGGTGAGTCAAATAGTTGTTGGTCTGCTGCAGAAGGCAGCAAATGGTTGTTTTTGAGCTGCTGTTCCATTTTCCACAGAACTGCCTAACTGAATGCAGTAAACATACCTGCATCTGGTTCTGGAGTGTCCAGGTGCCATTCTTCCTGCAACTACATTGAAAGTTGAGCCTTTCAGCTATCTCGGACTATGCAGCTTATTTCTGATGAAAAATAATGCTCAAAAGATGTGCTAAAGCGTTTAGAAAACAAATGCAACAACGTGCAGAATTAACAGGTAGGCTATCATAAAATGTACGTGTTTTAAATGCAAAAACCGTAGTAGGCAACCATCATTATTTGTATTTGGCCTGAATAGCTAAAGTAGCATTGCCTGACCAAAAACTGACATTGATAAAGTGTTTCATTTTCTGACCGTCCCATGGACATGTTTTCATCATAAATACTAGTTGCATAAATGCTTTCATCTAACTCTGCAAATAGTTCTACTTACACAAAGATCACTATTAAATATTAAATGGATTTGATATTTAATGGAGCAAGAAAGAAGTTCATATGTGAAGATGCACTTTTTCTACAGAATATGAATGCTGTAAAATGTAGAGTAAAGAATATTGTATTTGTTTCACTTAACACTGCTGCTTAAGCTCATTGAATATCTTGGCGAAAAGGCGAGTAGTGATCCTGCTCCAATGATGATTAACTGCCTGAAGAAAATGGAGAAAACTAACATTGAGTGCTGTTTATATAAGTGTGTGTTCCTTGAGTAACCCTAGATGTGTTTCCCCAATTTGCCACAAACTTTCATACTTGTTTATTAGACACTATTGAGTTTCTTGTACCTATCTTTATGAGAAGTTCTCGCTTTATTGATAATTAACATATTGAGCTGACATTAATGCTGAAGCTTTATGCTTTATGTTTACTCTCGAATTTAGAACTCTTTATAGGTTCCTAACTGGCACCTTTTTATTCCCATTCTTACAATAGGAATGATCTCCTTTATGGAACGCGCTTAATGCATTTGTGATTTAATTTCTTAATTTGATTATTGACAAAACTAATGACTGATATTGATGTCTTCATATGATCAATAAAGAAGAATCACTAAGATTATGATTCTTAAAACTCTTTAAATCATATTAAACTCTAATTTTGAACTAAAAGTAGTTTAGAGATTGAAATTATACTTTAATGTGAGGTACAGCTCCTGGCTAATCTCAGCCATCGACAAAGATCTATCGGTAAATGTCGGGGACTTCTCCATGATGAGTGGTTTATTCTTCCCATGGTAAATCGATAACTTAACTGAGATATCCGCTCCACCAAAGTTGGTAACAGGAACATGGTTTATGTTATGAGAAAGATAAACTGAGAATAATTGCCCTTATTTAGAGAGATGCCCAGGTCCCATAGCCCAAAGCCAGAATTTTGAAGATTGAAAGAGTGATGTTTCGACAGCAGCTGAAGAATTGGAGGTGTGAGTATTAATAGGGTTATGTGTCGAATTGTTTTGGTTGTTGAGATTTTTGTTCAAGAATTTTTGTAGTATGTATGTTGAATAAAGTGGTGAAGTTTTTGTGCTACTTAAAAAGAAGATAAATAGGTTAGTGGCTCGGCATAGCTTGAAATCCTTGGATACATAAATACGAGTTGATTTATGGTTTTCCCATCTGCTGAAATGTTTGTGGTGCAGGTCTTAAGGTACCGTGGACTGCAAAATTGAGATAGGTTGTACAGATGGCGAGAAAAACAAGGACCCCCTGGGTATCGATAATACACAGATTCCTAGGGCAGGGTGTAAACCAATATGAATTCAAAAACCTAGGCCATCCATAATAAGTGACCATACATGCTGAGACCAATGGAGAAGAAGAATTGCCAAAAGATAACGTGTATATTAAAAAAATAAATTTAATTAAACATAGATAAAAATCATATATAAATACTCAAAATAATAAGTCAAACTATATGGTACAGTAAAACAGTTACATATATATTACTGGAGCAAAACCATCAAATACATTCATTAAAAAGCAAATACATCTTAAAAACAGTGTAGACCCTAACTGATTTTAACAATATTATACAAAGACGACAATTGCATTTATTAGAAAGTTATACAAAGGACTCGACGCGCGTTTCGGCAGTGAGAGAACTGCCTTCCTCAGGAGTCGTTGGTGGAACTCTGCAAAGAATTTTATAAAGAAAGGATGTTATACATAACAGTGCATATATATTCATGTACATTTTCACACTTATCTGATTATATATCCCTTTGCATATTTACAAACTACATAATCCATGACAACTCCCTATCTAGCCAAGGTCCAGACATACTGATTAGTCACTTAGTGTCCTTTACTAGACTGATGCAAATTACATCTATAGTGCAGTACTTCAGCTAAAAACGAAAAGGGCCAACAACATAAGTTGGCTACATTGTAGATATAGGTAATTGCCATAAATAAATTTCACATACACTTTCTCAATGTTGATTTCAATTCGCAGGTTCTTTACATATTGTTAGCATGAACTAGACATAGGGTTCATACATGTCAATTCACTTACATTGGTGATGTTATATCATATAATGCTCATGGCAAAGTAATCGATGATAACTTCCTTTTGATTCTTGCCGAAAGTGTCAACCAGTACAAAGAGCCAGGAAGTAAGATTGGTACCTGATTATAAATGAAAATAATGATGGAGTAAGCTACATGTTAAAAAAATGCGGAGAGCGCTTTGCTCACACATTAGGTTAAAAAGGGCCAGTTACTTAATGTCACCGAATGTGGTCTTATTTAGAAGGGATTGGGTGTCTATGTTAGGCGATTGTATATACCATTCTGTTGGGCACTTAAACACAGCCAATCTTATATCTGGATACATTGTTGCCGGTAAATCACACCGTTTTAGCATATATAAAGAAGGCAGAGTGATTTTATCGCCCATAGTGATATTGAAAGAGAACCTATTACTCTAAGGGTAATATCCTAAGTAAGGGGATAGATGGGTTTACTGTCAGATAGAAAAACAGATACCTATTAATGTTACCGCATAGAAGTACTGATTTACAATGCCTCCATGATGGTGTTCAGAAGGATGGAGAGAATAACTGTGGACAAATACACAAAAAGAGGGGGGTATATAAATAGATCATAGATCGTTTCTATTATCTATCTGTGTTTTCAAAGAGAAAACATAATAATGCAGCTTGTAGGGCTTAAAGTACTTAGTGGGTTTAACAAAAAAGTCCTGGAAGTTACCTCCAATATCGTTTTGTGTAAATATTTCAATAGGGGTTCATAGAGATGACCGGATATATTGCCGATTAAAAAATGCTCCAAGCATTGGATAAGCTGGAAGATAGAAAAAAAGAGGGGTGGAGGGGACACAACGAGCATTAGGAGTAACCTATACTAGCTCTGTATGTACCAGTGTTTACAAAATACTCGATAGTTTAAGAATAAAGGATCGAATATAGCATGTATGTAGACCTGCTATTATTCATTAGGACCACATAAATCTAGTAACTAATTACCTTCTAAATGTGTAGCTTAGTGCCGACAAGCAAGGTGGTGCTGTTCCGCTTTTAAAACATCAATCGGAATGTTAAGGGTTGCAGAAACGCTCGGTTCCGTGAACGGGTCGTTTCTATGGGGAAAGATTGAAAATACAGAAAAAACTGAATAAACAAATAAAAAACGGGGGGAAAAACCTATGTAGCGATGCCTAAGGATCTCGCTATAACAAGCGAATACTTTTCTTACCTAGTTTTGGATGAAATTTCACGGACTGCAGGATGGTGCAGTTCCAGGCGACCAAACGGCGGGGCAGCTTTGTCGGGTTTAGAGAGATGAGCGTCTTGCCGATGACAGCTCTTTTATAGTCGAATTTCCGCGCCAAAATCGAGTTTTTTTTAAAAATTAAGGAACAGAGCGGTAATTCAAAGGGTTGGCGGACAACTGGTAGGAGGGTTATCGAGTATGAGATACCCTCTCAAAGATGGCGTTTTAAATGAACGGAAGATGTTGACAAAGAGAGCCCGATTTGACTCATAATTAATAGCAGAGAGACGACAGCGTCTCAATCAAATATTATGTTATAGAGACATCGTAATATAATCATAGTAATAAATCTAATGGCGATGTTAAACCATATATAATGCTATTAATAGGGTTAAACCATAGTCGGGATGTTTTCGAAATTACAGGTATTCCAGATAAAACACACAGATTGTTATGGGCTATATAGTGGGGTATATCTTATATATGTGGGCAGGGCTATAAGGGGCTGAGTGCTGATTCCTAGTACAAAACAGGGAGCCCGTTCCAAGATGGCGCTGGTTATGGCATTTTGTTCCTATGCACTTAGGATAGAGACAAGCTGTGTGGTTGTCCAAATAAAGTATAGCTGTATAATGGGATATGGTTAAATAAGTGGCAAAAGTGTGTATGGTTATCCGAGGCAGGTGGAGGGGGGAGGAGGGGAGGGGGTTGGGGAGGGGGGGGGGAAAGGGGGGGGGGAAAGAGGGGGGGGGAGGAGGGGGGAAAGAAGGGAGGGGGAGGGGGGGGAGGAGGTGAGGGGGCGTGGGGGGCCGAAGGATATTACAGAAGAAAGATGAAAAATTCTGGGGGATGTTACAGCGGATAAGTAAGAAAGTCAGAAATACTGATAGCCCTGAGGCTAAATGATCGCATTTTCCCACGGGATCTCGGCATTTAAACCTTTTTTGAAAGTTCCCAGGGAGAAAATCCAGAATACTTCTCTTTTCTTTCGAATTTTATCACCACCTTTGCTGTTTGGGAGCCTTATTTTTTCTAGAATGCACCATCTAAACTCCTCTGGACCATGGTTATTCTCCCTAAAGTGTTTGACTAGGGGTGCCAGGGTTTTGTTGGTGCGAATGGCTGAGCGGTGTTCTGTAAGCCTGGTTTGTATCGGTCTAGAGGTTTCGCCGACATATCCAAGTTGGCAGGGGCAAAGGATCAGATAAATGCAGTTGGCTGTTTTACTGTTCCACATGTCGGTAGCATTAAACTGACAACCATTGTGTACAAAGGACTCTCCTGTTATAATATTATTGCATGATTTGCATGAGGAGCATCTCACAGTTCCTTTTACTGGGAAGTTGTTATCGATTGACCTTTGAGCAAATTCAGAATTAGCTTCTTTGGTGGTAAATCGAGAGTGTATAATGAGGTCTTTAAGATTTTTGTTCCTTTTATGGGCAAACAATGGTTTTTCCAATTTTTCATTAGTTGGATTGGAATTTAGTATGTGCCAGTTCGAGTTTATAATTTGGCGAACAGTATTGTCTATGGTAGAATGTTTGGTAATGCAAACCAACTTTTTGTTATCTGAGATAGGCTTTGGTTTAAGGAGTGAATCTCGATCATAGTATCGTGCCCTCTTGTAGGAGTCTCTGACGAGTCTATGCGGATAACCTCTATTTAGAAACTTCTGCCGCATGGTGTTTGCTTGAAGGTCGAAGTCTGCTAGACTAGAGCAGTTCCTTCTCACCCGGAGAAACTGGGAGAAAGGAATGCTTTCTCTTTGACACCGGGGGTGAAAACTTTTAAAATGTAAGAGGGTATTCCTCGCGGTGGGCTTGACATAGAGATCTACAGCCAGTTTGTTGTGCTGATGCTTAATAATAATATCTAGAAATTCCACCTGGTTATTGTCAAAATGGGCAGTAAATTTTAGGTTTGTGTCCACCAAGTTAATCCATTCTAGAAACTCACATAACGAGTCCTTCTCACTGGTCCAGATAAAAAAGATGTCATCAATATATCTGGACCAGTGGGAAATGGACTCGAAAAATGGAGCTATTTCATTGTGGATGGCTTTAGTTTCAAAGGCTGCCATGTATATGTTGGCAATTGATGGGGCCACTGAAGCCCCCATACTCACACCTCTGGTTTGACGGTAGATAGTGTTACCAAATTCTACAATGTTCTCCGACAGCACAATACGAAGAAGTTCTCCCCCCTCCCCCTCCCTTCTTTCCCCCCCCCTCTTCCCCCCCCCTTCCCCCCCCTCCCCAACCCCCTCCCCTCCTCCCCCCTCCACCTGCCTCGGATAACCATACACACTTTTGCCACTTATTTAACCATATCCCATTATACAGCTATACTTTATTTGGACAACCACACAGCTTGTCTCTATCCTAAGTGCATAGGAACAAAATGCCATAACCAGCGCCATCTTGGAACGGGCTCCCTGTTTTGTACTAGGAATCAGCACTCAGCCCCTTATAGCCCTGCCCACATATATAAGATATACCCCACTATATAGCCCATAACAATCTGTGTATTTTATCTAGAATACCTGTAATTTCGAAAACATCCCGACTATGGTTTAACCCTATTAATAGCATTATATATGGTTTAACATCGCCATTAGATTTATTACTATGATTATATTACGATATCTCTATAACATAATATTTGATTGAGACGCTGTCGTCTCTCTGCTATTAATTATGAGTCAAATCGGGCTCTCTTTGTCAACATCTTCCGTTCATTTAAAACGCCATCTTTGAGAGGGTATCTCATACTCGATAACCCTCCTACCAGATGTCCGCCAACCCTTTCAATTACCGCTCTGTTCCTTAATTTTTTAAAAAAACTCGATTTTGGCGCGGAAATTCGACTATAAAAGAGCTGTCATCGGCAAGACGCTCATCTCTCTAAACCCGACAAAGCTGCCCCGCCGTTTGGTCGCCTGGAACTGCACCATCCTGCAGTCCGTGAAATTTCATCCAAAACTAGGTAAGAAAAGTATTCGCTTGTTATAGCGAGATCCTTAGGCATCGCTACATAGGTTTTTCCCCCCGTTTTTTATTTGTTTATTCAGTTTTTTCTGTATTTTCAATCTTTCCCCATAGAAACGACCCGTTCACGGAACCGAGCGTTTCTGCAACCCTTAACATTCCGATTGATGTTTTAAAAGCGGAACAGCACCACCTTGCTGTCGGCACTAAGCTACACATTTAGAAGGTAATTAGTTACTAGATTTATGTGGTCCTAATGAATAATAGCAGGTCTACATACATGCTATATTCGATCCTTTATTCTTAAACTATCGAGTATTTTGTAAACCCTGGTACATACAGAGCTAGTATAGGTTACTCCTAATGCTCGTTGTGTCCCCTCCACCCCTCTTTTTTTCTATCTTCCAGCTTATCCAATGCTTGGAGCATTTTTTAATCGGCAATATATCCGGTCATCTCTATGAACCCCTATTGAAATATTTACACAAAACGATATTGGAGGTAACTTCCAGGACTTTTTTGTTAAACCCACTAAGTACTTTAAGCCCTACAAGCTGCATTATTATGTTTTCTCTTTGAAAAAACAGATAGATAATAGAAACGATCTATGATCTATTTATATACCCCCCTCTTTTTGTGTATTTGTCCACAGTTATTCTCTCCATCCTTCTGAACACCATCATGGAGGCATTGTAAATCAGTACTTCTATGCGGTAACATTAATAGGTATCTGTTTTTCTATCTGACAGTAAACCCATCTATCCCCTTACTTAGGATATTACCCTTAGAGTAATAGGTTCTCTTTCAATATCACTATGGGCGATAAAATCACCCTGCCTTCTTTATATATGCTAAAACGGTGTGATTTACCGGCAACAATGTATCCAGATATAAGATTGGCTGTGTTTAAGTGCCCAACAGAATGGTATATAGAATCGCCTAACATAGACACCCAATCCCTTCTAAATAAGACCACATTCGGTGACATTAAGTAACTGGCCCTTTTTAACCTAATGTGTGAGCAAAGCGCTCTCCGCATTTTTTTAACATGTAGCTTACTCCATCATTATTTTCATTTATAATCAGGTACCAATCTTACTTCCTGGCTCTTTGTACTGGTTGACACTTTTGGCAAGAATCAAAAGGAAGTTATCATCGATTACTTTGCCATGAGCATTATATGATATAACATCACCAATGTAAGTGAATTGACATGTATGAACCCTATGTCTAGTTTATGCTAACAATATGTAAAGAACCTGCGAATTGAAATCAACATTGAGAAAGTGTATGTGAAATTTATTTATGGCAATTACCTATATCTACAATGTAGCCAACTTATGTTGTTGGCCCTTTTCGTTTTTAGCTGAAGTACTGCACTATAGATGTAATTTGCATCAGTCTAGTAAAGGACACTAAGTGACTAATCAGTATGTCTGGACCTTGGCTAGATAGGGAGTTGTCATGGATTATGTAGTTTGTAAATATGCAAAGGGATATATAATCAGATAAGTGTGAAAATGTACATGAATATATATGCACTGTTATGTATAACATCCTTTCTTTATAAAATTCTTTGCAGAGTTCCACCAACGACTCCTGAGGAAGGCAGTTCTCTCACTGCCGAAACGCGCGTCGAGTCCTTTGTATAACTTTCTAATAAATGCAATTGTCGTCTTTGTATAATATTGTTAAAATCAGTTAGGGTCTACACTGTTTTTAAGATGTATTTGATTTTTAATGAATGTATTTGATGGTTTTGCTCCAGTAATATATATGTAACTGTTTTACTGTACCATATAGTTTGACTTATTATTTTGAGTCTCTATATGATTTTTATCTATGTTTAATTAAATTTATTTTTTTAATATACACGTTATCTTTTGGCAATTCTTCTTCTCCATTGGTCTCAGCATGTATGGTCACTTATTATGGATGGCCTAGGTTTTTGAATTCATATTGATAGGTTGTACAGATACAGGTCCAGTCTTTCTCACTCTCAAGCAAGAGGGCTGCAGACAGCAGGGAACTCAACAAAGCAGTTCAGCAGAATGGCAGTCTCTCCAGCAGCACAGTAGTCCTTCTTCCTGATGAAATGTCCGCAGCTCCAGAAGTGTTCTGAGTTGGTGGTGTCAGAGGTCCAGTACTTATACCCAGGTAGGCCTTTGAAGTGGGGGAGACTTCAAAGAGATGCCTCTGAAGTGCAAAGTAATTTTTTTTCCTGCATTGGATCCAGACTCAATAGGGGGGGGGGGGTGCAACCCTGTTCTTCGGAGACAAGAGACAGCCCTTTCAGGTGTAAGTGTCAACCCCTCCCTTCCATCAAGCTCAGGACAGCCAATCAGTCACACCTATGCTATCTTTGTTTGTGGCTATGTAGAGAGAAAGCATAATGTCAGCTGTGACCCAGCCTATACATGTATTCAGAAACAGGTAGAAGGCATCACATGGTTCCAGTAAGAATATGCCAACTTTCTAAAAGTACCTGGTAAGTAGTGTGGAGGGAGACTCCCTCCTACAAATGAGTGCGCTGGTTTGCAACGAAACTCATTGGTTCCTTCACCATATTTTTTCAAAGTTTCATCCGTATTTATTCCATATATTTACAAATCAATGATCATTGATTTGTAAATATATGGAATAAATACGGATGAAACTTTGAAAAAATATGGTGAAGGAACCAATGAGTTTCATTGCAAACCAGCGCACTCATTTGTAGGAGGGATTCTCCCTCCACACTACTTACCAGGTTCTTTAAGACAAGGGAAGGACGCCTTGTGACATGAGTTGCGCTAATTGTTAATTCAAGAACTACTCGTTAAAAGCATTGTAAAAATTAAGAGTGCACAAGGATAACAACTCCATAGTAACTTTCTAAAAGTGCCATTTTCAGAATTGCTCTGTAAAATCCAACTTTACCATAAGTTGTGTTTATGAATTGTAATTTCAGTCTAACATGGCTGTATTAGGTTGGGGAAGAAATACTGTTATTTTACGTGCACATGTTTCTTAAGTTATCTTCTTTTCTATGCAATGACTTTTGACACACATTTGCTGACGTGACAGTGCAGTATTCATTTCTCTGAACCAATATTGCTTATTTCTTGCCTTTGTAAGTACACCATCATGACACCTTGAACATCTAGTACAAGGTATAAACATACATTGTACAAATGTTATTTGTTATTAGTCCATTAGATGACATACCTATCACAAGAGGATAAACAATGACAGCCTCGCTGAGTCCTCAGCACCGAAGCATGTTTTTTAAAAATTATAATTACACATGCATTTCCATGTTCAAATTAGAGGAGAACTTTGCTTCCTGTTTTTCCACTGCGCGGATTGATGTTTAACTTGTGACAAAGAAGGGAATCTGCATACACTTACCTTTAGGTAATAGGGTATTAGATCACCCAGTAGGGGATTTGAGTGATGTTAGAATAGAAATGTTGATGTTTGCCCATTGTCCTATGTAAGTTAGCATTTGCTTTGCCATTTACTTCACAAGTGCCATTTTAAGCTGTTCGAAACTGATCTCATTCAAATTCCGAGAAATGCACCCCTTAGAGTTTTGTTTTCTTCATTTCTGTTTTATTCCAGCAAGAAATCTACTGTTCCTATTAGCTCATACCTTTCTCACCAGATAGAGGCCATCTCCCCCTTGTCTGGTGGCGGGCTCCAGATAGAACGACCTTGGACTATGAAACCTTGTGTAAGATAGGAGCATTGAACGATTTTTTCTGTATTTCACTGTTTTGTTGCACCTGCTTTGAAAATGCCACTGTGGGCGTGTTTTAGCCCAGTTGCGAAATGTACATAATGTATCTTTATGCTTGTTGATTTCAGTCCTCTCTGCAGCACTCCTAGCGAATGGGCCGACCGGGCTCCACTCTGAGTGTATATGAATAAGCAGCTATTGGTTTGTATTCTCCACTGTTTGACAAACTCTTCATTTGGTAAGGAAGGCTGAGAGGTGATCATTAGTGACATGGGTGACCCTAATTGGACCACCTCCTTCAGCGATCACCCGCGCTAGGCATCTAGGTTAGGTAGCGTATAGTAGGAGTGCACTATACACAATATTTAGATGCCAGCATAAATACACTGCTTTAGCACAATGGTGGAATTGTTTATACTTTCACTGTTCTCATATTACTGATCACTCTCATCTGCTTTTGTAAGTTAATCATTGTAGCACATATATTTTGCACAGGAATTACAAATATTCAATAAATATTGAAATTTGTGTATTTAATATGTATTGTGCCGGGCATGCATGAGTGACTGAGCAAAAATGTTCTAGATCTAATTATAGGGCTATATCACTGTTGCCTTTCTTCTCCAAAGTCTTAGAAAAGTACATTAATCTACAACTGACAGAATACGTGGAAGTCAATGATGTACTCCATGATAGTCAATCTGGATTCTGAGCCAATAATAGCACCAAAACAGCCTTATTGGAAGTCTCTGAAACCATCAAAGAACAACTAGATCAAGGGGGAAGTGCAGTGCTGATACTTCAAGACCTTTCATGGAGAAGTGTGGCTCAATGAATAGAGCGGCAGACCCTGATGCAGAGGTCTAGCCGGGACCAGGGTTCAATTCCCCGCCTCGGTGAGTCTTGGGCTCAAAAATTCCACGGACCTGATAATTCTCGCCTCGGTGCCTGACACTCTGTTCATCACCACCCCTTTTTCTGAATCGTTTTTGGCCACTATAGGTGTGGCAGGGTATACTCAGACATGAGTCCCTTGCTCACTGCACCATCAGGATTCAAGCAAGCCGGGCCGACGACGGCTGAAATGCCAGAAACCGGTCCCTGGAAGCTTGTCTCCTTTCTGGTGAAGAATTGGCTTGATAGTTTAGTCTGCCCTGTTCCCATGATGCACTGGGCCAGGGACAGACTGATTTGCATATAGCCAGGTTCTGAGCTGGGATGGTGCAGTGAGCTAAATAACGGTGATGGATCAAGCCCTGATCTTTGGACTGGGTAAGAGTGGTCTGCTTAATTCAGACACTCTGTTCATCACCACCCCCTTTTCTGAATCGTTTTTGGCCACTATAGGTGTAGCAGGGTATACTCAGACATGAGTCCCTTGCTCACTGCACCATCAGGATTCAAGCAAGCCGGGCCGACGACGGCTGAAATGCCAGAAACCGGTCCCCGGAAGCTTGTCTCCTTTCTGGTGAAGAATTGGCTTGGTAGTTTAGTCTGCCCTGTTCCCATGATGCACTGGGCCAGGGACAGACTGATTTGCATATAGCCAGGTTCTGAGCTGGGATGGTGCAGTGAGCTAAATAACGGTGATGGATCAAGCCCTGATCTTTGGACTGGGAAAAAGTGGTATGTTTAATTCAGACACTCTGTTCATCACTACCCCCTTTTCTGAATCGTTTTTGGCCACTATAGGTGTGGCAGGGTATACTCAGACATGAGTCCCTTGCTCACTGCACCATCAGGATTCAAGCAAGCCGGGCCGACGATGGCTGAAATGCCAGAAACCGGTCCCCGGAAGCTTGTCTCCTTTCTGGGGAAGAATTGGCTTGGTAGTTTAGTCTGCCCTGTTCCCATGATGCACTGGGCCAGGGACAGACTGATTTGCATATAGCCAGGTTCTGAGCTGGGATGGTGCAGTGAGCTAAATAACGGTGATGGATCAAGCCCTGATCTTTGGACTGGGTAAGAGTGGTCTGCTTAATTCAGACACTCTGTTCATCACCACCCCCTTTTCTGAATCGTTTTTGGCCACTATAGGTGTGGCAGGGTATACTCAGACATGAGTCCCTTGCTCACTGCACCATCAGGATTCAAGCAAGCCGGGCCGACGACGACTGAAATGCCAGAAACCGGTCCCCGGAAGCTTGTCTCCTTTCTGGTGAAGAATTGGCTTGGTAGTTTAGTCTGCCCTGTTACCATGATGCACTGGGCCAGGGACAGACTGATTTGCATATAGCCAGGTTCTGAGCTGGGATGGTGCAGTGAGCTAAATAACGGTGATGGATCAAGCCCTGATCTTTGGACTGGGTAAGAGTGGTCTGCTTAATTCAGACACTCAGTTCATCACCACCCCCTTTTCTGAATCGTTTTTGGCCACTATAGGTGTGGCAGGGTATACTCAGACATGAGTCCCTTGCTCACTGCACCATCAGGATTCAAGCAAGCCGGGCCGACGACGGCTGAAATGCCAGAAACCGGTCCCTGGAAGCTTGTCTCCTTTCTGATGAAGAATTGGCTTGATAGTTTAGTCTGCCCTGTTCCCATGATGCACTGGGCCAGGGACAGACTGATTTGCATATAGCCAGGTTCTGAGCTGGGATGGTGCAGTGAGCTAAATAACGGTGATGGATCAAGCCCTGATCTTTGGACTGGGTAAGAGTGGTCTGCTTAATTCAGACACTCTGTTCATCACCACCCCCTTTTCTGAATCGTTTTTGGCCACTATAGGTGTAGCAGGGTATACTCAGACATGAGTCCCTTGCTCACTGCACCATCAGGATTCAAGCAAGCCGGGCTGACGACGGCTGAAATGCCAGAAACCGGTCCCCGGAAGCTTGTCTCCTTTCTGGTGAAGAATTGGCTTGGTAGTTTAGTCTGCCCTGTTCCCATGATGCACTGGGCCAGGGACAGACTGATTTGCATATAGCCAGGTTCTGAGCTGGGATGGTGCAGTGAGCTAAATAACGGTGATGGATCAAGCCCTGATCTTTGGACTGGGAAAAAGTGGTATGTTTAATTCAGACACTCTGTTCATCACTACCCCCTTTTCTGAATCGTTTTTGGCCACTATAGGTGTGGCAGGGTATACTCAGACATGAGTCCCTTGCTCACTGCACCATCAGGATTCAAGCAAGCCGGGCCGACGATGGCTGAAATGCCAGAAACCGGTCCCCGGAAGCTTGTCTCCTTTCTGGGGAAGAATTGGCTTGGTAGTTTAGTCTGCCCTGTTCCCATGATGCACTGGGCCAGGGACAGACTGATTTGCATATAGCCAGGTTCTGAGCTGGGATGGTGCAGTGAGCTAAATAACGGTGATGGATCAAGCCCTGATCTTTGGACTGGGTAAGAGTGGTCTGCTTAATTCAGACACTCTGTTCATCACCACCCCCTTTTCTGAATCGTTTTTGGCCACTATAGGTGTGGCAGGGTATACTCAGACATGAGTCCCTTGCTCACTGCACCATCAGGATTCAAGCAAGCCGGGCCGACGACAACTGAAATGCCAGAAACCGGTCCCCGGAAGCTTGTCTCCTTTCTGGTGAAGAATTGGCTTGGTAGTTTAGTCTGCCCTGTTACCATGATGCACTGGGCCAGGGACAGACTGATTTGCATATAGCCAGGTTCTGAGCTGGGATGGTGCAGTGAGCTAAATAACGGTGATGGATCAAGCCCTGATCTTTGGACTGGGTAAGAGTGGTCTGCTTAATTCAGACACTCAGTTCATCACCACCCCCTTTTCTGAATCGTTTTTGGCCACTATAGGTGTGGCAGGGTATACTCAGACATGAGTCCCTTGCTCACTGCACCATCAGGATTCAAGCAAGCTGGGCCGACGACGACTGAAATGCCAGAAACCGGTCCCCGGAAGCTTGTCTCCTTTCTGGGGAAGAATTGGCTTGGTAGTTTAGGCTGCCCTGTTCCCATGATGCACTGGACCAGGGACAGACTGATTTGCATATAGCCAGGTTCTGAGCTGGGATGGTGCAGTGAGCTAAATAACGGTGATGGATCAAGCCCTGATCTTTGGACTGGGTAAGAGTGGTCTGCTTAATTCAGACACTCAGTTCATCACCACCCCCTTTTCTGAATCGTTTTTGGCCACTATAGGTGTGGCAGGGTATACTCAGACATGAGTCCCTTGCTCACTGCACCATCAGGATTCAAGCAAGCTGGGCCGACGACGGCTGAAATGCCAGAAACCGGTCCCCGGAAGCTTGTCTCCTTTCTGGGGAAGAATTGGCTTGGTAGTTTAGGCTGCCCTGTTCCCATGATGCACTGGACCAGGGACAGACTGATTTGCATATAGCCAGGTTCTGAGCTGGGATGGTGCAGTGAGCTAAATAACGGTGATGGATCAAGCCCTGATCTTTGGACTGGGTAAGAGTGGTCTGCTTAATTCAGACACTCTGTTCATCACCACCCCCTTTTCTGAATCGTTTTTGGCCACTATAGGTGTGGCAGGGTATACTCAGACATGAGTCCCTTGCTCACTGCACCATCAGGATTCAAGCAAGCCCGGCCGACGACGGCTGAAATGCCAGAAACCGGTCCCCGGAAGCTTGTCTCCTTTCTGGGGAAGAATTGGCTCGGTAGTTTAGTCTGCCCTGTTCCCATGATGCACTGGGCCAGGGACAGACTTATTTGCATATAGCCAGGTTCTGAGCTGGGATGGTGCAGTGAGCTAAATAATGGTGATGGATCAAGCCCTGATCTTTGGACTGGGTAAGAGTGGTCTGCTTAATTCAGACACTCTGTTCATCACCACCCCCTTTTCTGAATCGTTTTTGGCCACTATAGGTGTGGCAGGGTATACTCAGACATGAGTCCCTTGCTCACTGCACCATCAGGATTCAAGCAAGCCGGGCCGACAACGGCTGAAATGCCAGAAGCCGATCCCCGGAAGCTTGTCTCCTTTCTGGTGAAGAATTGGCTTGGTAGTTTAGTCTGCCCTGTTCCCATGATGCACTGGGCCAGGGACAGACTGATTTGCATATAGCCAGGTTCTGAGCTGGGATGGTGCAGTGAGCTAAATAACGGTGAAGGATCAAGCCCTGATCTTTGGACTGGGTAAGAGTGGTCTGCTTAATTCAGACACTCTGCTCATCACCACCCCCTTTTCTGAATCGTTTTTGGCCACTATAGGTGTGGCAGGGTATACTCAGACATGAGTCCCTTGCTCACTGCACCATCAGGATTCAAGCAAGCCGGGCCGACGACGGCTGAAATGCCAGAAACCGGTCCCCGGAAGCTTGTCTCCTTTCTGGTGAAGAATTGGCTTGGTAGTTTAGTCTGCCCTGTTCCCATGATGCACTGGGCCAGGGACAGACTGATTTGCATATAGCCAGGTTCTGAGCTGGGATGATGCAGTGAGCTAAATAACGGTGATGGATCAAGCCCTGATCTTTGGACTGGGAAAGAGTGGTATGTTTAATTCAGACACTCTGTTCATCACCACCCCCTTTTCTGAATCGTTTTTGGCCACTATAGGTGTGGCAGGGTATACTCAGACATGAGTCCCTTGCTCACTGCACCATCAGGATTCAAGCAAGCCGGGCCGACAACGGCTGAAATGCCAGAAGCCGATCCCCGGAAGCTTGTCTCCTTTCTGGTGAAGAATTGGCTTGGTAGTTTAGTCTGCCCTGTTCCCATGATGCACTGGGCCAGGGACAGACTGATTTGCATATAGCCAGGTTCTGAGCTGGGATGGTGCAGTGAGCTAAATAACGGTGAAGGATCAAGCCCTGATCTTTGGACTGGGTAAGAGTGGTCTGCTTAATTCAGACACTCTGCTCATCACCACCCCCTTTTCTGAATCGTTTTTGGCCACTATAGGTGTGGCAGGGTATACTCAGACATGAGTCCCTTGCTCACTGCACCATCAGGATTCAAGCAAGCCGGGCCGACGACGGCTGAAATGCCAGAAACCGGTCGCCGGAAGCTTGTCTCCTTTCTGGTGAAGAATTGGCTTGGTAGTTTAGTCTGCCCTGTTCCCATGATGCACTGGGCCAGGGACAGACTGATTTGCATATAGCCAGGTTCTGAGCTGGGATGATGCAGTGAGCTAAATAACGGTGATGGATCAAGCCCTGATCTTTGGACTGGGAAAGAGTGGTATGTTTAATTCAGACACTCTGTTCATCACTACCCCCTTTTCTGAATCGTTTTTGGCCACTATAGGTGTGGCAGGGTATACTCAGACATGAGTCCCTTGCTCACTGCACCATCAGGATTCAAGCAAGCCGGGCCGACGATGGCTGAAATGCCAGAAACCGGTCCCCGGAAGCTTGTCTCCTTTCTGGGGAAGAATTGGCTTGGTAGTTTAGTCTGCCCTGTTCCCATGATGCACTGGGCCAGGGACAGACTGATTTGCATATATCCAGGTTCTGAGCTGGGATGGTGCAGTGAGCTAAATAACGGTGATGGATCAAGCCCTGATCTTTGGACTGGGTAAGAGTGGTCTGCTTAATTCAGACACTCTGTTCATCACCACCCCCTTTTCTGAATCGTTTTTGGCCACTATAGGTGTGGCAGGGTATACTCAGACATGAGTCCCTTGCTCACTGCACCATCAGGATTCAAGCAAGCCGGGCCGACGACGACTGAATTGCCAGAAACCGGTCCCCGGAAGCTTGTCTCCTTTCTGGTGAAGAATTGGCTTGGTAGTTTAGTCTGCCCTGTTACCATGATGCACTGGGCCAGGGACAGACTGATTTGCATATAGCCAGGTTCTGAGCTGGGATGGTGCAGTGAGCTAAATAACGGTGATGGATCAAGCCCTGATCTTTGGACTGGGTAAGAGTGGTCTGCTTAATTCAGACACTCAGTTCATCACCACCCCCTTTTCTGAATCGTTTTTGGCCACTATAGGTGTGGCAGGGTATACTCAGACATGAGTCCCTTGCTCACTGCACCATCAGGATTCAAGCAAGCTGGGCCGACGACGGCTGAAATGCCAGAAACCGGTCCCCGGAAGCTTGTCTCCTTTCTGGGGAAGAATTGGCTTGGTAGTTTAGGCTGCCCTGTTCCCATGATGCACTGGACCAGGGACAGACTGATTTGCATATAGCCAGGTTCTGAGCTGGGATGGTGCAGTGAGCTAAATAACGGTGATGGATCAAGCCCTGATCTTTGGACTGGGTAAGAGTGGTCTGCTTAATTCAGACACTCTGTTCATCACCACCCCCTTTTCTGAATCGTTTTTGGCCACTATAGGTGTGGCAGGGTATACTCAGACATGAGTCCCTTGCTCACTGCACCATCAGGATTCAAGCAAGCCGGGCCGACAACGGCTGAAATGCCAGAAGCCGATCACCGGAAGCTTGTCTCCTTTCTGGTGAAGAATTGGCTTAGTAGTTTAGTCTGCCCTGTTCCCATGATGCACTGGGCCAGGGACAGACTGATTTGCATATAGCCAGGTTCTGAGCTGGGATGGTGCAGTGAGCTAAATAACGGTGATGGATCAAGCCCTGATCTTTGGACTGGGTAAGAGTGGTCTGCTTAATTCAGACACTCTGTTCATCACCACCCCCTTTTCTGAATCGTTTTTGGCCACTATAGGTGTGGCAGGGTATACTCAGACATGAGTCCCTTGCTCACTGCACCATCAGGATTCAAGCAAGCCGGGCCGACGACAACTGAAATGCCAGAAACCGGTCCCCGGAAGCTTGTCTCCTTTCTGGTGAAGAATTGGCTTGGTAGTTTAGTCTGCCCTGTTACCATGATGCACTGGGCCAGGGACAGACTGATTTGCATATAGCCAGGTTCTGAGCTGGGATGGTGCAGTGAGCTAAATAACGGTGATGGATCAAGCCCTGATCTTTGGACTGGGTAAGAGTGGTCTGCTTAATTCAGACACTCAGTTCATCACCACCCCCTTTTCTGAATCGTTTTTGGCCACTATAGGTGTGGCAGGGTATACTCAGACATGAGTCCCTTGCTCACTGCACCATCAGGATTCAAGCAAGCTGGGCCGACGACGGCTGAAATGCCAGAAACCGGTCCCCGGAAGCTTGTCTCCTTTCTGGGGAAGAATTGGCTTGGTAGTTTAGGCTGCCCTGTTCCCATGATGCACTGGACCAGGGACAGACTGATTTGCATATAGCCAGGTTCTGAGCTGGGATGGTGCAGTGAGCTAAATAACGGTGATGGATCAAGCCCTGATATTTGGACTGGGTAAGAGTGGTCTGCTTAATTCAGACACTCAGTTCATCACCACCCCCTTTTCTGAATCGTTTTTGGCCACTATAGGTGTGGCAGGGTATACTCAGACATGAGTCCCTTGCTCACTGCACCATCAGGATTCAAGCAAGCTGGGCCGACGACGGCTGAAATGCCAGAAACCGGTCCCCGGAAGCTTGTCTCCTTTCTGGGGAAGAATTGGCTTGGTAGTTTAGGCTGCCCTGTTCCCATGATGCACTGGACCAGGGACAGACTGATTTGCATATAGCCAGGTTCTGAGCTGGGATGGTGCAGTGAGCTAAATAACGGTGATGGATCAAGCCCTGATCTTTGGACTGGGTAAGAGTGGTCTGCTTAATTCAGACACTCTGTTCATCACCACCCCCTTTTCTGAATCGTTTTTGGCCACTATAGGTGTGGCAGGGTATACTCAGACATGAGTCCCTTGCTCACTGCACCATCAGGATTCAAGCAAGCCCGGCCGACGACGGCTGAAATGCCAGAAACCGGTCCCCGGAAGCTTGTCTCCTTTCTGGGGAAGAATTGGCTCGGTAGTTTAGTCTGCCCTGTTCCCATGATGCACTGGGCCAGGGACAGACTTATTTGCATATAGCCAGGTTCTGAGCTGGGATGGTGCAGTGAGCTAAATAATGGTGATGGATCAAGCCCTGATCTTTGGACTGGGTAAGAGTGGTCTGCTTAATTCAGACACTCTGTTCATCACCACCCCCTTTTCTGAATCGTTTTTGGCCACTATAGGTGTGGCAGGGTATACTCAGACATGAGTCCCTTGCTCACTGCACCATCAGGATTCAAGCAAGCCGGGCCGACAACGGCTGAAATGCCAGAAGCCGATCCCCGGAAGCTTGTCTCCTTTCTGGTGAAGAATTGGCTTGGTAGTTTAGTCTGCCCTGTTCCCATGATGCACTGGGCCAGGGACAGACTGATTTGCATATAGCCAGGTTCTGAGCTGGGATGGTGCAGTGAGCTAAATAACGGTGAAGGATCAAGCCCTGATCTTTGGACTGGGTAAGAGTGGTCTGCTTAATTCAGACACTCTGCTCATCACCACCCCCTTTTCTGAATCGTTTTTGGCCACTATAGGTGTGGCAGGGTATACTCAGACATGAGTCCCTTGCTCACTGCACCATCAGGATTCAAGCAAGCCGGGCCGACGACGGCTGAAATGCCAGAAACCGGTCCCCGGAAGCTTGTCTCCTTTCTGGTGAAGAATTGGCTTGGTAGTTTAGTCTGCCCTGTTCCCATGATGCACTGGGCCAGGGACAGACTGATTTGCATATAGCCAGGTTCTGAGCTGGGATGATGCAGTGAGCTAAATAACGGTGATGGATCAAGCCCTGATCTTTGGACTGGGAAAGAGTGGTATGTTTAATTCAGACACTCTGTTCATCACCACCCCCTTTTCTGAATCGTTTTTGGCCACTATAGGTGTGGCAGGGTATACTCAGACATGAGTCCCTTGCTCACTGCACCATCAGGATTCAAGCAAGCCGGGCCGACAACGGCTGAAATGCCAGAAGCCGATCCCCGGAAGCTTGTCTCCTTTCTGGTGAAGAATTGGCTTGGTAGTTTAGTCTGCCCTGTTCCCATGATGCACTGGGCCAGGGACAGACTGATTTGCATATAGCCAGGTTCTGAGCTGGGATGGTGCAGTGAGCTAAATAACGGTGAAGGATCAAGCCCTGATCTTTGGACTGGGTAAGAGTGGTCTGCTTAATTCAGACACTCTGCTCATCACCACCCCCTTTTCTGAATCGTTTTTGGCCACTATAGGTGTGGCAGGGTATACTCAGACATGAGTCCCTTGCTCACTGCACCATCAGGATTCAAGCAAGCCGGGCCGACGACGGCTGAAATGCCAGAAACCGGTCGCCGGAAGCTTGTCTCCTTTCTGGTGAAGAATTGGCTTGGTAGTTTAGTCTGCCCTGTTCCCATGATGCACTGGGCCAGGGACAGACTGATTTGCATATAGCCAGGTTCTGAGCTGGGATGATGCAGTGAGCTAAATAACGGTGATGGATCAAGCCCTGATCTTTGGACTGGGAAAGAGTGGTATGTTTAATTCAGACACTCTGTTCATCACTACCCCCTTTTCTGAATCGTTTTTGGCCACTATAGGTGTGGCAGGGTATACTCAGACATGAGTCCCTTGCTCACTGCACCATCAGGATTCAAGCAAGCCGGGCCGACGATGGCTGAAATGCCAGAAACCGGTCCCCGGAAGCTTGTCTCCTTTCTGGGGAAGAATTGGCTTGGTAGTTTAGTCTGCCCTGTTCCCATGATGCACTGGGCCAGGGACAGACTGATTTGCATATATCCAGGTTCTGAGCTGGGATGGTGCAGTGAGCTAAATAACGGTGATGGATCAAGCCCTGATCTTTGGACTGGGTAAGAGTGGTCTGCTTAATTCAGACACTCTGTTCATCACCACCCCCTTTTCTGAATCGTTTTTGGCCACTATAGGTGTGGCAGGGTATACTCAGACATGAGTCCCTTGCTCACTGCACCATCAGGATTCAAGCAAGCCGGGCCGACGACGACTGAAATGCCAGAAACCGGTCCCCGGAAGCTTGTCTCCTTTCTGGTGAAGAATTGGCTTGGTAGTTTAGTCTGCCCTGTTACCATGATGCACTGGGCCAGGGACAGACTGATTTGCATATAGCCAGGTTCTGAGCTGGGATGGTGCAGTGAGCTAAATAACGGTGATGGATCAAGCCCTGATCTTTGGACTGGGTAAGAGTGGTCTGCTTAATTCAGACACTCAGTTCATCACCACCCCCTTTTCTGAATCGTTTTTGGCCACTATAGGTGTGGCAGGGTATACTCAGACATGAGTCCCTTGCTCACTGCACCATCAGGATTCAAGCAAGCTGGGCCGACGACGGCTGAAATGCCAGAAACCGGTCCCCGGAAGCTTGTCTCCTTTCTGGGGAAGAATTGGCTTGGTAGTTTAGGCTGCCCTGTTCCCATGATGCACTGGACCAGGGACAGACTGATTTGCATATAGCCAGGTTCTGAGCTGGGATGGTGCAGTGAGCTAAATAACGGTGATGGATCAAGCCCTGATCTTTGGACTGGGTAAGAGTGGTCTGCTTAATTCAGACACTCTGTTCATCACCACCCCCTTTTCTGAATCGTTTTTGGCCACTATAGTTGTGGCAGGGTATACTCAGACATGAGTCCCTTGCTCACTGCACCATCAGGATTCAAGCAAGCCGGGCCGACAACGGCTGAAATGCCAGAAGCCGATCACCGGAAGCTTGTCTCCTTTCTGGTGAATAATTGGCTTAGTAGTTTAGTCTGCCCTGTTCCCATGATGCACTGGGCCAGGGACAGACTGATTTGCATATAGCCAGGTTCTGAGCTGGGATGGTGCAGTGAGCTAAATAACGGTGATGGATCAAGCCCTGATCTTTGGACTGGGTAAGAGTGGTCTGCTTAATTCAGACACTCTGTTCATCACCACCCCCTTTTCTGAATCGTTTTTGGCCACTATAGGTGTGGCAGGGTATACTCAGACATGAGTCCCTTGCTCACTGCACCATCAGGATTCAAGCAAGCCGGGCCGACGATGGCTGAAATGCCAGAAACCGGTCCCCGGAAGCTTGTCTCCTTTCTGGTGAAGAATTGGCTTGGTAGTTTAGTCTGCGCTGTTCCCATGATGCACTGGGCCAGGGACAGACTGATTTGCATATAGCCAGGTTCTGAGCTGGGATGGTGCAGTGAGCTAAATAACGGTGATGGATCAAGCCCTGATCTTTGGACTGGGTAAGAGTGGTCTGCTTAATTCAGACACTCTGTTCATCACCACCCCCTTTTCTGAATCGGTGCCTATTCCAATCATGGGGTCCCACTCTGCAACTCTGGGCAATAGCTTGCTTAATCTCCACGACGGCCCCCACAACGCTAAGGATGCCTGGCCTCCACCTTGGGGGTGCCCAGGAGTGGACACCTCACAGGAGTATTCGTACAAGCGCCTTGAAACCCTTGCGGGTGAGTAGTGCGCTATACAAGTATCAATTTACTTTTACATTTTTCTGCAGCTTTCAATACCGTGCTCTATGACTGCCTCTTACAAAACCTGTTGGATTGCGGCATTGGGGGCAGGGTACTCAAGTGGTTTGCCTCCTTTTTCAACAACCACTGGCAGAAAACTTGGTCCCCCCCTTTTCGGCTCTCATTTCACCTATGAAGGTGGGGGTCCTGCAGCGGTCTATCCTGCGCCAGTCACTGTTTAATATTTATATGGCTCCACTTGCACTCCTAGCTAAGTCCCACGGCGCTAGGATAGTATCATACGCTGACGATACACAACTACTCTTTACGTGTGAAAAAGGCTCTGATTTAAGAGGCAAGGAGATTAACACCTGTCTGACCGAGGTCTTCTCTTGGTTATGGCTTAACTAATTGAAGTGCAAACCTGAAAAATTTGGAAATTATCTTTTTTGGAGTCCACCCTGCGAGTCTTGGCACCAATGTGGCCTCGGGATATGTCCCCTCCCACAGCTCCAGTAAGCATTGTGAAGAATGTAGGGGTTAAGCTAGATGCCACCCTAACAATGAAAGTCCAATTCCAGACCATTGCCGGCAGGTGTTTTGGCATGCTAAAAATGTTGAAAAATGTCCTTCCCCTACTACTGGTCGAGTATCGGAAGATTGTAGTCCAAGCCTTAATTATCTCTAGGCTAGATTACATTAACATCTTGTACCTGGGCCTACTTGAGTACTTACTAAATCGTCTGCAGGTGACTTAGAATGCGGTGCCCAGAGCCATTCTCATTGGGGGTCCCAGAGCACGCATGACAATCCTTCTGAAGGCCCTGCACTGGCTTCTGGCATGGAAGAGGATCAAGTTTAAATCACTGGTCCTGGCCTTTTTGGGCTTTCTATGGCACAGGCGCTGTATATCTCAGGAGTAGGGTCCAGCATTACGCACCATAACGAGTGTTGAGGTCCTCAGGGCAATATCTGATGCTTATCCCTAAGTTTGCCTGCTCCTGGGTGGGCGGTCCCTCATTTCAAGTGCTGGCCGCCTGCTCATGGAACTGTCTGCCTCTCCATCTTAGGCAGGTCCAGGATCTGCTCACTTTTAGGAGACAGCTAAAACCCTGGCTTTTCCAGCAGTAATTCTCCTCTCGGCTTGGCCTAGCCTTTGAGCTCTAGTTTCCTGTTTTTCTGTGGTTTTGCAGCGCCGGGACACTCTGTGGAGTAGCCGTGCTCTTTATAAGCACCTATTTTAATTTCATTTTTGCTACCACGCTTCCTTGGGGAGTCAGGGTTGTCTTGTTATAAGGTTGCCCAATCCATTTGTTATCTTCCTAGGTACTTATGGGGGAAACATCCTTTGGGACGCAACTTTTACCACGCTGTGCCTTTACAATGCAGGTTTTTCAATGCAAGTCATTACAATGAATTGCGCTGGGGGGCGCTCTAGGATAGGTAATAGTTTAATTTACTATCCAACACCTTCCCTACTATCCACGGCGACTGGAGTTGGAATAGTAAATTAAACTATTCACTATCCTGCACCCCCAACGCAAGTTGTTGTAACGAATTGCGTTGAAAAACCTGCGTTGTAAAAGCATGCGTGGTAAAAGCATGCGTTGTAACAATGTACATCCACTTATGGTGGCACTGTGAGCTAGCAGGACTACAGGCCAACATATCCTGATGGGGTGCATAGAATTAGTCTGGCACCATCCCAGCATTTATGTTGTCCAACAAATGTGTAGTTCCTACCAAAAGGTAGATGTAGTACAACACTAGAGACACCAAATTTGGGGGTCTCCTCTCTTCCCAATTGTAAATTACACTTATAAAATGTAATAATGAAATCCAAATGTTATCCTATAGTAGAGATACTCCATGCGGTAGTGAACAACAAACTTATGAGCTTTTTGTGACTACCTTGAAATGTAAAACTTAAATGTACATGCCCTACTTTTTAAATACACTGCATCCTACCCATGGGCTGTCCATGGCCTACCTTAGGGGGCCATATGTGTAATAAAAAGGAAGGATTGGGCCCAGCAGGCAGGTTCACTTGCCAGGTCGACATTGCAGTTTAAAACTGCATACACAGGCTTTGCAGTGGTAGGTCTGAGACATGTTCAAAGGACTACTTAAGTGGCTGGCACAGTCAGTGCTACAGGCCCAATAGTAGCATTTATTTTACTGTCCCATGGCACATGTAGTACACTTAAATTTGTTTTATTCTTTTATTTATAAAGCACACAGCTACCCAACAGGGTTTCTTGGCTTTAAGCAAGACAAGCAAGATTGAAGTTTGTTGGGGGGTGGGGGGGACGAATTAATACTGATTATAAAGAAAGGTCTTCAGCTTTTTACAAAAGGCTAAGAGAGCCTGACAAATCCAGCGGAAGGGGGATTGCACAATTTAGGTGCAAGGTAGGAGAACGAGCTGCCTCCAATGCAGGTCTGCCACACTCTAGGAACTTTCCGGTGCACTCTAGGGACTGAGAAGTATAAAGTCCGGCTGAGTTCAGTTTGCAAGTGGGTTGGTAAGGCTTGACAAGATTTTGGGCCATATGTAGGTAAATACTATTTACCGATTCTAAAATACCGAATTTTACCGATTCGGTATTTCAGAATCGGTAAATGGTATGTAGGTATTGATTCGGTAAATTTTACCGAATTGGTAAAATTCGGTAATTACCGATTCAGTATTTACCGATTCAGTAATTCCCATTCATTCCTATGGGCCTAGAGGCCCATAGGAATGAATGGGAATTACCAATTCAGTAAATACCAAATTGGTAATAGGGGAAGACTTACAAGGGTGGCTGGGTGTCACATTGACACCCTGTTACACCCCTGAATAGTGCATGGGTGCACATGTGGCACACATCCATGCCCTAAGGGCATGTATGTCTGCCACATGGCACTTTAGGAAAAGCACACATTTGCTTTTTCAAAGGTTTTCGATATTTCCCACCAACTTTTAGTTGGTGGTAAATACCGAATCCTCAACTCAGAAATGCACTCGCTTGAGTGCTCCCTATATTAAGGATTTGGTAATTTACCGAATCGGTATTTTAAGTAATCGGTAATTTAATGATTCCTTAAATTACCAATTCGGTAAATTACTGAATCCTTAAATTTGGCCTCTACATCTCAAATGCGCAATATTGGTCGGTAACGGCCGAAATTCGGTCATTTCGGCCGTTACCGACCGGTATTGGGCTACCTACATCTGGCCCTTTCTAAGTACAAGGGGACCAGGCCATGCTTAGCTCCAAACATATAGTAAAGGACCTTGAACTCAAAACTTTCGTTTACCTTGAGCTAGTGAAGTTGATGGAGCAGAGGGAAAATAGAGGCATGACCAGGCAACCAAAAAAGCATGTGGGCCGCTGCATTTTGAATGAGCTGGAGACATACCATACCATAATGTAAGAGAGAAAATGATCTGCGTAAGAAAAAATTATCAAACCAGATTTTTCCACAATGTCCTCCAAGGGGCGAGCATAAAGATTAAAACTTAAAGGACTGAGAATACTTGGGACTTATAAGTAAACTAAACATGCCAATTGGGGAAAAAACAATGTTACCATGTTTTACGTATAGAGCACATGCACTTAAGTACTGATTGGCAGTCGTAAAGTGACCAGATGCCTATAGCTAGCAAACACAAAATCACTGAAACCAGTAAAAACAGAAGGTTCGGAAGCAAAGTGTCTGGGGAAACCACACCAAGGATGTGAAAAATCTTTCTGTATGAAAAAGTTGGTGGGTGTAAATCCTACAAATTTTGGTTGTTGAATTAATTGTGGTTTTCTTTAGAGAAGCAGAAAAAGATTGTTTGTTTTTTTGTTTGCTTAGAGTTGTAGAATTTTGTGCATAAAAAATTGTAAAGGAGGTTGAACTGTTGTAAGGAGTGAGAAAATAGGTCATGGTGTGCTGTGCTGAGATGTTTTGGTTGGTTTACTGTCATGCTGTTATTGGTTAATGAAGAAACATAGTGCCGCCCTGGTATAGGTCAATTGTTCGGTAACTGCGACATTGAGATTGGTTAACGATTCTTCAAGTTTTAAAGCTGTGATAAGATTGGAGAAAGAAATGTGATGTATATTAAACAGAATCAAAACATTGATGATTAAATTATGTTGTATATTCTTTGTTAAATAATCCAAATTGATGAAATGTATACGAGCATTTTAAAGGTTTTATGAGAGGTGATGTGACAATTCCAGTACAGGAAGGTGAAGAGGCTTTTCCCAATGGTACACCAGCACATTTTATGACACCTATGACAATGAGTATGTGGCTGCATACATGTCTGTTGCTCTGTTAAAGGCGTAAGATCACTGAAAATGAGGACCCTTTAAAATTTCTCAAGATATGGTACAGGTGAATTTATAACTGTTGATAGATTGAGAGAAAAGCTATTTGAAATGAAGCCCTCACCTAGACCTACACAGTATGAAGGCATTAAATGCATGGGAGAAAGAAGAACATGCGAAAGGATGCACAAAATATAAGAACAAGGCTAACAGTGCAGAAGCTAGATGAGATGAGGAACAGCAGAGATGGAGGAAATCCTCAGTCAAAGGAACTAGATTTTACCCAGCAATTACTACTGAAAGCTCCAGAACTTAAAAAAGATTAAAGCACAGGGGAATGAAGATGAAAAAGATTAAAAGAAATCTGACACCGACAGTGATTCAGGGGATGACATTATGAATACACTATTATCTGTGTTACCACCACAATATGTGGCTCCTACTACAAATAATGAAGGTGCTTCAACATCTAATGCCACAGAAGCTACAGCCCTTGTTGACTCAAATGTGATTCAGATTGAAAGAACATTACAAATAACACAGCCTATTACACATTCTGTTATATCAAATATTCTGCCTGCTCGAATTGAGACTGTACCTAAAGTGATGCCTCCAGGTATTATTGCTTTTATTGTGACTGTACCTGCACCTGGTGTTAGGGTTATAACAGCACAGCCATTGGAGATTCGCACAGTAACAACTCCAATTAACATTGTCCCAAAGCTGTTTGAGGACCACCTGCGACAGGGTTCATCCCAATGTCACAGAATTCACAAATTGTTATTTGGACACCACCACAAACTGTGCAGTCATTGAGGGAATGGGGAACCAATAAATAGCACAAGGCAAGACTACTTTGTTTAAAGAGAGGATATTTCCTCCATGGTTCGAAGAAATCTCAGAAAAAAACAGACAGGAAATGCAGAAACACAGGTTTTCAATTGGCAAGAGCCTGAGAAGAAAAGACAATTAAACATCTTGAGGTTAAAAGTAGAGTTAGCAGAAATAATCAGAGGATATTTAGATCTTGAACATGTGAATCAATACCATGAAAAAGAGCTGATTTATTTGACCAAAGAGATTACTAGGCATGCAGTGGTTACACATGATAATTTAAATGAATTGACTCAAAAATATGTGTCCCATTGCAAAAAAGTTTCAGAGAACAACTGGATGACAAAGCCATTGAGACAATGTATTCTTCAGGAATGCTAATGCACATTACTGAATTAGTAAAATACATTTATAAATGGAGTGGGTTTGGGAAATTAGAGAGAAAATGGGTAAAGAAACATGAAAAGAAAAAGAAACAATCAGATGTGACTGAAGCAAATAGTAAGCCACACGAATGTCAGTACCCCCAGTTGAAAGAAAAAGCGTCAGCTTTTTCACTGAGAGAAACACCGGATGGAGGGTATGTCCATGTACCTTGGAGTAGAGGTAACCTTGCAGCATTTATGAATCATTTTCTAAAATTGAGAGATAATTCTGTCCAGTGGTACACACAAGAGACAGATTTGCAAATGTTTTGAAGGTGCTGTGGACCGATTTGAATATGTTCTTTGACATTTTAGTACTGAGAGATTTGTGGGCTGAGTGCAAAACTGCTGTACTATGGCCTTGTACAGAACCAACAAGAGATGTAAAAACTAATGCACAATTCTCCTGTGGTACTGAATAAATGCAAGGAAGTGATTACCTTACCGAAAGGCAAAGTTCCTGTGAATGATATTGATTGGGTAAAAATAAAAAGAACAGCCCAAAAGCCAAAAGAATCTGTACATGACTTATGAATGATTGTTGCAGGTGTTTAAACAGCACAATATACAGGAACATTCCAACAAGAATGCTATGGGGCTCTTTGTGACACAGCTTGTGCTTGGTTTGGGGCCATAGATCAGTATGCACATTCAACAAAGTGTGTTTTGTTGGCAGACAAAACCGTTAGATGAGATCCTGAGATATGCTAAACATTGTAGTGAAGAAATGAAGCATAAGAAACTTAAGGAGAAATTTGTGCTTGCGAATATGAAATTGGCACGGAGAACATTTCAGAATCAGTCATTTTCAGTGAATTTGCTGGAATACAGGGTGTTAGGATTGAAGCTGGAATGCAAGGTGTTCAAGGAGGTATGATTGTTTCACGGGGTTGAGGGCGAGGAGTTCCGGTCGATCTGAATTCTGGTGTAGATGTTGCAAAGTTGAAGAAAACGATTCCTTGTAAGTTTTGTAACAAAATAAATTGGGCATTGGAAGAGGGAGTGTAGGCTGAATCCAAATAGAATGAGTGGTGATGGTCAAATGCAAAGAGGAAATCAGGTGCAGATGCTAAATGTACCGGTTGAGCAAATGCAAGTACAAAGGCAAACACCGGTACCAATGACGCAGATCCCGCAAGACCTGATGGTCTCACAAAATATGGAAAACCCTAGATTTAAGGTGAATCAGATGCCTAGAGCAAACTAAAATCTTTTCCAGACTCAGAATAAGAACCCATTACAACAGTTCCCCATGTTGAAGAGTGAGAGTATTGACTCATACAATTTGCAATGACAGTGCTCAGGGGGGAGGAAGATTGCGTACCTGACACCTTTTTATAGGTAGACCAGAGTGGGCCATTTGTAAAAGTTGAAGTAAATAGCCACCAATTGTCATTTCTGATTGATGCTGGAGCCACCTGTTCCATTGTTAGAACAGCGGAAGTCCCAGACCTATCCCTCTCTGGAGAGAAGATCCAAGTTGTGAGAGTTACAAATAAAAAGATTACAAATCCATGAGAGAAGTTCTTGTAAAAATAGCTTCATGTGAAGAAAAACACCAGTATGTAGTGTGCAATTTGAGATCTGTAAATCTGTTACGAAATGATTTGTTGTGTGAGCTAAATTGCACAATGTACTGTATACCAGATTGTGTCAAGTTTCAAACTCATGATGAAGATGTTGATATTAAAATGGCCCGACAAGAAGCATCTGTAGAATTTATCCAGTTAGGACAGTAGAGGATTTACCTCTCTATTTGAAAGAAACTGTGAACCGAGAAGTGTGGAATCTTATGGGGAATGGTATAGGTCTACTTAAAATTATAGAGCCAGTCCGAATCACAGTGAAGCCCAATGCAATCTTTCCAAGAACACTGCCATAGAAATTGACCCCAGAAACAGTGGCAGGAATCATACCATTGAAGGCATGTTAGGGAAAGGAATTCTAAGAGAAATTGTTAGGGGCCCTTGCAACTCTCCGATCATGGGCTTGCAGAATCCTAATGGTAAATATCTGATTGTTCACAAAATTGTTGTTCCATGTTGTCGCATGGTACTGAATCCAGCCACCATCCTTTTCCAAATTCTGTACACTGCAGAATGGTTTACTGTTGTGAACTTGCACCAGGCCTTCTTTCCTATCCTATTGCATGGGAACAGCAAATCCCTTTTCTCTTTTGTATTCAGAGAGAGAGTTTTGACATAGTGCCGAGTTACACAGGGGGACACTGAGAGTCCTTCAACATTTAATCAGTTTCTAAAGAAAAATCTTGAGATCTGATTCAGTTTTTATGCAGAATGATGATGACCTACTTGTAGCATCGAGCACGCGAGAAGCTTGCAGAGAGGATACAATTGCTTTACTAAACCTCCTGGCAGAGAATGGTCATGAAATGTCTCTGATGAAACCACAATACTAGCAAAAAAACGGTCAATATTTGGGACATATCACTTGAGAAGGGAATGAGAAAGATGTCACAAGAAAGAGTGGAATTAGCCTCCAAATGAATCCACCAAGAACACACAGAGAAGTCAGGATGTTTCCTTGGATTTATTGGCTACTGTAGACAGTGGATACCAAACTTTTCCCTAGTGGCTAAGCCTTTACTAAAGCTGACACACAAAGATGTGGCTGGTCCGCTTTCATGGGACAGCAACGCCTTGCATGCTTTCTTAGAGCTGAGATAAAGTGTCTATCATGCCCCGTCACCTGGAATGCGGGAGTACAGTAAGAAGTTCACATTTGTTTGCAGTGAGAGGAAGGGATGTTCTCTCTCAGTGCTTACTCAGATGCATGGAGATTCTCAGAGACCTGTTGCTTATTTTTCATTTACCCTTGACCCTGTAGCTGCAGGACTGCCTGACCTCCCAAAAGCGGTCTACCCCAGATGGTGTCAGTATTGAAAGGTGTGAAAATATAGCAATGCGACTTCCTTTAAATATTATGGTACCTCACTTTGTAGACTTAAAACACAGTACATGACAAACACTAAACTTACAAAGTACGAACACAGATACTTGCAGCCGAGAACATCATTCTCAGACGATGTCAAATTCTGAATCTGTCATCCGTGTTATCTGTAAATGAGATTTCTAGTAATAAGGAAGATGAACAGATGTTCTTGTCTAGATGTCACAGCTTTATATGCCAAGCCAAGGTCTGACCTAAAAGATGAACCTTTGATTGAGTCTGATTGTGTAACTTTATGGATGGCTCATGTCTCAGAAACAATGAAAGTACCCTGAGAACAGTTTATGCTGTTAGAATTGAAGAAGCCATGGACATTTCATGACTCCAAGGTTCTACCTCAGCACAAGTTGCAGAACTGATTACCTTTACAAGACCTTGCAGTCTACCAGCCCAATTGAAAATTACTATATTTACAGATAGTCAATATAGCTTTGATGTGGTCCATGACTTCAGACAGGCATGGTCACAGAGAGATTTCATGACCTCATCTGGCACACCCATCATACATGGGGAACATGTAAGAAAATAGATTTATGCAGTGCAAATACCTATAGAAATTCCAGTGGTAAAAATGTAGCTCACAGAAGTGGCAATGGATATGTCACAGCTGGAAACAGATTTGCTGATGAAGTTGCACAATATTTTGCACTTGTGGTCTGCCCATTTAGCTAGATACATGGTAAAAATGTTTCAAAGGAACAGCAGGGTTGGATCACAGCAGGATGTGGGTTGGAATAAATGCAAATAACATTTAGATTTCAGTAGATGGAAGACCAGTGTTGCCAGATAGTTTATTGTTTCCATGCCCCAACATGTCCGGGGAAAATGCAATGGAAAGATTGTTCGAACAGAATTAGTTTAACCCCAGATTTAGGATGCTTGCAGAAGAATTGTGCCATCGATGTGTGACATGCCAGCAGATGGACATAGGGAAGAGAACACCAGTAACACTAAGTCATGTTGAAAGATCAGTTGGTCCCTTCAACAGAATGCAGATTGACTTTATAAAGATGCCTGTTGCATGGTACTGACATATGTCCTGGTTATAGTGTGCATTTTCTCTTGAAGTGTGGAAACCAATACAGACTAAATCACTGTCTTTTTGTTGCAAACCAGTGGTTGCATGAGCTAATATCAATGCTTGGGTTAGCGGTTTCTCTGGAATCAGATTATGGGACTCATTTCAACAAGGGGGTCCTTAGAATGCTTTGTGCAGCTCTACAGATGGAGCAGTGATTACACTGTAATTATCATACAGAGGCATATGGAATCATTGAACAGCTCAATGAACCATAAAGTCTCATTTTGCCAATGTCTATGCATCCACTTCATTGAAATTACCTGATACTTTGCCTTTGGTGTTGATGACTTCCAAGTACACCGATAAGAAAACAGGATTATTACCACATGAAATTCTCATGAGCTTGCAATGAAATTGCTTGATTTTCATCCAAATGCGCCTGTGAACATAACAGATGACATGATTCTTGATTACTGCAAAGGATTGGCTGATGTGGTATGTTTTTTTTTCTCAACTGGTTGAAGCAGGAACTGCAAATCTGCATCAAGAACAGTGTCACAACCTTAGTCCCCGGTGACTGGGTCCTGATCAAGAAACATATGTCAAAGTCTTGTTTGGAACTCTCCACGAATATTGCTGTTAAGTATGCCAGAGTTCCGAACTAGGTGCCTGCATCACACACCCAGAGTAAAAGAAATCCATTTGAAGAAATAGTGTTCTTTGAGCCACCGCAAGCTGTACAAGTGCAAGACACAAGAGAGGCAAGCATAGAAAAGAAAGGGGTGAAGAACCATGGACAATTGCACCAATCAGAGTTCCTGTTTTTTCACAAAGTGGCATTGAAGATTCTGGTGAGGAAGAAGAAGAAGCAACAAGAGCTCAGCCCGAGGCAGCAGTTGAGACATCACCAGAACAAGAAGAAGATCCAGGTGAAGAGACAAGTACAAGATCAAGAAGAGTCAATTACAATGCTAAATGGGTACAAAAGTGTGTTTGGCAGAAATTGAGATTGAGTGTGTCAGCTGAATGCATACCATTAGCAATTGTTAAGGAGATGGAATCAAGTGGTATAAGTGACACAGAAGAACGAGACCAATAGACACCAAAGAGTTCAAAAAGACCAAGAGTACCTTGTCGGAGACATTCTACCCCTGAATAGACTTATTACATGAATGAAGTGCTAAACACACCATAACGGATTTGATAGATTTGAGAACAGAACTTTTTGAGCCCCTAAGACATCACACTAACTGCAAATATTAGTTGAAGTTGCTGGAAAAAGGTTTCTGAAAAGAAACACTATTAAATGAGAACGTGAAAAAGACTGCAATAAAAATTGTTATTTTAAAAGAATTAAGAACATTTCCGAAGGTTGCAGTAGAAGAGTAGGGATAACATTTTAGAAGAAGACAAAATAGGGCTAGGGATGACTATATGAAGACTATATGTTGTGAATAAAGCTGAACAAATTAACTGCCAAAGAAAATAATGAGAAACTTTAAAAGAAAATCTGAAGGTGTATTGTTGAAAATATTTTGTTTAACGTTCTGACTACAGACAAACATGTGTTTCCTAAGCTGGGCTAAAAGCAAGATTATTATGGATATTACATTTATATTTGTACTATTAGTAGCTAACCATTATTAATAGTGATTCATTACACACCAGAAACACAGAAATCAAAGTTTGAATTTAGTATGACATCTGCACATATATCAGATGAAGATAAATTGAAAACGTCCTTTGTAGATACATGAAAGAACATTACTTAACAAATGTTTATTCTAGGTACACAAGCATAAGGCGCATACGACTGTCATGTCTGTGCACATTTGCCTGCATCATCTGCAGAGGAGGAGACATACCATAACAAATTCAATCACATGCAGTATTTTGCTTAGCTTAGAATATAGGTAAGAACATTTTAAATCTTATTACTTAGATTATGACATGATTCTTTCATAAGTTCCCTTGCAGAAAAGCATGAATCTACATATACAGCCAAAGGAAATAGGCACAGCTTGGTATTTATTTTACACCATCCATACTCATAGACACTGTTAAGGCATACGTGGAGAAGTGTGGCTCAATGGTTAGAGCGGCATACCCTAATGCAGAGGTCTAACCCAGGACCAGGGTTCAATTCCCCGCCTCGCCGGGTCTTGGGCTCAAAAATTCCACAGACCTGATAATTCTCTCCTCGGTGCCTATTCCAATCATGGAGTCCCACTCTGCAACTTGCTTAATCTCCACAACGGCTCCCACAACGCTAAGGATGCCTCACAGGGAAAGCCAGGATGGGTTCCACAGTGGTATTCGTACAAGCGCCTTTAGACCCTTATGGGTGATATTGCCGTTTTCCATGGTTCATCGCTGGAAAACCAGCGTTGTTTCATGGAAAAGGGCGATATTCCCGCTATCACTGGAATTTTTATTGCCTTGGTGATACGTGTTGTTAATTACGCACTCACTAACCGGGCGATAAAATCCAGAGATAGACGCCGATAAATAAAAAAGCGCTAAGTGTGCTTTGCGATATTTATCGCCGTCTATTGATAATATGCCCCAATTCATTAGTGCTTTCCTGAACTCCAGTTCAGATTGGATTAATCGAAGTCTATCCAAAGGGAATTCCATAATCTGGTTGTTAGCATGGTAAAAGTTCTTCCTCCCATGCGGGACAACAGAATCTGGGAATTCGATCTTAAAGAGCGTTTTTGTTGATAGGGGCAAATATGTTTCCTAATGTAGCTGGGACAGTTACCTCTCAGGGTCCTGAAAGCTATTGTCAAGGCCTTGATTTCTATCCATTTAGCAACTGGCAACCAATGGAGCTGTTTGATATGCGGAGAGATGTCTTGTCTAAAAGGCACTCTTCTGATTAATCTCGCAGCCGCATTCTGCACCACCTGCAATCTCTTTATCAGATATGCAGGCAGTCCCAGGTAAAAACTGTTTGCGTAGTCCAGCCTTGAGGTCATTGTAGCATGGACAACAGGTCTTTGACAGCTCTCAGGAAGAAAGTGTAACATTTTTCTCAAACCCCTCATTACAGGTTTGTATTGGGTTCAAAAGCAGTTCAAATTAAACAGTAATTACTTTTGGATTACTTTTAGATTACATTGACTACTCGGAGAGGGGTGCCTGGATACCACACCGGGGATCTCGCAATACAAGGTAAGACTTTTGATGATTTGCAGTTTACTTAGTTTTTCTTTCATACAAAAGTTCAACTCGAAAGAGAACATTTTTAGTCACAAAACACGTAACATTGGTTCCCATGGGAGAAAAAAGATTATCGGTTCTCAGGTAAGTAAACAACTTACGAGTGGGAGTTTTGGGGATTAGGACCAAGTTTCCACAAGGTTCAGGCAGGCACTCAAATTGCACCACGGTTGGGGGCTGTCCTCAGGCAGGCACCTCAGTCTCGGGAGCCAAGCTCCTAGGGTTAAGGTCAGGGCAAAGTTGCCCACCACTAGTGGACCAGGGGAGGCTGTGTGGGGGTGCTTAGGAGGGGTCAGGAGCACAAGGCAATCATATGGAGGTTGTCGGTTTTGGATTTTGGCAACAGGCACAGTACAGGAAGTCTTCCAAGAAGAACAAACAGCTGACCAGGCAATTTGACTGGACTCTGGTACGTAGGTGCAACTCAGGTCCTCTGCTCCATGGCACAGGGCTGCCTGATGCAGGGGTGCCTTTTAAGATCGTATTTCACCTTATTGGGTCACTCGCTGTTGGTGAGTTCTCCGTGCCGAGGCTGAAGGCAACATTGGGGAGCCCTGGGAGGGTCAACCCACAGTGGACTCAGACGCTGGACCGCTGGGGGACCACGCTGGGACTGGTGGGCCACTTGTACTTGGGTCGTAGGTGACAGGTGCAGTGGTGGTTCCAGGCGTTGGGTTTCTTTGTTCTCAGAGCTTTTCTTTGTACTTTCTTTTGAACAGAACTGCTGTTCGCAGGAGATCCGGTCTTTGTTGAAGGCAGTCAGTCTGCCTGGGAGCTCTGGAGGTTGCTGGCTGCAAGACAACTCAACCTTTGGCGCAGGCTCACCTGAAAATGTAGACAATGTATAGATGCTTTGACAATAACACCATCACACAGACACAGAATGAGGAAAAACCCAACTGAAGAAGAGAGTGAACTTTAAAGATTTATTTATTAAAGAAAACTATGATGGTTGAAAACCAGCAGAGCGGGGAGATTTCTGAAGTGTTTATAGTCTCGTGAAAAATACTGCAACAATCAGAAACTTTTTAAGGCATGGGCAAAATGGGCTCTGGCCCAGGGCCCTAGACTTTCAGGGGATCCCTGATAGAGACAGCTCTGTTCTGAAGAGAGTCTTGCCCTGATGATCTTGAATGCTTCTTAGACAGATTGTTTTAAATACTGTTTCTCTTTAATTTATCCTTATTGTGAGTGATGTATGAGAGTCTATTACGGACATTTTGAAGAGAAATGTTGTATTTATGTATCATGTAACATCCATAAAAAGTTTGTTTTAGATCAAAACAGGACCTCACGTATGCGAAATGGGAGGGTATCACAGCAATTAATTGCAGAAATATTAGTGAGCTACTACTGTATTAAAATATTGAAAACACATGTCACTATCCCCAAATATTAGATGTAACATCTTTAGATTTTGGACAAGTGTGTCTGTGCATTGTCAGTAAGTGACCTGGCCAATGAGGGCATGAAACACTTAAAATTCTGACGAACTACAGCAGACCCACAACAGAGTTCCGCGTTACCGACAATATCCTTGTGAGAAAATTTTGACACGCCATCTCGCCAACTCATGCGGTAAGATCCTCAGTACCCCGTTTATCCACATTACTCTAGTGATATTGTCGTGATAACGATATCCGATTCCAATCACATACATGTTGGCTGGACTACCATTATTTAAATTCCTCATACTTTATCTAACCAAACACTCGGTTCTTTCACAACAGTGTCTATTCGTTAACCGCAGAGCACTCCTTGGTTATGTTTCACCCTCAGTCCCAAGTTTTGTGTATCCCACATTTTTTCATTTTTTGGCAATACATGAGTTCCTTATTACCGTTCACTGTAAGAACACCTGTCTCCTTATATTTACTTACCATGTATGTTTAGCGTTTTCACCAGCATGTTCACCCTACACTTGGGCTTCTTGTAGGAAGAGTCATCATTACCGAAGAGTAAAACGAAGACTTTCTTCATTTCAGATTATACATGAATTCCCTGAAGAAGGGCTTGGCTCCCGAAATGCATAGGGATATATACATTGCAATTTGAGATGGTATCAAATCATGGAGCGATTGTCATATGTTATTGAAATGTGATGGAAATGATCTGCAATGTGATAACTTTGAAGAAATGATTTAAACAAAAGATCGGATTAAAGAAATCATTACATTGATCTACAAGTGAGTGGTTGAGAATTCTTACACTTACAATAACAGATTACATTACTAGTAATTACAGAGACCACGTCTCACAGGAGTGCCCAGAGTGCCATTTGGTTGGCGCTGCAACTTTTGTGTGTTTACAATTCAGGATCCCCTAGGGTCAGAGGGGACTACACCCGGAGGCACCCAGAAACAGCCAATCAAAGCTTATGTTGCAAACTCACAATTAACATTTTGGTGTGCCGCACATCCACATAATTTCACACTTAAAATTGGATCATAAACTCAAAGCTGTTCAACATATGGGCCCCCAAAATACGTTCGGCCAAGGGCCCCCAAAATCCTTAGGAGGTCCATGCCAACAATGTGTAGAATTACCATGTAGGCTTTAATAAAATGAATGCGTTTACATGCAAAAATTGGACTAGGCAGCCATACTGACTCATATTAGGCCTGAATAGCTAAAGTAGCAATGCCTGACTAAAAGTTAACATGCCTAAAGAATGCTGACATGTTTTTCATAATAAACAATAGATGCATAAATGTTTACAGCTAACACTGCAAATGTTTTTACTTAAACGAAGTTCACTGTTAAATAATGAATGAATTTGATATTTAGTGGGGTAATGAAGAAGTTCATATACGAAGATGCAGCATTTCTGAAGAATATGAATGGTGTGAAATGTAGAAAGAACAACATTGTATTTGATTAGAAATGCTTTCACTTAACACTGCCTCTTAAGCTCATTGTACTTCTTGGTGAAAAGATGAGGATTCAACCAAAAATGAATGGGAGAATGTTTTTCTGATAATGCAGAGATACAAATAGGAGACAGAGAAAGGAGAAGGTAAATGGAGAGAGAAAGAGAATGGAAAGGGGCGACCACTCGGTCCCCCCCGAACGTATGGCAGAGTGCCTCGATCCCCCCGGGAAGACATTTTTGGGCGGGAGGCGCGTCTCGGCTGGTATGCCCGAAGCGGCGTAGCCGGGGCGCGCTTTTTCCCGCCCTTGAGTGGGCTGGCCTAGACACGGACGCCGCCGGCCACGCCCTCGGGGCAGGCAGGGGCGGGTTTACGCCCGCCCTGAAGATGGATAAAAAGAGACGCAAGACCAGAAGACATCCTCTTGTTCCTGTGCTCTGAAGCTGCACCTCCCCGCTGCACGTGAGCACGAGACGGAACGAAGAGCCAATTTTGAGCGTTTTAATCGTTCTTGTTTGTTTTTCAGTTACTTTGTTGGAGAATGCCGAAGAAGGTTGGAAAGCGCATGAATACCGACCAGATGCTGCGTGTTCTCATGAAGGAGATGTCCGAGCTAAGGAAGCGGGTGGACATGAATGAGGAAAGGGGTCCAAAACGTCCTTTGGCGGGAGCAGCCCCGGGAGGGAAAAACAAGAGGCCCAGGAGGGGGGCAGCGGGAGAGGAGATCCCCGGTCCCAGTGCTCCGCTCGAGGCTCCAACTCCCGTGCCAGAGGAGGGGAATCCGATCACCCCCGTGTCCGAGGAAGATATGCCGCCCGAGTTGGCAGCACAATTGGCAGCGTGGTTGGGAAAAGGTAACGAGGGCGCCACGGCTGTCGAAGCGCAGGAGCTGATTAAGCAATTGCGTGAGAAGCGGGAAGCAGCCAAGGTGCCCGTGCCGGCTGCAGTGGGGGACAAGACACCAGGGACGGTTGCGACCACAGAGGCAGCGTCAGGTGCAGGTAAGCGGCCATTGCCGATCGCGAGGGATGAGTCAACACCCTCTCGGAGAGAAAAGTTGGGGCAACATGTTCCTTTGGCAATTAAGGAAAAGATTTGGGCGGGGGAGTATGTGAACATTTTTTCGTTACTTGTTGATCATTATGAGGTGGAGCATGTAAAGAGTCAGAAGGACCTAATGCATCCGAGTGTTTGGCGCGCAAAAATGGCCGCCTTTAAAGTGAATGAGAATATCGCCAATTGGGGCAATGCCTGGGGAATCTTTACATCAATCCTGGGCGAACGTAGGCCTGAGTTGCTTTCCGAGTTCCCAATCTACCAATCACGAATCATGGGGTACTCGACATCGCACCAGGGGAATCATTGGTTTTGTTACGATAATATGTTCAGAAAAGAAAAGGAGCATAATAAAAGTTTAACCTGGGATTGTTATGATGCCTTGACCTGGGATAAAATGAAGGAGTCAGGGATGTTAAAAATGCCATTGGTGGGGAGTAATGTGGGTGAATCCTCCCGACAATATGCGGGGACGCCCTTTCGATCAGGTTCGGGGGCCGACGATCACTCGAAACCCACCAGCAATACCGGAAGAAAGGGTTTCTGTTTTAATTACAACAGAGGAAAATGTACGAGACCGCAGGGGTCGTGTAAATTCAAACATGAATGTAGTGGTTGTGGGTCGTCCCATCCTGAGGTCTCGTGCAGAGCCAGAACGGGTGATAACGGGGGGAGAGGAGGTGCCAAACAGGTCTAATATAGTCCGAGGGGCGCCTTTACCCACTCCCATTGATACCCTGGCAATGATCCCTTGGCTCAGTGATTACCCGGATCGTACTTCTGCTGGGGTGCTGCGAAACGGTTTTTCGTATGGTTTCCGCATCCCGGTAGGGGACTTTCAGGGTGTGGACAAGTGTAAAAACCAACTGTCCGTCCTGCAGCATACAACCGTAGTACAGGAAAAGATCCGAAAAGAGGTGACTCGAGGTCGGGTCGCTGGCCCGTTTAGTGTGCCCCCAGTCCAGAATTTTGTTTGTTCTCCCTTAGGGGTAGTCCCCAAGAAAGACCCTGGAGAGTTCCGACTAATTCATAACTTATCAGCTCCACGAGGTCTTTCCGTAAATGAGGCAATCGATCCAGAAGTGTGTTCGGTGCGGTACGCATCCTTCGATGAGGCCGTAGCCATGTTGAATCGCCTGGGGCCCGGGGCGCTGATGGCGAAGTCAGATATCGAGTCAGCGTTCCGATTGCTCCCGGTACACCCAGACGACCAGCGTCTCCTAGGTTTCATGTTTCAGGGTTGTTATTACATGGATAGGTGTATGCCAATGGGTTGTTCTATATCCTGTGCCTATTTCGAGAAATTCAGTTGTTTTCTACAATGGGTTTTCACAAAGAAAACGGGTTTCCAAGATGTAATGCACTACCTTGATGATTTCTTATTTCTGGGGGCAGCCGGGGGTCTTGAATGTGGCCGGGCCTTGGCCGAATTTTGTGTGTTGATGAAACAGTTAGGCGTGCCATTGGCGCCGGGTAAAACAGTGGGTCCTACGACTTGCCTCGAGTTTCTGGGGATCGAGTTGGACTCCATTGAGGGGTGTTTCCGTTTGCCAGCCGAGAAAGTGTTGAAGTTCAGGGCTGCGCTGCAACTGTGTATAAATGCATCAAAAGTTACGCTGCAACAATTACAGCAAGTGGTGGGACAGTTGAATTTTGCCCTGAGGGTGATACCAATGGCCCGCCCCTTTTCCCGTTCAATTGCCCAAGCGATGGTCGGCCTTAAAGAAGGCCATCATCGCACGAGACTATCGGCCGAGATCCGCCAGGACATGCGTATTTGGTTAGCATTCTTGGCGGATTTCAATGGTAGGATCGTCTGGAACAAACCAGCCATGTCTTCTGAGGAGCTGGGGCTATGGACAGATTCGGCGGGAAGCATAGGTTTTGGCGCCATTTTCGGCACAAAATGGTCGGCACAAAGATGGCCGACTTGGTGGCATGAGAAGGGTCTGACGAGTAATATTGCTTTCCTCGAACTGTTTCCCATCTTGGTGGCCTTGAGAACATGGCCCGATGGGTTCAAAAATCACTCGGTCATATTTTGGTCGGACAATATGACTGTGGTCGAGTGCATCAATAGTCAGGCAGCACGTTGTAAACTGATCTTAAGACTGCTTAAAGAAATTGTTTTACTATGTATGCAATTGAACGTGCTATTCAGAGCAAAACACGTGCCAGGGGTGATGAATCAGGCAGCTGACGCACTGTCTCGTTTTCAAATGCAGGCTTTTTCGGGTTTCCTTCCCTCAGCGGACCCGGAGCCGGCACCCTTTATCGAAGCTCTCTGGTCTCTCGGTGCCCCGAACTTCGTCACCTCGTGGGAGAGAGTCTAGCACCAAGGACGAGGAAGGCATATGAAGGGGCGTTTCGGGCCTATTTAGCCTTTTTGGGGTGTGATAGAGAGCGACTTTGGGGTCATGAGGAATGGGTGGTGAATTTCCTGATGTCCTTACGTAGGGCTGGGAAATCGGTGGCTACGGCCCAGAGGCATCGTGCTGCCATTTCCTTTGTTGCCAGAGCACACGCTATCCAGGACCCAACAGCGTCCTTCGTTGTACAGAAAGCGCTGCGTGGGTGGCAACGCCTTGAGGGTCACAGAGTAGATGAAAGGCGCCCGATAGGTTTGGATAGATTGTCCCAGTTGTTGGCTACACTTCCTGCCACATGTTCATCTCAGTTTGAGGCAGTGCTGTTCCGAGCCGCGTTTACGCTTGCATTTCACGGAGCAATGCGGGTAGGTGAACTAGTTGCAAGGAACAAACTGGATGTGGCGGGGGGTTTGTGCCGGGAACACGTTCAGATCAGGGGAGAAACAATGACTGTCTCCTTTGTAAGGTCTAAGACTGACCAGGATGGGATGGGTGACTGCGTCATCATACGCAGGATTCCTGGGTCCTCCATATGTCCGGTAAAGTGTTTAGAGGATTACCTAGCACGAAGGGTGGCATCATGGGGGGGGACTTTGTTAAGACACGCGGACGCCACCCCACTGACGAAATTTCAGTTTCAGCGGGTGCTTGCGATGTCAGTTGCCGCTGCGGGCTTGAACCCGGGCGAATTTGGGACCCATTCCTTTCGGATAGGGGCTGCTACCGAAGCTACAGCCAGGGGTCTTAATGTTGAGCAAGTGAAACGAATGGGGCGTTGGTCCTCCAATTGTTATAAAAGATATGTGCGGTTGCACATGTTGTGAAGCTGTAATTATGTACTCTGTACTCACGCTTCTTGTTTTTGTTTGGTTTCAGTTACGCAAGCCTACGAGGCGGGGCGGACTATGCAGTCGACCTTACACCGGGCCAGCGGTCAGACATCACCGGCTGTGAAAAAGGAGGTGTGGGTCGTGGGCCACTCATACGTGAGGCGTGCCGCAGACGTATTCAAAGCAGGTGACATGATTCACGTAGCTGGGGAATACGGGTACAGGATGTCCTTCTACGGAAGGGGCGGTCTCTGTATTGACCAGTTTCAAACATTTTTTGAGGGTTTGTTAGGGCGGACAAGGTCACCGCCGTCTATAGTTATAGTGCATGTTGGGGGCAATGATTTGGTCACCATCGGTAGACGACTACTCCTGGAGGCAATGCTTTCCACTGTAAGCTGGTTGGCGAGGAGAGTTCCGGGGTGCACGATTGCATGGTCCCATTTGATTCCACGAAAGGTGTGGCGGGGGGCTATCTCTATACCTGCTTTGAATCACTCTGTTAGAAAGCTTAACAATAAAGTGAGTAGGTTGTTCCGTTCCAGGACATTGCATTCTATTTCTCATAGCTGTATTAATGATGACAGGATGTATTCGGGGGATGGTGTGCATCTGTCTTGGGAGGGGAATGAGTTGTTCTTAGGAGACTTCTTAGCATGGTTGAAATCTTTGAAACATGACCTTTAGGTAGGAGTTTTGTGGGGGGTCCGGATAGCCGGTCAACTATCCGGCCTGTGGCGGTAAGGTCATGATCGGTGAGCACTAATTGGAAGATCCCTATGAGTGGGCGTCACCCAACACGGATGGGAGCGCTCGGGGGAGGTGGCCTTTGGCCCCTCAACGGGGAGGCGCTCCCTTCTAAGGATGGGTCGCCGGAAGAAGAGGAAAGGCGGTCAAGGCCCCTTCCTGTGTAGGAGGGGTTACAGCCCCCTCCTGGGGAATTTCCCGGGGCCAGTGACATCTGCGACGGCAGATGCGGTAAGTTGTGTGGGGTTGGGGGGAGGTCTACGATACCTTCTAGATACCTCACACGAGTCTTCGAACGACCTTTAACTGGCGTCGAGTTGATAAGTGCCCCCGTCAAGACAAGGGAAATTGTAGTAGTTGCACGTGAGTACGCCTCAGTGCTGTCGCCCCTCCCAAGTGGGGGGGGTATGTCTGGTTAGGGATCTTGACACCGGTTACGACCTTGCCCTTGGCCCTTAAACGTTAGGATGTACAATTTCAATATTTCAAGTAAATGTTTTGTAGGATGTTAGATCGGCTAGGAGAACCTCTGTATTAGAGAATCTGTTAAGGTTAGCCAAATATCGCAGTGTGGTATGAAATTGTACATTAATGTTTAAATGTTCTAATTTTTTGTTTTTAATAAATACGGCCGGGAGGGTCACTCCCTCCCACTTCCAAAAACTTCAAGAACCGTTTCCGGTTTCCCTCATTTGGGGATTGTGTTGAGAGGGGGTGGCGGGTATCTCAGCCATATGGAAAGGGGCGACCACTCGGTCCCCCCCGAACGTATGGCAGAGTGCCTCGATCCCCCCGGGAAGACATTTTTGGGCGGGAGGCGCGTCTCGGCTGGTATGCCCGAAGCGGCGTAGCCGGGGCGCGCTTTTTCCCGCCCTTGAGTGGGCTGGCCTAGACACGGACGCCGCCGGCCACGCCCTCGGGGCAGGCAGGGGCGGGTTTACGCCCGCCCTGAAGATGGATAAAAAGAGACGCAAGACCAGAAGACATCCTCTTGTTCCTGTGCTCTGAAGCTGCACCTCCCCGCTGCACGTGAGCACGAGACGGAACGAAGAGCCAATTTTGACCCACCCACCAGCCCCTGAGGACAGCTAGTTGTTTTAATAAAGTTGATCAGTTATTCTATTTCATTTTCAGGTTGTTTTGGTGTTATGTTGATATTTAATGTGTAATAAAGATTGGTATAATGTTACAAGTTGGTGATTAAAGAATGTCGGATTTAAAGTCCATTTAGACACAGGTTTTTCGGTCATAGTGGCCAATGTAGTTTCGTTTAGTTAGCATTTGTCGTATTTATTTCGGTCAGGCGGTAGGCGGTAAGGTCATGATCGGTGAGCACTAATTGGAAGATCCCTATGAGTGGGCGTCACCCAACACGGATGGGAGCGCTCGGGGGAGGTGGCCTTTGGCCCCTCAACGGGGAGGCGGTCCCTTCTAAGGATGGGTCGCCGGAAGAAGAGGAAAGGCGGTCAAGGCCCCTTCCTGTGTAGGAGGGGTTACAGCCCCCTCCTGGGGAATTTCCCGGGGCCAGTGACATCTGCGACGGCAGATGCGGTAAGTTGTGTGGGGTTGGGGGGAGGTCTACGATACCTTCTAGATACCTCACACGAGTCTTCGAACGACCTTTAACTGGCGTCGAGTTGATAAGTGCCCCCGTCAAGACAAGGGAAATTGTAGTAGTTGCACGTGAGTACGCCTCAGTGCTGTCGCCCCTCCCAAGTGGGGGGGGTATGTCTGGTTAGGGATCTTGACACCGGTTACGACCTTGCCGTTGGCCCTTAAACGTTAGGATGTACAATTTCAATATTTCAAGTAAATGTTTTGTAGGATGTTAGATCGGCTAGGAGAACCTCTGTATTAGAGAATCTGTTAAGGTTAGCCAAACATCGCAGTGTGGTATGAAATTGTACATTAATGTTTAAATGTTCTAATTTTTTGTTTTTAATAAATACGGCCGGGAGGGTCACTCCCTCCCACTTCCAAAAACATCAAGAACCGTTTCCGGTTTCCCTCATTTGGGGATTGTGTTGAGAGGGGGTGGCGGGTATCTCAGCCATATAACAGGGAAGTGGAAAGGGGCAGAGTGTAGAGGGTTGAAATACTCTTGCTTTTTTACTTCATTGTATCATCTTGTATTTTTATTCTGTTTGCTTTCTTTACAAGCAATTGTTTCAACAGAGCCTCTCACTGTGCAATTGTTCTTAGCAGATATAATTGGCTGCCCTGCAACGGAGTCAGAAGAAACTCCAATGCCAGATCTGGTGGTTCAGTCAACTAAGAAACCTATTACTCATCCCATGTTTAAATCCAAGCGGATCGGCTCTGCCTTTCTTTCTTCTGATGTTAACAAAATGAGTACTATTGAGCTGGATAGCAATAGACGTGTTACTTCACAGCAGGATACACCAAGGAGTGAACATGTGCTTTAGAAATACATGTTACTTCATGGCGATAAAGAACATTTACCTGTTTCTTGTTAGATACTCTATGGGACGTATTTACGAAGCGGAGTTGCATCACTCTTGCAGCAGCACTCAAGGTGATATAAGAGTGATGCAAGCCCTAAATGAGATTTATGCGTGGCCCTGAGTGGCTCCATAAATCTGGCTGTGCTGCCTTACTCTGAGCTAGGGAGGTGTCCCATGGGTGTTGCGTGGGTGTTCCCATGGTTTTTAACACATTCCCAGAATTACCAGAACTGGTAAACCTGGGAATACACCATAAAGATACGCCTTCGCAGAGAGACGTAACAAGGAGAAATACCTTTATTTCTCCTTCTTGCTTCCTCTTTCTTTGTGTGCAGCACACATAGAAAGAGCAATTTGCCTCTCTGGATTGTTTTGTTTGCAGGAAGGTGCCCTCCTTGCACAAAAACAATCCTGCATTCAACACAGGCACCCTTGCACCATGGTGCAAGGGTGCCTGCATTGGTGCTTGGCAGCCAAAAGGGTGCCAGTGCAAGGAAAAGGCAGGAATGAGCCGTATTGCCTTAAACACAGCTTATTCTGGCTCTTTCCCTATCAAGCACTGCAGCGCAGCAAGGTGACTTGCAGTGCAGCTTGCTTTTCTTGAAATTTCCTTAAATCTGCCCCTATGTGAGATTTGATGGTGGGTGGAGTCCAAAGTGTTGACCATATGTGTACGCATGGAAAATAAGTGCATCTCCCTTGTCTTTTCATAGATACAAGTTTCGAAAATCCACCTGCTGTCTCCTCTCAACTAATGTAAGTGTGGTCTGTTAGGAATCCATTCCTGCTGGTTTTATGCTAGTGTTATCATAACCTTAGTAATTACCTCTGCTAAGCTACTACATGAAAATAGTGATACCTTTTTTTGTAATTGCAAGGCTGTTTCAATCTCAGAACACAGCGCAGGAAATATGAGACAATTGCGTAAAGATCATCATCCTTTGTTATCCATATTATTTTATTCCAGTAAATCTACTGAGTGCCTGAAGTAAAAAAAAAAAAGCATGAGCTCAGTATATTTAGACCGTTCACATTAATAATACGGACAGGTATTTTAGCACTTTATATTCTTACAATTTAAAAGTCTAAAAGGGAGTAAAGTCAGAGAAAAGAAGTTGGAAGTGAATGAGGTCAAATCACGCTTTCAGGCAAAGGTGCCTTTCAGGAGAATCATTGATTTGTGTCCTCTTTTCTGCGCTGCTTTCAATTAAAATGTCAAGGTTTTTTGTTCGGCACGGGCCCTTTGAATTGTGATAGTGTATTCAAGTCTTTTGTAACTGTTCCCTTCTTTAGAAGAAAACGAATTACTTTCCGAGCTCTGAACAAGAACTTCGATTTTAAGTTGCTGATGTAAGTCTTCTGTGATAAACAGACATTTTTTTTCTTACAAATTTTCAGCTCTTCTATCATTTTTAGCACTAGTCAGTTTTCCAAGTGAATAATATAAACAAGAAATGATCATAAGTTTCTTGATTTCATATTTTTTTTAAGCAGAAAAATGAAACGTGAAAATATATTCGGAAAAAATAAATGAACACGAAGCTTCACAATTAAACTATTTTAAGGATGAAAAACAACTTCTGAAAAAGAAACTGTAAAGGCATCATGTTAAAGTACTTATTTATTGACTTCTCGGTTGTAGAAAGCTCCAACTGTCTTGTGTTTTTGTTAAGTGCAAGCTTCTATAGGGCCTTGGACTTTAGGCACTTTGAACATCGAATGCAAAATGCAAGAGAAGAAAACATTTTCTAGCAGATGAGATTTGTAACAGAAACCTAAGTAAGAGTATAGTAAGATAGTTGTCAAAATACCTTCCACACTCACATACACTCTTAACTTAATAGGAAAAAAATGGTAGTTGTATTGTGTGCAATCCCTTAACAAATGTTTCTCTTTTAGGAAACAGTTAAACAAAGATTGTTCCCCGGTATGATACTTATGATGCTCAAACTATCTAAAGAGCTATCTCCCTCTCATTCACTATCATTCAACCTGTATTAGGCAACACAATCACACTCAGAGGTCCCTGTATTTGCTCCCCGCTTGATAGAAAGTAGAACCTAAAAAGAGGTATATGTTTGCACAGAATTTACAAAATGTAACCTGACAATGTATTTTGCGTTTACAATCTTATTTATTAAAAAACGGTATTGAATTCCATCTTTAACTCATGAAAACAGTCAATGTGGAATCTATTTGTCTTGCATAATCCAATACTGATATGTCACAATCAAAACACAATTTCCGAAATGCAATTAAAAACACAATTTTATATGTCCAAGCTCAAAACCCAAAGAGGGATTTTTCGTGTGTTGCTGCGTTTCGGTGGATCCTGCCTTTTATGCACTACCTTCCTCAGGACAATTGATTAAAAACACAGTATATTCTTGAAAAAAAAGTATATCATCTCTGCATGAAGTCTTGGGAAGTGGTAATCTACTTGATAGTTTTTTCCTGCTCTACTGAGAGTCAATCTCAGGTTTTTCAGGCACTTCTGATATACACATCTGGCATAGTTTATTTTGTCCTAAATTTGAAATATTTGGCTATTGCCACGTGTTTTCTTGCTCTTAGCACCAGATACTTAGTTTACTGGTGACTGGAATTTTTCATCACCCTCCTTATTCTTGTAGGATTATTCAATTTTCCTGGGATGTTACTCTCTTAGGTATATTTCTCGTAGCCTCACGTAGCGACAGGGATACGGATTGATATATACTTTTTTCAAGAATATACTGTGTTTTTAATCAATTGTCCTGAGGAAGGTGGTGCATAAATGGCAGGATCCACAGAAACGAGTCGACACACGAAAAATCCCTCTTTGGGTTTTGAGCTTGGACATATATATAAAATTGTGTTTTTAGTTGCATTTCAGAAATTGTGTTTTGATTGTGTGACATACCAGTGTTGGATTATGCAAGACAAATAGATTCCACATTGACTGTTTTCATGAGTTAAGGATGAAATTCAATACCGGTTTTTAATAAATAAGATTGTAAACGCAATATACATTGTCAGGTTAAATTTTGTATATTCTGTGCAAACATATACCTCTTTTTAGGTTCTACTTTCTATCAAGCGGGGAGCAAATACAGGGTCCTCTGAGTGTAATCGTGTTATCTAATGCAGGTTGAATGATAGTAAATGAGAGGGAGACAGCTCTTTAGATAGTTTGAGCATCATAAGTATCATACCGGGGGACTAATCTTTGTTTCACTGTTGATTTACCCAGTTCCCCTGCGGGTTAAAGGGTCACTCTCTTTTCATTAAATTATATTCTCCTTTAGGAAAGACACACATTTTAAAACATGTTTAAATGTCATGATAGATTAAAAGATTTTCAAAAAACCAAAATGAAGCTAATATATATCCAGTTGTACCCAGAAAATTTGATTCCTTTGATTTCAGCATGGTGGGTGTTCTCTGACATAATCTGCAAGACAAAAAAAAATGTCCTACAATTTTTTGAATGATGAGCACTAGAATTAGTAGGTTTCACAGCTGACTTCCTGCCTGTCCAACTAGTCACTAATGATGTACTACAAGACTGAATCAGTGATGCTACTGGACAAATACTACAGGCCTTATTTACGAAAAATGACGCATCGCTTCATGAAAACAGCTTGCGTTACTTTTCATTGTGCCCTCCTTGCAACATGATGGGTGCGCCATATTTACTGTAAGAATCATCATGTCGCAAGAGATAACAGGTACGTCAGTTTTACTGAGATATCTGTTGGCGCAAAAATGACACATTGCTCGCATCCAGTCTAGTTGCAGTTCTTGATAGATGGCACAGCAGACGTAACACAATATGATGTATTGCCTTGGATCGTAGCAACTCACAGCCCCACAACAAGGACAAAATTAAAAATTTTCAGCCGGACAAACCTGGTCATGTATCTGGCACGTGATCAATCAGGGCCGGCCTGAACTTGGGAGTTTGTGTCGGTCCGGTGCAAACAGATGCCACTGTTGGCGCTTTGTGCCTGTTAGTGTTATTTTACCTTAAAATTTAAAACATCATAACTCCTGTTCTACTAATTGGATGTGTGTTGTTAGGTGCCATTTTATTTATTACAATATTCTATATATTACTAAATTAACTTGGGATTTTCCTTACACTGGGTTTTCACTTAATTGTAGTGCTGAATACATACTTTACATACTGCCACTAAGTCAATATTGACTGCTTACCAGGTACCAGAGGGTTAAACATAGGTTTATTTAGTAACTTTGTGGTTCACCCTGACAAGGACTTTGATTATTATTTACAGTGCACCCCCTGCTAACCAATAATACAGTTTCTTACATACTTCCTGTGTCTTTATTGTAAATCGTTCCCAGAAAACCCTGTGTTGTGGATCTTTTAATATCTTGGGATAGCAGTGTCTTAGAAATGAGGGTCTCTGGTTGGCAATCGTTTGCACAGTTGTCCAAGTAGGGACCCTTCTTCCTAGTTAGAAAAAAAAGTAATCTTTATCTAAACCAAACAAGACCAAAACGACAAAAAACCACGATACAGTAATAAAATATGACTACCAAGTGGTAGAAATAGTTCTGTTTAAAGCAGATTACAGGTGCAACACTTTTCACACAGTGGCGGGCGCATCCTGCATTTTTAACATTGTGGCGGGCGGTGCTCTCAGCACCACCCGCCACAATGCTAAAAATGCATGTATGCATTTGTATACACAAAGCAGCAGGCACCGCGTGGTGCCTGCTGCATTGCGTATGGAAATGCAGGGGGTACCACAGGTACCCCCCATGTGCACCCCCCACCTCGCCGTCACCATGGGGGCCCGCAGGGGGGCCCCCGAAGTGAAGACTGCCTGCCTTTCCGTGTCATTGACGCCTCGGAAAGGCATCTTTTTTGGCCCATGCTAATATGGCTGGGGGTGGTCTGATAGACACCGCCACCATATTAAACCTTTTCCGCACAGGGCGGAAAAGCAGCGGACAGTCTTTCCGTCCACCGCGGTCCCACTGCCATAGTAATATGGCGGGGGGAAATGGGAGGCGGGCGGGTGAGGATGTCATGGCAGTGGCGATCAGCCAGACATCCTAATGGGCCCCTAAGTATTTTGAATGCGTCACACACAAACATAAAGGGTCTCAGGGAAGGTGATGCATCGGTTCCTTGCTTCGGGGGAGGTGATGCTTCAATTCCTTACTGCTGGCCAGGGGAGGTGATGTGTTGGTTTCTTACTGCATGGTGAGGTGATGCATCGTTTTTTTCACGCGTCCCTAAATGATGCAACAGTTCTGGTGCCTCGATGTGATGCGTGACGACCTGGGATGATGCCTGGGTTCTTAGCAGCTGCACAGCAGGGCTTGCGTCGGAATCAATGCAGTGATCTTGAACTTCGGAGATCGGTGCACCCGATGCGGCATGCACTGATTTCGCGAGCCGTGGGAAGACGCTCCGTCAGTTTCTTCAGCGATGCATCGGAAACAAGTACAGATGCATTGCACTTCTCATTGTTGCATTGCTTTTCCAGCTCGGATCAGCCACAACAACCTCCAGAGGCCCAGAACAGCTACAAGAACCTCTTGGCAGGTCAGAACTCCTAGCAAGGAAGTTCAGGGTGGCTGGGAGTGAAGACTTTGTACCCCTGACACTTCAGAACAGGAGGCAAGCTCTTCTTCAAGCCCTTGGAGATCTTCCTCAAGCAGGGGACACAGCACACAGCAAAGTCCTCTTACCTTTCCTTGGCAAAAAGCAGACACTGCAGGCCAACCCCACACAGCAAACAACACAGGGGCAGTATTCCTCCTCAGTTTCTCCAGCTCTTCTCATTGGCAAAGGTTCCTCTTGATTCCCAGAAGTGATCTAAAGTCTAGGGTCAGGGCCCCTCTTTTTATAATACAAAAACCTTTGTTCTCTGAAGGCAGAGAGTGTCTTTTCCCAACCATAATCTGTTCTATCGTCTCCAGTGCAGCTTCTGGAGGTGGAGACAGCATTGTCCTAGGCTGCCCAGGCCTATTCAGGTGTGAAAGAAACCTCCTCTCCCACTCTGAATGCAGCCCAGGTCTACTCAGCCCAGCCCTGACTCATCTTGGAAAGGCAGAAGACACCTCAACCCCCTAGTGGCTGTCAAAAAAGACTGCACATCACCAGCCCCTGTCACTCCAAAGCCAGACAGTCAGTACACAACATAGCAGAGGCACACTGGATGGTTAGGCAAGAAAATACCTACGTTCTAAAAGTGGTATTTTCAAACCCAGAATGTAAAAATCACCCTCACTAAAAGATGCATCTTTAAATTTTTAGTTCAGGCATATCAAACTTTATTTTCCTATCTTGTTCCCATGGGAAGTAATGCTTATAAGATATTATGAGCAAACTCCCCATTCTATCCTATGGGACAGATAGCCTTACAATAGGAAAAAATAAATTGGCAGTATTTCACTTTCAGGACATGCCACACACATCAGGGCATGTCCTACCTTTTACATAAAATGCACCCTGCCCACAGGGGTAGCTTGGGCCTACCTTATAGGTGCACTTGCCAGTTCGACATGGCTGTACTAGACTGCACACTGGCACCACAATGGCAGGCCTGAGACCTTATTGCAAGACTGCTTGTGTAGGTGGCACAATCAGTGCTGCAAGCCTACTAGTTGCATTTGATTCACAGACCCTGGGCACACACGGTGCACTGTACTAGGGACTTAACAGTAAACCAAATAAACCAATCATGGAAATATCCACCAATAACAACAATTGACAAAGGGAGCACTTGCACCTTGGCACAGAACAGCAGTGGCAAAGTGCCCAAAGCATCTAGACCAGCAAAACGAAATCCAACACACAGCAAAAACACAGAAGGCAAAGGCAAAAATATAGGGGAAACCCACGTCAATGATGCCAGGTCTAACAGAATGCCTTTGTAATGAGCTGTTTGTCGACATCCCGGAATTAATGTAGGAAAAATAGGAAACACACCTGTAAAAACAACTCAGCCAAGTTCTGGCTGAGTCCAGTCGGACTGTTGTGGCACAGGAGACAACTTAGCTGTATAAGTAAGCCACCAGTGAAGGCGCACCTCCTAGTATCATCATATTTACTATAAATATGCTACTCTGAGAGTCCCTCTCTGACCTTTTCTGTTGTTTATCTGTGATCCCTGACATCCATTTCCAGGTTACATTTCAAGAGAGCTAGAGTTGGATGAGCAGTAGCTAACCTTTTCATACCTTATCTGCTAACAGACTGGTAGACTGAAAAAAAAACATTTAAGCAGGCTATTGCAACTGAGAACAGCTAATAAAGTCTATGCAGTGAAGTAACACTTTTAAGTCTGTCACTGCAGTGACATGCCAAACCCAGTGATTATGTGTCTCAACTTTTATATTATGCACCCTGGCCCTATGGCTCGAAGTTGCTACCAAAGGATGACTAAGTTAATGTTAAACATACGCTTTTTTATTTTTTTCATTGGTTTTAGTTAGAGAAGCATAAGCAAATGCAACCCATATACAGAAACAAATGAGTTATTTTCAGGTCATCCATATATCACATTACATATGTATGTCCAACTGCATTGATCACTAATTCACTTCTTAACTAATTACTTGATGATATTTCCGATTTCTATGAATGTGGCTATCCCATTAACAACATATTTATACGAAGACCTAACACCACTCAAGCCCATTCTTCCAATCCATTTGGCTGCCGGTGCCCAATTCAGGGTTCCCCGCTTTCTCACTTTCCGCCCCTTACATAGATATAAATTGCTCTCCGGATAACAAATGGACAGAAGTCTGGCTGGCCATTGGTCATAGGTAGAGGGTTCCAAGTTATGGCAGGCCCTGGCGGTGAATATATGATCCGCTGCCATAACCATAACCACAAAAATAAAGTATTGCTTCCCACTGTCCTTAACCAATCACTCATCTATGTCAAACATCATCAACCGTGGTGTTAAAAAGACCTGTATATTTTGGACTGACCTCAAATACTGACTGATTCCTAACTTAAAAGCCTTCAGCTTTACATGGTTACAGAACATGTGTGCTAAGTCTGCTTCATAACTTCCGCACCAGAGGCATATAGGCTCTGGTCTTTTCATCCATCTAGAGATTTTGTCTGGCCTATAGTAAAAATTAAAGAATGTTTTATAGTGTTGACTCTTCAAACCTGAAGATAATAGTATTTCCTGCCCCATCTCCAGCGACTCTGGAAAATGTGTCCCCTTCCCCGCTAGCCTCCTAATCCAGTTTCCCATTTGCTTATCCAGATCATCTAGAATTAAATCAAATAAAGCTTTATAAAATTGCCAACCCCCCCCCCTAGTTGCCCAGCAAAAGCAGAACCCATTTATGTCAAATCGTCCCTATCCATTTTCAACAAAACGTCCCTTATTTGTAAATACTTAAAATAATTCAGTTTTGTCCGCTCTGATTTTGATTGCAGTTCTTCATAGGAGTACATATGTTCCTGATTCAACAGATTCCCCGTCTCCCCACTCCAGCATTTTCCAGAAGAGCTTTTATCATGAAATACAGTTGGAAAAATTGATGAACTCCAGAGAAAAGTGTAATAATTACACTATACTATTTCCAAGTTCTGCTTTAAGTGTGCCCAGATTTTTATATGTAGCCTTAAATACCCTGAGGTTGACCTTCTTAAAGTAGCTTGGCTCAACATTCCTTAAGAAGCAAGCTTTAGCTTCGGCTCCCAATAACAAATGAATAATCAAAGGCGATCCCTCAAGCCCCTGATCTGTGCTCCACGATCCAGTTATTAAGACCACCATATGCTGTAATATTGCTTCCCCGTAATAGCACCTGAAATTAGGCATGGCCCAGCTGCATTTGGCCCTAGGGAGCATCAGATATTTTAAAGCTCTCCTCGTTCTTTTGTATTCCTGTATAAAACTACTGCAAATGGCCTCCATTTTCTTAAACCATTGCTGCTCTATTTCATGCAGGAGAGCCCTGACAAAATAATGAACCATTGGCAGTAACAGCATTTTAAATACATCACATCAGCCTATTAATGTAAGATGCATGTTATGAATCCGCGTCAAGTTCCTCACGCTTGAAGTCAACAAAGAAGGGAAGATCAGTTCCACAATACTCTCTACTCTGGCCGATATGTTCACACTCAGATATGTTGCAATATCAACTCTATACGCTCATCTTCTATTTGAATTAATTAGTTGCATATTATTTGGATTCTACTCTTATTTAGGTGATAACCCGCTATTGTTCATTATATACCCACCTCCCTTGTGGAGACTGCAGGATCCGGTGTTAGTAATGCGATGTCTTCAGCATACGCTAATATCATGTTTTTAATTCCATTCAACATAACAGGGTTAATTAAAATATTCTCCTCCAGCCTGCCTAACAGAGGATCAATATATAAAGGAAATAAGAGGGGTGAACATGGGCATCCCTGCCTTGTCCCTCTCGTAATCCAAGTCTTAGCTGCTTCCTGTCCCTTTATTTACCATCTAACCGTTGGTTCGGGATATAACACCTGAAGAGCAATATTTAAACTGGGACCCTTCCTCTGGAATACTGTCCATAAGTAATCAAAGACAATGTGACCAAAAGCTTTCTCTGCATCGACCAGGACCAAAGCCATAGGGACCTCAATTTGCCCAGCTGCGTTAAAGAGGTTAACATGATTGGTGGTCCCTCTGCCCGGGATGAGCCCATAACGCCTATGTAATTCTGATTATCACCCTGCCCAACCGTGTTGCGAATAACTTTGAATAAATCTTTGCATCACCGTTAATCAGTGAAATAGGCCTATATGACCCTGGATTCAATGAGGGCTTCCCCTTCTTAATGAATATCTCAATATTAGTCTCTGTCCATGAAGCTGGGGCTAAGGGCCCTTGCTGGGTTTCAATAAAAGTATTAGCCTGCCCCCCCCGCCAATACTGGATAAAAAACCTTATAAATTTCCATTGGAGTCTTATCTGGTTCTGTAGTCATGCTCATTGCTAGAGAGCAGAGTGCCAATTTAATTTCCTCTAAGGTAGTTGAAGCATTCAGAGTTGTCTTCCATGCTGTGCATAGCCCACCTCTTTTTTTATTATAGCTAAATACTGCTCGACATCTACAGAGGAAAAAAGCTGTTCACCCTGATAGAGAGTTTCATAATATTCCTTGAATGCTCTTACAATATCTTCCGGGCTACTAATCACCTGCCCTTTCTTATCCTTTGTAGAGCTGATGCCCCTATATGTCTCCTCTGGTGCGTACGCAATGCCAGGAGCCCTCCTACATTCTCACTGTATTTATAGCTCTACGCCGTCTGTGCTTGGTACTTCTATGATTCTCTTTGGCATAAAAGCTATTAATACTAGCTTTGACCACGCGGATCTTTTTTTCAGAATCCCCTGATCTTCCTGTCCTTTCTCTATTGCTTTGCAAGCAAAGCTTCAAGTTCACCTAACTCTTTATACAGAGCTCTCACTTTGTGAGTCTGTGTCCTCTGCGGTTATATGATGTTACAACGCATTCCGTTGCAACGCATGCCTTTTCCACGCATGCGTTACAACGGAATGCCATTACCACGCATATGGTTTACCACGAAAATGCCTTTACCACGCATAGTTTAACAACGTTTTTCGTTGTTTAACTATGCATGATATTGGCATTTTCATGTTAAAACGACTGCATGATTGATTATGTAGTTGAAATCTATACATTTTTTTTAATTATGCCTAACCTAGTAAATTATTATAATTAAAAAATGTACTTACATTTTCTTTCGACGGTATTCTCCTTCTTCTAACTCTTTAAGTGGCCTTTCTCTATTTTTGATGGAGTACGTAGACGCACGTACGTAATCACGTCTGTTAGGGAGGCTCTTTCCATGAAGGACAGAGGCACAGAAGAGCTTGTTTAATGTAAGTTTTCTTTTTTTTTTTATTTATCCCTCTCGTTTTTTGTTTTTTTGGGGGGAGACCCCCCAGCCCCCCCCCTTTTTTTCGACCTTTAACTCACATTCCTTTACTACGTCTTTCGTAGTAAAGGAATGCGTGGTAAAGGTTATAGTGGTAACCACGCATGCGTTGTAAAGCATGCGTGGTTAGTGCATTCGTGGAAACGGCTTCGTTGTAGTGGCTGTTTCCCGTCCTCTGCGTGTAAAGACTGAAACTTAAGGTCTCACCCCTAATTCCAGCTTTCAGTGAATCCCAGACTGCACATACAATGCACTCCCTCTTTTACTTTCCACGAAATCTATCAAACATCTATTCATTTCTGCAATATATTCTAAATTATAAAGCAGCCCCATGTTTGAGCCTGCGCTGCCGCTAAAATATCAGAGGATTATGATCCGACAATATCATGGGATGCTTCTCAATGCAAACCTCCTTGACTACTCAAGTTGAAACCAAAAAAATCTAGGTGAACAAATTTCTTGTAGGTATATGAGAAATAGGTATAGCCGGGGTCAGGTGAATTTAGCTTATTAACCCAGACATCCGCTAGTCCATAATCCATCGTAGGCTGCTGGACTAACCTATAAAACCTGGGTTTCTGGCCCACATATCTTCCGGACTTTAATAAACTCTGAGCGATGTCTATATGGATGTTGAGGTCCACACACAGAAAGAGAAGGTAGGCCCCGAACCCAGCTCCACATCCAAAAATTCCATAACTGCTGGCTCGTAAATAGGGCAAATAGTGTAACACGACCTCAAACCTGACATTCCACCAGAACCCATCTTCCTGACTTGTCCAAAAGTTTGCACTTTACCACACAGTAGGCTTTTTCAAATGCAAAACAAGGTTTATGTTTTAATGTGCTGCCTACAATTTTGGAAACAACCACTCAAGACTGCAACAGAAGTCCAAATGCAACGCTTTTAGGCACTCATGTAGGTGGTGTAAAAGAGCACTGCAGGTCACTTGTGACATCTGACGTTTAAACTACCTATGCTTTTCGTGTGCCATATTTCTATCTGGCCTTACGAAAAGGTCCGATAGGCCGAATGGAATGAACCACTGTTATCATGTTTTATGATGCAAAACACATGGGCTTGGAGGTGTTTAGCAGCCTCCTAATTATGAGAGTCAATCTGCCGAATCCAGTTCTAAACAAACAAACAAAAAATAATAATACTGGTAGAGCATAGAGATGGGTGAATTTCCCTACAGTGCCTACTTGTTTGTAAAGTTTCTTACGATTTCCTCATCTCTCTAAATATATGTTTATATATATACTCTTTGACACCGTTGCAAAAGTAATCAGAAGATTTGCCAGCTGCAAATTTGAATACCAAGAAGAAAATAAGCCAAGTGCCCATTTATTTTTAAGCATTCTGAGTACCCTACGTGAATTGATTATGTGTGAAAGAATATTTGTAATTGTAACTACATTTATATAGTGCTTACTACCTCTGACGAGGCGTTGTAGCGCTTTTTCGGCGAGTAGAAGTGCATGTGTAACACTTGTGTGAGGTAACGTAATTTAAAAGAAAAAAATATTTGGGATGATGGTTGAATTTAATCTGCAAGTGAAAATAAAAATGTTCTCAACAGAAGTGCACAGGCACACTGCGAGCTGAGATAACACAAGTAGAGAGAGATTTGCAGGTCACTGATTAATTTCCGTTTGTGACAAATGTGGATTTCTAGCACAAGGAGTTCTTTAAATTGTCTAGTCCCGTGCACTAAAAAGGTGGGCGAAACTGCAAGTCAATCAAAACATGAATTTGGAAGCAAAATAGTCTCCTGTGCTGTAAGCGAAAAGTGAAGAATGTATAAAGGAGCAAAGACGAGTAATGGAAGACTGGAGGAGTTAAAATATGTATGATTCAGGAGGAACTGCAGGTTCAGCAAGCCAGGGGCACAAGGCTATGAAAACATTCTATAAATTGACGAGGCTTCTAAACACACGGCGCGGGGAGCAGAACCTATTGAGAACAAGATTAACCTTGGGAAAATAAGAAAAACGTAATTTATTTTCCAAGTTTGACAAAATTCAAATTTATATACTTAAACTCAGTGGGCCTCATTTATGAAAAGTGACGCATCGCTGATTGATGCGCCACTTTTCATTGCACCCTCCTTGCGACACCAATGATGCGTCATATTTACAGTATGAAGCATCATGTCGCAAGGAGTTACAGATACGTCAGTATTTCTGACGTATCTGTAGGCGCAAAAGTGACGCATTGCTGGAGTGTGTCACAAAAGTGACACAACTCCAGTAATGTGTCCTTTCACATGGGGCAAGCCCCATGTGAAAGGGCTTGCGTCAGTCTTACGCCTGCTGTGAGGCAGGCGTAAGATTTTGACACATTTGAGTCCTAGAAGTGGCGCAGTGAAATCTCATTGACCCTTTCTTGCGTCAATACGCCCCCCCTTGCATAAATTATACCTGGCGCAGGTATAATGTGGCGCAGGGGTTTACAAAGTGACGCATCTACCTAGATGCGTCACTTTGTAAATATGGCGCAACAAGGCACATTTTTTACGCCAATGGTGTGCCACAAAAAGTGACACACCGGCGGTGTAAAAGTAACGCACAGCCTCATAAATGAGGCCCAATAAGTTTGCAGTTGATATTATGTATCTTCCTTCAAATATATTGTGTCAAATGTCTTTTCCAAAGTTAATGTTTCTCCATTCAAATCAATTTTTAGAACAGTAAATACAGCCAAGAAAACATTTTTGTTATGCTTACAATGCACCACTGGGTCTTATTTCGTTTTTTCCAATTGTGACACTTAGGGGCTGTTAGAACTGGGGGTCTCTAGTTTACAGAGGTAGGTACCATTGTCCAAATAGGGACCCTTGCTTCTAGTCAGGGTAAGGAGGAAACACTCTTTAGATAACCTCTGCTCACCCCCTTGGTAGCTTGGCACAAGCAATCAGGCTGATCCAAAAGCTATGTGTAACGTATTTGTACCAGCACTCACAGTAACTCAGTGAAAACACCACAAACTGACTCCACAACAGTTTAGAAAAATAAAGGTATTTAACCTAAACTACACAAGACCAAAGCGACAAAAATCCAACATACAGAGTTCAAGAATATGGTTGCGAAAGAGTTTTTAAAGTTGCGATAAATTAATCCACAGTTGCGTGAAAAGTTCACAGTTGCGTCACGTTTAGCCAACAGAACCTTTAAATGAGACAAAGTTCCAAAGCAGAAGATGGTGCGGTGGAAAACAAGCAATGCGTTGCTCCTGAGACCATGGGGAGGCATTGGCGACATTCCTGCTGCAGCAGCGGACGTGTTGCGACGAATCCGGTTTTTAGGGGGAGGAAGGCAATGACTTGTGTGGATTCCAGTGCGTAGGTTCCTTAGGAAGTTTGTTCTCGCAAAGGAACAATGCGATAATCTGTAGGGGCTGCGACAATCTCCGAGGCAACAATGCGTGATCCAGCAGCGATCTTCATCATGCAATGGCTCTGCGACGATGTTCGCAGCGACGTGATGCGATCTGCAAGCAGGCGGTGCGGCGATCTCCCCCAGCGTTGACAGGCTCTGCGACGATGCTCGCAGTGATGGTGATCTTCCCGCAAATGAAGGATGCAGCATCTCCGGCAGCGGCAACAGGCGCTGCGACGATCTCGGCCTACATAGCGGCGGGAAGTTTCTTGCGCTGTCGAGGATGCGCTCCACAAGTGAGCAATGCAATAACTTTTCTGTAGCAAAGTCTCTCAAATCTTGGTTTCCAGCTTCCCAGCACAGGTACAACTTCCAGAGGCACCACAACTAGCCCAAGCACTCTAGGAAGGACAAAGCTCTCTCAGCAGAGCTCAGGAAAGCTGGGGTGAAGTTCTTTTGTACCTGGGACTTCAAAACAGGGAGCCAGCTCACAACAGGCCTTTGGAGATTCCTTCAAGTAAGGGGACAAAGCAACAACAAAGTCCTTCCCCTCACCTAGGCAGCAAAGCAACTGCAGGTCAGTCCAGCATCACACAGCAGGGCAGTCCTTCTTCTTCAGTCTTCCAGCTTTCTCCTTGGCAGAGGTTCCTTCTTGTTTCCAGGTCGATCTAATTTTCTGTAGTCAGGGGTCCTGTTCTTATACCCCTAAAAGTCTTTGATCCCTTTGTGCAGGAGGGCTCTGAGCCCGGTCTGAACCAGTTCTGGGTGTTCCTTGAGCTCTTTGTTTTCCTGGCCTCTCCTTTCCTTTCAGGGAGAGGGGCAGGGTCTTCAGCCGCCCAGCAAGAGGTGGAGCCGGCATTGTGGAAGGCAGGCACAGCCCTATTCAGGCCCAGGTGCTACCCCCCCCCCACCGCTCAAGATGCAGATGTAGTCATTCAGCCTAGGGCTGACCCAGCCAGCCTCCTGATGGCTCCCAGCCCCTGTCACTCATCCAATTCACTAACAGGCCAAGGCACATAGAAGGGTCAGACAAGAGAACAGCAACTTTTCTAAAAGTGCTGTTCTCAAACACAGGATTTAAAAACAACCTTTCCTAAAAGATGTGTTAATAAATTCTGAGTTCAGGGATACCAGACTTTTATGTCCTCTCTTGCTCGTATGGGAAGATATGCTGGTAGCCACTGTAGCCAGCATCCCCCATGATAGCCTATGGGGCAAGATAGCCCTACAGTAGTGAAAAACGAAAATGGTGGTAATTCACTACCAGAGCATGTCACCTGCACAAGTACATGCTCTACCTTTCACATACACTGCACCCTACCCAATGGGGTACCTTGGGTCTTCCATAGGGGTAACCACTGTGCACAGAAAGGGAAGGGTTAGGCCTGGCCAGTGGCGACACTGACCAGGAGTACATGGCAGTTCACAGACTGCCCACAGGCACTGCGGTGGCAGGCCTGAGACGCCATTTTAGGGCTACTCATGTGGGTGGCACAATCAGTGCTGCAGGCCCACTAGTAGCATTTGTTATTACCAGCCCTGGCACACTCAGTGCACTTTACTAGGGACTTTTTGGTGACACAAATGTGCCAATCATGAATAACCAATCACAATATCATTTTACACAGGGAGCACTTGCACTTTGACACTGAACAGTAGTAGCAAAGTGCCCAAAGCATCTAAACCAGCAAAAACGAAATCCAGTACAGCATCAAAAATACAGGAGGCAGAGACAAAAAGATAGGGGGAAACCATGCCAAAGATGCCAGGTCTAACAGGGCCCGATTCCGATCTCGGTCGGAAGGGGACTGAATTGGGTTTGGCATTAGCGGATCCGATTCAGAGGCTGAATTTTCGTCCGAGTCATACACAGGTCCGGACGTCAAAGTACGATGCAAACAAGTGCGAAATCTCCATCTGAATTTTCTCCTGGTCCTAACCGCTCCGTACGACTTGGTCACAAGCAAACCGTGGCACACAATGGAGATTTTTTACGACCGAGCTAAAACGATGCTTGATTTGGACAGCCGGATCAAGTCGGAGCGTCACCACCACAGCAACACCACCTCCCTTCGGGACAACCTCGCGAACCTCGGACTCAAACAACTTGTCTCTACGCCCACCCACATCGCAGGTCACACACTCGACCCCATCTTCACCTCCAGCAAACATGTCTCCTTCAGTCACACCACTACCCTCCAGTGGACGGATCACAGCTGCGTACACTTTTTCTACAATAAAACCACCACTCACAACCGACCTCAACCTACTCTACGAAGAAACTGTAACAAAATCACCATCGACCAGATCTCCTCTTCGCTTCTTCAAAACCCACCTACCCACTCCTCAAACCCCGACCAAGCAGCATTTAACCTCACCCAATGGCTATCCAACAGCGCCGACATCCTAGCACCGCCGAAAAAACGTCAAATCAAACTTGGCAGCAAAAACGCCTCCTGGTTCAATGATGATCTTAAGAAATCCAAGAAACTCTGTCGCTCCCTGGAGAAGGCCTGGAAAAAAGACCCAAACACCAGCACCAGGGACGCCTTCAAAAACGCCACCCGCATACATGACCAACTGATCCGGACTGCCAAGAAAGCCGCATTCAAAGACCGACTAGACAACAACGCCCACAACAGCAAGGAACTATTCAACATCGTCAAAGAATTCACCAACCCCTCAGCCAACTCCAACAACATCACCCCCTCGCAAGCCCTCTGCGACTCCCTAGCCTCATTCTTCCACAACAAAATTGCAGACATCCACAACAGCTTCGACATCCAACCCGGAAACTATCCCACCCAATCTTCTGCCGTACCTGCACCCTCCTCGAACATCCTTAACAACTGGAACCCAATCTCCACCGAGGACACCATCCGCCTGATGAACTCCATCCACTCAGGATCCCCCACAGACCCATGTCCTCACCACATTTTCAACAAAGCAGACTCCATCATAGCACCACACCTCCGAGACGTCATCAACTGCTCCCTCAACTCCGCAACCTTCCCGGAAAGCTGGAAACATGCCGAACTCAGCGCCCTCCTGAAGAAACCCACAGCTGACCCCACCGAACTCAAAAATTACCGCCCTATCTCACTCCTTCCATTCCCGGCCAAAGTCATCGAAAAAGCGGACAACAACCAGCTAGCCGCATTCCTCGAAACCAACAAATCCCTCGACTCCTCACAATCCGGCTTCCGAGCCAAACACAGCACGGAGACCGCTCTCATCGCAGCAACAGACGACATTCGAACTCTACTAGACAACGGAGACACAGTCGCCCTCATCCTCCTCGACCTCTCCGCAGCCTTCGACACAGTCTGCCATAGCACTCTCCTACAGCGCCTCAATAACATCGGGGTCCAAGGAAAAGCACTGGAATGGATCACCTCATTCCTCACCGGAAGAACCCGGAGAGTCCGCCTCCCACCATTCAAGTCCGAGGCCACTGAAGTCATCTGCGGCGTACCCCAAGGTTCCTCACTCAGCCCCACCCTCTTCAACGTATACATGAGCCCCCTCGCAACAATCGCTCGCCAACACAACCTCAACATCATCTCCTATGCAGACGACACCCAACTGATCCTATCACTCACCAAAGACCCCAACACCGCCAAAACCAACCTACATGAAGGCATGAAAGAAGTAGCAGAGTGGATGAAGCACAGCCGTCTGAAACTGAACTCAGACAAAACAGAAGTCCTTATCTTAGGCACCTCCCCCTCCGTTTGGGACGACTCTGGGTGGCCAGAGGCCCTTGGAAAAGCACCCATCCCGACGGACCACGCACGAAACCTGGGCGTCATCCTGGACTCCTCTCTCTCGATGAACAGACAAGTCAACGCAGTCTCATCTTCATGCTTCAACATCCTCTGCATGCTCAAAAAAACATTTCGCTGGATCCCCACCGAAACCAGAAAGACAGTCACCCATGCACTGGTTACAAGTCCCCTGGACTACGGAAACACCCTATACGCCGGTATCACCGCAAAACTCCAGAAAAAACTCCAACGCATCCAGAACGCATCAGCCAGACTCATACTAGACATCCCAAGCAAAGACCATATCTCTAGCCACCTGAAAAACCTCCACTGGCTCAATAAGAGGATTACTTTCCGACTCCTAACCCACGCACACAAAGCACTCTACGAACTTGGACCCGAATGCCTCAACACACGACTTTCCTTCTACACCCCCCCTCGCCAGCTTCGATCTTCCAACCAAGCCCTTGCTACCATTCCTCGCATCAATAAATCCACCATGGGAGGTAGATCCTTCTCCTACCTCGCAGCTAAAACCTGGAACTCTCTCCCCACCCACCTACGTCTCACACAGAACCACCTAGCATTCAGAAAGCAACTTAAAACCTGGATATTCAACAAGTAACTCCCTTCCCCTCCTCAAGCACCTTGAGACCCTCTGGGTATGTAGCGCGCTATATAAATTTCTGACTTGACTTGACTTGACTCGCAATAGCTCCTGGAGTTGGACTTCGGGGTCCTCGTTGGAACCCCTGTCACCTGCAGCCTTACCACTCGGACACAGGGGGAGACCCGTGGGTCTATCCAACACAGGCATGTATGGTGTGGATGGCACCGACGTGTACCCACTGTAGTGGGGCGCACTTGTCCGCGACGTACCCATTCAGTCAGTGGGAGCCCATGTACGCGTCGGACGACTGGCTCCCATTGACTTCTATTAGAGTCCGACCGAACCGAGTCTGACAGCATAAGGCCGCATCGTACTCGCTCGCTCGGACTGCAGGAGTCCGGATCGGTCGGAAAACAACCCGGATCTGGCTCGGTCAGAGTGTTTTCGACCCAGATCGGAATCGGCTCCTTATTCTGGAGCTTGACAGTAGTGGTGAGTCTTCCTTGACCCTAGGTTATTCCTGACATTCACAAGTACAAAGTCAGAACTTTAGTTTAGTTAGTGGCCTTTGAGTACAAAGTCAAATGTGGTACTAAAATGAGTTCTCTAAAACTGCAGCAGAACTATTTAAATAGCCCAGACGTCCTATATAGAACTTGGACTCACATCAACAAAATATGAATGCTTTTTCCCTCTTCATAGCTACGCCATTATTCATTTCATTTGTTCACTCATATATGCTACACTTCAGGCTCAGAAAATCATCTCCAGGATGGAAAAATTCAAATTCATGTGCACACACAGTTAATTTCCCACTTTTGTGGACTGTAAGAACCTATAACATGTTAAGGTTATATAGTAGGTGTCATCATCAATAGAAATCCGTGGATATTGGAGTAACATTTTTGATGACAGAACAGACAGTATTCGCCCGTTGAGAACCATCTGAAAATAAGCAGGCTAGTAGTAGGTGGCACTATAATATAACCCCACTCCACATGTCACCACACTTGGCAAGCCTTAAAATGGATTTTACTTTCCTTCTTAGTGTCGAACAAATTCTGCTATGGCCATGTGACCCAGTAGCTGCCGGCACGGATTGGGACAGGCGGGGTGGGGCGGGATGGGGGGAGTGGGGGAAGTGTAACAGGAAAAAATACAAAGATAATAACCTCAAGCTATAATCATTATATTTGTTCTTTCTTTCACTGCTTTGCAGAAGTGAGGTGTAGCTCCTCGGATTTAGCAGAGGAGCCGTCACTGATGTGACCATATATTTTTTCCAGTAATTGTAAGCAGTTTTGCAGAATAGGTCAAGTAATCCCTCACAACTTCTAGAGTATGCAAACTGGTTTTCACTTGTGTAGCCTCCACATAACAATTGTATAGTGGTTTTACATGTGTAAGTGACAAAGACATTTTGAAATATATAAAGTAGAACTCCTGTAGTACTCTTTAATGTTTTATGTATTCATACATGCCTTTGGGACATATTCTCAAAACATCTACATTTAAGGGAAACTGTTGACTATTTAGTAAATATTCATATGCAATTAGTATAAATAACAAGCATTGGTAAATGCATTAGGTTTCGCCTATGGGTTTAATAATAAGTTAAGAGGAGTGGGAGTAGTGTATGAGTGTAGGGAGAATGGTGTGAGGGTTCTCTGTAGTGGTGTATGAATGAAGGTTGATAAGTCTTGAGTACGGGTTGAAAGTGCCTCAATGCTTAGTGATTGTTGTGTGTTTAGTGCAGAAAGATAATTGTGTGAGTGTACAGGATGAGAGGTGTGCAAGTATAGGATGAGCATTAGCCAATGCAATGGCTGAAAGTAATTTGTCTGCACAGAAACCCAGTATGTTCATTAATGTGCATTTTATGGACTACTATACACACACACACCCATACACGTGTTACCATCCTTGTGGGGACTATGTGTGAAAACCTGCCTTGTGGGGACTAACCTTTCCCAATGTTTTTAAAGCACATTAGTGACAGAAAAATGTTAAGAAAAAATTCATGAAACAGGATCCTGCTTCAAATTTGCAAATATATTGGTATTTAATCGTGCGCACAGCACCATCCTTGTGGGCACTTGAGCACGTGCTACCATATCTGTGAGTACCTACAGCTAGATTCACCAAAGAAAAATGGGCTCCCAAAGGGCCAGATTCTGAGAATCTGGCCCTTTGCGAGCGCAATTTTTGCATTTGGGAATCATCATCCCAAATGCAAAAATCGCTAATTGCAAAATCGCTAAATTGTGAGGAATTGCATTTAAGGAATCTCTATTTGAGATTCCTTAAATGCAATTTATTAACCATTTTTAAATTGCGAATTCGCTATTTATGGCCGCTATTTACCGCAAAGTCTGACTTTGTGGTAAATAGCGAAAACTTCTCTAAGTTGGATGTTACATACACACATGTCCTTTGGACATGTGTGTGCGCAACATGGACACCTTTGGACACCCCTGGCACCGTTGAAATCGCATTCTAGGCCCATAGGAATGAATGGGGAGTTATTCCTTATTTGCGATTAGCAATTTGCTAATTGCAAATAAGGAGGCTCTAGGAATCACAATTTTTTTTGCGATTTCTACATGAATCCCGATTTGCAAGTCCTTAATAGCGATTCCTTAATAATCGCTATTAAGGACTCGCAAATCGGGATATTGATGAATCTGGCTGCTAGTCTGGAACACTATTTGTGATTTAATACAGTTGAAGGCACATGGCTAAATGTTTATTTTATCAACAATATACACACACAACAGTATAATCTATTCATATATGAATTGCTGCATATATACTAGGGGTGTACATTAAAGACAGATCATGCTTAAAGATAGGCACTTCAAGTTGTATGTAACCTATTTATTAGTGTTAAAATCTTAGGAGATTCTGGAACTAACACATAAAGAAATTAACATATGGAACCAAGGAATATGGTCAAGTGGAACCCGGAGCTTCATTACCTGCTTACATTTTTGAAAAAATAGATGTTCAAGTCCCCACAGTAATAGTGAGTGAAGATCATTGTGTTTAAGTCTCCATAGAAATAGTGTGTACTTTCAACGACTAAATCCCATTATAAAGAGTATGACGCTAATGATGTTCAAGTCCACACAGACGTTGTGTGTAATTATAGGAATGCTCAAGTCCCCACAGAGATGGCATGTTATGATAAAGATGTTAAAGTTCCCACAGAGATGGTGTGTTATTATAGTGATTTTCAAGTCACCGCAAAGATAGTGTGTTATTATAGTGATGTTTAAGTCCCCACAGAGATAGTATGTTATCATAGCGATGTTTAAGTCCCCACAGAGATAGTGCATGAATGTGATTGTGTTTAACTCTTCATTAAAATAAGGCCCGATCCACAAAGGTAAACTTAGACAAAAAGTCTATCTTTACTACTTTCAGTATTCTTAAAGATAAATTTAGACCGAAAATATAACTTTACTACTTTTCAATATTCACAAAGCCTCATACAGAGAATGTGAAGCTGACTATGTTCAAGTCAAAGCAAACACAAGGAGATGATGGACCTTTGTCACTCACCCCCAGTCACAGATCTGGGTTGAATCCATCATCGTTCTTTAGCTCACTTCGCCACCCCAGTCCAGAACCAGCTATATACAAATCAGTCTTGACCCTGTGCCTCATGGGAACAGTTGAGCCTGAGCTGACAAGCCAGGTGTTCCCTGCACCAGAAACAAGCATCATGGGACTGGTTTTGGGGTAACACTCCCTCGTCAGCCAGGCTGGCTTGAATCCAGTGGCAAAGTGAGCAAGCGACCAATGTCTGAGCATACCATGCCAACTTAGGGTGAACAAAGCAAACAAGGAGATGATGGATGAGTGCTGAAACTATGCAGTCACTCACCCCCAGTCACAGATGTGGATTGTATCCATCATCGTTCATTAGCTCACTTTGCCACTCCAGGTCAGACCGAGCTATATGCAAATAAGTCTTGACCCTGTGCCTCATGACACACCCTGGTGCTTCAAGTCGAAACAAAGCTTGTGTTTAAATACAGGAATGCTCACATCCCCACAGAGATGTTACATTTTTATAGTGATGTTCAAGTCCCCAGAAAGATAGTGTTTTATAAAAAAAATGTCAATCCCCCACAAAGATAGTGTGTTATTATGGCGATGTTTTAGTCCCTACAGAGATAGTGCATGAAGATGTTTGTGTTTAAGTCCTCATTAAAAATTAAATTAGGGTCCGATTCACAAAGGTAAACTTAGTCAAAATTCTAACTTTTCGACTTTTCAGTTTCAACAATCTAAACTTAAACCAAAAGTCTAACTTTACTACTTTTCAATATTCACAAACCCCATACAGAGAATGCGAAACTGATGATGCTCCAGCCAAAAGAGAGCTTGGGTGTAATTACAGGAATATTCAAGTCCCCACAGAGATGATGTGCAACTATAGCATTACCATGGTTGCCAAAGAGAATGTGTTTGATTATAGACATGCCCAGGTCCCCAGAGAGATAGTGTGCGATTATTGAGATGTTGAGGTCCCCACAGAGAAAGTGGGTGATTATAGAGATGTTAAGGTTCCCACAGAGATAGTGTGTGATTATAGACGTGCCCAGGCCCCCACAGAGATAGTGTGTGAATATAGATATGCCCAGGTCCCCACAGAGATAGTGTGTGATTATTGAGATGTTGAGGTCCCCACAGAGATAGTGTGTGAATATAGGCATGCCCAGGTCCCCACAGAGATAGTGTGTGAATATAGGCATGCAAGGGTCCCCACAGAGATAGTGTGTGACTATAGTATTACCATGGGTGCCAAAGAGAATGTGTGTGATTACAGACATGCCCAGGTCCCCACAGAGATTGAGTATGATTAGAGACATGCCCAGGTGCCACAGCGATAGTCTGTGATTCATGGGATGCACAGAGATAGCACACAGAGATAGTGCATGATTATAGTCATGTACAAGTCCTCACAGAGATATTGTGTGATTACAGTGATGTTTAAGTCCCCACAGTGATAATGTGTGATTACAGTCATATTCAAGATAAGTATGGTGAAGAAACCATGCAGATCGTATTAGTCTAGTGGGTTATTAAATTAATGAATCCAATTGAGGGATATGTGTTTGAGCACTCTCTCACATGTTTGAATCCTTGTGCTACCGCTCAGCCTTTTTGTCTTCAAAGGTCTATATAATAAGTACTATTTACTTGGATAACAACAACATATAGTATTAAGCAACAAGATACCCTCAGTTGTGAATGTGCACTTTATATATGCACATGATATGATATGATGTGGTTATAGTGGTACTCAAGCCACCACTGGAAATAGACTGGAATGAGCCCATATCTATGACTCCCACTTCAAATGCAGCTTTAACTGATTTAAACTGTGTTCATCCAGGAAGTTTCACACTTTTTTAAAAGTACAAGTATCTGAGTTCTCATTTTCTTTTCTAGCCCCATCTTATCAACTCTACTCTCCATTAAGAAGATAAAACTGTATTTCTGATTGCAATAAACTCCCCATACTAATTCGTTCTGACACTTTAGGATTATTACAATAGAGAAATTTATTTAAGAACTGGCACATCTTTTATATTTTTCTGTCTATAATTCAAGACTGATATGATCCTCACATCACAAAGCTCTTCTTTATCATAAAGTATTCTGTCTACCTGCTCTTTGGGCTCTTTCTAGCTAACCAGGCTCACACTCTATGAATACCTGTATATATGTATATATATATATATTCACTGAAAAAACCATAGGTTTCACACCAGTTATAGTTAGGAATTAGCATTTAAAAAACCTATTAAATTCACTGAAAAAACCATAGGTTTCACACCAGTTATAGTTAGCTGGAAATTTTACTGATATAAAACCATTGAAATTCCCACGTTATAGTTAGTCGGACTCACTATAACTTGCGCGTGCAATGCACTGCTGATGACATCACATATTACATCACTCATGACATGGTCAGTGACATCACTCATGACACCATCCTTGTGACATAGTGACAGACCTCCTTTCACTATAATGTAACCCTTGAGACACATATTCAAAAATAGAAACTGAAATTTTTTAAAAAATGGAGATACCTATATCAGTTACAACAAGCAATTCAGTAATTCCACTATCTATATACACATCCACTCATTCACCAATAGTTCTATATAGTCACTCATACATATACTCACTCATCATATGAAGTGATACACCTATACATCCTGTTACACACCGACATTCATCCAAAAGTTACTCACACACATATTCACACGTGCAAATAAACTATTGGACATCCATTTATTTGAATATAGAGTTATACACACACTTCCACCTTACTTCTATTTAAAATTACACATATTTATTCTCTTAAACAATCACTTATAGAAACACATACTTATTTAAACAGGAACTCTTACAATCTCTTACTCTCACATATACTCACTTATATACATCAATATTCATATATACTAGATTAAAACATATGTAGTTACTGATAAAGACACTAGTGAGACAGTCATTCACTCACTAACAAACACATATAGACACTCATCCACCCATACAGTCCTGTACATATGTTGTCTTCAAAACACATACAAACAAAGAGTCAGTCACTCATGCATCTATGTGCTAAGTAATACCCCCACCAAACCATATAGACACTCATACTGATACTAATAAAAATATCTAATAACCCATATACATACACATGAGTGGATGTGTATTAGATGGTGATATTACTGAATTGGTTGTTGTAACTGGTATGGGTATATCCACTTTTTTGAAAATATTAGTTTCTATTTTTGAATATGTGTTTCATGGGTTACATTACACTGAAAGGAGGTCTGTCACTGTGTCACAAGGATGGTGTCATCAGTGATGTCATGAGTGATGTCACTGACCATGTCATGAGTGATGTAATATGTGATGTCATCAGCAGTGCATTGCACGCGCAAGTTATAGTGAGTCCGACTAACTATAACGTGGGAATTTCAATGGTTTTATATCAGTAAAATTTCCAGCTAACTATAACTGGTGTGAAACCTATGGTTTTTTCAGTGAATTTAATAGGTTTTTTAAATGCTAATTCCTAACTATAACTGGTGTGAAACCTATGGTTTTTTCAGTGAATTTCATAGGTTTTTTAAATGCTAATTCCTAACTATAACTGGTGTGAAACCTATGGTTTTTTCAGTGAATTTCATAGGTTTTTTAAATGCTAATTCCTTTGTATATCGAGTTTCTAACCTTTTTTTTTTTTACAATTTGCTGTTTTTTTTTAAGTATTCATTTTTTCTTATAATTTTTTTCTTTTGCGCTCTGGGTGCGCGCTCCGGGAAGCTTTCAGCTAAGCTCTCCTGTAAGCTTCTCCGAGAGCTCATCTGAAAGCGCACCCAGAGCGCAACTGTCGTTCGTGAAAAAAAAATATGAATGAAAAGTTAATAATAATGCAAAACATTTCGTACCATACAAATAAAATTAGTTTTTTTTAATATGGAAAATGATTATGCATTTCTATAAAAGATTGATGACGTCACTTCGGCGCGCAACGTAAGTGCCCTCGGAAGCGCATACGTGCGCGGCGCATAAACGCACGGAAAAGCGCCTACGATCGCGCCACGTTTGCGCCCCGGAAGCGCCTACGATCGCGCTGCGTAAACGCACCCGGAAGTGCTCCGGAGCGCGCAGCGTAAACGCGTCGGGTCATGTGACCCTCAAATAACACTTTTCATTGGTTGCTAACAGTTTTTTTTTACAATGAATGAAATCCCCACCCATTTCCTTCACTTCTTCTTTCACTTTTGTGACTGAAAGACCTGCCTTTTTTGCTGCTCCATATTCCTGGATTCATCATGGCTGCCAGACCATCCAGCAGTGAAGATGACTTCATTGATGAAGAGCCTCCTACCCCAAAGGTGAAGGAACATTTCATTTGGAAATTTTTTAAGTTTCCAGAAGGCCAGAAGAAGGTGAATGCACCAAAAGTAGAGTGCAGGATCTGCAAACAGGTCCTGTCACGGGGTAACCCCCAAAAAAAATACTCTTTTGGGAACTTTACGATGATCCGACATGTGGAGAGGAGGCACCCCCAGAATTTTGCCCGGGAAAGTGTCAGGGCTCTGGCACAGGAGGTTCCCAGAGATGGGGCCTCTACATCAACAGGAGGAGCAACTTCTTCTGGAAGAGACCAATCTCAGGGGCAGGTAGCCAACATCCAACCTGCATTCAACCATGGGCTCGTCAGATGCAGATACTGCAATCAACTCCTCACCTATGGGGAGCAAAGTGTCCAGCTCATGGTTCGGGCATTAGAGAACCATCACTGCCCTTCCCACCCCTAATTTTTTTCTTTTCTTTTTGCTCCTGTTGAGCAGTTTCTATTCCCTGTTTTTGTTCCTCTTCAGTTAAAAGAAGAAAACCAAAAGTTCTTTTCAGAACTACCTCCAATTCTCATCAAAGAGCTATAATCTTAAAAAATGAAGAGTAAGTGAAATATAGTGCATTGATAATTGAAAGGAGAATGAGTAAGAAAGAACAGAAAGGTATGAGAGGTGAAAGGAAGTGAAGTAGGAGGAATGAAAGAAGGTGAGTGTTAGAAAAGAAAGTTATGACACAGTGAATAAACTGGAGTATTTCTGACATATCTGTAAACACAAAAGTAACGCATTGCAGGAGTGCGTCACAAAAGTGACGCAACTCCAGTAATGTGTCCTTTCACATGGAAAAAGCACCATGTGAAAGGTTTGCTGTGAAGCAGGCGCAAGATTTTGGCGCAACTGCATCCTAAAAGTGACGCACTGCGTCATTATTACCAAGCTTTTTGCAAGGAACACCCCCTCTGCATGCATTATACCTGACACTATTTTTTAAAAAGTGACGCATCTAGGTACATGGGTCACTTTTTAAAACTCTGCGCCATATTGTATCTGCATCAGGTATATTGTATGCAGAGGGGCAATCCCGCGCAAAAAGCTTGGTAATAACAACGTACTGAAATCTATGAGATTTCCCTGCGTCACTTTTAGGATGCTATTGCGTCAAAATTTTGCGCCGGCCTCGCATCACTTTTATGTTTACACATATGTCAGAAATACTGACGTATCTGTAGCTCCTTGCAACATGATTCGTCATACATTAAATATGACACATCTGGAATGTCATAAGGACTGTGGACAGAAAAGTGACGCATCACACCAGCAGTGTAATAAAATGTGCCTCGTTGCACTATATTTAAAGGATGCAACAGCATCCTAAAAGTGACGCAGTGAAATCTCAAACATTTCACTGCGTCGCTATTACAAAGCTTTTAGTGGGAGAACACCCCCTCTGCATGCATTATACCTCACGCAGATATAATGTGGCGCTTGATTTTAAAAAGTGACCCATCTACCTAGATACCTCACTTTTTAAATATAACGCAACGCGGCACATTTTTTTACACTACTGGTGCAATGCGTCACTTTTCTGTGCGCACTCCTTATGACATTCCAAGTAACGCATTGCTGGAGTGCGTCACAAAAGTGACGCAACTCCAGTAATGTGTCCTTTCAAATGGGGAAAGCAGCATATGAAAGGTCTTGCCTCAGTCTAACACCTGCTGTAAAGCAGGCACAAGATTTTGACGCAACAGCATCCTAAAACTGACGCAGTGAAATCTGAAAGATTTCACTGCGTCGCTATTACAAAGCTTTTTGCGGGAGAACACCCCCTCTGCATGCATTATACCTGACGCTATTTTTAAAAAGTGACGCATCTAGGTACATGGGTCACTTTTTAAAACTCTGCGCCATATTGTATCTGCAACATGATTCGTCATACATTAAATATGACACATCTGGAATGTCATAAGGAGTGCGCACAGAAAAGTGACGCATAACACCAGCAGTGTAATAAAATGTACCTCGTTGCACTATATTTAAAAAGTGACGCATCTAGATAGATGCGTCACTTTTTAAATATTGCATAACAATGCGCATTTTTTTACACCGCTGGTGCGTCACAAAAATTGACGCACAGGAAGCGCAAAACTAACAGCGCAAGGCCTTCATAAATATAATCCTGGATTTTCCCCGTGCTTCGCCGGTGCGCGTACCATGCGCTTCCCCCGCGCAAAACGAAAAAAAAATTTTAATGCCCTGCAGGACCCTATTTTAGTCCCTACATCAAACCTAGGGGGTCAGAGGGGGTCTACTCTTCCCCCTTATGGTCATTTGCCCCTTTTTTTTTCAAACCCCTTGTGTCTCGATTTTACCGAGACACAAGATGGCGGCCGCTCCGGACTGTTTAGAATGTTTACAGACAACTGAGAGCCAATCAGCTTCCTGCGCGCAAGTCGCGTGTCGCGCCGGGAGCGCTCACGGGTGCGCGCACGGGAGAGCGCCTATAGATATATATATTTTTTTGAACCTAAATTACTCAAAATCCACTGGAGCACATATCTTGAGACATAGCAAAGGCACATCGGGCTACCAGTCCCTACAATTTTGCCAAGTTTGGTGGAAATCCATTCAGCCGTTCGGGCTAAAAGTGAAATCGACCGCCCTATGGAAATTAACATGGGGAAAACGCGTTTTGGGACCCCCCTTTTATCTCGGCCCCCGCTTGACGAATCCCCCCCAAACTTTCAGGGAAGGACCGGACCGCCATGAGACCATTTTCCTGAAAATTTCAGGCAGATTCGTCAACCGGCGCCAAAGTTATTCAAAATAGAATGTTGAGATTTAACATTGAAAATTATCCTAACTATAACTACCTACTGGCGACCGCCAGTAGGTTATATATATATATATATATATATATATATATATATATATATATATATATATATATATATATATATATATTCACTGAAAAAACATAGGTTTCGCACCAGTTATAGTTAGCTGAACAGTTTACTCATACAAAACCATTGAAATTCCCATGTTATAGTTAGCTGGACTCACTATAACTCACGCGCCCGCAATCCACTGCTGATGAAGTCACATATTACATCATTCATGACATGGTCAGTGACATCAATGATGACATCACTGATGACATCTCAAATGACATCACTGATGACATCACTGATGACATCATCCATGTGATAATACGATGCACCTCCTCACACTCTAATCTAACCTTTGATACACCCAGTGTTAAATACAAACTACCATTCCTGAAATTATTGACTCACCAATACCAGTAACTACATACGCACTTACTGATTTGTAGGTCTACACGCACATCCACTCATTCACCCATACAATCACTCATACATACGGTCACTCATCAATAGAACACTATCATATCCAGTCATATACCTATACAGACACTTACACACTGACACTCATTCACAGACTTACTCAAACACCTAGTCAGTTATGCAGAGAATCAATCACACTCCCATTTCCTCAACTACAAAGTTATACACACTAAACCTTACTTATTCAAATATATAGTAACACATACTTACTCTCTTTTACAATCAGTGAAACAAGTACACATTGAACCATACAGTCACTTACGCAATCACAGTCTCTCATGTATAGTCATTTATATATGTCAACTCTCACATGCACTGTGTTTTACATATGTACTTACTTGGACATGTAGCACTGAGATATCCTTACACTCACCAACACACCCATGCACATAGTCAACCGCCCATACAGCTGTTTCCACATGCACTCTTGAACCCATACACCAAGTGAATCAACTGCTCACACATCTATGCACAGACCCACACACCTCCCAGGCACACACACTCAGCCTCACATACAAATACTTAGGCAACAAATCAATAACCCATATAGCCACTCAGATAGCTACTGATCAACACATGCAGCAGCTTACACAACAACAGACCTACTGATGCACACATTCAGGCAGTTTAGTCACTAACCCATGCATTCAGTAAGAAACATTTAATCACTCACTCATACAGTCAGTCACGCACCTACTAAATCCTTCATCCAGACACTTATACATCCACTCATTCTTCAATATGTAAAACATATTTAAACTTTACAGAAACACACAGACACTGGATGATGTCATCAGTGATGTAATTTGAGATGTCATCAGTGATGTCATCAGTGATGTCACTGACCATGTCATGAATGATGTAATATGTGACATCATCAGCAGTGGATTGCGGGCGTTATAGTGAGTCCAAGTAACTATAACGTGGGAATTTCAATGGTTTTGTATGAGTAAACTGTTCAGCTAACTATAACTGGTGTGAAACCTATGGTTATTTCAGTGAATTTCAAAGGTTTTTTTAAATGCTAATTCCTAGCTATAACGAGTGTGAAACCTATGGTTTTTTCAGTGAATTAGAAAGGTTTTTTAAAAGCTAATTCCTAACTATAACGCTCGTGAAAACTATGGATTTTTTAGTGAATTTCATAGTTTTTTTAAAAGCTAATTCATTTGTATATCGACTTTGTAACCTATGATTATTTTTCTCTGTTAGCTGTTTTTTACAATTATTATTATTTTTTTTTAAACATTTGTTGAATGTATATTTTTTTAACATTTTTTCCCGGTGCGCGCACAGTGCGCTTACCGGAGAGCGCACCCGGAAGCGCGCTTACCCCGCGAATTTTAAAAAAAAAAATAGTTTTTTTGCCTGTCAGGGTCCTTCTAGGCCCCTCTCAGAAAACCTAGGGGGTCAGAGGGTGTCTATTCTGCCCCTTTTTAATTATTTACCCATTTATTTTTCACCTCTTGTGTCTCTGTTCTTCAGAGTCACAAGATGGCGGACTATGCTGACCATTTAGAATGTTTACAGACACTCAAGAGCCAATTAGCTTTTGAAATTTACAACCAATTAAAATGTTTCTTTGGTTTTGAATTTGTGTGTGATGAAGTTTCATTGGTTTTCTACTAATGAAATGGTTCTCTAATGAGAGGGAAACACAGCCATTTTGTGATAGTACTCTTTGAGGTACATTTGTGAGGAATTTCTGGTGTTCTAATTCTGGTGTGAAATTTACACAGTATTATCTCTTCTACTGCTTTCTAAAAGGTGAGTTGTTAATTTGTAGGGGGATTTAAAATACTTGATGAAGCTAGTTTAATATTATCTATTACTAAAAACGATAAATTAAAGTGTTTTTTTTCTACTATTTTCAGCAAGAAATTTAAAAAGAATATGGATCTCAATGAAAACACTGTTAATATTAATTTTGAACTTTCTGCAATCTTTGTTGAGAATACTTTGATTGAGGTCTCAAATGATCCTATTCATAACACTATTCAAGAAGAAGACCTTGTTTTGAGAGAAGATGGAATAGAGGATTTTAATGATGAGACTTTGGATGTTGAATTAATGGAATGTTTGGACTATGTTGAGTTCCAGGAGTCATTTATGAAGAGTTCTGATGAGGAGATTCCTGATCAATTAATGCTAGAAGTACTTCTAAATTATGAAAATTCTGAAGAATACATTTATATTTATAAATTATAAATTGTTTGAGACATTTTTCTGTTATTTTACTTGAAATTTATGAGATAGTAGTGAAATAATTATGGTATAAAGTGAGACTTATAGTATAGAGTGCAACATTTCTGTATTACATAGTTAGTTTACTCACAGTTACTTCCCTTCTCCCACTATATTTTCTCCAATGTGCATTTCACATCTCTTTTTTCATCTCATGCCTTCTTTTTCTCCCTATTTCTCTCTAAAGTACACTATCGCCGCCATTTTTTGAATTTTTAGAAGACAGTGAAATGTAATGCTTCACGCCGAGAGGAGGCACCCCCAGAACTATGCCTGTTTTTAATAAGGCTTCCATCAAATACAAAAAATATAGGTAGAAGCGTCACTTTGTAAAGCCCTGTGCTACATTATATGTGCGTCAGGTGTAATGTATGCAAAGGGGGCATATTGACGCAAAGAAGGGTTGTACAAATGACGCAGTGAAATCTATGAGATTTCACTGCGTCACTTTTAGGACGCTGTTGTGTCAAAATTTTGCACCTGCCTCACAGTAGGTGTAAGACTGACGCAGACCCTTTCAGTTAGGGCTTGCCCCATGTGAAAGGATGCATTGCTGGAAAATATTTTTTTCAAAGGCATAAATTGAGATAGAATATACAAAAAAAGAGAGACATATTTACAAGCTGCGTGCGCAATCTTTGATATACTTGTGTGTTTATAAGGTAGACTTCTTTATAAATTGTTTTTTATGCTTGGATTCAATGCTGGTTAAGAAATTGTGTAATGGTTTCATTGGAGTTGCAAATATGCTCATTTTTATGAAGCACATTGTGCAACCTGTAGCATGGGTAGAAGGAGTGAATGTCTAGAGAGGGATAGGAATAGCAGATAGAAAACCATATGAAATGGTGGGGAGATGCATAAACACACAGCTATGTCAAAGATTGTGCACGCAGCTTGTAAATATGCAGGCAGACAAAGCAATCTTTGACATAGCTGTGTTTTTATAAGGTAGACTCTCACAGTGATAAGATCTCTTATATTTACAAAGTGACGCATCTAGGTAGATGCGTCACTTTGTAAAGCCCTGTGCCACATTATATGTGCGTCAGGTGTAATGTATGCAAAGGGGGCGTATTGACGCAAAGAAGGGTTGTACAAATGGCGCAGTGAAATCTATGACACCTTACACCTGATGCACATATAATGTGGCACAGGGCTTTACAAAATGACGCATCTACCTAGATGCGTCACTTTGTAAATATAACTCAACAAGGTGCAATTTTTACACCACTGCTGTGTCACAAAAAGTGACGCAACAGCGACGTAAAAGTGACGCATGGACTCATAAATGCGGCCCTCAAGCGCACCACAGGGAAAAACAGTGTAAAAAATTGTAGTAAAAAAAATAATTTCCAGCAATGCATCCTTCCACATGGGGCAAGCTCATGACCTTACCTAATGTAATGTGAGAGATGTTAACATTGTGAGAGTCTACCTTATAAATACACAGCTGTGTCAAAGATTGTGCACACAGCTTGTAAATATGCACTCAGACAAGAATATGAAATGCTGTGAGAGATCTTATCACTGTGAGAGTCTACCTTATAAACACACACCTATGTCAAAGATTGCTTTGTCAGCCTGCATATGTACAAGCTGCGTGCACAATCTTTGACATAGCTGTGGGTTTATAAGGTAGACTCTCACAATTTTAACATCTCTCACGGCATTTCATATTCTTGTCTGGGTACATATTTTATTTTTCTGCATGCATTTTCTGCTTCCATCCATGTCTAAAATTGCGCAAAAGTCTTGTAAATATATTTCTCTTTATCTTATATTACATCTCTTTTAAAACTATTACTGAAATACTTTATGCATCTCCCCACCATTTCATATGGTTTTCTATCTGCTATTCCTATCCCTCTCCAGACATTCACTCCTTCTACCCATGCTACAGGTTGCACAATGTGCTTCAAAAAAATGAGCATATTTACAACTCCAATGAAACCATTACACAATTTCTAAACCAGCATTTAATCCAATTATAAAAAACAATTTATAAAGAACACTACCTTATAAACACACAGCTAACATTATGGAAACAGGTAAAAATATAATTCCTTATTTCACAGAGACACACACTATGATACTTGTAAAAAATCTTTAAACTCTCTATCTTTTTTAAAAGAATCATTACTCACCTTTAAAAATGGTTTAGAGGATGTCAAACAGTGTCAGTCACAGTCAACAGAAATTCTTATACAGAAACTCTGAACAATGCTTCCTTCACTGGGAGCCTTTCTATAATAGCACAGATTCTTTCTGATTTCAGAGCCATATTCTTGCACATAGCCAATAAAAATTGTTCCCCCACAAATTCAAAACCAAACTGCACATTTTAATAGCTTGAAGATTTCAAGACTTTGAAACTCACATAACATTCACCCATCCCCCCAGTGCTCATTCACTAAGTAACCATGGTAACTCCCTCTAAAACCAGCAGAGAGTTCACAATTTCATTTTACTATGTTGCAAAAAAATCCATCAAGCCTGCTAGACCTCTCAATCTACTAGCTAATAAAATGCAATGTTTCTTTTAAAAAAAAGCATTCACCCTAATTTTCAGTGGAGATTTTTAACAAAGCTCCAATCATTTCTACTTATTTATCTGCACTGATTCTCAAACACTTTTTTATCATAATCAAATTGCCATTTCATTTCCACAACTCATCTGACTAGAAGCACACCTACCTTCACACACCCACCTTCAAAATGAAAAGAATCTGTTTTGTTGGTCATAGCTATGTCCACTGGGCTCAAAAATACGCAACTAACAGAGGTATTTACAATCTTGATTTACCAAATGTGAACATTGTATGGATTGGACAAAGAGGATTGAGGAGTCACCAATTGATACCATTGATAACATCCTTTATGCATTTACCACACCCTGACCTTATAATTGTGCACTGTGGTGGAAATGACTTGGGCACTTTGACTGGGGTAGGTCTGGAAATGCTTTTAAAGGACATTTTTGGCAATTGATGTCACTTTTTCCCAAAACTGCCTTGGTATTTTCTAATATATGCCAAAGGCAAAAGTGGAACTGGTCCAACCAATTGTGTCCACAGATTGAGAAAGCAAGGAAACATGTAAAAAGATCTGTGTCTGCTTACCTCAGAGACTATGCTATGGGTTCCATTTATCACAACAACTTGCGTTACAACATGCAAGACAACTATAGGAGAGATGGTGTGCATTTTACAGATGAGGGGAATAGAGTTTTCCTCTTGAATATAAGACTCTGCACTGGTACCTACTTGTAGGTACAAAAACACTGAATGAACACAACAGGTCATTTCAGAGCTAACTTACCACTAAACACTCTACATTATTTTTTAACTCTATTTTTTTACACTGTTTTTCCCCGTGGTGCGCTCAGGGTGCATGTACCTGAGAGCGTACCCGGGAAACGCACCCAGCGCTTACCCCGCGACATTTAAAAAAAAAAAAAGGCCCCCCTCAGAAAACCTAGGGGATCAGGGGGTGTCTACTCTGCCCCCTTTTAATTATATCCCCCTTTCTTTTTCACCTCTTGTGTCTCGATTCTACCAAGACACAAGATGGCGGACTCTCCGGACAGACACCCTACAGCCAATCAGCTTTCCGCTCGCGCACTCCCGTAGCACGCCGGGTGCGCTCCCCGGTACGCATACCCGTGAGCGCTCGGAGCGCGCCTATAGATATATATGTGTTTTTGAAGTTAAATTTCAAAAGAACCACTGGAGCAATTTTCAGCAAATATAGCAAAGGCACATCTGCGTACCAGTCCCTACAATTTTGCCAAGTTTGGCGTAATCCGTTCAGCAGTTCGGGCTGTAGACTTGTCAGACCGGGCTTATCTTGAGCCTAATTGAACAGTGATAAGTGCGCCGAATTATGGAGGACATTGTGTGTTGACTACAACTCCCAGAATGCTCAAGCACCCCTGAATTGTTATAGCCTCATTGGGAGGCGGGCCACGCAGCAACTATATCAAAGGAGTCAGCAACTGCCACAGCACGCTCCTTGCGAAAAAATGCCTTTGAAAAAGAGACATTCTCGAAACGCGTCAGGCAGGACGCAAGGCTGTTTTATTTACTGGCATGTGAACTTTGTCCTTACCTCGAATTAAAGGCTGGTAACCTTACATTCCTGTTTGGGTGCTTCTCCATGGGAGTTACCTGGTGTTTTGGAATATATATATGTATATATAAATATATATATATATATATATATATATATATATATATATATATATATATATATATATATATATATATATATATATATATATATATATATATATATATATATATATATATATATATATATATATAACTCCAAAACGGCGTGCCAGGCGCGCACTCAGGTACTAAAAATCCACACCAGTCAGCAGGTTTGTCAAATAAGTAGGGTTTATTCACGCCATAAGCCCTACATGACGCGTTTCGCACTCCATGAGTGCTTGTTCACACAAAATGCTCACAAAGTTTGTCGTATTTACCGTGTGCTTTCAATCAACATAGACATAGGACTCACATGTCATAGTGATATTTTATGGGCGCCATCTTGTAGTAGGTATAAATTATAACCATACCGAGTTCGGTGTTGTTTCAACAATAAACATATTATCACAAAGCAGGCCCTAATAGCCGGGCAGCCCCAAAGAAAATACTGAACATTAGCAACATATTGTGTTGAAAATATAAAATATCTTTGAACAAAATCATATTGATGTCACAGCTGAAAACTCGAAAGTTAAATATTGTAAACTCATGAATGCTGTGTTTTGTATCCCAGGTAATCGTATGCAACAACGTGCCACAGTTCTAAAATGCATTGGTGCCGTCTACCAATCCGAAGCGGCACACACAGCACGTGATCATCATCACGTCCCATAGAGGTTACTATGGAGACGTTGTAAGCCTTGCCGTGCCTACGTGTATATAGGTAGCGATACATGTAGAGTTAATACCCCCTAGATAGTGGGTGGGTGCATGGCATACAAATATAATTACAGAAAGCTACTCAGGGCCAAACGTAACTGTAGCACCATCAAAGACTATGCCAAGGAAGAAAGAATCATGGTCCAACGGTTCACCGACAGGGGTTACCCTAAATGGGTTATCAAAAGAGCTATCGAGAAAGTCAAGTTAGTAGAACGTGCGAATTTACTAACTACTGAAAGAAAAGATGTAATGATGCAAGATGAAAACAAGGTTACCCGCATCATTCTTGACTACAATGGCAATCAAAAACAAATAAAGAAAAGCATCACAAAAAATTGGGACATTCTCAAAAACGATCCCATTATAGGAAAGACCATACCAACAAGACCTAGCATAACCTATCGCAGGGGACGCAGTCTGAGTGATCTACTAGTACAGAATGTGATTAGTGACATCGTACCACGGGGAGTTGATCTCCCCGGTTTCTTCCCATGTGGCCATTGCAAAGCATGTGCAAACAGCCACATGGTCAAGGAATATTGGAATCCGAGTACCAACAAAATGGAAACCATAAAACAATTCCTAACGTGCACTACCACTTTTGTGGTGTATGTATTAGTATGCCCTTGCGAACTAAAGTATGTGGGGAGCACCACGAAAATGGCAAAACAACGTATACTGGAACATACCAGAGCCATTACCAATAGAGATAAACAGTATCCTATTGCTAGGCACTTTGAAAGCCATCATTTCTCGAATGCCAAACTTCTCAAGTACTATGTTATCGAACAGGTAATGCTTTCCACCAGGGGGGGCAATCGTGCTCTAAGACTGAGACAGCGAGAGTCGAGACACATCATTGGTCTCTGTACACGTTTTCCGAATGGACACAATCTTGATGAGGAATACAATGTGCATTTACAGCAAGAATGAATATTGATTTATTGACTGTATATCGATCATGTTGTTTGATATTCATTTGAGATCAGTCTCAGCCTGATTGTAGCCCCTTTATTCTTACTCCCACAGGTTGAAACAGTAGGACTGTATCACAGGCTTGTGATTACAGCAACCGTGTACTTTTCAACTCTGGCCTTCTCCATCCTCCAGATGAAGTATGTTTCCTATATTTGTATTACTGTGCACTTTATTGTTTATGGCTTTTGGAACGGGGTTGTTTCGTGGTTGACCCTTCACTAATTGCTCACCTTGAGACCGTGTGAACTTCGTAAGACTTTATTTGCTGGACTTTCGTTATGTCACTCACAGCTCCTCCACTAACCAGGGGATATGTAATTATATTTGTATGCCATGCACCCACCCACTATCTAGGGGGTATTAACTCTACATGTATCGCTACCTGTATACACGTAGGCACGGCAAGGCTTACAACGTCTCCATAGTAACCTCTATGGGACGTGATGATGATCACGTGCTGTGTGTGCCGCTTCGGATTGGTAGACGGCACCAATGCATTTTAGAACTGTGGCACGTTGTTGCATACGATTACCTGGGATACAAAACTCAGCATTCATGAGTTTACAATATTTAACTTTCGAGTTTTCAGCTGTGACATCAATATGATTTTGTTCAAAGATATTTTATATTTTCAACACAATATGTTGCTAATGTTCAGTATTTTCTTTGGGGCTGCCCGGCTATTAGGGCCTGCTTTGTGATAATATGTTTATTGTTGAAACAACACCGAACTCTGTATGGTTATAATTTATACCTACTACAAGATGGCGCCCATAAAATATCACTATGACATGTGAGTCCTATGTCTATGTTGATTGAAAGCACACGGTAAATACGACAAACTTTGTGAGCATTTTGTGTGAACAAGCACTCATGGAGTGCTAAACGCGTCACGTAGGGCTTATGGCGTGAATAAACCCTACTTATTTGACAAACCTGCTGACTGGTGTGGATTTTTAGTACCCGAGTGCGCGCCTGGCACGCCGTTTTGGAGTTATATGGTTACCGGTTACCTCACCGGCAGCGCGCCACCCCCACGAGACGAGGGATACCCCACGGAGGTGCTCTTTGGATTTCATATATATATATATATAAATATATATAAATATATATATATATATTTTCACTCGATCTTCCCACGGAGGCGAAGAAACGACAAGCCACACCAGCCGGGTATGCTTACAGATTTCTTTATTGGGCACAAAGAAGACGCGTTTCGAGCTCACTGGCTCTTGGTCACATGACCACCACGGACATTTTCACTCGTTTTATAAAAAGTAAAATGATAACAATGGAAGAGAGACTCTGTGTTTACGTCACACAGTGTTTCCAATTGTGCTTCTACAAATAATAATATTACAAAAACATTCATTGTGTATAAAAGTGTAGGGCACAATTCCAAAAAAGTGTGATTTCATGCAATGCATTGATCTTGTTTATACATATAACAAACAACGGTTCGGGCTGTAGACTTGTCAGACCGTCCTATGGAAATTAACATGGAGAAAACACGTTTTGGGACCCCCCTTTTTTCTCAGCCCCCACTTCACGAATCCCCCCGAAACTTTCAGGGAAGGAGCGGAGCGCAGCAAGACCATTTTAAGGAAAATTACAGGCAGATCCCTCAATTGGCGCCAAAGGTATTCCCAATAGAATGTTCTGAATTTCCTATGGTAGCCAATCCAAAATATAACTACCTACTGGCGACGGCCAGTAGGTAATATATATATATATATATATATATATATAAATATATATATATATATATATATATATATATATATATATATATATATATATATTCGAAAACAAAGGCAAAGACGCGGCACTCTTCTTTTCACGGCAGATTTATTTTTTAGGTCTCAAGCAAAACTTGGAGTTTTGCTTGAGACCTAAAAAATAAATCTGCCGTAAAAAGAAGAGTGCCGCGTCTTTGCCTTTGTTTTCGAATTACTTGGAGACACGCTCCCGGTCTCCACACGCGGGCACCAACGTAAGCAGTTCCCTCTGCTACGGGAACATTTGGGAAGAATATATATATATATATATATATGTAATCCATCACCTCCGCCGACGACGAGAGTGAAGAGGCCAACCAAGGGGACAAGGGGACAGGTATAAACAGCTTTTATTCCTTAGACAGCAAGTCGGAAAAGTTTTTAACACCCGCTATGAGACGAATGCATTTCGGCTTGGAATCAGCCTTCTTCAGCGCCACGGGTGTAGATGCTTCAGATGGTGGCAACTTTTCTGATATAATATCACACCACACCTGATTTGTCTGGCGCTGCCCCGCCCCTTCTGGCACGAATACCAATAGCAAATGTCCCTGGTCAGTCACCTGGTGTGCCACGACTACCAGTCGCATAATGCATCTTTCTTGCACCTCCTGGTGGATGTTGCTTGGGATGGAAAAACGCTGTACTGTTGGCAAATTCTCCGCCCTTTGCTGCCATGGAACACGCTGTCGCCGCACAATTCCAAAAAAGTGTGATTTCATGCAATGCATTTATCTTGTTTATACATATAACAAACAACGGTTCGGGCTGTAGACTTGTCAGACCGTTCTATGGAAATTAACATGGAGAAAACACGTTTTGGGACTCCCCTTTTTGCTCAGCCCCCACTTCACGAATCCCCCCGAAACTTTCAGGGAAAGAGCGGTGCGCAGCAAGACCATTTTAAGGAAAATTACTGGCAGATCCCTCAATTGACGCCAAAGTTATTCCCAATAGAATGTTCTGAATTTCCTATGGTAGCCAATCCTAAATATAACTACCTACTGGCGACCGCCAGTAGGTAATATATATATTATATATATATATATATATATATATATATATATATATATATATATATATATATATATATATATATATATATATATATATATATATATATATATATATATATATATTCACTGACAAAACCATAGGTTTCACACCAGTTATAGTTAGCTGGAAATTTTACTGACATAAAACCATTGAAATTCCCACGTTATAGTTAGTTGGGCTCACTATAACTTGCGCGCCTGCAATGCACTGCTGATGACGTCACATATTACATCACTCATGACATGGTCAGTGACATCACTCATGACATCACTGATGACACCATCCTTGTGACAGAGTGACAGACCTAATTTCAGTGTAATGTAACGCTTGAAACACATATTCAAAAATAGAAACAAACATTTTCAAAAAAATGGAGATACCCAAACCAGTAACAACAACCAATTCAGTAATTCCACCATCTATATACACATCCACTCATTCACCAACAGTTCTATAAAGTCACTCATATATATATACTCACTCATCATATGTAGTGATACACCTATACATCCTGTTACACATCAGCAGTCATCCAAAAGTTACTCACACACATACTCACACATGCAAATAAACTATTGAACATCCATTTATTTGCATATACATTTATACACACACTACCACCTTACTTCTAAGGAAACTTACACATACTTACTCTCTTAAACAATCACTTATAGAAACACATACTTATTTAAACAGAAACTCCTACAATCTCTCACTATATATACTATACTCACTTATATACATCAATACTCACATATACTAGATTAAAACATATGTCGTTACTAATGAAGACACTAGTGAGACAGTCATTCACTCACTAACACACACATATAAACACTCATCCACCCATACAGTCCTGCACATATGCTGTCTTCAAAACACATACAAACAGTGAGTCAGTCACCAACCCCTGCAGCCACTTATACACAAAGAGAAACACTGATACAAACATTTAAATATTTAAACAATACTCGCTAATATATGTATTCACTAAGATACACTTAATAAGCCAGTTAACCACCCAATTTTTTTAAAAAAAAACATCCATTTACACACTTATTTAAACATTTATTCTTCCATCAACCTTTACAAATACATATATAAAACAAATTTATTTTTCAGAAAGACACACATTCACTGGATGGTGTCATCAGTGATGTCATGAGTGATGTCACTGACCATGTCATGAGTGATGTAATATGTGACGTCATCAGCAGTGCATTGCAGGCGCGCAAGTTATAGTGAGTCCAACTAACTATAACGTGGGAATTTCAATGGTTTTATGTCAGTAAAATTTCCAGCTAACTATAACTGGTGTGAAACCTATGGTTTTGTCAGTGAATTTATTAGGTTTTTTAAATGCTAATTCCTAACTATAACTGGTGTGAAACCTATGGTTTTTTCAGTGAATTTCAAAGGTTTTTTAAATGATAATTCCTAACTATAACTGGTGTGAAACCTATGGCTTTTTCAGTGAATTTCAAAGGTTTTTTTAATACTAATTCCTAACTATATAAGACCTGAAAGCCCACCAGGAATCTCCAGTATGCGCCAGGGGACTGCATTGCAGAGAGGTGTAATGAAGCCACAACCCTTTTTACACCTCTCTGCAACGCAGCCCCCGTGCATGTTTGAAGAGGGGGAACTAATTCCCCTTGCATACTGGGGGCCCCTGGGGGCCAATTAGCCCACCTGGAACCTCCAGTATGCCCCAGGGGCTGCATTGCAGAGGTGTAATGAGACTATGCCCCTTGTTACACCTCTCTGCAACGCAGCCCACTGCCGCGTTTGCAGAGGGGGAACTAATTCCCCTTGCATACTGGGGGTCCCTGGGGTCAACTAGTCCACCAGGAGCCTCCAGTATGCGTGAGGGAGCTGCATTGCAGAGAAGTGTAATGAGGCCACACCCTTGTTACACCTCTCTGCAATGCAGGCCACTGGCGCGTTTGCAGAGGGGGGACTAATTCCCCTTGCATACTGGGGGTCCGTGGATCATATCTGCCCAAACACCGATATTCCGAACGATTGTAAATGACTTTTCTTGAGAAACATTTGGATTTGGATTATCATGTCCTATACTTTGGAATTTTTGAAAGACTGACTTTGAGGATGCTATAAATTACTCAAGTCTGCCCGAATTGTGTGGGTAAAATTGATACCTAGTCACTTTGAATAAGAATATACTTATGTCTCGTCTAACATTTGGAAGAAATATCTAGTTATATGACAACTGGATACCGACATAACTTGAAGGAAATAAGAACGCCCTGAAGAAGTTCTGTTGTACAGAACGAAACGTTTCGGCTGGCTGTGGTACATAAACTTAAGGAAAATAAAAGCATTTGAATATACACCAAGATTCAGCGCTTCAATAAGGACTCTAAGTGATATGATTTGATTGGCCTCATTGTGAAAGTGGTGCTGTGCCAAACTTTGGAATATTCTCCACTACTCTCTACTACTTACTCTCTCCTACTCCACTACTCTCAAATACTCACTGTCTACTACTCATTCTCTACTACTCTACTACTCTCTACTACTCTCTCTCTACTACTCACTCCCTACTACTCGCTACTCACTACTCCCTACTACTCTCTATCTACTACTCTCTACTACTCACTCTCTACTACTCTCTCTCTACTACTCACTCTTTGCTACTCACTACTACTCTCTACTACTCACTCTCTCCTTCTCACTCTCTACTACTCTCAACTACTCACTCTCTACTACTCTCCCTCTACTACACACTCTCTACTACTCTCTACTACTCACTCTCTACTACTCTCTCTCTACTAGTCTCTACTACTCACTCTACTACTCACTCTCTACTACTCACTACTATTCTCTCTGCTACTCATTCTCTACTACTCTCTACTACTTACTCTCTACTACTCTGTACTACTCACTCTCTACTACTCACTCTCTACTACTCTCTACTACTCACTCTACTATTCACTCTACTACTCTCTACTACTCACTCTCTGCTACTCTCTCTACTGCTCTCTACTACTCTCTACTACTCACTCTCTACTCTCTATTACTCACTCTCTACTCTCTACCTCTCTACCTCTCTCTTCTTCTCTCTCTACTAATCTCTACCTCTCTACTGCTACCTCTCTACCTCTCTACCTCTAATCCTCTCTACCTCTCTCTACACGCACACATATACACATATATGCATATGCATTTATATATATGTATGTGTATGTATAAAAAAAACAACAAAACATTTTTTTTTTAAACAGCTACTTTTAAAACTGTCATTCTTTTTCCCCATGGTACGCTCCCTGGTACGCACACCGGTGCGCGTACCGGGCGCTCCCCCCGCGAAAATAAAAAAAAAAATTATTTTTTTTTGCCCCGCGGGGCCCTTTTATGGCCCCCACATCAAACCTAGGGGGTCAAGGGGGGGTCTACTCTGCCCCCTTATGGTAATTTCCCTCTTTGTTTTGGCCACCTCTCGTGTCTTGATCCTACCGAGACACAAGATGGCGGCCGCTCCGGACTGTTTAGAATGTTTACAGACACCCCAGAGTCAATCAGCTTTCTGCGCGCAAGTCGCGTGGCGCGCCCGGTGCGCGTACCGGTGCGCGTACTGGAGCGCGGCTATAGATATATATATTTTTTTGAACCTTAATTACTCAAAATCCGCTGGAGCACATATCTTGAGACAAAGCAAAGGCACATCGGCTACCAGTCCCTACAATTTTGCCAAGTTTGGTGGAAATCCATTCAGCCGTTCGGGCTAAAAGTGAAATCGACCGCCCTATGGAAATTAACATGGGGAAAACGCGTTTTGGGACCCCCCTTTTATCTCGGCCCCCGCTTGACAAATCCCCCTCAAACTTTCGGGGAAGGACCGGAACGCTGCGAGGCCATTTTGGGGAAATTTTGAGGCAGATTCGTCAACCGGCGCCAAAGTTATTTCAAATAGAATTTTGAGATTTAACATTGAAAAAAATCCTAACTATAACTACCTACTGGCGACCGCCAGTAGGTAATATATATATATATATATATATATATATATATATATATATATATATATATATATATATATATATATATATATATATATATATATATATATATGAATAATACAAGTCCATAAAAGCCTCACTAGTCCACCAGGGAGACCTATTATCTCGTCATGTGGTAGCCTCTTCGATAGTGCCGGAAGGTATATTGATTATTTCCTTAATCCAATTGTAAGAACACTTCCTTCATACATTAAGGATTGTATTGACTTTTTGAAATGTGTTTTTGACATTCCCTGGAATGAAGAGAGTATGTTAATGTTGACACTTGATATATCAGCTCTCTACACTAGCATAAGACATGTAGATGGTCTTAGAGCATCTGAATATTTTTTAAATAGTAGACCAGTATGATTTGTTAATCATAATAAGATGATTTTAGAATTAATGGAATGGTGCTTAACGAAAAACATCTTTCTCTTTGGTGATGACTTTTATTTACAGGAACAAGGGACTGCGATGGGCACCTGTTTCGCCCCCAGTTATGCCAACTTACATCTCAGCAGGTAGGAAGAACAGGTGCTCGGGGGCAGTCCCTTGGAACAATGAACTGAAAATGTGCTGCTGTGGGTCCGATTTATTGATGATGTCTTCGTGCTGTGGCAGGGCACGGAGACGGAAATCGAATTGTTCATCAAAGATCTAAATGATAATTCCCTAAATTTGGAATTTGTGGAGCACTATAGCAGAACGTCCATAGATTTCCTGGATATTCGATTAAACCTGTTGAGGGAAAATTGGAAACATCAGTATTCCGCAAGGTTACTGCTGGGAACTCTGTTCTCCATGCGGAAAGTGCTCATCCTGCCGTGTTAATCAGGAGTATCCCATTTGGGGAGTACTATAGAGCGAAGAGAGCCTGTAGCAACCAGGGGGAATACGATAGAACAGAAAAGGAAATGACACAGAGAATCATCCAAGAGGTTACTCGCCTGATGTTTTAAAAGGTGCATTAACCAAGGCCAGAAATCTAGAAAGACATAAAATACTGTTAGAGCCATCTAGACCAAAACAACAGTAACAACAGAGAAATGATCTGAGTGATCAGGATAGCTCTAGATTTATAACGACATTTAATGTGAAACACAAAGAGATCAGGTCCATTTTGAACCGGCACTGGCACTTGATAAGAAACAACCCGGTATTGGGCTCTAAGGTCAAAAGAAACCCGCAGATTACATATAAGAGATCTAAATATTTGAAGGATCTAATTGTCAGAAGTGAATTTCAAGAAAGTAAGGGAGGTGCCCCTACATGGTTACACCAGAAACCAGGTTTTAAAAAGTGTTCAAAATGCAAAGCATACCAACATGGCATGAATTGCACGGATTTTAGAACCGTTTTTAATAAAACCGTAACTATTAGAAATTCCTTGACCTGTAGATCCAGTTTTGTTGTTTATTTGTAACAATGCTCCTGTCCAAAACTTTAGATAGGGAGTACAACTCTCCCTGTATATAAACAAATCCTTCAACATAGACACGCAATTGTAAATCAAGAAAGGACATATCCTATCGCAAGGCATTTTGAGACTCACCACCAGAGTAACCCTGTGAGCCAGAAGGATACATGTATAGCAGAAGACGTAGAAAAAAGAGAGGAGGGGACAGGGAAAAGGAACTCCGAAACTTAGAGACATATTTTATTCTGGAGTTCAACGGCAAAGAACTTCATGGGCTCAATGTGGATGAGGACTTATATACCTGCATGTCTTGAGTAACTATAAGAAGAGTTAGAATATGAAAAACTGCACAAGTATAAGACCATGAAATTAATGTTTTTAATTTTCAACTTTGAAACAGTAGTGAGTAATTAGGCACACATAACATTATGATTTGCTTTATTCAGTTGTGTTGGGTAAAAATACTTTTTGGGCTGATATGCATTTGCACTTTAGAATGATCATTGTACTGTATTGAAGTATGTATATACTGAGGAAAAAGATAGGTTAATATGGAGGAAAAAGTATATGAGCACTAGCACTTTAAATTTTGAAGGGACATGACGATCTCATTAATTGAGAATGTTAAAAGAATTATTGTTTTTTCTTTTATTTTTGAAATTCCTCCTCATTTTTTAAACATGCATTTTATAATAGATATAAGAAATTTTGTGAAAAAGCCATGAAATATTGTATTTATTTTGCATTTGCACTTTATAGTAAAGTTTTGTTATGTTATGTTATATACGATTTTATAGCTCAATTACTAATAGAGTATCCTGGCGCATAGGGATGATGCAGCAGGACAGAGTCTACAGGAAGAAAGACAAAGTAGCTTGAAGTAACTTGAAGTTTGGACGACAATGTTATATAAAGAGGTAAAAAACTTGTATTTTGCACACATGCACTTGCACTTTAAATTTGCCAGAATTTGCACCCAACTCAAGTAGGCACTTGCCGGGATAATATGTTTTTGTTAAATTCTCAATATTGCTATGCACTTGCACTTTAAATTTCTGACATGCACTGATTGAAATTGAAATTTGTTTTATTTGATAAATTGTAGTGAAATAAAAAAAGAGCGAGGAATTGATACTCTCAATATATATATGTACTTTACATTTTTAGACTTATCATACATTTTATTAAAATCTATTGCAATGTCGTTGGGAAAAAAATTAAACCTTAAAAGAATATGGTTTGATAATTAATTGAAAATATTGGGAGAAGAATGTGAGGAAATAAATGTCCACTCAAAACAAGTTAACCACATGTCAGAATTAATGCAATATTGTTTAAGAGAACATACTAAAATATGGCCGCCACCTTGTGAAAAGGTTTAGTCCTATCCTGCGGTATGTTTTTTTCTTTTTCAATGTCACTCACTGAGCATTTTAATAAGAAAAAAAAGGTGCTTTAACATCGTGAACAAGGCAGCATGAGTCTGATGAAACGCGTAGATGTTGAAATCCTGTCATAAATAAAGCCTTGTGTTTTTGAAGATCTATCTGGAGTGCCAATTGATTTTTTGGAAAGTATTGAATAATCCTATATTGAATATATATATATATATATATATATATACATATATATATATATATATATATATATATATATATATATATATATATATATATATATATATATATATATATATATGCAACAAAAAGATTAGCCTAAAAGTGGAGCCACCACACAGGTAAGTACAGCTTCAGGAATGTTTTAATGATGGCTGCTTCACAAGCGAGGATGGACGCATCGCTGCAAACAATGTTCAAGCATGACGCGTTTCGTGTTGTTCACACTTTATCAAAGGCTCTGCAAAATGGAGACAGCTGGCAGTAGCGTACCCTTTACAACACTGAAATCCAGCCCCAGTGGGCGTGGCAGCTCGCACTGCACTGTGGACTCTGTAGTTACGCCAACGATAGTTTTTCGAGTGAGATGCCAAGAAGTCCATTCATGACGTTCTGTGAAACCCCCCAGTGGGTTGCTTTGTCGTCCTCATACACTTGAAAAGCACCTTGCTGCCAGCATTAACAGCGCCTGTGTCCATGTTGAGCCCATCATTTGGAGTGCTCGGGACCGCTTTCCTCAGCGGGGCTTTCTCCACGCCTGGGTTAGATGTACAAATCCAGCAAAAAAGTTACCCTAAAAGAGGAGCCACCACACAGGTAATTACAGCTTCAGGAATGTTTGGATGTTGGCTGCTTCACAAGCGAGGATGGACGCATCGCTGCAAACAATGTTCAAGCCTGGCACGTTTCGTGTTGTTCACACTTTATCAAAGGCTCTGCAAAATGGAGACAGCTGGCAGTAGCGTACCCTTTACAGCACTGAAATCCAGCCCCAGTGGGCGTGGCAGCTCCGCTGCACTGTGGACTCTGTAGTTACGCAGCGATAACAATAGTTTCTCAAGTGTTTTTGAACATTGTGGGCCATAAAAAAACTAGGATGAGAAATACCCAGTAGCACGACACTACAGGGAGAAACACTTCTCTGATGCATCCAAAATCAGATTCTTCATATTGGAGCAAGTACAGAGGAACCGCAGAGGGGGGAACACGGTCCTGAAAATGAGGTAGAAAGAATCCAAACAAAAGATTCAGGGAGTTTGAACCAGGATGAGGAATTAGCAATACATCTTAGAGAATAGTTCCACTCTGTCTACACATCTCACACAGGTTTTCATGCAAGAGACATATCTAATTCCTCGAAAGATGGTGTATTTTGGCAATCACTGTTACATGTTTCTTGTGATGTAAAGATGTAAAGGACTGTTACATGTCTTTTGTGATGCAAAGAACTGTACCCGCAGTGCATCATTTCCCCACAATCTCCCCACTGACCCCTCGGCTCCACCCTCTCCCTCTCCTTCTTCCTCCCTGATCTCTGATGTTCCTTCTCCTCCCTCGTATTCTCTTTCCTAGTTCTTTATCTTCTTCCCCCCCTTTTTCCTTTCTCCTTATTCCATTTTATCCCCCACTCTTACATCTTATCCTTTCTCACTTTTTCCCTGACCCTCCCTTAACCCTTACCTTTTAATGAATAGCCTATGCTGCTCCTTCAAGCAATGTGCACAAGATAATCAGAACCGATGAAAAGTCAATGTTTTGATTGTTTTTATCTGCACTTCGTCCACACATTTTTAGTGACATCCTCTGTTTCTTTCTTTCTTTTGACAGGATAAAGGACTTGGCCCACTCACTGTAGTCACTTGGCACGGGCCTTAGTTCCTTTTTCACAAGCACTTTTGGCACGTGTGTACTAATGGACTATGAGGCAATTTGCAAACAGTGTATATAAGGCAAGACATTGGAGCTTCATTATGTGTGGTAACGTTTCACCCCTGGCATATAGTATGTGTGGTGGCGTGAATGCAGTACAGATTATGTGCAGTAATGTATTTTACATGATAACTGAAGTTATGTGGATCCAGTATAGTTTATGTGCAATAATGTACTTTACTTGATAACTGTAGTTTTGTTGATGCTCTACCAGTACCCACATGTGCGACATGCCATATGTGAGTCGCAGTGCGGGCACGACATGGAAAGCCTTAGACACCTGACGTTAACTCGCGCCCCACTGTTGATATGGGGTTGTTAGCCGGTGGTAGACTGAAATCATCACAACAGTCCTAATATTTCGTACATGCATTGTTAAGAATGAGTGACGAATGGCGAGATTTCCATTATTATACGCTGTTCTGAAACAAACTGTCATGCGGTGTAAGAACTATTGTGCAGTTTGAGGCATATTTTTGCTACTTGCTCTTATTTTTCTTGTGACGTGTCTCTTTATATGACACTAATCTCCCGATTGCGGTGGTAAACAACAATGTACCCAACATATTAAGATGGACGCCACATTTCTAATGAACTGTAAGAATCTTTTACAGTCCTGCTTCTGTGTCTAGTGTCTTTGCACTGATTAGCCCAATGCTTTATTAGTATGTTGTTTGAGCACTGCTTCAATTTAAAGTGAACAAGGCTTCCTGGTAAGCAGAAACAAGTAGTATTTTGGAATAAACACCCTTGGATTACTGATCTGACTACGTGACCTTTCTACTGAGAGCGCACTTTATTGGGACATTATTTACGAGGATTTACCATCGGCGTGCTCCGCCGAGAGTGTGCGCCAATTCCCTCGGGCCGCAGGGAGTCAGAAGGAGCGACTTGGTGTTATATATATATATATATATATATATATATATATATATATATATATATTACCTACTGGCTATCGCCAGTAGGTATATATAGTTAGGATTAATTCCCTATGGGATTTTTGAAAATTCTATGTCTAATAACTTTGGCGTTTGAGGACGGAATCGGCTGAAATTTTCAGGAAAATGGCACATTTTGTTTCTGAGCAGCCCCTGAAAATTTGGTGGGGTTTCGTCAAGGGGGGCTGAGAAAAAAGGGGGTCCCAAAACGCGTTTTTCCCATTCATTTTTCCATAGGGCGGTTGGACTCACTTTTAGCTCGAACGGCTGAATGGATTTGCACGAAACTTGGCAAAATTGTAGGGACTGTTAGCCCGATGTGCCTTTGCTAGGTCTCAATATATGTGCTCCAGTAGTTTTTGAGAAATTAACGTTCAAAACAAGATATATATCTGTAACAGCGCTCCGGGCAGCGATCCGGTCCGCTTACTTTTCGCGAAACGGAACTTTGCGCGCAGAAAGCTGATTGGCTCTCCGGTGTGTGTCAACATTCTAAACAGTCCGGAGCAGCCGCCATCTTATCTCTCGGTAGGATCGAGAGAGAAGAAGAGGTGAAAAACGAAGGGGGAATTTATTGAAAGGGGGCAAGGTATACCCCTCTTGACCCCCTAGGAATGTTGTTGGGGTTATTAAAGGGTCCCGTGGGGAAAATAAAAAAAAAATGATTTTTCACGGTAGAAGCGCTTCACGGGCCGCGAACTGGGCCGCAAACTGGTAGCGAAACGGGAATTCGCCATTTTGTGCTTCGTTTTAATTGTTTAGAGACAAAAATTATCGCCGCACATCGGCCACAATGCATGAATATCGCTGAAAAGTCAGCGATATTCATGCATAATCCAGCAAATGCTCTTAGCCATGTTATCCACCTTCCATTGGATAACATGGCTAAAAACTGATCTGTGCGTGAGCTTTTTTTTTTTTTTTGCTGCGTGACGTTTGTTAACGTTCGATTCGATGGAAATCAGGAAGTGTTGACCACCATTTTGTCACTGCGAGTAAATATTTTGTTATAAATGAATCCTTATTGATAAACATTGTCTGCGCCATCTTGCGTTTTTGTCCAATGCCACAATTTTGTCGTGCACGGCAGCCATTTTAGATGCCTTGACCAGGGCCACTCTCTGCACGCCGCCGATCCTCAGCATGGCTCCCCACCCTCGCAAGCATCTCCCCCACGCACTGGTCACCCCCGCTCTCTCTCTCATGCATGGGACATATACTTCCCCCCATCTGCGCTGCTCTTCTCTGAGAATCACACCCTGTGCCCGCCCGACACCTCCCTTTCACCCTATTCACTACCGCACCCTCTGACACTCCTCTTCCTCTGTGTCCGATTGTCCAGGCCGGACCTAGGCTATCACCTAGCCCTGCGGATGTAGTTTATGGCCCCAGCTGTAGAGTATCCAGACATGCCAACCCTCCCGATTCAGGCGTGAGACTACTGATTTCAGTGCTAGTCTTTCGCTTCCCGATTCCTGCAAGGAAAAACCCAGGGGCATATTACCAACAACTAGCGGTAATTTTTGTCTCTAACTTGTTTAGAGACAAAAATTATCGCCGCACTTCGGCGAATTTTATCACACATAAACCTTGCTATTAGCAAGGTTTATCGCAAATGCGATAAAAAACGGCCGCAATGCATGAATATCGTTGAAAAGTCAGCGATATTCATGCATTATCCAGCAAATGCTTTTAGCCATGTTATCCACTTCCCATTGGATAACATGGCTAAAACTGCTCAGGGCAGGTGTTAGGTTTTGGAGATATTCGCGCTTAGCGCGAATATCTCCAAAAGTTGGTAATAGGAGATAGCGATGGTTAGGGACTGTTTCCAGTCGCTAAAATCTTGGCACGCCCACTTTGCATGTCATTAGTGATAAATATCACTGATATGCAAAGCGGGGCCCAAGATGGTCGCTATCTCCTTTTAGATGTCAGTAACTGGTGTTAGCGACAGCTTGGTAATAGGGAGATAATTTTATCTCTTTTTTTTTGGCTTTTAAAGCCAAAAAAGCGGAAATAAACCCCCTTGATAATATGCCCCATGATTTCTCAGGGGTTTCAGCTGACAGGGCTTGGTATTGTGTTACGTGCTAATTCTTCCAGGAAACGTCAGAGGGTCGATGCAGGGGTTCTAGAAGGGGTGATAAACCATTTAAGCCTCATGAACAAGCGCATGGTCTTTTAAAGATTTGTGAAGTACTCGGGGCGGCGGTGTGTGTGTGCCCTCTTTCAGGAGCGGGCGGGGGGGGCACTGCCAGCAACTTGCCAGGCCAGGCAGTGTTCAACACGTGCATCACCCTTTCTCTGCCTGCTATTGCGCTCCATGCTTCGGAAAGGTAAGAAAAAGAACGTGCATTTGAGTTTGAAATGTCCGATCTTGTAGCAGTACACTTGCAAAGCCCACACATGACAATAACCCGATTCAAGGCCCCATTCACCCGATTTTTTAAACATATATAGCACTCCAACAAAGTTAGATTTTAAAACTTTATTAACATTTAAATATAACGAACGCAACAAAAACTGTAAATATATTTAACCATTTTTTGAAATTAACCAGAACTATAACGATAACAACAACAACAACAATAATATAACTTTTATGCCTAAATTACGCAAACATTTAGCTAATCTGCTAAAGGGGGGAGTCGCCATTTCTTTACAATAATCAATAATGAAAAATCCACATCAATAGGGTTGTCCGTTTTCTCGATGCAGCACTATAGTGCAACATACACAGCACCTGGGGTGTCAAGAGTGAACAGGTCTTTCTTTGTTCCTTAAGATGTTATCTGTGTCAACCTCTTCCGAGAATGCTGATGCGTTAGGATTTCCTTGTGTTTCTTAATAGCATTGGTGTCTGTACACTTCTTTGTCAATTCTGTCAAGATGATAACTGCTTCATAAACAGACGATATCTTTGTTTAGTCATTAGTGTTAAGTGTGTCTGAAACTACAGTGCCCTTCTGTTTTTTTTTCTTCAGGCTCTACAGAGTTTTGTGTGTTGTTCTTTTGAGCGACAATTATTCCAGAGGTTTCAGGTTCACTTGTTTTGTCCTGCAGTGAGTTAACAGCTTTAGAGAGTTCATGTTTATTTGCTATGTCCTGCTGTTCATCAACTGCTTCAGAGACGTCAGCCTCATTTGTTATGTTTCAGTAGATCCTGGACCTGCCCGGCCGCGCCCAAAATGGCGCCGGTGTAAATGGGACTCGTAACTGCTTGTTGTGTACTGGTTGCCCAACCTTGATATCACGAGATACATATGCAGTTTTGAAGCACATGGCGGAGGCTTGTCTGCTGTAGTGGGGAACCCTTTACCGTTTCAGTCGCCATTCCGCCCGCTTTTGCTACACTGTGCCTTTTCCGCCATTCAGCTGTTTAGCGCCCGCTCTTACGGCTACAGCGTCTCGCTCACCATGTAGTTGAGTTGCTCCCACTCTTGCGGTGCAGCGATAGGCGGCTTCCACAGGACTCTTAAAATGGCGGTCGGCTCTTCGGATTTGGGCCTGGTCGAGTAAAATGGCCCTGGGACACCTTGGAACTCGGACGCTTGTCTGCCAGGGCTTGGGTTCCATTCTCGAAAGCGTCCCCTCAGCCTTGAAGATTGTACAAAAGTCTTGGGGGCCGTCGACTCCCGCAGGCTTCCGGTGGGGAGCGGCTGCCATGATTGCTTGCGGAATGGCCACGACGGAGCTACGAGATGGTGGTGTTCTCATGGTGACGCCAGCTTCAGTCTGAAACATCCAGAAACAAGGTGGGGCTTTCATCGTTTGGGAAAAAAAATGTTTTAATCCAATGAAAAGTGTTATTTTTAGGTCACATGACCTAGTCTTACATAATTAGGAAAAGAAAAGTAAAATGAACCAATGAAAAGTTTTATTAACAAGTCACATGACCTGTTATGCTTACGTTACGCGCTGCGCGGCGCGCTCTGGATCGTTTCCGGGAAGCTGCGCCTTGCGCACCGGAGCACTTCCGGGTGCGCTAACGCGTCGCGTCATATGATGCATTACGCGACAATGCAGGTCCAGAATATAGTCAAAATGTCTCCACCAACCAGCGGTCGGAATACAACCGCTTTCAGCAGTCCAAAAAGTTCGGTTAAATCTTAAGAGCGGGAGCAACTCAACTACATGATGAGCGAGACGTTGTAGTCGCAAGAGCGGGCGGTAAACTGCTGAATGGCGGAAGAGGCACAGAGTACCAAAAGCGGGCGGAATGGCAACTAAAACGGTAAAGGGGCGCCCCACGACAGCGTGTCTTCAGGTCAAACGGATTGTGGGACAAGGTCCAGAATGGAATAATCTTCAAAAGGGAAAAAATTCCGCCGGACCCCGGGAGCCGGCCGCCTATGCCGGGGGCGATCTCAGGCCTCACCAGGGCAACACGACTTGGGGAGGGGGCAGGAGCCAAGCGCCCCCTCTCAGTCCGCGCCATCTCACCGCCCCTCGGGGGCCTCCGTCAAGCGGTAAGGAGGCACCGTATCACATTGTTTTCCAATGCAGTCAGGTCCACAAATGGACCCCACTTACTTTGAATAGTGAAGCTGCAGCAGGTGCAAATAAGGTTTAACCAGTGTTACAAGAGCTGCTTAGAACTCTGAAGTATGGCACTCAACAACCAGGACTTATGCCATTTGTGTAAGGCAGTGACATGGAAGCAACTCAGGGACAAAAAGCATGAACGAACATTCACGTATGAAAATCTTATTTGGGGAAGGGGTAGAATCCAAACGCCCCCTGCCAGTTCGCGCCACTACACCGTATGTGGAAAATCTGAAGCCATCGTTCTACAAACTCTCAACGCTTGTTATCAGTGCATGAGTTTCATGCTCGATCGATTGAGCTAGCCGGATCGGGCAATAAAAAGTATAAAATAGTTATGTAAATAGTTATTTAATAAAAATGTTTTACTCTGTTTCTTTGCTGGTGTGTTGTGTATATTTATAATATTTGCATAGGGTTTGTCGTTATTTTGGGCGGTGTGGGTGGCGGAGTCGAGCTGTTTTGCAGCCCTCATGGTGTGGAGCTCAGTTCATTTCACTATTTTCGTATTTCTCATGAAGGGTTGTTCCTAATGTTTGTATTTTACCGAGGTCAAAAAGAGATCGAATTAGTGGTCTACTGATTTTGCTCGATTACTTTTATTTTTTTACACGATTTTTCACTATCTGCAAAGACTAAACAGAGTATTGCGACTTTGTGCTTGTTTGTAAATAGAGAATGATCCAAAGAGAACCAATTGTAAAACAGTAAATGCTTGGATAATAATCAATCAAATGGAGAGACAAGCAGGTACGACGGATTACAACAGGGGTAAAGGTCTGCGTTAACTACCGTTCACTATCTGCAAAGAGAGAGTACTACTAAGAGAAAAGAGGGGAGTAGGGGGGGGGCAGCGTTCAAAGCACATCAGCGTGCATAAACACGAAAACGTTTTTACCTATCACGTACTTGACATTTGACAGCTTTTGATATTTGCTATTAAAAAACCATTGAAATTCACAGAAAAAACCATAGGTTATAGTCCATATATATTTAGGAATTTGCATTTACAAAACCTTGAAAATTCAATGAAAAAACCATTGGTTTTAGGCCATATATAGTTAGGGATTTGCATTTAGAAAACCTTATTTTACTTGCATAAAACCATTGAAATTCCATATATAGTTATAAGCGCTAACTATATATCGCGCACCCGCAATCCACTGCTGATGATGTCACATATTACATCATTCATGACATGGTTAGTGACATCACTGATGACATCACTGATGACATCTCAAATGACATAAAATAAGGTTTTCTAAATGCAAATCCCTAACTATATATGGCCTAAAACCAATGGTTTTTTCATTGAATATATATATATATATATTTTTATATTTTTTTTACACGGCATAGGTCTCATCTGCACATGTTTAACAGGCATAGGACACTAGAGACTTATAAAAATGTAATTTCAGGTTTGATTATGTTGAGAGGATATATACTAGTTTTCCTAGTGCACCTTTGAATGTATATATTAAAATGAGCTGATTAGCCATTAAAAGATGGCCGGAAAGGCTGGAAATGTTTGGAAAAGCAGTGAGTGCAACATTTAAACGAAAAACTGGCATGAAAGTTACCTTTATTAAATGCGTTGAAGGACAGCAAATACTTACGAAAGGTGTGCGCACTGCAGCATTAGAAAACATAAACGCTGGCGTTCACTGAAGTAATTAAATCACCTTCCCGCACTCTGTGGGAGAACACGGCCTGCGCTGATAAAAGGAGAAGACATCACGTGGGCAGTTCAAAGTTACAGAGAGGCACCGCCCGTGATCAAGGCTTGAAGGAGCAGAAACGTTGGGCTGAGGTAGCTGCTTGCCATCGTGCTGTTCACCATTAAAAGCATATTTCAAACAACCCAGCCAGTGTCAGAGAGCCTTCTTGGAGAAAAGGAGGGTTTGTTGGAAATATATATATATATATATATATATATATATATATATATATATATATATATATATATATATATATATATATATATATATATATATATATATATATATGTATTACCTACTGGCGGTCGCCAGTAGGTAGTTATAGTTAGGATTTTTTTCAATGTTAAATCTCAAAATTCTATTTGGAATAACTTTGGCGCCGGTTGACGAATCTGCCTGAAAATTTCCTGAAAATGGCCTCGCGGGGTTCCGGTCCTTCCCTGAAAGTTTGGGGGGGATACGTTAAGCGGGGGCCGAGATAAAAGGGGGGTCCCAAAACGCGTTTTCCCCATGTTAATTTCCATAGGGCGGTCGATTTCACTTTTAGCCCGAACGGCTGAATGGATTTCCACGAAACTTGGCAAAATTGTAGGGACTGGTAGCCCGATGTGCCTTTGCTATGTCTCAAGATATGTGCTCCAGTGGATTTTGAGTAATTTAGGTTAAAAAAAATATATATATCTATAGGCGCTCTCCGGTGCGCGCACCGGAGTGCGCTCCAGGCGCGACACGCGACTTGCGCGCAGAAAGCTGATTGGCTCTCGGGTGTCTGTAAACATTCTAAACAGTCCGGAGCGGCCGCCATCTTCTGTCTCGGTAGGATCGAGACACGAGAGGTGGCCAAAACAAAGGGGGAAATGACCATAAGGGGGCAGAGTAGACACTCCCTGTACCCCTAGGTTTGATGTGGGGGCCATTAAAGGGCCCCGCGGGGTCTCACCCCCTTTTTTTTTTTTTTTCGATTTTCGCGGGGGAAGCGCCTGGTGCGGCACGGGGGAGCGTATCGAAGAGGGTACTATGGAAAAATAATCACTTTAAAACATTGTATGTTTATTAATTGTTTTTTTATTTTTTTTATTTTATGTAAGTACCTACATGTAGGTACTAATGAAGAGACTTAAATTTAATGTTCACCATCTTCTTTGTAGACATCTTGCATGTTGTTATTGTATTTTTTGTGGTATATGGAATTCATAACATAGTCTGTCTGGAAAGGAGAAACAGATCTTTTAAGCACTCCCTGAGAATTTCTAGGGGATCATGAGTAGTCTATCCTGCTCACTTATGAAAATGAGGTGTAAAATATTCATATGAGATAATATAGTGGGAGAAAGGTAGTAACTATGAGTAAAGTTACTATGTAACAGAAAAATAGTTGAACAGTATACTATAAGTCTCACTTTATATTTTAAACATTTTTGGTAATACTTTATGAATTACATATAAAAAAGAATATTGTCTGAAACAATTGAAATTATTAAAGATAAATTTATTCCTCTGATTCTTTTTCATAATTTAATAAAATTTCTAACATAATATTGTCCGGAATTTCCTCATAATTATATGTACATGATTCCATTTCTTCCAAACATTCTATAAACTGCTCATCCAAAGAGTCATCCATGAAATCAACTTCTTTTTTTTCATCTTCTGGTTTTTCCACCTTTACTTTGATAGAAGTATCATTTGCCTTATTTTCTCCTTCCATTTTCTTTCTGAAAATTGCATACAAATTAACTATATTAGTAGAGCTAGGGTACTGTATACCAGAGAAGCCTAACTCAATCCATAACTATTACAGAGAAGTCTATCTCTATCTCTAACTATTAAAGAGGGATAGCATATCACTAACAGAATATTTTTTCAGAAATAAACTTAAAGTGTACAATATACTTCCATAATTAGAAGTTACCTTAGAGAAATTAGTTGAAGTTGTCAGTGAAATTTGTTTTCAAGTGTACTTCTGGAAGCAGTAGTCAAAATGGCTGTGTTTCCCTCTCTTCTTTTATATATATTCTTGTACTTAACCAATCAAACGTCAGGAAATAATCGTAGAAAATGAAAGATACTTTTTAATTGGTTGTAAATTCTAACATTACAAGTGTGTTTTTGTCATGTAATTTACCTCAGGATATTTAGACAGGCCTGTAGCCTAAATGTCTCAATGGAATTTCACCAAATTTGGGCAAATGGTAGGGACTGCTATGTAGTAGGGCCTATTCTATATTTGATGAAAGTGTCTCCAGTGTTTTTTTTGTAAATTGCTTTCCCACCTTTTTTTATCGAGCGCTTAGCGGTGCGCGCTCCTTTACGCGCACTGGCAGCGTTACGGGAGTCCTCCATTTTGTGTTTCGGAACAATCGAGACACAAGATGGAGGGTAAACAATGTTCGGAATGGATAGAAGGGGGAACTGTAGAGACTTCTTGACCCTCTAGGTTTTCTGAGGGGGGCTTAGGAGGCTCATAAACGTAAAAAAAAAAAAAAAAAAAATCTTAAATTTTCCACGGGGGTAGCGCCTGGTGCGCGCACCTTTAAGCGTACCCGAAAGCGTACTTTGGTGAAAAATAGTGAAAAAAGTTAGAAAAAAATAAACGCTTTGAATGATCAGAGTTAGGGTAGCTCTGAAAAGAGCTTTTAGGTTCTGTGGTTGATTTAGGTACCTACAAGTAGGTTCCAATACACATTCTTAAATTCAGGAGGAATATTCTATTCCCCTCATCTGAGAAGTGCACTCCATCTCCTCTGTAGATGTCTTGCATGTTGTAATGCAAGTTATTATTGTATATTGAACCCATTCCATAGTCTCTCATGTAAGCAGAAACAGATTTATTTACATGTTTCCGTGCTTTCTCAAATTGTGGACCAAATTGGTTGGACCAGTTCCATTTCTGTCTTTGGCATATATTGGAATATACCAAGGCAGTGTGGGGAAAAAGTATCATCAATTGATGAAAGGTGTCCTTTAATAGCATTTCCAGACCTACCCCAGTTAATGTGCCTAGATCGTTTCCACCACAGTGCACAATTATAAGGTCAGGTTCTGGCAGATGCAAAAAGGTTTTCACCAATGGTATCAATTGGTGACACTTTAATCCTCTGTGGCCAATCCACTTGATTTCCACATTTGATAAATCAAGGTTATGAAAATTTCTGCTAGCTGCATACCTTTGAGCCCAGTGGATGTAGCTATGTCCAATAATCCAAACAGAGTACATGATGTGAGAAGGTTCTGGTCCAGTCAGATGAAGTGTGGGAATGAAATGGCAGTTGGAACAGTAGGAGTTCACAAAAAAATAATTGTGGAGTTTCTCTGCTCTTGAATCACAAGCAATGATTGGTGGATTCAGATAGTTGAAAACTGAAAGTTAGGGTGCATGGTTATGTTGTGTGAAAGAAGCAATTTGAATGGTTTAAAAAAAGTCACCAAAAGCAAAAATACCCTGTATAGGCTGCTGTATTGACAGGTCAAACATCCTTGCTGAGTTAATTTGCAACATTGTAAGATAAACTTTTGAACCTTACAGTTCAGTTAGGAGGGAGTTGCTATGGTAACAGATAGAAAGGTTTGAGAGGGGGATGGGTGTTGGTTTGAAAATAGTGAGGGAAGAGTTTTCATTGGTTGAATTAAGGCATATGTGTACAAAGATAGAGATTTTCTATGCCAGTCTTGGTTTCAGTGTATTGAGAGCACACCTTTTGCTCTGCTAAAGAAAAATTGGTGTGTGTGTCTGACACTGTTTTCAATCTCCAAAAGCATTTGTAAAGGTAAGTAATGATTCATTTAATTTAGATAGAGATTTATTTGCTCTATGGAGAATATTTGGAAGCAGATAGTTTTGTTTTAGAAGTGAAATTGTATGTTAGTATATAAGTCCTGCGCAGTGTTTCTTACATGTTATTTAAAAATCGATTTTGGGTGCAAATGAATGGTATTTTTATTTGGCCTTTTTTTATGATTGCCATGTGCAGTTGATGCATCACTTTAAACATGGGTAATAAGTGATGCACTGGTGGCGCAAGGCCTTTATAAATGAGGCCCTGACTTTGTTTGATGATATTGAGTGGTTGTACTTAGGTTCTGCGCAGTGTTTCTTACATGTTATTCAAAAATCGATTTTTGGGTGCAATTGATTGGTATATGTATTTGGCCCTTATTTATGATTGCCATGTGCAGCTGATGCATGACTTTAAACATGGGTAATAAGTGATGCACTGGTGGCGCAAGGCCTTTATAAATAAGGCCCTGACTTTGTTTGATGATATTGAGTGGTTGTACTTAGGTTCTGCGCAGTGTTTCTTACATGTTATTCAAAAATCGATTTTTGGGTGCAATTGATTGGTATATGTATTTGGCCCTTATTTATGATTGCCATGTGCAGCTGATGCATGACTTTAAACATGGGTAATAAGTGACGCACTGGTGGCGCAAGGCTTTCATAAATAAGGCCCTGACTTTGTTTGATGATATTGAGTGGTTGTACTTAGGTTCTGCGCAGTGTTTCTTACATGTTATTTAAAAATCGATTTTGGGTGCAAATGAATGGTATTTTTATTTGGCCTTTTTTTATGATTGCCATGTGTAGCTGATGCATGACTTTAAACATGGGTAATAAGTGACGCACTGGTGGCGCAAGGCCTTTATAAATCAGACCCTGACTTTGTTTGATGATATTGAGTGGTTGTACTTAGGTTCTGCGCAGTGTTTCTTACATGTTATTCAAAAATCGATTTTTGGGTGCAATTGATTGGTATATGTATTTGGCCCTTTTTTATGATTGCCATGTGTAGCTGATGCATGACTTTAAACATGGGTAATAAGTGACGCACTGGTGGCGCAAGGCTTTCATAAATAAGGCCCTGACTTTGTTTGATGATATTGAGTGGTTGTACTTAGGTTCTGCGCAGTGTTTCTTACATGTTATTCAAAAATCGATTTTTGGGTGCAATTGATTGGTATATGTATTTGGCCCTTATTTATGATTGCCATGTGCAGCTGATGCATGACTTTAAACATGGGTAATAAGTGATGCACTGGTGGCGCAAGGCCTTTATAAATCAGACCCTGACTTTGTTTGATGATATTGAGTGGTTGTACTTAGGTTCTGCGCAGTGTTTCTTACATGTTATTCAAAAATCGATTTTTGGATGCAATTGATTGGTATATGTATTTGGCCCTTATTTATGATTGCCATGTGTAGCTGATGCATGACTTTAAACATGGGTAATAAGTGACGCACTGGTGGCGCAAGGCTTTCATAAATAAGGCCCTGACTTTGTTTGATGATATTGATTGGTTGTACATAGGTTCTGCGCAGTGTTTCTCACATGTTATTGAAAAATCGATTTTTGGGTGCAATTGATTGGTATATGTATTTGGCCCTTATTTATGATTGCCATGTGCAGCTGATGCATGACTTTAAACATGGGTAATAAGTGACGCACTGGTGGCGCAAGGCTTTCATAAATAAGGCCCTGACTTTGTTTGATGATATTGATTGGTTGTACATAGGTTCTGCGCAGTGTTTCTTACATGTTATTGAAAAATTGATTTTTGGGTGCAATTGATTGGTATATGTATTTGGCCCTTATTTATGATTGCCATGTGCAGCTGATGCATGACTTTAAACATGGGTAATAAGTGACGCACTGGTGGCGCAAGGCTTTCATAAATAAGGCCCTGACTTTGTTTGATGATATTGAGTGGTTGTACTTAGGTTCTGCGCAGTGTTTCTTACATGTTATTCAAAAATCGATTTTTGGGTGCAATTGATTGGTATATGTATTTGGCCCTTATTTATGAATGCCATGTGCAGCTGATGCATCACTTTAAACATGGGTAATAAGTGACGCACTGGTGGCGCAAGGCCTTTAAAAATAAAGCCATGAGTTGCTATTGTATAAACTTAAATATGTTGCAATGTATTGTTTATATTGTTTGCTTTTTAACATTACTTTGTTGTTTGCTAATAGTGGTCTTTCATGTGTTTTTTTAACAGAACAACAGATTCAAATCAACTTCTGAAAAGGAAGCAAAAATGCCTTCAAGGCAAAGAAATATCAAAAATACCATACGGAAAAGGAGAACATCAACAACAGACTTTATGGAATCCTCTTCAACAAGTACTTCAAAAAACACCAGAAACGCTTCTGGTAAGCCAATTAAGTCTTTTCTTCGCAACATATGTCGTAGGAAAAAAAATGAAATTGCTAATGTGAATATACAGAAAAAGTCAACAAATCTAAAAAGGAAAGAGAAGCCCACAAAAAATGTTTCCATTGGACCAGGAGAGAAGAGAATGGTTAGCAATAGAAGGGTAAATGTTTTTAGGGACATTCGTAGGCGAATGTTTCGCAATAGGGTAGTTTTAAATTTGCTAAAAAATGATAAGAAAAGTAAACTAAAAGCTGCTTTTTACAAGAAAAAGAAAAGTGTAGAAAAGATTGTTGATCAGGCTTTTGAAGTTAAGAAAAAATTATTTATTTTAATAATCAATAGAATTAGGATACTTAATAAGGCAATGGATGTTTTCAAATCGAACAGTAGATGGAAAAGAATTATTAATCGGAGTAATTTTTGTGAAGTATTTTCTGGTGAATGGATGCATAGTTCAAGTTCTGAGCCTTTTTTTAATGAGGAGAGTTACTTTCAGGAAAATGATTTGGTGCATGCAGTTGACACCAGTGGTCGTGCATATGAGGTGAAAGATAGTTGTGTGATGGAAAAAGAGAAACTCGTATCTAGAGATGCAGAAGAGGTGTTAGCTGATGAAGTTTTAGGGAGACGTACTAAGGGTCCAGTGTACACATGGAAATGCAGTAGTATTTGTAGTGTGCGACAGGAATCAATTGATTTGCTTCGAAATTTCTTACGTACATATAGTAAAAAAAGTCTCAAACAAAAAATGAAGATCCTGCAAGAGTTAGATCCTTGCAGAGTGAGAGAAAGCACAGGTTTGCAAGGGCATTCACTAGCATGTCTTTCTAGAAAAGTTTGTCGGAGTGTTTTTCATCATTTTAGGATGTTAGCAGTGCATCATAATAACGTAAGGAAATTAGTGAGGAAGTTGTATTATGCAAAAAGTCCTGCACTTAAGCTTAAACAGTTAAATAGTGCTCTTTTGCATGGATCTGAAGTGGATGTGAAGACTATTTGTGAAGAAATTGAGTTTTGTTATTTTGGGAACAAAGAGGACAGTGTAGAAATAGATATAGTAATGGATGGTAATGCAGAAGATAATGGACAAATTTCAAGTATTGAAAAGTTTGATGAGGAAATTATCAAGTTTAAGGTGAAATCAAGTGAGAGGCCTAATTTAACTTGTGTGTGTTGTCGACGGACTCATTATAAAATTCAGACTAGGTTAGTTGATTTATATGCAAAAAGTGAATTGGAAAATAATAGTGAATGGGAGGATTTTGTAAGTTATTTGTTGGCGGAGAATTCTTTTGATTTGAGTTTGGATCAGCGTATTTGCAATTATTGTTTGAAAAAATTAAATGAAAATAGAATGCCTGCAAGAGCAGTTTATAATAATCTTCAGTTGATAGATATTCCTTCTGAATTGATGGATCTAAATACTTATGAATCTATTTTGATTCAATGTGTCCATCCTTTTCAGGCTATTGTACGCATGGAGCCTAAGACAGGGAAATTGCCTCCATCAGATTTACTGAGAGGATTAAAGGGAAGAGTTGTTTATTTGCCTCTAGATGTAAAGAAAAATATTAATACAATTGGTGTAGAAAGAGTAGAAGAAGATCCTTTAGTTATTCTAGTTAATGGGGTTCCAACAAAGAGTAAGAAAATTTGGCAAGATTTAGTGGATGTTAAAAAAGTCAAGAAGGCAACGTTGTATTTAGTTAAAAACAATGAGTACTACAAAAATGTAAGTGTTGGAGTAGAGGAAACAGCTACAGAAGAAGATAGTGATTCTTCAGTTGGTCAAATTGAAAAAGTTGATGTGTCTAGAACTGAAGAAATATATGAACATTATACTGTTCATCCTTTGCATTCCAAAGAAGTAATGGGAAATGCAATTGACTTGTTTCAAATGAAAGCAGCAAAAGGAAGTCCCATTAGTGTATGGGAAGAAAGTCACATATTATATCACTCACGACATGGTCAGTGACATCACTCATGACATCACTGATGACACCATCCAGTGAATGTGTGTCTTTCTGAAAAATAAATATATTTTATATATGTATATGTAAAAGTTGCGCGCAGAAAGCTGATTGGCTCTTGGGTGTCTGTAAACATTCTAAACAGTCTGGAGCGGCCGCCATCTTGTGTCTCGGTAAAATCGAGACACAAGGGGTTTGAAAAAAAAGGGGCAAATGACCATAAGGGGGAAGAGTAGACCCCCTCTGACCCCCTAGGTTTGATGTAGGGACTAAAATAGGGTCCTGCAGGGCATTAAAAAAATTTTTTCGTTTTGCGCGGGGGAAGCGCATGGTGCGCGCACCGGCGAAGCACGGGGAAAATCCAGGACCATATTTATGAAGGCCTTGCGCTGTTAGTTTTGCGCCTCCTGTGCGTCAATTTTTGTGACGCACCAGCGGTGTAAAAAAATGCGCATTGTTATGCAATATTTAAAAAGTGACGCATCTATCTAGATGCGTCACTTTTTAAATATAGTGCAACGAGGCACATTTTATTACACTGCTGGTGTTATGCGTCACTTTTCTGTGCGCACTCCTTATGACATTCCAGATGTGTCATATTTAATGTATGACGAATCATGTTGCAAGGAGTTACAGATACGTCAGTATTTCTGACATATCTGTAAACATAAAAGTGATGCGAGGCAGGTGCAAGATTTTGACGCAACAGCATCCTAAAAGTGACGCAGAGAAATCTTATAGATTTCAGTACGTTGTTATTACCAAGCTTTTTGCGGGGGAATGCCCCCTTTGCATACATTATACCTGACGCAGATATAATGTGGCGCAAAGTTTTAAAAAGTGACCCATGTACCTAGATGCGTCACTTTTTAAAAATAGCGTCAGGTATAATGCATGCAGAGGGGGTGTTCTCCCGCAAAAAGCTTTGTAATAGCGACGCAGTGAAATCTTTGAGATTTCACTGCGTCAGTTTTAGGATGCTGTTGCGTCAAAATCTTGTGCCTGCTTTACAGCAGGTGTTAGACTGAGGCAAGACCTTTCACATGCTGCTTTCCCCATTTGAAAGGACACATTACTGGAGTTGCGTCACTTTTGTGACGCACTCCAGCAATGCGTTACTTGGAATGTCATAAGGAGTGCGCACAGAAAAGTGACGCATCGCACCAGTGGTGTAAAAAAATGTGCCTCGTTGCGTTATATTTAAAAAGTGACGTATCTAGGTAGATGGGTCACTTTTTAAAATCAAGCGCCACATTATATCTGCGTGAGGTATAATGCATGCAGAGGGGGTGTTCCCCCACAAAAAGCTTTGTAATAGCGACGCAGTGAAATGTTTGAGATTTCACTGCGTCACTTTTAGGATGCTGTTGCATCCTTTAAATATAGTGCAACGAGGCACATTTTATTACACTGCTGGTGTGATGCGTCACTTTTCTGTCCACAGTCCTTATGACATTCCAGATGTGTCATATTTAATGTATGACGAATCATGTTGCAAGGAGTTACAGATACGTCAGTATTTCTCACATATCTGTAAACATGAAAGTGACGCGAGGCAGGCGCAAGATTTTGACGCAACAGCATCCTAAAAGTGACGCAGAGAAATCTCATAGATTTCAGTACGTCGTTATTACCAAGCTTTTTGCGAGGGATTGCCCCCTCTGCATACATTATACCTGATGCAGATACAATGTGGCGCAGAGTTTTAAAAAGTGACCCATGTACCTAGATGCGTCACTTTTTAAAAAATAGTGTCAGGTATAATGCATGCAGAGGGGGTGTTCCTTGCAAAAAGCTTGGTAATAATGACGCAGTGCGTCACTTTTAGGATGCTGTTGCGCCAAAATCTTGCGCCTGCTTCACAGCAAACCTTTCACATGGTGCTTTTTCCATGTGAAAGGACACATTACTGGAGTTGCGTCACTTTTGTGACGCACTCCTGCAATGCGTTACTTTTGTGTTTACAGATATGTCAGAAATACTGACATATCTGTAACTCCTTGCGAATTGATTAGTCATATATTAAATATGACATATCTGGAATGTCATAAGGAGTGCGTCCAGAAAAGTGACGCATCGCTGTTTTCACGTAGCGATGCGTCACTTTTCAGAAATGAGGCCTCCAGTTTATTCACTGTGTCATAACTTTCTTTTCTAACACTCACCTTCTTTCATTCCTCCTACTTCACTTCCTTTCACCTCTCATACCTTTCTGTTCTTTCTTACTCATTCTCCTTTCAATTATCAAATTTTACTGATATAAAACCATTGAAATTCCCACGTTATAGTTAGTCGGACTCACTATAACTTGCGCGTGCAATGCACTGCTGATGACATCACATATTACATCACTCATGACATGGTCAGTGACATCACTCATGACATCACTGATGATACCGTCCTTGTGACAGAGTGACTGACCTCCTTTCACTGTAAAGTAACCCTTGAAACACATATTCAAAAATAGAAACTAATATTTTCAAAAAAGTGAAGATATCTATACCAGTTGCAACAACCAATTCAGTAATTCCACCATTTATATACACATCCACTCATTCATCAACAGTTCTAAATAGTCAGTCATACATATACTCACTCATCATATGTAGTGAGACACCTATACATCCGTTAACACACCGACAGTCTTCCAAAAGTTGCTCATACACATACTCACACATGCAAATAAACTATTGAACATCAATTTTTTAGCATATACAGCTATACACACTCTATCACCTTACTTCTAAAGAAACTTACACATACTTAGTCTCTTAAAAAATCACTTATAGAAACACATACTTATTAAAACAAGAATTCTTTCAATCTCTCACTCTCATATATACTCACTTATATACATCAATACTCACATATACTAGATTAAAACATATGTAGTTACTGATAAAGACACTAGTAAGACAGTCATTCACTTACTAACACATACATATACACACTCATTCACCCATACAGTCCGGCACATATGCTGTCTTTAAAACACATACAAACAGTGAGTCAGTCATTTATGCATCTATGTGCTAAGTAACACTCCCACCAAACCATATAGACACTCATACTGATACTAATAAAAATATCTAATAACCCATATACATACGCATGTAGCTACTTATCAACACATGTAGCCACTTATACACAAAGTGAAACACTAATATATGTATTTAAATATTTAAACATAACTCACTAATATTTATTTTTCAGAAAGACACACATTCACTGGATGGTGTCATCAGTGATGTCATGAGTGATGTCACTGACCATGTCATGAGTGATGTAATATGTGATGTCATCAGCAGTGCATTGCACGCGCAAGTTATAGTGAGTCCGACTAACTATAACGTGGGAATTTCAATGGTTTTATATCAGTAAAATTTCCAGCTAACTATAACTGGTGTGAAACCTATGGTTTTTTCAGTGAATTTAATAGGTTTTTTAAATGCTAATTCCTAACTATAACTGGTGTGAAACCTATGTTTTTTTCAGTGAATATATATATATATATATATATATTCTGCCTACATAACAATGTGTTTATGTTCAATAGTGTACTGTACCAGCAAATCAGGGGTGCTATGCCTGTCTGCACATGGGGTGGTAGGAGGAGCTGGTCATGAACATCACACACTCACACTACGTAATAAGATAAAGTGATGATTTATTGGTTGTGTGGGATGGCACAGAGGAAACAGCCAGGTAGTTTGTGTCGGATATTAACATCAACGAGGGTAATTTGCACTTCACAGCGAACATTAGTAGCAGCACAGTAACATTCTTAGATACACAGGTTTACATTGCAGATAATAAAATTGAGACAAAACTGTACAGCTGTAAAGCTCTTTCTGGTGAAAAAAGAGTCAAAAACTCCAGTGGGTAATTGGCATGAGATCTTTTATTTCTCACAAGCCTCTGTTCTGAAGCTTTTCAGAGAACACATGTCCTTGATCACATACGGAATTGCAGTCTGTCATATTTTTTATGGGAAACATCATTTACTACGAAGCAAATAACACGCATAAAGTTTACCACGCGTCACTCACCACGCAAAGGTCTTTCCCACGCGTATGCCTTCAACGACCGTCTTTACCACGCGAGTGGTATTCCTTCCTGTCGTCGTTCTGCAAGTACGATCTGCGTGGGCTTTGGGGGGCTGGGGGGGGAATTAAGGGGCTGGGGGGCTGGGTGGGGGGACTGGGGGATGCTGGGGGGGGTTGGGGGGGTCTCCCCCCCCAAAAAAAACAAGCGGATATAAATAAATAAAGAAATAAAAAGAAAACGTAAAAAAAACGCTCTACAATGCCTCATAACGAACAAGGAAAAGAGCACGTCATAATAGAAGTCCTTTATCAGTTTTGATAGACGTGTTTTGACGCTTGTTTCCGTGGTCGGTGGAAGAAAGGGCTGATGGTGAAAGACGTACAGGGGTAAGATAAGAATCAAAACTTTGTAAATTAGGGTATTAATTAAGCGCATTATGAAAAAAAGAAAAATAAAATGTAAGGGAATCTGTTGTTTACTATTGTTTAAAACATCGATCTTTTCCTTCGTACTGCATGTAGCCTATCAGTATCATTATGTAAATTTAAATGGGATGTCAGATGTTTCGTAACGTTATGATTGCGGAGTAAAAACATGCGTTGTCAAATGCTGCGTGCAAAAGACACATGCGAACTAAAATTCGCGTGGTAAAGGCATGCGTGGAACTTGTAATTGTTGAATAATCATATATTCATTTTTTATATGCTCTGCTCATCGCCCCACGTGTCATATAGAAACAAACAAAATACTGGCACTTTATCTGAGCACTATCGTAAGTCTGTTTTATCTTTGTATAAACAAATCTTGTGGCAACATCAATAGTATGAATACATAGTACCTGATGGTAATTTACACAGTCATAAATATGCTTGAATAACTATCCATAAACATACATAAATACATAAATAAATAAATATTTAAATATATAAATAACTGATTCAATACATGGATTTTCTTTAATACCGTACTTTATGCCGGCTTATGATCCCATAAGCAGTTTTGTGCAAATATCACTATAAATCAATGTTGAAAGGATATACCTGTAGCTACAGCTTGACAGAACTGACATATTGACATATATCAGCATGAATGCTGGAATATGGCTCTGTCGCTATAGCTAAAAAAATAGCTCATAAAACTAGTTGTTTTTGAAAAACATATATGTTGCGTTTTGGAGTTGATTAACTCTATACAACATTTTATTATATTAATTTTTGTTCTGTTTTTTCATGAATTAACTCAATAGTGAAGTCCACATCTATTTCAAAATTGCTACCGTGCTTGGCAGCTCCAATCGTATGTGCAATATTGCAACATGAAAGTGCTACATGCCAAAGAGGTGCTACACATAATAAATGAATTGGAAGGTACTAGTGCCAAATATATATACATACATTGTCATCACTAGACTTTCATGTATTTAGTTTTGAATCTGCTCATAAATCCCATTAGTACAAATCAAGTATTTCTCATATACAAAATAAAATATGAATATAATATCTTGCCTACCAAAAATGCTGTAGCAGAAAATATTGCAAATCTTAGTCAGTTGCATCCCTGCTCTCGCTCCCATTCTTATTTTGGTCAAAGGTTGAGAAGAGCTTTCCATCAACACAAGAACTACTGACAAGAGCACACATGAATACTTATGTAATCTTCTAATAATATCCAGGGCTGTCTTTAGAGAACCCTGGGTTAGAAGGAAAGTACTAACGTGTCAGAGTCACCTTTTTGTAGCAGGTTGAAATGAACTTTTGGAGCACACTTAGCATTTAAGTGAAACATAAAAAACACTGCTGTCATTTGAAAAACTAACTCTTCAAAAGACATTTTCATATTGCCTCATATCAAATATCTGAGTTGAAATTTTTTGAATTATAAAATGATTTCTTAAATATAAGTATTCTTGGCACACGGAGCGTAGGGACAGCTTGCAAAATTCCAAAAATATATCTTCACCAAAAGCAACTTTTTATCCACTCAGCATTGACATAGACAACCAGATTCTGCTGCGAAAAACAAAAGACAAGTGACCTCAAGACAAACTGTACTCTGCGTTTATGACAGAAATGTATAGGTAAGGTTCTAATTTGATAAACAAAATGGTGGATACCCTTTACATTGAGACATAGCTGTCTGTACTGTACACTTAGCAAACCCACACCACAGGAAACGCTACCACATTTGCTTCATTTAATCAACTCGGTCTTATCTACAAAACATATACTTGTGGCTCAACTGCTGCCAACTGAAACAAGTACATTTTTTAATAAAAACAGGACACTCATTCTTCGAGAGCAATGGGGTGGAGGGAGCAAACAAACTGTAGCATGTGGGCACAAAATAACATAGAGAACAGGTGGAGGAAGGAGATTGGGGACATAAAAACCCGTAAAAAGATAAAAAGGTCGTAAAAAATAGGCGTAACAAGCGCAACTAACAAAAAAATAGACGCAAAAACTAAAAAAAAAGAAACAGGGGTTCCCACCTACATCCACCTTTGTGCCTCAGTATCAAAACTGAACTTTTGATTCAAAGAGTTGAGAAACAATAACCAGATAATCCAACATGAAACACACGCATCAAATGTCTCGTTTTTAGGTTTCGCCTGGGGAACGGAGCGTAAGCTCCGCCCCCAGAGAAATCTGTAGTTTCCAGTAAGGACTCTTGAATACGCCCCTCTGTTCCAATGGCTAGCTCCATAAATGGAGGCTAGCCATTGGAACAGAGATCTGTCCGTCAAGGCCGGACCAGATTCGGGGGCGTTCCCGACATTTTTTCCCTCTCCACCCACTTCAGTTCGTCATCACGGCGGTGGGTGTGTGTTATTTTTTTTTTGGGAGTCCGTCTGTTTTCTTCTTTTGCTAAGTGTCTGTTGTTGGAGTTGGCTGCAAGATTCGAGTTCCCACGAGGCGATCAGGTAAGGAGCATTTTGTTTATAAATGTGCGTGCGCCATGATCCTCCCCCCCCTCCCTCCCTCCCTCCCGCAGTCCGTGCGCCATTCCCGCCCCCCCGTCCTGTGCCCGTTCCCGTTCCCCTCCCTCCCTGTGCTCGTGGTGCTTGTTTTTTTATTTAGGCATGAATGGCCCCGCAGTCCGTGCGCCGTCCCCCCCCCCGCCCTGTGCCCGTTCCCGCCCCATCTCTCCCTGTGCTCGCTGTGCTTGTTTTTTATTTAGGCATGAATGGCCCGCAGTCCGTGCGCCGTTCCCGCCCACCCCCCCTCCTGTGCCCGTTCCCGCCCCCCTCCCTCCCTGTGCTCGTGGTGCTTGTTTTTTATTTAGGCATGAATGGCCCCGCAGTCCGTGCACCAATGACACCCTTGCAGCGTGGGCAGTCCTATGGTCTGGTGATGTAAATGGGCATATGCAGTTTTATTTTTAAAAAAATGCACATGATGCAGCTTTCTGTGTTGCTTCCATGCACCGGCTTTGAAAAGAGGCCTGTTTACACTAAATTCTTCAAAGTTGAAAATCGTGCAGCGGGTGCAGTGCACCCGGGAACGAGTAATCTCCAGATTTCCCAATGTTGCCGTTCGTTTCTTCACTGCCTCTTCTTCCTCCGCGCACACCCCGGCTCCTACTTCCTGTGTCCGCCGGGCCATTGTTTCTAGCACGGCTAATTATAACCTCGCTCGTCTACGGTGGCCCTTCAGTGACATCTCTAGCAGGGTGGATGTGGAGAGGTCAACAGAGCTGATGCCTGTTCTAGTCATATGGTCTACATGGTGGGGATAGCTCCCGGCGGCAGCGTAACTACGTTCCTTACCAACGAGTTATAGGGATTATAGCTGTTTGCTACCAGCAGAAGGTGGGTGCTTTCTCCTTGTGTGCAGTATCACCAGGGCCCCTGCAATTATGCGGCAGCGGCTGCCCAGAAATGAAAGTGTTATTGCACAAGACAAGGAAGCACTATTTGTCATGATTCCAGCAACTGTATATATAATTATAGATAAGTAACAGTGAGTTAAGGTGATGTTTTTCACCAGGGGGTTCTGAGCACATCAAATAGACAACTAGTTGTCCATGACGTCACTCAGAAAGCCCATTGAAGCTCTACAAAACAAAAGGCATCATTCTATTGGCCCTGATTAGCAACAATGACACCCTTGCAGCGTGGGCAGTCCTACGGTCTGGTGATGTAAATGGGCATATGCAGTTTTATTTTAAAAGGAATGCACATGATGCAGCTTTCTGTGTTGCTTCCATGCACCGGTTTTGAAAAGAGGCCTGTTTACACTAAATTCTTCAAAGTTGAAAATCGTGCAGCGGGTGCAGTGCACCCGGGAACAAGTAATCTCCAGATTTCCCAATGTTGCTGGTCGTTTCTTCACTGCCTCTTCTGTTGGCGGATCCGCTCTGTTCTCTTGAGATGACTCAGCTGTTAAGGCAGGCACCATGGCCGTGTCCATTAATGCGAGTAGTGCAACCTAATTAATTTATACCGAGTGCAACAGAAAGTGCATCCCTTCCAAGTGAAACTCAAATAGGAAGGAGCTACCAATCGTTACAGAAACAGAATGCTGTAACTCCCTGCAGCTAGTAAGGTGCTTGCCCAGATAAAACCATGTACCTTCTAGTAAATATTTTAAGCGACAGTCCATGAGGCATCGATGTTTCACGGAGGAAGTAGGGACTGACAGTATACAAATTGCACGTCATGACTGAGCACTTTTTTAAACAAAAAAAATCACTGTTGACCATTTAGGCTGTTGGGTTTGTTTGTCAATTATATTTTGTCAAGCAGCATGTAATGAGGAGAAGGCCAGGAAACTGGTACATGGATTAGTGTGAGACAACAAAAGTAGTTTATGACTCCTTGTGAAAGGATAGAGGAATATACATTTGTTGGGGGTGTAATGAACAGGAAGAAGGATCGTCTGGTGCTGTAGTGTGCTTCATCTGTGGTAGTCTTGTGGTCAAGAGACCGTGAATTGTCCTCACCCTTCTGCGAATATTGTTTTATAATTTTCACACCATCACATAGATTTCTAAAAAAATAATCCCACACCAGCCAGCTATATTTAAAATAGGTCTAAAATCACTGTGGGTGAAAGTAGTGCAGTCACTCCTTAAACACGCTAAGAACATAGTCCTCTACTTTCTTTAGCTTGAACCTACTTCTTTGGAGAGGCAGTGCTCTTTATCTTAAATGCTTTAGTTTGATTAGGACATTCGAGGCTCTAAAAGTAAAGGGGAGTGACCACTATCTATTAAATACAATTCAAAATTTGGCACATTTCAAGGAAGACAAAGGTGCTCCCTATAAAGGTTATGTATCCAAAACAGCTAAGGACAATCATTTCTGAAAAACATCTACATTTATTAAAGGTCCTCAAACACAAGTATAGAGAATTCGCTGATGAAGAATTACACTCTGATGACTTACTATGGTATGAAGACATAATTAAAGAGGTTGTTGCGTGCCTAAAAGTCAAATTGAAGGCCTTTAATAACATTCAAGATCAAAATAAGAGTGAGAAGTATTAGGAAAATAGCTGGTTTGATATGGAATGCAGACTTCCAAAACGAAGAATAAGGAAGCTTAAAAGATATATAAGGTTCTCTAAAAATAAAGTGGTTATATTCTATCTTCAAAATTCAAGGAAAGAGCTTAAAAACATGGCAGCAAGTAAGCAGCAGGTATTTAAAGTAAAATGCTTGAAAGTAATGCTCGAAACAATTGAGTCAAACAACGTAAGGAAATTTTGGAGACTGGTATAGAATGGGATTGAAAAAGCGCAGGGGAAACTGACAGGTTTGATAGGAGAGTATGCTTGGGTAGAATACCTGGAGGCAGTCTACAATAAAGATGCCATCATTTGTTAGCCTGATAACATTTCTTGCTAATAAAGAGATCAAAGAGGGGTTCTCAATACCAATAATTAAGAAAACAACTGAGATGCTAAAACTTACAAGAGCAGGCGGCACAGATAACTTATCAGCAGTAATAATAAAAACAGCTATTCCTTGGTGGAACAACTTGCTCCACCTGCTTTTTCAAACAAATTCTCCTGAAAAAAGCTTCCTAGATTGCTGGAAGGGGCAGTCCCTCGAGTCTGGGGTACACCTCCTCCACCTCTGGCCAAGTTCGACCCCCCGCCCCACGTACGCAGCTCTCCCTTCATTGTTTACCTCCTCTCTTTCATCACTTCTCCCTTACCCTCCCTCTATTTCATGCTAGAGGCTTCATACGAGCCTCAGCTGGTGAAACTCTGCTTCTGTGCCACCCCTGACCTCTGTGTGGGGCTCTTTGCATGTGTGTGGGGCTCTTTGCATGTGTTTGGGGCTCTTTGCATTTGTTTGGGGCTCTTTGCGTGTGTGCGGGGCTCTTTGCGTGTGTGTGGGGCTCTTTGCGTGTGTGTGTGTGGGGGGGGTTCTTGCGTGTGTGTGGGGGCCTCTTGCGTGTGTGTGTGGGGGGCTCTTGCGTGTGTGTGGGGGGCTCTTGCATGTGTGTGTGGGGGGCTCTTGCGTGTGTGTGGGGGGGGCTCTGTGTGGTGTGTGTGTGGGGGGCTCTTGTGTGGTGTGTGTGGGGGGCTCTTGCGTGTGTGTGTGAGGGGCTCTTGTGTGTGTGTGTGGGGGGCTCTTGTGTGGGTGTGTGTGTGCAAATGCAATACGTCTTGCATTTGCTACAGAGTAAGCTATTGGCATTGTAAATGAGAATGCCGTTTATTTATCTGTTTTCAAAACCAACACATAAATAAAAAGTTTGTCATTTACAATGCCAATAGCTCAAACTTTTCCGAAGGCGAAACCGTTGCATTGTAAATGCTTGTTTTAGAATGATTGTGAAATGCAAGTATCACCTTGGAATTGTGAAACCAAGGTTGTTGTGACTCAGGAGTGCAGATAAGAACGCACAAAAAAAACTATTCATGCGGAATGTATTGACAGAAGGCTAGATGGAAGCACTCCTGTTTCTGCTTTTCTCCAGCCTAGGCTGTCCTATCACCCGCTAGTGAGTATCCATAGCATGCTGCACACCGTAGGATGTATGCACGCAGTGGTAGAAGTAAGCGGGATCCGAAGGGCACGGCGTGCCCCTACTTTTAAAAATTATTACAGTCCGTTCCCCTACTTCTTTATTTTTTAAAAGCATCCCGGGACGGCAGGAATGTACCTAATTAAAAATTACAGCTTTAGCATTCAGCCGTGTCCCCAGTGTGGTGCCTCCAGCAGGCCTCTGCAGTGCCCACGGCCTCCTCCCCCTCTGTAACAGCAGGGGCCTCCAAAGCAACACTGAAAGGGCCATCAGTCTTGGGTTAGCACGCAAACACGGCTACCTCTGATGGCTCTGCTGCTGCAGTGATTTACAGCTCATCACTGCCGAGGCTACCTGCCTGCCCCCACTGTGACCATTTCAATGGTCACATCAGGATGCTTTGCTGGCCCCCCTTGAACTCATTTGCCCTTTTTTTCGGGCTCATGCAGACCTAGGGACGCCACCTGGAAAAGAAAACAAGCATTGGTGCTTGTTACGAATCTGATTGTGGTCAGTGGCTTGTTGAATATTTTTCAGCTGGTGGGAAGCGTTGCCTCACCACCCTGTTAAACGAATGTGTGGGAACCGTCACTATTGGTGACCAGTATGTGGTACGCTTCTCCTGGGAGAGCCTGTGTTTCCTGATAGTTTTATTTCTGAGCTGCACCATGGCAGTTAAAGACCAAATGTAAAACTTCACTGATTTATCAAAATAAACTGCTCTTCTAACAGTGCATTCCCAGGTTTTGTCTGACACCATTAGTGCAATGTATATCCTCGATAGCAAGGGAACATTCACAGTAGTGTTGTGGGGCATTACCGATTGACAGAGGGCACAACGTAGAGCTTTTTCGGATTGCTTAGGTAGCAGTGTTGCGCCATACATGGAGCACAGCAGAGTTATCTTGAGCCTCTGGGACCACTCCTCCACCAATCACTGCACTCTTATCCAGATACAGAGTCTTACCAGCTGTTGTAGACCTGATGTACGCCCTGATACCTGCAGCTGTGGCTCAGAATTCCCTTTTAAAGGTTTAAGAAGGCAGATAGCAGAAGGCGCACACTAAACATTTTAAATGCTTATACCTATTAGTGTCAGCAATACTATTCGCTGTGATCTGTGGCATACACCAAACAATTTAAACGCAGGTTATAACCATTCTAAACCTGGACCAAGGTGCCCATTTACAAATGGCCGAGACTTTCTACCGAAGACCGGCATTTGACAATAGGACAGTCTGAGGTCTGACGCGGAAACCGGTTTCCGTGTCAACAGACAATGCTGACCTATTGAAATGAGCGGAACGTGTGCTCGGGAACCAATCCGATACACGGAAAATCGGCAGCCTGAACCAATCCGATCGCTCCTTAACCGGTAAATATACACAAACTTACTCGCTCGGAGCTGGAGGGTTGAGAGGACGCCTACCGCTACTGCTCTACCGGTAACATTTAAAATCTAACAAGGCTGCTTTCTGGATGTCTGGAAAGCGCGCGCTAGCTGGGAACAGGCGCCTATGCTGAATTAATGTAATACCCTGTTTTTAAATTACAGTTACTTTCTCGAACGGGGAGTAAGGACCATGCTCACCTGAGGGGGCTGGATTCCGTTTTTTAGCATTCCTTCTTCACTGGTATGAGAGGCAAAACTATATGCAGGGTAAATAGACTCCTTTCATACATTTCATTTACTGAATATAGCATGGTGGTTTGACATTTTAAACTGCAGAATACAGAGGGGGACACCAGGTGACCACACTCTTATTTGTTTTTGTTACAGCACCCAAGCCTCAGTGTCTCTTGCAGTGGCATTCAAAGTATATTGCCCTGAAGAAATTGCCTGATAGAAACCAAGGCAATGAAACATGTTGGCTGTGAGTAGAGAGTAAATCGATAGGTAGTATTTACTCTCTTTCTTTTTAGTATATTTGTGTTCACTGGTTTGCAACAAAGAAGGGAATGATAGTAAAGTTTATGGTCCCTGTTGCACAGTGATTTATATGTTAAATGTTGTCAGTTTGTCACATATAAGTTGTGTCCACTGCACCATTCACTGTCTTTTTACTTTTGAGGTTCGAGACACGTTTTTTTGGTTTTAGCTTGATGGCACCAATGATGAGAACAGGGCCATCCCGGTGAGTACCAATCAGGGGCCCCATTGGTGGTGCGCCCGTGAGGTGCCATCTCGCTTTTTCACACATTTTTGTTTGTGCTGTCCTGTTTGTTTTAATCAGAGAGGTTGTTGTTTTAACAGGCAATACATTGAAGCATCATAGGATTTCCTTAAGACTAAAGAAATCCCTTGGACTAGGCACGTGGGCCAGAGATGTTTTACAATGTTACAATGGAAAATTGCCATGAGAACTAGGACTGTTGTTGTTGACTAGATAGCAGAAGGAGCCTGTATTTACTTGTACACATCCTGACTGAAGTGTGCATGACGTGCTGCCCAAATCATGGTGCATTTGGAATGTACAATTCTTTTCCCTTTAGGAGACTTTATCTGCTGATGGTCATGTCCCCCCCCCCCATTACCCTCCCCGTCCAGTCTCTTGTGTCTTAACTTGGTGATTATAAGGGTTTCTAATCATCTAAAAACGATATAGGAACAACAGTTTTTTTCCCCTCTATCTCTGAAACTATCCCTACCTTGCACCTGCACCCTCCTGATGCCCTGGTAGACGGGAGATGCACTGTGGTATAGTGTTCATTTCCTTTGTGCTGGAATTTCATGCTGCCTAGGTGTCACACTCGAGCTCACTCCGTGTCAACATTTTGCATATCTCCAAATTACTGTAAAAGCGCTTTGTAGAAGATCCCTTATTTCATAAGTTGTCTTACTGCCTTTCCTTCTTTTCTGCCCCCTTTATAGCGGCTTTATGCTGGAATAAAGTGTTAATATTCTGACCACAACCAGGTTGCTTGTTGACCATAATGTAGCCCCTGGCATGTTTTTATTTACTTAGTGCACTCTTTGTACATCAGTGTCTCTGGATGTTCCCAATTGGAAAATGTAGCCCCATGAGCATGGGGCTGCCTTGGAAAAGGACATTGCCATTTTGGATTCCTTTGAAAGGAGCGAGTGGCACGTGTATTGGCAACCATTCTGTCCCCTGCTGTAGATGTTTTGGGAATGTGTATGCCTGCGCATGACATCACATGCATTTAAACCGGAAGCAGTTGGTCTCCTCTGCTTGATGCTAAAGATCACCTCATAGGCTGTTTGTTGCCTGTTTGACTGTGCAATAATATTGCTGCCACTGCTTTTGTTCATTTGTGTCTCATGAGCACAATGCCCAAGTGTAAATCTCTGCTCTAGGTGCCATTGGAAGCCAGTATGACCAGTACACAGAAAGTCATGGGATTTAATAGATAGCTGGAGAGGTAGGACATCACTGTTTTGGTAAGACATTTAGTGCGGTCATTCTTCAGCCGCCAAAGTTGCTTTCAAGTTCTGGAGTAAGAAAGTAGGATCTAGAGCCACTGAAGCTCAGGTGGACAATGCTGAGAGTGTGTATGTAACCTTAGGGAGCTTACAATCATGGCTTAGTTTTTTTGTTCACTGCACGTCACTTTTACCATTTTTAGGTCTCGCTGAGCCAGCGCATGTGTTGCTCTGTGAGACATTTAGTGTGTGGCTCTAGAAAATGCCACCCCACGCTTTTGCTTGTGGTAGCTTGGAGCTTGCTATTACGCGCACAAGCGTGCAAGCCTCCCCCTGCCTCTCCAAAGCTCACTATACCTCTCCTTCTTCCTCTTTTCTTAAGGCTGTAATGCAATGAGGCTCAAGAATACTTCTGGGGGGGCAGGGGGCAACATGTGTGAGTGTGGTTGCTTTTGTGGACGATCGGGAACAGACAGAGAAGGAAAAGGACACTCAGCCTGATTCATGAAGCTAAATTGCGCTCACAATAGCTGCGAAAATGCTATCGCGGGCGCAATTCCCATAATCGGAATTCACCATGAAAATTGCGAATTCGCAAACACAGAATTGCGAAATCTCTAAAATATTCGCAGAATCCCGGCAGTAGACCATTTGCGAATCAGAAATAGCGAGAAATCACGGATTCTGCGAAAATAATAGCGAAATCGCAAATTCCTCGCAATCGGGATTCATGACAAATCGCAATTAGTGAAAAACCCCAAAATCGCATTTTGCGAGGCGCAATTTAAGGACAACCCAAATCAGGTGGTACCCATAAAACCCATAGTAAAAAAAAAATTGAAAAAATGTTGGCCTATCAGCAACTGGTGCTGGCCTGCCCAAACACACTTGAGGAGAAGCAGCATCAGCATAAGGAGCGTCACAATGCCAGGAATGTACATGGTGGTCAGGCGGCGAAGGCTACAGCGAGCAGCACGGAGGAGACGCAGAATCCAGGCCAGGATCTTCCGCCAGCGGGTCACCCTGCTGGGCCAAACCAGAGAGCAAATTTACGCAAAGCACCGCCTGAATGGGGTAATGATCATCAAGCTAATTCAGGACCTTGACCCCCTGATGCAGCACCCAACAAGAAGGACCAATGCCGTGCCAACACATGCCCAGGTATTGTGTAGCCTGCACCTCCTGGCTTCCTGGAGCTTCCAGGGGATAGTTGCGGCTGCTGGGGGGATATCCCAGCCCACCATGTCCCGCTGCCTAGGGAGTTTCCTTGACGCAATGCTGACCCAGCTACACCACCACATCAAATTTCCAACAGGCCAACAGGAATTGGATGAGACCAAGCTACAATTCTACAATGTTGCGCATTTCCCACAGTGATAAGATGCTTTGACTGTACCCACATCCACATCTGCCCACCAGCTGCAACGGAGTACATGTACCGCAATCGCAAGTCCTACCACTCCCTCAACATCCAGATGGTCTGCAATGCAAAGACATACATCACGGACATAGTGGCACAGTACCCGGGGAGTACACATGACTCATTCATATTCCGGCACAGCGGCCTCCACACACGACTGGCCAGGGGAGACTTTGGGGAAGGACACTTACTTGGTAAGTACACTTTGCCCACAATGTCACAGTGCGATGAAGTAGCTGCGCTGCACAGGCACTCACCCTCTGCTCCTCTCATTCAGGTGACAGTGGCTATGCCCTGCGTGAATACCTCCTCACCCCATACCTCAACCCTGCTACACCACAGCAACGGCGTTACACCGTATCACACATACGCACAAGGAATGGCATTGAGAGAACTTTTGGGCTACTGAAGAGCAGATTCTGCATACTTCACAAGACAGGTGGGGCCATGTACTACAGTCCTGAAGTGTGCTGCCGCATTGTGGCTGTGTGTGCTATCCTACACAACATTGCTACCAAGCGCCGAATACCTGTCGACATCTCTGGCAGTAAATTGGAAGGGGACGACCGGCCACCTGCACATGCGCGCCATGCACGCGGGGAGAACCCATCTGAAGGCCACAGACGCCGCAACCACATCACATTGAACATTTTCTAGTGCACCATCTCCCCTCACCCAACAAATCACAATTGCATGCAAAATTTAATAATGACACAACGCCAATGTGTGATGGTAAATTAAATATTATTGTTTCAATCACAATAATGGTTCCAGTTGCCATCCTTCCATAGCAAACAGTATTTCAGCATACTGCTGTGTCCAATACACAGGGCAGGCTTATGTTCAGCCTGTGCCTGTACAAGTACAATTCAGTCAGGTGCGCCTCCGGCGCACAGCACCCGTGCGCCTCTCCGGCTCATCCTCAGCCACCACACGTGTCCCTGCAGTGGGCCTGGTGCTGTGTCTCAACGCCCCTACGTGTGAGGCAGAGTGGCTGCTCACACTTGATGTGCCCTCACTGGCATCGTCACCCCTGACAGTGGCAGGTAGAGCAGGGTGAAGTGCCATCACGGCAGTGGTGAGGTGCTCAAGTACCCTGGCCACATCCTCGCAGCATTGTATGAGCTGCTGCTGCTGCGCCAGGGACCGGCGCGATAGCTGCGAGGTGGCATTGCCAATAACATAGTTTGACCGGGTGTAAGCCGTCAGCCGGGTCAGTAGCTGACGGTGGCGGCGGCGGGCCGTGTTGCGCTGTGAAATCACAGCGGCTGTGTTGGCCTCCATGGCTGCAGTCATGCGGGCCATCCCCTCCCCCACACCTGCCATGGCTGCCGTCATGTGGTCCACCCGGGCTCCCACACCTGCCACATTGCGGCCAATGTTGTACAGCTGCAACTGAATGGCCCCTTGCCGGCATGCCTGCAGCTGGTGAATCCGGAGCATTTGACGTTCAACACTCATGCTCGGCAGCCGCTGTCCATTCCCCCTCCTGGTGCTGGGAGCATTGGTCTGCAGGCGAGCCCTGCCACGCCTGCTCTGCTGGCCTGCCACAGTGGTTGACCGCTGTGTCGCCGCTGTCGCGGCACCTGATGTGGTTGCCCCAGCTGCTGGTGGAGTCAAGCTAGGCATTGCTGGTGCAGCAGAGGTTGGAGGCACAGTGGTAGGGTGCCGGGCTGCAGGGGTTGGTGCTGTGACAGTGGCTGGAGGCACAGTCGTAGGGTGCCGGGCTGCAGGGGTTGGTGCTGTGGCAGTGGCTGGAGGCACAGTGGTAGGGCACCGGGCTGCAGGGGTTGGTGCTGTGGCAGTGGCTGGAGGCACAGTGGTAGGGTGCCGGGCTGCAGGGGTTGGTGCTGCGGCAGACACTGGAGGCTGTGTTGTTAACAGCGCCTCCTCGTCATCCTGTGCTTGCTCATCTATGATCAGCATCTCGCTGTCGCTGCTGTCTGCGCCACCTGTGAGGGGAAGTGGACGTTCATTAGTTGCATGTATCTGTCACACGTGGAGTTGCTACATGCATGCTGGGTGACATTCCCTGACTGGCTATGGCATTGCGTACTTTTGAACCTGTTTGGCTGCATTGGGGTACTTGTACATTGTGGCCACACTACATGTCCCACAATGCTTTAGGGCATTACCTAATGTGCACCGATAGCATGACTTTGGAACATTATGGGAGGCTATAGGGTCATGGCCATTCATAGGGGACAGAGTCGCAGTCGCATGCCACTTATCTTGGCTCTCTTGGGTGGGGCGGGATGAGTCCAATTGGGTGACTCCAATGCAGGCCTCAGCCTCCAGCGTGTCTTCTACGCGATCCTCCATGGGGGTGTTTGGAGGGACTGTAGGTCCTCCCCCTCCAGTGGCCAGGGACTCTCCCAGCCTCTCCGCCACCTTCTCTTTGGCACGACCTCGGAGGTCGTACCACCTTTTCTTCAATTCATCTATTGATCTGTCGGCCACACCCACAGAGTTCACTGCGGCCGCTATTGCGACCCAGATCCTGCGCTTCTCCTGCTCGGGCACCCTCCTCGACTCTCTCCTGAACAGTTTGGAGTGGTTATCTGCCACCCCTTCAATTAAGTGCTCCAACTCCTGCTCGGAGAACTTTAGTTTTCTCTTGCGCCCGATGGTGTTGCTGGGCCCAGGTACTGCCTCCTCAGCCATTGCTGCAGTGCAGTTGAAAGTGGTAGTCCAAGGTGTCCTTGCAGGAGCTGTCTCTGTTGCTGCCTCGAGGTCTGCCTCACTGTGGTGAATGGGGGTGGGAACTGGCTGCTTCCTGGTTGTGATGTCATCACTGTGCTCGAAATGCGACTTCCTGTTTTCTCGATCTCGCGATTTTGCGATTTTGCTTTTTCCAATCTCGCAATTAGCGATATCGCTATTTGCGATATCGCAAATCCGACACGGATGTTGCCGAAAATTGTGATTTTTCTGTGATTTTCGATAATCGCAAACGGTTTTTGCGGCCGCGTGAGACTCGCTATTTTTTCTCGCTAAACATCATGAGTACCTTTCTGCGATTTCTCAATAGCGATTCGCAATTAATCGCTATTGGAGAATCGCAGATTCCGGTTTTCATGAATCAGGCTGACTGTCTCTTCCTTACTGCCCAGAGATGACACGGACAATGTCCTCTTCTTTTCTGTGCTGGCAGCTGACCCCCCCTTCCTATTATTCCCTCTCTTTCTGTTTTGCTCCTCACTTACTGAAAACTGTGACTTGAAGAAACGGTTCACAACCTCTCTTTCCTTCTTTCATTTAGTTGCTTCCCTGTGAAATGGAGCCAAAAAAGTAAAACACTCTTGCGGGAAATGCCCTTTTTCTGACATTTTACTATTCCAAAGTGCAGCCTCGGGACGGAGAGAAATAAAAGGTTTTAAATATGAAAAATAAATACATAACTAAATAAAGCAAGACAGAGTGGTTGCAAAGTGGCCAGATTGGATTTATTCACATCCAAACACATCAGCTTCACTTTACAGACTTTACAGTGAAGCGCTACTTTTCTTTTCTCGCCCTTCTTTGAACAACAATGTTGTCCCCAGATGGGGTAGTGCACCATTCCTGGATGTATTGCAATACCTGGTTGATGGGTGGATTGGAAAACAAAATGTGTACCTCTGTGTTTATGGATGCGGTCTTTTTAAACCATACTGTTTATGTTTATTAAGGATATAAGCATTGGACATTAAAAACAGTTCCCTTCAGGGCCCTGTAGTCATGTCCTTAACTGTTTAGGTAAAACCACTCACTGATTTCTAAATAGCGAGTGAGAGATGGTTAAGGTAACCATGTTGTTTCTGCTTACATTTCACATGCTTTACTTAATCTTGCAATCCCTATAAGTGTTTGCTTTTACTTTTTTGTTTTTCAGGCAGCATAGTACTCTTATCAAATACATAATTCGAATTAAGTTGCATCCTGGTGTTTATAGTGGGGTACAATTGGGTTTTCGCTGAAGGCAGTGTGAGTTTTTCTCAGTGGGGCAGTATGGTGTTCAGTGGGGGAGAGGATGTGGCACTATGGCCAGAGCTGTCAAATTTGGAACCGGGGAGTAAGGTTTAGCTTTCATGACCAATCCCCCAGACCACTCTCCTGAGGGAGCACATTCCAATGCTAGACCTTAGAAAGACCCATTAGGCCTTAGAAGCCCAGGTGTCTTATCACCAGTGGGTGGACCTTTGCAGTAGCAAGTGCGGGTTAGCCTTGAAGGCCTGTCCACCACAATCCATACTGAATTTCACCTCCAGCCCTCCGGGAAGGCCTACGAAGCAGCACACCCTAGAGTAACAGTGATCCAGTCACTGTGGCTCTGTCAGTTAGGGCGGTGCCAACAGTGTGACCGTACTGGGTACCTATTTCGGGTGGGTGCGTAATGTTTGCAGTATATTATGGTTTCAAAAAGAACTTGCTGTCTCCTTCCTGGCCTCCAGCAACTTTCAGCAACAATAAAGATGTCATGATAACTTCGGTGATTAATGTTCTTCCTAGAGAGAGATCAGAGCTTTGTCAAGTGGAAGGGTTGACTCCTGGACAGATGGAACAGAGGGTTAACGTGCCTGCTCCAAAGAACATGTACCATGTAGGTCACAAAGTGCACATAATGTTAACTAGGTTAGTAGGTTACTGCTTGTGTCGGAGAGATCCTTTTGTTACTTGCAGCTTATCAGTTAAAATCCTAACATAGAACAGTGAGCTACTAAACTATACTGCCTACTAGTATGGTTGTCATGTGGTTTCTACACCTTGTAGTCCTTTGTCTTACGTAACATTTCCTATTCAGTAATTTACACACGTATAAATGATTGTCTCTGTGTAGTGTCCGAGGTGCAGGTAATCTTTGGGGGCACCATCAAACATTGTTGCACAGGGCGCCACCAGCACTAAAGCCGGCCCTGCCATCGAGGCCCATCTGCCTCACCCATTGATACCTCCATTGGCCTTGTTTCAGCAGTAGTAAGGATCCAAGGATCGGCAATGCAGGAATGCAGGATTTGCACACACACCAAAGTTTGCAAACTTTACACTCTCTGCTTCATGCACAGGCACTTTTAACATGTGCTACGTGCTCTGGAGCCACTGGAATTATGCAGCAATGGGGGACAAAATGATCAATCAATCAATCAAGACATTTATAGAGCGCACTACTTACCCGTAGGGTCTCAAGGCGCTTAGGGGGGGTGGGGGGTGCCGTTACTGCTCGAACAGCCAGGTCTTGAGCTTCTTCCTGAAGGAGAGGTGGTCTTGGGTCAGGCGCAGGTCGGGAGGGAGGGAGTTCCAGGTCTTGGCGGCCAGGTAGGAGAAGGACCTTCCTCCTGTAGTCGCTCTACGGATGCGTGGGACGGCGGCGAGGGCGTGGCTGGCTGAACGGAGGTGGCGTTTGGGAGCGTAGAAGTTGATTCGGTTGTTGAGGTAGCTCGGGCCTTGATCGTGTAGGGCTTTGTGTGCGTGGGTGAGGAGACGGAAGGTGATTCTTTTGTTGACGGGGAGCCAATGCAGGTCTCTCAGGTGTCCGGAGATGTGGCTGTTTCGTGGGATGTCGAGGATGAGTCTGGCTGAGGCGTTCTGGATCCGCTGAAGTCTCTTCTGGAGCTTGGCGGTGGTTCCGGCGTAGAGGGCGTTGCCGTAGTCTAGTCGGCTGGTGACGAGGGCCTGGGTGACGGTCTTCCTGGTTTCCGTGGGGATCCACCAGAAGATCTTCCGTAGCATGCGCAGGATGTTGAAGCATGCCGAGGAGAAGGCGTTGACTTGTCTGGTCATGGAGAGGGAGGAGTCCAGGATGAAACCCAGGTTGCGTGCGTGGTTCGTCGGTTTGGGTGCGGTGCCCAGGGCGGGGGGCCACCAGGAGTCATCCCAGGCGGTGGGCCTGGAGCCCAGGATGAGGACCTCCGTCTTGTCTGAGTTCAGTTTCAGGCGGCTGGTCGTCATCCACTCGGCTACCTCCTTCATCCCTTCGTGCAGGTTGGCTCTGGCGGCGGCGGGGTCGTTGGTCAGGGAGAGAATCAGCTGGGTGTCGTCGGCGTAGGAGATTATGTTGAGGTTGTGTTGGCGTGCGATGGCCACGAGGGGGCTCATGTAGACATTGAAGAGGGTAGGGCTCAGCGAGGATCCTTGAGGGACGCCGCAGATGACTTCGGTGGCCTCTGACTTGTACGGCGGTAGGCGGACTCTCTGTGTTCTTCCATCGAGGAAGGAGACGATCCATTCCAGTGCCTTCTCCTGGATTCCAGCGTTGCTGAGGCGTTGCACTAGGGTGCGGTGGCAGACAGTGTCGAAGGCCGCGGAGAGGTCTAGGAGGATGAGGGCCGCTGTTTCTCCGTTGTCCATCAGGGCTCGGATGTCGTCGGTGGCGGCGATGAGGGCGGTTTCGGTGCTGTGGTTGGCTCGGAAGCCGGACTGCGAGGGGTCGAGGGATACGTTCGTGTTGAGGAAGGCGGCCAGCTGTTTGTTGAAGGTCTTCTCGATGACTTTGGCTGGAAACGGGAGTAGCGAGATTGGGCGGTAATTCTTGAGTTCGGTGGGGTCTGCTGTAGGTTTCTTGAGAAGAGCGCTGAGTTCGGCGTGCTTCCAGCTCTCGGGGAAGGTGGCGGTGTCGAAGGAGGTGTTGATAATGTCCCGTAGGTGGGGTGCGATGACAGCGTCGGCCTTGTTGAAGACGTGGTGAGGGTAGGGGTCGGTCGGAGATCCGGAGTGGACGGAGTTCATCATACGGACAGTGTCTTTGGTGCTGATCGGAGTCCAGGCTCGGAGGGTGATGGTGGGCGGTGTTGCTGTGGTCGTGGCGTGCGTCGGTTGGGTGCTGAAGCTGTTGTGTATGTCCGCAATCTTGTTGTGGAAGTAGGAGGCGAGGGAGTTGCAGAGGTCTTGCGAAGGGGTGATGTCGTTGTTTCCGGCGTTGGGGTTGGAGAGCTCTTTCACGATGTTGAAGAGTTCCTTGCAGTTGTGTGCGTTGTTGTCCAGCCGGTCCTTGAATGCAGTTTTCTTGGCGGCGCGGATCAGTTGGTGGTGCTTCCGGGTGGCGAGTTTGAGGGTGGTCATGTTGTCCGGTGTAGGTTCCTTTCTCCAGACTTTCTCGAGGGCTCGGTAGTTCTTCTTGGAGCTCTTGAGTTCGTCGGTGAACCATGGGGCTTTCTTGCTGCCGGGTCTGCTGGGCGGGGTCCTCAGAGGGGCGAGTTTGTCCGCGCAGTTGCTGATCCACTTCGAGAGGTTGTCGGCGGCCTGGCTGGGGTTCGCTGAGCTGGCAGGAGGGTGCTGGCTCAGGGAAGCGGCGAGTTGGTCGGCTGTGATCTTGTTCCAGCTTCTGCGGGCAACCTGTTGCTGGTGGTGGTGGATCGTCGTTCTTTTGAAGGTGAAGTGTACGCAGCTGTGGTCCGTCCAGTGGAGTTCTGTGGCGTGGCTGAAGGCGATGTCTTTGCAGGATGAGAAGACTGTGTCGAGTGTGTGTCCGGCAAGGTGGGTGGGGGTGTTCACCAGTTGCTTGAGTCCAAGGTTGGCGAGGTTGTCGAGCAGGGTGCTGGTGTTGCGGTCATTGTTGTTCTCCAGGTGGAAGTTGAGGTCCCCCAGGAGGATGTAGTCAGCGGAGGGGAGGGCATGCGGGCTGACGAAGTCGGCGATGTCCTCGCTGAATTGAGTGCGTGGTCCCGGGGGTCGGTAGATTAGGGTGCCTCTGAGGGTGGTCTTCGGGTTGGTGTGGATCTGGAAATGCAGGTGTTCGGCGGTGGTTAGGGTGATATCGGTGCTGGTCGTGATTCGGATGGTGTTCCTGTGGATGATGGCGATGCCTCCTCCCATCTGGTTGGCGGTGCGGTCCCTCCGGGTGATCTTGTAGCCCTCTGGGATTGCGATGGCGATGTCGGGAGCTGAAGAGGCGTTCATCCAGGTCTCCGTGATGAAGGCAACGTCAGGGGCTGTGGCATCTAGGAGGTTCCAGAGTTCGATGGCGTGTCTGTGGACGGAGCGGGTGTTGAGGAGGATGCACTTGAGGTGGTGGCTGCAGGTGTTCGGTGCTGGAGCCGGGCAGGTCCGGATGCAGGAGAACTTGCAGGCGTGGCAGCTGAAGGGTCCGTGGGTTCGTCTCGGGGTGGCTTGGTAGCATCCTGGTGGTCGGCCGGTGTTGAGTGCGATGCTGCATTGTTGACTAAATTATGTAACAAAAAAAAGGCTGCAGCGTAATGCAATATGCTTTCTTATACTTTATTATTTAGACATTTTTACACATGTTAAGTCTCTGCTTGGAATCTGCCCCATTAGTATCAGTATAACATACAAATGCAGCAGTGAGAAAGGTGATCAGTCAACCTTTGGAAAGGGCCGTCCACTTTGCAGCAACACGTCACGTTTTTTAGTAACTTTTTACCCGTTTGAGCTACAAAATGATTAGTTAAGGAGGAGGAGCTTCGCGGGCAAGCAAGATGGCCGCATAATATCGGAGCTCCGCAGACCCTCCAACCCTCGGCACATATCCTGGAAGAAATCCTGATCCACGACGGTGGATTTCAATTGGCGAATGGTCGCAGACACGGGATCCGCTTTCCGTTTCTAAATCCGACATTTTTTGGCAAAGTTATGTCGTGTTGAACTTTGTGCCAGGGCTGCGCTATTGTCCCGGAGGTGTCCGATGAACGAGACGACGCGGTGCATGATTGATATGCGAAGTGAGCGTCTTCAGTTCCTGCTGGCGGAGTGCACATAGCCGCGGAGTTGCCTGTGGCTGCCCTGACTCTCGTGTTAGCTAAGCTTCGTGTCTGCTCGAGTGCCCACAGTGTTTTCGCCACATTGCCCTTTGTTCTCTCCGGACCCAACATGGAGGGCAGGGGTGATCCCGACAGGATGGCGAACCGGGTTAGCAGAAAGCCGGTTCAACCCCAAACGAACAAGATCGATCGGTATGCCCAACAAAGGACCTCGCCTTCTGTGGTTGCTCAGTCTAAAGACCCCTTACGCACGAGCTCACCCGAGGGGTCGGAGCCCACTTTACGCGACATCATGGGGGCTATCCCAAGCATCAGAACTGAGATGCACAAGCAGCACGAGGTCCTGGCACACAAAGTGGACACCCTGGCTATCGACATCAACTTGATTAGGGCCGACCTGGGCAAAACTAATGATCGAGTAAAATCTCTTGATATCAAGACCTCCAGCCTTACGACTGATGTATCGGACCTGCAAGCTGAGGTCCGTACCTTCGAGGCGGTTGGAGGACTTCGAAGGACGTGCCAGGCGGCAGAACGTGCGCATCATTGGGGTGCCGGAGGGTGCGGAGGAAGCGGCGGTCGATCTCTTTGTTGAGGACTTGGTAAAGACCCATCTCGCGCCAGCAGGTCTCAGCCACTTATTCTCGGTGGAGCGGGCCCACAGAATACCTGGCGGCCTTCCGAAGACGGGCGTCGCACCGAGACCCATCATCACCCGTTTATTTAACTTTAGAGATCGGGATGTGATTCTCCAGGCCTCGAGGCGACATGGGCCTCTCAAGTTCCAGAACGCTGATGTGACTTTCTACCCGGACTTCACCAGGGCTGTTCAGAGACAGCGCCAAAGCTTCGCGGGGGTAAAGCGGCGCCTCAGGGATCTGGGGCTTAATTAATCTATGCTCTTCCCTGCTAAACTGCGCATTGAACGTGATGGTCGAGCCTTGTTTTTTGATATGCCTGAGACTGCGAGTGACTGGCTGGACACTTTGCCGCACCGTCAAGAAGAACAGGAGGAACACTCCGAAGGCGCCTCTGGTGGCCCTGATCTTCAGGACTAGTGCTTCCCGCACTGCTTACAGCGGTTGGTGGACCCGTTGGCTGTGACTGATAATGCCAAGCTGTTGCACTTTACCTGGAATATCCTACTCTCCCATGGAGGGTGGCAGGGGGAGACTGCGGGGGTTCCTTACTCCTCTAGGGTCTTTTTTGTAGTTTAGCTTATGGGGCGACAGGCACACTGCTGGTTGGGGGGGCTTTTTAGTCTGCTGCAGGGGTGCAGGGTGGGGGGTGGTGTTGGGGATGGTTGTGTGTGTTTTCTTTGTTTCTTTCTTCTTTCTTCCCTTAGGCAATGGATCATATGTTCTGTCCCGTTTCGCTTGTTGTTGAGGCTTTTGGGGGTTGGTGAGGAGCTGGGACACGACGAGGGGGGGTAGGAAATTGCAAGTTCTTTGTTGGAACGTCAATGGCTTGGGTGATCGTATTAAAAGAGGGTTGGTATTGCAACTGCTCAAAAGACATATGCCTGATATTGTTTTCTTGCAAGAGACACATTTGGTTGGGAATACATGTAGAGCGCTCAACAGGAAGGGTTTTAAAATGGTGGCTCATTCGGGGTTCTCTTCGGGGTCCCGTGGGGCGGGTGTCATGGTGCGCACGTCCCTCCCTTTCGAGATTGACTCCACTATTGTTGACGAGAGGGGGCGGTACGCGGCTGTCTCAGGGCGATGGGAGGGGCGTGCCTTGACATTGGTTTCGGTTTATGTTCCTCCGGGTTTGCAAAATAATTCCTTCCAAGATCTTGGTAGCGCCATTTTGAATCTGCCGGCAGGGTTGCTCATTGTGGGGGGTGACTTTAACTCTGTGTGCTCCGGATCCTTGGACAGACATCCGCCTAGAGACCTTCGAAGCTCGCAAATGTGGTTGCCCACTTTTCTCGACACTATGGGGTTGGTCGACTGCTGGAGACTCTTACATCCCACCCAGCGCCAATATTCATTTCATTCTGGCGCTCACGGTAGTCTCTCCAGGATCGATTACGTCCTTGCCCTGGCAGCTCATGCACCGGCGATCTCTGAGGCCCGTTTTTTGGCGAGGGGTATCTCGGACCATTCTCCGCTGTGGGTCTCTTTTGACTTTAATATTGTAGTATCGGATCGACCGGTGGTGGTCAATCCGTGGTACTTCCGAAACCCCAAGACTCGTGGCCTCCTGGCCAAGGCTATCGAACGCTACTTCACCGAGAATGTGGGGTCGGAGACATCGGCTGCCACTTTGTGGGAGGCTTTTAAAACGGTCTTGCGGGGTGAGGCATTTACTCTCATAGCGGAAGCCCGTAGGAATAGAGACGCCGACATGGTGCAGAGAGCAGCAGGGTCGGATTTACGACGTCGGTGACAAGGCGGGAAAGTTTCTGGCCTGGCTCGATAAGAAAGAGAGGGCCAGCCGTGTTGTCCCGGAGATACTGGGGGAGGATGGAGTGCTAGTCACTGACCCGAGCGCCATTGCTGAGTCCTTTTCGGATTACTTCCAGGGCGTTTATGCCTCCGTCTCGGATCGGTCTGAGGCCGACTCGGGTGCTTTCCTGTCTGATATCGATCTCCCTTGTCTGTCGGACGCAGATCGAGACAACCTCGACAGGGATTTCTCTGTGGACGAGGTGGCGCTCGCAATTCGTTCCTTGAGATCTGGCAAGGCGCCTGGCCCTAATGGCATTCCGGTGGAGCTCTATAAGATGAAACCGGATGTGGTTTCCCCGCACCTGCGAAATATGTTCCTTGAGGCGCGGGAGGCTGGCATACTTCCCCCCGACCAGAGGTTGGCCACCATCGTGGTTATCCATAAGGAAGGGAAGCCAAGAGATTTGTGCCAATCATAACGCCCCATCTCTCTTTTGAACGCGGAGCCGAAGATTCTAGCCAAAATGCTCGCCAACCGTCTGATTGGCGTCATCAGTGACTTAGTGCACCCGGACCAGTCGGGCTTTATTCCACACCGCAACACTGCTCTTAACTTGCGTCGACTTCACGGCGCCTATAGGCTCGAGGAGCCGGCTGTCTTGGCGTCGTTGGACGCCACAATGGCTTTCGACTCCCTCGAGTGGAGTTACCTGTGGGCAGTGTTGGCGAAGCTCGGTTTTGGCCCGGAATTTGTGGGGTGGGTCAAACTTCTGTATGCCGGACCGTTGGTTAACGTAGCTGTCAACGGCCGAGTTTCCGCACCCTTTGTTCTTCAGAGGGGCACCAGACAGGGTTGCCCTTTGTCGCCCCTCCTGTTTGCACTTGCGCTCGAGCCGCTGGCGGCCTGGCTGCGCAGCCACCCCGATTTACATGGTATCAGATGGGCCCCTGACTTCGAGGACCGAGTGTCGCTGTACGCAGATGATATCCTGCTGTACCTCACTTCCCCCTGTAAATCCCTGATTGTGGCTTGTGACTTGTTGCGACATTTCGGTCGGTACTCCAGCCTAGTTATTAACTGGTCCAAGTCATACTTGTACGTCCTGAAAGGGGAAACGCCTCGCCTTCCGAGGGGTTGTGGCATACAGGTGGCGGGCCAGGGCTTCAAGTATTTGGGAATTTACATCTCCACCAACCCCAAAGCGCGCTATGAGAACAACTTGCTTCCCCCTCTCCTCCGCCTTCGGCGTGATGTAGAGGGGTGGCGTAACCTCCCGCTCTCCCTGCTTGGGCGCGCGGTGTTGTTTAAAATTATGTCCTTGCCCAGGTTTCTCTACGCCCTTCAAAACACTCAAGACCCGGTCCCGGCTCGATACTTCGGTGAGATCGAGAGCCTACTACGCGCCCTACTTTGGGATGGCCACCCTCGCATCGCTATCACGAAGCTCACGCTACGATGGGGGGATAGCATTGCCTGATGTGCGGAGGTATTACTGGGCCTCCCAGTTAGCGGCTATTAACCATGGTTTATACGGCCCGGTGAACAACCCGGGGTATGCCATGGACCGGTGGCTGCTGGGCGGCGGGAGATATCACAGGGCACTCTACTCGAGGTCTCTTGACAGGCGGATGTCCGGCCCAACGAAAACCGTGGTCCATATTTGGAGGGCAATTACTAAGGCGCAGGGGTGGAAGGATAGACTGACAAAGGCTACCCCACTGTACGACTCTGACATCCTGGGCAGGTTATGGCATACCAAGGGCTTTGACAAATGGGACCTAATTGGCATCTCCAGGGTGGAGGACATGTTGCTGCGTGGCGAGGTTAAAACTTTCACGCAGTTACAGGCAGAGTTTCGGCTGGGTGAAACGGAATTCTTCTGGTATGCTCAGCTGAGACATGCATTGCTGTCCGCCAAGCCGGAGGGGGAGGCGATTCCCGACAGTTCTCCCTTGGAAGATAGGGTGCTGGACGGCCATATGCCGGACAGTGCCATTTCACTGACGTACAAGAAACTCATCAACGTCCGTACAGATCTCCTACTGGGCGTGAGGGACCAGTGGGTGCGAGACGGCATGGAGATTGATGACGAGGATTGGCAGAGTGCGGTGTCCTCCCCCAAGGAGGTTGCTATTTCCTCCCGTCTTCGACTGGTGCAGCTCAAAATCTTGCACAGAGTTTATGTTACTGGTCCCAGACTTGTGCACATGGGCTACTCTGTTGATGGCCTATGTAGGCGCGGTTGTGGCGCCCTTGCCACTTTAATGCACATTCTATGGGAATGCCCAGCAATAACCTCCTACTGGCGGCGAGTGCACTCGATTATGAGCGAGGTGACTGGGGTGGCAGTGCATGCGGAAGCCAGGAGATGCCTTCTTAACATCTGGGGTCCGACAGATCATAATGTGGCCCAGATCCAATGGGTGACCCTTGGTAACATGGTAGCTAAACGGGACATTGCACAGAAGTGGGGAGCTACAACGGCTCCGAAGGTTGTACAGTGGAAGGCCAATATGGATTGGTGCATGTTCCGGGAAAAGACCGTATATGTTGCCAGGGGTAAACCCAAAAAGTGGCAGAAACTGTGGGGGGCCTGGAATGAATACAGAGGGGACATTTGCATTCCTCCAGAACCCGCACCACAGGAGGAACACTTCTCACCGTAGCCTCTGACTCCAACTTAGGAATTTATATGCTGCCATTCGGTGTTTCCCTCCCCCCCCATCTTTAGTATTATGCTTTGCTTGACATGTCTGTGTTCACTGTGCCCCTTTTGACCCCCTCACTATGCCTCACTGTATTCTATACTTCATTGCCTATTTCTTTGCGCCAGTTTCGGCGCTTCCTTCTTCTTCCCCCCCCCCCTTTTCTATATTATTTGTGTATAAATTTGAAAATCAACCTTAATTTGTCCTGACGTATTGATTTCTGCACATTGGTTCTACTGTTTCGTACTGCTGCCTCGCCTCCGGGATGTAAGGCTGAATAGCTGTGTGCATTGTTTTAAATAAAGGTTTTAAAAATAAAAAATAAATGATTAGTTAAAACTGCAAGATTATGCAGTGGATAATGTATTATGTGACAAATATGGCAGAGCCATAATTATATAGAAAACTAGGATAGTTTGCCATTCATGTTTGAACTGCTCTTGTGGAAGAAGGAAGGAGAAGTGCTAATGAGAGAAACTGCATGGCTTGGAGACAAATGGCTTGTGATTCCACTTTTAAGCATATATGGGACATTGTGTGATTGGAAATATATTCCACTTTTTGAATGTATTTAAATGCCAATAACTCCTATTAAACCTTAAATAATCAAGTGTATCCATTGGTTGAATGAAATAACACAATTAGCTGTAACTGGTCGGTGAAATGCCAAACAAATACTAAAAATTGGGATGTTTTGCACATTCTGGGCACACCTCTGACTCCGCCCACTGATCCAGTCCTTGAGTTATCCCCGCCCTCTGAGTCTCCACCCACAATTCCTCTACTTTATTCCCCCCACTTCGACCACTGTATGCACGCGCAGCTGAGTGACCTCAAAGGCAATCCACTGGCATAAAATGGTTATCATCTGCATATCGAGTACCGAATCTGTACTATTTTTGTGGCTATAGACCAACAGAATGAGATCTTTAGTCAGTGTTGAACATCCATATGCATCGTCATCAGTATGCACCATAATCGACTTCATGGACCCACAATGAATTTAAGCATATTTCCAAAATCTAAGCAAAGAATGAAATCATCTCTGTGCCTCGGTTAAGGCCGACTTTCAGTTATATGTATGGTCTTTGTCGGAGCAGGAGACCAAAGGGGAGTGGTATTTGTTAATAGCTAGGACCCTGTGAAATGATTGCGGCTGCGGGCAGTCATTGCTTCCATGCACGGTCACTGAGGGCCTTAGGCGCAGGCTGTTCCCCATAAAATTATTATTTCATGAACTTTTTTAGTGTGAACAAAATGCATTTAAAAACACAAACACGTCAATATGCTGCACTGACCAGGGCTATTTTTCGGGAAATGAAAGGAATGTTGGGGCATATTATCAAGGGGGTTTATCTCCGCTTTTTTGGCTTTAAAAGCCAAGAAAGCGGAGATAAAAGTATCTCCCTATTACCTAGCTGTCACTAACACCAGTTAGCGACAGCTAGTAGGAGATAGCGACCATCTTGGGCCCCACTTTGCATGTCAGTGATATTTATCACTAATGACATGCAAAGTGGGCGTGCCAAGATGTTAGAGACTGAAAACAGTCGCTAACATCGCTATCTCCTATTACCAACTTTTGGAGATATTCGCGCTAAGCGCAAATATCTCCAAAAGCTAACACCTGCCCAGAGCAGTTCTTAGCCATTTTATCCAATGGGAGGTGAATAACATGGCTAAGAGCATTAGCTCTGTAATGCATGAATATCGCTGAATTTTCTGTGATATTCATGCATTGCGGCGATTTTTATCGCATTTGCGATAAGCCTTGGTAATACCAAGGTTTATTTGCGGTAAAAATCGCCACAGCTCAGCGGTAAATTTTTATCTCTAACCAAGCAATAGCGATAAATAGCGATAATTATCGCTATTGCTTGGTAATATGCCCCGTTGTTTCCTTACATGATGGTTAAAAAACAGAAATTATTTTAAAAAACAGACACATTAAAACTAAACTCAAGGTATCTAGAATGTGTGTGTGTTTGTTTTCTTGAGGATGCCTGGAGCCGGTAATGAAAATACAGAGAAGGGGCAGGACAGAGAATGTGGAATAACATCAAGAACTGCTGACCATGGAGGTGGGGTGCCAGGTTTAAGTCTTGGGGTCGACTCACAAGCATGTTTGAAATGCGTGCTAACACAAAAAGTTTAAATGAAAGACACCAAAGAAAGCAGAATAAACTGTCAGAAAGCACACTTTATATGTGTTCATTTGCCAGCCAAAGCGGGTGGATGATAAAGAGTACTGATTAGAGAAAGACACGTGGAACAAAAGGAAATAGAACACCTACAACCAATGAAAAGGAGGAACTTATAGCGACAAGTACATGGACGAAGAAGGGAAGGCAAGACGTAAGTCCCTTTTAAAATATACTAAATAAAATAGATTTCACAAGCACAGCGCAAGCGCTGTGCAGAAAAAACCTAGAAAGGACTGTACTTTATTTTTTGCTAATTGGGAGTTGGACATTTTAGGGACAATTCGCAAAAACATGTAAGAGTTTTTGAAAGAGATCTCTTGTAGTACTACTTCCCATATTCAGAAATGCGCTTCTGAATTAAATTTGGACTTTGGCACACTTTCTTGATTGTTGCTTATTTTGTGCACTCGCCTTCCATCTAGTAACCGTCCACTTACCATCTCTCTAGCCTTTTCGGTGCTCATGACGAGCTGAGCTTGTCATGAGCCACGGCGCTCCAGTGCTCATGACGAGCTCAGCTCGTCATGGCCCGTGGAACGCTCAGGTGCGGGGAGAATTCCCCTGCTGTGCTGAGCGTTCCACGGGAGCCAATGCACCTGTGACGAGCTGAGCTTGTCATGAGCACAGGAGCGCCGTAGCTCATGACGAGCTCAGCTCGTCATGAGCATGGGAGCGTTGTGCGCGCCCCCCTCACCCCCAGCACAGCAGGGGAATATCCCCTGCAGCGAAGGGGCTAAACATGAATGTGTTCTTGCTATGACCTTCCAAATTAATCTCTTGCTCTAAAGGAGTTCAATGCAAAATTCTCTTTGCAACATCATTCTGAAGCCAGAGGGCTTTTCATTATTTGAACCACTGAATTTTGAGAGGGTATGGTATGTGGTGAAGAAATTCATTGTTCAAAATGCCATTCAGCTCCATTAAGAACATTAAAGCTTCATGTTCAGTGGTAACTTTATAGTCATGGAACAGAGCAGCTGGCTTAGTCAGTCACCATGGAGGTGTGCAGGGTGCATCATAAGCACCCTCAAAATGCCTCACCATCCAGCACATATGTCCTATATCTAGCACTTCCACAGATTCATTACAGTACAGAGTGGTATGTGCCACCAAAAAAGACGTATGCCTTCCAGTCGAGCTACACCATGTGCTGAGCCGCCTGTTTTTGTTGAAGGATCACTTGTCAGGTCTTACAAATTCTATTACTTTTACGCTTTACCAGACCTATCAATAAAATCCAGATACAACTGAGTTGTAAGGGGGAGACAATAATCACTTGATGTCTGTCTTTCCTTTAAAAAAACCTACTATAAGGCATATAATTTGCATTTCCCTTCACTAGAAGACAAGGGGAGTGTAGCACTGGTGCGACAGTTAGGCGTGAACACATTTGCAGACCTCTATACCGAGGACAAATTCCGTCCCCTACCAACAGCGCAGGAGGGAGTTGTACCAAATTTTTCTTAGATGTTCCTATATCATCGTATATGGGCATCCTGTCCTCAGGTGCACAACACTTTTAACAGTCCCTCGCCCATATTGCATGCCCTCGAACATATACTAGCTGGAATCTCTCTGCGTAGGCTCATCACATTCCCGGTGACAAAGCCCAAAGCATTACTTGATTGGAACACAAATGAACCCTCCAATTTTAGAAGAGCAGTGGAGGTTCTGCTGCGGCCAATAGCAAATGTTATCCCCGAACTACAAGTTAAGACTGATCTATTTCATATTTCTGTGCCGATTTTACAGAACTCCCACCCAACTTCATTGTATGGGAATTAGGCCAGATACTAGATGCTGGAGATGCAGTGCTACACGCGCAACATTTCTCCATCTAGCTTGGAGCTTCCCTCCTATGGTGAAATACTGGGCAGCCATTTCCAACATAATTGAGGATGTTCTGGGGTACCAGCTGAACCCACAGCGTTGTTAGGGCTATTGGAGTACGTGAAGGACACCCCAGTGGATACCCGCAAACTTCATGCTATGCTATTGTTATTGGCAAAACGCAAAGTAGTCTTGCACTGGGGAAACCCAATGCCCCATCAGTCAAGACCTTGTTACAGGAGGTCACCTCCTGTCAGACCCAGTTTTCTATATACTTGGAATTAATGCCCACCACCTCTTGACCCAAAGACATTTTGGGTCCAGTAGTGGGATGGTTACGCACTGTCCAACCTAATGATGCTAGCTCTCCCAACCCTGCAGTCGCAGAAGCACACACCTAGCTTCATATCACACCCCCAGCAAGCCAGGGACAAGTAGGAATACATAGGGATATGTTGTGTAGTACGTTCATGAGTAAGCCGTATATGTACTAAGATAATTGAGGATTAGAATGTAGTAATTATGTGATGGTAAGCTGACCTATGTTTCATCTGTTATGGTTGTTGCTTAGTTACAAGTGTACAATGCGACACCTGCAGGTGTCGGTCAACATTAAGCAAAGTGAAAATGTTTGTATGGTGACAAAATGGCAATAAACAAATATATTTAAAAAATCTCCTACATGGATAAATCTAGTGTATCTTTAAGAGGCAGCTGCCCAAAGACCCGAGGTGCAGCTGCCTAGATAACTGCATCAGGGGCCCATCTTGGGCTGGCCCAGCGATGGTCCGAGGAGCAAGAAAAAGCCCCCCAACAGTGTACAAAATCGGCAGCTGCCGCGATTCGTGCAATGCACCAGCTTGCAAGCCAAATACGTCGGAGGCCTCTCCTGGTCACCTGCAACCAATGTCAGGGGTAATCCCCGTGCGGGAGACCTTCTCTGGGTCTATCACCTGCCGACTTGCGGTGCCGTCCTCGTTGCTCACCTCCTCTCTGCGAGGGTTGATTCCCTGTCAGGCCATGGGCAGACTCCAGTTTGGCCTCGCAGGGCCAAGGAACACAAAGTGATGACTCTCCTCACCGCTTACATCCTGGTCCGTGCTCCTGCTTGGCCCCTCCCACGACCATGCTTGCAATGCAGCCCTTCACTCCTGCCTTGCTTCCGGTTTTTGGCCAGGTTGCTAGACAATGCCGAGGCTTCTGCGGCACAGCCGTACTTTCAGAATCCATGAACTCTCGGGTCATAACCCACAGCGCTCCACACACACTTCAGGTCACCAGTGGCTACCAAGCACAGCACTTACCATGCGCATATTAGGGAGTAGAGCAGAGCCATCCAAACGCTCCTCCAATCGAGGGAGGGAATGTGCCCCGGGAATTTGGCAGGAGCCAGCAGTCTCCCGACCCTGTCTACCGCTACACACATGATCTGGAACAACAAGGTAGCTAAACCCAGCACTCACCATGCGCTGAGGGTAAACATTACACAGGGCAGAGCTAGACACAGGCAGGGCAGTACCCCGGGTCACTCAGCAAAGTGGAAGTCCTTTCAGCCACCCAGCAGACAGCAGATCAGTCCCATTGAGTGGCTCCGCCTGGCACACTGCAGTTCACGCAGTGTACGCTCTTCATTTATCCCAGTTCAAGAAGTTCCCCAAGTTCAACAGACATGGGGTCACAGCCCCAATGCTTATAATAGCAATGTCTTTGGCACAGGGCTCTGAATCCATTCCAAACCAGTTCTTGGGGAACTTTAGAAAATCTTTACAAGTGCACCTTCACCTCCATTCTTAGTGTGAACCTTGTCTCCAGACACATAGCAGGGGGCGGAGCCATCATTGTGGAAGGCAGACACAGCCCTAATCAGGTGCAGATGCTAATCCTACCACCATCCAAATGCAGACCAGGCCTTTTCAGCCTCGTGCTGAGTCACTCAGGCTGGGAAGGACACACCTCAACCCTCCTCCGCCGCCCAGGGACTGGCTGGAGTGAATGCACATCTCCTCTCCCCTGTCAGTCAGAACCAGATGGTCAATACACATCAGACAGGCACAAAGACACATAGCACACAGAAACGCCCACTTCTAAAAGTGGCATTTCTAAAATAGTAATAAATCCGCTTTCACCAATAAGCAGCATTTATCACTACTATTCCAACCATAAAGAAGTCTTCAGAAATCTGCTAAAAACCACTCTGTTTTAATGTTCTCTTACCAGGTAGTCAAAGGCAGTCACAACTCGGACATACCCCAGTTGAGGTGATTTGGGCACTCTATAAATTATATATAAATGCCAAACTTGATCACGCTAACCCTCTTATGTCAGGAATTACCACTAAAGCACATATCAGGGAATCCCCAATGCATGCAAGGGCAGCCTCACAGCAATTAGAAACCAAATAGGCCGTTTGTCACTACCAGGACATGCCACACAGTTATGGTACATGTCCTACCTTTTACCTACACTGCACTCTGCCCATAGAGCTAGCTGGGGCCTACCTTAGGGGTGACCTATATGTAGTAAAAGGGGAGTTGCAGGTGTGGCAACCCCTTTATATGCCATGTCAAAGCGGCAGTAACCTGCGCGCGCAGGCCCTGGAGTGGCACAGGCCTGAGACAGGTTTGAAGAGCTACTTTGGTGGGTGGCGCAAGCAGCACTTCAAGCCCACCAGTAGCATTTAATTTACAGGCCCTGGGTATATGGAATACCACTGTATAAAGTACTAACAGGTAATTTAAATATGCCAGACAGGTGTAGACCAAACTTGCCAAGTTTACAATAGAGAGCACATAAACTTTAGCACTGAAGAGGAGTGATAAAGTGCCCAGAGTCATAAAACCACCAACAACAGGTCAGAAAAAATACAAGGGAAGGCAAAAAGTTCTGGGATGACCCTGTAAAAAGGGCCAAGTCCAACAACTACCTACTGCTCTTTTTTCACATTTTGGTACGTGTGGTCCACAGATATAACTGGAAAGCAGAAAACAGTCCATAGCATGGAGCCATAATACTGTATGTGACCTTTATTGCATAGTTCTAAAAGTCATCATGCTTTGTATTGCACTAACATGCCCCCTTGAAACCACTTTAAAATAACATACACACCGTGGGGTAAGTTGAACTTGGATAAATGACTCCCCACGATGTTGAGATGGTGAGGGTACTGTTTTTGTAAGCTAAAGCACAAGTTACTACTTGTGTAACGATATATCTGTAAGAGACATTAGTTAGTGATAGATTCCTTACCTTAGAATATCCCCAGGCGTCAGACTGGATCCGGAAACTTTTTTTTAGCAGTACCCTTGTGCGTTGGTAGGCATCGTCTGCGGGTCCGCGTCCGTCGTCGGCGTCGCGGGCGCCGTGATGACATTGTCAGAGTACTTAGACGCCGCCTCCGCGTGCTGACGTCAGTTCTTAGACACAGCTTTTCCGCGCCAGAAGCGCAGAGCCATGCCAAAAACCAACACTGGTGCAATGAAACTAGGGCCCTGAAAGGGGATGACCTTAACCCTAGATATCGGTTCGCAGAACGGGGAGGATGGGTGGGTCGGTAAGGAATCTATCACTAACTAATGTCTCTTACAGATATATCGTTACACAAGTAGTAACTTGTGCATCTGAAAGAGACACGTTAGTGATAGATTCCTTACCTTAGCATAGATACCCCAGCAATACCATCCCCATGGTGGTGGGTCTCCGAACCAATAATCACACCAGAAAGTCCTGGAGGACGGAACGGCCAAAGTAGCCATCCCTCCGGACTTGACTGTCCAGGCAATAATGTCGTGCAAACGTGTGCAGGGAGGCCCACGTAGCCGCCTGGCAAATGTCCTGCAAGTGCACACCTCGTCCCAAGGCAGTTGTAGTGGCCGTGGCTCAAGGGGAATGAGCCCTCAGCCCAATAGGGGGTTCCTTCTTAGCCAAGGAGTAACACGCCTGGATACAAAAGATAATCCACCGGGAGATGGTCCGCTTGTGCACCGCTTTCCCTTTCTTAGCGTATCCAACAAAGAGTTGATCATCCACCCGGAACTGTTGTGTGCGATAAAATGAGAGCGCACGTTTTGGGTCCAGATGGTGGAGCCTCTCCTCCTCTCTCGAGGGGTGCGGAGGCGGAAAGAAGGTGGACAACGTGATGGATTGCCCAATGTGGAAGGCTGTGACTACCTTGGGTAGGAAGGAGGGCCTTGTCCGTAACACAACCTTGTCTGGATGGACTGAAAGGAGAGGAGGCTTACAAGATAGAGCCTGGAGCTCACTCACTCTCCTGGCAGAGGTGATGGCTACCAGAAAGGCAGTCTTCAAAGAAAGAAGGCGAAGAGGACAGTTGTGAAGTGGCTCAAAGGGAGCGCACATCAGAAACGTAAGAACCAGGTTCAAGTCCCACTGAGGCATCACGAAGGGAACAGGAGGAAACGTATGAGTGATGCCCTTCAGGAAGCGATTAACGATAGGGGACTTGAACAAAGAAGGTTGGTCAGGCAGCCTCAGAAAGGCTGAAAGAGCTGAAAGATAGCCCTTGACAGTGCCCAGAGCAGAGCTCTGCTGGGCAAAGGAGAGAAGAAAGAGGAGAACCTCAGAAAGAGGGGCATTGAGGGGATCCACAGCCTTTGCTATGCACCATGACACAAATCTGTTCCACCTGCAGGCGTATACCGACTTTGTGGAGGGACGCCTGGCTGCCAGAATGATGTTACAGACTTCAGGAGGCAAGTCAAATGGCCTCAACTGTCGCCGCTCAATCTCCAAGCATGGAGGTGGAGACTGGACAGGTTCGAGTGGAGGACCGTCCCCTGCTGCTGCGACAGAAGGTCCTCCTGAAGAGGCAGATGAACCGGGGGATCGACTGACATACTGAGTAGCTCGGGATACCAGTACCTTCGTGCCCAGTCCGGAGCCACAAGGATGACTTGTGCCCGGTCGCGCTTGATCTTCTTCAGCACTCCGGGCAGAAGTGGTATAGGCGGAAAGGCGTACAACAGACCGCAGCTCCACTCGCGACGAAAAGCGTCTCCGAGCGAGTGCTGCCTTGGAAATTCCAACGCGCAGAACTGATGACATTGCCCGTTCTCTTCGGTGGCGAATAGATCTAACCAAGGCTCTCCCCACTGCTGAAAGAGGCCTTGTGCCACGTCCGAGTTCAGACGCCATTCGTGATCCATCGAGCACCGTCAGCTGAGTTCGTCCGCCCTGGCGTTCAGAGAGCCTGCCAGGTGTTGAACCATCAGAGTCACGCCCTGATGTTCCAGCCATTGCCAGAGGCGCAGAGCCTCCTGGCAGAGGGTCCACGACCCCACCCCGCCCTGTTTGTTGCAGTACCACATGGCGGTGGTGTTGTCCATGAACACTTGCACTACACTCCCTCGGACAGACGGGAGGAATGCGTTTAGTGCTAGACGAATCGCCCGCAGCTCCAACAGGTTGATATGGAGCCGGGACTCTGCCGGAGACCAGAGGCCTCTGATCTCCACCTCTCCCATGTGGCCTCCCCAGCCCTTGAGGGACGCGTCCGTCACAACTACGTGCTCCGGTTGGGGAAGGGAGAGGGATCTGCCGTTGACCCAATCGCGGTCCGTGAGCCACCACTGCAGTTGTCTCGCAGCGCCCTCGGAGATCAGGACATGGTCGGACAGGTTGCCCTAATTCTTGGCCCACTGAAACTTCAGGTCCCACTACAGAACCCGCATCCGCCACTGTGCGTGATGCACCAGAAGGATGCAGGGGGCCATCAGCCCCAGAAGCCGCAGCGTCAACCTGACCGAAACCCGGGATAAAGGCCGGAAGACCGGAATCAGAGCCTGTATATCCCGAACCCGCTGTTTGGGCGGGTAAACCCGAAACTGCGCCGAGTCAGGAACCGCTCCGATGAAAAGGAGCTTCTGAGAGGGACACAGGTGTTACTTCGGCACATTGATGGAAAATCCCAGCTGGTGCAGGAGATCCGCCGCAGTCTGGAGGTGACTGACGACTGTCTGGGGCGAGCCCGCCTTCAACAACCAGTCGTCTAGGTAGGGGAAGACTGAGACCCCTAACCTGCGCAGATGAGCTGCGACCACCGCCATCACCTTCCTGAACACCCGTGGGGCGCTGGTAAGGCCGAAGGGGAGCACGGTAAACTGAAAGTGCTCGTGGCCTACCGTGAACCGCAGGGAACACCGGTGGGCCGGCAGGACGGGGATGTGGAAATATGCGTCCTGCAAGTCCAACGCTACCATCCAGTCTCCTGGGTCTAGGGCAGCTAAGACCTGAGCCAGAGTCAGCATTTTAAACTTCTCCTTCCGGAGGAAGCCGTTGACGTTCCTCAGATCCAAGATAGGGCATAGGCCCCCTTTGCCCTTCTTGGGTACCAGAAAGTAGTGGGAGTAGCAACCACGACCTACTTCTGGCCCAGGAATGCGCTCGATGGCCCCCTTGGCCAAGAGGGCCGAAACTTCCTCCTGCAGGAGCCGCAAGTGATCCCCCGATACGCGGTGGTGTTGCGGTGGCATGGCTTGAGGAGTCGTCTCGAAGGGGAGGGAGTAGCCCCTCCGGACGATCTGCAGAACCCACCTGTCCGAAGTGACAGTGCGCCAGTGAGAGTGGTGATGGCGAACCCTGCCTCTCACTGGCGTCACATGGGCCGAAAAGCATGGACTAGGAGGGTTTAGAGGTGGATGCCACGGGGGCAGGTGTGGACTGACTTCGCCTGGTTCCCCGACCGCCTCCGCGGCGGTTTCCACGTCCGCCGCCACGCTGGACGACAGTCTGCGGCGAGTGGCTGGTGGCACGTGTGGGGGGCCCCTTCCTTGGCCACGAAAGGAGTGAAAGGAACCTGTTTGCTGGCGTGTGGCCGAGAGGCCCAAGGACTTGGCCGTAGCCCTGGAGTCCTTAAAGCGCTCAAGCGCGTGGTCCGCTTTGTCGCCAAAGAGGTGACGGCCATCGAACGGCATGTCCATCAGAGTGTTCTGGACATCTGCCGAAAAATTGGCGGATCTCAGCCAGGCGTGGCGTCTCACCGCCACTGTCGTAGCCATCGCTCTGCCTAGCGAGTCGGTAGTATCCAGTCCACACCTGATTGAATACTTGGCTGCGTCTCGGCCCTCTACAAGGGCTTGGCCGAGTTTGGCCCGTACCTCCAACGGGCACTCTGGCAGCACTTCCACCACCATCTCCCACAGAGAGTGGGTGTAGTGGCCCAAGAGGCATGCGGTGTTGGAAGACCGCAGTCCCAATCTAAGGGAGGAGAATATCTTCTTTCCATAATTCTCGTACCTCTTGGATTCCCTGTCCGGCGGGGCCGTCGGGAATGCGGTCTGGGAATTAGAGGCCTGGATGACCAGACTCTCGGGGGTGGGGTGGGAGGACAGGAAACATGGGTTGCCCGGAGCCGGGCGGTGGCGTCTGGCCAAGTTCCTATCTACGGGCGAACCCGTAGCGGGCCTGGACCAAGTGCCCAAAAGAACGTCCGTCAAGGCCTCATTAAACGGCAGCAGAGGCTCCATTGAGCATGACTGCGGTTTAAGGACCTCTGTGAGGAGGATAGTCCTCACGGCCGCGACGGGGAGCTCAAGGCCATGGCAGCCCTCGTCAACACCACACCATAGGTAGCTCCCTCCTCCGAATCCACGGTAGGAGGAGAGACAAATCCAGTGTCTGGAGAGGTGTCCAGGCCACTGGCCTCCCCAAGGTCTCCTGCCAGTCCATATTAGACTGACACTCCTTGTTCAGAGGGTCCTCAGACCCCTCCCAATCCTCCTCATCACCCATCTCCTGAGATTCAGGGTTGGAATTGTATGAGGTCGGTTCATAGAAGTAAAAATCTCCAAACGGCGTTGGGTGCGGCGCCGATAGGCGCGGTCCCGACGTCGGAACCGAAGCAAAGGAGGTATCGGGGACGGCGCCGCCCGAGGACGGCGCCGGAGGTGACACCACACGGACCGACGCCAGGGAGGTCGTAAGGTCCACCGGTGACGATCCAGAGCCCGAGGAAGGCCCAGCGGCACCCTGCGGCGCCGGCCCCGAAGGCGCAAGCGGCGCCGGTGCCGTTGTTCCCTGCGGCGCCGGGCCCGAGGGCACCGGCGGTGTCGGGATCGTGGGGCCCTGCGGCGCCGGGCCCAAAGGCACCGGCGGCGTCGGGCCGAAGCACCCAACGGCGTCGGGGTCGAAGCCCCCGACCCACTAGGGCCCCCAGACGGGTCCGCTGGGCCCGGAGGCGCCGCGGAGCCCGTCGGAGGAGAAAGGGACCTCATGGCCATGAGGAAACGCTCAATCTCCTCCGGCGTCACATTCAGGCAAGGGACTGGAGGGTGTGGGGCCGGACGCGGCGCCCGCGACTCCCGAGGAGCCGCGTGGGCGGTGTCACCCGAACCCCCGGCCGCATTGCACGAGCGTTGGGGGGAGTCAGAAGAGCGATGATGCCTCTTCGACTTCTTGTGTTTCTTACCTGACGACTTGGACCCGGAGGAGTGGTGCCGACTCCCGGAGCTGTGATGGCTCCGTCCCCGCAACCTGTCCTTCGACCTCCCGTGGGACCGGGACCTCACGCGGCGCGGGGCCGACTGCAGGAGTTCGAGCCACCTGCGGGACCGCTCCCGCCTAGCTTTCCTCGAAAGGGCCGGACAGTCGGGGCAGGCCTTGTCGTCGTGGTCGACGCCCAAACACGTCAGGCACTGGCGGTGGGGATCCGTGACCGACATGGTGCGGTCGCAATCTTCACAATGCTTGAAGCCGGGCATCCCTACGGCACCGTCGATTCGAAAAGGATCAAAAAGATCACCAAAAACGTAGTCAAAAATTGACTAGGGTAACTGCTCTTTCCAGATATGCGCTGGCTGGCGCAGAAAAAAGAAGAACTGACATCAGCACGCGGAGGCGGCGTCTAAGTACTCCGATGACATCATCACGGCGCCCATGACGCCGACGACGGACGCGGAGCCGCAGACGACGCCTACTGACGCGCGGGGGTACTGCTACGCAAAAGTTTCGGGATCCAGTCTGATGCCTGGGGATATTCTAAGGTAAGGAATCTATCACTAACGCGTCTCTTTCAGATACCGGTGATAACAATATGTGTAAAGACAATTCAGTCATTGTTTGGGTTAGACCCGCAAGGTTCTCCAAAGTAGGTCCTGGAGGGCTAAATCCATGCCAGATTTTTAGCATATTCCCATTTAGATAAATGTAGTTATCTTAAAAATCTGGCATGGATCCTGCCCTCCAGGACTGACTTTGGACAACCCTGTGTTAGAGGGTCATTGGTAAAGTGTCGGAGTCACCTTTTTGTAATAGGTTGAAATTGACTTTTAGAGCACAATTAGCATGACAGAAGAAAAGATGCCCTCATCTGAAAAAACAACTCTTCAAAAGATATTTTCATATTGGCTAATAACAAATAGATGAGATTAAATTATTTTAATTCTGAAAATAATTCCTAAAATATAAGTAAATTGAGTAGTACATACGAGCTAAGCCCATCAAGTGTTAATTGCAAATACTAAATTAAGTACCCAAATAATTTCGCTCTTAGTAAGGCTTTCAGTTACCCTTTATTAACAAGAAATGTTAGAACCAAACGCAGCAATATCCAAGATGTAATCAGTGAGATTTATAGAATCGTGAAGAATCAATGTTCTCATTAAGGTTGCAGAGTTTAATTTATCTTGATGATCCTCAATATGAACTTTAAGAAGTATTGATTCAATTTCTTGAAATGCCATACTGGATGGAGATCGAAGTGAAAATTTCGTAAATGTCATACAAATGATAATAATTTTATTGCGTTAATAAAATGCAGGTAGTCTGAAGTAGGTGTAAACAAATGTCAAAGGGTGAAACATGAGTACTGAAATATAAGGTTATTCAATTAATGATAATTAAAAACACATATAAAGATGTTGTAACAAATGATGCACATTCATTTACTTTCAGTCCTTTGAAGCCCTTCATAATAAAATGTCTAACACACAGTGCACCATTGTGACCTTCAGGCTTACCACAATTTAATCACATACACGTAGTGACTTCAACATTTAGCTTATTGCCATTCAGATCTAAGTTTATTTAACACTAACATCTGATTATAAGAAAAAGAAAGGTTGTGACTTGGCGAGTAAGGCTCCCTTCACGTGAGAACAATGCTACTGATCATAAAATAGGATAGCCTTTGTGAATACCATAGTCCGGCATTTTTAAAACCCAATTGCCAGCAGATCTTTTTAAATGTGTTTGTATGTTTTGTTCCTCTCCACTAGTACATCCATACAAATGTTTCAAATCCATGTTATATCCCAAGCACTGTCATTCTGAGCAAAATATGCATGCTGCAGCGACTTTTATTTTCCACTGAAAACACATATTAATATTATGCACAAATGTACATTTAAAATAATACATGTTAAAATAAAATAAAAATTATAGTGGGTAACCATACTTAACTATTATAGGCCTGCATGCAAATAAAGTGGCGAACTAAGTTAGCCTAACTGTTGAGTCTATATTAACTGGAAAATAATGCACTAACACAGAAATGTCTGTTTTTTCACATTGAATAGTTGTTTGTGCAAGATATTTTTCTTCGCTTTGATGCAGATGTAGCAACTTAAGAAGTCTACTGTTACTGAATGGACACTTGCTTTGTATTAGACAACTGATAGTCAGGTTTTCATGGAGAGGAAATGAAAACGAGAGGAAGAATGAGTCATGGGAAGAAGTTTTAGATCGTAAGGAAACAACTTTGTAACCTTCCTAGGACTAATGTCTTAAAGTCTATAATGCTCTGGTGAGAGCATGAGGAGTGATCTTGTTCCGAGGAGTCTAATGCTATACTATTGTTGGACGACAAATACAAAAGAAAATACTGTTGCAATATAGATTTGGAGTATTTGTAATAGTACATGTTCCTACAGTAGTACACAGAGATTGCAGAGGATAGATACCCAGACCTCAAGGGGCAGATCTTTCTGATTTCTTCCCTGACTCTCTAAACCGGAGACTCACTTTCTTAGTTTCTAATGCCTTTCTTCGTGTGAGGCTGCTTTCTTAAATTATTCCTTGAACTGTCTACTATTATGTTGAGGTGAGAATACTTTCCGTCTACAATGCAAATTTTTTATGCTTATGCACTGATCTTTCTCCCATCAGTACTCTTTGTGGGTGTCTAAACGTCCTCCTTTCTTATCTTAATCCAAATTCTATTTAGAATAGGGTGTTTTCTGAATGTATGACGTTACATCGCATACATTCACTAAGCATGGCTTTACAATGCAGTTGTTACAATGACCCCGTTGTTACCACGCATGCTATTACATCGCAAGTCGTTTCAAAGACTTGCTGTAGGGGGCACGTTTGAATTAGGAATAGTATTAATTTCTATTCCTACTCCAGTTTGTGCAACAGTAGGTAAGGTGTTGGATTTAAAATCCTATACATTCCCTGTTGTTGCACGCCCCCTAAAGCAAGTTGTTGATACGACTTGTGATGTAATGGCACACGTGGTAACAATGCAGTCATTGTAACGACTGCGTTGGAAAGTTACTGCATTGTGTTTACAGCATTGTAAACACTGTTTCCTGTGTTTCCTATCAGGAACATGCTTTTTGTATTATTGCTATTTTGACTGTGATCTTGACAAACATTTTATTCTATTTATATTCAAATATTAATTGATGGATTAATATTAACTTTTAATGCTGAAATCTAAAGATGAATGTCTAACAAATAAATACATGAAAACTGAAATCAGTTGAAAATAGAACCCTGTAACTCTCATTAACTATCTTTATTGACTTAATAATGAATCTTAAACAATGTATTGTTTGTATAGATGATTGCACCTCATTTCTCATCATCGGCCTTCAAAGATGTACATGACGATGGGCAGGGGTTGTTCAATGATTACACTCAAAAATTGAGACACAGGCAACCCCGCTTTGTCACATGTAGCATCAGGGCGGTTTGTGTCCGTTAGAAATGGGGTTTCTGGTTGGCTAGGGTATGCACCTAAGCCAGACAGAACCCACCACTCTAGGCAGGGTAAGGGAGTACACATCCAAGATAACCCCTGCGCACCCCCTTGGTAGCTTGGCAGAGCACACAGGCTTACCCCAGAGGTAATGTGTAATGATTTTGCTCAACACACACACACCAGTGACACACTAGTCACACCACAAAAAGATACGCTGCACAAGGTTATATATAAATATCCTTTGTATTGTTCATAAAACACACCTATGAGACACCTATCATGACATCACATAGATCATAAAATCACGCTGTCAATTGGGCATTTGTTATAACAACACAAGTAGTGCACTAAAGTAATTACTTGTAGGCTGCACACGTCATAGACATATCATTACTGACATTATACATGCCACAATCACATCACTGTACATTTGGTGCAAACCCTAGCAAGTAACACAGCATTCATAATAACATTAGTGCATGAATATGAGGCACTTAGAGTGTGGCATCACATAAGAATTACTGGCATACCCATCACCATGGGTTACCACAACACTATGAACAGCACCTGCACTCCTAATACATGTTAAGCGGTAACTGTCTTTCCCTTCATAGGCTCCTGTGCCACCTACCCGTCTACCACAGGGAATGCAGTAATGTTGAGGAGATTCCTTCCTAAACCATGAATTGGGGGCCTTCGTTGAGGTCTCAACCCTTCCTCACACCAAGATCCAGTGCCGCAAGGACTACGGCAGCCAGACAACCCCACCAGGAATGCACCAAACGAGGGGGGGTGCACAGTTACTGTGATCTGCGGGGAGGCCCGGATTGGCCTTTCCCACATGTGAGAAGTGCAAATGGTAGCTGCCCGCGGCTGTGCGGGTCAGCTGAGGAAATCCACTATTGAGGCGCACCAAGCAACCCTATTGGGACGGCCCAGATCTGAGATAAGCAGGCTTACCTCACACTTTCCTTCCTGGTAGCATTGAGGTAGGCCTTTAATGCTGCACCCTCTCCTCAGTGGAACCCACTGCTGACAGGCGCCATCCCCTTGGCCTTTACTGGTGGGAAGCGGCTGAATGGAGCCTGCAAACCTCCGGTCCCTTCCAAAAGCTGCTGCGTCACGCCCCCTTCTGACGTAGCAGGACCTCCTGTGTCGAGATTGCTTGCTCTTTGGGTGCTGTTTTGCAGCCCAGGGCCACATAGGAGAGCTCCAGCTGCAGATCAACAGAAACGATGCAGGAAACACGACAGGGAGAGCGCTTCTTCAGCAGTAGCTCACCCCTCCTGTTGCTCCACTTGACAGCCTAGAGGCAGTCTTTTCAGCAGGGCAGCACAGTTCAGCAAAAGTCAAGTGGAGGTTTCTTTTGACAGCATAAAAGCTTATCCTCTGGTGCAGTCTGTAGTGCCATCAGAAGCTGGCTACAAGTCCGTACAGTGCCTAGATTTGTGGGGTCACAACCCCTGTACTTATAGTTAGAATGTCTTTGTTCTGGGGGCACTTCAAACACTGTATGTCACCCCCAATCACATCCCAAGCCCTGACCCCAGATACACTACAGGGGGGCAGAGATCTCATTGTAGAAGGCAGGTACAACCCTATTCAGGTGCAGGTGCAAATCCTCCCACCACTCCAAATGCAGACCAGGCCTATTCAGGTGCAAGAGAAACTCCTCCTGCTACTCTAAATGCAGCCAAGGTCTATTCAGCCTAGCGCTGAGTCACCCAGAAAAGGCAGGGCACACCTCAACCCCCTTGTGACTGTCTAGAGTGAATGCACATGTTAGATCTGTCAGAAAACCCAAAGAGGAGTGCCACTAACCTGAGGATCCGACCACCAGGGATGATGGAGATGCTAGTACCACTACTCCCCCAGTGCTATCCACCAAGAGTGACTTTGAGGAACACTCCTGAAAGATATGACATAGGGGAAAACGGGAATGGGATAAAACAAAACAGGCTGCTGTAGACACCACAGTATACCCCTTGTGCATTCAGGAAGAAGCAGGTTAATCTGTTGTTATTTCTGTGTGTGCATGTGCTACACATTATGCAGCCATCCGCATTAAAGGTAAATTCAGATTTCAAAATAAAGGGCAAGCACAGAATTTAAAAATATTTTGAGTTGCAGATCTCCAAACTTCAGGATATATGTTAGCAAAGGTTTGAAATGACAAAAAACGAACACAAATAGAAGTAGTCAAGAAGGCACTTAGCTCCTCCTCATTAGATCCGAGAGATATTGGCCACTGCTGAAAATGCATCTCAGCCACTCGTGTACCAATGGGTGGCAGGTGGCAAACACAGGAAGTGGTTTCCTGGGAACTCTGTAGTTTTCACAGAGACTCCAAGCCACTCGTTAACATCACGAGTGGAGCAGATTCCGCAAGGTGGTTGCGCTTCAGTAGACTCCAGGTCACTCGTTCACCTCACGGGTGGCGCAGGCTCCTTTTCCTTAATTTCAATGATGCTTTGGCAAATGACCAGCGTCTCGATATCCTGATGGGCGTCGGGAGAAGAACTATCCAAGGTCAACAAAGGAGCCAAACAGAGGCGTCTGCTCCCAACGTAACTAATTACAAATGTGGTAGGCTTCCCCAAAGAGACACTGAAGACACGCCCTCCACCTTCTGGAAGTGAAACAAAACCAAGAAACAGAATCCAAGGAATGGGAGGAATCCTCACAGGTCTTATTCACATGTGCAACAGAATCAAAAGTGGATTGCCAAGCACTTGACAATCCATAGGGTGTGCTTTTTATACTGTTTGACAGTGTTTCTAACTGGACAGCCCTGAGCCATTCTGGGACACATGGTTTTGTAGTTTCAGCACATTCATTCCACAAACAAATCCCAGTCAAATCATGATATAGGAAGGGTGTGTGGTGCATGTGCCTATGCTGTGGTATCGCACATTTGCGTTTCTGTGTATCACCATAACAGCACATCCCCTCTCTCCTGTCAGTCAAAACCAGACAGTGAACACACATCCAGGCAAGACACAAATACACATAAGCTCGCAGAAATACCCACTTCTAAAAAGTGGCATTTCTAAATAGTAATGCAAATCCGCTTTTACCAATAATCAGGATTTATCACTACTATTCCAAACGTTCCAAACATGGTCACGCTACCCCTCTCGCAATGTAAATTACCACTGAAGCACATATCAGGGAATCCTCAAAGCAAATGTATGATAGGGCAGCCCCACAGCAGTGACAAACCAAATAGGCTGTTTGTCACTACCAGGACATTCCACAGAGTTAAGGCACATGTCCTACCTTTTACCTACACAGCACCCTGCCCATAGGACTTGCTAGGTCCTAACTTAGGGGTGACTAACTTAGGGGTGACTTATATGTAGTATAAGGGGAGTTGCAGACATGGCAACCACTTTACATGTCACATCCCTGCGGCAGTAAATTGTGCACAAAGGCAATGCAGAGGCCTGAGACAGGTTTGAAAGGCTACTTCGGTGGGTGGCGCAAGCAGAGCTGCAAGGCGACGAGTAGCATTTTTATTTACAGGCCCTGGGTATATGGGATACCAATGTACAAGGGACTTACAAGTAAATTAAATATGCCAAACAGTTGTATTTTACCATGTATATAAGGGGGGGGGGGACATGCACTTTAGCACTGATCAGTAGTGGTAAAGTGCCCAGAGTCATAACACCAACAACAGTAAGTCAGAAAAAATACAGGAGGAGGGCAAAAAGTTCTTTTTTTTTTTTTTTGTGTCCTCATATATGCCACCAGTTAATGACTGCTCTAAAATAGGCGCTCTTCAAGCCACTGTCACAAACTATCCTTTCCAGCCCTCGTGTTTGTGGATAGCTATAGAAGATTGCCCAGAGGAATGGTCGTTACCCGTCCAACTTCCTTTCGGATTGGTTCTTGCAACTAAGGAAGGACAGGACCACTTACCTCTGGCATAATCATTGGACTATTGTTACTTTTCAATCCAGGCATTCAATGCTGACCACAACCTGACAGCTTTGTCACCCCCACATAAAATATCAAATTTACTCACCGCCACGATGTATTTAAGACAATCTGCGAATTTCGGGGGGGATGCAGACTTCCATGCTTTGCAGATCTCTCTTCTAGCAATGTTCATAACATAAAAAATAAACTGTGACAAGTTACTGTTGAACACATAATTAGGCAATAGACCAAAGAAAACCAATCTGGGTGAACATTGGATTGGAACCGACAATACCTCTTCTAAGAATTTACACAATTGTTCCCAAAAATTAGCTATATTTGGACATTCAAAGAACATGTGAATATCATTTGCGCTCATTAGATTGCACCTAGGACAAAAATATTGCACCCCAGAGATCCTAGAGAGTTTCGCTGGGGTCCAATACACTCTGTGCAATGTATATAAATGATTCCTTCTTAAATTAGAAGGTTTAATTATCTTTTGGGATAAAGAAAAGGAAACAATCCATAATTTCTCTACTTCCTCCGCTATCTGGACTGAGGAGGGGTCCCATATATTCGTAATTTCTGTTTCCAAATTGTCTTTATTGTTCAGTAATATATTATACCATTGTGCCGTTTCCCTTTTTATTTCTCTAGAATTACTATATAACTCTAAGAATGATTCCTCGTCATTTGAGACCCAATTTTGGCTTCCCCACCAGGCCGATAGTTGATAAAACTTAAACCTCGTTAATGTCCCTCCAGTTACACCCTCAAGAAATTCCCACTTTAAAACTTTCGATTCATCACATAAGTCCCCCCATTTCAAGAGACCTGCTCTTTTTAAAGGGAGAGCCAGTTGATCCAATAAACACTCCGGGGTGCCTGGTGAGTCCCAAATTGGGGAGTATTGATGGTAATATTGAATACACAGCAACCTACACATCTGCGACCAATAGTATAAAGCAGCCTTTAAAACTTTCAGCCTGACTTTTTTGAAAAAGTTTTGTCACCAAATTTAAACAGAAAGTAATCAGTACCAAAAGGGAGATCCCGTAGCATAGCCTGGAATAGTAAACTATTTGAAGTAAAATCCAATCTATTAGCTAATATCCTAAAGTTTTTAAGCTGGAAAGCATAACAATAAAATAATAAGTCAGGGAGAGCTAAACCGCCTAATTTTAGCCCTCTCCTTAGCTTCTTCCAAGCTATCCTTGGAGATTTTGTTGCCCAAATAAACGACCCTATTCTACCTTGTAAATTAAGAATATCTTTTCTACTGAAAACTAAGGGAATAGAATTAAACAAAAACGTAACCTTAGGTAGAATGATCATTTTAACAAGATTCACTCTGCCGTAGATATTTAAGGGTAAAGCGTTCCACCTAGAGAGAAGTTTTTTGATCTCCTTTATCACAGTTTCCCCACTAACCTTCGGAGTGTCATCTATATTCTGAGTTAAATAAATACCTAGATATCTCATCTTGCATTTGGCTTCTGGAATAGGGAGTGGATTATTCCAACACATTACCTCGGTTTTCTCCTTATTAATAGTGTAACCTGAGACCAAGCCAAAGCTCTCCGCGAGCCAGAATAACCTCGGAATTGCTTCGAGGGGGTTTGAGGTATACAACAAAAGATCATCTGCGTATAACGCTGTCCTAATTGATAATTCCCCAATTTTAAACGAAGAAATAATAGTATCCTGCCTTAAAGAACAAACAAAAGGCTCAATGTAAACATCAAACAACAACGGAGACAAGGGACATCCTTGCCTTGTTCCTCTACCAACACTGAACCATTCTGACAGTCCTCCATTGACCAAAATCTTAGCCCTGGGACTTCTATATAATGCCACCACACTTTTAATATAAATTTCAGGGAAACCAAATTTCTTCATCGTTGACCATAGATATTTCCAGTTTACTTGGTCAAACGCTTTCGCAGCGTCTATTGCGACTATGGCCAAAGGTTTTTTGTTTTGAACTGCATAATCAATAGCTCCGATTGCCTGAAATGTAAGTTCATTCAGTTGTCTGCCCGGGATAAATCCGCGTTGATCCGGATGTATAATGGATTTGATCACCTTAGCGAGCCTGTTTGCCAAGATACCTGAATAAACTTTTAAGTCTGAGTTCAGTAAAGATATGGGTCGGTATGATTCTATCCTTTGTGGGTCTTTGTTTGGCTTCGCAATTAATGAGATGGTTGCGTCCAGCCAAGAAGATGGAATTTGCTGACCTTGGATGAAAATTTCGTTGAAAAGTTTAAGCATTGAAACAATAAATTCATCCAAATTATCCTTATAGTTTTCAGTTGGGAGCCCATCTGGACCCGCAGCTTTCTTTCTTGCCATTCTTTCGACTTGAGATCTAATTTCCCCCTCTGTAATTTCTTTTCCTAAGAAGGCTACTTCTTCATTACTTAAACGAGTTAGATTCCTCAGAATGTCTAAATTATCTATTTCTTCAGATGAAGTATTCACTCTTTCACGATAAAGATCTTCATAGAAAGATCTGGCCTCCTCTTTAATGTCTTCATCCTCAGATAGAACTGCACCAGTTCCTCGTTGTATTAAAGTTTTAATGTTGTTTCTGGACCTGTCAGCTCTGGCTTTCCAGGCAAGTAATGATCCACATTTCTCCCCATATTCAAAATTACGCAACTTGCTTATCTCCCATTTATCTCTTAGTATCTTTTCAGAACATAGGGGTCCATTAGGATAGCGGGCGGAAAACCACCCCGCCCGCCATGGATGCGGGAAACAACCGCCCGCCATGGAGGCGGTGCAACCGGCAGACAAATTAGGATCGACCGCCACTAGAGACCGACCGCGGCGGTAGCGGTGAAAATGAAACCGCCCGACGTGTGCGGTGATGACAAAACTCCGACCGCGGCGGTCGGAAAAGCAGCTGGAAATACAACACCGCCCACAGGGAAAGCGGAGACACCGCACAGGAAATTACGATATCCCCGAGGGTGGCGCGGGCGGACCGGCAGGCACCGACCGCCGCGGTCGAAGGCAGGATTGCATGGGAGAAATGACGGACAAGCACCAGCAAAGTCACCGCAGCGGACGAACACGAAATCCATCGCGGTCGATGTCAAAGCACCGCAGCGATGCAAAATACTGCATAAACAAAGTAGCCCAGCCACAAATACATACAACACACACACACACAGATACAGAAATGGCAAAGAAATACACAATACTACATAACCACACCCACTACACACCTGACAACCACTATCCAATTGCTGAGTACAAATCCACACCCTCCACTCACCACAATCCTTTGCATCTTCCCAGAACAGAAGGCCACACACCACATCTGAGAGAGGCAAAATCGCACACAACACCCACCACCACCATCAACACCACCATCACACCATCACAATCAAACCCCCAGCACAGAACACACCTCATCACCACACCCTTGCACCCACACACCCCTGCACCCACAAACACCTCAACACCCCCACACCATGACCTCACAAAAAATGCCCAAATTCACAGAGAGTGAGTTGACAGTCATGGTCAACGAGATTGTGAGAGTAGAACCACAACTATTTGGGAACCTAGTCCAACAGACACCATTAGCCACCAGGACACAAATGTGGGAAAGGATTGTCCAAAGGGTGAATGCAGTTGGGGCCACCCCAAGATCCAAGAAGGAGATCATGAAGCGGTGGCATGATCTCAAGAGGGTTGTCAAGGAGAAGAGGAGCAAGAACTGGACTGTGGCAAACTTGACTGGCAGTGGCCCTCCCGTCCCACTGAAGACATTCACACCATGGGAGGAGAAGGTGCTTGCTATCCTGCTACCTGAGAGTTACACAGGAGTAGCCGGGGGAGCGGAGGCTGGTAAGTACAGACAACCACATTGACTTTTACCTCCTTGCAATACCCAACCACCAATACACTGTCCATCCCTAAACAAGATGTAGCCAGCCATTCTGCTGAGGAGGCCTGTATGGGGCCGGAATATCAGTACAACAACTCCCACCATAGCCCCTGTCCCACAGCCCAGCATCATGGAGGCCTGCCCCACCCAGGAGAAAGTGTCAGCCATTGCACTGTTTAACAAACAAACTTACAGGTTGGTAGCCATCTGCACTTGGAGGGTGTTTGTGGGTGCGAGGGAGGGAGGGAGGCCTGTCTCACTACTCCCAGCATGCCCCCTTGTCCCACATCCCAGCAGCATGGAGGCCTGTCCCACCCAGGAGAAAGTGTCAGCCATTGCACTGTGTAACAAACAAACTTACAGGTAGGTAGCCATCTGCACTTGGAGGGTGTTTGTGGGGGTGAGGCCTGTACCACTACTCCCAGCATGCCCCCTGTCCCACAGCCCAGCAGCATGGAGGCCTGCCCCACCCAGGAGAAAGTGTCAGCCATTGCACTGTTTAACAAACAAACTTACAGGTTGGTAGCCATCTGCACTTGGAGGGTGTTTGTGGGTGCGAGGGAGGGAGGGAGGCCTGTCTCACTACTCCCAGCATGCCCCCTTGTCCCACAGCCCAGCAGCATGGAGGCCTGCCCCACCCAGGAGAAAGTGTCAGCCATTGCACTGTGTAACAAACAAACTTACAGGTAGGTAGCCATCTGCACTTGGAGGGTGTTTGTGGGGGTGAGGCCTGTACCACTACTCCCAGCATGCCCCCTGTCCCACAGCCCAGCAGCATGGAGGCCTGCCCCACCCAGGAGCAAGTGTCAGCCATTATACCCTGCACGCTCACCTTACAGGTATGTAACTACCGTTTATCTTCATGAAGTGTGTGTGTATTAATCTATTTACTATTGTACAAAATGCATAGACAATCAACCTTTAGGACACCATGATCTAACTATCCACTATGTAATGTAACACGATGTTGCCATGATTTGTACAACTGATGACAGCACAATGCACTAGTGTACAGACAGCTGATGATACACAGATGACACAAACACTGACCACTCCCCATCTACTCCACAGGTGATGAAGAACTCACTGCTGGGGACAACACCAACGACCCGCAGAGCCAGTCTCCACCTCCGGCACATGGACTCACAGATGCAGACTCCTCGGACAGTATGGACGATGAGCTCCAGCCCGGCACATCCGGTGTTCCACACACCCAGAGGTCCCAGGCCCCCATCCTCCCCACCACCACCTCTGCTGCAATGACAACGCAGCAGACCCCTGCTGTCACAGCCTCTGCCTCCACCGCAACCACCACCGCAGCCACTGCCACCAACACCACCACGACCACCAGTACCACCTGCAGCACCCTCCCTGTCCCTAGGGATGACCAGCCCACACCAACTGTGGAGGGCAGGGAGCCAGTGCGTGGCGCACCAGTGGCGAGGGAAGAGGTTCGTGGCAGCAGAGCAGGTGGGAGGGCCAGGGCCAACACCAGACCTCGGGCGGAGTGGACACCATCCCTGGACCACTTCAATAGAGTTGTGGATGCCTATCAAGAGGTCCAGGGACAAAGTGGCCGGTCGGACGAATTTTTCAGGGAGCTCATCCTGCTGATGAGGTCCATCAATAACCACATGGGACAGATGGTGGACCTCATGGGCCAGCAAGTGGCGTTGCAGAGGGACAGGCCTGTGTCCCAACCATCACCGACATCCCCTCCTGTTGTGCAGCAGGATGACAGTCCACCATCCTCCCCTGCGCCAACAGAGAGGGGCGAGTCCTCTGACGCCGCTGGCCATTCAGCAGGACCCCACCGCCAAAAAGACCTAGGGGGCGTCCAAAGAAGAGCCTGGGAGTCTCTGGAAGCCAAGCACCTGCCACACGCCAGTCACGGAGCCAGCCTTGAAGACAACCCTCTCCCCAACTGCATTGACTCTTTTGGACTATCTTTCCCCACATTGCCTTGGCAATGGCACCTGTCTGTTGGACTGGGTCACCACATTCATGTGGTGTCTACTCTTGCATCTCAGCGACCATGACTGTCAACTCACTGCTCATTCCCAACCTTCCTGTAAATATTCACGCACAATTCACATGTCCACCCCGTAAATAAAATACCTTACAATCCAGATTTTGTGTAGTGAATTCTTTAGTGCATAATTTACAATGATGATTATGTCCATGATATGTAAACATGATGTACAGTATGCAGGGCAGGAACACGCTGGAGAACCTAGGGAGACACAACAGAACTACAGTCACTGGTCTCATCGTGGCAACACACACAGATCACTGATCCACAAATATCCTAATTATCACAGGTACCCTACACAGTGTCTATCTGAAATGCTGTAATGCCGTCCATAATACATCTCCGGACGTAACGTCCATTCCAACAATCCCATACATAGGTGACAGAACATGTGACTATTGGGAACATCTGCGCATAACCATTCATAACATAAGCTAAGACACTAGACTATGTAGACGTTGTAACTCGTCACACACCTTCAAGTGAAGTAGCGTTGGATTAGCTGCTGCCGTTGGTCAACTCCTTCCTCCTCTCCACTCTCCTCATCACTGGATTCAGGTCCCTGAGCAGGTTGTGGCCTTGGTTCCTCACCGTCATCCAGGAGCAGGGGGACCCCCTTGTGGATGGCCAGGTTGTGTAGCATACAGCATGCCACAACGATCTTGCACACCTTCCCAGGCGAGTATGCAAGTGCGCCTCCAGTCCTGTCAAGGCACCGGAACCTTGCCTTCAGCAGCCCAAAAGTACGTTCAATTACCCGTCGTGTCCTGCCATGGGCCTCATTGTAGCAGATCTCTGCAGGTGTCTGGGGATTACGGAGTGGGCTCAACAGCCATGGCCTACTGGGATAAGCCGAGTCCCCTGTGGAAAAAAAAATACACATTGCAATGTTGTACGGCCACAGTAAAGGCAGTGACACACAGCACGCGATAGCAGTTGTGTAACTCACCCACAATCCAGGCACGTTCGGGATGCAGATTCTCCATCATCCGTGGCACCATGCTGTTCCTCATGATGAAAGAGTCATGTGCCGAACCGGGATACTTAGCACACACATGTGAAATTGTCATGTCTGCAAGGCACACCACCTGCACATTCATGGAGTGGTAGTGTTTCCGGTTTCGAAAAATGTGCTCCGTCGCCTGCGGTGCCACCAGAGCCACATGGGTGCAATCTATCGCACCGACTACATGTGGGATGTGCCCAAGTGGATAGAAGTCCCCCTTAACGGCAGCCAATTCACGTCCCCGGGGGAAATGGATGTAGCGATTCCGATAGATCATCATGGCCTCGAGTACATCCCTCAGCACCATGCTGAACATGGGCTGCGACATTCCCCCAGCGTTAGCCACGGTCTCCTGGAAGGAACCAGTCGCAAAGAAGTGTAGTGCTGCCATTACCTTGTGGGCGGGTGTGAATGCCGTAGGATAGTGACGGCGAGGCTGCAGGTGGGGCTCCAATAGATCACACAAGATCTTCAATGTCGGTCTGTCCAACCGGAATTTCCTGATGATTGCCTCATTCTCCATGTCCTCAAGCACAATCACCTGACGTAGGAGATCTGGCCTCCTCCTAGTTTAGGATTAAAAACAATAGGTCAATGACAAGCATCATGAGATGGCCATAGCACAAAACATCAATGATGTAATGGGTAAAAAACAATGGCCAGAAAGCTGCATGGCACATCTGGTTACATGGCTGCCCAATAGCTACACACAGAGGGCAGGCCTCTCCAGTGACAATACCCAAGTGACAATAATGTGGATACAATGATTAAACGAATGACATGCGCAGACATGGAGCTACAAGAGCCACAAATCTAATGTGACTTAACATGTCTGTCATACCCATCTGCCGTACCTGCCAGACGTCAATGCATCATGTACATTGTGGAAGCATTCATCAACACAATGATCACAATAGCAGGGACACTTCTGGTTGTGTGCATGATCAGTTCTGAATGCACAAGTCAGGTACGATACAATGCAGTGCCACCAGCCTGGTCAAGGTCTGCACTGACCAACAACACATTAAACCTCACTACATCTATGTAGAGCACCTGACGTCTGTCAATTATCAGCACCCATCAAAAGCCTTACTAAAATGGCACAAACACATGCTAAAGTGGCTCAGACTGAACGTGCGTCCTCCTGTGGATGCAATGGCTCTGTGGCATCGTGTGTACAATGATGTGCCCTACACCATGTAGCTGCATGGCACTTATACATTGTCCATGATTGACATACACAGCAATGTGTACGAAAATGCCAGAACCTAGCGCCAGTCCCTGGCGGTGTGACCCCAGCACCACCATCTACCCAGCCAAGGTAGCCATTGGCACATGGACTGGTGTCCATGCCGCTGGCTAGGCTCCGCCGCATCAGTCGTGGTACCTACCGCCGGTCCCCGGCGGAGCGTCACCGCCATGGTGCATTGCATACAGCCAATGGCATGGGTGTTCAATGTGGCATGATGCAGATTTGAATAATGCGGAAGCGGCGCGCCGCCGCCGCGGAGCCGGTCATTGGATGCTTTTGAATGATGCACCATCGCGGTAGCGCACCCCGGACACCCGCGGTGCGTCACCGCCATGGTGCATTGCATACAGCCAATGGCATGGGTGTTCAATGTGGCATGATGCAGATTTGAATAATGCGGAAGCGGCGCGCCGCCGCCGCGGAGCCGGTCATTGGATGCTTTTGAATGATGCACCATCGCGGTAGCGCACCCCGGACACCCGCGGTGCGTCACCGCTATGGTGCATTGCATACAGCCAATGGCATGGGTGTTCAATGTGGCATGATGCAGATTTGAATAATGCAGAAGCGGCGCACCGCCGCCGCGGAGCCGGTCATTGGATGCTTTTGAATGATGCATGTTGGACAGGCCACATGACGGGCCGCTCTCCCCCGGCTCGACCAAGCCCGAGCCAGTCATACAAGCACCACACACCACCATTGCACGTCCTACGTCCCCTCAGGGACACCTGCCCTCAAGCATGATAACCTCGTGGGTCCGATCCACGGCCGACCCACGCGCCCAGCCCGGGCCGCCATCTTGGACACTTCGCCACGAGGCCGCCTGGCCCCCGATCGACCTCAACCCTGGGCCTAGCCCGGCCTCAGACATTCCGGCACCACCCTCCACCCAGGAGGCGAGCGAGCTACTTGGCCAGTCAATGGGAGAAAGAGGTGTCGATGGTTCTCCCCCGGCCAGTGCCGCTCGCCCATCGCCTCCCCGGGCGCTGGCTCCACCCCCCTGCTGGGTGTCTGGACTCCCTCATCCCGGACCTCCCGACCTCCAAGTGCGAGGGTCCGGACATCAAAGCACGCCAGCCCTATAACTGGGGCAGCTCCAGAACAGGAAGGCAGTTGTATCTTGGAGTCGAGAGACGAAAGAAGAACTCATCCTGGACGGACTACTGGCGCTGCCGTAGCTCTGTCCTGTGCACCATCATCCTGCCTGTTGGCGCTGCCACAGCCGTCGTAACCTTCATCCTTCACCGTCGTCCGGATCTGCTGGCGAGGCCGCGGACCGTTGTAACTGTCATCTGCATCGGGACCTGCTTGGCTTCTCCACGGCCCGTCGACCATCCTTCATCCATATCGGGACCTGCTTGGCTTCTCCACGGCCCGCCGACCACCCTTCATCCATCTCGGGACCTGCTTGGCTCCTCCACGGCCCGATCAGCAACCACGCCGAGCTCGAGGATTGAGAGCTATTGAACTCATTGGTAACTAAGACTGTCCCGCTACCCTTTTCCTCAACCAGAGATCAGAACCGAGGGGACCCCTGAGTCCAGACCTCCTTGTATTATATCAACGTAACCTAAGAAGTGCATATAAAGTCTCGTTAACCTTCAATCTTGTGTGGTGTCCGTCTGTGGGGGGGAAGTTACTTATCTGTACAGTCGTTGGAGACGGCTCTCCCTGGAGACCTCTCCCCGTAATCTCGGCCGACCCTCCCGGTCCGTCTAACATTGGTGGCCAGCGGCGCGATCCGAATCACCGCATAACGTACAGAGAGTAGCTCACCCCACAACGAACAACAATGTCGACTAAAGAGAGCGGATCAACTGAGAAGTTCCAAATGGAAAAGCTAGAGGAATACAGCCATCGTGAACTAAAGCAGTTCTGCATCGAACTAGGTATCGCTACCACCGGACTAAGTACCAAGGACGATTTTAAGCATGCCCTAGAATCTTGGGCAGAGACCGGGGATGTCGAAGCCCCGGAGCAAAGCACCGCGAAAAAGACCAACACGGCCCCTGAAGAGCAAAGAACGGGTCTCTCGCAAGACGAGATCCAAGAAAGAGAAAAAGCCCGACTACACGAACTTGAAATGGCCCGACTCAAGATGGACATAGAACTCAAATTGGCCGAGCAAAAAATAAACTTAGAGCACCTTCGCCTCCGAGAAGAAAGAGAGGAGAAACAGAGGCAAAGGGAGCTCGAGGAAAAAAGACTAACGTACGAGCACGAGCGGAACCTAGCCGAGATCAACCTGCGCAAACAGAATAAAGAATTAGGGGTGCCCGACAGACCGTCCACCCCCGGGACCACGGACAAAAAAGTGCACATCCCCAAGGATGTGGTCCGAGAATATTTTCGAGAAGACGACATCCAGCAATGGTTTAAGGCATATGAAATCGCGATGACTGCGCACCGGATCGATAGAGCCGACTGGGGAGCCGGCCTATGGGGCAAATTCCTCAATGAGGGCCGCGATACTCTGTTACAGCTCCCAGACCACCAGATGACCTCCTACGACCATATGAAAGCGGCCCTCCTCACTCGCTATGGCCTCACGCCCGAGATGTACCGTCAGAGGTTCCGAGACTGCACACGCATTCCAGGTACAACTTGGGTGGACTATGTAACGTACTTCAGCCGAGCCTTCGAAGGCTGGATCAGAGGGAACAACGTCACGACCTACGAGCAGTTGTTCAATCTGATGGTATGGGAGCATCTGTCCAACAACTGCTTCATTGAACTACGCCAACACCTCCTCGACAGCAAGTTAACCGATCCCCGGCAGCTCGCAGCCGAAGCTGACCGGTGGGAGATCACCCGAGTGGGCCGGAATGGGTCCTACGAGCAGAACAGGAACAACAATGGTCACCACCGATCCAGAGGAGGAGGAGGGGGCCAAGGACGAGGAAGAGACAACACTCCGGCCGCCCCCACTACCAGCACCACCCCCCCGGCCAACCGGGGCAGCACCCCGGCGCGACCGGGATACAGAGCCAATGTTACATGTCACCGATGCCAACGAGTAGGCCACTATGCAAATGACCCAAGCTGCCCGCAGTATCCGAGCCCAAGACCCCGCCAGGTGGCCGCCGCGGCACTAGGGGAAGAACAGATCTCCGAGGAACCAGAAACAGACGAGCAAGAGTATCAAGGGTGGGAGCCAGCCGCCATGACTCTCGCGTGCTTAGGGGGAAGAGACATGGTCCCGCGGGTCCCCCTACCCGCTAACACCCAGAAGTACAGCCAATGGGTGAGCATCAATGGACAACGGGCCGAAGCCCTTCGAGACACCGGGGCCAGTGTGACAGCCGTCCGCTGTCATCTGGTGACCCCAGAACAATATCTACCGAACATTCTCTGCCCTGTACGATCAGCCGACAACTCGGAGAGTCTGTGTCGGATGGCCTGCGTCCCCTTTGAGTGGGGAGGGGTCTCCGGCATGTTGAAAGTAACGGTCCGAGACGACGCCCCCGTGGACTGCCTCCTCGGAAATGACCTGGAAAGCTCCCCGTGGGCAGCCGTGGAGCGAAAAGAACACTTGGGGATGTTGGGCGTCCCAGACTGGGCGTGCGTCACCACCCGGTCTATGGCCGCCCGTGCCAACCATCACCCGGAAGAACCAGAATGGCCGGCGCCTCCGCCTCCGGTCGCCCCCGCCGAGACCCCCGACCAGGGCATCCCCCTCGAACCTGCTCAACCTTCCGACCTTGCTAATCTCGACCAGTGGGCTCAAGAAGGGGGGCCCACACAAGAACAATTTCGTCAGGAGCAGAAGACCTGTCCCTCCCTTGAGGGACTCCGACAACAAGCGCTCGCCCAAAGCGCAGGGGATACCTCCGGAACTCATTGGGTCTACTGGGACAATGACCTACTGTACAGCGAGCAACGAATCGCCGAGCTGGGGGCCAACCGAGTACTAGTGGTGCCACTCCGCTTTAGAGACTTCCTGCTAAATCTGGCCCACGATGTCCCCCTGGCAGGGCACCTGGGACAAGATAAAACCTACAGCCGCCTAGTGACCCACTTCTTCTGGCCGAAAATGAGAAACGATGTGCACCAGCATTGCCGATCTTGCCCCACGTGCCAAGCCAGTGGGAAGAGCGGCCGCAAATTAAAGGCCCCCCTGCAACCCTTTCCCGTAGTCACGACCCCATTTGAGAGGGTCGGAATAGACATTGTGGGACCCCTAGACCCACGTACAAGACAAGGCCATCGCTTCATCCTAGTACTAGTGGACCACGCCACCCGCTACCCTGAGGCTATTCCTCTCCGGACCGTCACAGCCCCAGTGGTCGGCAGGGCCCTGATGGGGATCTTCTCCCGTGTGGGGTTCCCCCGAGAAGTCGTCAGTGACAGAGGCACGAACTTTATTTCCAAATACATGAAGTCCCTCTGGCAACAGTGTGGGGTCACCTACCGCTTCACGACCCCCTATCACCCCCAAGGAAACGGACTTGTTGAGCGGTTCAATCGCACTCTAAAAGGGATGATCGGGGGATTGGAAGAACCCCTCCGTCGCCAGTGGGACGTGCTGCTGCCGTGCCTCCTCTTCGCCTACCGGGAGGTCCCACAGAAGTCCCTAGGCTTCAGCCCATTCGAGCTGCTCTATGGGCACCCAGTACGGGGGCCACTCAGCCTGATCAAAGAAGGCTGGGAGTTGCCTCCGGCCAAGAGTCCTCCAGATGTCTTCCGGTACCTCCTCACCCTCCGCAACCAGTCCCAGCGGTTCAGAGACCTAGCGAAAGCCAACCTAGAGGCCAGTCAAGAGGACATGAAGAGATGGTATGACCAGAACGCCTCATCTATTGAATTCGAGCCGGGGCAACAGGTCTGGGTAATGTCCCCCACAGAACCGTGCGCTCTCCAAGACAAATGGACGGGACCCTTCAAAGTAATCGAGCGCAAGGGACCCGCCACCTATCTGATCGATATGGAGTCCGCCCGGAATCCGCTCCGAGTCCTCCACACCAACAGACTGAAACCCCACTTTGCACGAACAGAACTCAGCCTCTTGATGGCCACAGACAACGGGGTTGAGGACGACTCCGAGCCTCTCCCTGACCTCTTGCGGACCCAGGAGCAAGACGGCTCCGTGGATGGGGTCCGACTCTCGGAGACCCTCTCCCAGGAACAACGCCAAGAGTGCCAAGCCCTCCTATCACGGTTTGCCAGCCTGTTCTCCCTCACCCCAGGTGTCACTTCCTGGTGTGTGCACGATGTGGACACCGGAGACAGCCCTCCTATCCGCCACCGGGCCTACCGCGTACCTGATCGGGTACGGGCCTGCATCCAGGCGGAAGTAACTAAGATGCTCACGCTCGGGGTCATCGAGCCCTCCGACAGTCCATGGGCCAGCCCGGTCGTACTGGTCCCCAAAGCAGCCGCCCCCGGAACCACACCCGAACTCCGGTTCTGTGTCGACTACCGGGGCCTGAATGAAGTCACCAGAACGGACGCACACCCCATCCCCCGGGCAGATGAACTGGTCGACCGAATGGGCGCTGCCCGCTACCTCAGCATCTTCGATCTAACGGCAGGATATTGGCAGATCGGCCTCACACCCCGAGCACAAGAACGTTCTGCCTTCTCCACCCCCGATGGCCACTATCACTTCACGGTCATGCCCTTCGGCATGAAAAATGCCCCAGCGACGTTCCAACGGCTCGTCAATCAGGTCCTGGCGGGGCTCGAAGAGTTCAGCGCCGCCTACCTGGACGACATCGCTGTGTACAGCCACCACTGGACCGAGCACCTCCACCACCTCCAAGCAGTGTTGCAAGCCCTTCAGCGAGCTGGCCTCACGATCAAGGCCAGCAAATGTCAAATTGGACAAGGGTCAGTGACCTACCTCGGACACCAAGTGGGAAGCGGTCTAGTGGCCCCTCTTCAACTGAAAATTGCCGCCATCCAGAACTGGCAACCCCCTAACACTCAAACTGAGGTGCGAGCCTTCCTGGGCCTCACGGGCTACTACCGAAGGTTCGTGAAAGACTATGGTACCATCGTGGGGCCTCTCACCGAACTCACGTCGAAAAATCAGCCCAAGAAGGTGAACTGGACCCCAGAGTGTCAAGCGGCCTTCGAACAGCTAAAGGCCGCCATGTATTCCGCTCCTGTACTCCAGGCCCCAGACTACAGCCGGGAGTTCGTCGTCCAGACGGATGCCTCCGACCAGGGCATTGGGGCGGTCCTGTCCCAGGTGAACACCGAAGGCCTTGATCAACCGGTGGCCTTCATCAGCCGGAGACTCCTACCACGGGAGCAACGCTGGAGCACCATAGAGAGGGAAGCCTTCGCTGTGGTATGGGCCCTCAAGAAGCTCCGACCCTACCTTTTTGGCACCCACTTCCGGGTGCAGACTGACCACCGACCCCTGCAGTGGTTGATGCATATGCGGGGGGAAAACCCAAAACTGCTACGCTGGTCCATCTCCTTGCAAGGTATGGACTGTACCGTTGAACACCGGCCTGGGTCTGACCACGCCAACGCGGATGGCCTGTCCCGGTTTTTCCGCCTCGACGAAGAGAGTCCCCAAGAGGATGGGTAACTCTCCCCGCCTTCAGCTGGGGGGGACGCATGTTGGACAGGCCACATGACGGGCCGCTCTCCCCCGGCTCGACCAAGCCCGAGCCAGTCATACAAGCACCACACACCACCATTGCACGTCCTACGTCCCCTCAGGGACACCTGCCCTCAAGCATGATAACCTCGTGGGTCCGATCCACGGCCGACCCACGCGCCCAGCCCGGGCCGCCATCTTGGACACTTCGCCACGAGGCCGCCTGGCCCCCGATCGACCTCAACCCTGGGCCTAGCCCGGCCTCAGACATTCCGGCACCACCCTCCACCCAGGAGGCGAGCGAGCTACTTGGCCAGTCAATGGGAGAAAGAGGTGTCGATGGTTCTCCCCCGGCCAGTGCCGCTCGCCCATCGCCTCCCCGGGCGCTGGCTCCACCCCCCTGCTGGGTGTCTGGACTCCCTCATCCCGGACCTCCCGACCTCCAAGTGCGAGGGTCCGGACATCAAAGCACGCCAGCCCTATAACTGGGGCAGCTCCAGAACAGGAAGGCAGTTGTATCTTGGAGTCGAGAGACGAAAGAAGAACTCATCCTGGACGGACTACTGGCGCTGCCGTAGCTCTGTCCTGTGCACCATCATCCTGCCTGTTGGCGCTGCCACAGCCGTCGTAACCTTCATCCTTCACCGTCGTCCGGATCTGCTGGCGAGGCCGCGGACCGTTGTAACTGTCATCTGCATCGGGACCTGCTTGGCTTCTCCACGGCCCGTCGACCATCCTTCATCCATATCGGGACCTGCTTGGCTTCTCCACGGCCCGCCGACCACCCTTCATCCATCTCGGGACCTGCTTGGCTCCTCCACGGCCCGATCAGCAACCACGCCGAGCTCGAGGATTGAGAGCTATTGAACTCATTGGTAACTAAGACTGTCCCGCTACCCTTTTCCTCAACCAGAGATCAGAACCGAGGGGACCCCTGAGTCCAGACCTCCTTGTATTATATCAACGTAACCTAAGAAGTGCATATAAAGTCTCGTTAACCTTCAATCTTGTGTGGTGTCCGTCTGTGGGGGGGAAGTTACTTATCTGTACAGTCGTTGGAGACGGCTCTCCCTGGAGACCTCTCCCCGTAATCTCGGCCGACCCTCCCGGTCCGTCTAACAATGCACCATCGCGGTAGCGCACCCCGGACACCCGCGGTGCGTCACCGCCATGGTGCATTGCATACAGCCAATGGCATGGGTGTTCAATGTGGCATGATGCAGATTTGAATAATGCGGAAGCGGCGCGCCGCCGCCGCGGAGCCGGTCATTGGATGCTTTTGAATGATGCACCATCGCGGTAGCGCACCCCGGACACCCGCGGTGCGTCACCGCCATGGTGCATTGCATACAGCCAATGGCATGGGTGTTCAATGTGGCATGATGCAGATTTGAATAATGCGGAAGCGGCGCGCCGCCGCCGCGGAGCCGGTCATTGGATGCTTATGAATAAGGCTGACCCAGACAACCAATTGTAGCACCTTATCAGCTTCCTAACGACCCCATGGGCCTATAAATCTGTGGGAGTGAGCCACACATTCCCACTGCTCACAGAGCCTGCTGCCTGAGACCCTCTCCTGCTGCTGCCTGGGACCCTCTCCTGCTGCTGCCTGGGACCCTCTCCTGCTGCTGCCTGGGACCCTCTCCTGCTGCTGCCTGGGACCCTCTCCTGCTGCTGCCTGGGACCCTCTCCTGCTGCTGCCTGGGACCCTCTCCTGCTGCTCACAGAGCCTGCTGCCTGGGACACCTCACAACTCACTTCCGCCACAGGTCTGCCATATCCACAGGGATGTCAAGAACAGATAAGATCCGTGCCAGTCCATTCACGAGTGAGGAGCTGGATGTCCTTGTGAACGAGGTGCTGGCACAGTACCCACGGCTGTTTGGTGGCCCCAATGTCGTGGTAAGTCACCATGTAGGGAGCAGTAGGGCAGGGTGGTGTCAGACGTGTATTCATGATGCAGCTGTATGTTATTTTGGATGTGTGGTGCTGACAAACACTGACAGACAAGATGTTTGCAGGTGGTGGGAGTGTGTGTTTTGCATTATGACTCTGTCCTAGGCCAATACTTGTATGTGTGAGTGGGATGTGCTACTTTTTGGGGCAGACATGACCAACGGTTGTTTGCCTTGTAGCTGGTTGGACAGTGTCCGCTTGTGATGTAATTTCAGGGTGCCCCTGTAGTCATAGTCAGTGTGCCCCACAGAGTAGGTTCAGTGGCTGCCCTTCCAAAGTTTGTCCATCAGCCAACTTACATGCTACAGTTGCTGCACACTGATTAGTGGATATGCCACATCAATGCCCTGTACAATTTATGATTTACACAGTGCTGTCGATGCATTTGTGTTGAATCATCATTCTTCAGTGTGATAATCATGGAGACTACGAAGCTCAATGTGTGCATGCATTCACTAATGTTTATGCCATGCAGAGTGGCCTTGTGAGGGTACCCCCAGTTCTGGAGGGAGGGGGGTCACTGTGCGTCCAGATTCAGTGTCTGGCTGCTGTACTGATAGATGCTGACATATGACAATGTGTAAATGTTCATTAGTCCTTCTTTACTCTCATACCTGCAGCTCAAAGTACACCAACGTAAGGCTGTCTGGAGGGCCATAGCAGCAAAGGTGCGAGCCCTGGGGGTATCAAACAGACGACACACACACTGTCACAAGAGGTGGGACGACATCAGCCGGCTGGCTAAGCAAGTGGCAGAGATGAAGTTGGGGATGGTACCACGCACAGGGCGTGTGGCACGCCGCACCATGACTCCGCTGATGGCACGCATACTGGCAGTGACCTATCCAGACCTGGATGCACGTCTGAAGGGGCTTCAGCAGCAAGACAGCGATGGTGAGTATCCGGGGAGGGAGAGTTTGTCTGGGAGTGGATGCATGTGTAGAGTGCCTGTGTCTGCGGTGACACATGTGATGTGCGTGTGCTGCCATGCTGTGATATGTGATGTGAGTGGCAACTGTGATGTGTGTCTGTATGAGGCATTGGCCCACCATGGCCTTACTCTGCAGCTCCTGGCTGCAGTTTTCAGTCCTTGACATATATTTTGTTGTCCACATGGTCACTCTTCTTTGTGATGGTGGGTGTAGTCCCTATTATGCTGTACAGCTGTGTCCACTTAATGAGTGTTACACCATGTCAGTCTACTTTGCATGCACCTGCATGGTAGTGGCCCACACATCTGACAACAATGTGAACCCACATTGGCACATGGTGATTGTAATGGCCTATTTGACAATGTGGCATGTGTAGACAAAACAGGTGTGTGTATTCCCCTCTGGATCCCTTTAGGCTCTGGAAGTGGTGATGTTAGTTGTGGCTACATCATGTCCGTGGGGCAGGTCCATGTGGGCTAGGGGAACACCATCCATGGGCAGGGTGTAGTGCTGTGTGTCATCGACATTGGTCCACTCCTGCCTGTTTGTCCGCATGACAGGCTCAGTTGTGGTGTAACTGGTGTGTAGCAGCACAATGATTTGAGGGTGTGGTGGTTACCATGTAGCTCTAGGCCTCTCATGTGCTGCATTGCTCTGATATCGTGTGACCAGACTATGACACTTATACAACCATGTTTCTGTCACTAATGCAGATTCGGAAGACACCACGGCGGAACATGATCCTGAAAGTGGTGGGGAGACCAGCACGACAGCGGCAGCAGAGCAGGGTGAGACGGAGCAAAGTGACACTGACCACACCAGCGCTACTGAGGGTGACAGGAGTATGCATGAGGAATCTGTGGCTGAGACACAGAGTACCACTTCATCTGATGGCAGGGGGGATGAGTCCCTGTTAGCAGCCACAGGGGATGGGGACTCTGCTGCTGCATCTGACTACCAACGGCCACTGCCCACCCTCCCATCCACTTCCTCTGGGGCTGGCCGGATCCGTGTCACTAAGAGGGGACGTGTGACATTCACACATGGCACCGCAGCACCTGCACCTGTCCCCCCTGCTGCCCTCAGTGCAGAGTGCGTAGAGCTCCTGCGGCAACTTTGCGTGGGCCAGACCGCCCTGCTGAATGCCTTCAGTGCCCACGATTACAAAATAGGGCAGGTTCTGGCATTCATGGAGGGCATACACTCTGACGTGGGTGGCCTACATCGTACACTCCTGTCATTGTCAGGTACAGTGACGTCAGCCCTCCAACATGCCCCCTTTGCAGCTCAGGTGCCTGTGACGTCCACCCAGTCAGTGGCCACATCAGATGACAGTGAGCACTTGGGACATACATCAAGTAAACGTTACAACACTAGGAGCACAGCTCAGACCCAAAGCAAACAATCCCGTCCACAGACTCCATCCCCAAAGAAGGGCAGGGACCCCCCAATATGCACAGACAAGGTGAAGTCACAGAAGAGCAAGGCCAGAAGAACATTGTGTCAGACATCAGGCTCACATGCTGCTGAGCCATCACCAGATATTGACTCTGCTATGCCCACAGAGGATGTGTGGGATGTCATGACTACACCTGGGGTGAACACAGGGACACACCCACCTACCACATCAACCCCAGAACAAAGTACATCGAGGCAGGTGGAGGGAAGCCCTGTTGTGACCAGCCCAGTCATTGTGGCAAAGAAGGGCAGTGTAGTGGCCATCCCTGGCAAGAAGGGACAGGAGGGCAGTGTAGTGGCCATCCCTGGCAAGAAGGGACAGGAGGGCAGTGTAGTGGCCATCCCTGGGGTAAGTGGGAAGGTGGTCACTGTGGGGGGTACACCTTCCAGAGAGGCTAAAGTGGTCCGGAGGCGTATCCAGCACAAGCGTACTGCAGGATCAAGCACTTCTCCAGAGGGAGTGGCAGTGTCTGCCCCTGAAGTGGAACAGTTGGGGGGTGTGCAGGTGGTGTCAACGCCACTTCCCATCAACCCCATGACAGGGAAGCAAATTCATATTCCAAAGAAGTGGAAGGGCACCCCTCCAACCTCTCCCACCCACACTGTGTCAAGGGCGTGCATGACTCCACCTCCACATGCCACGGTGCCACCTGGTCCGCACAGCCCTCCACCTTGCAGGCCCTCTGTTATAGCCACACCACATGTCCCTCTGTCACACCAGTCAAGTCGACCTGCAGTCCCTGACACACAGCCAGGTTCCACTCCACATGACAGCCAGGAGTGAGTTGTCAACACCCTCAGACGCCTGTGCCACGCATAGATGTGCTACAGTACACCATTGTTAGCGATGTGGGTGTGTTCCTGGGCCTGTTGCTCTGATGTGCTGTACCCTGCCCTGCCAAGGACACTGGGCCTGTTGCTCTGATGTGCTCTCCCCTGCCAAGGACTCTGGGCCTGTTGCTCTGATGTGCTGTACCCTGCCCTGCCAAGGACACTGGGCCTGTTGCTCTGATGTGCTCTCCCCTGCCAAGGACTCTGGGCCTGTTGCTCTGATGTGCTGTACCCTGCCCTGCCAAGGACTCTGGGCCTGTTGCTCTGATGTGCTGTACCCTGCCCTGCCAAGGACACTGGGCCTGTTGCTCTGATGTGCTCTCCCCTGCCAAGGACTCTGGGCCTGTTGCTCTGATGTGCTGTACCCTGCCCTGCCAAGGACACTGGGCCTGTTGCTCTGATGTGCTCTCCCCTGCCAAGGACTCTGGGCCTGTTGCTCTGATGTGCTGTACCCTGCCCTGCCAAGGACACTGGGCCTGTTGCTCTGATGTGCTCTCCCCTGCCAAGGACTCTGGGCCTGTTGCTCTGATGTGCTGTACCCTGCCCTGCCAAGGACTCTGGGCCTGTTGCTCTGATGTGCTGTACCCTGCCCTGCCAAGGACACTGGGCCTGTTGCTCTGATGTGCTCTCCCCTGCCAAGGACTCTGGGCCTGTTGCTCTGATGTGCTGTACCCTGCCCTGCCAAGGACACTGGGCCTGTTGCTCTGATGTGCTCTCCCCTGCCAAGGACTCTGGGCCTGTTGCTCTGATGTGCTGTACCCTGCCCTGCCAAGGACTCTGGGCCTGTTGCTCTGATGTGCTGTACCCTGCCCTGCCAAGGACACTGGGCCTGTTGCTCTGATGTGCTCTCCCCTGCCAAGGACTCTGGGCCTGTTGCTCTGATGTGCTGTACCCTGCCCTGCCAAGGACACTGGGCCTGTTGCTCTGATGTGCTCTCCCCTGCCAAGGACTCTGGGCCTGTTGCTCTGATGTGCTGTACCCTGCCCTGCCAAGGACTTTGCACTTCCCGATTGTGATTCACCAGTGCATAGTCTATGGCATTTGCACATGATTTTGAGAGTTGCTGTTGTCTACTTATGTTGTGTAGCTACATCTGTGCAATATGTGAATAAATACAGTACATTATGGTGTGTTTTCTCTGTCTCCTTACTGATTAAAGTCATTTTCTTGTTGACTGAGTTCCATGGTCTATTTTGTACATCACCATTGCAAGGTTGTATGTGGCCATATGATTTTTAGACAGGGGGACAGGTTCTTCAGTCCATTGTGGCCCTGCTGATGTTGTACTCTGTGATGGTTATTTGGCAGGCCATGCAGTTTTCGCGTGGGTGAATTGCTATTGCTGCATACACTGTTCACAGGTCACCTTGGGGGACACTGGCAGCACAGGGTGTGCAGCTGTGCTGTGGTGTAGTAGATGTTTATGATGTGATGAGGTGTGTGTTTCCCATTCTGTGTGCCCTGGCGTGTATGTGTATGGTCGTCTTGTGTTGGCCCTTGGTCCTGGTGGCATGGCTTACATGGCATGTGTGTGGCAGAGGTGTGCAGTGTGAAGGGTGTTAGTTTGTAGTGTATGTCTGTGTGCCCCTGTATGGTGTGAGACACACATGTGTCAGGCAGGAGTTGTATGCCTGTTGTATGTTTTGTCTTGCCCTGTGTGGATGTTTGTATACAATTGTGTGGGCTGTGGGGAGTGCACTGGTGTTGTGTGTCCGTTGTCAGGCAATCCTGCTGTGCCTTTGTCCCTGGTTGTGTGTCGCAGTGTGTGTGTATTGTGCTTGTTGTTACAGTGCTTGTTGATGTGCAAGGGGGTGCACGGGATTGGCACCTGGCCTGTGACTACTTCGGGTGGTGTGCAGTGTTGGTCGGGGTGGTGTGTCGCTGTGATGTTTGGAATGTGTCCATGCCTTGGTGTTGCCCTGCCTTCTGCATTGTGCGCATGTGTTGACCGCGGCGGTGACGTGTCCGTGATCGTGACGTTGCTGCAGGTTGGCCGACGTTGTGTGTTCCGGATGCCGTGGGGTGCCTTGTTCTGAGGTGGGTGATGTGTGGGTGCCCATGTGGATGTGTTGTGCCCCCCAGCAGGATGCCAGTGTTGTGCTTGGGACCTGTGTCGGCATGTGTGTTGTGTGGTGTATATGTGTAGTGACGTACCTGTGGCGGCGTCCGCGGCGGCCCATCTGGCGATAGTGTTGCAGCAGGTACATGACCGGATGCATGTAGAGGGCTGGGTCCATGGGGTTCATGTCGGATCTCGGCGTGCGTGCTCCGCTGTAGACTTTCCGCCTGCTAGAGCTGTGCGGTGTCTCCGGTGCGGTGCGTCAGCTTGTTTGGCCCATCCTAATTTGTCGAGCGGGGCGGACGTCATCGACCGCGGCGGAGGGTCTCGATTGGCTGCAGCCGCCGCGGTGGCGGGCGCACCTTGATGGCGGAGCGAGGCGCTCCGCGGCGGACGGGAAATGACCTGTGTTTACATATCCTAATGTGGCGGACGTGATTTCCACCGCTAGCGGGCGGAAAAAGCTGTTTTTCCGCCCCGCCATCGTTTCGGTAGTGCCACCGCCCGCTATCCTAATGGGGCCCTTAGTCTGTGATTAGTTTGTAAGTCATTTAATTCTTTTTCCAGCCTCGATATTTCTGTTCGATCATTAGAGATGGCATGGAGAAGTTGCTGCTCTTTTATTTTAATTAGATTGAGATTGTTTACATCTTTTTCTTTAATTAGCTTTCTATTTAGGGCCATTTGGGAGCCGTATATTCCTCTTAAGAAAGATTTAAGGGCGTCCCATATGGTTCGATTTGGGGCTGAATCGTTATTAAATAGGAAAAACTCTCTTATACTTTTCTTGGTGCTAGTATTGAAATCAGCTTTCAATAAAATAGTCCTATCCAGAGTCCACCTATACTCTAGTGGGTTCCTTTTTTGAATGCTAATGCACAACTTAACCACGGAGTGATCTGATAATCCATTCGGGATATATACAATAGAATGAATATTTGATAACATCGTTCGATCCAGCAAAAAATAATCTATCCTGGAGAACTGATGTTTTTTTTTTGCTTTAAAACGAATACTCTCTCTGAGAGCCATGTTTGACTCTCCAGGCGTCGCATAATGCATACTCCTTAATAATATTTTGCAGCGTACAAATCGATTTTTTGGGGCAGTTGTATCTAGCCTTTGAAGTGCGGTCAAGATCTACATCCAGTAGCAAGTTAAAGTCTCCCCCTAGCACTATAGGAATAGGAAATTGTAATAAATAGCTTGCTAGTTTATGAAGGAAGCATGGATTATCCTCATTTGGGCCATAATAAACCCCACATAAGAGTTTGACAGGGCCCACTGATACCACTACCGCCAACCACCGCCCTGACTGATCTGTAGCCCAATCATGGACAACAATTCCTTTATTGGCACAAATAATAATTGCCACCCCCCTAGTGGTACCCGATTGTTTGGAACAAAAGATTTCCTGAACCCACTTATGTTTTATAAAAACATCTCTGCATTTATTTGCTTCCAAATGAGTCTCCTGCAAAAGGATTAATGATGCTCCGGCATTTTCTAAGAAATGGGAAACATTAAATTGAGGAGGAGGAGGAGTTAGGGGACATGGCGGCGGCAGGCTAGCGGCTGCTGCGAGGCTCCGACGCTGAAGCCCTAGTTCGAATCAATATGGGTCTCCTCCTTTACTTTGCAAGCGGAAATTAAAACGGGCCATGCTGGTTGTATAGGTGAGTGAGAAGCCGTACTTTATTTTCCCTTTCGGATGCACGGCAACTCAGTTTTCTCTCTCACCTTTCTCCCGGTCTCTCCCCGCACTCCCCCGTGAGAGTGACAGCTGAGGTAGACGTCGAGACCACGAATAGGGAGACGGAAGGAAGGAGAAGGCACTAGGACCTACGCGGACCACTTGGCAGGCCGGATGAAAGAGCAACACGACTGGACTCACGAACGGCGGTACGCCAGGGAGTCGTCCACCGGCCAGCTGTATCGGGTTTCAGGTGAAGTGTTACCGTCAGTATCTGGTGTGAGATTTCAGCGTTTTGAGAACGGGCGCTGCGGTTGTGATGTACGACCCCAGGCAGAGCGGACTGCAGTCCTTGTAAAACCTTGGGTAGGCGGCTATAACATCGGGCTTCGCGTGAAAGCTGCCCTATGGTATCGGTTAACAGGAGTCACAAACCGCTCTCATTTCCCTGCCTTTGCATCTTGTTGGGATTCTACAGTTTGTATGGATGCAGACAGGGGAATTCCTGTAATACAGCAATTTAACCTGGGAAACACAAGCTCCCCCAGGAAGGAAGACACAGCGAAAGGGCTCTTTTCAGTTAATATATTTACAACAAGGGGTGGTGAGGGACAGAGTCTCTGAATTAAACAGAATACTCTCACCCAGTCAAGAGATCAGGGCTAGATCCAACACCGTTTTTTAGCTCACTGCACCATCCCAGTTTCAGAAACTGGCTGTATGCAAATTAGTCTGTTCCTGTCCCAGTGCATGATGGGAACAGGGCAAACCAAACTACAAAAGCCAATTCTTACACTGGGAAGGAAACAAGCTACCGGGGACCGGTTTCTGGCATTTCAGCCTCTTCGGCCCGGCTTGCTTGAATCCTGATGGTGCAATGAGCAAGGGACTCACATCTGAGTATACCCTTCCACGCTTAGGGTGGACAAAAATATTTACAACAAGGGGTGGTGAGGGACAGAGTCTCTGAATTAAACAGAATACTCTCACCCAGTCAAGAGATCAGGGCTAGATCCAACACCGTTTTTTAGCTCACTGCACCATCCCAGTTTCAGAACCTGGCTGTATGCAAATTAGTCTGTTCCTGTCCCAGTGCATGATGGGAACAGGGCAAACCAAACTACAAAAGCCAATTCTTACACTGGGAAGGAAACAAGCTACCGGGGACCGGTTTCTGGCACTTCAGCCTCTTCGGCCCGGCTTGCTTGAATCCTGATGGTGCAATGAGCAAGGGACTCACATCTGAGTATACCCTTCCACGCTTAGGGTGGACAAAAATATTTACAACAAGGGGTGGTGAGGGACAGAGTCTCTGAATTAAACAGAATACTCTCACCCAGTCAAGAGATCAGGGCTAGATCCAGCACTGGGCCAGGGACAGACTGATTTGCATATAGCCAGGTTCTGAGCTGGGATGGGGCAGTGAGATAAATAACGGTGATGGATCAAGCCCTGATCTTTGGACTGGGTAAGAGTGGTCTGTTTAACTCAGACACTCTGTTCATCACCACCCCCTTTTCTAAATCGTTTTTGGCCACTATAGGTGTGGCAGGGTATACTCAGACATGAGTCCCTTTCTCACTGCTCCATCAGGATTCAAGCAAGCCGGGCCGAAGAAGGCTGAAATGCCAGAAACCGGTCCCCGGTAGCTTGTCTCCTTTCTGGTGAAGAATTGGCTTGGTAGTTTAGTCTGCCCTGTTCCCATGATGCACTGGGCCAGGGACAGACTGATTTGCATATAGCCAGGTTCTGAGCTGGGATGGGGCAGTGAGATAAATAACGGTGATGGATCAAGCCCTGATCTTTGGACTGGGTAAGAGTGGTCTGTTTAACTCAGACACTCTGTTCATCACCACCCCCTTTTCTAAATCAATCTTTTCAGTTAAGGTACCTGAACTACCTTCCAAGGTGGGAGTAGCTATTGGCGAGCAGAAAAGCGCCATCAAAAATAGATACCAACTTCGCTCACGAAAGGAACTTAAGATAAAGGGGGTCCTAAATACTGCAGATTTAGCCGAAGCTGGTAGTAAGGGTCCGGAGCCAATTTCACCAGGCAAACAGAGCAGAAAAGGGGGAGCGAAGAGGGGTAAGGCTAAAAGCTCAAAGCAATCTAAATCTAACCTGCTTAAAGGTACTCCCTCACTTAGGAGCTATTTTAAGATAATGGAACATGCATTGTCCTCTAAGGCGGACAGCACAGGTATGGATGGAGGGGGTGGAGGGGAACCGAGTTTAAATAATCCAACTCAGGTAACAGTTTCCCCGCTTTTAGCTTTCTTTCCCTTGAGTAATAAATATGGGGCTTTGGAATCAGCTAACACTCCAGTGATAACGGTTGAAGTGGTCTCCGCAACCAAGGCAATCGATGAAATTGCACAATCTTCAGTTAGTCTTCCAAGGGCCACTAATCAAGAAATAAGTCATGGAAGTGAGTTGTCAGAAAACATTACGCAGGATGTTGAACTCCAACTTCTCCGCACAGAGGAAGAAGGAGCTTGCGGAGGTAGCGATTTTTCAGATAAAAGCCTTGGATCTCTACTGCAGTCCTTAAGAGGAGATCTACTAAGTAAATTTTAGACTTCTGAAAAAAACCAACAGCGTCTGCATGATAGATTTGACCTACTAGAGGCAAAAATTTATGGTATCAATATTAGAACTAGTGCACTGGAAGGTAAGGTTTCAACACTCTCAGAGACCTCAAACACTACTTCTAAAGAAATAACAGCCCTGAAGGCCCAGAATCGATCTCTGGCTATGGATCTGGAGAGACTTGAAACCCAATCTCGCCGGAATAATCTGAGGATTTTGAAAATTCCGGAAGGGGCCGAGGTGGAGGACATAAAAGGTTTTGTCTGCAGAATACTGCGTGAAGACATTCTTAAAGATCGCCCAGATATAGACCTAGAAGCGGAAATTCAGAGGGTACATAGAGACCCGTATAGGCTGCACCCGGACAGGAAAGCCCCCAGGAAGATTTTGGTGTACTTCCAAACATACAGTGTGAAAGAACTGATCCTGAATAGATGTTTATCACGCACTTCCCTACACTTTCGAGCTAATCCATATCACATCAGATCTGATATAGGTGGTAAAACTGCTAAAAGGCAGTGGGAGTTAGGGTCTAGAATGCCAGAATTGCGTTCAATGGGGGCAAATGTACAGATGAAATTTCCAGCACTTCTTAAAATCATGTGGAACAATAAAATGTACACGTGCCAATTCCCAGAAGAAGTAGATGCTGTTCTCGATAGAATGAAGGCTCAGGAGAATGAGGCTCAGGAGGAATACCATAGGTAGAGGTGGTCTAGATGAATTTATTTCCTCTGTATTTAGTGTAGGGTAGAGTAAGTTTGTGAGCGGGGTGCGGGGTGAAGGGCGGGAAAAAGGTGAAAGGAAAAAAAAAAAAAAGGGGGAAGGGAAGAAGGGAAGGGGGGGGGAAATAAATAAAAATAAAATAATAATAAAAAAGAGAGAGGAGGAAGGTGAAGAAATATAAAAAAAAAAAAATTATAAAAAAAAAAAAAAAATATACAAATAAAAGGGAATAAATAAAAGGTAACAAAAAAAAATGTGCACCTTTTTCTTTTTACTTTTTTTCATCAAACATATTTAGTTAAGAGTTTCTTTTAGAGAGTTTTGCATGAAATGAACAGTAAAGATAGGGGAATGAGACCCATACATATGTTTTTCTTTACTTTAGAGTGGGGCAATCAGGGAACAGGGCCTCCTAGGGCGTTTTCGCCAATTAGGAGGGAAGGGTTCCCCGCAGGGTGGGTGGGTTGGTGTTCCAGTGGTAGGGGAAAAAAAAAATGTCCTCAGACACCATAAAAAAGTTTTTTCTTTTGATTATTTATCATTCTTATAAGGTATTAAGGTATGTTATCAGCCACATTCAAAATTTAAAACTAGAGTATGCAAGCTAGCCAAACAATAATCCTCTCCTGGAATGTGAATGGATTAGGGAGTTATAAGAGGGCAAAAAGTTCTGGGATGACCCTGCCAAAAGGGTCAAGTTCAACAGTGTCACAAAAGAAAAGACCTGGAAAAAGTTGTGCTAATCTAGAATATTCCATGTCCTTCAAGCACAAAGCCTGAACTTAAAGACTGAAGGAGTTGTGGTTTCGAAGATGGTTGTAGTGGTCGAGGTATGAGTATTAATAATAGGGTTACGCATTGCCATTTTCTTTTAGAGATTGAGTTTTTATGTTGCGAATATGTGTTTTGTGCAATAGAGGTCTTTGCTAAGATGTTGAGCAGTTGCAGCTGTTATCGGACTTGAAGTGATCTTAAATCACAGGATAAACAGTTGAAATTGTGGAGTCATTTTGTGAGGTACCATTGTCTGCACAATTGAGATACAGATTTCAATGAGTTGTGATTGCACTAATATTAATTGGTGTTAGTGGAACCTATTACTCAGATGGGAAGCTACGTCATTTAGCGTGATTTCCCACTGGTTGAGATTTTATTTGTGTGTGTGTATATAAGGATGTCGGAGAGTGTTAAAATCTTATTTCTGATTGTTCTTGTATGAATACACTACTTTGAATATCTTTAGTGGCACTCATAACATTTATTTGTTTATTATGCTTGCCTATAGTTGTAGCATTTATGTACAAGAAAATTGTAAAGGAGGGTGAACTGCTTCAATAAGTTAAGGGTTATGTCATAAAGTGCCATGCTGGGATAGGCCAGTTGTTGTGGAATGCCGTGCTAAGATTGGTAGATGAGTTATTGTTGGACCTAGCCAGTTTTTGTTGGCTTTAGGACTCCGGGAACTTTACCATTTCGATCAGTGCTAAAGTGCATATGCTCCCTGTGTAAATTGTGATTATGTTTTGTTTTCCATGATTTACTGGTAAGTCCCTAATAAAGTGCACTGAGTGTCCCGGGACATGTAAATCAAATGCTACTAGTGGGCCTGCAGTACTGATTGTGCCATCCACATCAGTAGCCTTTCAATTGTGACTCAGGCCTGTCACTGCAGTGTCTGCGCACACAGTTTTAAACTGCCATGTTGACCTGGCAAGGGCAACTCCATGCCAGGCCCTAACCTTCCCTTTTCTTACATGTAAGTCACTCCTAAAATAGGCCCAAGGTAACCCCATGGGGACTAATTTATGCGTGCGAGCTGGGGATCATTTTCAGTCCCACTCTCTCAAGCAATGACGTATATTAATTCTGAATTCCTCCGTGTTAAAATATGCCAACATGTTTCAAGACCCAGGTGTGTGGTACTGGGACTCTCATCAGGGCTTCATCTTAATGGGTGTCAAGTTATTCTGATGGGATTTAGTTGTCACCATCAGTCTGTCCTCAGAATAATTGTTAGGTCCCTTTTTGTATTTGATAATTATTACGGCCCTACCTGACCCCTGTCCTTTGGGCCTAACCCCTCCAGTGGTGGTGACTTTTAGAAAGTGGGCATTTTCGTGTTTAAGCATCCTCTGTTTGCTTGTGGAATCAACATCTGCTTTAGCTGACAGAACTTTGGATGTGCATCAGAGCCGGACTGGGAACTGAAACCGACCCTGACAAACTGCTCGGCCGCCCCCCTTGGGGGGAGGGGGGTTGCGGCTGAGCTGTTTGCCAGGGCCCGTTTTGGCCAATTTTGTTACAGGGTACCCCAGTAACAAAACAGGCCCCCACGCTGGCGGCCCACCAGCAAAGCGCCCAGTGTCCGATACGGTCCGGCCCTGATGTGCATTCACTTCAGACAGTCACACAAAGGGGGTTGAGGTGTGTTGTGCTTTCCCTGAGTGACTCACAGCCTGGCTGAATGGATCTTCCTGCAGCAAGATTGATGGGAGGAGTTGCCCCTAGCACCTGAATGGACTGTGGCTGTCTTTCACAATGATGATTCTACCTCCTGCAGTGTGCCTAGCCAGGACAGGGCAGATCTGGTTCTGGTGTACAAGAGAGACAATCTTTGTGCTGACTTCAAAGAGAAATGTCGTTTAAATATTGGGGCTCTAGTCCCAAAAGCTTGGATTACTCTGAACAACGGAACCAGCCAGGAAGAAGAGCTGGAAGAGCTTTGTGAGAAGCACTGCCCTGTGGTGTGTGTGGAAAGGATTGGCCTGCAGTTGCTGCTTCTGTCTTGGGCAGAGAAATGACTAGACTGTTTATCTGCATTCTAAGTATTTCCAAGGGCTTGATGCAGAGCTTGCCTCCTGTTTGAAGCCTCAGGAAAATCAAAGACTTCAAAGGAACACTTCTGGATCAAATGGACAGTGCTATGTGAAAGATAAAGAGGACATTTGGGGCTTTTGTATAATCAGTAGGTCTAAAACCATTTATGAGGCAGGTCTTTTATGAGTCATACTGACCCGAGGTTTCTAGCGAGGGTACTGATTGTAGAGTGTGATGCAATGCCTCAGCTCTCATAGTCAAGTTGGTATGCAAGTTGAATGAGCATAAAAACATTCTGTTGAAAAGTAATGCACATGCAGGTTACTTATACTATGCTCCCTGGTAAACAAATGGTCAAGAAGAGAACTGGAAGATATGACAAACATAGCTGCCCCATGGGTTGTCTGGCACTGACAATAATTAAAATGTAGTAAAAAAGAATGAATTGTTGAAGGCGGCAAAAGTGTATGAGGGGTACAAGAAAGTGAAAGAGCTTGCAGTAAAAGGTTGGCTTGAGGAAAAGCCTTTGCAGGTGAAATAACTGAAGAATTGTTACTGGAGACCAATTTGGTTCTGAGGTTGTGTATGCGGTGCATTCCTTTGTTTTAACACAAACTTGGCTGGTCTTGTTCATTAAGGACACATGAGAATGAGCCCACTGAGAAAAAGTTAGTGATGGCATATTGCTGGCTCACCATGACAGTGATGCCAAGCTATTTATAATAGAGTGACAGATTTGAAGATCAACCATTTGACTGGCATGAAAAGAAAAATCGCTTTTATTGAGCACTTATGGGGCAAGCATTTATGAATACATCCACATTACTCATGTATACATTTAAGAAATTGTGTAAATTATATCATTGAATAATGTGATTATGAATTTGACAGCACACAGCACATCCATAAATCAGAATCAAAGACAGCATCATGTTTCCTTGTTCTACTGCAGTAGAAATGGGGGACACTATTCTATTATAAATGTGACTATTACAAACATAATAATCTGAATTCAGTACTATACTGGAAAGACCACTGCAGAAGGTTGGAATTGACATAATATACCAAATCAGATTTCGCCTGCCAATATGTGGTTTGCATAGTCTTTGTTAATTATTATTGCATAAGGGTAAATTTTAGGGCCAACTCACCGCCAGGGACGTAATTGTGTTCCTATGCAGGTGTTCGCCAGAGAAGGATTTCCATTCAACTAGTCAATAACACCAGAGTGTAGTTCAGATAGCTCAGACATTAGGTGAGAACCATTCAGGACATCTCAGCAGTAGTGCAAATCCTTGAAACCCCTAAAAAGTCAAAATGGCTGCTGCTAAAGTGAACGCCTTAGTGAGTGACCGCGTCAATTTAAAGTGACCAGGCTTAAAATGAATGTAAGTAAATTCGGCCAAACAATAAGCATGGTGTGTGTGGAAGGTTCAGCCATTCACCTGGATGAACAAATAAATGAATAGCATTTAGAAATCACACTGTTACCCCTGAAAAGGGGCGTCCTTCGGCTGAGGCTAATTCTTTTCAGAAAGACGATTTGCAACTGTTGAAATAACCATGTTTTGAGAGACTTCAAAATGACTTAGCAGTGTGATCGGAAACAGAATGCCCTTCCCTGTGGCAACATCTATATTTAGGGACCTGTAAAAACCTGGCTCCTGCAGAGCCAGTGGTGTGCACCAAAGAATGCATACAGATGTTCCTGTACAGATATTCAGGAGCAATGCCCGAGATGGCTTTAAAATCCAGGCTGAATTGGTCGCCAGTGGAGCACAGGGAGCAATGTTTTAACTGAGGCTCTGTGAGAGAGATTCAGAATAGCACAGGCTGCCTCAGTCTGTACAATCGGAAGCCTATCTTGAAGGTAAGAAGTCAGGCCAAGATAGAGGGCATTAGCGTAGGCCAGGTGTCAGGAAATCATAGTCAAGACTGTAGTTTTCCAAGCTGAAATGTGCAAATAGGGGAGGATTTTCAGGATCACTCTTAGCATTGGAAAACATTTGGAGGCTACTGGTTTGGTGTGAGTAGCAAATGAAAGGTCAGGATCGAATAGTATACATAGATTTCTAGCATAAAGTGTGGGAGATGGGAAGGACTCAGAGTTATCAGTACCGAAATGTAAGATCTTGTTTTTGTCTGCATTATGTATGATGAAGATTGAATTAATCTATGCCAAGCAGAGAAGTAGCTACGAGTTTACCCCAGATTATCAGAGACAGAAAGTATGATCTGAGTGTTGTCCACATATGTCATGCAGGAGAGACGTAGGAACTAATCAGAGCCCCTAAAGGAGTCATAAAAATGTTCATTAATGTGGGGCTCAAAGAAAATCCCTTAAGAACAGCACAGAAAGAAACTGAATGGGAAATGGTAGAATGGTTCTCAAATTATAGGATGAGTCACAGACATGTGGGGCCTATTCATGTGGCTGAGGGTGAGACAGTATTAACTAGTGATGGGCTTGTGATGCACCATCCACTGATGAGGGATGAGGACAAGTAAAACATGAGAGTTGTCCAAACATGTTCTTCCTAGAATTCACTGCACTGACATGGATTGGTTGCAAATCTACAAGGGCTGATTCACAAACTGCATTTTGAAGTCCGTAAAGGAGTACTACAGCTATGCTGCTTACTAGATATTGCATTTCATAAACTTTTGAGTTGAAATCTCTACCGCCACCTCTCCTATCTTGGGGGATGTGGAGATCTTGACGAATGTTAATTTACTACTTAGTAGTAAATATGGGAGGAAAAAGGAGAAGTGGTGTGAAAATTAGGACTATCTACTACTAAATGGAAGAGGGTGAGGGAAAGGTAAGGAGTTGATTAGAAAAGGGCAGACTTCTGCAAACATCCAACCACAAATGCGTAAGCCCATACTATTGACAAACTACACTTCGAAATTCCTACACTCCTAACGGAAACACAACAATAGCAACTCTTTTCCAGCAAGCATTAGATTCACACACCATACATGGCCACTCACAGGCACTGCAAAACACTTTCATACAAAATGATGGAGGCAAGGACTTAAAATAACAACACAATCGAAATAATGTTAAATAAATTAAATGAATTCGCCTGTTGCGCTGTGTTAACATGTGTGCTTTGTTAATGTTTGTCTACCTTTCTGATAGTTGCATCGGTATCTTTGCTGATCAAAACTGTTTTGTAATGCTGTTTGAAATGGCCAATTCAGTTTTAACTCTTGCAACAATAAGTTGTCTTCTGAATCCAAAGAAATAATGTAACATGACAAAATAGCTCCTAAAAGTCACAGACGTCATGCTTTATGTTCGGCGGACAGCCTGGTGTGAGCCAGGCCAAACTTAAGAGCAGATCTTTCAAACTTTTATTGTGTGGGTGGTTCAAGTATTAAAACAATTATTAGTACATGTCTTGCTTTATTAAAGTTACTGTTATTAATGATGGCCAGTATTTCTGCCACTTACTTAGATCTTCAATGGTCATTTTCCATTTTGTAAGACAATAGATAATGTCCAGCGAGGGCTTTGATAATGGCGCTTAGATCCAATCCAGTAATATTTCACTTATGTCTTCAGCTCTGGGGCTGTTTCATCTATTATAATGGCACCCAAGGGTTAGGAGCTGAAGTGCACTTATAGATTCAATGCTCTGCATTAAACCACAAGAGCACTTAATCATGGAGATAATGACATTTCCACTACAGATGTTATCTTTTGTCTAAGCTGCAATTTATTACCCGATCATCTTTCGAGCTCCCACTGCAGTGTTCGACCTATTAGACAAATCCTGCCCTTAAAGCTGCAGTTGCTCATTTTTTTAAAAATACAGCATAATGCATTGAATTGTTTATGTTCACAGCAAACATCACTGGCAGTGAATGGCATCCACAATCAAACTGTGCAGGCTCATGTTCAGTCACTGCCACCCAGTCTTTGTGCAGGCGAAGTTTGATGATAGTTGGGGGCATGAAAAGAAAAATAGCTTTTACTGACCACTTATGAGGAAAGCATCTATGAATACATCCACATATCTCCTGTATGCATTTCATAAATTGTGTAAATTGTTTTATTGAATAATCTAATTATGAATTTGACAGCACATGCATACATCAAATTCAAAGACATTATCATGTTTCATTGTGCCACTGCAGGAAAAATTCGACTTTTACAGACAATATTCTATGACATAAGACTACTACTAAAAGAAATTATTTGAATTCAGAGCGAAATTCAGACATAGGCTCTAGTTCATTTTTTGTTGGGTTGTCTTAAGAGACACATTTTGCCAGACATGTGACTGCAGGTTAGAGAACTTTGTGTTACCAACTGAAAAAACAACCATTGGCAACGTAAATATATAGCTATTTCACACCTGAATAAATCAACTGCATTGATTAGCACATCGGTTCTTTTGGTTGTGTGGATGGGTGAGTGGGTGAATATGAGAATGAGCCAAAAGTGTGATGGATGATGGAGTGCACGTATGGATGAATGAGTAAATGACTAAGTGCATAAATGAGTAAAAAAAATGCAAATTATATAAGTGCAATAGTGGATGGCTTGATTAGAAATATTATGGATAAACAAAAGCTACACCAATTTTACAGTCAAAGACATCAGACAGCAACCGCAATGTTACAAAGTGTCAAGAACGAACTGCATTGTGCCATTGCCAGTATTACATCTCAGGTGGATGGATCAAGAAGGGAAAAATGACTTTTGAAGTAAAAGCATATAAATGAGTCTGTACATCCCTAAGGTGATCGAATAACTAATAACCAATCAAATGATAAGCTATGGTAAAAATGCAAATCTCCACACATCATGACCGGTAGCTCCAAGCACTCAGGGCCACATTCATCACACTTTCACGTAATGCAACAAGACTCCATGCTGTGCTGCACTGCATGAAAGGGTGAGGTCAAAAATGCAACATATTTAACATTATATGTCTCATTCCTGTTCCCTCTCTTTGCTCTGGGGCACAATGTGCTGCCTAGCGTCAATGCAGTCACCCTTGCACTGTCCTGCCATTGTAGACAGGATTGTTTATGTGTAGGAAGGGGCACCTTTATGCACAAAAACAATCCTCAGTGGCATTTCCTCTCTCTAAGTGTGCTGAAGATGGCAGCACACTTAGAAGGAGGAAACAATGAGGTGAAATAAAGATATTTCTCCTCACTGAAGAAATAAAGATATTTCTCCTCGTTTCACCTCCCCTGGAAAGGTGTAGCATTTTAACGCATTTCCAGGTTTACCAGTCTTGGCAAATCTTGGAATGCACCAAAATCCTTAGGTAGATGCATGGGAACATGCAAGCTCCACCCATGGAATACCTTCCCAGGCCATAGTAAGACAAGACAGCCTCTTGCGTTGCTCCACATTTAACAAGCAATCCAGGGACATACGAGGATGCCTTGAGCTGCTTGGTAAATCTGACTTAGGGACTGTGTTGACCTTGCAACACCCTGCATGAAGCAAGGGCAATGTAATATCTTGATATATCTGTCACTCAATATATGTGGAATTGGCTGTACCAACATGGGAATATCATTCCACCCAACAAAGGCTGAATGGAGCAGACACCATGCCCTTCTTTCTGATTATTCTGTGTTAAATTTTGAATAAAAAATGAGTGTGAGGGAGTAGTGGTGGCACCAGGTTTAGACAAAGAGAAATGGATAGGAGAGTAATGAAAGTGCATGGTGGGTCAATTGAGGAACTCTGGTATGCCATTAAGTTTGAAAAACTTAAGAAAACAAAATTGTGGAGATACTTTCTCAGGAACGAGTACAGTTTTCAACAAGATCACAACATTCTATTTATACCAACCAAGAAATGTGTCGGGTTTTCGAAGGTACAAGGGAGGCTTGTTGGCTCCTGGGGCATTTCTGGGAGAAGCAAAGTATATGAAGGCTAGCCTGGAATGATTCCTTGTTGTGCTTGTCAGAATATGATCTCTCATAAATATTATGTTGTATATTTTTGTGAACGATCTTTAGGACACAGTATTTATGTCAGATGATAAGTCTGAATGTGATATTCAGGCATACAGCCATCAACAGCATTAGGAATGTTGATTTACACATAAAATACATTGCACGAAGGACTTCAAGTGACATTGCAAGATACAACTGAGGGGTATGCCCATATAACCCTCCTATACGTGGGCATGGAACATCTAATAGATGAAAAGCAAACGAGTATGGATGGATGAATCACTCTTTTATTTCCATCTAAGGCACCATTAATTACCCTGACGTTCTCAATAATTTATCTGGCTACAAATACTAATGATTCAATTAGATACACATACCAGTGGGTAGGTCTCTGGCACATCAATTAGTATTATTAGGGCCTCTCCGGACCACATCAGCTGTGGTGGCAATCGACAGAACCAGATCGAGTGGCTGTGTCCATTACGGCAGGGAGTGAGGCGAAGGAACGGCCAGTAACTGGAGGGAAACAACCGTCAGTGAAAGTATTGGGAGTATTTGAAGGCTTACATACCCAGAATGGAAACTTGAAATGTGGAGGGTTTCTGAGTGCAGATAATTGCAATGGCGGGGTTCGTGGAATGATGTTTTTTATGGAATTCTTTTCAGAGCTGCATGCTGGGTTGCAAGGACTGAGACCTAATTAGGTCTGTTACAGGATCACTGACATAATATCGAATACAAAAATATCGAATTACCAAAATATCGATGAAAAAATATAGAATGCACAAATATTGAATTCCTATCTACAAACAGGTAAGTACAAAAATATCGAATCAAAAATATTGTTGTAAAAAATATAGGTAGTCAAAATATCATTTTTTTTAAATGTCTTAAAAGTAATTTAAAATTAATGAAATAATAAATATAATTAACTAGAACACACTTAAAAATACTTAAATAACCTTAAAAGTATTAAATAATTAATTTAACTTATAAAAAACATACAATTTTCTTTTTTATTACATATATATATATATATATATATATATATATATATATATATATATATATATATATATATATATATATATATATATATATATATATATATATATCCCATAAACTTCCAAGTTAGACGCGCACTCAGAGGTAAAGTGGTACACAGTGTCGCTTTATTTGCTGTTACGCGTTTCGGAAGCCAAAACTCCCTTGCTCACACAGCAAGCCATTTGCTTTCCACCAGTTACATACACACAGCGTTATAGCCATAGAAACAGGACTGTACACATTTCATTTTGGCTGACATCTTTGAGTGTACTTTCTGTAAAATTCTTATACACACAGTGTCTCTTATTTACACAACCACTTATTTATGAAAGTGATTAAGTACATTACATCATTACTTTTTATCTCACATTTCATTCGCCACAGTGGCTAATTGTGCAGTGACTGTTTCTAAACCCCTCTTCTTTCGCCTAGTGGCTTAATAAGGGTTCAATGTCTCTGGTTAAAGCTATATCTTTAAAAACAAAGAAAAAAGTGCAAAAAACGTGAACTATAGGTGAAGAAATTTCTACTTAGTGAAGAAGTCTTCTACTCTATTTTCGTGAATCTTCTGGGTGACAGGCTCATTTTTCGTGAAGTGCACGTGATCCCTAATATCTCATCTTGATTCCGCCTGTTAGAGTAAAACAAAAATTAAAATTACAATCTTATTCTCATTAAAACATATTTCCAGCTTAGATATTTAAACCAACATTCCTTCATTGTGACAACTTTATATACATTTCATAGGTACAGGATTCTTATTTGATTTCTTCATGAATCATATAGATGAACTATCAATTCCTCATGGTCATTGTGCCCATTCGGTTGTCTTGTCTCTAGTTCTAAAATCCATTTAGACTCTTTTTTCCTCAACTGCATCTCTCTGTTACCCCCTCTGTGATTATGTCTCACCTGTTCGATTGCAAAGTATGTTAGCAGATTGCAATTCGATCTATGATATTGCGCAAAGTGTCTCGCGACTGGGTATTGCGGGTCCTGATTTGTGATTGCCCTAAGGTGTTGCATCACCCTGTTCTTAGCCATTACTGTTGTGCTGCCCACATATCTTTTTTTACACGGACATTCGAGCACGTATACCACATGTGTAGTGCTGCACGTGAGGAATTGAGTTATCTTTCTTTTAGTCTTACCATGAGGGAGATCGATGTCTTTTCTCATAGGGCTATGCTTACAGGCTTTACAGTGCCCACACGGAAAGAAACCTGCCAGATTATGTTGGTTCCTATCCCTGTAGTCTGTGATGTCTCCCTTCGTGAGTATGTCCCTCAGGCTATGACTCTTTCTGTAGGTAATGGCTGGTCTAACGCTTAAATCAGGGCCAATGATAGGGTCGCTTTTCAGGATGTTCCAATTTTTTGCAATTATTTTTCTTACTTTGTTAGACCCTCTATTGAATGTTAGGATTACCCTGGTGGTGTCGTTTTCTTGCGCTTCCTTCTCTTTGGTTATTAAGGTGCTTTCCCTTGTCACATTTTCCATCTTTGTTAGGGCTCTATCTAGAACCCATTTGGGGTAACCCCTCTCTTTGAATCTCTGAATCATTATTCCGCTTTCTTGTTTGTACTCCTCTGTGCTAGAACAATTTCTCCTTGCTCTCAGCAGTTCCCCATAGGGAATGCTCCATTTTAAGGTATCAGGGTGGCTGCTCAGAGCATGGAGGACACTATTGCCTGCAGTCTCTTTCCTGAACAACTTTGTTCTTAACCGGTCACCTTCTGCTCTTACTTCTACGTCTAAGTATTCAACCTTATGTTTATTCTTTTGATGAGTAAGTTTTATGTTGTACTCATTGGTATTCAAAAGTTTCACAAATTCATCAGCCTCTGCATCATTCCCACTCCACACTACAAAGAGGTCATCTATGTACCTAAGCCATACTATGACTCTTTCGAATGCCTGTCTGTACTGGGGGTCATTTTTTATCTCCTCTTCCCATTTGCCCAAGAACAAATTCGCAAAGCTCGGCGCAAAGCTCGTACCCATGCAAGTTCCAGTTGTTTGCTTGTACAGTTCACCATTAAACATAAATACATTATTTTCCAAACATATTCTTATCATTTCCTTTAGCATCCTTGTGTGCTCTAGGTACATTATGTTCCGTTTTTTCAGATAATGCATGCATGCCTCTATACCATGTTCATGTTCAATGATTGTGTATAATGAATTTACATCCATAGTTATTAACATGTACTCAGCTTTCCAATTTATGGTGTCAATCTTTTTCAGAAAGTCTTGGGTATCCTTCACATAGGAAGGTAGCTCTTTCACGTGTTCCTGGAGGAAGAATTCTACATATTTAGACACATTTTCATACACGCTACCTATAGATGACACTATGGGTCTCCCTGGTGGCATAAGTGGGTTCTTATGTATTTTGGGAAGAAAATAGATTATTGGTAATTTGGGATAATCTTTCTTCAAGAAAGTAAACTCCTCCCAAGACAGGAGACCTTCCTCCTGCCACTTGCTCAGGTTAGACCACATGGTTAGGATGTTATTTTTGTATATGCTACCGTTACTTTTACAGTAATAGTTTTCATTATTTAGTTGTCTTGCTGCCTCAGCTATGTATGCCTCCCGATCTTGTATCACCACATTACCCCCTTTATCTGCTGGGCGTATTATTATGGAGGAATCATTAGCTAGGGATTCAATGGCTTTCTTTTGTTTTGCATCTAGATTGAAACCTCCTCCCTTTCCTCTTGGGCAGTGTTTGTATTCTATGAGCGCCTTGGTAGTTACATCATGAAAAGTGTCTACATTATCGTGTGGGAGATTGGGGAAAAACACAGACTTTGGTTTAAAACTAGTCATGGCGGCTCTGTCTGTAGTTAAATTTAATGATTCTGCGCCAGCCTCCCGGGTGTATGTTCCTGTATTGTCTCCTTCATGTAGTAGGTCCTGCGCTATTTGGATGGCATTAGCGTCTCCTACCTCTAATGAGGGCTGGCTTGGGGGTATGATTTCCTGTGTGTTCCAATTATTAATGTTGTTCTTGAGAGCATGCCATTTTCTAAGTTTTAATTTTCTTATGAACCGGAACATGTCAATTCTGGTCTCACTATAGTTGAATATTTCTGTCGGACAGAATGAGAGACCCAAACTCAAGGTTTTCTTTTCAACATCCGTTAATTCTCTACTCGATAAATTTACTATAGTTTTGTTTACCATTGCGTTGTTCTCCATTATTGGTTGCGTTTCTTGTAGCCCCCACGCCTGGTTCCCATTGGCTCGCGTTCCACTTCTTTTCCTCTTCCTTTGTTTCCTTCTTTTCCTGCGTTGTTTACTTCGTCCGACCCTCTTCCGGCTCCTCTTGCTTTCCCCCGGGGTCTCCCTCTCGTGCCTCTTCCTCTTTGCACTGGAGGGGGTGAGAATACTCCCGACTGCCGCCCCCTCTTCAGCGCTCGGAATTCGTCTAAATACATCGGTTTTGATGTGATTATGTCCATCTCAGCGATGGTGCTTGTGCTGTGCATAGAGCCCTCCGTATCTGATCCATCTGCGGTGCCTATGTCTGGTCCCGCTCCTTGGCTTTGGGGAGATTTGTTGGACGACGTAGGTTGTTGCATGTCATACATGTGGTCATACTTTTTGCTGTATGTTAGGATACGCCCGGAGTCATAGTCATTGCAATCTCTATGCAGTTTTCTTTGTTTTCTTAGTTTTATGTCTTCTTCATACTGGACTAGTCTGGCTTTCATTTCCTCCTTGTATTTCTTTATACTTGTCTGGTCACTTTCATTACTAAGTTCTTCCTCTAGCTCCAGTATTTCTTTGAGAATTCGATCTCTATCCTCCCAGGCGTATTTCACCAGTATGCAAAACATTGTTTTGGAACTGCTTGTTGAGTTTTCAAACCACTCTTCCAGCATGCGTGGGTTGGGAGACTCATGAGAAGGTGTTATGTATATTCTTAATCCTCTTGGAATCATGTTTTTGTCTACATAATCTTGTAGAGACACTGCCTCCCACCATTTGGACGTTTCGTTTTTCTTAAGTTTTTCATATTTTCTTAGTTTACCTATTAATGAGGTTTCCAATTGCTTCTGGGCACCCACTTGCTGCCCTTTACCTGGTGCTCTAGCCAATAGTGTCTGGGCCACGCGTCTGCGTTGCGCGTCTTCGTCCATTCTTTGTTCTCTCACGAGTGTTTTTAAAGTTTGTCACAACTTTGGTTCATTGGGCTGGAAAATAACGTGATCCGACGCTAGGGTTGCTATCACCTAGCTTCGTGATCGTGTGCTCACGTTTTACAGTCTTTATAGATCTTATCTTTAAAGCGTATCTGTGCCACTTAGCCTCCCTCCGTAATCCGGAGTTCCGGATGCCCCTTTTGGAAGTTCTGTTGAAACTTTCGCAATTAATACTTTTTTAACTGCGCTTTGCAAGCGTGCAGGCGTTTTCTTGTCCTTGTGCCGTTATTAGCCCTCCGGTACCCTTTCGCTCCTCCCGTGCCTCTAAACACCCGTCGGCTCCCCCGTCTTCTCGGCTTTCCCTTCAAAGGGCTTCGCGTCTCCACGCTCAGTCCTTGAAGTTCCGGCTTCGAAATCTGGGCTTACCTTCGGGATGTTTACTCAGGCTTTCAAGGGCTTCTCCGCTTGCTGTCTCACACAGGCGTCGCTCACGCTTCTTTCCCGGCGACTCGATTCTCTCAATACGGGCCGGCAGTTCCACCAAGATCAGCTGCTTCCTTCTCACGGCTCTTTTGCGGTGGAACCTCCCACAGTCCGGTGGCGCGTTCACGGCTGGCAGAGCCCCGCCAGTCAATTATTTCCCATAAACTTCCAAGTTAGACGCGCACTCAGAGGTAAAGTGGTACACAGTGTCGCTTTATTTGCTGTTACGCGTTTCGGAAGCCAAAACTCCCTTGCTCACACAGCAAGCCATTTGCTTTCCACCAGTTACACACACACAGCGTTATAGCCATAGAAACAGGACTGTACACATTTCATTTTGGCTGACATCTTTGAGTGTACTTTCTGTAAAATTCTTATACACACAGTGTCTCTTATTTACACAACCACTTATTTATGAAAGTGATTAAGTACATTACATCATTACTTTTTATCTCACATTTCATTCGCCACAGTGGCTAATTGTGCAGTGACTGTTTCTAAACCCCTCAGTCACTGCACAATTAGCCACTGTGGCGAATGAAATGTGAGATAAAAAGTAATGATGTAATGTACTTAATCACTTTCATAAATAAGTGGTTGTGTAAATAAGAGACACTGTGTGTATAAGAATTTTACAGAAAGTACACTCAAAGATGTCAGCCAAAATGAAATGTGTACAGTCCTGTTTCTATGGCTATAACGCTGTGTGTATGTAACTGGTGGAAAGCAAATGGCTTGCTGTGTGAGCAAGGGTGTTTTGGCTTCCGAAACGCGTAACAGCAAATAAAGCGACACTGTGTACCACTTTACCTCTGAGTGCGCGTCTAACTTGGAAGTTTATGGGAAATAATTGACTGGCGGGGCTCTGCCAGCCGTGAACGCGCCACCGGACTGTGGGAGGTTCCACCGCAAAAGAGCCGTGAGAAGGAAGCAGCTGATCTTGGTGGAACTGCCGGCCCGTATTGAGAGAATCGAGTCGCCGGGAAAGAAGCGTGAGCGACGCCTGTGTGAGACAGCAAGCGGAGAAGCCCTTGAAAGCCTGAGTAAACATCCCGAAGGTAAGCCCAGATTTCGAAGCCGGAACTTCAAGGACTGAGCGTGGAGACGCGAAGCCCTTTGAAGGGAAAGCCGAGAAGACGGGGGAGCCGACGGGTGTTTAGAGGCACGGGAGGAGCGAAAGGGTACCGGAGGGCTAATAACGGCACAAGGACAAGAAAACGCCTGCACGCTTGCAAAGCGCAGTTAAAAAAGTATTAATTGCGAAAGTTTCAACAGAACTTCCAAAAGGGGCATCCGGAACTCCGGATTACGGAGGGTGGCTAAGTGGCACAGATACGCTTTAAAGATAAGATCTATAAAGACTGTAAAACGTGAGCACACGATCACGAAGCTAGGTGATAGCAACCCTAGCGTCGGATCACGTTATTTTCCAGCCCAATGAACCAAAGTTGTGACAAACTTTAAAAACACTCGTGAGAGAACAAAGAATGGACGAAGACGCGCAACGCAGACGCGTGGCCCAGACACTATTGGCTAGAGCACCAGGTAAAGGGCAGCAAGTGGGTGCCCAGAAGCAATTGGAAACCTCATTAATAGGTAAACTAAGAAAATATGAAAAACTTAAGAAAAACGAAACGTCCAAATGGTGGGAGGCAGTGTCTCTACAAGATTATGTAGACAAAAACATGATTCCAAGAGGATTAAGAATATACATAACACCTTCTCATGAGTCTCCCAACCCACGCATGCTGGAAGAGTGGTTTGAAAACTCAACAAGCAGTTCCAAAACAATGTTGTGCATACTGGTGAAATACGCCTGGGAGGATAGAGATCGAATTCTCAAAGAAATACTGGAGCTAGAGGAAGAACTTAGTAATGAAAGTGACCAGACAAGTATAAAGAAATACAAGGAGGAAATGAAAGCCAGACTAGTCCAGTATGAAGAAGACATAAAACTAAGAAAACAAAGAAAACTGCATAGAGATTGCAATGACTATGACTCCGGGCGTATCCTAACATACAGCAAAAAGTATGACCACATGTATGACATGCAACAACCTACGTCGTCCAACAAATCTCCCCAAAGCCAAGGAGCGGGACCAGACATAGGCACCGCAGATGGATCAGATACGGAGGGCTCTATGCACAGCACAAGCACCATCGCTGAGATGGACATAATCACATCAAAACCGACGTATTTAGACGAATTCCGAGCGCTGAAGAGGGGGCGGCAGTCGGGAGTATTCTCACCCCCTCCAGTGCAAAGAGGAAGAGGCACGAGAGGGAGACCCCGGGGGAAAGCAAGAGGAGCCGGAAGAGGGTCGGACGAAGTAAACAACGCAGGAAAAGAAGGAAACAAAGGAAGAGGAAAAGAAGTGGAACGCGAGCCAATGGGAACCAGGCGTGGGGGCTACAAGAAACGCAACCAATAATGGAGAACAACGCAATGGTAAACAAAACTATAGTAAATTTATCGAGTAGAGAATTAACGGATGTTGAAAAGAAAACCTTGAGTTTGGGTCTCTCATTCTGTCCGACAGAAATATTCAACTATAGTGAGACCAGAATTGACATGTTCCGGTTCATAAGAAAATTAAAACTTAGAAAATGGCATGCTCTCAAGAACAACATTAGTAATTGGAACACACAGGAAATCATACCCCCAAGCCAGCCCTCATTAGAGGTAGGAGACGCTAATGCCATCCAAATAGCGCAGGACCTACTACATGAAGGAGACAATACAGGAACATACACCCGGGAGGCTGGCGCAGAATCATTAAATTTAACTACAGACAGAGCCGCCATGACTAGTTTTAAACCAAAGTCTGTGTTTTTCCCCAATCTCCCACACGATAATGTAGACACTTTTCATGATGTAACTACCAAGGCGCTCATAGAATACAAACACTGCCCAAGAGGAAAGGGAGGAGGTTTCAATCTAAATGCAAAACAAAAGAAAGCCATTGAATCCCTAGCTAATGATTCCTCCATAATAATACGCCCAGCAGATAAAGGGGGTAATGTGGTGATACAAGATCGGGAGGCATACATAGCTGAGGCAGCAAGACAACTAAATAATGAAAACTATTACTGTAAAAGTAACGGTAGCATATACAAAAATAACATCCTAACCATGTGGTCTAACCTGAGCAAGTGGCAGGAGGAAGGTCTCCTGTCTTGGGAGGAGTTTACTTTCTTGAAGAAAGATTATCCCAAATTACCAATAATCTATTTTCTTCCCAAAATACATAAGAACCCACTTATACCACCAGGGAGACCCATAGTGTCATCTATAGGTAGCGTGTATGAAAATGTGTCTAAATATGTAGAATTCTTCCTCCAGGAACACGTGAAAGAGCTACCTTCCTATGTGAAGGATACCCAAGACTTTCTGAAAAAGATTGACACCATAAATTGGAAAGCTGAGTACATGTTAATAACTATGGATGTAAATTCATTATACACAATCATTGAACATGAACATGGTATAGAGGCATGCATGCATTATCTGAAAAAACGGAACATAATGTACCTAGAGCACACAAGGATGCTAAAGGAAATGATAAGAATATGTTTGGAAAATAATGTATTTATGTTTAATGGTGAACTGTACAAGCAAACAACTGGAACTTGCATGGGTACGAGCTTTGCGCCGAGCTTTGCGAATTTGTTCTTGGGCAAATGGGAAGAGGAGATAAAAAATGACCCCCAGTACAGACAATAGTGTCCTCCATGCTCTGAGCAGCCACCCTGATACCTTAAAATGGAGCATTCCCTATGGGGAACTGCTGAGAGCAAGGAGAAATTGTTCTAGCACAGAGGAGTACAAACAAGAAAGCGGAATAATGATTCAGAGATTCAAAGAGAGGGGTTACCCCAAATGGGTTCTAGATAGAGCCCTGACAAAGATGGAAAATGTGACAAGGGAAAGCACCTTAATAACCAAAGAGAAGGAAGCGCAAGAAAACGACACCACCAGGGTAATCCTAACATTCAATAGAGGGTCTAACAAAGTAAGAAAAATAATTGCAAAAAATTGGAACATCCTGAAAAGCGACCCTATCATTGGCCCTGATTTAAGCGTTAGACCAGCCATTACCTACAGAAAGAGTCATAGCCTGAGGGACATACTCACGAAGGGAGACATCACAGACTACAGGGATAGGAACCAACATAATCTGGCAGGTTTCTTTCCGTGTGGGCACTGTAAAGCCTGTAAGCATAGCCCTATGAGAAAAGACATCGATCTCCCTCATGGTAAGACTAAAAGAAAGATAACTCAATTCCTCACGTGCAGCACTACACATGTGGTATACGTGCTCGAATGTCCGTGTAAAAAAAGATATGTGGGCAGCACAACAGTAATGGCTAAGAACAGGGTGATGCAACACCTTAGGGCAATCACAAATCAGGACCCGCAATACCCAGTCGCGAGACACTTTGCGCAATATCATAGATCGAATTGCAATCTGCTAACATACTTTGCAATCGAACAGGTGAGACATAATCACAGAGGGGGTAACAGAGAGATGCAGTTGAGGAAAAAAGAGTCTAAATGGATTTTAGAACTAGAGACAAGACAACCGAATGGGCACAATGACCATGAGGAATTGATAGTTCATCTATATGATTCATGAAGAAATCAAATAAGAATCCTGTACCTATGAAATGTATATAAAGTTGTCACAATGAAGGAATGTTGGTTTAAATATCTAAGCTGGAAATATGTTTTAATGAGAATAAGATTGTAATTTTAATTTTTGTTTTACTCTAACAGGCGGAATCAAGATGAGATATTAGGGATCACGTGCACTTCACGAAAAATGAGCCTGTCACCCAGAAGATTCACGAAAATAGAGTAGAAGACTTCTTCACTAAGTAGAAATTTCTTCACCTATAGTTCACGTTTTTTGCACTTTTTTCTTTGTTTTTAAAGATATAGCTTTAACCAGAGACATTGAACCCTTATTAAGCCACTAGGCGAAAGAAGAGGGGTTTAGAAACAGTCACTGCACAATTAGCCACTGTGGCGAATGAAATGTGAGATAAAAAGTAATGATGTAATGTACTTAATCACTTTCATAAATAAGTGGTTGTGTAAATAAGAGACACTGTGTGTATAAGAATTTTACAGAAAGTACACTCAAAGATGTCAGCCAAAATGAAATGTGTACAGTCCTGTTTCTATGGCTATAACGCTGTGTGTATGTAACTGGTGGAAAGCAAATGGCTTGCTGTGTGAGCAAGGGAGTTTTGGCTTCGGAAACGCGTAACAGCAAATAAAGCGACACTGTGTACCACTTTACCTCTGAGTGCGCGTCTAACTTGGAAGTTTATGGGAAATAATTGACTGGCGGGGCTCTGCCAGCCGTGAACGCGCCACCGGACTGTGGGAGGTTCCACCGCAAAAGAGCTGTGAGAAGGAAGCATATATATATATATATATATATATATATATATATTAACGTAATATTCATGAAAAATATACAATATTTTTACCATAGGATAGCGTGAGTGTAAATTTTACTATTACCACTCCAGTGAGTGCAACAGTAGGGAAAATGTTGGATAGCGTAGGGGTAAAAATTACTATTCCCACTCCAATGAGAGCAACAGTAGAGAAAGCGTTGGATAGCTTAGGAGTAAAAATTACTATTTCCACTCCAGTGAGTGCAACAGTAGGGAAAGCATTAGATCGCGGAAGGGTAAACATTACTATTCCCACTCCAGTGAGTGCAACAGAAGGGCAAGCGTTGGATAGCATAGGGGTAAAAATTACTATTTCCACTCCAGTGAGTGCAATAGTAGGGAAAGCGTTGGATAGCGGGAGGGTAAAAATTACCATTCCCACTCCAGTGAGTGCAACAGTAGGGAAAGTGTTGGATAGCGTAGGGGTAAAAATTATTATTCCCACTCCAGAGAGTGCAACAGTAGGGAAAGCGTTGGATAGCGTGGGGGTAAAAATTACTATTCCCACTCTAGTGAGTTTAACAATAGGGAAAGTAATGATTTAATATATAAATACAAAATAAATTAAATATCAATACCAATTAAAAACGTATTAAAATTAATTACCAATTTAATATTATTCAATAATTAATCAATTAGAAACACAAATAAATATTAGTTATTGCAATTAATTACCTATTCATAATTAATTAACAACTAATAAATTTTCAATAACAAAAACTAATTAATAATAAAAGTTAAAACCAATTAATAATTAATTAACAGTAAATTAATTATCAATACACAAAAAGTATTTTTAATATGTAATTAATTACAATTAAATTACTTCCCACCCTATTCCTCTGTAAACCCACAATCCACTACAGGAAATAAATTAATACAATTATCATAATTATCAATTAATGAATTAATACAAATTAATTACCAATTAACAAAAATCAATTAACAATTAACAATAAATTAAAAATCAATACCAATAAATAAATAAAAATGATTTACTTAATTACAACTAAATTACTTCCCACCCTATTCCCCAATAAACACACAACCGGCTATAGAAAATAAATTAATAACATTAATATTATCATCAATTAATCAATTAATACAAATTAATTACCAATTACAAAATTTACAAATAATTCAAAATGAATACCAATAAATATTTTTTTTTTTTATTACAATTAAATTACTTCCCGCCCTATTTCAATATAAACCCACAACACGCTACAGAACTAAAATGCTAAATTAAATTACATACATACAAAACACTTCGATATATTTTAATACCTATATTATATACTTTGATATTTTGACTTTCTATATTTAAAAAAATCAATATTATAATATTTGCCTTCAATTCGATATTTCTCACCACTATATTCTGTCCATTCGATGTTTTGTCCATTCTATATTTTGGCTTTGATATTATGGCTATTCTACATTTTGAAATCAATATTATGTCTAGTTACCCTGTTACAGCATCCAAGCAGAACATTGTGCCCCACCATGAGCAAACCACCCTGGAATTAGCCCTGTGCTTTACTCGATAATGCTGGTGGATGTGCTGAGGAGCCACCCATAGCTAGAGAGGGCAGCAAGAGTAGGGGTCATGGGCAGAGCTTTTCAGAGCCACAGAAGTACTGTGCACCAGTCAGATTCTGTGGGCAGAAGTTCTGGCAACATTATTTTACACAAACACACAAAAGGGTGTAGGAGGTGAGAGAGGTACACAGACGGTGAATGTGGCACACACTGTTTGTTAAAAATGCCCTCACCCACTAATTATAGCATGCTTCATCATTGGGCTCGCTAACGGTTACGACATCGCTGCACAGACCAACACCTGGAATGGAGCATAATGGTGGGGAAAACAATACAAACAAATAATCCCAGGGATCAAAATTTTGCAGAAATTAAGTTAAAAACTGTCTCTTTAAATTTTATTTCTGGATTTCCTGGTCAGGATTAAAACATATATAATTTAGCATGGTAGCGTTAGGGCGAATTATAAGCCTTAACCCCCTCCTATCTGCATGCTTGTAAACATGTTTCAGACGTTTAAAGTAGCCCAAAAGTGATCATCCAGCTTTCTTCAAGTCTGTAGTCCCTTTATATCCCCTAGTCTCCTACCTTCCTTAGTTGGTAGATTTAGGTTTGAGCAATTCCGGTCCGAGAACCTGTAATCGCACTGCAGTATTTCGTACAATGAAACATAACACTAATGACCACAGCATACGCCACGTTTGAGATGATAGACTCTCAGTAGTATTACAAAGACAAAAAAAGTTCATTACTCAACATATGTTGAATGCGTCACAACCACACACCTACCACTTCTCATTATGCACCAGATTGTGTTGGTGGATTCATTCAAGGAGATCAATCATATCTTCACCTCAAGCATACTAATGTTGGCATCGCCCCTAGCCATGGAAACCACACTCAGAGCTATTCTGGGGGAGGGTCATATAATAAAAAAATGTAAAAAGGATGAGATACCTGAGAAAGTTAAGTAGTTTCAAAAGTTCAATTGCTCGTATTGGTGTGCGAGAGGGAACGTCTCCCTATAGTCAAACACTAGTCATAACAGGATGTTGGTGTTATACCCAGTTCCATATGAATCAGAGATGCTTATTGTCAAAACCATTTAAAACTTGCTACCGAGTCGGGTACAAGGTTAAACTATGATGTTGCATTCAAACCCAAAACGGGTCTGTATGCTCTGTCTATCCGCCGCACCCCCTCCTTCTCCGTACGTCATCAGGGTGAGACCGCTGCAGCTACAAAACTCTCTGCACACCGTGAAGGTGCCGAATCTCTCTTGTGGTCTTCCTTCTATGCATGCCAACCATCCTGCGTGGCCAAACGCCATGGTCACAATGTGTTAACACCATCATCGGTGTCTCGGGTAGCGCCCTTTCTATGGCTCTTGACGTCCGCCATACTGGGTGTGAAGGGGTGGTAGAAAGAACAGGGGCCTTTTCAGAGAAAATTTTTGAAAAACCCTGTTCAGCGGTCATAAAATTAGATGATCCCTATTCCATGAGGGGTGGTAGCAAAACAGATTTGCGCATATCTTTAGAAAAAAAGATGTTTTATTTGTTTGTATATTTAGATATTATGTTTTGCATGTAAAATGCAACAATCCCTGCAAAATAATATGCCACAAATAGTGACTTAACAAAGATACAAGTGATGTATCTTTATAATTTGCTAACAATACTCCTCGCAGTAGAAGAAAGTGCCTAATTCCATTTCTGCTATTCACATAAAAGATAAATGGATCACTGACATCCTTCCACATCTGTGTTTATCAGCATGGACCTTCACAATTGAGACTGTAACTTCACTGGGGGGGTTTTAAATTCGACCCCATCATACTCTACAAGTTACAGCCCCCCTACTACCACCCCCATACAGATGTAATAAGACCACAGGTCCCCCAATCGATTATCAATTTAAGAGAGTAGGTTGGTATTAATCCTGCTCTCTACATAGGGTCGAATGTCTACTCAATAGGTGCCACTGGATGTCTTTGCTGAGACCTTTTTCACAACTGTGGACCTAGTATATCCATTTTTATTCTCTAAGTAGTAGGAACTTCTTGGTATCTTTCGCTGTATTTGAGATGTTAGGTTAATCCAACACTGTACAGAATATCTTGTCCACCTTTTCTCCAGAAAGTCTTATTTTCCGGGTAGTCATCCCTATATACAGAAGGTCACAAGGACATTGGATCAGGTAGATGACATTCTCCGAATGACAGATCATATGTTTCATCTGAATCCACAGGTATTTAAGTTCCACATTGATACATTTAAGGGCTCATTAGGATGTCCGCCCGCCATCCTGGCGAAATTCGGGACCGGGTCCCGTGGGGGGTATTAGGTTGTGCCCGCCACAGTGGAGGGCGGTGCTCTCTGCACCACCCGTCACAATGCTATAAATGCATTAATGCATTTGCATAAACAAAGTGGCAGGCACCGCGCGGTGCCTGCCGCTTTGTTAATGCAAATGAAGGGGGTACCACAGGTACCCCTGTGTGCAGCCCCAACCTCTCCTTCACTCTGAGTGAAGACCGCATGCCTTTCCGTGGCGGCATCTCCGCCATGGAAAGGCATCTCACATAGCCCATTGTAATATGGCTGGCGGTGTCTAATAGACACCGCCACCATATTAATCCTTTTCCGCCCCGGCCGCAAGGCGACCGGGTGGAAAGCGGCGGACAGTCTTTTCGTCCGCCGAGGTCCCCCCCGCCATACTAATGTGGTGGGGGGAATTCGAATGCGGATGTCAGGCGAATTTCCCCCGCCAGGCTGGCGGTAGCCACCGCCAGCCTGGCGGGGGCAATCCGCCCAACATCCTAATGGGACCCTTAGTGTCCTTGGTTAAAGTACATATATCGCATGAGCCACAGCTAGTGTGTCCTAACACCTGGGGGAGTTCCCTCAATCTCTGTTGATGTTCGGGGGTCTGTAGTCGAGGTCAAGTATGCACTAGTAGATCCCTAATATTGACACTTTTCTTAAAAGAGAAAAGAGGTTTTTTCAAGATTGAGGCCATTAGAATTCAAGCTACGCCAATATTTTGTTACAATTCATTTCACAATGTTAGATGTATTATAGGTAGCCTGCTTAACTATATAAGGTTAGGCCCATAATGATTAAGGCTAGGCCATCTATAATCTCCAAGCACAACACAAATGCCAGTGCTCGTGTCCATTGAACCTTTCATTCAAAACCGATGATTACACACCTTAATTGTCATGTCCATTCATTTATTCATGATTTTTTTGTTATTTTGTTTTATCAAAAAGGTATTTTTTCAAGAAAATGAATTCTTCATCAATTTGAAATAATACATTTTTCAAAAACATTTCATTACAACAGTATATTATGATTTTAATATATACAACAGAACAAATCACATAAACAATACACAAATCAAATATCACATTACACAAACATATTCCAAAACAAGGTGTTGCTCAGTTTCTGTAAAAGTAAAAGCTTATTTTGTAACAAAAATAGAGCTTGGTGTCTGCGTTAAAACGTGAAGATTAAGTTGCATCTACAAGATCAGTAATCAAACAGTGACCCTACTGAGCTCATAGAAAACAGTAAAAATGCTCAAACTTAATCAATTGAAAATGAGCATCAGTGGTACTTTATATATAGAACACTTGTTTGGTGAAGAGAAAACAGTTGACGCATTTCGAACTCTTCTGTGCATCTTTTAGGTTTCTCCTCAGGACTCAGAGCATAAGACAGCTGCAAAATACCAAATCACACTGGTATTAACAAACGTATTGATCCATACCTTGTCAACCTAATCACACTCATTACTTTCCTTCAACACCACATTACCTCTTTTCTCCAAAGTTCATAATTCCAAATCGAATGCAACCTTTAATTTGCCGCAATCTGAGAAATCAAAGAAGAAGGAACAAACAACAGCCTAATGATTTTCTGCACTCAATACTAACAGTGTTTCTAAAGCCAAAAGAAACGGTGTATCTAAAGACAAAAAATGGGAGACTCACATCCGATGGAGAAATCAGTGGTTGGATACATGACAATCTTTCTTTTTGTCCACCCATTGCTTACTGCTTCATTTACCAAGGTGGATATCTCTGTTTTTATCTCCGGGGTAAGATCCTGGAGGAGGATACCGTAGTTCCTCCAATCTGATAGGTGCAAGAAGCATTCGGTCTCAGAAGCATCTTAAGTCTAGAGGACTATGGCTCCTCCCTTAGCCCCTGGTTTTATGGCCAGATTAGTGTTCTGTCTTAGTTCTTGCACTGCCTCCCTTCCAAACTGCAGAGGTTTCTAAAAGGGCTGATTTCATTTGTATTCATTTTCTCTACTCTACTGGACTCTTTGTGCCCCTCTCTATTCTCCTCTCCCCCCTTCCTCTACTTCTCCCTAACAAAGAAGGCGGAGCTTATTCATATTGAGGGGGTTGCATCCCCTGTACCAGTGGAATTGGCTGGAACATCAGAACCAGCAGTGGTAGTGGAGCAGCGTAACTTTTTATCCCTTCCTGAGATACTATAAGAGTGCATTATAATCATGGTTAATCAGTACTCGAATATATTCTATGCGATGTTACTAACAAAAACGGATATTTAAAGGACTCCAGGTGCAACAGATACGGTATTATAACTTGTGTGTTTAAACATGACTATTAGAAGAAGCTGAAATATTCATTCATTAATACTATAAATTAAATGTAAGTTCCTAACATGATTTACTTTGAGACTTATGAGATGAAAAAATGTGTAACTAATCTTTAGAATTTCTGTGTAACATGATATTATATTCGATGAGTGTATTTTAATTAATATTTCATTCTAGTGGTTTGCAATATTCAGGTGTTAAGAAGCTTCATTTTGTTATGCTTTTACAATTGTGCATGTTAGAATGGGGGTCTCTAGTTGGCCGAGGTAGGTACATTTGTCCAAGTAGGGACCCTTTTTCCTAGTCATGGTAAGGGGGATACACTTCTAAAATAACCCCTTCTCAGCCCCTTGATAGCTTGGAATGAGCAGACAGGCTTATCTCAGCGACAGTGTGTAAAGCATTTGTGAACACATACAGTAATACAGTGAAAACTGTACAAATGGACACAACACCAGTTTAGAAAAATACGTTATCTTAATCTAAACCAAACAAGACCAAAACAACAAAAATTCACAATGCAGTAATACAAAAATTACTTTTCAAATGGTAGAAATAGTTTAGTTCAAAGCAAATTGCAGATGCAACACTTTTTACACAAAGTAACTTCAATGCGTTGCTCACACACAAAAAAGTGCAGCTGGGAAGGTGATGCGTCAGTTCCTTATACACAGGAAGGTGATGCGTTAGTTCCTTGCTCCGGGGGGGGACGATGCGTCAGTTTCTTACTGCTGCACAGGGGAGGTGATGTGTTGGTTCATTACAGGAGAGGAGGTGATGCATCTGTTTCTTACTGCGTAGGCAGGTGATAGGTGATGTGTGGGTTTCTTACTGCGTCCCCGACGATACAACAGACCTGGGTCTCGATGCGATGAGATGATCCAGGATGATGCGTTGGTTCTTGCAGCCGCAAAGCAGGGATTGCTTCAAAATCGGTACAGTGATCTTGGGCTTCGGAGACAGGTGCACTCGATGCGGCATGTGGAGATTTCGCAAGTTGCGGGCAGGCGCGGTGATGGTTTCTTCGGTGATGCGTCGGAAACAGGCCTGTATGCATCATGCTTCTTGTTGTTGCATTGCTTTTCCAGCTCCCAACAGCCAGAACAACCTCCAGAGGCCCAGAACAGCTACAGGCACCTCTTGGCAGATCCGAACTCCCAGCAAGGAAGTACAGGGGAGCTGATGGTGAAGTTTTTGTGGCCCTTAGTCTTCAGAACAGGAGGCAAGCACAGTTTCAAGCCCTTGGAGATCTTCCTCAAGCAGGGAACACAGCAAACAGCAAAGTCCTTTCTCCTTTCCTTGGCAGCAAGTAGCTACTGCCGGCCAAAGCCAGACAGCAAATAGCAAAGCGGCAGTATTCCCCCTCAGCTTCTCCGGCTCTTCTCCTGGGAAAGGTTACTCTTGATTTCCCTCATTAAAAGATGAATTTTAACATTCTGAGTTCAGGCATACTACTAAACTTTATTTTCCCATCTGGTTCCCAGGGGCATTTATTCTTTTAAGATGTTATAAGCAAACATCCCATTCTATCCTATGGGAATAGATAGCCTTATAATAATGAAAAACAAAATTGGCAGTATTTCACTGTCAGGACATGCCACACACCAGGGCATGTCCTACCTTTCACAAACACTGCGCCCTGCCCACAGAGGTATGTTGGGCCTACATTGGGGTGCCTAACATGTAAGAAAATGGATGGTTAGGGACTGGAAAGTGTGTGCACTTGCCAAGTCGACATGGCAGTACCAGACTGCATACAGGCTCTCCAATGGCAGGCCTGAGTTATATTTACAGGCTGCTTCTGTAAATGTAAATGTATTGGCATTTATATAGCGCACTACTTACCCGTAGGGTCCCAAGGCGCTTCGACCGCTGCGAAACCCTTCCTGGCTTCCCTGAGAGATGGTCCCTTAATGGGTATCTCCAGGGTGAGACCAGGCATCCCCGGCGGTCTGGTGGGGTCGTTAGTGAAGATGAGGCAAGCTAATGCCCAGAGTTGCCGAGTGTGATCGCTGATCAGAGTGGGCACCGAGGCAAGAGAATTATCGAGTCCGCTGACCCTGGTCCAGAAACCTGCCGCGCCGGGAATCGAACCCTGGTCCCGGGCCGTCCTCTGCTCTCGGGTCTGCCGCCTCTAACCAGTGAGCCACACTACTTCACTTATGTGAGTGGCACAATCAGTGCTGCAGACCCACTAGCAGCATTTGATTTACAGGCCCTGGGCACACACAGTGTATTGTACTCGGAACTGACTTGTAAATCAAATGAGCCAACTATAGAAACACAAATCCATACATACAATTTACAGGGAGAGCATATGCACTTTAGCACTGATCAGCAGTGGTAAAGTACCCAGAGTCATAAAACCAACAAAAACAGGTCAGAAACAAAAGGCCACAAAGCAAAAAATTTGAGGATACACCCGCAGTAAAAGCCAGGTCTAACAGTGCACATATCTGTAACCAAGTTCATTTCCATGATAAAGTTGACTCAAATTTTAAGACCTCATGTATTGTTCGTTGCAGTCCAACATTTGGTTCATGTTTAACCTTCAATGTGGACTGTTTTCGTTCACTTTTTATTTCCACTGCAGGTGTTGACAAAGCCTCATTAATTAGCATAGAAGGGTTTTGTTTTCTTTAGATTACAAGGTATGAGAGGAGGAAATTCGGCAAGGTCAAACACGGTGACGAGCAAAGAGAGGAGTTTACATGGATGAGAAGAATGGCTGAGGACAAATGAAGTTGTTATTTATTGATATGGGAAAAGTGTTAAAAGTATCTAATTTGTGCTGGTGTACTGGAAAATACTGGAAAGGAGTCACATGGGATCTACTACCTTGGATGCAACTAATATTTTATGTTGTGACTTAGGGCCACATGTATCAATATTGGAAATAGCGATTACCTACTTGCGATTTTATGTGAATCACAATTAGGTGATTGCTAGTCCTAATGTATGAAGCTGCATGAGTCGATCTACCTCATAAATATTAATGAGGTAGGTCGCAATTTGCAACACATTGGGATTCATTAAAATTACAGGGATTGTGGCCTGTTGGGGTCTTTTAAATAAAGCAAGATTTTTTTATGTAGCTCATTTTCATTAGAGGAAAAGGGTTGAGATGAAAAAATAAATGAAAAGTTTTCATTAATTTTTTCAAGAGCAGACAGTAGGACCACTGCCTGCTCTGAAAAATGTTTGTCCTATCATTCACAAAGAGGAATGGGTGCCTTACAAAGGATTACCACCAACTTGAAATTGGTGTAAAAATGAGAATGTTTTGCAACCGTATTTAGGTGGCAAAAACTCTTACATACTGCAGCAATTCGGTATTAGGAAGGGACGTCCTAAACATGCCCTTTCCTAAAATCGAATCACAAACCCTATTTGTTATTCGGTAATAGGTTACCGAATTGCAAATAGAGTTTAACATTTTTTGGTCTCAAATGGTACAATTCTGTGCCTTGGGCAGTTTGCGAGTAGGCCCGGGCAGAGCTTGCGGAGCTCAAAAAAGTGGTAAATAAACTCTCCCGTGCTACACGGAGTTCTGTGAGAGGACAGTGTTGCTTGCTGCACCCATTCGGGTGATGTTTTCCATCATATGTAATGCTAAGTGCATTCTCGTGCCAGAAATTGCACGTGAATGGCACCACGCGGTTCACATGGGATTGGCCATCTTGGTTTTTTACTCTGTTTATGGTACTGAGCCTACTTTTCAATTCCTGACTAATCTTCTTAAACCTACCCCTCTGAAACCTATCTACCCCTCATTGTATTTACAACCTTACCGTGTCTTTGTATTTTACAGTTTTTCTAATTGTTTTGTGTTTTGCGTGACTTTTGTAGTTTTTTATTTTTCACCTTTCTTTCTTACTTTTTGTCCTTCCTTCCTTCTTTTTCCTTCTTGTTTCTTCTAATTTCTTCTCTTCTCCGGCCCCCACCCAGTACCATTGTAGAGAAGGGGAGTAGCACCGCCAGCCCCCCCTGAAACAGCACTACCAGCCACAGCTGCCTACATTGTGGTAGGCTGTGCCACGAAGGGGTGCAGTTCTGCTCGTTATTCTAAGAGGCGGAGGTAGGTGAACTAGTTCTTTATGTGCAGCGCCACCTCCCCTTCGCCCTGGCAGCAAGCCTGGCAGGAGATATTCCCTCCGGGACCATAAGCAGCGGTGGGAGAGGGTGCACTGGGCTGTACGCTGCAGCTCTGGGGTCCAGTGCACCCAACAACAGCTTACGCACCAGGGGATAGAAACCAGGACCTGCTCGACCTGCTGAGCGTGGTGGTTGCAGGGATTGGTGAGTAATAATTATTTATTTGTTGTGTTCTATCTATGCTAATATTTCTTTTCCAAATAGCAAGCAGGCTGCTCACATTCAGGAAAGTTACGTTTATGTTACAAATATTACGTGATCATCCTAGAGTAGACAGGTGCTCGGTGGTGCTACCTATTCATACTCATTGGCACTCTTTTGGACTGTTTATTTAAGAAGTCATGCCAAGACTCCTCTGTCCTGTCACTGGGATACTGGTAATTATAAGCATTATTAGTGAGCTAGGGAGTTCTCTCACTTCTCTATGTCTTTATGTTGTGTAGCTTGTATAGTCCCAACTCTCAGCCCCAAGCGATTTCCCAGTGATGTGTAGTTAGTAACAAGTAATTATGCATGCATCAGCGTCTATGCATTAAAAGAAAATGCAGACTGAGTTGACCTGCCAAAGGGTGAGAGATCAAGAATGAGATGAGAAGGAAAGATCATTTGTTGCAATTTGTTAGTAGTTCCAAAATGTAGTTTAGGAAATTTGAAATAGGGTTTGAAATTAAGTAATAGGTCCACAGTACTTACAGGAGAGGACATATAATTAATAAAAGGTAAACAAAATATTACTGCGTTTGCCTCTCCCAGTCCAAATATTTTTGGGGAGAGTAACTGTACCACCAATCTCTTTTTTTATATTATTTGTTTATTTCTTAGATCAGCATCCGGGGGCAGGAGGGACAATACAATCACCGAGACACTAGTGGGTGAGGGGGCTGGAGGTACCTCCACTAGTGCTGATGGCTCTGCTGGGCCCAGTAAGTCCTCCTGTTTATAGTATTTATATGTCCCTATCTTGATTCTTTTACCGCTCCACTTGAGAATGTTTTTTTCCTTTCCCAACTCCATTGTGATCGATTTCCTAAATTCTTCTTATCCCTGCATTATCCTATTTATTACTTAGTTTCTCTATATTTCAAGTTTCTGTATTTGACTTCAAACTATCTGTACTAGTCAGTAGCTTCCTTTTTTTCTGCTTTGTCTGTAAGCTTTCCCTCTACCCTTTTAGACTGGTGGTACAGTAAGACTCAGAGATCCCATTTAAGGTCAGGTACTCTACTGTGAAGATTGCATGCACTTCTAAGGCATTCAACACATGTTTGTTGAGAAGGCTTTCTTTTTCTTGCTCATGCTCAAACAATAGAACAAGAAAGTGGCCATGGTAGTGGTGGACCCACCTGTGTTGATTACGTATTATTATCATAGTATACCAGCAGTTAATGACTGTGTAGCATAGCTGGAAGAATGAGGAGGGCGGCCCCATTGCATTTGCCAGCTAAGACCATATGTCCTTTAACAACCAATTGCACCACTTCATTGCGCTCAGCACTTCAGTAACTTAGATTCATTATAGCTCTGCCCTGCCATTACAAAACATTTTTGTTTGGCTTGACTACTTGGCTTTTCAATGATTGCCAACCAATAAAATGTTAGGTTTTGCATTTTTGATAGAAGATTAAGATACTGTAACAGTAGAGGTGCGGCGCAGCAGCCATAGCGGCTGACTCCAGATTGTGGGGCTCCTGGTTCAATCCCTGGCACTGGCTCCGGCGGCAGACCAGCTCAGAATCATGTAACTCTAGACAAAAGCTCACTTAATCTCCCTGACCGTGTCTTTAAACCTTAAGGGGTGATATGTTTACATTTTACAAATATGGATTATTACTATTATGAAACTGAACTTTAGTGATATTTTGTTTTGTAGTTGTATTTTGCTTAAAAACAATAGGGGGAGGCGTATCTGGGCTCTAAAATTATAACTAATACTTTTTTCTTAGACGCACAGACCACTAGAGCCAGGGTTGCAGGTGCAACCGTCACCACTGATGGGTAAGTCCCAGCGGTAACAGGGGCGGGCTGTGGTAAGTCACATTGCATACTGATAGACAGATAGTAATATACTCACTGCAAGGGCATTGACTGACCCGTGAACAACACCCCGCTTTAGCAGATACAGTGGGAGTTGAGTTGTTATGTCCTCTTTTTCTGCAACTCAGCAGACAAAGGTTCATAAATGAACTTTAAAATGAAGTGTTGATGGGAAAGGCAAAACTGGATGGAAGGAGAAAGGATGGATGAAATTAATGTATCTAATATATGAGTGAAAGGATAAGTGGGTGAAAGGGTGCATATAGGTGGGTGATGATAATAGGAATCAAATCCGCATGGCTGGGTGAAGGATGTATGTAAGGGTAGATATAGATGAAACTGGAAGGATGCCTGCCTGGTTGGTTGAAAGGAATGCTTGGATTGGTACGGCAAAGCAGGATCGGTGAATGGAATGGGTAAAAGCAAGAATTCATAGTTGGGTAAATGGATGTTGGTGAAAGGTTTGTTCAGAGCTATGTTTGGATGGATGGATTGATTGCATAACACCACAGGGAAAGGTAGGGTCCGAGGGATGTTTTAAGACCTGGCAGCCTGAGGAACCTCTTTTTCCTAGTGGCTGAAACATGTTGGCCTTTTTTGTGGCAGTCGATATTTGTTTAGGTCTGCCTGTCTATTTGCACTGTTCTTGGTTATAACTAGAGGGTGAAACAACTTTTTTTTAATAAAACGTAGTTACCACTGTTCTCACCACTCTATTGTATCTCACTACACCACTCAATATTCTTTGCACTGCACTTCTTCCCATACTTTGTGATATATCTCACGGTCAGCACAGTATATGTGGGTTTGACTCACTGAGACTTCTCTAGCAACTGGGTGTGGACATGGTCTCAATGATCAAGGGACGAACCACCCCATGCTTGTATGGATGACCAGAGGATAATATAGATCATCGCAAGACTTTTGATCCGAATCCATTATCATTTCTTATGTGAGTCTCACTTACAACCACTGGTGCTCTCTATTTAGTTACATTAGTATGTATCCTTGATGTCTATAAACAGTATGGTGATTTGATACCTACAACTGAATTAATAGCAGTTGTTACTAGAGCAGGGTCTGTCTGACCTGGCCCTTTTACAAAGACCCCTGGTTCTCTTTCTGTTGTATGGATGGATTGATTGCCTAATGATGACTGGTTTTCTATGGTGAAAGGGTGGATGAGAAAATGTAAAGCTTAAATTTTGCGTATCAAAGCCAAACGTGAAGATTAAGAATACTAAAAGAAGGATGCAATTCTGAATGGATAATGTCTTTTGCTTGACATTTGTGGATGGGATAGTCTGTGACAAACGTGCACAAACTATATCCCAGTCCTTAATCCTTTCACTGACTGTACTGCAGTGCAGTGCTTTTCCCACCATCAACTTGTGGCAGATAGGATGCCTGCCTGGTTGATTTATTCTAGACAGAAGTAATACTTATATTATTCCTCTGTCTTGTAATCAGGGTAAATTCGAAAGCCATTAGAGAAGAGCAGGGCCATTGGAATTAGATAATTGTCTATCACAGCTGCCCCAGCTGCAGACTGTGGAGACTACAAGTACAATAAGGGCACCAGCTGAGGCATACCACCATTAATTATTTTAGCACAGCAAGAAAGAGAATACTACTTGTACTCCAGTTCATAAGGCGTAATGCCTTTCTCATTAATGAGAGGTAATTTGTTTTTATTTTTCAATTTCCACATAAAGTGTCATTTTAGTTAATCAGCAATTACACTATACATGTGCATCGCAGAAGTACTTGAACATGGGCACTTTGTTGTGCAGAGCATAGGAAAATAATAATGACTAGACATAGCAATTTAACATACTGCAGGGCATTATATTAAAGGATGTAGGTTATTGCTGAAGGGGTTAAAGGTTAAATAGGGCTTAGGTGATAACAAAAGTTACACGCACATAGCAACACAAGCATTCTTGTTTGCCAATCGCTGCTGATAGCTTATATTACCAGATATTTAAGAGAAAATAAAAATACTTTGACCCAAGAAGACCAACAGGCTTCCCAAACCTTGCAGAGGTAAAGGTCCGATCACTTTGAACAGTTTGTATTTGTTGGACTTGACCCGTTTTGGCAGGTTCACCCATAATCTTTTTGCCTTGTCTGTAACCTGGTGTTGGGGATTTTATGCCTCTGAGAACTTTAGCACTGTGTTCCAGTGTAAAGTGCTTGCATTCTCTGTGTTTGTGTGGTGAGATTGGCCTGCCCTCCTATAGGAATGCATTGGGGAGGAGTGTGCCCATGGTAATTCCTGGTATGAGAGGAGTGGCAAGAACGAGTTTAGTATGTATGAACTTATGAGAATAAATGCTGCGCAATGGTGTGCTCAGATTTATGATGACTGTTGGAGAAATGCCACTTTTAGAAGGTGCCATTTCTGTGTGCTATGTGTCTGCCTGCCTGATGTGAATTGCATGTCTGGCTTATGAGTGACAGGGGCTGAGAGGTGAGTGTGGCTCCAGGAGAGGCAGGGGGAGTCAGTGCTAGGCTGAATGGGACACCTGGGCTTAGAGTAGTGGAGGGGTAATATCCTGACTCTGAATAGGATGGTGCCTTCCCTAGTGAATGTGTTGAGTCTGATGACGAGCCCCCATCTAATAATAGAGAAGAGGAGCCCTGTCCCAAGAGTGCTCAAATTTCCCCCTGAACCAGTTTTTGCTGATTACCCAAGCCCTGGGCTGGCACAGACAAAGGATTTGGTGGTATAAGTATTGGAGCTGTGACCCCATAGGAGGTTCCTTGTTCTTGGGTGTTGCCTCCTTGCCGGAGGGCCCTGTGTGCTGGCCTCCCTGGGCCCAGCTATGCCCCTGGAACTCTCATGGACTTTTTGCTAAGGAACTGTGACTCCTAGCACCTGATTTATTTTAATTTCAAGTGGAAGGAGCACGAGGGCTCCGCAGTGCTGAGATGCCCATAGAGGAGGGAATCCCCGGTGTAGGGATTCCCCACCAGTGATGCCGTGGGGCGGGTGCCCACCCCGCTTATTGCAATTTTGATCGCGAGAGCCCACCCCGCTTTTTGCGTATTTTAAATAGCGGGTACCCACCCTGCATATCTGCCTGTTCTGGTGGGTGCCCACCCCGCCAGGATCTTTGACCACAGCGGGAGCCCACCCAGTGTTTCACCGCAGCAGCCCGATGGGCCTCACAGGAAGTCAGGCAGCGTGATGCTTGACGTAGGGAGGGACTTCTGATTCCTCGAGAGAATCCCCAAGCCCACCGAAGTGCAGGCTGGAGCCGTGCAGGTTTCACAGCGAAGTCCCGGGTCCCAGGAGGGGGCCTGGATGAATGGAGGCAGGGCGGCAGAGGCCATCGATGGCAGCACGGGCTCCCATGGCAAAGGAAGAGCCCCACGTGTTGCTGCAATAGGGAGACAATGGAAGGAGGGGGCACAAGGCATGTTGTCGGTGACTGCCCCCGCCGCATGTGCAGAGCTGAAGCCCGGTGGGGGGAGATGGCTGGAGGGGGGAGACGAGGTCTGGGCACAGTGTCGGTGCCCATTTCCCAAGCTACCCTGTCTGGCAGCGGGCCGCTCCAACGTTGGGGCAAATTTGTAAAGTGAGCCCAGAGCCAAAGCGGGCAGCTGCAACATGGCCACATTGGTCTTCAGGGCCCCAGTGGGGGTCCAAGGGCACCGCGGTGCCCGTGTTTGGTGGCCTATTGGTTCCACCAGTCCCAGTGAGACAGAAGAGGCACCATGGTGCCAGGCCTTATATGTAAACCTCAATTGCGCCGCCGTCTAAGGCAACTGCAACCTTTGGGGCATTTTGGTGATAGAGTCTAAGGGCACAGTGAGTGCCCCTGCCCACCTTTGGTTTCACAGCTACACCAAGAAAGTAGTGGGCAGCTGCCAGGTTTAGGCCAGCATTCCTTTGGGGGCGTTGTTGAAGGAGGTAGGAGTGAGAGACCTCCTTTGCCCCACCGCAATTACACAAAGTGTGGATTATACTGCAGTGGCAGCCTCCCTGACATTTTGGGACAGAGGGCATTTGAGCCCCAGTGAAAGGCTAGTGGATTGGGGGTCATGTTTAGCATCGTGAGTTATTGCACTGTGTTTATGATGGTAATGCCTAATATGATTATTGCATAATGTCTTTATGCTTGTGAAGCCTAATGTCATGTTGTGATGTTTTGGGGTAGTACCTATTTGCGTAAAGTGTTTATGATGATGAGGTTTGGGCCTAGTGTGGGTTTATGTCTAATGTGATAATGCTTAGGTCATTATGGTACCAGTAATTACTGATTGTGGTTTGCATTTTACTGACCTGTTCTGATGGTTCTGACTGCGGCCCGTTTGGCCTGGTCCTTTATATAGTCCCCTGTGAATATTGCCTAGTGCCAGTGGGCACAGTGTAAATGTGTGATTATGTTTCTAATGTATTTCTGACAATACAAAGGGTTTTTTGATATAACCTTGTGTGGAGTTCCTTTTGTGATGTGCCTAGATTGTTACTGCTGTGTGAGTGTGTTGCGCAAATGCTTTACACATGGCCTCTGGGTTAAGCCTGACTGCTCATGCCAAGCTACCAAGGGGGTGAGCATGGGCTATCTTCAGCATGTAATTCCCTTGCCCTAAAAATAGTGGTGGTGTCTGCCTGGCTTTGGTGCAAGCCTTAGCCAACCCATTTCTAACAGTATTGGACTGATCTCCTATGACAATGCAAATGAAAAGATCGAACTAGAGATGCTGGAAGAAAATTCAAGTTGTCTGATCATACCAAAATTATCATTGAAGCTAAAATGAGACTGTTCATTAGCAAATAGGCACAATTTGTAAAGCCCCACACAATCTAAGCACTTTACTAGGAAATCCTTTGAAGAAAAAAACAAGCAGTTCTTAGGTCTTGCGCTAGCGTTGCAGTGCGCAGCACTGTTCATGCAGTGAGAGACCTCTTGGAGGGGGTTTGAAAATTGACCTAGGAAACGCACACGCTCGTGCGTGTGCTTTTCCTTTTGTGCCACGCTATTGGCTTTGCGTGTGTCTTATAATTAAAGACAGCACGCAATTGACTAAAGGCAGGTGCATTGCTCCGCTCATGGCCTATTGGTGTCTATTATGCGCAGCAAGGCTTTGTGGTTTCAATTATCGTGCCCAGACACGGGCGCGATAATTGAAACCACATGGCTCGCTGTGGCGCGCGCATGCGCACCACTCACAGGCTTTTTAGTTTCACTAAAGCGATTGCTTTCACTTTCGCGATCACTTTCATTGCCGCTTGTTCAAATTCTTGCAGCATCTATTCATCTTTAGGCCTAATGGACTTGAGCAACACATTTATGACTGTGTTCAGTTTTATTTGTGAAAGGAACTTGAAGTGCAAAGGCGAAATATGGCTTCAGTGTTTAGATATTCACACCTTACTGTAAGAATTGCATCCACTTTACTCATAATGTGCCAGTCAGACTTCTCACTGATGCATGTCACTCCTTAAGATATATATATAGTGACACTTTTATTTTGCCATCAACACAAAACAACTTTCGTGGCTCTGAAGCAACATCTTCATGGTGTTTCTTCCCTTGAAGGCAAAGCTTAGAGTGCAGGGCTCTCAAACAAATGCTCCACTGTACCTAGAATCAAGCACAGCACAGCAGGTGATGTAACACGGCGGCTGCCTTTGGTCCCCCACAAAAGCTGCATTGTTTGCAAGGCAGAGGCGGCCATGCACGTCTTCCCGCCGCGGCACCTGACGGCTTGTTCTGTAAGCACCAGTGCCCGTGGGACGTACACATGCTGTCAGATCCTCGGATCATGATCCCCATCGCAAGGTATTGCACTAAATCTGCCTGCGCCTGCCTTTTAACACTGACAGTGCCGCACGGAAAGTGTTTGTGCCAGCAGGCAGAGTGGGAGCACGTCTATTTTACTCTTGCTCTCTTCCATCCATTTTTTCACTCTCTGCCCCACACCCATTTCTCACAGCTGTCCGTTCTACTGACCCTCTTTTCTTTTTTTTTCTTTCCTGTCTGTTCTCATCCTTTCACCTTAATCTGTGTTTACTCTCAGTTCACCCTTTAACTCTTATCTCTCAAATCTCATCTGTCCCTTCCCCCTTCACTCTGTCTTACTATTCATTATTTTCTACCCATCACACTCTTTATCTCAGCTAATTTCTGTCTCTATGCTAATATCACTCTCCTTTCCACACTCTCCCACCTTCTTTGCTATTGTTTTTACCAATTCATACAAACCAACAAAACATTTGCAGCACAGGTCCAACTTTCTTGGATAAAAAAGGTTAAAAATGATGGCTAGACAATCGCAATAAAATCAAGACATTCGCATACTGAAATCAAGGCTTGCAACACTACTAGTAAAACAATTATCCGGATGTATGGCATTACACCGCAGTTTTTACAACGCATGCTGTTACAACGCATAGCGTTAAGGGGTGCTGGATAGTGAATAGTACAATTTACTATTCTCACTCCAGTCCCCGTGGATAGTAGGGAAGGTGTTGGATAGTAACTTAAATCTATTCCCTATTCTAGAGCGCCCCCCAGCGCTATGCGTTGTAATGACATGCGTTTTAATAGTTGGGTCATAAAGGCACTGCGTGGTAAAAGTTGCGTTGAAAAGGATGTTCCCCCAATTATCCTTTACACAGTCTTATTCTAGTAACCTTCTGCCAACTTATACTGCCTTCCTTAGCATCACTCGCAACAGTGCTGGCACATGCATTATTTAGTTTCATTAGCACCGTTGTTTTGACCAAAACAGTAAATATTGCATTTCCAGCCCTTTTCGATAGTAAAGGGGAATCCATAAATCTGGATGCTTCTGAGAACTGCCCAGTTAAACAAGCATTTACAATGCAATAGGTCTTGTTTTTTTTTATACCAACCAGCGGGCACGCCTTATGTTGTTTAGCTTCCAACATGAAAAGAAGCAGCATGACGCAATGGGCCATCGTGTAGCTAAAACATTTTATTTGTTTTTACAAAAGGCACACCATGCTTTTTTGCCTGCTTTTATTTTATTTTACACAGAACACCTACTGTGCTTCATCCTTAACACAGGCGCACACTTTTAACAATTGCGCCCTTGGCTTGCAGCCCGTCACCTCGTTCCGGGCGACGTGCTTAATGTTTCAGCACAACGCCTGCTGATACTTTCACAATGGCAGCGCACCTTTCTTATTTTCTGTATTTTATAGTTTAGGGAAAGATGTCCCAGTATGTTTGTGGTTTTTATTTTGTATTTCTCTTTTCAGTCCTAAATGGCACTGACTGATAGTTTGCGGTGTCCGGTGCTGAGCACTCTGTAAATGTCTCGTTGTTGGACCTTATACATCACTGTGTGGGCTCAGACACCTTTCTGTCTTCATCTCTAATCAGCAGCAGCTCTTCCAGTGAATGGTATGCATGTTCTGTGCAGGTAAAATGGTTCATGAAGAAAATGGTCCAAGAGTCCTCAGTAAAGTGGCAATCGTCCCAGGGACGGTGCAGGCAGCTTGGAGTCCTGCCTTTGGTACGGATTGACCAAGAAACGACTTGATAAGAAATATGGTGGAAATTTCACTGAGCAGTGCCAGAGTGTATTTTGGGGTTTCAGTCCCACACACAGTCACACGATAGAAATGCAGGTACCATACAGTCAGGGCTTTAAGTGGGATGAAAAAACTGGGGGCAGGGGGTCTCTCAAAGGGGCCTGGCCAATGGCCGGGGCTTAAAACTGCTTTAAAACACGTAAGCTAAAAATCGGTGTTTAGCATAGTCTGCTGCCTGACTTGTTTAAACCTGGTGTGTTGCTGTGCTTATTCTGCCTTAATTCCTTTAAAAAAATCAACAGCAATGGGCAACCCAATCTACCCTTGACAGCTTGGCCAAATAATGTTGGCAAGTAAAAGGGCCTACAAGGGATTTATTACATGAAACATTTGACTCAATTAGTGTACTCAATCTTGACCGGCTATCATAGTTTGCCTGTCACAAAATGTTTGCATCACAAAAACGTTTACAATTATTTCCACATGTATTAATCATGTATAGACATAAAATACAATGGAAACACAGGTGTATATATTCAAAAGACTTTTATATTGTTACAAAAAAGGTTTTTGTGGGGGGTACAAAATCATTACATTACATAATGAAACCAGAAGTTTTAAATATATACAAATAAATGTCCTTCCTAGTAACAGTTGTGAACACCTTTTCTGAAGTAATTAAACAATGATAAAAAGTAAGAGGTGTGATTTTCGACATTTCGGTCTAATTTAGGCTTTTGTCCACTAGACCATCTCCAGGACTGTTAATAAAAATGGTTGACCCCTAAAACAACATGGAAAGAATAACAATTACCATGTACTCTTTGAACAAGCATTGTAGCATAACACCGGTGTGAAGAAAAAGAGGAAGAAAAGTAGTGTATTATTTGAAAAGAAGAAATGAAGTCATAGTCAAAAGGGTTTTTCATTACCCCAAGTCATGCCCGGTAAGAGGCAACACAAAAAATAGTGACTTAAAGAAACTAATTGTCACTTAATTTAAAATGTATGCAATGAGACTTTTGCAGTCCAAATAAATTAGACGAGTATCGACCATATTTTTCGTACAAGATGCTGGAAATAAAAAGTAGATGTCAATCCCTCTATATGATTCTGTTATATTTTCATGTTACTCTATTTTAGAGATTTACATATAGAAGTAATAGCAAAGGTTTTATAATATCAGATTTAAAATGGTTTTCATAGACTGCTTATGTACTAAAAAATGCAGATCCTACAATGTACGGCGGTCAAAAATGGTCCTCGTGTTCATTTTTGAGGATGGCTTGAGACATATGTTGAAAACAGTACACCAAAGTATGACTGGGAGATGTGTAACATCGCAAACAGTTTTGGAGAATTAATTTTATACTTAAGGAGACAACTCCTAAGGCATACGAGAGATAAGGCTAATAATTTTGCTAATTTCTGAAGATGTCATGAGACATGCATCAGAAATATTGAATCAAAGGATAATGTGGGGATATCTAGTATCTATCATATATTAGTTGGTATGCAAGAGACAAAGCAGAACGTAACTCTGGAGTGAACATCAAAAGGCTTACATTGTTATTACCACGCCAATCAGAATGATTCACGACCAACTTGAAATCGAGATCATATCTAGAGGAGTTTCGTGGTACCTATAATCAATTAGAAAGGCACATCTAAATGTATTCTGACACCATTGAAAATCATTGCAAAAGAGTCAGAACATACATTTCAAATGTATTAGAAGATATACTTCCATATTTGTGATCGTGATTAGTCAAGATCACACCCATATGTAAATGTTGGAATATGCATAATTATATGGAATTTACAGATTCCTAGCGAAGAGTTCTTATCTACAAAGTTTAAGTCTCGCTTTCTGTGCACAAAAAAGTACACATGCATATTTTACAATGAGACTCATACACATTGGTTTGTATCTGTTGATATATATACTCTCTTTGTACCAGAAATTGTGCGTTCCGGCCATAAGAGAAGGGGGTGGCATAGGAGCTTTATACTGCTTCTAAATACTTGAGCAAGGTGGCCGATTAGAAGCGTTACTTACTTATGACTTGAGCCACCGAGGAAACCATTAAACAATTGAATGTGTAATTTTTTTATAAACAGCATCCACTGTGCTTTGCCAGGCTAATCAAAGTCGTCTCAGTACAAAAATAGAGAAGAGTGGAACCATTTTAGTATTTACATGATATAGATTCTAAAGAGTTGATATGTTCCTACACTCCTTTTTCCCTTGCTCTGCTTCCCCTCCCCGCGCAGCCCCCTCCCCCCTGCGCGCGACAGTGATGTCACCAGCTAGAATGTTGGTCACCTTGGTGTTCTAAGGTGACAGTTTACTTTACAGTTGCTTTTGACAGTTGCGTTCATCTAGGGCTTCCATTGCTGAGCACCCGCGCTGATGGTGTGTTGTCTTAACCATCAATAAAGAAGTATACCTATTAAGTGACTCATGTGAACTGTACTTCTTAACAATGGTGACGAGGTACACAGACAACACACCAAGGAACCCATGAAGATAAATTAGAAGAATAAGATGTGAGAGCTACTTGAAGAAAACAATAAACAAGAAGTTAACAGACCTTCACAGAAGTGATAATCATCGGAACACGGCTCTAAAGTGAGCACTCACTGAAGGCGAGTTGTTGAATGTGGTGATATTATCAAGAAGAAGGCTGTGCTGAAGTGTGGGCGAGTAGCGTGATCGGACATATCATCTTAAAAACAAGCATTAGGAATGCATTAGGGCTCGGGTTTGTTTGAGTTTGAGATACTGGCATTGTAAATGGTAATGTGCACTGACAGCTGCTGATGATTGTGCCAATTTAAAGAGTGGCTGGTGTACTGTCAGCTGTTGGTGTGTGTGTGTGTTTAGTGAAAGTTGCACTGACATTGTTTGTTGTGTGTGTGGGTGTTTAGCGGCACTGATGCATGGTTGTGTTTGTTTTTGGTGAAAGCGTACATTGATGGTTGTTGGTGTTTATGCATGGTGAAAGCATTCATTGACGGCTGGGTGTGTGTTGTTGTGTGTGTTGTTTTCTGTGTATTGGTGAGTTTGTGGTGGTGAGTCTGTGGGGGTGAGCCTGAGGAGTGAGTGTGGTGGTGAGTGTGTTGTGTTGAGTGGTGATGAGTGTGTGGTGTTGAGAGAGTGAGGTGTGTGGTTTGTGTGTGCGTTATGTGTGTGTGTGGTGTATGTGTGTATGGTGTTTGTGTGTGGTATGTGTGTGTGGTGTATGTGTGTGTGGTGTTTTCTGCACACTCACACACTGCCCCTACACATTCACACACTGCTCACCCGCACACTCCCAATGTCACCCTGCATAGTCACACACTGTTTATCCTGCACACTCAATCTGCACACTCACACAATGTGCACCCTGCACCCTTACACACTGTCTCTGCAGTCACTCTGCAATCACTGTCACTCTACACTCACTCTGCACTCACTGTCACTCTACACTCACTCTGCACTCATTGTCACTCTACACTCACTCTGCACTCACTGTCAATCTACACTCACTCTGCACTCACTGTCACTCTCGCACTCACTCTACACTCACTGTCACTCTGCACTCACTGACACTCTGCACTCACTGTCACTCTGCACTCACTGTCACTCTGCACTCACTGTCACTCTGCACTCACTGTCACTCTGCACTCACTCTGCACTCACTGTCACTTTGCAGTCACTGTCACTCTGCACTCACTGTCACTCTGCACTCACTGGCACTCACTGTCACTCTGCACTCACTGTCACTCTGCTGTCACTCTGCACTCACTGTCACTTGCTGTCACTCTGCACTCACTGTCACTCGGCAATCACTGGCACTGTCACTCTGCACTCACTGTCACTCTGCACTCACTGTCACTCTGCACTCAATGTCACTCTGCACTCACTCTGCACTCACTGTCACTCTGCACTCAATGTCACTCTGCACTCACTGTCACTTTGCACTCACTGTTACTCTGCACTCACTGTCACTCTGCACTCACTGTCACTCTACACTCACTCTGTACTCACTGTCACTCTCGCACTCACTCTGCACTCACTGTCACTCTGCACTCACTGTCACTCTGCACTCACTGTCACTCTGCTGTCACTCTGCACTCACTGTCACTCGGCAATCACTGTCACTCTACACTCACTGTCACTCTGCACTCACTGTCACTCTGCGCTCACTGTCACTCTGCACTCACTGTCTCTCTGCACTCAATGTCACTCTGCACTCACTGTCACTCTGCACTCACTCTGCACTCACTGTCACTCTGCACTCACTGTCAATTTGCAGTCACTGTCACTCTGCACTCACTGTCATTCTGCACTCACTGTCACTCTGCTGTCACTCTGTACTCACTGGCACTCGCTGTCACTCTGCACTCACTGTCACTCTGCTGTCACTCTGCACTCACTGTCACTCTGCACTCACTTTCACTCTGCACTCACTGTCACTCTGCTGTCACTCTGCACTCACTGTCACTTGGCAATCACTGTCACTCTACACTCACTGTCACTCTACACTCACTGTCACTCTGCACTCACTCTGCACTCACTCTGCACTCACTGTCACTTTGCAGTCACTGTCACTCTGCCCTCATTGTCACTCTGCACTCACTGTCACTCTGCACTCACTGTCACTCTGCTGTCACTCTGCACTCACTGGCACTCTCTGTCACTCTGCACTCACTGTCACTCTGCTGTCACTCTGCACTCACTGTCACTCGCTGTCACTCTGCACTCACTGTCACTCGCTGTCACTCTGCACTGAATGTCACTCTGCACTCACTCTGCACTCACTGTCACTCTGCACTCACTGTCACTCTGCACTCACTGTCACTTTGCACTCACTGTTACTCTGCACTCACTGTCACTCTGCACTCACTGTCACTCTACACTCACTCTGCACTCACTGTCACTCTCACACTCACTCTGCACTCACTGTCACTCTGCACTCACTGTCACTCTGCACTCACTGTCACTCTGCTGTCACTCGGCACTCACTGTTACTCGGCAATCACTGTCACTCTACACTCACTGTCACTCCGCACTCACTGTCACTCTGCACTCACTCTGCACTCACTGTCACTTTGCAGTTATTGTCACTCTGCACTCACTGTCACTCTGCACTCACTGTCACTTTGCACTCACTGTCACTCTGCTGTCACTCTGCACTCACTGGCACTCTGTCACTCTGCACTCACTGTCACTCTGCTGTCACTGCACTCACTGTCACTCGCTGTCACTCTGCACTCACTGTCACTCTGCACTCAATGTCACTCTGCACTCAATGTCACTCTGCACTCACTGTCACTCTGCACTCACGGTCACTCTGCACTCACTGTCACTCTGCACTCAATGTCACTTTGCACTCACTGTTACTCTGCACTCACTGTCACTCTGCACTCACTGTCACTATACACTCACTGTCACTCTCGCACTCACTCTGCACTCACTGTCACTCTGCACTCACTGTCACTCTGCTGTCACTCTGCACTCACGGTCACTCGGCAATCACTGTCACTCTACACTCACTGTCACTCTGCACTCACTGTCACTCTGCACTCACTGTCACTCTGCACTCACTCTGCTCTCACTGTCACTTTGCAGTCACTGTCACTCTGCACTCACTGTCACTCTGCACTCACTGTCACTCTGCTGTCACTCTGCACTCACTGGCACTCGCTGTCACTCTGCACTCACTGTCACTCTGCTGTCACCCTGCACTCACTGTCACTCGCTGTCACTCTGCACTTACTGTCACTCTGCACTCAATGTCACTCTGCACTCAATGTCACTCTGCACTCACTCTGCACTCACTGTCACTCTGCACTCACTGTCACTCTGCACTCACTGTCACTTTGCACTCACTGTTACTCTGCACTCACTGTCACTCTGCACTCACTGTCACTCTGCACTCAGTCTGCACCCACTGTCACTCTGCACTCACTGTCACTCTGCACTCACTGTCACTCTGCACTCTGCACTCACTGTCACTCTGCACTCTGCACTCGCTGTCACTCTGCACTCACTGTCACTCTGCACTCTGCACTCACTGTCACTCTGCACTCACTGTCACTTTGCACTCACTGTTACTCTGCACTCACTGTCACTGCACTCTGCACTCACTGTCACTCTGCACTCACTGTCACTCTGCACTCACTGTCACTCGCTGTCACTCGGCAATCACTGTCACTCGCTGTCACTCGGCAACACTGTCACTCTACACTCACTGTCACTCTGCACTCACTGTCACTCTGCACTCACTGTCACTCGCTGTCAATCTGCATGCACTGTCACTCTGCACTCACTGTCACTCTGCACTCATTGTCACTCTGCACTCAATGTCACTCTGCAATCACTCTGCACTCACTGTCACTCTGCACTCACTGTCACTTTGCACTCACTGTTACTCTGCACTCACTGTCACTCTGCACTCACTGGCACTCTACACTCGCTCTGCATCTCACTGTCACTCTCACACTCACTCTGCACTCACTGTCACTCTGCACTCGCTGTCACTCAGCACTCACTGTCACTCTGCACTCACTGTCACTCTGCAGTCACTCTGCACTCACTGTCACTCGCTGTCACTCGGCAATCACTGGCACTCTACACTCACTGTCACTCTGCACTCACTGTCACTCTGCACTCACTGTCACTCTTCACCTACTCTCACTCTGCACTCACTGTCACTTTGCACTCACTGTTACTCTGCACTCACTGTCACTCTGCACTCACTGTCACTCTACACTCACTCTGCACTCACTGTCACTCTCACACTCACTCTGCACTCACTGTCACTCTGCACTCACTGTCACTCTGCACTCACTGTCACTCTGCTGTCACTCGGCACTCACTGTTACTCGGCAATCACTGTCACTCTACACTCACTGTCACTCCGCACTCACTGTCACTCTGCACTCACTCTGCACTCACTGTCACTTTGCAGTTATTGTCACTCTGCACTCACTGTCACTCTGCACTCACTGTCACTTTGCACTCACTGTCACTCTGCTGTCACTCTGCACTCACTGGCACTCTGTCACTCTGCACTCACTGTCACTCTGCTGTCACTGCACTCACTGTCACTCGCTGTCACTCTGCACTCACTGTCACTCTGCACTCAATGTCACTCTGCACTCAATGTCACTCTGCACTCACTGTCACTCTGCACTCACGGTCACTCTGCACTCACTGTCACTCTGCACTCAATGTCACTTTGCACTCACTGTTACTCTGCACTCACTGTCACTCTGCACTCACTGTCACTATACACTCACTGTCACTCTCGCACTCACTCTGCACTCACTGTCACTCTGCACTCACTGTCACTCTGCTGTCACTCTGCACTCACGGTCACTCGGCAATCACTGTCACTCTACACTCACTGTCACTCTGCACTCACTGTCACTCTGCACTCACTGTCACTCTGCACTCACTCTGCTCTCACTGTCACTTTGCAGTCACTGTCACTCTGCACTCACTGTCACTCTGCACTCACTGTCACTCTGCTGTCACTCTGCACTCACTGGCACTCGCTGTCACTCTGCACTCACTGTCACTCTGCTGTCACCCTGCACTCACTGTCACTCGCTGTCACTCTGCACTTACTGTCACTCTGCACTCAATGTCACTCTGCACTCAATGTCACTCTGCACTCACTCTGCACTCACTGTCACTCTGCACTCACTGTCACTCTGCACTCACTGTCACTTTGCACTCACTGTTACTCTGCACTCACTGTCACTCTGCACTCACTGTCACTCTGCACTCAGTCTGCACCCACTGTCACTCTGCACTCACTGTCACTCTGCACTCACTGTCACTCTGCACTCTGCACTCACTGTCACTCTGCACTCTGCACTCGCTGTCACTCTGCACTCACTGTCACTCTGCACTCTGCACTCACTGTCACTCTGCACTCACTGTCACTTTGCACTCACTGTTACTCTGCACTCACTGTCACTGCACTCTGCACTCACTGTCACTCTGCACTCACTGTCACTCTGCACTCACTGTCACTCGCTGTCACTCGGCAATCACTGTCACTCGCTGTCACTCGGCAACACTGTCACTCTACACTCACTGTCACTCTGCACTCACTGTCACTCTGCACTCACTGTCACTCGCTGTCAATCTGCATGCACTGTCACTCTGCACTCACTGTCACTCTGCACTCATTGTCACTCTGCACTCAATGCCACTCTGCACTCACTCTGCACTCACTGTCACTCTGCACTCACTGTCACTTTGCACTCACTGTTACTCTGCACTCACTGTCACTCTGCACTCACTGGCACTCTACACTCGCTCTGCATCTCACTGTCACTCTCACACTCACTCTGCACTCACTGTCACTCTGCACTCACTGTCACTCAGCACTCACTGTCACTCTGCACTCACTGTCACTCTGCAGTCACTCTGCACTCACTGTCACTCGCTGTCACTCGGCAATCACTGGCACTCTACACTCACTGTCACTCTGCACTCACTGTCACTCTGCACTCACTGTCACTCGTCACCTACTCTCACTCTGCACTCACTGGCACTCTGCACTCAGTCTGCACTCACTGTCACTCTGTACTCACTGTCACTCTGCTGTCACTCTGCACTTACTGTCACTTGCTGTCACTCGGCAATCACTGTCACTCTACACTCACTGTCAGTCTCGCACTCACTCTGCACTCACTGTCACTCTACTCTGCACTCACTGTCACTCTGCACTCACTGTCACTCTGCACTCACTGTCACTCTGCTGTCACTCTGCACTCACTGTCACTCGGCAATCACTGTCACTCTACACTCACTGTCACTCTGCACTCACTGTCACTCTGCAGTCACTCTGCTCTCACTGTCACTTTACAGTCATTGTCACTCTGCACTCACTGTCACTCTGCATTCACTGTCACTCTGCTGTCACTCTGCACTCACTGGCACTCGCTGTCACTCTGCAGTCACTGTCACTCTGCTGTCACTCTGCACTCACTGTCACTCGCTGTCACTCTGCACTCACTGTCACTCTGCACTCAATGTCACTCTGCACTCACTCTGCACTCACTGTCGCTCTGCACTCAATGTCACTCTGCACTCACTCTGCACTCACTGTCACTCTGCACTCACTGTCACTCTGCACTCACTGTCACTTTGCACTCACTGTTACTCTGCACTCACTGTCACTCTGCACTCACTGTCACTCTGAACTCAGTCTGCACTCACTGTCACTCTGCACTCACTGTCACTCTGCACTCACTGTCACTCTGCACTCTGCACTCACTGTCACTCTGCACTCACTGTCACTCTGCACTCACTGTCACTCTGCACTCACTGTCAATTTGCACTCACTGTTACTCTGCACTCACTGTCACTGCACTCACTCTGCTCTCACTGTCTCTTTGCAGTCACTGTCACTCTGCACTCACTGTCACTCTGCACTCACTGTCACTCTGCGGTCACTCTGCACTCGCTGGCACTCGCTGTCACTCTGCACTCACTGTCACTCTGCTGTCACTCTGCACTCACTGTCACTCGCTGTCACTCTGCACTCCCTGTCACTCTGCACTCAATGTCACTCTGCACTCACTCTGCACTCACTGTCACTCTGCACTCAATGTCACTCTGCACTCACTCTGCACTCACTGTCACTCTGCACTCACTGTCACTCTGCACTCACTGTAAATTTGCACTCACTGTTACTCTGCACTCACTGTCACTCTGCACTCACTGTCACTCTGCACTCAGTCTACACCCACTGTCACTCTGCACTCACTGTCACTCTGCACTCACTGTCACTCTGCACTCTGCACTCACTGTCACTCTGCACTCTGCATTCACTGTCACTCTGCACTCACTGTCACTCTGCACTCACTGTCACTTTGCACTCACTGTTACTCTGCACTCACTGTCACTGCACTCTGCACTCACTGTCACTCTGCACCCACTTTCACTCTGCACTCACTGTCACTCTGCACTCACTGTCACTCTGCTGTCACTCTGCACTCACTGTCACTCAGCAATCACTGTCACTCGCTGTCACTCGGCAATCACTGTCACTCTACACTCACTGTCACTCTGCACTCACTGTCACTCCGCACTCACTGTCACTCGCTGTCACTCTGCACTCACTGTCACTCTGCACTCAATGTCACTCTGCACTCAATGTCACTCTGCACTCACTCTGCACTCACTGTCACTCTGCACTCACTGTCACTTTGCACTCACTGTTACTCTGCACTCACTGTCACTCTGCACTCACTGGCACTCTACACTCGCTCTGCACTCACTGTCACTCTCACACTCACTCTGCACTCACTGTCACTCTGCACGCACTGTCACTCTGCACTCACTGTCACTCTGCACTCACTCTGCACTCACTGTCACTCACTGTCACTCTGCACTCACTGTCACTCTGCACTCACTGTCACTCTGCACTTACTCTCACTCTGCACTCACTGGCACTCTGCACTCAGTCTGCACTCACTGTCACTCTGTACTCACTGTCACTCTGCTGTCACTCTGCACTCACTGTCACTCACTGTCACTCGGCAATCACTGTCACTCTACACTCACTGTCACTCTCGCACTCACTCTGCACTCACTGTCACTCTGCACTCACTGTCACTCTGCATTCATTGTCACTCTGCACTCACTGTCACTCTGCTGTCACTCTGCACTCACTGTCACTCAGCAATCACTGTCACTTTACACTCACTGTCACTCTGCACTCAATGTCACTCTGCACTCACTCTGCACTCACTGTCACTCTGCACTCACTGTCACTCTGCACTCACTGTCACTTTGCACCCACTGTTACTCTGCACTCACTGTCACTCTGCACTCACTGTCACTCTGAACTCAGTCTGCACTCACTGTCACTCTGCACTCACAGTCACTCTGCACTCACTGTCACTCTGCACTCTGCACTCACTGTCACTCTGCACTCACTGTCACTCTGCACTCACTGTCAATTTGCACTCACTGTTACTCTGCACTCACTGTCACTGCACTCACTCTGCTCTCACTGTCTCTTTGCAGTCACTGTCACTCTGCACTCACTGTCACTCTGCACTCACTGTCACTCTGCGGTCACTCTGCACTCTCTGGCACTCGCTGTCACTCTGCACTCACTGTCACTCTGCTGTCACTCTGCACTCACTGTCACTCGCTGTCACTCTGCACTCACTGTCACTCTGCACTCAATGTCACTCTGCACTCACTCTGCACTCACTGTCACTCTGCACTCAATGTCACTCTGCACTCACTCTGCACTCACTGTCACTCTGCACTCACTGTAAATTTGCACTCACTGTTACTCTGCACTCACTGTCACTCTGCACTCACTGTCACTCTGCACTCAGTCTACACCCACTGTCACTCTGCACTCACTGTCACTCTGCACTCACTGTCACTCTGCACTCTGCACTCACTGTCACTCTGCACTCTGCATTCACTGTCACTCTGCACTCACTGTCACTCTGCACTCACTGTCACTCCGCACTCACTGTCACTTTGCACTCACTGTTACTCTGCACTCACTGTCACTGCACTCTGCACTCACTGTCACTCTGCACTCACTGTCACTCTGCACTCACTAGCACTCTGCTGTAACTCTGCACTCACTGTCACTCGCTGTCACTCAGCAATCACTGTCACTCGCTGTCACTCGGCAATCACTGTCACTCTACACTCACTGTCACTCTGCACTCACTGTCACTCTGCACTCACTGTCACTCGCTGTCACTCTGCACTCACTGTCACTCTGCACTCACTGTCACTCTGCACTCAATGTCACTCTGCACTCAATCTCACTCTGCACTCACTGTCACTTTGCACTCACTGTTACTCTGCACTCACTGGCACTCTGCACTCACTGGCACTCTACACTCGCTCTGCACTCACTGTCACTCTCACACTCACTCTGCACTCACTGTCACTCTGCACGCACTGTCACTCTGCACTCACTGTCACTCTGCAGTCACTCTGCACTCACTGTCACTCACTGTCACTCTGCACTCACTGTCACTCTGCACTCACTGTCACTCTGCACTCACTGTCACTCTGCACTTACTCTCACTCTGCACTCACTGGCACTCTGCACTCAGTCTGCACTCACTGTCCATCTGTACTCACTGTCACTCTGCTTTTACTCTGCACTCACTGTCACTCGGCAATCACTGTCACTCTACACTCACTGTCACTCTCGCACTCACTCTGCACTCACTGTCACTCTGCACTCACTGTCACTCTGCATTCACTGTCACTCTGCACTCACTGTCACTCTGCTGTCACTCTGCACTCACTGTCACTCCGCAATCACTGTCACTTTACACTCACTGTCGCTCTGCACTCACTGTCACTCTGCACTCACTGGCACTCTGCACTCAGTGTGCACTCACTGTCACTCTGTACTCACTGTCACTCTGCTGTCACTCTGCACTCACTGTCACTCACTGTCACTTGGCAATCACTGTCACTCTACACTCACTGTCACTCCAGCACTCACTCTGCACTCACTGTCACTCTGCACTCACTGTCACTCTGCACTCACTGTCACTCTGCTGTCACTCTGCACTCACTGTCACTCGGCAATCACTGTCACTCTACACTCACTGTCACTTTGCACTCACTGTCACTCTGCACTCACTGTCACTATGCACTCACTCGGCTCTCACTGTCACTTTGCAGTCACTGTCACTGTCACTCAGCACTCACTGTCACTCTGCACTCACTGTCACTCTGCTGTCACTCTGCACTCACTGGCACTCGCTGTCACTCTGCACTCACTCTCACTCTGCTGTCACTCTGCACTCACTGTTACTCACTGTCACTCTGCACTCACTGTCACTCTGCACTCAATGTCACTCTGCACTCACTGTCACTTTGCACTCACTGTTACTCTGCACTCACTGTCACTCTGCATTCACTGTCACTCTGAACTCAGTCTGCACTCACTGTCACTCTGCACTCACTGTCACTCTGCACTCACTGTCACTCTGCACTCTGCACTCACTGTCACTCTGCACTATGCATTCACTGTCCCTCTGCACTCACTGTCACTCTGCACTCACTGTCACTTTGCACTCACTGTTACTCTGCACTCACTATCACTGCACTCTGCACTCACTGTCACTCTGCACTCACTGTCACTCTGCACTCACTGTCACTCTGCACTCTCTGTCACTCTGCTGTCACTCTGCACTCACTGTCACTCGCTGTCACTCGGCAATCACTGTCACTTGCTGTCACTCGGCAATCACTGTCACTCTACACTCACTGTCACTCTGCACTCACTGTCACTCGCTGTCACTCTGCACTCACTGTCACTCTGCACTCAATGTCACTCTGCACTCAATGTCACTCTGCACTCACTCTGCACTCACTGTCACTCTGCACTCACTGTCACTTTGCACTCACTGTTACTCTGCACTCACTGTCACTCTGCACTCACTGTCACTCTACACTCACTCTGCACTCACTGTCACTCTCACACTCACTCTGCATTCACTGTCACTCTGCACTCACTGTCACTCTGCACTCACTGTCACTCTGCAGTCCCTCTGCACTCACTGTCACTCCCTGTCACTCAGCAATCACTGTCACTCTACACTCACTGTCACTCTGCACTCACTGTCACTCTGCACTCACTGTCACTCTGCACTCACTGTCACTCTGCACTTACTCTCACTCTGCACTCACTGGCACTCTGCACTCAGTCTGCACTCACTGTCACTCTGTACTCACTGTCACTCTGCTGTCACTCTGCACTCACTGTCACTCGCTGTCACTCGGCAATCACTGTCACTTTACACTCACTGTCACTCTGCACTCACTGTCACTCTGCACTCACTGTCACTCGCTGTCACTCTGCACTCACTGTCACTCTGCACTCAATGTCACTCTGTACTCACTCTGCACTCACTGTCACTCTGCACTCACTGTCACTTTGCACTCACTGTTACTCTGCACTCACTGTCACTCTACACTCACTCTGCACTCAGTGTCACTCTCGCACTCACTCTGCACTCACTGTCACTCTGCACTCACTGTCACTCTGCACTCACTGTCACTCTGCTGTCACTCTGCACTAACTGTCACTCACTGTCACTCAGCAATCACTGTCACTCTGCACTCACTGTCACTCTGCACTCACTGTCACTCACTGTCACTCTGCACTCACTCTGCATTCACTCTGCACTCACTTTTACTTGCTGTCACTCTGTCCAAAGACTTCGTGTTAAGTATGGTTTCTTGGCTAAAGTAAGGCAAAAGAAGATCTAATATGAGCCTCTTGTCTTTCCATCAGGACCAGTGAACCCATAGGGAGGGATGTGTATGTGGGTATCAACGATGTATTGCAGTTAGGCGCATTAAACAAGGTAGTGCCACAGGGGAAGTGCATTTTTGCATGAGATACTGATAATTCTTGCACTGTCCCTAATTGTCATCAAATGCAAGACGGTTTCTCAGTACAAGATCCAGGCCACAGTACTGGGATAACTCAAAGAAATGCCAGCAACATGTGCACGCACATTTAACAGAAATCCACCAACACTGTAAATCACTTCATGGCGGTTACTCCACTCCCTCCACTAGCACATGACATGGGTACACTATACCAGCTGTCAACAGGTGAGCTCCTTCTCAAATACCACCAATCTAGAGAGTGGTTCCTTCCCATGTGCTAGTAATTGTGCCTGATTGGATAACCAGAGGTCTGCACATTGCCGCACTTCAGCTGTCCAGGTTGCTGTATTCCTTGTTCTCATTACACCTGCTTACCTGAACAAGGCTGTGTTCCTAAACACATTTCTGGTTTACAGACTCCATTTTCTCAAATTACTTTTATAAGTGTGCCTAATTGTGCCAAGTATGACGTGCATCTAACTTTATTTGAATAAGTAATCGAACTGAAGTTTCAATAATCTGCTAAACTGTGATTTATTATGTACACACTATTTTATGACTTAATGGCCTGATTCCATGAAATCCAATACATACAACATCCTGGATGCGGTGTTCAGCCAGCTATGATGTAATCATGGCTGCTGTTGTGCATAATGGACATTATGACTCACGCTGCTGATTTAAATGTCTTCTTTCACATAATATATTTAACTCATTTGAATGTCCTTTGTTTTTGTTCGCCCAATTCACTAAAGATTAATTTGAAGTTCTATTTAACAGTACGTAACATAGAATGAGACACATATATATATCATAACCACAAATATAGCATTAGGTTATCTTGTAACATATGCTTACGAGTTTGGTACTGCAATATATTAAAAAATAATCATTTAGGGACATAAAAAAATTATAAACTGCGTTCTCAACTTCCGAATTACACGCTGCAGACGAACGCGCGCCTGATACATGCAATGCAATGCTCAATGGTGAACGCGCTCCGAGCATCTGGATTGCATTAGAAGGCCACCCTGACAGCTCCTAATTAAAATTAATGGACTGCCGTGCGCGAAACCGCACAGAAAATGCAGGAAGTGCCAAACGAGAATTACACATGGCCTATTGAGATAAGGCTACTAGAAAAACGCCACCGCAAGGACCAATTACCATGCAGATGATAACACAAACTACTCAACAAACTCGTGCACAGAAGAATTTTTCAAGCACGAGTCGGAACCCCGTAAGAATAGGAGCTCGCAGCTCCGCCCCACTTCTAACGAAGTGGTGACGTCGCCGAGCCCTAAAAAAAGAAGATACAAGCGTGCATGCCTGTCTCCGCACCCTTGACATCACATGAAAATGAAAAAGTGCACATCACAGATGGTGTGAGTATTCTGCAATGACTGGTTGGCACAGGAGTACGCGCTGTAAGGAAGTGAAGAGCGCTGCGGTGGAAATTGGAGCAGTGAATAGCTTATAACATCGCAAAGGAAATGATAAAGTGCACTTCACGGCGACTAAGAATTCTCACCTATGATTGATGGTGCAAGTTAGTACGCGCTGTGAGGAAGGTGAGGAGCACCGCGTGAAAAAGTGAAGCTGCGTTTGGCATCCGATTGCAGTGATGAGGTATTTGAGGTAGTTGTGGATCTTTTTTTCCGTTTTGGAGACTTTGTTGAGGATAGAGAGCATTTGTGAAAAAAATCTCCTCAGGATTGTGGCGCATGCATGAGGAACAAGTTATGATGTTAGACGCCGGCGTAAGAGGAATAAGGTTGGCAGTCTAGTCTTTAATTGTACCCCACACACAGGAAGTGTGCGCACTGCCATTTTAAGGAAATCTGAACCAGTATTTAAAACACAAGGAAAACAACCGGTTCAGAGACTTGAAAGGAAACGAGCACACGCTACCCAGAAAAAATCCTTCGAAAGGCATAAACATTAAGGAGGTATTATAGAAGCATTTTAAATCTAAGAGGTGAGGTGATTGAATAAGTGTTCAGCAAATAAAAGAAAATAGATTAAAAAAGTTTAAAGAAGGAATACTGTGAATACCTTGGAGAGAAGGTTCAGTGTCTCTAACTTAATTTTGAAAACTGAACATTGAGCAGTGTTTAACACTATTTGTGTATTGTTGAATATGGCTTCAGGGAACAAATATAATTTGCAGCCCCCAGAGGCATTTTTGAAAGGGGCAGGAGCACCTCCAGTGAAATGGGAAGAATGGAAGGTGTACTTTTGCAACTACATTTCTACGTGTGATATGGATGATGAACCACTAAAACCTGAGGAAAAGAAAATACTTTTACATTGTTTGGGGGCTGGTGGTTTAAACGTGCACAACAATATCACAAAAAAAGTGAGAGAAGGAGGTGAAAGGGATGTGTTTAATGAAGCATTAGAGGGCTTAGATGGCTATTATAAACCAGCCGTCTGTGTTGCAGTACATAGATATACATTTTACAGAAGGAAACAGGGTAAGGAGGAAAGCATAGAAGACTATGTGTCAGCCTTAACCGCATCGCTGCTGCGGCGATTTTTGCGCTGTGCGGCTTTTTTCATTTTACCGCGTTACATGACGAGCTCAGCTCGTCATCAGCGCACGCCACCCGTGGCTGATGACGAGCTGAGCTCGTCATCAGCAGCGAAGGGGTTAAAGAACATAGCACTCACGTGCAAATTTGACAACATGCATGATGATTTGCGGGATCAGATAGTAATGTGTTCTGCCAACCCTAATATACATGATGCACTGTGGGCCAAGGGGCAGAAACCCCTTCAACAAGTAATCAATATTGTTAAGAAGGCAGAATTGACGGGCCGTTGCGCTAAGGAGGTTATAAATGAGAACAAAAGTAAAAATGAGAGAGAAAGCGTAGTGGCTAAAATAGGTGGAACCAAAAATAAAGTTGTTGACTACAAGAAGAAAGAGAAGGAGGAGCAAAAATGTAAAGAAAAAATGAAAACGAGTGAAAAATTAAGATGTTAACGATGTGGTAGTGAAAAACTTCTAGCACATGACTGGAAATGTCCGGCTAGGAATAACAGATGTAGGCAGTGTAGCCTAATAGGGCATTTTCAAAAGACTTGTCATAGAAAGAAAAGATCAAATGTAAAATATGTTGAAAATTAGGATGAGGACGAGAAAAACTCATCAGATGAATCTGACTACACCTTGTGTGTACTGTGCATAACTGAAGGAAAAGACAGTGAAGGAAATGTGGAAGATCAAGAAGGGAAACCCATGTGCATGGTAGAGATAGGAGGTGTGTATACAGAGATAATGGCTGACTCTGGTTCACCGTGCACAATAATCAATAGGGAGGTGTGGAGAGATACGCACATATGGAACGCATATGGAAAAACCAGATATCACAATAAAAACATTCACAGGCGAAACCAATTGAACTGGTGGGTTTCAGGGAACTAACATTTACATTCAAAAAGAGAGCAACTAGCAGCAAGGTATACATAGCTGCCACAAGCCCGTCTGTGCTTAAATGGAAGGACAAAGGTAAACTTGGCATTACACTTAACCCGAACAGATCAGAACCATGTGCTGTGGAAATAGAAAGTGATTTAATGAATTGTTTAACATGTGAGGATTCAGACAAGACTCAGACGAAAATTAAACCATCGCAGCAATTTATGAAAGGCACGAACATGGTATGGGAGAGACCAGAGATCGACACAGTTGGACACATAAAATGGAAGGAGAAATGGGTACATGTGATGGTATTAATAGATCACTTCTCAGAATGGCCTGAAATGAAAGTTTGCAAGAAAGGGGATGCTACTGACCTGGCCACATTCATGGATGGCATATTCACTAGGGAAGGTATACCAAAGACTTTGGTTAGTGAAAACGGTAGTCAGTTCACATCAGACATTTTTAAGCAGTTCATGGACAGGAATGGTATTACCCATAAAATCGCTTCTTTTAACCACCTGGCACCTGGCAATAGGGCCATAGAAAGATTCAATAAAGTAATAAAGGAAACCATTCAAAATGCAAACAAGCTTGGCAAATGTTGGAGGAAAGAGGTCAAGAATATGACGTGGGAGTACAACATAACTAAGGGGAAAAAACATTAGGAAGCCCATTCGAACTCCTGAGAGGAAGGACACCGTATGCCAGGGTAAATAGTGAATGGATTAAGAATAGTAGAAAAAATGAACAGTTGAAGGAAAAGGACAAGGTAAGAATCCCAAGGACACATGCTCTGTACAAAGATAAGCTTGACTGTAAACACAACTGCAAGGAAATCAAATTCAAGGAAGGAGATAGAGCGAGAAAGAGAAAGGGGGGACCCTTCGCCACGGGACATAACAGGTTTAAAGAACCAAAGTCGATGTCATCCAAAAACATACTGGAGAACCAAAGCCCAGGAATGAAGGGAAGAAGGAGCCCAAACAGGACACTTACAGAAGATTGTGTAATGGATCATTTGCATCGGAAAGATGTTGGTAAAATTGCATCACTATGCAGCAACTTCACCTGTGATGTTCAGGACAACAAACATATTGAATCTATGGAAGAATACAAAGACACCGGTAGGCATGCCTGAGAAATATCACCTGGTGTTAGTAATATTACCACGTCCGGGGGGGGAACATCCTTTACAACTCAACTTTTACCACGCAGTGCCTTTATGACGAAACTTTTAGAATGCAAACCATTACAGCGCATTACGCTGGGGGCGCTCTAGGATAGGGAATAGGTTTAATTTACTATCCAACACCTTCCCTACTATCCACGGGGACTGGAGTTGGAATAGTAAATTAAACTATTCACTATCCAGCGCCCCAAAGCACTATGCGTTGTAAAGGCATGCGTTGTAAAAACCGCGTTGTAAAGGCATGCGTGGTAAAAGCATGCGTTGTAGCATCATACATCCAATCCGGGGGGGTCAAGACGCACTGGATCTTTCATGCGAGAAGAGAGACCTCGTTACTGGTGTGACAAGTGACCCATCCGGTTTGGAAGCTAGCCCCTCTCCTGAACCTGAGCACATGGCAGATGGAGATGCTTTGTTAGAAACGGGCAGCACTAACATGTTGATCGCAGCTTGACAAAGCCTAGCAAATACAAGGACTACTTTACGGCAATTTAATCTGTTTAGCACGCTGCTTCTCCCTACATTATATTCCGTGCTTATGGACCTTAGGGAGGGAGACGTGTTGTGTTTTTTGTTTATATTCTGAAGGGAGATGTGTTATGTTCCTACACTCCCTTTTCCCTTGCTCTGCTTCCCCTCCCCGCACGCCCCCCTCCCCCTGCGTGCGACAGTGATGTCACCAGCTAGAATGTTGATCACCTTGGTGTTTTTAAGGTGACAGTTTACTTTACAGTTGCTTTTTGACAGTTACGTTTTTATTAGGCTTCCATTGCTGAGCACACTCGCTGATGGTGTGTTGTCTTAACCATCAATAAAGAAGTATACCTATTAAGTGACTCCTGTGAACTGTACTTCTTAACAAGAGTATAACACATTTTATGGTTCGTCTCATACCTAAATTTCATCAGAAAAATGCTTGCTCGAAAAATCTGCATCCATAAACAGACCTGAGTCAGACCTCCTTTTGTATTCCGTTTGGAGATCAAAAGAGGCCTAGACTAACTGTTCTTAGTTATAGTGAATGTGGCAGCCATCTTCAGAGTATTTTTCACCCTTATAAAAATGTCAAACTCAACAGACCAAAATATCGGCATTACTTAACCTAACCTGATTTATATATATATATATATTTTTTTTTTAAACCTTTATTATGTAAAGAAAGAGACAGTTACAGACCTACAACCACGGAGGCTGGTCAGTCAAACACAACAACATCAACATCAAAATACACAGCTCTTCAGCCGACAACCAGGGGGTCCGGCAGCGATATTTCGTGATCATGTAGAAGCAGGTGGTATAACTAGGATCAGTGAAAGGTTTCACATTTTATCTTTTATATAAATAAACCACAAATGTTAAATGTTAAATGTTGTATACTTGTAAAGCGCACAGCAAACAAAACACAAAAAAGATCGAGGCATTGCTGTGTAAAGACTGGCTGTCCCTTATGACAGTGGGAGACGGGTGAAAGACGTGTTACAATATAAGAGAAGAGAAATATCGGGGAGGGTAGGGGGGGACCCGGGAGCAAAACAATACAGTGTAGTCAACAAAAACTAAGTAAAGGGAACGCACGGTCAAGGGAGAAGAAGCGGATCCGGATGGTCGGTGAATGGGGGGGTGCAAATCTTCCATTGACCCCAGATCCTACCCCATTTCTTGGGTCTGCCGCTGGAAACATATACAGTTTTCTCTCTGAACATGGACCAGCCCATATTTTCTTTCCACGTTAGGAGCGTTGGCGGCCTTGGGGAACCCCATAACTGGGCTATGTCCCGTTTAGCAACCATATTACCCAATGTGACCCATTGAGTTTGAGCAACAGTACAGTCATTTGGTTCCCAGACATTCAACAGACAACATCTGGCCTCAGGCAACAACACAACCCCCGTCACTTCACCCATAACCACATGCACTCGGTGCCAAAACGTCGCCACCTCCATACATTCCCGGAGGATATGCAAAAAAGTAGCCAGCATACCACATCCGCGCCTACACAATCCGTCCACAGAAAAACCCATATGTATCAGTCGTGGGCCCGTGACATATACCCGATGCAGTATTTTGAGTTGCACCAACCACAGACGTGCCGGAGTCGCAACCTCTTTAGGGGAAGATATCGCCGCCTGCCAGTCTTCATCGTCCAGTTCTAACCCGTCACTGGTCCAAGCATTCCGCAGTTGCAGAAGGAGATCTGAGCAATCATTGATCAGTTTCTTATAAATGAGAGATATAGTGCTGTTGGGGACGTATCCATCAAGCACTCTATCCTCAGGAGGGGAGGACTCCGGGATAGTAGTGTCAGCCTGGAAAACCGAGTTAATCGCATGGCTGACTTGGAGGTAACAGTAATTTTCCCTGTCGCTCAGTTTATATTCCCGCCGGAGTGCCTCGAAGGTCTTAACTTTGCCTTTGGCCCAGAGGTCGCCCACCCTGCTGATACAGATGATATCCCATCTGTCAAAACCCTTTGACATCCACAGGCCACCTAGCGCTTCCGCAGCATACAATGGGGTCGATTTCGTCAATTTATCCGTCCATCCCGTGGCGGCGGTCGCGCTTCCCCAGACTCGCACTGCCACTGCAGTAGGGCTTGTGAGGTGCTTCCGTTCGGCTCTAGAATAGAGCGCTCGATTGTAATCCCCCCCGGGGAGTTGCCATCTGTCCATCTCAAACGCGGGGTTCGAGACAGGGTCGTACATAGCGTGGTTCACAGCACTCAATTGGGAAGCCCAGTAGTAGCGCTTGATGTCGGGCAACGCGATACCTCCATCGCACCATGGCAATGTCAATTTCGCCCGTGCAATACGTGGTCGCCCACCCCATACCAACCGCCTCTGCAAGCCCTCGATCTCTCGGAAATAGCTGGCAGGTACCAAATCAAGTGTGTTTTGAATGGCATACAAGAAGCGGGGGAGAGACATCATTTTGAACCCTTAAGGGGGAGAGTGGCAAGCCGCACCACGCCGCAACATCCGACCGAAGCCGGGAGAGCGGAGGCAACAAATTCTGCTCATAGCGGGCTTTGGGGTCCAGTGAAATGTAGATCCCCAAGTATTTAAAGCCATCCCTAGAAACCGGTATCGGACAATTGCGGGGAAGAAGAGGCTCATCGTCCGTGAGTGGATAAATACAGGACTTGGCCCAGTTAACGACCAGACCGGAATTCCTCCCAAAGGAGCATAACACATCAAACAGGACGCCCAACGACTTACGAGGAGAGGTAAGATACAACAATATATCATCAGCATAGAGTGATATCTGGTCCTCGAAGTCAGGCGACCATCGGATGCCCTTAAGCGATGGTTCCCACCGCAACCATGCAGCCAGGGGCTCAAGGGCAAGCGCAAAGAGAAGCGGTGACAAGGGGCACCCCTGTCTCGTTCCCCGTCCGAGGGTAAAGGGCTCCGGAGCCCTACCATTAACCACCACCTGTGCCAGCGGCTGCTCATACAGAAGCCTAATTCACCCAATGAATTTAGGCCCGAAACCAAACTTAGCAAGAGCAGCCCACAAATATGGCCACTCAACCGTGTCCAAGGCCATCGAGGCATCAAGAGAAACCAAAATGTCCGGCTCTCGAAGAGACCCCGCCCTTGCTAAGGCGCCATGGAGGCGATGTAGATTGAGCACGGTATTTCGGTGGGGTATAAATCCAGATTGGTCCGGATGGATCAAGTCTGCAATCACCGTAACCAGCCGATTTGCCAGAAGTTTAGCGAGAATTTTGGGCTCAACATTCAAGAGCGAAATCGGCCGATACGATGAGCAACTATCACGGGGCTTGCCATCTTTATGGATGACCACAATGGATGCCAATCTCTGATCTCGAGGAAGAGAGCCGAGATCTCGCGACAACAGGAACATCCGACGAAGATACGGCGCCATTTTGTCAGGGCATAGTTTATACAGTTCCACCGGTATACCGTTTGGGCTGAGGCCTTCCCGGAACGAAGTGAACGGATAGCGAGCGCTACTTCATCGGTGGAGAAATCCGCCTCCATAAGCTCCTTGTCCGAATCCGACAGGCTAGGAAGGGCGATATCTCGAAGCAAAAGATTCGAATCCTCCTCCGGCCTATCAGAGAGTGGCGCATAAACCGCCTGAAAGTGATGGGCAAATGCTTGGACTATATCAATCGGGTCCATGACACGCATACCATCCATACGCTCAACAACAGGCACCACTCGGTTCAATCTATCCTTTTTGTCCAGCCATGCACTCAACTTTCCCGCCTTATCACCAACATCATACAAACGCCCCTGTTGCTCACGGTGCATCGCCTTGGCCGCATCAGTGACCAGCGCCTTATAATCAGATTGTTTCAGGGCCAGAGAATGCATCACCTCCGGAGTGACCCCAGACTCCATCTGCCCCTCTAAGTCGGTGATCTCATTTTCCAGATCCACCACCGCGGCATTCTTACGCCTCCTTTCGCTGGCAATGAGGGACAAGACTTGACCACGAATCACTGGTTTATAGGCCTCCCACAATGTAACCGGGGAGGATACCGATCCCTCATTCTCAGCGAAGTAGTAGTCCATACATTTCACTACCTCCGACCTGATCTTAGGGTTATGAAGGTGCCAGGGGTTGATCGGAGCGATACGGCCCTCGGCACCCAATTGCATGTCAACTGTAAGCCAAAGCGGAGAATGATCAGAGATCCCCCTGGCCAAATGCCTAACCTCCCGCACAGAGACCATCTGCGCTGCTGGCATAAGAATATAATCTAATCTCGATAGACTCCCGTGTGCACCTGAGTAGAAAGTATATTGGAGCTGACCAGGGTGTAGCTGCCTCCAACAGTCAACTAACCCGAGCGTATCCAGGAGCTTCCCGAGCCAGAGCTGTGCCGCAGGCAGAGCCCTGGGGGGACTACGATCCTCATCCCCACTAACTACAGAGTTAAAATCGCCACCCACTACCAGTATGCCTTAAGGAAGCCCCAGGATCACATCACCCAAATCAGCAAATGTGGTAGACTGTAGGCCAGGGGGGACATACACAGACAAGATGGAAACCGTTTTCCCTTCCCACTGACCCGTAATAGCCGCATAGCGGCCCCTGTCGTCCAACACTACGTCATCTATCTCCAAGGGGAGGGAAGTTCGTACCAGGACTCCCACCCCTCTTGAGCCAGATGTGAACCCTGAGTGTGCCACCATATGGTAGCCACGTCTGTTTAGTGCGCAGCATGCATTTCCAACCAAGTGCGTCTCCTGGAGCAAAATCACATCTGGGGTACAGCGTTTCAAATATTGCAATACAATACCCCGCTTTATTCTATCTCCAAGACCGTTAACGTTCCAACTCAGCATCCTAAGCTCCCCCCCCCATCCCCGCACTGAGCACCCAGCCCCCCTCGCCCGGGAATAAGCACACAGAACAAACAACAGGATATAAAGCAGCCTCGAACAAAACAAAAAGGAAAAGACCCCCCCACCACCCCCAAAGAACCCTGAAAAACACACACCCCCCACCCTGCACCCCTGCATTAGACCAGAAAGCCACCCCAACTTGCAGTGTGCCTGTCGCCCCATTAAACTAACCTACAAGAAGAGAGAGAAAGCCCCCAGAGGAGGAAGAGGAGGCCCGATTCCCCCCACCCCCGGGTATCCACATTATAAAGCAAGTCTATTTAAAAGCCGCTGCTAGAAATCCAAAGTAACCAGTTCGCCGCTGCCGACTCACTACTCCTGTTCAGCCAGGCCTCCCTCGGCACCTCTCGAGCTCTCGCCGCTCGTGCGATTTGATGGCAATGTGTCCAACCAGTCACTGGCCACTTCGGGGCGATCGAAGAAAAACGCCCGCTCCTCATACTCGATCCTCAGTCGGGCAGGAAAAATCAAGGCATATTTCAGGCCCATATCTCTAAGCCGTCTCTTCACCCCGGTGAAACCCATGCGTTGTTTCTGCACCGCCTGGGTGAAGTCTGGATAGAAACTGACCGAGGCATTGTCAAATTTGGTGGAACCCGTGGTTCGTAAAGCTTGCAGGATAGCGTCCCGGTCCCGGAAATTAAAAATCCTGGCGATGATAGGTCTTGGTGTGGCCCCCAGCTTGGGCTTCCCGCCGGTAACTCTATGTGCTCGCTCCACGGTAAAAAAGTTGCTGAGGCCCTTAGGTGCAAGATGTTTAAGGACCAGATCCTCCACCAGAAGGTCCGTGGAGACGTCCGCAGAGTTCTCCGGAACCCCCACAATGCGGACGTTGTTGCGCCTGGCCCTGCTCTCGAAATCCTTCAGCCGGCGGGCAAACTGGTCTTTGGAGGTATGAGAGTGCGATCCTCAGCCTTAAGGTCTGATACATCAGTGGTCAAGCTCGCAGTTTTAATATCCAGAGACTTGACCCGTTCATTCGTCTTACCCAGGTCCGCCCTAATGAGGTTAACCTCGATCGCCACCGTGTCGATCTTTGCAGCGAGAGTTTCATATTGTTGGCCCATATCCGTCCGAACACTAGTAATGGCGCCCATGATGTCCTTTAGTGTCGGCTCCTCCGATGAAGGAGTACCATCTCCAGTCCCTTCAAGAGCCTTGCTCGCTCCACATGAGGACCCTTTCGGGCGAGTGTAGCGCTCTATGGTCTGGGTTTGAATAATACCCTCACGATGCGTGCCCTTGGTGTTCCGCTTCTCGGCATCCGCCTTGCCCGCCATAGTGGGCTTTAAACTCCCACGGAGTCGTTGTGATCTGGTCAAAATGATCCCGCTCTCGATGGACCTCAAGGGCAAGAGGGCTAAGAACCAGAGCAAACGTAGGATCCGTAGCTGGGACGAGAAGTCGAATGGGGCAGCCGTAGAGCTTTGTCAATAATGGCGCAAAACAGAACCAAAAGTACCACAGGGGCTGTGGGCGTGCCAAACTGGCCGTTGTTGTTGAGTTGCCACCTGGGTACCTCGGGGACTCAAGTCCGGGGATGGTCTACGATGTAGGCCGCAAACTTCAGGATGCAGCAAGTCCGGTTTTCGGCGTCCGATTTAAGTTCCGGAAAAGTCCTCAGAATCAGCAGGGCATAGTCAACAAGTACCCGTCGTTCAAATCAGGATTTATGGCAGGATAGATGCGGGAGGCGAAGAGGGTCTCAGGAGCCCTGTGCTCACGCGTCCATCTTGGATCCGCGCGAAGCTCCTCCTAACCTGATTTATATTAATGTTCATATTTTCGATGAGTACTTCAGTAAAGCTAATTTTCGATCAAGTGTATATCAATAATCTGTGAACAAATATTAGATCTACCGTTTTCAGAGGATGCTAAATGAGTGTGCAAATATTTATTATAAAGGAGAGTCTAAGGACAAAGGTTACAGCGCTCCAGCCACAGAGCGAAGCTAATTCTTGATCATGTGAAAGCTAATAATCTGTGGACAGATGTTAGATCTGCCGTTTTCAGAGGATGCTAAGTGAGTATGAAAGAGAGGCAAAAGACAAAGTTTACAGCGTTACAGCCACAGAACACTGAGGGAAGTGAGATTATATGAACCATCACTGATAGAAATTCTATTGCACAAATGAGAAACAAATCACTAAAAATGCAATCAATCTTGGGTTTTTGTCATGCTTGATACAGGATTGATTATTTACAACTTCATCAACTATGTGTTAGTAGTAATTAAAAGAACAGACCAAGCTCTCTTAATCTAATGCCAACTAGCAGAATAATCACAGTATCATATATATTCCTTATTATTGATTTCCAGTAGTTGACAATCAACATTTTATCCTGACCTAAAATGTCTGTGGTCTTGTTAGTCACATATTGGTAACGTTTGAATATGCTGTTTATAAGACTTGTTCATCACTAGTCTATTATATTCATTGACTTATGTCTAGGCATACTAAACAATATTAGTGTAGATGTCTACTACTCCACATTCCATATTCTTTCATTTTACATCGCGGCATAGAAAAGACATTGGTTATACACTGATACGGAGATGTTTTTATACAGTGAATCGAAAGATGTCCTTATACAATCATACAGACTGTAAATTCAAATGCATATGTCGCAAGATGTACATAGCTAAAACATGCATGCAAAAGTATGCCGTTCTGTAGCTGAATTCAATCCTTTATCAATATTGTCAGTTCGACAGATCCATCTGCTTTCCTTCAAGGTGAGTATATGGTCAACATTTGGCTGTCTCTTAGTTGATTTGACAACATCAATGACCCACCATGTCATTTCTCTCTCTGAATGTCCAAATTTCAGGTAATGCTCCACTAAGGGGGGGGGGGGGGGGGGGGGGGGTGATTCAACTCGACATCTTATGCGTGACTGATGTTGTAAAATGCATTTTTTTACAGCTTGTATCGTTTTTCCAATGCAGTAAAGACCATAGGGACACTTGATGCAATAAACAACGTTCAACGTGTTACAATTAGAGAAGGTTTTCAGTGTAATTGATACATCGTTGATATTACATGTCTTAGGGATAGATGTAGGTATTAGAAGGAGGCAGATGTAGGTAAATCAAAAATCTAATTTACCGAATCTGTAACATTCGGTATTTACCGATTCGGTAAATACCGAATCGGTATTGCCCATTGATTCCTATGGGCCTTGAAGCCCATAGGAATCAATGGGCAATACCGATTCGGTATTTACCGAATCGGTAAATACTGAATCCTGCAAGGGTGCAGGGGTTGTTACTTTGACACCCTCTAGCACCCCAAGTACAGGCTTGTGTGCCATGTGGCACACATACATGCCCTAAGGGCATGTCTGTGTGTCACATTGCACAGGTGTGCATGCACAGATGTGCATGCACACCTGAATTCGGTATTTTACCACACAATAGGATTGTGTGGTAAAATACCGACTCTTAAGGGCCCGTGGCACTCTTAGGAGTGCCAGCTACATATGGATTTACCGAATCGGTAAATTTACTGATTCGGTATTTTACCGATTCTGTAAATTTACAGAATCGGTAAAATATAGGCCCCCTACATCAGAAAACCCTAATACCGGTCGGTAACGGCAAAATTCAGCCGTTACCGACCGGTATTAGGGCTCCTACATCTGGCCCTTAGTTACTTGGGTTGTGTTACATGCAGCACACTTGCTGCATCTATAGTGGCCTACTATGGACATTAGTTTTCTTATGTTGTCCACTGTGTTAATCTCTGTATTGTCATATGCATGAACCAGACGATCCTGTAAATTAGAACCCCTTTTGAACTAAAACATAGGCCTATCCTCTAATTCAGGTAAATTCTTAAAGAGCGACCAATGTTTTTTTTTAATCGAATTGGAGTGAGTTCTAAACGTGGATACACAGACCAGGTGTGGCTGTGAGCAGCACTCTGCTGCAAAACTTGTCCAAGCAATTCCCGAACATCATGAGGCAGCACTGGGACAGCAACTCTGACAAAATAGGACCAGCTGGGAACCTTCCATTTTGGGCAGATGGCTGCCACAAACTTTAGAAAACCCAACTCTTCCACAAAGGAAAAAGAGAGTAGGTCCATCACTAACATTTTAGCCAGCTTCACATTGTACAAATGTGCTGTTGGGCGGTTGTATTCATACTGCCCCTCCTGCTTATATATGCCACGAATAGTAGCTTGGATTTTTTTTCTTTTCTTGTGCCACTGATGCAGGTGACTTCTTGAGAGCAGATGTTGGTATGCTCAATGTGCTTCTCAACAGGGTAGCCACTGTGTGCTCTCTCCATAGTGTCTTGACCTGAGTCTTCTACCACTGCGATGTTGCTGATTAGGGCAATACTATTGCACAGCTGGAGACAGGGCTGATTTGCGTAACAAAAATGTCTTCCTCTTCTTCACCTTCCACCATGATCGGATCGGATTTCCTACTTACCCTTTCAACCCCTTCACCAACACCACATGCAGTTTTTTGGCTGCTAAGGTGCTCCTTCCATTGAATTGTGTGGTGTTTTCTCAAATTGGTTGTTTGGCCTCCAGTACCATAGTTTGTACCAAGCTTAAGCTGACTAACACTTTCTCCACAAATGGAGCATATGGCAATGTTCAGCTCCTTCCTGCTAACCATAAAGAAGTCCCAAACTGGGAGGGAGTCCACTTTCAGACGCTACTTGCAGTGCCAATGTTTGATGAACTGGCGGTAGATGGCCATTTTGATGTTTGCCTCTTTGCAGTACCTACTTCTACTGAGGTGGTTGTGAGTGTAGGTCACAGGAGGGCCTTTGCAAATATGGCAGCTGATGGTGGTGGTGGTATCTCTGCCAAATCCCTCAGAGCAGGTAGAGATGGAGTAACGTTGGTCTCCACTGGGGCTGGGCTAACATTCATGAAGACTGGCTAATCATCATCCTCCTCTTTTAAATCCATTACTATAAGGCTTTCAGGAACCTTCCTTTTCCCTAGCCTCTCCTGGCGTGTCTCACTCTTGGACTGAGGCGGGATCCAAATCTAGCCTTGATCATCAGAAGGGGGGTTTAGAGAAGAAGATGATGGACTAAATCTCCTTTTTCTTGCTGGAGATCTGGAAGACAATGAATCTTTTGAAAGAGTGTCTTCTTCTACTTCCTCAGCAGGAAGCTAAATAGCCTGAACTACTCCTATTTCGGGAGGAACTACTATTACTTGCTGTGGCTGTGGCTGTTGCTCTCCGCTTATCTGAGTTTCCTGCAACAAATGGGTACTACTTTGAGAAAAAGAGAGTAGTCCACTTCAATGTCATCACCGCTCATTGGTATTACCATGATAAGACTGGCTGCTCTGTGACAGACATGGGCTTTGGCCTAGGTTAGGGTGGGTCCACTGCTGCAGAGGTGCTGCTCCCAGCTTGCTTCTCGGAGGCTGGTGCAGCGGCACATGTTTCTTTTTGCCTGAAAAGGGTCTGAGTCAACAACCCAGTAGTGGTCAGCTCCTACTTATCACTGACCACTTTCTTGGTAGCACCTTTATTTGGGGCCATCTTGAAGCTGTCAGTTGGCAGTGGCACTTAGCTTCATAAGCTGAAGAGATATGATATGTGGCAACACATCACATCGTGCACAGGCGTTCTGTCTGGTAGAACAGTGGGTAATGTTGTCTCTTGGGCACCTAAAAGCAAACAAGCAAGAAGAACATCAGTGTAATGTGGTATTGTTTCATTACAATGAATAGTACAAACAAACAATATCATTTAGTATGGTCACTGGTTACTTAAATTATTATAAATAATTAACAATACAGTGAATACATTTGTAAAACCACACCAACATTAACTTTCATGATCTATATAGGATAAGAAAGAGCAACATTGAGATGTAATTGTTTGCTTTACGTGCATCACATGGGATGTGGCATCTAGGGAGGTGCAGGTGACAATGAAATAAACCTTAGGCAATGAATACTGTTGTGCACCTAAGGCAGACATAGGGTGGATTGATGGCAGATGTTAGGAAAATGGGGTTGGGGGGTTGAAAAATTAAAATAAAAAAATATATTTTTTTTTAAATAAACAAATTACAATTAAAAAAAACAATTACATAAAAAATCACTTCAAAAAGTATAAACAAGTGAGATTAATTATCCTCAAGCATATTATTAAACTGCTCAACCATCCATGCAAGTCTATGGGAAAGGGCCACACTGGCTGGATGCACAAAATGTCTGCCAGCCAGTGCCACATGGTCATCAACAGCAAAAACACTGAGAAAGAAAGCATTGGGTACAAAGTGAACACATGCAAGCCTATGACAAAAGCACACTGGCTGCCTAAACAAAATGGCCTACGATCACATTGTAAAACAGCAAGCAAGCAAGAAGGCATGGCAACAACAAAGAACACATACAGGCCTATTGCAAATGCACACCGGCTGTCTACACAAAATGGCAGCCTGGCACATGGTCACAACAACAACAACCAGCAAGAAGGCACAGCCACAGCAAAGAAGAAATGAAGGCCTATGGAAAATGCACACTGGCTGGCTATACAAAATTGCCACCACCCACAAGGTCACAACAACAAGCAGGAGGCCAGGAAAACAAAGAACACATGCAGGCCTATGAACACTGACTATAAAAAATGCCCCCCTGGCCACAAGGCTTGGGAGCAAAGACAAATAGTGGCCTAGTGCAAATACACCCACTGACCAGACAAGGGATTCATTGGTAACACAGAGAACACAGCATTAATTCAGCAATGCAATAAATGAAAATTAACAGGAATAAAAATGTTAACACCAACACACATCCTTCAAATGTATTACCCCACCTATACACCATTTGCAGGAGAAATAAACGTGAAATTCAACAAAAAAACACATTTTGTCATTTAATCCAATGCCATCCATAGTCTAAATGATGTTTCAATTCAACAGACACCACAGAAACAGTTGTTTCATGCACTCATGACTAGTACCGGGCCTACTGACTGGAAGGCCCATTGGCAGAATAGGCCATATAGTGAATTAAAAGAATATTGCACATGTATACAAATATGAAAAAATGAACTAAACTGTTCAACATTTTTCCTGTACAAGATAAGAAAGATTACATGCAAAACAACAATAACAATCAGCAAGAAGGCATGGGCACAAACAAAGAACAAATGCAAGGCTATGGCAAAAAGCACATTGGTTGCCAATGCAAAATGGCTACCAGCCACATGGTAACAACAACAAGCAGGAGGCCTGGAACACAAAGAACACATGCAGAGCTTTGGCAAAAGCACACTGGCTGCCTACACAAAATGACCACCACCCACATGGTCACAATAACAACCAAGAAGGCATGGGGAACAAAGAACACATGCAGGCCTAGCGCAAAATCACAATGGCTGCCTATACAAAATGGCCGCCTGCCACATGGTCACAACAACAGCAACCAGCAAGAAGGCATGCCCACAACAAAGAAGACATGCAGGCCTATGGCAAAAGCACGCTGGCTGGTTACACAAAATGGGGGCCAGTCACATGGTCACAACAACAAGCAAGAGGCATAGAAAACAAAGAACACATGCAGGCCTGTGGACACCGACTATACAAAATGGCCACTGCCACATGGCATGGTGACCAAAGACAAATGTTGGCATATGGCAAACACACATACACACTGGCCAAACGAGGCATGGTAATTTGTAAAACACATTAATTAGGCAATGCCAAAAGTGAAAATTTACAGGGCCAAAAGTGCTTGCAACAAAACACATCCTCCAAAGACATTACCCCACCTATACACTGTTTGCAGAAATACCAATAAAAACACATTTTGCAATTTAATCCAATGCCATCCATGACCTAAATGATGGTCCATTTGAGGAGTTTTTTTAATGCAAATTGTCATTTCGATTACTTGAAGATTTTGATGCACCTTGAGAAGATAATCTTCGCCAGATTGCAGCCATGTTAGATCATGCACATTCACATACATCACAAAACATCTGCCAGAAGTAATTCGTGCAGCTGAAAGACATGATAGCGACTGCAAAATGTTGGGGGTGCTTGTGGGAGTCTAGCAAACCCTGTGGCACTCGCAAATGGCTAGGAAATCTTGTGATCACGACTGCCCAGAAAGTCACTCCCACATGCGTGAAAGCACATTTAGAGTGCCAACAAAAAAAACTCTTCTCCGCTGGGGAGTGCAGAGTTTATTGATAACTCTGCATTCTCTGTAGAACTCGGAGTTGCCAAAGTCCGCAAACTCCCCAAGCAGAGTGGAGTTTTGCACCCAAGCCCTGCGACCTTTGGCCAATGGTAACACTAGTCCTAACTCTAACAAATCAGAGTGTTAGCCCTAAATCCTAGAGCCAATAGGAGACCTGGACCTGTCAACCGATCACTGTCCTAACCTTAGAAACCAATCACAATCCAAACCTTAAGCCCTAGGTCCAATAGAAACCCTAGCACTAGCAACCAATCAGAACCCTAGCCATATTAACCAATCAGAACTCAAACCCTAAGTCCTACATCCAATAGAAACCTTAGCCCTAGAAGCTAGTCAGCACATGGATGCAACAACCAGGAAAAAACTCATGAAAAGTTTATGTGACCTTAAACACAAATTGGTGTGCGTGGGTGGGGGCATTGATGTGCTCTCGAAGTCAGAATCTCCTTTGATACAGACAGGCTCATCCACCATTTGTAGTTCTTGTTCAACCCTGCAGGAAAGGCCAAAATCTAAAGCCACTGAAAAATACTGCTTTTCACAGGGTTGAACAAATCACTTTTTCTAGCCAAAAACACCTCCTAGATATACTTTCCAAACACAATTTAAACCAGAAAAATATTAATCAGTCTCTTAAACACGTTCTGGTTATTCTTAGGGGTCTATTTTGCCATTTTAGCTTCTGAAAAAAGAGTGTTTTCCTTTTAGAAGCCTTAGCACACTTTAAAGAAAAACCAGGAGAGATTTTGAAACAATCATTGGTAGAAGAAAACAGCACTTTTAAAAGTGCAAATTGCACAAAAAATCAAGATTTAAATTTAAACAGTCACTGACAGAGGAAAATGGAAATTTTAAAAGTAAAAACTGTACATAAACCAAGAGATACCTTTAACCAGTGAGTGGTACAAGAATAGAGCTGTTTTAAAGTTTTAAAATACACACCACAAGACTGTGTTCTTACCACCATCGTTGTCCATCCTCACTGGGCTGTTTAGAGCTCAGAGATACAAGGGCTACACAATTGAGGTGGCTGACTTGGGGTTCCCTACACACATGTAAGGGCCTGTCCAGGTGTGAGAGGAGAGTTCAGGGCTGCTTAGAAGCTTGAGGGCAAGTCACTAAAGCACAACCTGGTGTGCAAGAGGCAAGTAGGTGCTCCTGAATTGGAAAGGTGCTCCCATAATCTTCTTGGCTACATACAGGCTCAAGCCACACTTTATTTAGTTCCTGTTCAACCCTGCAAGTAAGGCCTGAATCTAAAGACACTAAAATACTGCTTTTCACTCACATAAAAAAATCAAATTTTGAAGCTAAAAACATTTGCTAGATATACTTTCCAAACAATGTAAACCACAAAGCAGATTAAGCAGTTTCTTAAACACACTCTGGTTAGGCCCAGGGATAGATTTGCCTCTTTAAAAAAAAAGAGGGGTGTCGCCTTCTGGTGGCCATTTAAAAACAAAATGTATTAGCATTTGTCAAAGTAGAGAATACAACAACAGCATTGGGGGACAAATGGAAGGTAAGTAGTTGGGGGAGGGAGATATTGGGACAGGGAGAACATCAAAGGGGAAAAACGACCAAGAACAAAGCCTCGGGTTATAAAATCCTTATTGAAACATAATATTCACAGAGTCACTCAAAATGTCTAAGTATAAACTATTAGTGGCACATGCCCAGAATGTCAGTGCAAGGGTGATAAAAGCACAAGAAAGGGATTACATAGACTTGATGTAGGAGAAGCATTTAGAATGCATAGGGATACACTGAAGTAAAAACATTAGCAGCTAGACAGTATCACATTGCTGCTCAACATACAGTGCATTAAAGAGAGTGGCAGCCTCCCCCCCCCCATCCAGGTGTACCCCATCCAACCCAACATCCTCCACAGGTGAGTTAGAGTCCCTGCTGTGAACAAAGAAGGCAAAAGACTCCCATATATACTTGGGACGGTAGACTAATGGCATTAGTTTCAAAAAGTTAGTCAATTGTTCCTGGCAATATGCCACATCACCCATCAATGCTTTAGTGGGGAGAATGGATTCTCTACCCCAGTGCATGGCCACCCTATGCTTAGCCAGCAGGAGTAACATGGCAGTAGGTGGCAGGAAGTGCTGGGTGTGTCTTTAATGTATCCCAACAGGCCAACCAAAGGGGTGAGGGGAGTTGAGTGTCCAGGGATCATATGGATGGTCGCGAAGACCTCCATCCAGAAGGAAAACACCTTCAGTCACTGCTTGACAAGGTAGATAAAGGAAGCTGGGGTGAAGTTACAATGCAAATAGCATGGGTCAATGACCAGCTCCATTTTGAAGAGCTGGATTGGGGTGCGATAAAGGTGTTGTAAGAATTTGAAGTGGATGAGACAAAGTCTGTAGTTGGGAGAGAGTTGCTTCAATTGACCACAGCAGAAGGACCACTGCGCGTCCAAAAGGGCCAGAGTGTTGTCCTCCTCCCATGTCACCCTTGCTCTATGAGATGCAACTGGTGAGGAGCACTGCATAGTATTGTGAAGTTGAGTACTCAGTTTACACAGATATGGGGCAGTGAGAAGGTGTTCCAGTGCCGGGCGGGGATGGAAAGGTGTCAAGTGCAACACATGGTACATAATTGGTAGGATAGCAGTGTATCTAGAATAGTAGGGGGTGGACATGCTGTAGCCTCAAGTGATGGGAGGAACTGGTCTTTAGGGTAAAATCTGAGAACGGTATTTTGGCACCCTTGTCTAAGAGCGGTGGTGTGATGGGATTATTGGTGAGTGAAATGGAGGGAGCATATAGAAGTGTCAGTCCTGCTCTCTTCTTAATACACTCCCAAGCCCCCAGCCACAGGACTAACAGTTCAGCTTCCTTGGAGGCAGTGGGATGGAGTAGGTGAAGGCAAAGAACAGCACAGCTAGTGCACTAATCCCTTAGGTCCCCATTCTGGCCAAAGCACTCCAATGCAGAGATCCAGAAGGCCCCTGCCTCACAAAGCAGCTAAATGACAAGACTAAGGCTATGGGGCAGCATCCCAGATTGAGAATAGCCAAGGCACTGCTCTATGCTGGCAACCTATTTAGATGTGTGAGACCGCCAGGCCCACCCTGTAGCCTCAAAAGTGTGCATGCTGGATGGAATGGCCAAAGTTATATGCATCAGTTCCTGTGACCAGCAGGTTCCGGCGGCGGAGCACCACTAAATGACAGGCCGCATGGCAGGCAGGGGTGCCTGCAGCAGAAAGGCCACCATAGGCTGAGGCCTGCTACAGCAGGCACACACCCATCCCCAGGTCCCGGGAGGCAAACAGACTGGGCCTGGCTCCGCGGAAGACAGCAGCCAGCAAGGGAGCAGGCAAGGGCACCAGCAGACCACACAATTTTAGGAAGAGCACAGAGCAGCAACATGGCCGAGTTCCAACTTAACAGCCTCTGTCAAGTGGACTCCCCTGCTCAAACTCTGATACAGGCTCGCCCCCCGCCTCTAAAGCAGATGCACGCTGCCTCACACAGACTCTGTCTCGCCTCGGTGCCCACTCTGATCAGCGATCACACTCGGCAACTCTGGGCATTAGCTTGCCTCATCTTCACTAATGGCCCCACCAGACCGCCGGGGATGCCTGGTCTCACCCTGGAGATACCCATTAAGGGACCATCTCTCAGGGAAGCCAGGAAGGGTTTCGCAGCGGTCGAAGCGCCTTGGGACCCTCCGGGTAAGTAGTGCGCTATATAAATGCCTATACATTACATACATTACATTACATTACAGGCATCCACCTCTCTCCTCTCGAAGTAGGCTTCAGGGACAGATCAAGGGGCACAGAGGACGCCGGCAGGGTCATGGATATAGGGAGACCCTGTCAGGCAAAAGCAGGCTCCGGGTAGCCCTTTACATACTGAATAGGTGGTGAATTGAGTGTTCGTCCGGCAGAGCCCTATAGAGAGAAGTCAACTTGCAGCTAGGCGCCTTCTAGAGACCTTAGCACAGTTTAGGGGAAAACCAGGAGAGAAATTTAAACAGTGATGGGTAGAATAGTGAAAGACCTTGAAACCTCAGCAGATGCTGTAACACTTTCAGTATCATCTGATGCGCAATGTGAGGCCCTTGCCTCCTTCTTTGTGGGAAGCTGGAAACAATATATTAATCTTTCCCTCAACATGCAGCATGTCCGGGTCCTGCGTCTAGACCCTCGTGCAGGCATACTCTGGCTGTATTTCTGCTAATTTCTCAAGAGGAGTTTGCTGTGCTCTGTTGTAAGATTGGCACTGATTTTGTTAGATCTCAGTGCCGCATTTGACACTGTCTCCCACCAGATCCTGTTGCAGGGGTTGGAGGAGGTGAGCATCGTGGATTCTGCCCTGGAGTGGTTCACCTCCTTTCTAGCGGAAAGGACCTTTCAGGTTGCAGTCCTCCCTTTTGCCTCCAAGATCCGAACCATCAAATATGGGTAGGCTGTGGGGTTTTAGGTTTAAACCTATAATAACTGATAAAACCCCACTGAAAGAAAAATAGCCCTCACCGGTGAAAACATATAAACACTGAAAAAACACCTGAAAACCACAAACTAAATGCCATTCAAAGAAAGGAAAACGAAAGTGAAAGAGTCACTTTGTTCTTACTGAAGAGGTCAATAAAATGTAACTTTGTTATACAAGCTAGCAGTAAGAAAGACTGGCTAACATTATTCGGCTTGAGTTTTGTTCTTTAGGGATGCCACTAAAATATTGTTTCTTCTTCCTTTTACTTTTTTCAGTTTTATGGCCTTTGGTCTAAAGATGCAGGGTTTAATTTCAGGTTTTAGGTTTAGTTTAATTATTTTATAAACTGTAGAGAATCAGGACATATCAAACTCACATTTGATAAATTTGGCAGCATGTGCTTCTTTCACTGATAGGTAAAATGGCTAGTTCATAAAAATCTTTCCTAATATGTGTCATCACATTTACCCACAGAGAATGGGTAAAAACCCTTAATACATCAGACCATAGTTTCTAGTGGGTCAGTGTTGATAGTAGGTAAATTGCGAACACCTCAGGCTTTAAACATTAAATGCAAGGTATAGTGACAAGTATATATATCACCAAGCATCTGGGATAGTGGTGAAAACGTGACACCAGACTTTTGGAAAACATGGAACGCAGGTTCTTTCCAAGTTCAACAAAGATTGGAGTGATATTGTTTCTATTTTTAGTGATTCAGCTACGTATATAAAAAATTTATGTGATGACCTGTCAAAATTGATACCCGAGCTGAAGTGATTCCCTGTAAGAGATCCTTGCCACTTGTTAGATGGTGTGCTGAAAGCATCTTTACAATCTTCAGAGTTAATGAGGGATGCTATTGACTTTTTAGTCCATTCTGGTGCACTGTTTTCTTATGCCCAGGAACTAAAATGCAAATATTTATAATTTCGTGCTTTAAGTGGCATCAAAGAAAGAGTCATCCCAACTGTGCCCCTTAGCTGACGGTTTTCAGCTCAAGGGACAATGAATGCTGAGAGGGCCTTTTCACAGAAGTTTACATGGGAAGGAAAGCGTAAACGCACATGACCAAAGGCTCACTGAAGAAGTATTGTATGGGGTACAACAATAAGATTAATTTGCAAAAATCTCTTTGGACCTCATATACACTATACCTACACTGTCTATATACCATGTTCTTTCAGTGCAGAAAGCAAGCAATGATAAAAGCAAAACGTTCCATAAACACCGGAAAAACACATTTTCTGTTGTTTTTAGTAGCGTGAAAATGTGTAACCACTGATAACAACTGTTTTTTAAGATATTGTAAACACTGAAAAAACCCCACCAGAATTTACCAAAAATAGAAACTGAAAACAGGACAGCCTAAATATGGGGTACCCCAGGACTCAGCTTTGAGCCCAACACTGTTTAATCTATATGTTAATCTATATGTTCAACCATTAGCAGTGGTGACCAAGAGCTGAGGGCTCGCAGAAGTGTAATATGCAGAAGACACACAGTTAGTAGTGGCACTCTTGGATGACTCCAGGCAGGATGCGTGTAAGTTTCGGAGAGATCTGAAGGTCATCTCTGAATGTATGTCTGCCACCTGTCTCCAGCTCAATGCCAACAAGTCCGAGGTACTGCTAGTTGGGAGAGACTCAGAGCTGTGGAGAGATTGCTGGTGGCCTGCCAACTTGGGTTGTGCACCCGTCCCCAAACAGGTGGTAAAAAATCTGGATGTGTGGGTAGACTCTGCCCTTAGCTTTCAGACGCAAACTAAGAAAGTAGCAGGAACATGCTTTGGCATCCTAAGGGGGCTCAAAGCGTTGCTAGGGTTTTTTGACCTATCTATTAGGCAGGTTATTGTCCAGGCTTCCATTCTGTCTAGACTGCATAAATGCCAACTCGCTCTATTTGGGATCGAACAAGGCAGAAATTGCAAGACTACAAAAGGTCCAAAATGCTGTGGCGAGAACGTATTGGGTCTGCCCAGGACATGCCCTACCACTAGTGCAGTTCATGGTCTACATTGGCTGCCTGTAGCTTAATGCATAGAGTTTAAGCTCCCTTGCATGTTTTTCAAAATGTTAAAACTCTCCTCTCCAGACATCCTGGCCAATTTGCTTACACTCTACATCCCCTCCCATCAACTCCGGGCAATGGGGCAGCATCTGGCGGTTGTTCCGAGGGTGAGGAGGGTTCGTGATGGTGGACGTTGCTTATGTGTATTGGCAGCCAAACTCTGGAACGCGTTCCCCATCGGCATTCGCAGCATGAAAAACTTCTTGGCATTCCGGAAGGCAATCAAAACTCACCTCTTCCCTCCATTGTAGGCTGCTTTTGTTGTCTATAGTTCTGCAGTTTTCTGCTATCAGCGGTGGGAGGCCACTTTCCCGGAGCAGCTGTGCGCTAGATAAAGTGGCATAACATAACAAAACACAACAAGAGAACAGCTGTTTTAAAAGTATAAATTGGACAGAAAATCAAGATAAACAGCCACAGGAAGAGGAAAAGAGCAGTTTTAAAAGTACAAATTGCACTGAAACTAAGAGATAAACTTAAATAGACACGGGTAGAGGAAAAGAGCAGTTTTAAAGTTTCAAAATACACAGCAAAAAGAGTGAGAGTGACTGCAGAGTGAGAGTGACTGCATGAGTGACAGTAGAGTGAGAGTGATTGCAGAGTGAGAGTAACAGTAACAGCATGAGTGACAGCAGAGTGAGAGTGACAGCAGAGTGAGAGTGACAGCAGAGTGAGAGTGACTGCAGAGTGAGAGTGACTGCAGAGTGAGAGAGACAGCATGAGTGGCAGCATGAGTGACAGTAGAGTGGGAGTGACTGCAGAGTGAGAGTGACAGCATGAGTGACAGCTGAGTGAGAGTGACTGCAGAGTGAGAGTGACTGCAGAGTGAGAGTGACAGCATGAGCGACAGCAGAGTGAGAGTGACTGCAGAGTGAGAGTGACTGCAGAGTGCGAGTGACTGCAGAGTGAAAGTGACAACATGAGTGACAGCATGAGTGACAGTAGAGTGAGAGTGACTGTAGAGTGAGAGTGACTGCAGAGTGAGAGTGACTGCAGAGTGAGTGTGAGCGCAGAGTGAAAGTGACTGCAGAGTGAGAGTGACTGCAGAGTGAGAGTGACCGCAGAGTGAGAGTGGCAGAATGAGTGAGAGTAACAGCATGAGTGAGAGTAACAGCATGAGTGACTGCATAGTGAGAGTGACTGCAGAGTGAGAGTGACTGCAGAGTGAGAGTGCCAGCATGAGTGAGAGTGACAGCATGAGTGACTGCAGAGTGAGAGTGTCTGCAGAGTGAGAGTGTGAGAGTGACTGCAGAGTGAGAGTGACTGCAGAATGAGAGTGACTGCAGAGTGAGAGTGACTGCAGAGTGAGAGTGACTGCAGAGTGAGAGTAACAGCATGAGTGAGAGTGACAGCATGAGTGAGAGTGACAGCATGAGTAACTGCAGAGTGAGAGTGACTGCAGAGTGAGAGTGACTGGAGAGTGAGAGTGACTGCATGAGTGACTGCAGAGTGAGAGTGACTGCAGAGTGCGGGTGACTGCAGAGTGAGAGAGACTCAGCAGTGTGACTGTTCCAGAGAGAGCAGGGTATGCTTGTGCACTTACACGGCGCACTGATACACAGGAGGTAAAACAAAGAACAGCTGAACAGGTGTCTTGGGAGCTTCATGGAGGCAACCAACCCTCTGTGAGGGGAGCAGCAAGGAGGGGACGCCCCAACCAATCAAGCGCAACTACTCACAACCTACTGTACGATTACAACACAGGCCAAAGGGCAGAGCTAGGTCTTTTCGCATTACGTAGGGTGAGCAGTGTGTGAGTGTGTAGGGTGAGCAGTGTGTGAGTGTGCAGGGTGAGCAGTGTGTGAGCGTGCTGGGTGAGCAGTGTGTGAGCATGCAGGGTGATCAGTGTGTGAGTATGCAGGGTTAACAGTGTGTGAGCATCCAGGGTGAACATTGTGTGAGTGTGTAGGGTGAGCAGTGTGTGAGAGTGCAGGGTGAACATTGTGTGAGTGTGTGGGGTCAGCAGTGTGTGAGTGTGTAGGGTGAGCAGTGTGTGAGTGTGCAGGGTGAGCAGTGTGTGAGTGTGCAGGGTGAGCAGTGTGTGCAGGGTGAACATTGTGTGAATGTGTAGGGTGATCAGTCTGTGAGTGAGTAGGGGCAGTGTGAGGGTGTGCAGGGTACGAAAACTCAAAATAAGTCCACCACACACACACACATAAGACCACACACATAAGACCACACACATCACACACAAACACACACACTCCCACACCACACACTCACCTTCACACACTCACCACCACACATCACTACCACACACACAACCACACACAACCACACACACACAACCACACACACACACCACCAGCCGTCAGTGCACGCTTTCACCACACACAAACACCACCAGCCATCAGTGCACGCTTTTACCAGGCACAAAGACAACTAGCCGTCAGTGCACGCTTTCACCGGGCACAAAAACCGCCAGCCGTCAGTGCAGGCTTCCACCAGGCACACACCACCAGACGTCAGTGCACGCTTTCACCAAACACACTCACCACCAGCCATCAGTGCATGCTTTCACCAGGCACACACCACCAGCCATCTGTGCACGCTTTTACCAGGCACACACACCACCAGCCGTCAGTGCACGCTTCCACCAGGCACACACACCTCCAGCTGGCAGTGCACGCTTCCACCAGGCACACACACGGCCAGCCGGCAGTGTGCGCTTCTACCAGGCACACTCACCACCAGCCATCAGTGCACACTTCACCAGGCACACACAACACCAGCCGTCAGCGCACGCTTTCACCAGGCACACACCACCAGCCATTTGTGCACGCTTTTACCAGGCACACCACCACCAGCCGTCAGTGCACGCTTCCACCAGGCACACACACCTCCAGCCGGCAGTGCGCACTTCCACCAGGCACACTCACCACCAGCCATCAGTGCAAAATTTCTACAGGCACAAACACCACCACATCAATTGTTAACGCATCCACAACTAACTATTGTAGCAATCGCAGTATGGTGCACTTTACTTTTAATCATATTCATCTAAAGCGCAGCATGCCACCATTGCTACAATTCCAATCCAACCCACATAATTTCACTAGACACCAAATGCATACACTCCATAACACATGGCTAAAAGACATTGCCATTTACGAATGCCATTATCTCTAACTCAAATAAATCCGAGACCTATTGCATTTCCAATGCTTGTTTTTTTTTTACATTGACTGAAGGTCCAGGGTATTCCAAAACAATAAAGTTTTGTAAAACCCATGACAAAACAAGAATTGCAAGAAGACCGTTGTTAAACCCCAGATCGTTTGCCTTTGCCAATGCTTGTTTTTTTTGCATTCTTAAAATAAGATCGACTTTTAACACATGTAAGTCAAACTTAGAAGCACATGCATCTAAATCTAGCACTGGATGAGACGGTTGTTCTGAATCCTGGAAGAGAGACTGCAGTCTAGGTTTCTTCTCTACAAGTATGGATGGGGATGCTTTTTCCTTTTTTTTATAGATAGTTTACAATATACCATTTGTACACAGACCCACTGGGATTTTCCCACCTTCACTTGACCGCATAGGCTTAAAGAAATGTAAGCTCTTTGAGAGCTATGTTTCACAGGGTTTCTTTTAGAGAATGTATTGGGGGAACACCAGCAACGTCGAACACACCAGGCGTGAGTTATATCACTGTTTTTGCCCAGAGGTAGAATGTGTGTATGCGATGAAATGTTTCTTTACGAGCGCATATCTTTCCTTCTCGAAGCCTCCCAACACTCTCCCAGCTCATGAATATTTCAAAAAGACACGACAGATGTGCTGTACCTCTGTGTATGTCTTAGAGCGCACGTGCTCATTTATAGATGTGTAGGAGGCAGGAGAGAAGGCGGCACGAGGTGAAACATGACAGAGTATAGGTTGAACGGCATACTACAAGACAGCACTAACATTTTTCCTCCATTTCCTAACATAAACAGGCTCATTTCCTAACTGGAAGCTGCACTTCTAGAATGGCGCTTTCCTATGCAGGCACTGAAGGAAAAAGTATTATGGATATGAACAGCCTTATCTTTTAGTCATCATTCATTTGTATGCTAATCGAAATCAGCCAGTACATGGTGTTATATAAACCGCTTCTTGAATACAAAATAAAATAAGTTTATTAAAGTGCAAATTCCCATTTTTCTCCTGGAGTTGACTTGAGTTCATTAGGTCTGCCTAGAGTCAGCTTTATTGTTGACAACCTAATGGAATAAACAAAATTCATGACTAAAAAAACATGCATGTATCCACACACAGTGAAGCTCTCTTCATCCACAGTTCATCTCAAATGCCATTCACTTTTTGCTTCTACCCACCACAGCATACAACATGGGCGACAGATCAGACTTCTCCTGCCATTGGCTGTCTCACACTTTGAGTGCCAGTTTTTTGCCTGATCATGTCCACTTTCACTTAAAATCACAGTATACTTAGTGCCACAGATATTAGGGTATTTCTTTACTTTGATAATGCTTTTATGTTTTTCATTCTTTAGTCTTGGAATGTATTTAGTCATCCTTGTGTGTTTATAATACTTATACATGAAATATATTTTCCTCTGATATGTTGAAAAGCTAAAAAAGGTTCCAATATTTGTTCTAGTAACACCTACCTACTTAGAAGTACAGTACTGTTATATTTAAATGTTAATGTTCATTTTTTTAATGACATTTTTTATTGCAAGCATATAGAGCTGCCATGTTAGGCACCTGTGTGTTTTATTTATGCTCTTTTTATTTTCGTGACACATGAATGCAGACCTGGCAACTCACAAGGTGACCAGTGTGTCACACAATTCCAGCTCCCTTCGCACAGTCACCTGGTGAGGAGCCGAAATCACACGATGACAGGGAAAACAAGCTGAAAACCTCTGTAAACAGTAGATTTGTAGCTCGCTTTCGGAGGCAGTAAAAAGCTGATTTCCATAAAAGGTGTGAAAACACCCCAGGACATTGGCGACAGCCTCGATGATCTTTAGTTTTTTGGGGGTTTTTTAGGAGGTGGGGGGCTTTCTGAGGCTTAACATGCCTCTTATGATCCGATTAAGAGTCTGGCAGTCCGAGGACTGCTAGACACGCGGGGGCAGTGGGAGACAGCGGTGGCGGTCTCTCCACTGCCCTAATATGAGATGGCTGGTGGAACCGCCACCGCCCCAGCGCAGTCGCCAGGGTACCGCCTAGGATGCACAACAGTTTCTGCACAGCATGGACTTTTCTCTTTTTGGCGTTCCCATTGCGGTCCCGTTTTTTTAAAGCGCTGTCGTGGGACACCAAAAAAAGCCCAACAGACACAAGTTACACTCTTAATCTGGTGAGCGGACTCAACATGGGTTTGGTGGTGCGGCAGCGGGAGGACCTGATGGTGCCATACCCCCTCAAAGGCCTGCTCCCTCTTCACACAGTGAAAATATTTTGTAAGTCAGCAGGCATGTGCATGCAAATAGAACACAAAAAGTAACAATCTGTATTTTGAAAGATGAGACTAGCTGAGAGTCTGTTATTGAGAAATGGAAGAATGGACGCTTGTTTGAAAGAGAGTGAGACAACAGCAGTGGAGAGGAGGAAGAAGAGAACAGGTAATAGAATGGATAAAAGATAGAAAGAAGAATAACAAACAAGGATACATTGATGTGATGCAGATATAAGAAAGGTTAGCAGAGGAAGTAGCTCTGTACCAGCAAAAAGGACATCAGACTCTGACATATCAGTAAAGAATAAAAGTGTTGGAGCAGATGAAAACGTGCTTAAGGGGAGGAAGATTTCATAGTCTGATAACAGGTCAGACATGCAGGATAGGCCATATAAGGAGAATTGATGTCATTAAATTGTGAAAAAAACAAGTGAGGAGAAGAGAAGTAATAAGATGCTGATAGCTGGAGTCACAGCAGAATCATACTTACTCTGGATGGAAGGAAGGTTGCTGATGTCTGAAAAAATATGGAATTTCCTCCACCTTTTCCATACCCTAAAAGGTGTTGTGGGGGAGAACCAGCAGGTTCAAACAGTAGCTGAAGGGGTTAAACAAAATGAAGTGATCCATGTAAAAGAACAGCATGACTCAAGAGCAGAACTGATTATGAAAGAAGGCCAGACGGACGAAGAGAATAAGAAAAGGCATAAGGAGGTGAGATGGCATATAAGAAAAAAGCTTGGAGAACCACAAGAGAAAACAATAGTTATAGTTGGGACTAAGAAAGTGAGAGTGGGTATAGGCAGTGTAAACATGGGAAGCAGAAAAAGAAAGGATAATGATTACAACAGGAAAAGACAAATGAAGTGAAAAGAAGTAAAAAAGAAATTAAGAATCACAATAATATTTGAAGAAGAATTGCGTTATATGTCAACATTCATGATTCCGAAAAGTAGGAAACAAATCAAGATTAAAAATGTCAAGAAAAAAAAAGGAACACAGTCAAGGAAGACTATGGTACAGTAGCCCATTACTGTCTGTACACAATGAAACTAAATGATACGGAATATAATAATTTAAAACGAATGATATTTAGACGAAGAAAACATAGGCAGAGTTGGAGGAAGTCAAGGAAACCAAGTACCACTTTCAGTGTCAGTGGTATTGAGAACCTACAAAAACTAATAATATGGCGCAGTTATAACTAGAATTAAAAATAGTTAACCCATGTTTCCCTGAACCAAAAAACAATGGATTGAGTCTTGTAAAGAAGCAGTGGACAGAGAAGATTTGTTAACCACGGACCTTTGCATTCCAGACAGATGAAAAAGGGAGGAAGTAAGGGGAATAGATACAATTATCACATTGTGGAATTTTAAAATTATGAGACAGTCATGCAACCCATTTTCTTTTGGAAACAGGAGGTCCAGTATGACTGGATTGGCCATCCAGGTAGCTGAATGTATCCTCAGGCAATTCTCTGTTTGCAGGTCTTGTTGCCACATTGGGGAGCAGAAGTGAGTGAAGGGGATATTATATTTGTATGGACACATTTATTTTCTGTACATATAGTATTCAATGTCCCAGAGGCTGCTCTTTGCCATAAAATGGATGTTTGGGGTGGGAGCGGGGGATAAGGACTACATTCACAACAGCAAACAAAGGAAGAAGAGCAGATGGAATAAAACAATGTTAACAGTGCATGTGCAGTGAAAAATCACAGTGCAGCCATCTTGCAACACCTGTGTTTTTAATGATGAGGTTTTGTAGCTTGGAGCATAGGAGACAAACCGTTCATGCACATGCTCAAGACTTTGAAGTGGATCACAAATGTTCTTTCCAGAGTCTCTATTTCTGCATTTAGAATTCAACATTGACATTCATGAAAATAATCTTAGATGTGACAATAAGTTGAGGATTCTGCTATTAAGGCTCCTTTGGAGCAATGTGAGGGAGGCAACAAACACTAGCAAAACACATTAATTAGCATACATCTCCAGGGTGGGATAAGGTGCCGCTAAGGTATCCCAGAAGATCTTTATTAGAGATTTTTAAAAGTGCTCTTCAAACTGCATATCAAAACTCAGGAAACATCCCTATGTTGCCAAGGTCCTGAACTTGATGCTAAGCCAATGCTCCTTTGAAGTTAGACGCAAAACTAACAGTGAAGCAACCAAGTTGATTTTCCTGCAGAACATAATAGCACAGTATAAGTTCCTATCAAAGGTTCTAAAAATGCCTCAGGATCTTCAGGTATCATCTTTAAATTCAATTCACTGTCAACTATAAGTATCGCTGCTAAATACCAGTCAGTCATAAACTTTATTCGGATTTACCCTTAAATCCATAAAAGCACGAGAAAAAAGACAGCTCGCTTTACAGCCTACAAGCTGCATTTACATAAAATTATTATTAATAGAAGAGAATAAACAGAAAAGGTTATAGAATATATAGTTCTGGATAAAAACACATAAAAATCCTAAGTCCATGTTGTACAAACAAACGTGCAAAGTACAAGCAGAAATTCACTCAAGTGAATAGGATAAGGATAGAAGATAAGAAAAACCTCAGCATTTTGGCAGAGCCTAAAAGTGTGGAGAGGCAAGGCCAGGTAAATAGTCTTCAACCTGTGGGCCATGTCACTATCTGACAGTACTAAAGTGCAGGGTCTTCCTAATGCTCATGCAGGCCCATAAAAACGCAGCAACTGAGCAGCATTTAAAAGGGTCTGGGAGAGGTTTTAACCCCTTGCCCGCAGCCGGAATTCCGCTCCTGTGCTGCACATTCCGATCGCTGGCGTGGTCATGACGGCCCCCAGCCATCATCAGCACACGAGCACTGTGTGCCATGACGGCCGGGGGCCGTCATCAGCATGGAAGGGGTTAAAAAATGTAATGCTACTTGTGATTGTCTAAAATCACTGATTTTTAAATTTGGGAAAATATACTTTGCTCAAGTTAATTTATAAAAAGTGCAAAATAAATCAATATGAAGATCAGACTGCTTCGATATCATATCACTGGGGCAAGGTGATAGGTCAGAATAGGTATACTTATTGTCAGGAAAGCCCAACATTAACAGAATTAAGTTCATTCGGAATCTGATTAGAATGAATCTATGCTGGTAATTATTAGTAATTTCTAAATACGAATACCCTCCCTCCATGATTGGGGGTGTTTGTTGGTATAAAATCACCAGTTTCTTTAGACGATTTGATTCATAACGATCAAAGGCGGCATTTTTCAAGTAAGATGTCTTACGATCATACTTAGAACTTTTCTTGCAAGCACTAAGCTCCTCAAACAGTATCTTGTACCCGATATCACTAAGGGTCATTTCCATGTAATGTAGCCACGCTATTTTGTGACAGTTACCTAGTCCAAGGCAATCTTTTATGATCCGTTGTGTAAGGCTCACCGTATCCCTACACCATACTGAATGTCATAACATGATCGGCACCATTTTAATGCTATCAGTCAGGTAGGGCACGCTAATCTCTAAATGGCATGTATAGTTTGTAAAGGACATAGGGAGAGAGGCTAAACCTTTGACGAAGCTATCTTCCAGGCTTTGAAGAGAGGTGACAGCTGCAATACCCCAAACACCTGCCTCATAGGAGGCGGCAGAAACTGTTTTAGCTTGGTAGATTGTTTTAAAAGTTTCAAAAGTTTTAGTCCCAGTCTTTTATCAAAGGCTGAGGTTGCCCCTACACTCCTCTTCAACACTAGAGCCATACTGTCGACCAGCAGAGACTTGTCAAAAACGACCCCAAGGTAAGCAAATGAGTCTACCTCCTCCAGAATTTGAGTGCCGCACTGAAAAGAAGGTGTTTTTTCCCCACCGACAAACTCGGCACAAGAATGAAGGATTTTGACTAATTTACCTGCAAATCCACTGAGGCCATGAAGACTACGTAATCTCCAATTATACACTGGAGGGTCAAACCTGTTCTGGAAATCAGGACAGCGTTGTCCGCATATACCAGTATAGGAACGCTGCGGCCGTCAAAGACGGGTACATCTGGGGTAGACCCCCTGAGTGCTTCCCCAACCCCATTGGTGTAAATAGAAAATAGGTAGGTGACGAGAACGCACCCTTGTCTAACTCCCCTTCTAATCTTGAAGGGGCGAGTGCATTCGCCGTTTTGCCAAACCAAACTAATGCATTAGCACTGGCGTATAGTTGTCGGATAAAAGTTATTACTGTGGGATATGGAATCAAATGAGGCACTAAGGTCCATAAATGCCAAACAGATTTGACCCCCTTAGCTCTGGTGTTCTTATCAATTGTCAGGCTCAGGTTAAGGCACTGATCAATGGTGCCTTTCCCTTCTTGGAACCCCTTTTGAGCTTCTATCAGTATGTTTTTGTCTTTGGCCCACACTTCCAGTCTCTGTAATAATAAACACCCCTTTAACTTTGCTGTTGTGTCCAGCAGGGAAATAGGACAATAGTTTTTTGGCTTTGTTCCTATTTCCCTTTTTGAAAATCGGGATTAATATACTTGACGACCATGTTGGAAGGGGGCTGTTTTTACTATTGCATTTAGCACATTCATGAGAAGGGGGGCCCACAAGTCCTGATGTGTTAAAAATAAATCGATTGGGACCACATTTGGGCCTGGTGCCTTCCCACTTGAGAATTTACCCAGACCTGCTTGTATTTCTTCCAGAGAGAATGTAAGATGCTTTCCAGGTGGAGGTGGTCTTGGTGGATCTTCTACTGCACCATTCTCTCCTGAGCCAAAGACCCTCTCAAAAAATGCCACCCAGTCTTCATCTCCCACATGAACATTTAATGTGGGATTGCCATGAATTTTGGAAAACGGAGCGGTAATTGTTTTCCAGAAATGACCCCTGGATTTAAATAATGCAGCTGTATCTAAATTGTCCCACGCCTCTTCCATCAGGGATCTCACCCTTAACTTCCTGGCTTCAGAATAACTTTTCATGAGAGATGCTATCCTAGCACTATTTCGCGGGCATACAGTCAGGGCTTTTTGCAAGGATTTGATTGCTTTTGTGCAAAAGTGATCAAACAATCGAATTGGCGGGGGTGTTGGGTTGTTTTACACATGCTAAATACCTCAACCTCAGACAGTGCACATCTAGTTAAAGGTTGTCAAATTATAGTAATAAAAAACTCAAGAATTTCAGTCTTGTAAAGACAATTAGTAATAAATATTTATATTCATCCTTCCTGTGTAAATGTCAGCTAACCCACCAAAACACAGCTATAAGTCATATCAATGTTCTTAAGAGATTTTATTTAGTGCTTAATTAGAGCTTGTGGTTGCCAGAGGGTCCCACCGGCATTATTTTTTCTAACAGACATTTCCAGAGGCTAACGGAGGGGAAAACACACAAACGGGAAAGGAGTAGGAAGAGAAGGTAGAAACACTGTCAACAAGGGAGAAAGCAGGAACCTGCAACAGTGAGATAAAGGGGCAGAGAGTATTTTTACTGATTTGGTAACTTGCAGATGTAGGTGGGACTCTTCTGAGTCCCACAGGCCTTACAGAATCGGTATTTTACCACCCTATCCAACTGGGTGGTAAAATACCGAATCCAGGTGTGCATGCACATGTGTGCATGCACACCTATGCCATGTGACAGACAGACATGCCCTTAGGGCATGTCTGTGTGCCACATGGCACACGTGCCTGAATTCAGGGTGCTAGAGGGTGTCAAAGTGACACCCCCTGCACCCTTGCAACATTCAGTATTTACCGAATTGGTAAATACCGATTAGGTAATGCCCATTGATTCCTATGGGCTTCAATGCCCATAGGAATCAATGGGCATTATCGAATCGGTATTTACGGATTCGGTCAATACTGATTTTTACAGAATTGGTAATTCAATTACCGATTCTACCTAATTCTCCCCCCTTCTATTTTACCGATTCATAAATACCGAATCGGTAAAATTCTGTATTTATGAATCGGTAAAACTGAATTACCTACATCTGGCCACTAGAGTCTTGGAAAAAGTAGTTTGTTCAAAGATAGATCTCCCTCATGATACTAATCGGTGCAAATAACAAGTCATCGTACTGCCTCCATATGTCATTAAAAAAGATGGATTTGCCACGAATAACAGCGGTCGGTTTGGGTAAACCGCACCCCTTCGGTCTGAAGTGCATCAGTGGACTACTGAGCGCCAACAGAATTCATAGGAACTATAGTCTCAGGCCTAAAACCGAAAAGTGAAACGTCAAACTAACACTTGTGATAGACTTCTACTAGTGTCAAAAGTTGAAAGCCATCATTCGCATAAGAGATGTCTAGCCTCGTTAGGACTACTGATCCAAATGAATAAAAATTAATAAAAATTCAGTGCATGCCACTCCTCGATCATATAGAGTTAGTAAACGGGTGGTGGACCATGATCGTTCCTTAGTGATGTACTGCAAATGATAGTGATATAGTACAATACTGAGTCTATATGAAGGGAGTTGGGTGTTATAATCTCGCTGTTACAGGTATTCATGCGTTAATACCATTCAAATCTCATAGCTAATAAACAGTCAATGAGAGCTGTGTGTAATAATGATAGCATTTTCATGTATACACAACAGATTCAGTACAGTTACAGTGTAAAAGAGATCTGCTGTGTTAATGCAACTGAACTACATGTTGTGTCTCACTCTATAACAATGTCAATGACTTCCATGTCACTGCGGAGCTTGAAAACCCAACTTTGTTCCTTACTAAAGAGGAATTTGGATATATCAGCAATGTGGGGAGGAACAAAAGGTTGCTCAAGGATTGACCAGGTTATATCATTGGCTTTATGTTGCATATTCAGGAAATGATTCATCAATCTAGTTCATGTTTTTTACAGCGAATCATACTTTTGTGTTCCAAAATGCATTGTTTCACCTTCCTGGTCATCATTCTGACGTAGTTAAGTTGGCATGGACAGGTTATCAAATAAATAACTCTTTCGCTGTTATAGTTTGTGTGATCAATTGCCGCCATGGCCTATCAGTGCCTATATCCACCTCTGTTGTATGTCTGGTTTGGGGACAAGCCACACAAGTGCAGCAGGGATAATGTCCTTGGACAACTCGTATATTCCTTAGAGTCTCTTGTTTGTTTGATATCTCAAATCTTGTTCTGGTATGTACCAAACTATCACATAAATTGGAGCTCCTCTTGAAAGAGAACAGTGGAAGAGGTATTGTTTCTTTTCTCACGTTCAGCATGCCCCAATGTTTATGCACTCGCTTCTGGATCTTATTAGACATCGTGCTGAAGGTATTGACACACGTGAGTCTTGTTATCGGTGGTTTAGGTCCTGAAGGTTCCAAAAGTGCTTCACAGTTGTTATTCAATGTTCGTTTGTATGCCTGACTTATCCTTTTTTTGGGTAGTTCCTCTCATGCAGATTCCGAGACAGGGTGCTTGCATGGTGTTCATAGTTTTCTTTTAAGGAACAAATCCTCCGTATATGGAGGAATTGCCCAAATGGTACATTTTTGAGGAACGACCTGGGGGGGAAACTCTTAAATGTTAGCAAAGAATTCCTTGCCATTGGTTTTGTGTAGAGTTCACTCTCCAGGCCTCAAAGGTCTAGGAAAGGCAAACTGTCTTTACAGAGGCCTGGAGAGTGAACTCTACACGAAACCAATGGCAAGGAATTCCTTGCTAACATTTAAGAATTTCCACTGAGGTCCCTCAGCGAAAACTTACCATTTGGGCCATTCCGCATTATACATGCCCTGGTAGTGAAAAACTCTCAAATTCATTTTTCACTATTCACAGGAAAACATTGGTTTACCTTATTACAATCAATAAGTAATAACGTTTGTGTGGGAGCAGGTAGGAATGTCATGTTTGGTGTCACAGGAGTTTTAATTTAAAACCCACGGTAATGTTCTATCAGATTTTAAGTCACAAGTCTGAAAATGAAATTTTTAGAAATTTGCCATTTTATTTTCCTAACCATTTGGTGCCTGCAGCCTGCTTCTTGCATCACATGAAGAGGTGTAGCTGGAAGTTTGCCTTTGTGTATTTCTCCCAGACAGCCACACAATAGAGGGACTGGATGTTATCAGGAGGGGGTATCCTGACTTGATGAGAGGGGCGGAGCTATCACATGTCACACTTTCACTTCAAAAACATTGCCTCAACCCACACACAGGGAAATTCACACTAGCCTTTTGTGACTTCAGATCCATTGGCGTGGGGCAGGAAGACAGGACATTTCGGAACCAGATATGGGGGGAGGTCTAGAAGTTATTCCTACTTCAAAGTAGCAACAGGTATTAATATTAGACCATCAGATGAACTCTTCTATGCACACCTTGACCTGTGGATATTGCAGAAGAAGGACTGATTTGCTGGCAGAATACTACCCTGCTGCCTGAGGCCTGCCCTTCTGTCAGAAAAGTAAGACTGGAACTGCTGCCTTCATTCCAGGCTGACATCCAATTGTCAGCTAACTTCGCTGGAACCAATTAGAGTGACACGAAACCTGCAAAGCTTTGCTGCACAGCTGCCAGCCTCATTGTAATTCATGGCAAGTGATGCAAAGCCCTGCAAAGACTCCCCACACAGCTGCCAGCTCACCGAAATCAATGGTGAGCAACACAGGACCCTGCAAAGCCTTGCCACACAAATCATCGCAAAGCAAAGCCTTGCATGGCCAAACATGGTCCTGTGTTCGGTATGCGCTCCATCATAGTTGACCTGCACCTGTGGCTTTGTCCCGGTCCAGAGTGACCTTATAATTTTAGTGGGCGTTTTCCACATTTTGGCACTACTATTGTCTAAATCTTTAAAACTGCATTTGGACAGGTATACTGATTGTTTTTTTTGTAATTTCTTGTATCATTTTATTTATTGAATTTAATTCTATATTTTAAATTGATGTAGATTATTCTTGTGTTGTGTTTTCACTTAATTGCTGTTTGAGTGCTGCATAAATACATTACACATTGCTTGTAAGTTAAGCCTGACTGATTTTGTGCCACGCTACTGAAACGTTAAGCACAGGTAAACTTCAGTGACTTTTGTGGTTTACCCTGAGAAGGATTGTGTCTGTTACTTGAGAAGGACTTACATCCCCGTCGACCTAAAACATAATTTCTCACAGTTACATTATATATTTGTATGCAGTGCAAGTTTTTTCTAAGGTCACCTTTTTGAGGTTAAAAAAGAGGGTTTATATTGTGTTTACAAAATAATTAATAAGAACCTTGATACTCATGTGGCAAAGGAGCAGTGGCAATTTGCAAATCGAAGAAGTGCAGATGAATAGGTACAACTGGAAGACCCCTCCCTTAGCCCCTTCCTAGGAGTCCCATCCCCACTCCTCGCACTAATTAAATGGGAAAGATACCTGCCACCCTGCAACACCCCAGCATCCTGTTACATTCACATGCATTCAGCTGGACTTATTGACACTTTTTCATGAATATGCTTCTCCTGGTCTTTGAGTGAGAGCTGGGGCAGGCACCACGTTTAACGTGGCTATAAGAAAGAGCTGCTATTAAGCTCAGTATGGATCAAATTTCTACCATCTGTCTATTCCTGCCCACAGGAGACAAGACAGATGATGGTTAGCCATGCCAAATATAAAACCCACAAATGATGATCACAGGACTGCTTTCAAGTAGTCATATTCATGATTGGGGAGACTCTGCAGTTGTGGCGGAGAACTCTGCACATAAAAAGATTGGACAGGTCTATCAATCTATGTGCAGAGTTCTCTGCCCCACTGCGAAGTCTCTGCAGTTGTAAAGTTACTTTTAAATTGCAGTTTTGTGAATATCTAAAAAGACTAAACCTACACAAAAGTGTAAGTTTACTTTTCTGAATCAGGCCCAAGAGCCTAAAATTCATATTTGACTTGTGATTATTAGATGGTTCGCATTTGCCCTGTGGATACATATTGTATCTACTGTGTGTATTTCATAGACCATATCTCCCTGTATCTCTGTCTGGAGACATTCAGGGCCTGATTTATAAGTACCATTGCCATGACAGAGTACTTTATTCCTGCCATTCGGACGATAATCATCCTGCCAAATTTAGAGATGTCCGCAGGCCCTGTGGACGTCTCTTGCATGTACAGTTATGTTATGTTAACAATGATTTGTAGAGCGCTCTTTCACCGGTTGGTGTCTTTGCGCTAAAGAGGCTAGGGGATCACTAGCCCAAGGCAGATCATTTATAAGCAAGTGTAAATAACCAAGTTTTGAGAGACTTCCTGAAATTGAGCAGGTTCGTGGTAAGTCTAATTTCCAAGGGGATGGAATTCCATAGTCGAAGGGCCAGGGTCTTGAACCTGCATCCCCCTTAATGCTTCAGCTTAAAGGTTGGCACTGTGAGGAGGTAGAGATGGGCTGAGCAGAGGTTGCATGAGGGAGTGTAATGGGAGAAGCGGTTCTCAATGAATTTGGGGCTGCGACCGTTTAGGGATTTTTTACACCAGGCAGCCAACTTTAAAAGCACAGCGCTGGGGAAGTGCAGTTTCCTAAGGAGAGGGGAAGCATGTTGCCACCTGTGTTGTTGAAATATTAGTCTTGCCGCTTGGTTTTGTACCAGTTGAAGTCGCCTAGTGAGGCCCAGTGGGAATCCAAGGAACGTGGCGTTTGCATAGTCAAGACGAGATAGGACCAGGGCTATCACAGCCTGGACTAATGCAGCTTGAGATAGTAGTTTGCTTATCTTCCTTATTTTCCGTAGCTGTAGGAAGCTGGTGGAGATCCCAGTGCCTATGTGCATTTTGAGGGACAGGTCGTTGCCAATGGTGACCCCAAGGCTTTTTACTGAGGGGGTGGGAGTTGGGTGGAGCCTAGGTTGTTTGGCCAGTAAATGTAGGCCCCATTGTCTGTGTGCATCGCCCGTCAGTATCAGTTCAGTTTTACTGGGGTTCATCTTTAAATGATTATGGTCCATCCATTGGCGAATGAATGTCCTGGTGGCTTGAAAGTCAGAGACTGACTGAGGAGAGTTGTCAATCTTGAACAGAAGTTGGAGGTCGTCAGCGTAGTTAAAGATGGTCAGTCTTCTTTCTTTCAAGTATCATATTAGTGGGAGGAGGTAGAGGTTTAACATGCGGGGGAGAGGGACGAGCCCTGTGGGACCCCACATGTAGTTTTTAGTTTGGGGGCGTTGAAGTGGCCGATGCGGACTGCCAGGGTGCGATTTTTTAGAAAAGATTTTATCCAGCTGAGTGCTGGACACTGGCTGCTTGCCTCGTTGGCACGGTAGACCAGGATGTCATCGGCGACCGTGTCAAATGCAGCCGAGTGATCAAGCGGTACAAAAGGGGGTGGTGATGGACGGAGCATCTGAATCAATAAAACACTCACACCCAGTCAAAAGATCTGGCTTTAATCCATCACCGTTCTTTAACCCACTCTGCCACCCCAGTTCAGACATGGCTATATGCAAATCAGTCTGACCCTGTGCCTCATGGTAACAGTCCAGCCCGAACTGCCAAGCCATGTCTTCCCTGGACCGGAAACAAGCTTCCGAGGACCGATTTCTGTCATTCCAGCCGTCTTCAGCCCAGCTTGCTTGAATCTAGTGGCAAAGTGAGCAAGGGACTCATGTCTGAGCATACCCTGCCACACTTATGGCGGCCAGAAGCGGTACAAAAGGGGATGATGATGGACGGAGCATCTGAATCAATCAAACACTCACACCCAGTCAAACGATCTGGGTTTAATCCATCACCGTTCTTTATCCCACTCTGCCTCCCCAGTTCAGACATGGCTATTTGCCAATCAGTCTGACCCTGTGCCTCATGGGAACAGTCCAGCCCCAACTGCCAAGCCATGTCTTCCCTGGACCGGAAACAAACTTCCAAGGACCGGTTTCTGGCATTCCAGCAGTCTTCAGCCCGGCTTGCTTGAATCCAGTGGCAAAGTGAGCAAGGGACTCACATCTGAGCATACCATGCCACATTTATGGAGGCCAAAAGCGGTACAAAAGGGGGTGGTGATGAACGAAACATCTGAATCAATCAAACACTCACACCCAGTCAAAAGATCTGGGTTTAATCCATCACCGTTCTTTAGCCCACTCTGTCACCCCAGTTCAGACATGGCTATATGCAAATCAGTCTGACTCTGTGCCTCATGGAAACAGTCCAGCCAGAACTGCCAAGCCATGTCTTCCCTGTACCAGAAACAAACTTCCGAGGACCGGTTTCTGGCATTCCAGCCGTCTTCAGCCCGGCTTGCTTGAATCCATTGGCAAGTGAGCAAGGGACTCATGTTTGAGCATACCCTGCCACACTTATGGCGGCCAAAAGCGGTACAAAAGGGGGTGGTAATGGATGGAGCATCTGAATCAATCAAACACTCACACCCAGTCAAAAGATCTGGGTTTAATCCATCACCGTTCTTTAGCCCACTCTGCCACCCCAGTTCAGACATGGCTATATGCAAATCGGTCTGACTCTGTGCCTCATGGGAACAGTCCAGCCCGAACTGCCAAGCCATGTCTTCCCTGGACCGGAAACAAGCTTCCGAGGACCGGTCACACTTATGGCGGCCAAAAGCGGTACTAAAGGGGGTGGTGATGGACGGAGCATCTGAATCAATCAAACACTCACACCCAGTCAAAATATCTGGGTTTAATCCATCACTGTTCTTTAGCCCACTCTGCCACCCCAGTTCAGATATGGTTATATGCAAATCAGTCTGACCCTGTGCCTCATGGGAACAGTCCAGCTCGAACTGCCAAGCCATGTCTTCCTTGGACCGGAAACAAGCTTCCGAGGACCGGTTTCTGGCATTCCAGCCGTCTTTAGCCCAGCTTGCTTGAATGCAGTGGCAAAGTGAGCAAGGGACTCATGTGTGAGCATACCCTGCCACACTTATGGCGGCCAAAAGCGGTACAAAAGGGGGTGGTGATGGACGGAGCATCTGAATCAATCAAACAATCACACCCAGTCAAAAGATCTGGGTTTAATCCATCACCGTTCTTTAGCCCACTCTGCCACCCCAGTTCAGACATGGCTATATGCAAATCAGTCTGACCCTGTGCCTCATGGGAACAGTCCAGTCCGAACTGCCAAGCCATGTCTTCCCTGGACCGGAAACAAGCTTCCGAGGACCGGTTTCTGGCATTCCAGCCGTCTACAGCCCTGCTTGCTTGAATCCAGTGGCAAAGTGAGCAAGGGACTCATGTGTGAGCATACCCTGCCACACTTATGGCGGCCAAAAGCGGTACAAAAGGGGGTGGTGATGGACGGAGCATCTGAACCAATCAAACACTCACACCCAGTCAAAAGATCTGGGTTTAATCCATCACTGTTCTTTAGCCCACTCTGCCACCCCAGTTCAGACATGGCTATATGCAAATCGGTCTGACCCTGTGCCTTATGGGAACAATCCAGCCCGAACTGCCAAGCCATGTCTTCCCTGGACCGGAAACAAGCTTCCGAGGACCGGTTTCTGGCATTCCAGCCGTCTTCAGCCCGGCTTGCTTGAATCCAGTGGCAAAGTGAGCAAGGGACTCACGTCTGAGCATACCCTGCCCCACTTATGGTGGCCAAAAGCGGTACAAAAGGGGGTGGTGATGGACAGAGCAACTGAATCAATCAAACACTCACACCCAGTCAAAAGATCTGGGTTTAATCCATCACCGTTCTTTAGCCCACTCTGCCACCCCAGTTCAGACATGGCTATATGCAAATCGGTCTGACCCTATATGCGAATCGGTCTGACCCTGTGCCCGAACTGCCAAGCCATGTCTGAACTGGACCGGAAACAAGCTTCCGAGGACCGGTTTCTGGCATTCCAGCCGTCTTCAAGCAGCACCAGGGCCTGGGGCATGCCTGTGTCTGCTTTTTGGCGTAGGGAGTCCAGTACGGGAAACAACAGTTACAACGCAACTGTTACAACGGACTACTTTTACAACGCAACTACTACAACGCAGGATCCTTTACAACGAAAGCTTTTACAACGCATGACATTACATAGCAGATGCTATTACAACGCATGCCATTACAACGTAAGTATAGGTAAGTTTATCTTTTTTAAAACATTTTTTTAATTTGGGTTTTGGGGTACTGGGGTATTTTAAGGGTTCAGGGCTAGGTTTGGGTTATGGGGTACAGGGGTATTTTTAGGTGTCAGGGCTAGTTTTGGGTTTTGGGGTACAGGGGTATTTTTAGGTTTCAGGGCTAGGTTTGGGTTATGGGGTACAGGGGTATTTTTAGGGTTCAGGGCTAGGTTTGGGTTTTGGGGTACAGGGGTATTTTTTGGGTTCAGGGCTAGGTTTGGGGTATGGGGTACAGGGGTATTTTTAGGGTTCAGGGCTAGGTTTGGGTTTTGGGGTACAAGGGTATTTTTAGGGTTCAGGGCTAGGTTTGGGTTATGGGGTTCAGGGGTATTTTTAGGGTTCAGGGCTAGGTTTGGGTTATGGGGTACAGTGGTATATTTAGGTTTCAGGGCTAGTTTTGGGTTTTGGGGTACAGGGGTATTTTTAGGGTTCAGGGCTAGGTTTGGGTATGGGGTACAGGGGTATTTTTAGAGTTCAGGGCTAGGTTTGGGTTATGGGGTACAGGGGTATTTTTAGGGTTCAGGGCTAGGTTTGGGTTTTGGGGTACAGGGGTATTTTTAAGGTTCAGGGCTAGGTTTGGGTTATGGGGTACAGGGGTATTTTTAGGGTTCAGGGCTAGGTTTGGGTTTTGGGGTACAGGGGTATTTTTAGGGTTCAGCGCTAGGTTTGGGTTTTGGGGTACAGGGGTATTTTTAGGGTTCAGGGCTAGGTTTGGGTTATGCGGTACAGGGGTATTTTTAGGGTTCAGGGCTCGGTTTGGGTTTTGGGGTACAGGGGTATTTTTAGGGTTCAGGGCTAGGTTTGGGTTATGGGGTACAGGGGTATTTTAAGGGTTCAGGGCTAGGTTTGGGTTTTGGGGTACAGGGGTATTTTTAGGGTTCAGGGCTAGGTTTGAGTTTTGGGGTACAGGGGTATTTTTAGGGTTCAGGGCTAGGTTTGGGTTATGGGGTACAGGGGTATTTTTAGGGTTCAGGGCTAGGTTTGGGTTTTGGTGTACAGGGGTATTTTTAGGTTTCAGGGCTAGGTTTGGGTTTTGGGGTACAGGGTATTTTTACGGTTCAGGGCTAGGTTTAGGTTATGGGGCACAGGGGTATTTTTAGGGTTCAGGGCTAGGTTTGGGTTTTGGGGTACTGGGGTAGCTTTAGTGATAGGTTTGGGGTACAGGGGTACAGGGGTATTTTAAGGGTTCCGTTTTTAAAAAAAACTACTTTAAATAAATTAAATTAATTAAATATTTATTACTTACAATTTTTTTTAAAATGATATACTTACCTATACTTACGTTGTAATGGCATGCGTTGTAATAGCAACTGCTATGTAATGACATGCGTTGTAAAGGCATTCGTTGTAAAGGATCCTGCGTTGTAAAAATCGCGTTGTAATGGTATGCGATGTAAAAGTTTGCGTTTTAACGTCATATATCCGTCAAGTACTGCTATGATCACTGTTTCCGTGGAATGCGCTGGCTGAAATCCGGCTTGGCAAGGGTCGAGGAAGCCTGTCTGTTCCAAGAAATTGGACAGGCATCTGGCCACGTGGGCTTCCAGTATTTTGGCCATGTAAGGGAGCGAAGAGATGGGCCGGTAATTTGCTGGTGTCTGGGGATCTGCGCCTGGTTTCTTAAGGAGGGAGGCTACTATGGCTTCCTTGAAGGCATTGGGGACGCAGCCCTGGTCCAAGGAGTGGTTTAGGAGGGCAATGGCTGGATCAGGGTAAGGCCATGAAGGCCGTTTTCAGTACGTAAGGGGGGCAGTGGTCTAGAGGGGAGCCGGATCTGACCTTAGCTAGTAATTTATTCAGAGTCTCTGTATCAATGGGGGCGAAGGAATCCATAGAGTGGGCATTCCTGGAGGTGGGTGTGGTGAATCCTTGCGAGGTCTTGGTGGGGGAATGGTAAATTTGATGGTAGTGATTTTGTCGATAAAGTAGGTATTCAGGGAGTCACAGAGGGCCTGTGATGACTTGGGTTTGTGTAGGACTCTCTCTGGGTTGGACAGCTCATCTACTATAGTGAACATTTCTTTGGCTTGATTGTTGGAGTTGAGGATTCATGAGGAGAAGTAGGTTGCCTTTACTGTAGAGATGGCCTTTTTGTATTCCTTCAAGGCCCTGACATAGGTGGTTTTTCCTTCTAGTGAATAATCCTGTCTCCATTTTCTTTGTGTTTGATGAATGTCATTGCAGGTCCAGTATGCTTTACATTTTAGCAGATTGCTCCATCAACATGATGTAGCCATACTACAAAGTCCCAACTTTTTTTTTTTCAAAAACATGATCCCAAACCAGGATTATGTTTTGGAAAATGATAAAAAACAGTGACCCCCTCACCATGGGAGCTTTCTTCCACAGAGTGGTAATTTTGCAGTTTTCACTCCCCTTTACTGCCAGGTTTATAAGAAGAGCATATATATTTTTTGAATTCTGAAATGTAATTATTTTGGATATGCCACATTGAGTTTGCTTTGTAAGAGTCTTATTGGTGCCTTCATATGCAGTGTAATGTACTCCTTGTTATAGTTATTGGGATGTAATTATGGACATACTTTGCTGATCTGTTTATGAATGTATATTGTGAGGATGAGCAGTTTTAGGTCATACTATGAGTGATGGTTCTACTTGTTTTATTTTACTTTATTTATTTTTCTCTACTTCTCTTTTTTCAATTCCTTTTGCCGTAATTCTAGCGCCTTAGACGTCAGTGCTTCATATAGTGTGCACCCCCACCCTATTGCATAATCTTTCATATTTAGGCAATGGGCTTTTAAACTACTTGGAGTCCTTTTTCTGTGTTAAGGATCCTCAATGCCCCAGTTCCTGAATGTGGGCATGGCCACACTTGTGTCCCATGACTAGTTTACCTAGCCAGAGTCCGTCGTTATTGTTGAGGCGCCAGAAGCATTCAAATATGAAGCGGGATGTTTCTCTGTGTCACGTGATCCTTTCTGACACAGAGAATACTGCCGTCCCGGTGCAAGCCTTCCTGAAGACGCTGCACCTGAGGGTGTCCACGCGTAGAATTGATCTCCAGCATCAAACACAAGTAAGTGGTTCACCGCAGTTAATTCTGTGGAGTTTTTTACAGAGCAAAAGCAGTTTGTGATTTAACCACCATCCCTGTTTGCCTTTTTTGCTAGGAACTTGATTTCTTGTCACCATGGAGACGAGTTCACATCCTTCCCTGCAAAGCCTTTCTAAACCGTAATGGAGGGTGAATCTCTACCCCGCTATGTTTGACATTTGGATTTTGATGTATGCCCAGTTTGTGCAGTATGTTTACCATGCTTTAATTCACATATGCAAAAGAAACAGTTGATGGATGGAATGCTGGACAATGCAAACATTCCCCCCAGTCACAAGGATCTGGGTTTAATCCATCATTCTTTTGCTCACCACACCACCCAGTTTGGACCCAGCCATATGCAAATCAGTCTTGACCCTGTTCCTTATGGGAACAGTTCAGCCCGAACTGCAAAGCCAGGTCCTCCCTGGACCGGAAACAAGCATCCTGGGACTGGTTTCAGGGCATCACCCTTCATCAGCCAGACTAGCTTGAATCCAGTGGTGTAGGGAGCACAAGGCTCACGTCTGGGCAAACTTTTCCCACTTAGGGCGACATATGCAAAAGAAAGTTGATGGGTGGAATGCAGGACAATGCAAACATTCACCCTCCAGTCACAAGGATCTATGTTTAATCCATCATTCTTTTGCTCACCACACCAACCCAATTGGACCCAGCCATATGCAAATCATTCTTGACCCTGTTCCATATGGGAACAGTCCAGCCCGAACTGCCAAACCAGGTTCTCCCTGGACCGGAAACAAGCACTGATTTGCTGTGCCCTTTTGGATTAAGTGGACAAGTCTCAATATAAGCTGCAGTTTGAGCAGCAGAAGTAAAGGCATGTGAACGAGAACACTGAAGCAGAGGCGTCACTGTAGAGGGGAGAATGCTTATGACTCTGGTGGAGATCTATGACAAATATTCCAAGCTATGCAGAAGAGCCTCACCACAATTCATGGAAAGATTGATTAATTGTCCTACAGAATGGACCGGATGTCTGGCAAACATTCACCCTCCAGTCACAAAGATCTATGTTTGATCCATCATTCTTTTGCTCAACACACCAACCCAATTGGACCCAGCCATATGCAAATCATTCATGACCCTGTTCCATATGGGAACAGTCCAGCCCGAACTGCCAAACCAGGTTCTCCCTGGACCGGAAACAAGCACTGATTTGCTGTGCCCTTTTGGATTAAGTGGACAAGTCTCAATATAAGCTGCAGTTTGAGCAGCAGAAGTAAAGGCATGGGAACGAGAACACTGAAGCAGAGGCTTCACTGTAGAGGGGAGAATGCTTATGATTCTGGTGGAGATCTATGACAAACATTCCAAGCTATGCAGAAGAGCCTCACCACAATTCATGGAAAGATTGATTAATTGTCCTACAGAATGGACCGGATGTCTGACAAGCTTGACAAGCAGGCCAAGCGCCTAGACATGACGGAGCGTCAGGTGTCTGAGGTGGAGGAAGCCCAAGCAGAAACAGGCATTGCCCAGAAGCAAATGGAGAAGCTCCTAACAGTACTTCTGAAAAAAGCGGAGGATCTGGAGGCCAGATGGAGGCGTAGCAACATACGCATAGTTGGACTTCCCAAATCCATGGCCAAAGGCAACATGGAGGTATTTGTAGACCAACTGCTGGTGACTATACTGGGGCAAGACACTTTCTCCACAATGTTTATAGTGGAGCATGCATACCGCTCTCTGGGGCCCAAACCACATCATTGAGCCTGTCTAGACCCTAGATGTGTAGCTCATGCCAGATGTGCATGTCTCATTTCATTGCTCTTATATATTTTTCAGGTAGCAAGTTATGGATTATATTGATTCACCATGGTTCTCAAGGGCTGAGTTTCTCTCTGGAGGCCATATATCATAGATGGGCAGCGAGGATGCTCTGCTAAATTGAGTGCGTTTGCTGGTAAAATCCACCCTGGTGTGTTATTCACTATATGGCAAAATACCAGACATGTTATTTGATTGTTAATCATATTAGTTGAAGCACTAGTCAGTCACGTGGGGCAGGTTTGTGTATCGTCTATGCCTAGTTGGACTTTAGGGCACAAATTACAATGGGAAAGCTTGTTTTTTAACTTGGAATGTTAGGGGCCTGAATGATTTTCGGAAGCTGCGCACAATAGTTGCATATCTTAAGAGACATGAAGTGGATGTGGAGTTGCTTCAAGAAAAAGAGAACTTGGAGACAAAGAGCATACCAACCACAGGCAAGAGAACCAAGGGGAAGAAAACATATATCACAGTAACCTAGTGATTAATACTTCTTCACATGGATTCTGCCCAATATAGATCAGGACACTTCAGAAAGGGTCCTCGTTCGTCCCTACATATCAAACCAACAGTTTAGAATTGGAGAACAGTTTTTTTTAAGTAGATGCACAACTTACCCTTGAGAAACGTATTCGAGAACATAGTTGAGGAACATGACTTATTTAAAGGCCTAAAAATAAAAAGTACCTACATGGTCCCTGTCAGCCACAAGAGCTTAGGCACTTTTGAGAGTTTAGTGAAACATGACATCCAAAAATTTAACTTTCAAAAGAAATCGAAGCATCCGAATTTAACCAACAAAGAATTTGGGATTTTGAAACAATAGCAGAGAATCCAATTATCACTTGTCGAAAGGCGGATAAGGGAGGATTATTGGTAGTGATGGACACAAGTCTTTATGAAGAACAAATCAAGGCTCATGTGTCAGACACCTAAACATATGCCAGACTGGATCATAATCCCACTGAACAATTTTTTTAATTTGCTGAAGAGCATGCTGGAAAGGGCAGTCAACAATGGTATCATCACTGCGAAGGTGAGCAGATTTCTCATTCAAAGCAGTCCAAAGAGCCCACACATGTACATGTTACCCGAGGTGCATAAGTGCTTACACAACCCACCATTTAGGCCCATAGTCTACCAGAGGAAGCCTCCACGAACTAGTGGGGAAGTTTCTTGACAAACATCTTCAACCATTTGTTTTGAAAATGAGCACAGACATAAGGGATAACACGAGTTCCTTTCTAAAAATCAATCAGACTTCGTTCACTGAGGATGACCAAATATTATGATGTACTATTGATGTGAAATCATCAATTCCCCATAACTTGGGTATGGAAGCTATTGAACAGGTGCTTATCAACTCTAATCTGGACATAGACCTACAAATGTTTCTCATGCAACTGCTACACTTTTCATTGTACCACAGTTATTTTAAATGGAACGATCAATGGTCTTTACAGCTCACATGTTCTTCCATGGGCAAACCCCCCCCCCCTTCTGGAGTATGCAAATTTGTTTACGAGTAAGTTTGAGGAAGACAACATTCTGGGCACTGTAACTTGGAAAACGCATGCCATTTTGTTTCTGAGATATATCGATGACATTTTCCCTCTGTGGAGGGGATCCAAAAAAGTTCTCACCACAGTATCTGTATTGAACCAAATAAACAACAGAATAAAATTCACTTACGACATTGATGAGAACACGATTACTTTCCTGGATGTACAAGTTAGCAAAGTACATAACAAATTGGAAACAAACATCTTTAGAAAAGCAACTGATAGGAATAACATGCTCCTCTACAACAGCTTTCATCAGAAGTCATTCAAAACCATTTGCATACTCTCAATTATTTTGAGTGAAAAGGATAGTATTGAATCCGGATGCATCAAATTAGCAGATAGAGATGATCCTTAAAATATTTGACAGACGAGGATATCCCAGAAAGGTTTTGGAACAAGCCAAAACAAGTTGTATGAACAAAACCAGAAATAAACTACTTGCAAAAATTAAGAAAGTAGAACACAAACGAATGGTAGTAGTGCCTACACTTTCTATGATCATTGGTCATTTTAAGAAATCTATCACACAACATTGGTCTATATTAGCAATGGAACACAATTTCAAAGGCATCTTTGCGGAGACACCCATCTTCGCATATCAAAGAGGGAGGAACATTAAAGAAATGCTCCCTCAGACAAAGTGTGACTTTCAGAAAACAGTACACAAAGAGACGATCCCCTGCTAAAACTATAACAATTGTAATTACATTATTAAAGGTACTTGGATCACACATCCGATGAAAGGAACTGAATCAACCTTAGGGTTTCCGGTGAATTGTGACACAAAAAATGTCATATATCTTTTGAAGTGCCCATGTGGGCTAGTATACGTGGGCAAAACCGAAAGAAAGATCAAAACGAGAGTCAATAAACACAAAAGCAGCATTCGTACCATAAACGTGAAGTCAGTTGTAGCTAGCCATTTTGTGGGAAATGACCACAATGTTAGTCAACTGAAATTTTTGATTTAGGAAATCCTTGAGAAAAAAGAAGGCAAAAACAATAACAACAGCCTGCCCCAGAGGGAACATTTTGGGATTAAAAACCTAGATGCTTTAAAACCTAATGGGCTAAATCAAACTAAATACCTCGTAACCAGGCTTAGATAGGGCGCTCAACCGTATGTAAGGGCTATGTAACAGTCTCTCTAGTAAGATGAAGTGCTTCAAAAGGGTGAAAAAGAGGCCGGTTACCAGACGACCCCACTAAGCCCACGTGGTATGCACTGCACAGTTCCACAAATCTTTTCTTCCTGAGCACTAACTGTAAATTTGATTCTAATATAGTTTATAGTAAGTTAAACAGTCAAATTATTCCAAATAGATACAGTTATACTACAATCTGTATAACAAACAATATTGTGCTGATAAATCAATTCAATAGAGTGTCCTTCTTCAAATTGCAGTCATATTTTTTTATTTTGCCTTGATTGTAGAAATATCCAATAAGTTCTCTTGAAAATGTTCCAATAATACAGTCATCCAATGTATTTTGAGATAATTGCCAAAGAAATCCAGAAAATTAAGCAAGACTCATCCTCTGTACAATAACACAGCCAACACGTGTTTCATTGTGCACTTCCCAAAGTACAATCTTATAGTGACGCCCTACGTGGATGATATGTTCCTATATGTATGAGATCCAGGGTCTAATCTAACACTGCTAATTAATGAAGTTATCAAATTCGGAGGGGTCTCCAGTTTAAGAATCAATTGGACTAAATCAATTGTGTTCCCTTTGACACCGGCCATGACATCTGTAACACTGGACTTCACTCTACAGTGGTCTTCAGAACCAGTGTACTACTTGGGGGTGCAGGTCCATACAAATTGAGAGCTGGTGCTCAGTGAGAATTATGGTAAAGCTATTGCAAGACTTAAGGAAGATATGGACCGCTGGATCTGCCTGCCTTTGTCCTTAATAGGTTGTATCTCATTGATGAAGATGGTTGTTTTGCCCAGATGTTTGTTTCTCTCCTTGAATATCCTCATGGTTTGCCTGAAACACACTTTCCAGACTATACGTTCTTTAATGGTAAAATTGGCTTGGGCGGGTAAACACCCAAGGGTCAAATGGAACAGTCTAACACTTCCCTGCTCTATGGGGGTGTAGGTGCTCTGGATCTAGAGTTATACTACAAAGTGGCACAGTGTTCACATGCACATTATTGGATACATGGCCGACAAAATCTTCCTCATCTGCAGATTGAACAGGTGGCAGTCTACCCTAACCCTCTCCCTCAGATACTATTTTGGAACCCTATTAGATGAAACGGTGTACTAGACTGGCATGACTTGTTAAAAAGACAAGCTGGCACATTTTTATACTCCCCCCCAATCACCATTGGAATGGGGCCAATGGCTATCAATGAGTGCAGATAGAGAGGTGGTGCAGGCTGAATGATTACTCAACATCTCTGCCAGGGGCGATTTATTCTCTGAGGGCAAGGCCTGTACGTGGGCTGAGGTAGTGAATGGTGAGTGCAGATAGAAAGATGGTGCACGCTTTATGATCACTCAACATCTCTGCCATGGGCAATTTATTCTCTGAGGGTAAGGCCTGTACGTGGGCTGAGGTAGCAAATGGGGGGTCTGGATTTCACCCCTCTTTCGCAGTTCCATTTTTATAGGACTAGGCATGCACTGTGTGCTCTGCTTGGTGTTGACCTTCAGGATCCTCCTGATTTGCTTTCCCTTTCTTTCCTCTTGTGGTCTAAATCCCCTAATAAGATAGTATCTACCATATATGACATGTCGCAAGACTTCAGGATAACACAGTATATCAAAGCCAGGTTGGAGTGGCAAGGTGTTCTTGGAGAAACAATTGATGACGTACAGTGGAGGTGTTGTTGCAAGGTCTCTCAGAAGGTTTCTCTAAATGGAAGGCACAGACTCATACATTTCAAGTTCCTCAACAGACTGTATTATAGTCCAGAGAGACTGCCCCGATATTGTCTGAGAGATACAGCTCACTGCGATCGATAAGGGGATGATGGGGCGGGATTTTTGGAGTCAAATCTTCCATGTGTTAGTTGATAATACAGGACTTTTACTTATTCCAAATCCTCTGCTGGCTTACACGGGGACACTGCAGAAGAATGTCAGTTGGTGGCGATGGGGCTGCTCCTTGCTAAACTCAGAATAGCAATTTGATAGGTGTGTGGGCCTGTTCCACCAATAATAGAATGGTCAAAAGAAATGCTATACGGCAACACGCAGTCAGAGTTGTATAATGAACTACTACTCCCACAGAGTTGTCCCAAGAGTTTATGGAGATTGTATAAACACTATCTTATTGAGAAGGAGTCGGGGTATCCGGAAGGTGATGGTCAGGATTGAACATGTATGGATTGCTTTGTAAGGTTCCGTTGCTTATGTCATATTTGTGCTGAGGGGGAGGTTGGATATTCCTGTGGCAAACCAAATATTATATGGATAATGTTTTTGACTGGATGTTCGATATTGAGTATCAATTTTGCTTCTACTCCTCTGAATAGGGATGCTTATCAAATACATTATCTGCGTTTAGTCTTAGCACTTTTTCTCTCAGACAGCATTGTGCACTGTTAGTATGGAATGACTTATTGTGAAATGTTTAAATACATTTTTTTTATATTAATGAAACAAGTGAAGAAATGCATGACACAGTGAGTGCATAATTTCACTGGCAGAAAATAATAAAACATCAGAATATATGATATCACTCCATATTATTCCATTACGCACAAACATATTTCCAGTATATATCTAGTTTTTCCTTGTGTATTCTAGGTTGTCTCTAATACTATGATGTTGATTGACCCTGGCGATCTGTCAGGGGTGGTACTCATTAAGGCCAGAGATGCACAGTTTTAAGAGGTGCTGCTCAAGCATTCCTAGGAATTTTATTATCTCCGAAGCTGCCAAGCATGTTTTTATTGCTGGTCAATGCAGATAAACCACATATACTAACTGACCTCTGCAATAGACTATAAGCGAGCAAGCAGATGGTGGCATAAGATATGGTATCAGATCCAAACTATAATATGACCGGAATATCATGGTCAAAATGTTATGAGTGAATACACATGTATGGGCCTAATACTAATTCCAATCGGTCCTCATTATTTCCCTGCAGCACACCAGTTCCCTCTTGAGGTATTGCAATATTATTGTTATTTTTTTATTTATTTTTTGAATTTTATTCTGCAGGGAATAAACAACAAATACAAATAACAGAGATATAAGCATATGGCAGTGTAATAATCAACTCTGCTTAGCTATATGAAAAAAGAAATTTGCAAATATATAGACAGATTACATTCTTAGAATTACTTCTGCAATACGCAAAGATCTCAAATCAAATCAGAAGACAAAAAAAGTTACAAAAAAACACACTGGAGCAGAAGACAATTAAGAAGTGAGTGTGACCCAAGGACCAGCAAGACAGCGTTAGGGCCTATTTACCTCCTTTTTCCTCCATGAACCACCATATACGTACACATTTTTTCATAGAGAGGATTCCTCTGGTCTTAGCTAGGGCCAGGCCTCTTTCATATAGTTCTCTCATAGCAACCCACTGCTCTAATGCTCTTTGGAGGTGTTGTAGATATCCATACAAGAGCAATGCAGAGCTGTGCAATAACTATAAAGATGGAAAAAAGAGATCTTATACCCAGATCTTGTGTTGGCTTATAACTGAGCATGATTTCCTACTCTGACAGTTGAAGTGCCAAACCTAAATGGCTTGCAGTTATCTGACCCACCTCTTTCCAAAATTGATATGTAAGCTATCTACAGCAACCATCCTGAATTTTGGACATATGCCCTTATCTCCTATATATTTTTCCTTGTTCCAGGTCCAGTTAGTTATTCGGTGAGGTGTATGATATAGCATACATATGGTTCGAAATTGTTGCAGTTTAAGATTAATAGAATGTACTGCCTCATCCAAAGTTCCTAGTGCATCAATGATATCTGAGGGGATAATATACTTCGTTTGCAATTTGCTCCATTTAGATGCTAAATTTGTGATGTTTTGGATTCTAAAGTGACAGAATATCTGTTATACACTACTAATTGATGGCTTATGGGAAGCAGATTGTAAGCATTTCATCAAGTCAGAATACTTGAGTCCTCTGATTCCCTTCCGCACTCAAAAGAAATCTCTAATCTGTAGATATTTAAAAAACATCCGTTGAGGGAGGTAAAAAAAGTCTGTAGATCTTTAAATGCTCGAAATCCATTTGAGTCATATAAGTGCCCTAGCTGTTTATTCTCATTATCTTCCCATAATGTAGCTGCCCGGTCATGAAATATTTCCGGAAGTGCAAGGTTTCTCCATAAACGGAAGCTAGTATGAATAAGAGGAAGGGAAGATTTAGAAGGTATTTCCCACCATATGGAGGCAATATCTGGGGCTGTCTTAAAACGCACTCTTTTGAAATAATTTGGGTAATTTGTTCTATAAAAAAAAAATCTACTATCAGGTCCTAGTGCAAAAGTGCAGCAGTAATCTGGACTGCTCATAGAGAGCAGTCCCCGTAAGGGTCCCGCAAAAGAAGTCCAATAATATAATTTAAAATCAGGGAGTTGAAGCCCCTTAGTTTATAGGAGAATTTAATATATTTTATTGCCCAACGTGGTTGCCTATACACCCAGATAAAACTACTGATTGCCCCTTCCAATTTCTTTAAAAAATAGTTTGGGATCAGTATTGGTATTGCTCGACACAAATACAAAAATGTAGGTAGATTATTAATTTTGACAATGTTACATCTCCCTATAATACTAATATGCGGTTTGTGCCAATCCTTCATGTTTTTGATGGTTGCTTGTAGCAGAAGGTCATAGTTAAGTCTTACGACATTTTCTGTCTTTGAAGAGATCTGAACCCCTAGTTAAGTAACTACTGAACAAGTCACTGAGATTGCCACATTGGGTTGATAATTGAGAATGACCTGCGTCTTGCTTATGTTCAGCTTGTAGCCCGAAAAAGTGCCAAATTTATTAGCCACATTTTGAATAATGTCTATTGCAGTTGCTGGGTCCGCAGAGAAAACCGCTATGTCATTGGCATAGGCCATTACTTTTAATACGCCGAACCTTGATTGGACCGGAAGTATATGTATATTGAAAAGTAATGATCTTATGAATGGTTCAAAATATAAGGCGAAGAGAAGAGAGAGCAACGCTGATGGGTGCCCCGATAAATCCGAAAGAAGCAGACTGCGATTGTAAGCATATCAACTTTGCTCTTGATTTATTACATAGAGCGTGCACCCATTTTCAGAAGTGCCATGCAAGCCGAACCCCACAAGTATGGCCCAAAGGTATTTGCGGGCAACTCGGTCAAGCAGTACCATTCCCATTTCTAGCCCCATCTTTTTTGCTACGTAAAAGGCCACTATAGCAGATTTAACGTGAGCTGTAGTATCCCTGCCTTATATGAACCCATGTTGCAGACTTGACACAAGCTCAGACATTAAAGGTGCCAATCGAGTTGCAAACATTTTAGAGAAGATTTTGGCATCTGCGTTCATGAGAGATTTAGGGCAGTAAGACCCACACTCATCTGTTGGTTTGTTCTTTTTTCAAAAGAAGACAATGTTTGTCATGTCCCATGAATCAGGCAATTCCCCGCTGGTACCTATGTATTGTATAACCTTGCTCATTGGAGAGGCAATGCAGTCTTTGAAAGTTTTATAAAATTCGACAAGTATCGCATCATCCCCAGCCGATTTTCCAGAAAGTAAGGTGGTTAATGCCTCTTGAATCTCATCGGCCATAATCTCTTGATGAAGAGAGTTCGCCTGCTCCATATTAAGCCTTGGGAGTTGACACCTCTCTATATACTCTGTGTATTTTTCAGCACCAAATGTATCAGATTGACTTTATAATTTTTGATAGAACTGGGCAAACCTTTCAACTATTTGCTGAGGTTGTGTATATAATACTCCATTTTCCCCTTTAATAGCCTTTATCTGACTTTTGTATTTTTTTATCGGTAAGTTGATGTGCTGAACTTTTCCTGACCTGTTGCCCGTATTCACATTGCAAGGAACGATGTTTGTTATATCTAGCCGCAATCCTTTCCTTTAGCACCCTTCACAAGTTGGAGCGTTTCTAAATCAAAGAGAGGTATGTGTGTGTTTGTGTCTGTGTTTGCATGTGGCCCCTCTGCTTGGCCTCTTCAGCATGTATATTTTTGAGCTGTAAAATCATATGACATACTGCCCTAAGAGCACTGTCTTTACTTTTATTTTGTCGAAACATTTATTGTTGAGTAATGCCCCTTATATAAGCCTTCAGTGTGTCCCAAACTATAAAGGGGGAGGGAGAGCCTTCATTTTCTTGGAGAAAATCTCTAACCTTTCCTTTAATTAGTGAGATATATTCCACATCTGTCAGCAGATATCTCGGGATGAAAATAGCTGTGTCTACTCATTGGCTACAGCTAGATGAAATGAAAACAAAATGACATTGTGCTAGGAAGTATTTTTAGCTAAAACAACAGTTGATGGACAGAATGCAAAGCAATGTCATACATTCACCCGAGTATAGAGATCTAGGCCTAAATCCATCGTTATTTTGCACTCCACCCCACCCCAGTTCAGACATCGCCATATGCAAATCAGCCTTGACCCTATGCCTCATGGGAACAGTCCAGCCCGAACTGCGAAGTATGTTTAGAACATACCTCCCTATCTGCTAAATCTAGAATCTTATTATTTGTAAAAACCATATCAATCCTGGAATAATGCTTTATGTGGGGCACTATAATATGTATACCTGGGTTCTGTTGGGAATAATATCCGCCATGCATCCCTAAGAGAATGCAAATGAGCTATCTCCAAAATTGAGGCCCTTACTATTCCCATCCTAACTGAAGAACTCCGATTAGCGGAGTCTATAGTAGGATTCATAGTACTGTTTAAGTTGCCCATAACTACTAACTCCCGTTGCAAGTCCAGTAGCTCGAAAGTTAAAGTATCAAAAATTTCAGAGTCATCAATATTATGCCTGAATTAGGACCTGTATGATTGCCCATCTCCCCCGTTGGTCGTGAGAAGCTTTAAGGAGATTACAGTCGAATGACTTATCAATCAAAACAGGAACCCTCTAATGGATATGGTCTGATATGTACAAGTGTTTACTTTGTGGCCTAGCTGTTTAACCCATTGACCACAGCGCAAATTCTGCTGCGGTGTGGGCATTTTAATCAGTGGGCGGGGTTCAGATGGCCATCCGCAGCACCTAACTGGTTAAGCAGATGTCTGTCCTTGTGTGCCAAATGAGTCTCGGTTAGAGCAATTATTTGGGGCTTATAGATTCTCAACTCCTCCGGACCAACTGCCTCTTCCTGGCAGCATTTAGGCCAGCAACATTCCAGCACATAAATTTAACTATCCCCATCATGGAGTAAGCAAACATTCGCCATGAACAGTCAGTTATATCCTTTGACCACTTTTGTATCTAAATGGCTAAATAAAATTAGTTTTCTAAATCTATTTGACTTCAAGGTTACAGTGCAATAATTCTTTCTGTTGCCTACCAGAATTATTCCCTTTCCACTTTTACCCCTTGACCCACCTTCCAACCCCATTAACAAAGCACCCGTAAAAACAAAAGTAAGTCGGAAGACATTTTTCGTGTGTGATGCAAGATGCCCTTCCACCTACCACCCCTCCTCCCCATGTCCTGAGAAAGGAATCATACCCTCCCAAGCTGTCGAGGAGATGACAGCAAAAAGAGAACGCAGGACCCCTGGCTGCCCGCTGCGACATCACACCAACCTTGTCATGAGAAAAAGAAAAGCAAAAAGAGAATGAAAAGAAAGACCTATGTAAGAAGATTAATGAAAGATAATATAAAGCAAGAAAAAAAAGGGGAGAAGCAGGCTGGCAGAAATACATAAGCAGGTGTCCCTTCATTCTAATTTTCGTCAGACTTGCTTGATTTCTCCTGACATCCCAAGAGATTGTAGAAGACAATTATCAATAAGATGGCCTTAGAAGCAGATGTCAACATTGGCTACTTAGTCTAAATAGTAGCTTTTGTCAAGATTTCTTTGCTGGAAGTTCCCAGAAATTAAGGGATTTCTGAGCCTTAGCAGCTGTTTGAAAAATCAGGTGCAGCCCTCCCTAATAGCTTCCAGATGTTCTGGTCCCTGGAGGAACACTTGTGCCCAGGCCAACTTCATTGGGTTGATCAGCTGGTGCATTTCCCAGCGTCTTTCCATTGTGTCCTTACAAAAATCTGATCTCACAAAAAAGGTCAATGAATCAGTCATGATAGGGATCACTGGGCAAGCCCAATAGAAGACAGCCTGTCGCAGCAAAAATAAATAGGTATTGGGCGAGGATGCTGTCGCTTATCTCTAGATTCTAGACTTAAAGGAATTGGAAGTCTATGGGCTCGCTAAATCTGAGAATCCTAGTCCAAAAAATGTGGAAATGCCTTCTGGAGTAACTGAACTATAAATGCTCACGCCTCAGACCCCTCTCTTCCTTTAGGTATCCCAAAGAGTTGCAAATTGTTCCTATTTTGCCAGTTTTCTAGGTCCTCAACTTTTTCTTTAAGAATGAGGAGCTGCTCGTCCTGCACCTTGATTGTTTTAGCTGTTGTTGCTGTGAAGTCCTTTGTCTCTGCCACCTGTTGCGGTAATTCTGCTACTTCGTTGGTAATTCTGCTACAATGTGGCCACCTTGCCGGTCACTTCGACCAAAGCTTGCTGTATTGAAAGGCTGTCTGCTCTAGCTTGGGTAAAATGTTCTTGTGCCTCTGCCCTTTGATCCTGAAGTGCCTGGAAGATTGTAGAAAGTGAAGGCTCAGCTGTGTAGCAGAGATCAGTTGCTTTGGAAGGAAGCAGAGTATTGGTAGACGGTGAATCGGGTAGACATAGGTTAGGGGACTGTGAGTTTCCCCCAGCTCCCAAACTAAGCCTTATATTGCCAAGCGGCTCCTGTGTCACAACGTTATTAAGACCCCTTGTTGTTGAGGGTAATAAGGATTCCCCATTGTTAATAAGAGAGCCTGACAGTCTAGATATCAGCACCTTTACTTCCCCTTTAGCAGTAACCCATTCCGGAGGGCGCTACCTTTGTCCCCAGTTTTATTTCGAGAGTGGAGCCTCAGAATGCTCAGTGGGGTTTTTTCGTACTCTTCAAGTTTTTGATCTTGTTTTGTTTCTTCTTTCACTGTAACAAGGGTAGCATTATTATTGTTATATAATGTTTTATTATTATTTATTCCCCTTCTGTGTTCCCCGCCTTTAAGCATATGGTAGGTTCCTGTTATTATAGAATGTTTGACTAGGCGACTGTCAGAGTCAGTTATGAGGTCTTTCCTGACTGCTGTAGCTGGTATTTATTTTACTGGATGAATAAACCTTTTTTAAATATTCCATCTGACATCAGCATTTTTATCTGTCCTTACACCATAACTTCTCATTAACCACAAGGATGGGATTCTCGCATGTGGATAGAAACTTCAACACAGTCTCTTCACCTTTTCTACTTGCAACAGATCTACTCTTCTACTCTACCTTCAAGTGTCGCTTGCAATCATCAATTTATGATTTTCCCTACTTCTACAGGTATTGTTTTGGCTATCAAGCAAGTGTTTGTCTCTAAAGCGTGACAGGAATAATCACAAAGAAATACTGTCTAATGTGTCATCAAATTACTGTATATGCTTATCACTAATAGGGAAACCTTGTTTTACTTAAAATGTGTGCTTGGGAGTAGAAATTGTATTTCGAGAGTTGTTCTCTTGCCTCTTGGAGTTAAGTGGTTCTCCACACCTTAGAGCACCATTAATTTAATTTTGAACCAATATTGATTGTGTAAATCCAAACTTAAGGCGCCAAAATCCCTATACGCACAACCACGCCATAAGCATTCTATATAGGAGGTTTCTGTTCAGTGTTCTATACAGAATGTTTGTGCTTGACTAGGAGACTGTGAAAGTCTGTAATGAGGTCTTTCCTGACTGTTGTGGCTGAAGTTTCTTTTACTGGATGATTAAACATTTTTTTAAATATTCCATCTGACATCGGCATTTTTCCCTGCCCTTACACCACAACTCAACACATATGTCCTCATGGGTTTCTGCACCAACCAGCCACAGGAGGGCTGTTCCACAAGGGCATGCAGGAGAAACTTTCAGTTATGAATTGTCCACTTGCTTATTTCCACACAAGCAATCAGTATTTTCGGAAACAGGGCCATGGGAATTATGTTCAATTGTGGTTTGCATGAAAAATATCCTGCTGTAACTTGTACACTCGTTCTCTTCCAGGCAGACAAACAACTTTATCTACTACAGGGATTTCTGCAGTTCAAAGCACCTAGATCTTCATATTATTAGTCTTGATCAAGAGACTCTTGTGACTAGTCCGAAAAACACTCTGCAGCCCCAGAGATTCAAGACAGAGCTAGAGGCTTCTCTCTTCATATTCTTCTGCCAAGCAGACAGGAATTCTTTAATTCTGCAGTAGTGGAATATTCTTATCTCAGCTCATCAAATGTCACCTTAAAGTGTTCCAGGATGTTCTGTCTTGGGAGAAGGTTTCAGTAGGTCATTTGAAAGAGTAAAGCTAATCATCAATTGGTGATGACCCCTCGATTAACTGGAGAAAAATCCCTGAGTTTCCCCTTCCCATCGTTTTATTGTCCAGTTCCTATTCCAGAGATATATTTAAAAAACACCATCGCACAGGGCCACAAACCCAAACACTCGGTGGGCCTTATTGCAGCTACATTGGCTGCAAGAAATGTGCATGTTTAAAACAACATTTCATAAGATACCAGTTGGGAAATTATTTATTTTGCTCCAGCATCCTTGGGATGCATTCTGTTTAACTCCTTAACTGTGGCGCGAATTCTGCCACTGTGCGGGAGTTTAATTGAGTGGGCGGAGCTGCGTCGGCCAACAGATGTGCGCACGCAAGGGGATATCTGTTCAAAAACATGTCAACAAACAGTGGTCTTGACAGTGTAAGTGATGTACAGTAAAAAAAATGGCTTCTGATTTAAATAGAACACATGTGGCTAAAATCAAATTAGCAGGGCTCTGGCCACTGCGAAAGGGCAAAACACAAAGGGTCTGATTCAATAACTACACTTTATAGAACTACAAAAGTACTACAAAGCTTATGGCAAAGTGCTACTCACAAACTGCACTTTTGTAGTAACTTACGCTTTTGACTAAGTTTACTACTTTTCGGTATTTACAAACTGCACCTTTGTAGTAACTGAAAATATTGCCCCTACCTCCATTATTTACTATGGGAGGGTGTTGAAGTAACAATGGTTGGCCATGCTTAGTGTGGTTTACTACAAAAGCGTAAGTTACTACAAAAGTGCAGTTTGTGAATATCAAAAACTATAAATATACTAAAAATTAGAACATTGGAATGTTGAGCGCTCCATTTTAAAACAATGGAGTGCTCTGGGCTTCCAATGGCTGGTAGAAGCCTGGAGGTCCAGCATTCCAATGTTTGTTGAGAGCTGTTGCACTGAACAAAGGCCTCATGGAGCTGGAGGGGATTTCAAATTAGAACATTCTGCCCTCTAGCTCTACAGGCCATTAAAGGCCCGCTCCTTTGTTAAAGGCTCTCGCCTTCGGCTCAGGTCTTTAATGCTGGAGCAGGCCTTTAATGACTAGTGGAAGCAGCTATGGCAGGCTCTAAGGCTATAAAGTAAACTCATTCAAAAGTGCAAATTACCTTTGTGGTCCAGGTCTCATATGATCGAGGTTGAAAAAAGGTGTGAACACAGAAACATAAAAAGTTGACTTTTTGTATGAAATGAAACAGCAAAAATAAATTATGAATACAATAAAGGGAATTATAAAGAAACGAGGTGTGCATGAGCTAGACAGCGTGCTGGATTACATGAAAAAAGAGGTTGAAGGTAAGCCAGGATTTTAGAATCAGCTGGGTATTCATTGCCACTGAACACATATGTCTGGAACTGCATTAACATGTAATCTGATGCTTTATGGAGCGCACTATGGGAAATGACTTTGCATACGAATCAGATTAAACACGCACCACGCTGTAAATCGGAACGAAAGTGCTCTTCCTTGTGCACAAATGAATTTGTCAATTTCACTTCCCATGCGTGTAAGCCCCCTGCAAGGAAATTGCCTTTCTTTCGGAAGCTTTTCGTAGCACAGCTTCTTTTTGTCAGGAGCAGTTACAAATGTTTCTGCTGCGACCAGGAATGCCTGGTATCAATCAAAAGAAATACCGTCCTCTCAAAGCTAATGGCGACGTTAATCAAATCCGCTGTTTGTTTTGCATGTATCTACACCCAAACCCCTGAAAAATGCTTACAATTGGAAACAATAAAAAGCAAGTTGGAGTCCGCGTCTGACAGCCCTCCCCTGGTGGCTGTATTTCTCAGCGTCGCTAACGACAGCTGAAGGCGCCTCTCCTGGAGGCATCCTGTGGCGGATGCGGCCTTTAATGTCTCCCATGGCCGTGTATTTTAATCCCAGCGCTGACATATTAATAGCAGAGAAATTGATATTTTTAGTGCAGTTTTCATAGCTGAATTGGTTTGCCCTCCTGTAGTGTCAGTGAAATGTGTGTGGGGGCTGTGCAGAGCTAGTAACAGTTTATGCTCCTCGATACTGCAATGTTTAGCTACAGAGAACCAGCCTGCACCTCGCCTATCATAAAACAGACAAGCAGAAAGACAGTGAATTATGATGTCACTAATTTCTCCACAAAAAGAAAATGACCAGTATAACTCATTCAGTAACCTGAATAAATAGGCGCATGGCTAAAAAGCAGGCAATCACGGGACAGTGAATCGATTTATAATGTTGCATTAATATGACTTCTGCTTTACTGTGCCAATGACATTTTAGAACGGAAACATACATTAAGGAGAGAAGAATCTATAACACGCATCAGTTCTATGTGGGGCAGTGCTATACAGAACCTGGGGGCATATTACCAAGCAATAGCGATAATTATCGCTATTGCTTAGTTAGAGAAAAAATTTACCTCTGAGCTGCGGCGATTTTAACCGCAAATAAACCTTGGTATTACCAAGGTTTAACTCAAATGCGATAAAAATCGCCGCAAAGCATGAATATCGCTGAAAAGTCAGCGATATTCATGCATTACAGAGCTAATGCTCTTAGCCATGTTATCCACCTCCCATTGGATAACATGGCTAAGAACTGCTCAGGGCAGGTGTTAGCTTTTGGAGATATTCCCGCTTAGCGCGAATATCTCCAAAAGTTGGTAATAGTAGATAGCGATGTTAGCGACTGTTTTCAGTCGCTAACATCTTGGCACGCCCACTTTGCATATCATTAGTGATAAATATCACTGACATGCAAAGTGGGGCCCAAGATGGTCGCTATCTCCTACTAGCTGTCGCTAACTGGTGTTAGCGACAGCTAGGTAATAGGGAGATAATTTTATCTCCGCTTTCTTGGCTTTTAAAGCCAAAAAAGCGGAGATAAACCCCCTTGATAATATGCCCCCTGGTTTAGATAGGGGAAGACGCTGTGAGGTTAAAGCAGCAAATTCAGCCGATCCTGTATGTCCCTGTTTTGTTTTTTTGTAATGTCGGTAATGTTAATGACAACATGGCACTGATAATGGGGGTTTGGTGTTTCCAGAATCAGCAATAGCTGTGCCTGTCTCTGAGGTGCGATCCAGATAAATTGAAAGAAAAGGGACCAGGGGATGAGACATGAAAGTAATAAAAACAAGGCTCTAACACATTAGGAGAATAATTTTGAGTGATGTTTTAAGAAAACACACATGAATTGTTTCCTTCACATTTTGGGATTACTGCAATTGAAATGGGGTAATTAAGGGTGCGTGTTGACAGGTGTTCTCAAAGCAACTTCATTGTCAGTCATTGTGCACCAATCTTGCCCATGTGGGCTTTGTTTGCCACAATGGGCTTCATACAAGTAACGTGTAATGAAGTTCTATCTGTTACCCCATTTGCCTCACACATCAGATAGCACGCATTGAAATAGAAATACCAGAGGATTAAGAAAGGCTGACCCATTACCTCTTGCATAAGTGGGTGGAAGCAAAATGGGAATGAAACAAAAGCAGACCAATGGGTGAAGAAGGGAGGATGTAAATACCTTTAAGGAGACATATGCTGCATTTTATTTTTAGTAAAACAAAAGGTCTTGGCTAACGGCAGACATAGAAATGAAAAAATAATAAAGTAATACTATAACCAAATGTGCCCGCATTGCACATTTTCTTGACATACAATTTAGTCAACCCTGCCACATGATTTGGGCCACCGGATGTATGACATTACAACGCATGCTTTTACCACGCATGCCTTTACATCGCAAGTTTTACAATGCATGCTTTTACAACGCATAGTGTTGAGGGGTGCAGGATAGTGAATAGTTTAATTTACTATTCCAACTCCCATCCCCGTGGATAGTAGAGAAGGTGTGCCAGTGTGAGAAAGAGTTTTCTAAAGACCCATGGGTGAGTAGGCCTCATTTCTGAGCAAATGTGGCTGCCGTGGGTTAGCTGCAAGTCTGCATCATATAAACAATTGCAATACTGATAAAGTTATAGTAAGCAGAAGACAGGGCATGCAGTAAGTTCCTGGCAAGTTAAGCGTCCGTGTAAGCACCAGTGTTACCTCTGAGGGTATGTGAACCCCGGCTCTATGAAAATTACAATCAATCTGCCACTCATAGTACTTGTAAGATCATGTAATCAGAAACTTAAATCTACAGCAAGCCAGACCCTGTCTAATTGTGTTGAAATAGTTTAAGCTGTACTTGTTAATGAAAGATGACCGTTAGTCCCCAGGGCTGGTAGATAAGGCAGATAAGTGACAGCTAATGTCCCAAATTGGGTACTAAGAAAGAACTTAAATGAATTTTATTCTGATGTGCTGATTTAGGTATGATGGAAGAATCTGATAGCATCAATGTATTTAAGTGCATATTTTATAGTTGTGAAATACGAACTCATCAAGATGTGCTCAGTGCAAGTCAATTAACCATGCTTCAATATGGATAGCAAATGAAGCTGTTGGTTCATTAACTGTTTAAATATATCATGGGTTTTGACAGACATGTGACAACAGATTGGTTCTCATTTTATAAATAAGAATGCTGTTGAGGCACCCCGTATGAAATGTTGGGCCACAGTCGATTTTGATGCTCTGTAAACACAAATTAAAATACTGCAAGACAATCATAATGGAACAATCAGAACCTTCCATCTGTCAAGAGAACTGGTAATATAACACCATTACACTAGATTTAAATAGAACAGAGAATCAAGTTTAAAACTCCACACTATACATAAGGATGACAGGCTCTATGCCAAGAATATCCAAAGAAGCTTTTACAATGCTACATCCCCCATGCCCTCTCAGATCCAACAGGTGTACATCTATCTATCAAAAAAGAGGCAAACCACTTATAGTAAAGGCTAAAAGATATGGAATTCCTTGTCCCTGAAGTTCAAGCCTCTCCCATGTCTGATGGCATTCATGAAAAATCTACAAATAGCTTTGCTCAGAGATGCCATTTCCTCTTGAAATGACCTTACCTCAGGTTGTAGGACACCACAGTACATCACATTAAGGCCAACCCACATGCTAACGGACCCTGTTTCATCAAGAGATTTTAAATTTTCCATGAGAACTCCTTCGACACCATTATAGACAGGTGGTGGTGTGGCCAGGTGGTGATGTGTTTGTGCTATGCAAAACATTTTATGAAATAATAATTATAAAATACATATAACGTAAATTCAAAATGTCTATGGACTGGAGAACTGATGCTTGGTTTACTATTGAACTTCAGCATCAACGCGAGACATCAACCCACTATTCCCATTCCCAAATGGAAATCATCTTATGACGTGGTATGTCTCATTGGTGGCAGGAATTAACTTATCCATAGGATCTGCTGTTGACTGATGTCATCAAGCTAAGATGTTAGTCACCAGGCACTCCAGTTGTCCCTTTGTGACCCCATTCTTGAAGCCAGGGTTGTGGGCATTTGAAAGTCAAGCACAGGAAGGAGCAGATTGGTCTGAGGTAAATTTCCACATGAGTGAATGTACATGCACTCTTGCTTGTGAGCAGTATGTTATGTTATGATGTGTTGGGTTGTGTTGTGTTACGTTATGTTGATCTGTATGGCGCCCTAATCACCTGAGAGGGTATCCAGGTGCTTTGGCAGCCATGTAAGTGTGTAATCCCCAAGGTGCTTATATGAAGAGCCAAGTCTTCAGCTTCTAGCAAAATTCAAGAAGTGAGCAGGAGGCTCTGATGTGTTGAAGGAGGTCATTATATGTCTTGGGTGCAAAATAGGAGAATGAGCGACCTCCAGTTTTGCCTTTGCAGATGCAGGGAGTGTGCGAGTTAGAGTGAGGAAAAGAATATGTGTTTAGTGGGTTGGTGAAAGTGTTTGTAGCTGTTCAGGTTTTCTGGTCCTTTGTTGTGTAGAGCTTTGCATTTGTGCATGAGAATTTCGAATTGGCTGCGCTTGCGAATGGGGACTCAGTGAAGATTCCGCAGGTCAATCAATCAATCAATCAAAGACATTTATAGAGCGCACTACCTACCCGTAGGGTCTCAAGGCGCTTGGGGGCGGGGGTTGCCGCTACTGCTCGAACAGCCAGGTCTTGAGCTTCTTCCTGAAGGAGAGGTGGTCTTGGGTCAGGCGCAGGTCGGCCGGGAGAGAGTTCCAGGTCTTGGCGGCCAGGTAGGAGAAGGACCTTCCTCCTGTAGTGGCTCTACGGATGCGTGGGACAGCGGCGAGGGCGTGGCTGGCAGATCGGAGGTGGCGTTTGGGAGCGTAGAAGTTGATGCGGTTGTTGAGGTAGCTCGGGCCTTGATCGTGGAGAGCTTTGTGTGCGTGGGTAAGGAGACGGAAGGTGATTCTCTTGTTGACCGGGAGCCAGTGCAGGTCTCTCAGGTGTCCGGAGATGTGGCTGTGTCGTGGGATGTCGAGGATGAGTCTGGCAGGTCTGTTGTGATGTAGGTGCAGTGTGGGAGGTTGAGTATGAGTCTTGTGGCGGTGGTCTGGAGTCTGTTTAGGAATAGTTTGGAGATTCCGAAGTAGAGCGTCTGGTGTTCTGAGGTAATCATTTGAAGATCATTTGCAGTATGCCTTGGAGGTGCACACTGAGGTGACTTGAGCTGTCATGTTGAGCTTGTCATCCAGGATAATCCCTAGATTTCTTGAGTGTTCTGTGGGTATGGGTGCTGGTCCTAGTTCAGTGGAACATGAGGTCTTGTGGAGGTCTTGTTTCTGAACACCAGTGCTTCTGTCTTGTCAGAGTTGAGCTTTAGACAGTTGGTTCGCAACCAGTCTGCTACCATGGTCAAGGAGTTGATGAACGTGGTTCTGGCAGCCGTTGTCTTGTCCATCAGGGAGAGGATAAGTTGGGTGTAGGAGATGATGGTGATGTCTTATGATCAAAATGATCAAATGATGTTGGTGAACAGTGTCATGTATATGTTGAAAGGGGCGGGGCTGAGGGATGACCCCTGTGGGACTCTGCATATCAGTTTTCTGGTCTCTGAACATGAAGGGTGGCAGCCTGAACATTTGGATTCTTTCTGTGAAGACGGAACAGATCCATTGGAGAGCAGATCCTTGTATGCCAATGTTGTGGAGTTTTGTCATGAGGGTGTTGTGGGAGACAGTGTCAAAGGCTAAGGAGAGGTCAACAAGGATGAGGGCTGCTGTTCCTCATCAGTCCAGAATTATTCAAATGTCATTGTGGGCAGCATTAATTGCTATTCTGGTGCTGTGGTTCTTTCTAAGTATTGATTGAGTGTTGTCTAGAAGATGGTGAAGTTTGAGGTTGTTTTTTTTATGGTCTTCTCAATCACTTTGACTCGATCAAGGAGCAGGGAGATGGGTTGGATGTTGATCAGTTGATTTGTGTCACCTTCGGACTTCTGGATGAGACCGTTGATTTATGTAAGTTTCCATTAATCCGGGAAAGTGGCGGACCTGTTGGAGGCATTGATAATAAGAGTCAGGTTGGTGCTGATTGGTGATGTTCCCAGGTTGTAAATGTGGTGGGGGCATGGGCCCGGTTGGATGGTCATTGTGTTGTTTCTGTTGAATGTTGTCCATTTGGTCTGGTAACCATCTTGGTTAGTGGTAGGTAGATAAGCAATGAGTTGTGTGGGGTTGGGTTGGTGTGCAAAGTTTTTGTACATGTTTGTGATTATGCTGTGGAAGAAGTTGGATATGATATCGCAAAGATGTTGGGAAGCAGCAATTTTGTTGACAGTGGCTAAGGGCAAGAATATCTCATTGCAACTGTTGGAACTTCTTTTGATGTGGATCACTAGCGCTTTTTTTCTTGGTTTATCTTATTTGCTGGTGGTAGCGTCTGATTTCAGCCTTATGTCGGTGATGTTGTGGCTGGCTCTCCATTTGCTTTCTAGCTGCTTACAGTGTTGTTTAGTGTCTCAAAGGTCTTTTGTGTACCAGCTGATCTGGGAGTCTTCACAATTCCTGATCCAGTTGTTGAATTTGTTGATGTCTTTGTCAAGGCTGTCTGTGGGGCTAATTTGAGCCATGCTAAAGGCACTAAGCCAGGCTGCTTCTGTGAATTTGCCCCCACTGAGGTTTGGAATGCTGAACCTGGTAGGGGTGCTGACCTATGAGTGAATGATGGGGTGATTAGTCCATGTGAGTGGTTCAGTGAAGATGGGGTCCAGTGTGTGTGTACTGCAGTGTGTGTTGTTTCTAAGACGAGCTGGGTGATTCCGAAGTTGCTCAAGCTGTCGGAGTGCTGTGGAGCATGGGTCGTTTCAGTCTTAAAGGTGAAAGTTGAGATCACCAAGAAGAATGTAGGCTCTGGAGTCAATAGAGCGTGGTGCAACAAAGTGGGTGATGATGTTGGTAAAGGTAGCTTGTGGTCCAGGTGGTCGATAGGTGAGGATTTCAATCTGGGTGAAGTTTCTTAGATTTGCAGCTTGTAAATGGTCCATGAATGGGGTGGGGTTTTCTGTGTCTGTCTTGCATTTGATGGACTCCTTGTAGATGACAGTGAGCTAGTGATGATTTAAAGAAGTACACCGATGTGTGTCGGGTAAAACTTAATCTACATTAGGTTATCTGATATTTTTATGCCAGGCATTACTGACATTTGACAATAAGATGTTATTGGACAGATCCTCTAACTCTTAGTAATCATAATATAGGGGATGGTTCTGCATTTTAATACCCTTAATGCTTCAAGGTCTTGCCTGTAGCCTAGGATACTGCATAATGGACGTATGCCTTTGGTTCTTGGCCTTGCATAGGCTGGGCAGAAAATCAGAAAATTGTCCTTGAAATTCATCTGGCTCAAGGGGCAGATGTTATCTTTGGTATCTGCTCTGCCCATTTTCCATTGTGATGTAAAAGACCCAATTTCAAGCGTGTTGTAATGGAACTTTATGTTCAAATCTTGGCCCTTTGGGGTTAGGGTCTGGGCTTGAAGTCAAAACATTGAGCTGACAGTCTCTCTAGAGTGTAGCTTCGGTGGAAGCTTGCAATGACAAAATCCCCCAAAAAGGATTTTAGTTGCGTTTTGGAAATCAGGGTTAGAGACCGAGGATCGGTCCAAAACCTCCTAAGGCCTAATTTGCAGAACCATGATTCAACAAGCCTAAACCATGGAAAGGCGTTATTCTTTTCTGGTTCCATATGTTCGTTCACACCCCTCCTGTATGGCATAAGTCCATATCTTCACCCAAAAGAGGAGAGGCCTTAACACAGCTGTATTGTCTACTTTCTTAAGTGCTACACCAAAGAACATGGAAATAAGAGGGGTACTTTTAGGGAGGTGTAAAAGAGACTGTACACAATTGTTCCCAATCTGGGTCAGTGATTCAGTGTTAGATGAGCCCCAAATTTCAGCACCGTATAAGGCTGTAGCTTGAGGTTTTAACTTATAAAGGTTGATTGCAAGAAGAATTGCTCTAGACAACGTTGCCTAGTGCTTTTTGGAAGTTGCCATAGCTAGGTGCTATATATGTTATGCCCGAGATAGTTTACTATCTAACATGATCCCCAAGTACTCAAATCTTGTTACACATTCTAGTTTCTTCTGCTGCAGACATAAAACCCTTCAGAATGACTTGTGAGGCCTAATCACCATCAATTTGGCCGTAGTATCATTAAACTCCAGACCCTTACTTTTACAGTAGTCTAGTAGACATTGAAGTTATCCAGTAATTGCTGCAAACGTTTTGGAATTTGTGATATCAAAAGGGTGTTATCTGCAACTAAGCGTCCAGGCACACAAAGCCTATCTAACTTTGGTGAATCATTATTGCATTTAAGCAGGGCCTTGATAACATCATTTACGAAGAGGGAAAATAATGTGTGGGCTAGCACACAACATTGTCTTACCCCTCTACCTGTAGGGATGCAAATGGTAAGTTGTCCCTGTGGACGCCAATGGACTTGAGCATATTTCTCAAGGTGTAATCTTATTAATTGAATGAGAAGGTCCTCGGGAACTCTGAGCTCCTTAAGCAATGCCCAAAGTAATCCCCTTGGGACTAGATTGAAGGCAGCCCTAATATCTACATAGGCTGTATATAAACAGCCATCTCTCAACTTTGTATATTTCCAGATAATAAGAATAAGCCTAAACACCTGATCCATTGTGCTTACTCTTGATCTAAATCCCACCTGGAAGGGTGACAAAACCTTGTTGGTCTCTATTGATTATGTGAGTTTATGTATAATATGCCTTTCTTAGACCTTCTGTAGGGTGTCCAGGAGACTAATTGGTCTGTAGTTTCGTGTATTCTGTCAATCCTCTTTTTTTAAAAATGGCAATTATCTCAGCGCCACTCCAGTTGTCAGGTATCAGGGCTCCTGAGGCTATGGAGTTACACAATAGATTAACAAATGAAACCCATATTGTTAAATCGTGTCACAATAGCTCTCCTGGTATTTTGTCAGGCTGGGGGCCACACACAATTTAATAGCCTCTATAAATAACTTTGCCTCTTCAAGAGTAAAATATGATTCTGATGGCATGTTCTCTGTTAGGGGGCCGCTACCACCATTAGGAATGGCTACAGACATTGGATAATCATAATCGGGAGAAAATTAAGGAAGGTCTCTTCTGAGTCCATTGACCAGTGCTATGAAATACCCCTTTGATGCTCATGGGGGAACCCAGCTGCGGGGCCTCCACTTTCAAATGTTGGGTCACTTCATCCCTTGACAGAACAGCCCCTATTAAGACCATGAAACTGGCTAGGAATGAACCCTCTGCCCCTTGGTTCACGACTGAACTCCGCTTGGAGAAAAGCCTTTGCAAGAAGCTTTAGAGTGCCTGGTGGAAAACCTATAATTCAGAGGCCATGTGCGCTTACAGAGCAGCGCTAAAAAAATTCCATGGGCTAAAATGTAATACCATCAGGGACTATGTTGCTAATCAAATTAAATCCTCTGATAACTCTGCTGAAGAAGTTTTTAAGACTGTTCAGGGCTTTATTAAGCAACAGGCCTGGAAGAGCACTATTGCCCCTTCAGCCAGCCTGTGTGGAGAACTTTCAATCTTCTTCCAGGAGAAAGTTCAGGCTATCTACTCCTCTTTAACCTTGAAAGGGTAGTTAGCTGCGCCATTACCTATCCCCTACTACTCTGGCGTGTGGTCTGAATTTCGTCCTTTCTGCCCTGAAGCATCTCTCACTGAATTGAACAAAATAAAATCTGGATCACCTGTTGACCCTGCCCAGCCAGGTTTTTCAAGCTGCTGACCCCTTTATTCAATCCCTCACTAAACTTTATCTGGAATTCATCTTTGAAATTGGGCACCTATCCAACCATTTGGAAAATGGCATTGCTCCAGTCAATCCTCAAGAAAGAGGACGCGGACCCAGCAGAACTTAAGAACTTTAGGCCTATTTCTCTCCTGCCAGCACCAACAAAAATTCTTGAGAAGGTAGTTCCGAGACAACTGTCTGAGTTCCTGGAGTCTAACAACTATCTAGATCAGGCTACAGCATAGAGACAGCTCTGCTTGAAGCGGCGGAACCTATAGGGGGAACTCTAGACCAGGGTAGCTGTGCAATGCTAGTGCTGTTGGACTTGTCCCCAGCTTTTGACATGGTTTCGCATCGGATTCTTCTCGAAAGACCCAAGCTGCTGGGAGTGATGGGAGCCACTCTAGCCTGGCTCTGTTCACTTATTGAGGGCCGGTCTCAGCAAGTACTTCTCCGTCCCTATGTCTTCTCCTCTAGCCCTCCCATTTGTGAAGTTCCCCAGGGTTCGGCCTTGAGCCTGACTGTTTTTAATGTTTACCTCACTCCCTTCGCTCCGCTAGGCGAGCAATGTGGTGTGAAGGTTGTCTTGTATGGACAATACTCTGCTTGTGTTCTCTTTTAGGGAACACACCGAGGCAGCGTTCACCAATTTCAAGCAGTGTTTGATCAACATCTCAACTTGGATGACGGACAGCTGTTTGAAGCTGAATACCTATGGTTTTGTTCTTCAATCAACCTTCTCCTCCATGGTCCCAACTCTGGTGGCCATGGGAACTTAATCCTACTCCTCTTCCAGTTGCTTCCACTAGGAATCTTGGGTTTAAATGTGATTCTACCTTCTCAGGCAAGGCCCAGATATGCCAAGTTTCCTCTTTATGCCTTTGGAAACTTGAAAAACCTGCGGAGATTCCTTCATCTCTTGCCTATGGATTGTTAGAAAACCGTGGTCCACGCATTGGTCACGTCTCTGCTGGACTATGCTAACAGCTTGTACTTGGGTCTCCCAGCATATTTAATCAGGAAACTACAAATTATTAAAAATGCAGCAGCAAGGTTTAGTGAAAAGATGCCACTACACCACCATATTTCCCCCCACCTGCGCAGCCTACATCCGCAGCCTGAGCCTCTCTGAAGGTACATCGCGCCACTGCCTACCTGCACGAAAAGAGATCGCTCGCAGCGCTTGGTATCGCTTTTGCCCACTTTAGAAATCCATTTGAATACAGTAGCTGCGCACTCGGCCCCAGAATTAATTTGCCTGACGTAATTTAATTGATTATTGCAGCGCACTGTAGACTTTGCTGTGTAGGGTAAAGAGAAGTGTTTTGCGAGTGTTTGTGACTGTGTTATACATCGGCTGTGCCCCAGTCTCGTTGCAGGGACAGGGCTACCATTTTAAGACTTTGTTTAAGACTTTGTTTACCTCCGTACCTCCTCCCAGATCCCGCCTCCCAGCTGACCCGCCCACGCTCCGCCCCCCTCCACTATCCATTTAAGACAGATGTCCCAACGCGCAGCATCCACGGGCTGCGGCCGCGCCGAAGGTGCGCCAAAGGTAAGCCCGTCTATGCCCGTCCGCGCCAAGCCCGCGCCCAGCGCCAGACCCCCTGGCCCACGCACCACTCACCCCTCCCGCATTACATATGACGCCTCCACCCTCTTAGCCTTAAATCCCGGCCGACTCCCCAACTGCGCCCAAGCCGCTCCTGGACACACCCATGGACCCTTCACATGCAACTCCTGGAAGTACGACAGCACCAAGACCAACTCCAAATCCACGAACACCAAACAGAGATCTGACACCAACCACCTAAAATGTATCCTGCTCAACACCCGCTCGGTCCACAGACACGCCATCGACCTTTGGAATCTACTAGACGCCATCTCTCCGGACGTCGCCTTCCTAACAGAAACATGGATGAACGCCTCCTCAGCCCCTGACATCACCATTGCCATCCCTGAAGGCTACAAGATCATCCGTAAGGACCGCACCAAGCAAACAGGAGGAGGCATCGCCATTGTCCATAAGAATTCCATCCGCATCTCAACCAGCTCAGACGTCAACCTCGCTTGCGCCGAGCACCTTCACTTCCAGATCCACACCGACCCCAAGACCACACTCAGAGGCACTCTCCTCTACAGGCCACCGGAACCCGTGCACAATTCAGTGATGACATCACTGACTTTATCACCCCACACGCCCTCCCCTCCGAGGACTACATTCTACTGGGAGACCTCCATTTTCACCTGGAAAAGAGCTACGACAACAAGGCCACCACCCTTCTGGACAATCTCGCCAACCTTGGACTCAAACAACTTGTTAACACCCCCACTCACTACGCAGGTCACACACTCGACCCCATCTTCACCTCAAGCAAACATATCTCCTTCAGCCACACCACAGCTCTCCATTGGACGGATCACAGCTGCGTTCACTTTGTCTACAAAAAGACCACATCCCACAACCATCCTCAACCCACTCTGCGAAGAAACTGGAACAAAATCACCATCGACCAGATCTCCTCATCGCTTCTTCAAAACCCCCATGCCCACTCTTCGAACCCCAACCAAGCAGCCATTAACCTCACTCAATGGCTAACCAACAGCGCCGACAACCTAGCACCTTTGAAAAAACGTCAAATCAAACCAAACTGAAAAAACGCTTCCTGGTTCAACGATGATCTTAAGAAATCCAAGAAACTCTGTCGCTCCCTTGAGAAGGCCTGGAAAAAAGACCCAAACACCAGCACCAAGGACGCCTTCAAAAACGCCACCCGCACACACCACCAACTGATCCGGACTGCCAAGAAAGCTGCACTTAAAGAACGACTAGACAACAACGCCCACAACAGCAAGGAATTATTCAACATCGTCAAAGAATTTACCAACCCCTCAGCCAACTCCAACAACATCACTCTTTCTCAAACCCTTTGCGACTCCCTAGCTTCGTTCTTCCACAACAAAATCGCAGACATCCACACAGCTTCGACAACCAACCCGGAGACCAACCCTCCCAACCTTCTACCATACCCTCACCCCCTTGAACATCCTTAATGACTGGAACCCTATCTCCACTGAGGACACCATCCGCCTGATGAACTCCGTTCTCTCAGGATCCCCCACAGACCCATGCCCTCACCATATCTTCAACAAAGCAGACTCCATCATAGCACCACACCTCCGAGACGTCATCAACTGCTCCCTCAACTCCGCCACCTTCCCGGAAAGCTGGAAACACGCCAAACTCAGCGCCCTCCTGAAAAAACCCACAGCTGACCCCACCGAACTCAAAAACTACCGCCCCATCTCGCTCCTACCATTCCCGGACAAAGTCATTGAGAAAGCTGTCAACAACCAGCTAGCCGCCTTCCTCAAAACAAACAAATCCCTCGACTCCTCACAGCCCGGCTTCCAAGCCAAACACAGCACTGAGACCGCACCCATCGCAGCAACAGACGACATTCGAACTCTACTGGACAATGGAGACACAGTCGCCCTCATCCTCCTTGACCTCTCCGCAGCCTTCGACACAGTCTGTCATAGCACCCTCCTACAACGCCTCAGAAACATAGGAATACAAGGAAAAGCACTGGAATGGATCACCTCGTTCCTTACCGGAAGAACTCAGAGAGTCCGCCTTCCACCATTCAAGTCAGAGGCCACTGAAGTCATTTGCGGCATGCCACAAGGATCCTCACTCAGCCCCACCCTCTTCAACGTATACATGAGCCCCCTCGCGACCATCGCACGCCAACACAACCTCAACATCATCTCCTACGCTGATGACACTCAACTGATCCTCTCACTCACCAAAGACCCGAACACCGCCAAAACCAACCTACATGAAGGAATGAAAGAAGTATCCGAGTGGATGAAGCACAGCCGTCTGAAACTGAACTCAGACAAAACAGAAGTCCTTATCTTAGGTACCTCCCCCTCCGCCTGGGATGACTATTGGTGGCCAGAGGCCCTTGGAAAAGCACCCATCCCGACGGACCACGCACGGAACCTGGGCGTCATCCTAGACTCCACACTCTCGATGAACAGACAAGTCAACGCCGTTTCATCATCTTGCTTCAACATTCTTTGCATGCTCAAAAAAACATTTCGCTGGATCCCCACCGAAACTAGAAAAACGGTCACCCACGCACTGGTCACGAGGCGCATAGACTACGGCAACACCCTATACGCAGGTACCACCGCAAAACTTCAGAAAAAACTCCAACGCATCCAGAACGCATCAGCCAGACTCATACTATACATCCCACGTAAAGACCACATTTCTAGTCACCTGAAAAACCTCCACTGGCTCCCCGTCAATAAGAGGATAACATTCCGCCTCCTAACCCACGCACACAAAGCTCTCTATGAACTTGGACCCGAATGCCTCAACACACGACTTTCCTTCTACACCCCTTCCCGCCAGCTACGCTCCTCCAACCAAGCCCTTGCTGCTGTACCTCGCATCAACAAAACCACCATGGGAGGAAGATCCTTCTCCTACCTGGCAGCTAAAACCTGGAACTCACTTCCCACTCACCTTCGCCTCACTCAGAACCACCTAGCATTCAGAAAGCAACTTAAAACTTGGATATTCGACAAGTAAATTCCCACCCTTCCTCAAGCGCCTTGAGACCCTCTGGGTATGTAGCGCGCTATATAAATTATTTGACTTGACTTGACTTGACCCTCGCTTATAGAGCAGCTAGAGACACTAGTCCTCAATACATGAATCAGAGACTCCAGAAATAGTTTCAGACTAGGGCTTTGAGATTGAATCACCAGGAAATACATGTGATTCCTCGCTTCGTAAAAGCCAAGCTTGGTGGCCGAGCTTTCTCTGTGAAAACAGCTTCTCTCTGGAACTCCATGCCCGAGCACATACGGAAGGCCAAGTCAGAACCTATGTTTAGGAAGGCTCTGAAAACGTAACTTTTTGGCCTACCTTAGAGCTCTCCGACCAGTCCGCTCCTACTGTATCCACTGCTAGCACCAGGACACTTCCGTTGGAGGTAGCTGTGCGCTTTATAAACTGCAATAATGATAATAATAATAATCATTACAATTTGAATAAAGATTAGCAAAATTTTCCACCCAATCGTTCAGTTCCAGGTAAAATTCAATCTGTGATTCTGAGTCCTTGCTCCTGTGGGCTTTAATTTTTTTAAAAGGTCCTCTTGTTTCCAAACTTTTTTGCCTCAAATAGGTCGGTCCACTTTTAGTCCTCCCAGTTGCTCTTGGCTACTGTCAATCATTTCTTGTACTGAGCTTTAGCTGTACGTACCTCAACTGGAGATTTGGACTTTAATGCTTTTATTTGGACTTTGTTTGCTCTACTGCAATCCTTTGTGTACCATGGATTACTTTGATTGCTTTTCGCTCTGGGTACAATTGGGTGTCTTGCAGGTGCGATTGTTCTGTATACCAACTATGGGAATATCAGTAAGGGAGATGCATGAAAGGAGTAAGGACCATGGAATATGCATTGTAAATATCAGTTAGGCTGTCTGTATTTCCCAGTATCAAAGACCGCTTTATTGATCTGCAGTCATTTCCACCATTGGAAATGTATAGATAAATGTTAAAAAGGTACAAGCTGGGCCATTTTTGAGTATACATTTTCAGCCCCAAAATCTTGGATGAATCAATGCTCAGGGGCCCTATATGTACATTCAATACTGTTTGGGTCCAGATAACAAGGCCCCCTGAGGCCTTGTTGCATGTGGGTAGGAGTTGCGCTAACTTAGAAGGTTTCACAGCTTGATTTATAGGGCGGATCCATTACCCATATTTCCTTAAATATGCAAAAAAGGAAATCATTCAATATATTCCAACCAGTCAGGATCTAACATCTTTTGCCTTTGCCTAGCAATATTCCACAAAAGTATATTTAAGGTCTCAGGGAAATCAATATCAGCTTACTTAAGAGATAGATCACCAATCTTTGTATATATGTGATTTGCTGGAGGGATTTCATTAGGAACATGGGCTGATGCGCTTGATGTATTTGCAGTATTAGAACTGACTCAAAATGCAAAGAGCAAGTTGTATTAATTGAGTTTGACTGAATGGGGGGTCACTATAGGAGGAAGAGTAAATCTATTGATTCCAGATAAGCCAAAGTGTGGTCAGTAATTACTTGTGCTTGTGTGTTTTTATCAGAGGAATTGGTGTCCCTTAAGGAATGTGTGCTTGCTTGAGCACTGCCTACAGGTGCTTCAACAGGTGTAGGTGTAAAAACATCCTCTGACAAGGGTTGAGTCCAGATGCATTTAATTTATATTGAATTGATGAATGGGGAAAAAAGGGGGCCCTGAGCTCTATAGCTAATAGCCCAGCCTCCTTATAATGTAAGGGCCTGATTAGGGGTATGGCGAACAGGGCTACTCCATCACAAATGTGTTGGATATCCCGTCCGCCAAATTACAATTCCATTAGAGCGTATGGAACTTGCAATATGGCGGACAAGATAGCCGGCACGTTTGTGACAGAGTATCCCATCCACCAACCTCGTAATCAGGCTCTCCGTCTGATGTTATTCAGTGTACATGTGTCACCCAAAATATGCTCAGCACCTAAAATATCCAAACATACCAGGTAATCTCAATTCTTTGGAGATCATTCAGACCTCTATTCAAAAATTAAAGGTTTAAATTGACTCAAAAATAAAGTTGTGCTCATTTTAGCACTATTATGCAGATTTGAATGAGATCCTTAGTTGGATCAATGTTTTCAAAAATACTGTTTCGTTTTAAAATGTAATAGTGTGCTCAACTGGACATCCAAAAACAGAAGTGTATAACCAATATAATTAAAATGTTGGAGCCTGTGCAATTAAATTCCTCAAAACAGCAGGTTTGGAAGGATAAACACATGTACGATCCTCAACGAGCAATTTCAGTAGCTCACAATGAATACAAAGCATGAATCATGTTTCAGGGCAGTAGGTGAGAAAAACAAACACATTCATATGAAATGGATAAAAAAATCATGAGTTTGAAAAGCTTGTAAAGGGAATAAGAGACACAAAACAATCCATATTCCTCCATAATCAAGGTTATAGCTATATTTTGAAACAGAACCTTCATTTCCATGTAATCTTATAAAGTCAATCTTACTTGAATATGGTTACCAGTTGAATAACTGAGTTTCTGGACAGGTCCAAGGGTTATTTCAGCATTCGCTCTTTAAACCACTTAATTAAAAGTTCCCTGGTAAATCTGCGATGAGATACAGGGTAAAAAATTACCAAATCTGACTGGTATTGCCTCCTGAGCTATGAGGGATTATGAGCTATTGCCCCAAAACAGGGAGTAACACATGGCCTCTGGAATCCCAGGTACAATTCTGCAAGTTTTTCCCCCTTCCAGGGGAAATTATGTCAAAACCAAGATCACTAACCTCGTGCTTTTCTAGTGGGAACAGTTTATATTTCCAACGGCCATTAGTATTTTCAAGCAAATCTACCCTTCTGCTACAGCCAGTGTCTGTGCTTTTTCATATAGCCATATTGTACATCCATACCTTTTTCATATATCCAGATTGTACACACATGTGGTTTATTTCTGTAAGGATTTCATTTTATTGCCATGCTCTGCCCAGGTAATGGTGATACAGTCAGCAGATTCTATCATAATGTTTTTATCACTCAAGCCAGGTTGGTTAGACCTGCTCTTCCTTGTTTTTAAACCATTTTGTATGTTGAACATTTTCTAAACAGGTAGTTCCTACAGCCCTGATAAATGTTAATTATAAATGCTAGGGGCCTCATTTATGAGAAATTACGCATCACTGCGTGAAAGCAGCGATGCGTCACTTTTCAGTGCGCACTCCTTGCGACATGATTGATGCGTCATATTTATAATATGACGCATCATGTCGCAAGGACTTACAGATACGTCAGTATTTCTGACGCATCTGTAAGCGCAAAAGTGACGCATTGCTGGAGTGAGTCACAAAAGTGACGCAACTCCAGCAATGTGTCCTTTTACATGGGGAAAGCCCCATGTGAAAGGGCTTGCGTCAGTCTTACGCCTGCTGTGAGGCAGGCGCAAGATTTTGACGCAACAGCATCCTAAAAGTGACGCAGTGAAATCTCATCGATTTCACTGCGTCACTATTACGAGGCTTTTTGCGGGAGAACGCCCCCTCTGCATATATTATACCTGACGCAGGTATAATGTGGCGCAGGGGTTTAAAAAGTGACGCATCTACCTAGATGCGTCCCTTTTTAAATATGGCGCAACAAGGCGCATTTTGTACGCCGCTGGTGCGTCACAAAAAGTGACGCACCAGCGGCGCAAAACTGACTCAAGGCCTCAAAAATAAGGGCCTAGATTTTGAAGAAAGGGTGGATGACTTAGATTTGACTCTTGCACCGGCTCCTCTCTCCTGGCAGCACCAGCAAAACCTGCAGCTGCTGATCTTGCCTACTTTTCATCTCTGGATGTGTTCACAGCAAACATCTAAAATAGCAAGCATTGGCAAAGCCAACAGGTCTTGCCTACGAGAGTTATTTGCTTTGCTGATGCCCTTTAGCGATGTTGTAAAGCAGCATGGCTGCTGTACAACATGCTTAAAAGTAAAGAAAAAGTGCTATGATGCAGTCAGTTCGAAGGAGGGTGGAAGGGATGGGCAACTTGAACAACAGGAAGCTAGGTGAGAGGGAACGGCCTAAAGTATGGTAAAAAGAGCTCTATTACGCGGCATGCGCTGGCTGCTTATTTCACTTTTTTTTGCCAATGGTGGGTGGTGGTACAACACAGACAATGAGAGTCAGAGTTGGGAAGGATGAAGCAACATGAAAAACGGGTGTGTCAAGATGGAAGGGGAGGAAAACACATGGACAAATGAATCTGGAAAAGCGGATCTGGGAAATTCATAAAGAGAAGTGTTATGAAATAATGTGTCTGAAAAAGGGATAACCTACTATGGAAGCAAGCATTATTATAAACAGGCAAAAACAATGCTGCAGTTCATGTTGCATATTTCCTCCTCTCATTCAATCAGCTTTCAGTGCTCTCCTTGGAACAGGATCACTCCTTTTCTTCTCACATGAATACAATTGCCCACAAACAGCCTTGTTAGTTTTGAAACTTAAAGGTATCCTTCTATGTTTATATGGAACATTTTCTCATTTAAGACTGCTTTCCCAAGTATTACAGTACACGTCTAACCTTCTAAATATCAAATTGTATATTTTTCTAACAATGATCTATGTAGAACTCGAAACATCGATATTACTGAAAAAGAAAATATTAGGCAAAAACTCATTCATTGAAAAGAACAAGTAAATTTAAAGGTCAAGTTCACATTTAAATGCTGCATCTTTTTAGGTGTTTTTCATTACTTCATTTTGTGACAATTTCTAATCATGTGCTAACAGTAGTAGCTGTATAAGCAGAAACATTCTGCAGAGTTAAGCTGAAACCATTTATGCAACTTATTATTTATTAAAAAAACATATTCATGGAAAGGTCAATAATTTAAACATTTTGAAGTCAGCTTCTTCAGCTACGCTACTTTCGCCATTTGAGGCCTAGTACAAGTAAATATGATGGCCTAGTGCACTTTATGCACTTAAACGCATTTTATTTTCATTCAAGCCTACATATTAATTTTGCACGTTTATCATAAACTGTATTATTTTTTCAATATTATTTGTATTGCACCTTTAATCCCCCATTGTAAAATTCAGATAAAGGTACATGGGCGGAGACATAACAGTCCTTTGCGTCCATAGCCTGTGTGTATTCTTGAACTAATCTAGTGTTAATGTTAGCTGAACAATCTTCTGTCTTTTCATTGAAAAACTATGGGGCAGATTTAGGTCGGACTTGCGCCACGTTTACGCCGCCGTTGCGTGACCCAATGGTGCGAAAACGTGGCGCATCCCTGCGACCTATTTACACGGTGACTCATCTAGGCAGATGCGTCACGTTGTAAAGCCCTGCGCCACATGGAACCTGCGTCAGGTTTCATGTGGGTGTTCTGTCGCAGGGTGGGCGTTCCCTCGTAGGAAAGCCCCGTAAAACTGACGCAGTGAAATCTACAAGATTTCACTGAGTCCGTTTTACGACGTTGCTTCGTCAAATCCTTACGCCTGCTTGAAGCAGGTGTAAGGAGTGACGCACCACGTTATGTATGGGTGGCCTCTGTACATTGCAGGAGTTGCGTCGCACTTGCGAAGCTACTCCAGCAATGCACTGCCTGTACTCCACAAGATGCGTCAAGCATCTGCCCTTCCTTGCACCATGGTGCGCCGCATTGTAAATGGGGTGTATCTGTGGTGCCGCAAGGAGGGAATTGCATGACGCATCAGTTCTGGCGCATCCCTGCTGATTTGCAGAGATGCGCCAGAACTCATAAATCTGCCCCTTGGCTTTTAATTTCTCCTCATCTGTTGTTTGAGTATATGATGTAGGTGCGAACGTGGGCTTAATCTCCTTTTTGGGTGTGAAATAAAACCCTACTAATACAATTATAATTACTAATACTGCTGCCAAGAATTTAACACCCATAATAATCTTGCATCTAGTTCTAAAACAATGTTTGTCTGTAGTCAGATTGTTAAAGCTAAATATACAGCAATAAGTCAGCAGTTCAGTTCAGATTTTTCTCAAGCAGTTTTCTTGTGTTTTTCTTTTCTTTTAAGCAGCCTCCTTAAACAATCTCTTTATTTACATCAATCTTCGCATAGTCAACTTTAGCCCTACTCTGTGTCATTCTAAAATGTCTAAAAATAGAGGGGTTTTGTCCTACGGGTCCTGGCTGGACAACGTACGTTAATAAAGAAGAAAAAGTGCCAGGGCTCGAATTTTAACCACCGGAGCTTATTTATTCAGCTGGTGTGAACCTTCCTTTCATTATTTCAAGAAGGTGTGCATTTGTCATTATTTCAACATTTCAATGCATATTTACATTTTTGTGCAATCTACAGGGGATGAAACCTTCCTTTTGCTGTGGATACAGTATAAACGACATTTCATACATTACAAATACTTTTGATATATTCAAACAAAAACAAATAAGAAGAAATTCGTAAGTGGTTACACTTTCACTCTTTCATATAAAACAAACATTGAATCATGTACACCTAAACTCATTCGGGTACATTTGTTTTTAAGTGCATTGCCCTATGCTATTATGCGCCTCTTTAGAACAGCCAAATAGCCGACGCGTTTCCAAACCCTTCTTTTAGTCAATAGGGTTCTTCCTCAGGGCTGGGCTGTGTACCTGTGGTGTAAAATTAAGGGACATTTAGTATCTCCTTTTCCCTAAACTCTTTAATTTACTTAATGTACAGGCAAAACCTTTGAAAGATTTTTACCTTGTCTCACGATATTGTTGACTGCTGTTTTCAAAAGCGGGGCATCAGGTAAACTTGAATTTTCACCATTGCCTAAATAGGGTTAAAGGTTGGCGAGTATTGTAAGTATATGAGGTTCTGACACTTATTACCACATTTGGTGTCTAAGTTTGTGGTGCGCTGACACTTACTTGTTTTTTCTTCATCTAGTCATTCACTAACTCGAAGTAACCCTTTGAAGGAGTCTATTGCGTGTTCCACGATAATTTCGTTCTGTGTGATTGAAAGTTTAAAGTCAGTCCAAGAATGGGACAGTTACTCGAATTTTGTACGCATTTGTATTCTATCCTGCTTACTTGTGTGGGGTGCGGCGGGAGACCCAGGCACTGCTACTTCGTCCACAGTAATCAAATCGAAGCGCAGACCGAACAGAGACATGACCGCTAAGTAACGGTAGCCACCGTTGTGTTTTTTTCACAGAACTTTGAACCGATCTTGAATTATAACCGCCTACACAACCACACAAAAATGTAGCAGTGTAGCAATTATCGTGGAATAAATCCAACACCTTCTACCCCCTACAGCAAGCCATTGTAACTCCTTGCGTTGTAATGGTTTGTGATGTAACAACGCAGTCGTTGTAAGGACCACATTGTCATGGCATGCGATGTATCGCAGGCTATGTAAAGGATGTCTCCCCTGAACCAAAATGCTTAATTCTGCCAAAACTAATACGATTACATTCTAAAAGTTGTTTTAACTTCAGATAGCCCACCCTAGAGCTGGTATTTGCCTTAGAGGGGAACATGCCTCCTGAGTAGCTAATTCTCCCAGCTGCCCTGGTGTCAAAGGGGCCCAAGGCAGGGGGGTTGGATATCAAAGGCAGCAGATGTCTTTGAAGCCACCTGTCTTGATATGCTGATTAGTTCGCCATCCTGCCTTGAGGAGGTTACAACACCTCAGGCTAGAGCAGGCATTGTTTATGCCCTCAGAGAGCACCGGCTCTCATCTACAAGGGGTCAGAAACCAGTCAGCAAGTACACACATAGTTAGTAGGCTGTATGGGGCACCTCAAAGGTGCCTTCTGGGTGCAGGCATTATTAAATCAATCACTGGAATTGGTTTGAGCTTATTAATAAGAGATGTTTGATACCAAATATCTGTACTTTCAGTGAAGCCATCATGTAGCTGCAAAACCTATAAACACCTGTGTCTGGCATATGACCCAAATTGGTTCTTTGTCAGCTTGCAATATCTAAGAATTGACTAAGAGATCAAAGGGGAATATCTTCTCATGCAGATGTGTTCACACATGTAGTATATTGAAACCCTGTCTTAGGGCTGTATGGCCTGCTGTAGGAATTACTGACCTATACTGCATGCGGTGTCTGCACTCATGGCGTACTGGAGGCTTTCCATGTTGTGTCCTCACTTTTCTCTGCTCCATGGCAAGCAGTCTGCAATGGAAGTCTGCATGTTGGTGCTGAGGGATCTCTTAAGGTGACACAATACATTTTGCAGCCATAAGACACCCACTTTAGCCACTTGTCCTAGGTGCCAGGGGTACCATTTACTAGGGACTTACATGGTATTCTACAGGTATTGCCAAATGGGGTCACAATGGTACAGCTTTAGGGAGAGAGATCTGGCATTGGGGGACTGGATAGCAGGAACCCAGTAGATGTCTGTAAAAATTGCATCAGATACCAGTACACATATGGGGGTGTCTGTGTCAAAGAGGGGCCCTTTATTACAGAGACTCCTTTGCCCTTCCCTCACCTGCCACCTAAAGTACTATGTGCCTCATCTTGTACAACATATTTGCAATGAAGTCAGTGGGAGACTGGTAGAAAGTTCTGACCTGAGGAGGTTCTTTTTTGTTCATATCAAGAGGTAGTTGACTATTTACCTGAGACAAGAGATGCATGTGGCATTAATGGTGATAGAAAATTAGAAGTAAAGGAGGGAAAGTCACAGTTATTCTGAATAATAATATCTGGTGCAACAGTGCAGTCAAGACAATGAAGCAAGCAATGGGACAAGAACAACCCTCAGATTCAAGATAATGGAAACTAGAAGGATGTAAAGGAGTAGGAAATGCAACCAGAGAGATTAAAGAGACATACAAGATGGAAATATGCATCTTCTTCATGTAAAACTCTCAAATCACTCACAGAGCAAGGCACTTCCAGAGAGGTAAGCTAGAAAAGGAAGAAAACCAGACATGCATCCAGGCTAACCTCCTTACCACAGGATGACGTGTGTGTAAATCTGTGCAGGCGAAGATAACATCATCCCCACCACTTCACAACAGCCCAAAATAATTCCTTATTCAAGAGAAGATGCGAATCCTACATGCATGCACCAGACTATCGGTGCACGCCTCTCTTCTTGTGATCCCTCACTTCACCACACCCACTTCCCTGCTTCAGTGTCAGATAATGCTGGTCCCTACACAGGGCTGTCACCTTTGAATAGGCATGTGGAATGTATTCAAACAGTACAGACTAGATGAAAGGTGATCAAGATTAATGAAAGCATCAGGAGGTGAAACATGCTGAAGGATGGAAGAGCATGGAACTTAAAGGGGGGAAGAGATAGATAACTATGAAGGGGTGGAATACAAATAAGACTTATCAAGATACATTTTGATGCAGTGTGCCTGTCCATAGAACATAACATGTGTATTTGTAAAGCACATGTTCACCGATTGGTCTCTTGGCGCTGAATAACAGATGTAAATTGTTACCCAACTCAATGGTACTCATTTAATTGACCTCAGATGGATGAAAGGCTAACTGGACCTGTGGGGATTTGAAACTAGGACCATGAGGTTGAACACAGGCCCCTGCAGTGGATGCATTAGTCCACTGAGCCACCAGACCCGGTTATAAGGTGCATTAAACAAGTGCAGTGGATAGATTGAAAACGTCTGACAAGTTTGCATCACCTTCAACATGCCCCTCCCCTTTCCGCTAGAATCATGGGATCCATAGATCTGCTCCAAGCATTGATACTTTCCCCTGCTCACCCATGCAGGTGTTGCAGTTATCTGTGACAGTCCCAGTTCATTGCAGCAGTTCCAGCCCTTGCTGCACACCTCAAAACATGAATACAGGCTAAGTGGCAATTGACACTAGAGAGCACTACAAATGTGGTTCCCCTTTCTTATAGGGTTTATGTTCAGGAAGGCCTGGCAGAGTCTCTGGCCTCTCTGTTTACCCTTACAGCTAGGATCTGGGGCAGTGTGTCAAGAGACAAAATTGTGTCAATGTACAGACCCATGGAACTGCTCTACCAATTTAAATAGCATATGTTGGTAAAGATAAAGAAAACCATACATCATGGCTGAAAGTTACATTCAACCAACAGCTGACTGTCTCATGAAAATTAGTTGTGAACCAGTGATGCATTGCCACAATGACAGATGGGGATAACTTACTGACTCTATCTATTGATGATTTTGGTTGTATTCTTTCTTGCGAGCTCTAAAGTTGACTATAGCTAGATCCACAATTAGAAAGATAGATGCTATAAAAACCGTTTTATATTAGTTGAGAGAGAGTCATGCTGAGGAATGGAGTTTGCCATGTTCACACTGTAATTCAGATTTGCCTATTTTCCTTGGTGGCCCACTGCACTGTTTTACATGGAGCACTTTGAAGCAAGCATTTGTTATGTAAGCTATGTGACCATCATTCATGCTTATTGGCAGCTACAGCTCCTCATTTGTAAAACTGGGGTCTTTGCGTTACATTGACTGTATTATGCCCATTGCCAGAATGCAATGTTTTACTATAAAGAACTGTAAGCCAGAAAACAAACTAGATGCAGACAGGTAAGGGTTTGAAATGACTTTTTTGTGGTTGCTTGCAAAGATATGGGGATCTTTTTGTCTCAGTCTTTGGGTGTAATAATTAAATAATCCTCACCACTGACCATATGGACCTTTGTATATTCTCATGAAGAAATTAAAAGGAGCAATCTTATACATCAAACACCATTAACAGTGTAATCCATTTGTGCCCCACAATATTCAATAAAGAGAGTTGGTGTGAGTTTATGGATTTTATTTATCCCCTCCTCTGTAGACTTGAATAACCATCACATTTTTATCACAGATATATCTACATTTTTGCAGTCATCTATTTTACTTTATAAAGCTTCCACCTCCTTCTACTTCTCGAATGTCTATCTTTTTTTCATTTCTATTTCCTTCCTCTTTGCTTTCTCTCTCTCTGTTGTTCTTACTTGTTATATAACAGTGAAATCCCTTATGCAAAGCATATTAGCATATGAAGCAAATATCATCAATCAATATAGGCTATAATACGACACCTAAAAACCTGCTCCCAATAGTACAATGCCAGTTATTAAAAGCAGAAGTGCCTTTGCCTAACGTTCCTAACACTAACTGTTTCTAAAGTTTCTAATTCAGGATTGATGTCAAAAATGTTCTTTGCAAATTGTTCTATCTTTCTGGCAGAGCCAAGATGGCGGTTTGACGCCGCCAGGTGAAACAGGCAGCACTCGGTAGCTCTCCCCGTTACTTCAAGTAAAACCGCAAGAAGCCGATTAAATTAAAACCCATCACCGGCGCTCGAGAGGGGTAACGCTTGCAGCCTGTGCGACCGAACAGAGTGATACGGCTGCTGGATACGCGGTGCCGATACCGCTTACTACCTACCTGGGAGCTGGAAGCTGTTTGCCGACTGCTGGAGGCGGTGTCTCGGGAGGCTGGGAGAACAAGACCCTGGACATCGAGCAGAGTAGAGGGAAACGCTTTTTGGCGGCTGACTCACCAGAGTGGAATGGTGTAGATGCCGCTACTGAATAAAAGCAAGTCCATCACCGGCGTTTGAAGAGGGGAAACGCTTTCAGCCCGTGACCAAACAGAGTGATACGGCTGATGAAAACGCGGTGCCTATACCGCTCACTACCTATGGTTCCTGTTGTTCCTCATAGGAGCCGGAGCTGGAAGACGATTGCTGACTGCTGGTGGCGGTGTATCAGTGTCTTGGAGGGGAATGCTTTTTAGCGGCTGACCGACCAGAGTGAAACGATGTCGACGCCACTACAACATGTAGGAGCTAATTGCTGATTGCTGGAGACAGCGTCTCGGCGGCTGGGCGGATGATATCTGGGATAATTAATCTTTGCTGCATTACAATAATTGCAATCTTACAAACTTGAAACGTTGGGGGAAAAACCTACCCGTGGAGGGTGGAGGTTCGAATGCTGCAGCTCTTTAATCACCTGAGCCGCCTGAGAAGAAAGATACTGCCGGCGTGGGAGACAAGAAGAGCTCTTAAATCGCAAACTTACTGGTACAGCTGGACTGGATTAGGAGCTCTGGTGGTGCAACTGAGCACAGCTACTGCTAGAGCTGAGAGGAGAACGCCGGATAACCTACGGATAATACCAAGAAATGTTACTTCGCTAAAAGGATTGAAGACGCAGCTAACTCCTGTAAGGAGATTTTTTCAATTGTACGTGAATTCACCAGCCCCCGGACAACCTCTACTCAGGGTGCCCCGGTGGAGACCTGGGCTAACACTATTGCCAATTTCTTCACCACCAAAATCAGGCTAATTCAGGATTCTTTCCCATCGAGAGCGTTAGATGATTTATCTACGATGCCGACGGAGACAGTCTTCCTGTCTCCTCCTGGCCCAGCTTTGCTACACTTTCCTCCCCTTCCGGTTGCCGCATCCTTAGCCTTGATGAGGAACCTTAAATTAGGCTCACCATTAGATCCGTGTCCAGCAAAATTCTTAGCGAAAATGGCAGATGTCATTAATCCCATAGCTAATCCTATCCTCAATTTATCCCTGAGTCAGGGTTTTCTGCCCCAGGCCTGGAAGCAAGCCATGGTCATCCCCCTGATCAAGAAGCCCAATCTTGATCCAGAGGCGCCTTCTAATTATAGGCCAATCTCGCTCCTTCCAGCACTGACCAAGATCCTGGAGAAACACGTGCACAGCGTGCTTTCTAACTTCCTGGAGTCTAATGAGTTACTTCATGAATCCCAATCGGGCTTTCGTTCCAACTTAAGCACCGAGACGGCGCTCCTGGAAGTCTCAGAGATCGTGAAGGAGGTGCTGGACACAGGAGGCAGGGTGATGTTAGTCATGTTAGACCTGTCGGCGGCGTTTGACACCGTCCCCCACGAGGATCTCCTCACTAGACTTCATAACATCGGTCTAGGGGGGACGGTGCTCAACTGGTTTCGTTCCTTTCTGGCCAACCGCCGGCAGACGGTCTGGGTCCCACCCGGGTCCGCCGAGATGCCGCCATTGGGAGTCGGAGTGCCTCAGGGCTCTGTACTGAGCCCCACTCTATTTAACATCCTTATGACCCCTCTGGCGACACTGGCGGAGTCCTACGGGGCCCGGATCGTCTCTTATGCTGACGACACCCAGCTTCTATTCACCTGTCGTAAGAGCGAAGAGTTCGATGGAGAAAGGATCTGCGAGTGCCTTGGGGCTGTCTTTAGCTGGTTTTCACACAACAGCCTCAAATGCAACTCAGACAAATCCGAAATACTATTCTTCGGATGCCCATCAGAACCAGATTGGCAGGGATGGTGGCCTGCTGACATGTTCCCTCCCACTCAGTCCTCTAAGTGGGCTAAGAACCTGGGGGTTAAAATTGACAACGAGCTCTCGCTCAAATCCCAGGTTTCCACTCTTACGGGAACATGCTTTGGGATACTCAGAATGTTGCGCAAGTTCTTTCCCCTTCTCTCGGAGGAACATCGGAGGATCACTGTTCAGGCACTCATAGGGTCCAGATTGGACTATGCAAATGTCCTATATCTGGGTCTGCCTGAATACCTCCTCCGGCGTTTGCAGGTTACTCAGAACGCTGCTGCTCGTGCAATTTTTGGCCTGCACCGCCGCACCAGTGCCTCCAATCTCCTCGTATCCCTTCACTGGCTTCCGGTGCGGAAGAGGATACTTTTCAAGGCCATGACTCTCGCCCATAAGGCCTTGCATGGCAATGGTGCCAAATATCTTCAGAGGAGGCTGGACTTCTATCGACCTGTACGATCCCTCAGGTCAGAAGCTTTGGCTTTGGCTCGGGTGCCACGCATCAAAAGGGCTCGGCTAGGCGGCCGGTCCTTTAGCTTTCTTGCTCCGCAGCTATGGAATTCCTTACCGGTGTCCTTGCGAAACACCGCTAACCTGCTTGCCTTCAGAAAAGACTTAAAAACCTGGCTGTTCACTGGATAATCTGCCCCCTCTTTAGGCCCCTGCTCTTTTTACTGCTATGTTTTCCAGCTCTTTCTTTGGTCTGGAGCACAAAAGCGCCGGGACACTCCTTTGGAGTAGCCGTTGCGCTATAAAAGTCCCATTTAACATAACATAACATAACATAACATAAACGACAAGGATACAGACACAGATATGGCTCCCAAGTTGAACACACGATCTGCACGGACCGGCAAAAATGGTGGACAAGAGAGCTCAGGTACTGTTAACACCTCGACCACTACCTCTAAGAGTAACTCTAAACAACAGAAAGCACTAATAATGGCAAAGGGAAAGTGGTGGTGGTTGTAGGAACTATAGAAGGGGCTAAAGGAAGCATGATACTGGACACAAGACAAATAACTGGCCCGGGTGTATCTGATAAGCGGTCTGTTAGAAACACTGAGATAGAGTCGCTTACCTGGGGTGAAGTAACCTATAACTCTCCCTTAATTTCAATTTCAATTACTAATAACCCAGTGTCAGCATCGAACTCGCCTGCAGACCTGTCAGAGCATTCAGAATTGCTTGAGCTTGAGGGCAAGGCTACAGGGGAGAAGAAATCAGAGGATAATCTTAATCAAACGACCAAAACTCTGAATAGAGACGGTGCCTGGTTTGGAGAGAAGATAAGGTCTGACTGTGAGAAAACAGTACCAATCGGAAACCAACTAGAAAATGCCAAAGAAATAAATATAGAAAATGTAGAGACTCTCAAAAATCCAGAAATTGATCTAACATCCGCTACCCAGCTGACAATAGATCCTTATGAGTCCAATGGAATATCAGATCAGAATTTAATAAGCATAACAGAGAACATACTAATAGACGAAGTTGAGGCAAACGAAGATGGAGCTAATCTCGAATATGAAGAGGTGTCAGAAGTTGGAGATAGTGAGACAGAAACTATGCACAGTAGACAGAGCAATCTTAAACAAACCGCTTCAAGAAAGATACAAAGCAAAGCTAGGAACAAACTGAAAAAAGCTCTCGGCAAAACTCTGAATAAAGACAATTCCGCCTCTGTATCTAAAACAGGGCCAAAGACTAAGATCAATGTTGACGATAGTCCACTTAGGAAATGGATACAGGCTAAAGGGGGAGTAAAGAATATGGCATTGGGGCTTTCTGGAGCTAGTTTTGATGAAGACCTGCACCAAAAGGGGGGCAAGAAAATGACTTCGGGATTGGAGAATATTGGCCCCATAGCAAATACAGACACAACTATAGATGGAACCATATCGCCAATAGATACAGTTCAGAAGGATATGGCCAAGGGCACAATAGCAGATACAAATTTGTTTAGCCCTACTCTAAACTCTCCAGTCGATTTGATCCAAGACCAAAGCCCCAAAAACTCACAGCTAACTACATCGGAGTTAGCTCCTATGACGTCGAACGTTGGGACAGAGAATGATGGGGCGAATGATATAACGATTGATTCAGTGAAAGTGGTTCAATCCGATACGGAAATAGAAACATCTGAAACAAGCCATATGCCAACTTCAGGTAATGCTGTGTCATCAAGTCCTCACAATACTGAATCGGTTAACTTGACACGAGATGGAAAGGTCCCAAGGGCAGCAACTACTGAAGACCAACCAAACTTGACTACTATGGACATGATAATGCAAACTCTCATTGCTCAAAGACAAGAAAGCCAGCAGCACTTCTTACAACTAAGAGAAGACAATACAAAAATTCAGGCTTTTATGAGTGACGTAAGTGAAAAGCTTGGGGGGGGGTTACACAAGAAATGGAAGACCTCAAACAACGTGTTGTGGTAATCGAAGAAGGATCTGCTCGCTCGGATGAGCTAATTAAACAACATACCACAAGGATTTCCAAACTAGAGACTAAGGTCGAGGACATGGAAAACAGGGCATGTAGGCACAATCTTAGGCTGTTTGGGATACTAGAAGGGGCAGAGGGAGCTGGCGCTAGGTCATATGTAGTAAAATTATTTCGAAAAGCGTTCAGTGATTTATCGGACTGGGACTGGGACTCTCAACTACAGAGAGTACATAGACTTCCTCTGTTCCAAAAGAACAAAAATAGCACATTTCCGAGACCTATTTTGATATACTTTGAAACTTCTTGCTAAAAGAAGCTGTACTATTTAAAGCTAAACCCAATAGCCCAGTTCTTATCAACAATATAACTTTTTTTTGTACGGTCAGACCTAAGTAAGGAAAAAATGGATAGAAGGTGGGAGCTTAGAAAGCTAATAGACTCCTTCAAAGCTAATAACTGTACAGTTTACCTAGAAGAGCCCGCTCGGCTTAAGGTAATTAATATTGGGCGACCTTTCTTTTTTACTGATCTAAAAGAAGCGGTTATGGCTTTATAAAAATTTACAGCTGAAAGGTAGAAATGAAAGGGTTACCTTGCAAGGCTATGGATGTTTGTACTAAAAATATCAGATCATGTTAGAACACCAGGGGGACAAAATGGGTTGAATTTATGCATTGTATGTATTAGTTTTCTGGTTCATATATATATATAACTCACACACTGCCGTATTTGTTGTGTTTCTTGTGGACTTAATGAATAATTTTTTTCAAAAAGAGGGATGAGTTTATCCCCGTGTTAGCCATTTCACTAGGCTGCCACACCAGCGGCAGCAAGGGATAGAGGGATTCTCCCCCCAAAGGGATTCGGGTGGGAAGGGAAGGACTGGGGTTGAGGGAGGGGGGGAATGGGGGAAAAATGCATTGTAAGGAAGAAATAGGGTGTAGACAGAGTAATGAAACGTTTTAATAGAGATTTAAGGCAGAGGAAAGACAAAGAATTTAGACGTAAGCTATGTCTAAAACAAAATTGTTAATTTGGAATGTTGCTGGCCTCAATTGTAAGCAAACGAGGAGACTGGTTCAAGAAGAGTTGGCTATGTATAAACCTCAATTCGCTCTTCTCTCGGAAACTCATATCAGCTACCAAGACAAGAAACTGCTTTCACAAATGGGGTATGAGCTCGTGGTGTGTTCAACCTTGGGTGCCTCCATTAGGGGGGTGGCCATACTAAAACAGAAAGAATTAGCAATAGAAATTACAAAAACATCATCAAATACACGGGGGAGATGGGCGATAGCACAAGTTCAGATGGAACACCAGAAGTTTGTCTTATATTTGGTCTATGGCCCTAATATAGACGACCCCAAACTATTTGAATACTTAAGTATTGAGCTACTAGAGTGGGAGGGAGAAACATTAGTGATGGGAGACTTTAATTGCGTAATAGATTATAAAATTGATTCCACCGGACACGGCTCTCCACGCAGGATGCGTATGGTCAGATCTGCGAATCTTGAGTTAGGTAGACTGCTTAACATTAAAGATGTACGGCGTCATAAACACCCCAACCTAGCGGGACACACATACTACTCATTGCCCCATAGATCTTGCTCGAGAATCGATATGGTGTGGGCAACCGACCGAATAGTGAGTAATTGTAAGATCGAATTGTGTCCAAGGATTACTTCCGATCACAATCCAATACTATTAGAATTTGAAAATGGTGAATCAAGGCCAGATCTAAGACAATTTACATTCCAGAGATATTTACTGACCGCCTTGGGCTTTGTCACTTCCCTAAAGAAATATATTAAAAAATGTATTGAATTTAATATTAACTCAGCTAAAATTGACGTCGTCTGGGATACATGTAGGTGCAGTATAAGGGGGTTTACTCAACAATTCATCTACAGACTCAATGCCGAAAATCGTGGGACTACCAAAAAAGCTGCTTCAGATATATTGTTACTGGAGCAGAAATTAGCCGACGAAACTAAGTTATTAAACGGAAATATCGAGGAGATAAGATCTGAATTATTAAAACTACAATCTTCTCTTAAAAAGACGCTAAGAGACAGATATTGTTCTAAAATACATAAATACAAATTAAACCAATATGAAGGAGGAGATAGAATCGGAAAAATACTCGCTTACAAAATTGCGGATAAAAAGGCGAGAACTAACATTAAACTGATTAAAGGGCCCGATTTACAAGAATATGACCAACCAGAACAAACCCTTGGTCAGTTTGCTAATTACTACCAGAGCTTATACACTCCTGATAATACTCCTTCCAGAGCTAGAATCACACAATATTTGGATAAATATATGCCTATATCAAAAGACACTGTTAAGGAAAAATTGCAACTTCTTAATTAAAAAATAACACAATCTGAAATAAATGCAGCAATCTTAGCTCTACCACCGGGAAAAGCGGCTGGAGAGAACAGTCTGCCCATGGAACTATATAAGGTCTGTGCAGAAGAATTCATACTTCTGTTAGAAAATGTCATCGATTCTATAGATAGCTTGGGAAAAGTTCCTATGACATGGAAAGTAGCCAAAATAGTATTTTTCCTCAAAAAAAATAAACCACCGGAAGACTGTGGCTCATACCGCCCAATTTCCCTGCTCAACGCAGATGCTAAAATCTTTTCCAAGATACTAGCAAATCTCCTAGCACCTAATATGCCGATTTTGGTCAACCCAAAACAACATGGTTTTGTGACAGGGCGAGATACAACGGCCCATGTAAATACAGCGATTACAGCCTTTGATGTCGCCTCGATTACTCTCACCCCACTCGGAATGGTTATGCTAGATGCCGAAAAAGCATTTGACCGAGTGGGGTGGGAGTATTTGTGGGAGGCACTAAAGAAGATAGGCATTCAGGGTAAATACTTACAGTGGGTCTGTTCATTATATGACAGCCCGCAGGCTATAATCAGCTATGGGGGGAAAGAGTCAAGGAGCTTTGCAATAGGGAGGGGAACCAGACAAGGGTGCCCCCTGTCTCCCCTGCTTTTCGCTCTTTCCTTGGAACCATTCTTAAATGCACTAACTATGCAAGGAAATATTTACCCATTTGTACATGGTGGAGAGAGTTTGAAAATCACCGCTTTTGCAGATGATATAGCTGTATTCACCACAGACCTAGTAAAAGCTACACCTGAAATAATAAAAGAAGCTGTTTATTACGGCCACGTTTCAGGATACAAATTAAATGTAGGTAAAACGCAGGTAATAGCCAACTATAAACCTCTGGAACCGATCCCAGGCTTATGCCAAAGCGCAAGTTATTTAGGCATTAAATTAGCATCCAATATCGATAAAATGATTACACTAAATTATGATTCTCTTCTAAAAGAAACAGAAAAGTCACTCAAAAAATGCCATAAGATCCCGATTAGTCTTCTGGGACGAATTAATCTAGTAAAAATGAAAATTCTGCCGAAGGTGTTATATCTATTTAGATCTATCCCTTTGCAACCCAATAACATTTTCTTTAAGAAACTGGAGGGTATATGTAGCAGCTTCATATGGGCATACAAAAAAGTGAGAAGGGCGTTGAAATTACTAACACTGACAACAGAAAAGGGTGGATTAACATTCCCTGATTTTAGGTTTTACTTTCTAGCTTCTTTCTTTTGTCGTATTCGAAGTTTATTAAAAAATGACAGTCCATTATTTTTTCACCGACTCATGTTGGGATTGGATAGCAACCAATTTTTGCACCGCTTGCAAGACCCGAACTACTTCAAGCAAGTAAAATTTAAGTCAGCCAGGCACATAAAAAAAATCTGGGACCAAATAATGACCATTGGGAAAATCTCATTTTACAATGCAGAGCTCAGATTATGGGACAATCCAGGGCTTCCTGATATCTTCTCTGATGGAGCAGGTTCCCTTTAGAAGAGACACGGCATCTATACACTAGGGGATCTTTATGGTCAAAACGTTTTTTTGGATTTTGAAGCACTGAAAATTATTTAAAATTTAAGGAATAATACGTACTTTAAATATATTCAGATAAGGGATTATCTGCTCTCTAAAATGAAAATTATGGAAGCGATAGATTCAGACATACTTAAATGTCCATATTCTAACAAAGTAAAATCATTATTAAGCATAGGGTATGGATATTTGATACAGGGTAAAAACGAAGATACACAAAAATAGCTGCCAAATGGTCTCTCCAATTGGGTATGAATATTAATCCCTCACAGATTTCATATTCTTTACGTCACATAAACTTGATCGTCCAGTCTACTAGCTTGAGATTACAGACGTACAGAACCATTACTCAACTCTATTATACACCACAGAGGATAGCTAGCTGGGTACGGGGCAATCAAGTAAATAAGAAAACTAAGTGCCCCAAATGTGATCACGAAGCGGCAGGCATAGAACATATGCTTTACTCATGCCCAGCGCTCTTGCTATTCTGGAAAGGACTGTCTGAAATCTTAAATAACAAACAAATTGTCACACCACCACTTTCTGCACAATTAGTCTTACTAGATATCCAGGAAACAAATTGTCCCTATAAAGAACTAATAACTATTATCTTTGCATGTGCCAGGCTAGTCATCGCTAGACTATGGATATCTAAGGATATCCCAGATGTCTTCGATTGGTGGCTCTTGATGAAAGAAATCAGCACCATGGAACTGTCATTAGAAAGACACAGGGGCCCTAAGGCTTTACAAAAGAAGGAAAAAATCTGGTTAAACTTTTTTGAATCATGATCTATATGAACTAAAAAGAGAACGAGGCCAGCTTAAATACTGGTATATCATTTGGAAGACTTTATTTCTTTTTCTTTACTATTTTTGTCAAAGTTTAGTATTTGTCAGACCCCTGCTTCCAATGTTGTTCTTTCCATAAATTGCTTACCCAATTAATATTGTAACTACTTATATACTTTGTTTTCTTGAAATTTATAACATAATGTATATATGTGTTCTCTGCTCTTCCTTCAATAATAAAAACAATTAAAAAAAAAAGCAAATTCTTTTATCTTTCTACTTTCATTAGGTATATCTGAGAAGCAATGTTGAGCCTTTAACATCTTACAGACTCCTCTGTTCTCTGCCAGCAAAATATTTAAAGCTAATCAATCTTGTAAAACCATTGATCTAATAGCTACTAATGCTGTGATAACTGCTGGAGAAGCACCAGGTGTACTAGTGGCTAACATATCTACTACTGTGGAAATCTTTTTGATTTTCTCATAATTTAGAACGACTCCTACTAGGATAATGATTGCCCCCAATAATATCTCCTACTAATTGTGTCTTGTTAGATTTGGATGTCTCTAGTTGGCACAGGTAGGTACCTGTGACAAATAGGGACCCTTGCATCTAGTCATGGTAAGGAGGCACACTCCTAGAATAACCCTTGCTCACCCCCTTTGGTAGCTTGGCACAAGCAGACAGGTTTATCTCAGAGGCAGTGTGTAAAGCATCTGTGAACACATGCAGTAATCAAGTGGCAACACTACAGATGGACACCTTACAGGTTTTATATAAAAAATAAGTGTTCTTTATATAGACTTATCACAAGACCACAAACAACAAAAATCCACAATACTTTACTTAAAATGGTAGAGTCAGCTTAGTTCTCTTTAGATCTTAAAATGCAACACTTTGAGTCAATGTACCTTAAGATGCGACACGTAGGGCAATGAAAGTGTTGCAGGAAAGGTGATGCGGTTGTCCCTTACACGCAAGTACGGTGATGTGTTGACGATCTGGTGCAAAGAAATAAAGATGACGCTTTCTCCTTGATTCAACATGCTTTCTGGTGATGCGGCGGTGTCTGCTGCAACGTCCATCCTCTCCTCCGGCGATGCGAGATGCTTGACACGATGCTAGTCACAACAGGCCCTGCGACACGTTTCCCAGGGATGCGGCGGCGTCTGCTGCAACGTCGATCCTCTCTCCTGGTGATGCGAGTTGCTTCCACAATGATGTGAGCTGCGACAGGCCCTGCGACACTCTGCCCGGTGCTGTCTCGGCATTTGCTGCGACGTCGATCCATTTCTCCGGCGATGAGCTGCGACTGGCCCTGCGACACGCTTCTCGTGGATGCAGTGGCGTCCGATGTGACGTCTACCTCTTCTCCAGCAAAACGCTTCCCGGCAATGTGGCAGCATCTGCAGCGATGTCGATCATCTTCTCCGGCGATGCGAGGCGCTTCATGTTGTGAAGTGGCAGCGGCAGTTCGGCAACACGCTTGCTGTTCTTGAGTCGCGCTTCCAGCTCCTTGCGACACACAAGTCCTCAAAAAGTCCAGCACAACTGCAGACACTTCAGGAAGATGCTTGGGGAGCTGGTGGGTAAAGTCTGTTGTCCTTGAGACTTCAGCAGGAGGCAAGCTCGGTTCCTAGCCCTTGGAGATCCATACAAGTTGATAAAAAGTACACAAAGTTCCTCTCTCCTTTCTTTGTCAGTCAGTCAACCATGCAGGCCAATCCCCCAAGGAGCACTTCAGCTTAGGGATAGTCTCTCCTCAGTCTCTCTGGTTCCACTCCTCAGCAAAAGTCTCTTCTTGTTATCCAAAAGTGTTCTAATTTCTTGGGATCAGGGTCCCAATACTTATACCCCAAAATCCTTTGTGCTCTGAGGGCAAAGGGGCCTTCGCCCAGCCCAAACCAGTTCTGGAGCACTCTGTTGACATGACTTCTTCCTTCCTTTCACAGTGCAGGGCAGAACCATCAGACGCCCCAAAGGAGGTGGAGTCAGAATTTTGGAGGGAAGGCCCAGCCCTGTTGCACTCTGTTGACATGACTCCTTCTCTCCTTTCACAGGGCAGGGCAGAGACATCAGACACCCCACAGGAGGTGGAGCCACCATTGTGGAGGAAAGGCACAGCCCTGGAGCACTCTGTTGACATGACTCCTCTCGTTTCACAGTGCAGGGCAGAGACATCAGACGCAACACAGGAGGTGAAGCCAACATTGTGGAGGGAAGGCACAGACCTATTCAAGTCCCAGGTGCAACTCCTCCCTCCCATCTAGATGCAGATCTCTCTATTCACCACTGGGCTGACTCACCCTGTCACCCTGTCACCTGGAATCCCCCAGCCCCGTCACTCAAACTCCAGACAAGGAATACACAACATAGCAGAGGCAGTCTTGGATAGTTAGACAAGAAAATACCTACTTTCTAAAAGTGGTATTTTCAAACACAGAATGTTAAAACCAACTTCAATAAAAGATGTATTTTATCACTCTGAGTTCAGGCATACTAAACTCGAATTTCTACCTAGTTCCCTGAGTCAGTTAGGATTATAAAATGTAATAATCTAACTGCCCATTCTGGCCTATGGAGAATAGGTAGCCTTGCAATAGTGAAAATGGCTGTAATTCACTATTAGAACATGCCACACATCCCAGGGCATGTCCTACCTTATACGTACAATGCAACCTGCCCTTGGGCCTACCATTGGGGTATCTGATTTGAAGAAAAGGAAAGGTTTAGAGACTGGTAAGTGGGTGCACTTTCCCAGTCAGCATGGCAGTACCAGACTGCACACAGGCTCTGCAGTGGCAGGCCTTAGACACACTTTTACAGCCCTGGGCACACTCAGTGTACTATACTAGGGTCTGACAAGTAAACCGAATCAACCAATCATGGAATCACTAATACATACATTAATTTATAATAGGGAGAGTATACACACTTTAGCACTGTTCAGCATAAGTGCCCAAATTCATAAAATCAACAAAAACAGGCCAGACAAAATACAGGAAGAAGGCAAAAAGTTTAGGGATGACCCTGCAAAAAGGGTCAAGTCCAACATGTCTTATCACTGCTGGTACTGTGTTGTATGCATATAAGAAGGAGTAAAAGTTAAAGCATCATGCTATTTACACAATTCAAAAATAAAGCTAAATAACAAGTAGCCTCTGACTTGGATGTATTATTCTAGTTACCTGCTGACTAGCAGGCAACTGGAAAATTGCATCTTGCCCGCAAACAAAATATGCTCTGGGAAAAAATGCTTCTTATCCAGTTGATATTTGAACAGGCCTTCCAAGAACGGCAAGGCATGTTATCAGCTACTAATCACAATATGACTTTTTCTAAACTGACTTCTTTTAAAAGCAGATCAATTTTTCTGGTGTCATTCTAATTGTGACATCATTTTCTTTTTATATTCATCTTTCTCATCCTTCCAAACATTCTTCAATATATCTTGAGGCATATTATCAAGGGGGTTTACCTCCGCTTTTATGGCCTTAAAAGCCAAGAAAGCGGAGATAAAATTATCTCCAGATAATTATCGCTACTGCTTGGTAATATGCCCATATCTTCTTTATCAGCCTTACGAAACACATTAGCTCTTTTTTCTCTAATGCTAGGATAGATTTCTTTACTTACGGCATCATTAAACATGTCAGATTTAATTTGTATCCTTTAATAGTGGTTATCTTTCTAAGGGATCTAAAGAAATACCAAGTTGCTTCCATATCTTTAGCTTGTGGATGAGGGTTCATTCTTTTCTGAAGGGGGATTTCACAATGGATCATAACATAAATAGAAAGAAAATATAAAAAATGTTCCTGTCTATAAAGCAAACTAAGCAATATACTACATGTAACTGCATATGCAAGTGGAATATGATGGTATGAAACATTCTCAGCAGTTGAAGAAGGAAAGTGTGCACAACCATAACAGTTTTTAGCATCTAAAGCTTGTGTGTATTCCTGAACTAATCTAGATTAAACATTGAATGTAAAATCTACATTTCAAGCATTTTAGGAGGACATTTTTAATGTTCTCTCATCTAGTGTATGTGAAGTTAATATAGGTGCAGGTGTAGATTTAAAAGTTTCTATGGGGTGAAACAGATACCAATTAAAACAACTGCATATGCTAACATGACAACTATTACTATACCAGCAATTACTATTCTACATATTCTACAGTTTGGCTTGGTAAGGAAACACACTTTTGTATAGAGTCAGGTCATTTATTGTGTAAAATTAGTTTCTGGCTCAACTCTAAAAGGATTGTTTACAGAGCCATGGGTGACATTAGTGAACTTAGTCAAATGCACCAGCACTGAATGTGAGAGACAAGTTATTATAGCCCACATAATCCAACCCAATATATAAATGAGGTGGAGTCAATGCTTTTGGGTTACTAACAGGGAGCAGTGGTAATCCAAACTATTGTTCATTAATGATATACACACTTAAGATCACTAGGAACGGAATATGTATTTCAATATATTTTTTTAAATAGTTATTTTAAAATGTTGGACTCTAGTGCACATAATATTGGTAACATCACAGAAGACAATAAAAAGCTTATAAGCTTTTTAATAACAGTGAAACCGGGAAATATTGTAACATCACAATGCATATCCATTACACCCTAGCTGTGCTATCTCTAAGCAATATGCTACTTTTGGCAGATACATAAATAATAAGCCTTAGTTTTGGAGGTGGTGCACATACCTGGACAACAGGGTTTGTTGTCTGGTTGAAAAAGCTTGTCATTTATTTCAAGCACAAGTCCAAGGGCTAGGAGATAGTGTTTATGAGAGTACACAATCCTGGCTCCACTTCATGAAGGCAGAATTGATTGTTTCGCAGAACCTCAAGAGGTCTTACTTGAGTCTTCTTTGGTCAAGATGAAATCTTGTGCTGTGCTCATCTAGATCTGCGATCTGCCCTACAACGTGGGCGAAGTGTCTCTCCTAACTAAGTGGTGAAATGATAGTCCTTATATACTGAATGTTATCAGACTTTAGAATTTCTGACATAAATTGGAGAATGTCTGACATAGATTATATGCATCAAGTAGTTGGTCCCCGATGTTTACTTTATAAGGTGAGAGATTATCAATTCAGACTACACGATTTTGGCTTTGGATGTTATATGACCTCAAAAAAGGCACCTGCCCCAGACTGATGTTTTGTTGATGTCTATATCTGAATGACATGACACTTTCACAATTATTGGAAATATAGGCCCAAATGACATCTGCATCAGAGCCAGACATGTTGATGATTCTGCATAATTTGAGGAAAAAGTGCAGCCTCCATTGTCAATGATGGCAGCCTCGATTACCTAGGATAGATTCTTGTGGCCGAAGGTAAACAAGCCAGACAGAATGGAAATTATATTATATGGAAACTATAGCTAAAACAAAACCTGTCCTGTATGTGTTTTAGAACCTAAAACTAAAAGAAAGAATCCTAAAAGCAAGTGATTCAATTAATAAAATTATGGTGGGAAACAGTCATAAGATTTTTGATTTTGCTGGAATAATTTCTCATCTAAACAGTTACAAAACTATCAACCTTGGTTTTCGGGTTCCTCAAAGCCGGGTCTCTTGCTGACAGTGATAGCGCCCTACTAGATCTACTGTGGCGGTCGAGATTATTCTCAGTAATTGGAAGGACACTCGCAAAGCCTTTTTTTGCCTGCTGGTTAAATTGGATCACCAACCTAAGAGGGGCTGATAATATATCACTCCAGAAATCGCCATGGCTATCTCCTACCAGACATATGTTGAATACTCTTGACAACTATTTTAGCTCACACAGGCCTCCATGGACCTCATATCCTATACTCAGAAACCCACCCTACACTATGCGTACACTACGACTTTGCTAGATCTCTCCATGCTGATTCTCTGGTCACCTCTCCTGCCATCGTCAGGGGCTGTCGCCGCCTGTGGGTCATTGCACTGATACTACATATACTACTTGTATAATATACCATATGTCAGTTTTTATTCTTAATGTCTGCTATTGATCACTTATCTTTTATTTTCACCCTCATTGTTTAGTTTTTGAATGTCTCCTTCGTATGTTCTTATGGTTTCATATTGTTTGTACTGCCTTATTTGGAAACAACCAATAAATTCTTTTGAACACAAAAAAGCACATCCCAGAAGACATTGTTCATTAACACGTCTTTAAACTGAATCACTGACATAACCTCGACAGACCGAATATCGACTAGACAAAATATCGATGTCAAATTATCCACTAGAAATACTCCCAATACTTAAACAAGAAATAACAAATATATCGAAACAACAATATCGATTAAAAATATTATCGACTACTAAATTATCGACCATATATATTATCGAATGTAAAAAACACTGAGCACCAATCTTTAACATTAAACACCGTCAAAATATCGACCATCACTATATAGAATACTTTAATATCGAAAAAAAATTATTATCGACTTTACAAAATACATTCAAAATACGCTTTATAATTAAAAATACATATCATACACTTCACAAATATACAAATTATATTTTTTTAAAAGATACTACATACAATAAACATTTCTAAATAAAAAAAAACATTTACATCAAATATACATTTTAAAGTACATATAAAACATTGCAAATAATTATACATTGCTTAATACACATAATAAATATTAGTTCTCTTTAAATATAACAAAATGCCATTAAACATTGAAAAAAATTGCTTTACCCTTAAAAAAAACACTAATTGGCGTCCACAATTTAAGGACAACAATTACCAAAACAAGTAAAAAAATTCAAATAAACCAATAAGAACAAGGTATCAAAGTGGATAACCAATAAACTTTCACAAATAATTTAACACACCCTATAAAAAAGCAAATTACACCTTCTAAAATCGCAATCTAAAACACCAAAAAAAAGGAAGGCGAAATTCTACCAGTTTGATGAAAGAAAACGGATTTACTTCTACCAAAAAGCTGCTACAACTATCTAAAGTAAGTACAACCAGCTTTATATCTTCAGAAAACGTAAATCTAAAACTTCTAACTGCTATTTAGAAAAAAAATACCTGAAACATGTCCTTTATTCCTACTCTATTTTCTACAGATAAAAAGAAATTAAAGAATACCTGCACAACATCTACACTTAAAAGATAAAATATATAAAGTAGGTATCTAATCTAAAAAATGACTAAAAAACTAAGAGCCTCATTAGGATGGCGGGCGGGTTTGCCCGTTTGCCACCCTATCGGAAAATTGGACCGCCCGCCTTAAGGGCGGGGGTCCCGGGGGTGGTATTAGGATGTGCTCGTCACAGTGGCGGGCACATCCTGTATATTCAGCATTGTGGTGGGCGGTGCTCCCTGCACCGCCTGCCACAATGCTGAAAATGCATTGCAGGATTTGCATAATGAAAGCGGCAGGCACCGCGAGGTGCCTGCCACTTTCATTATGCAAATGCAGGTGGGTACCATAGGTACCCCCCCCCCGTGTGCATCCCCCTACTGTGCTTCAGGCAGGGGGCCTGCAGGGGGCCTGCTGCGGTCCCCCCCGCCATCCTAATATGGCTGGGGGAATTGGGCAATGGACGTCGGGCGGATTGCCTCCGCCAGGCCGGCGGTGGCTACCGCCAGCCTGGCGGAGGCAATCTGCCCGACATCCTAATGACCCCCTTAGTATATATAAAACTAAGGAAAAACTAGGTAGCTGACCAAAACCAAAGAAACATTAAGAAATAAACATTCTTCTAACACATCTTCTCCATCTTAACAGGTACAGAAAAAATACAGCAAAAAGAAAACTTCGAAGAAAGCCAACAACTGCTTTCAACAAAGAAATAAACTGGTAAATAATTAACGTGCAAATCGATGTTATGATAATACTAAATACATGATTTAAATACTTTTCTAATAATGTAATGTTTAATCTCTCCTAGAACCAAAAAGCAAATATGACTGAAGGAGCTAAATTTGTGTATTCTCAAAAAGGCAAAATGCTTCTATGGTACACGGGATATGTATACACTCAAGAGAAACAGAAAGATATGAACGTTTTTTGGAAATGCACCAAATACTATTCTAACAAATGTTATGGGAGAGCTATAACTCGGGAAACTACTGTAACTTATTCTAAGGAACATAACCACCCACCCAATGTTACAGAAATATAAATTAGAGAAGTGCTTGATTCCCTTAAAGAAGCTAGCACTACTACTATTCTAAAACAGCAATTAAGTACTCTACCCCAACATGCCTCTAGCCAACTACCAAGTATAAATTCACTTAAAAGAACCATAGCTAGACAAAAAGATCGACAACAATTACTCCTCCCACACCTAAAACTTTTGAAGACGTTCAATTTCCCCCTGAACTCTGTGTAACTCATAATACTGAACCATTTATACTATATGACAACAATCCAAAAGATAAAAGAATAATACTGTTTGCCACTGCAGACAACATAACTAAACTAAACCAATACCAAACTTTGATGATGCATGGTACTTTTGCATTATTTCCTAAACCTTTTTACCAATTGTACACTATCCATGGTCATTTCCAAATTGCTAATATTCCATTCCTATATGCCCTCCTGCCAAACAAACAACAATCTACCTACCAAGAAATCCTAACCAAAGTCAAACAACTAACTAATGACTCTTTCCCACAAAAAATTATCATTGATTTTGAAAAAGCAATGATAAACAGTATCCTAAAAATATACCCACATACATCAATACAAGGTTGCTATTATCATTTTAATCAATGTATATGGTGACATCTACAAAAATCTACATTAGTGTCCAATACGCCACAGATAGCACCTTTGCTTATCAAATCATAAAACTCTCTAGCCTATGTTCCTGTAACAGACATTGCAGAGCACTACAACCTATTAATAGACAGCCCCTACTATAAAAGAAACGAAGAAAGATTAAGCCCTATGTTTGACTATGTTATGTTATGTTATGTTACGTGGATTTGTACTGCGCACAGCTGCCCCAGCTAAGGGGCGTCCTGGCGCATGGCAAGGTAACACGCAACAGCCACAAGAAACACAACAGCTAAAAGGAAGGAACCAGGTTAAAATAAGAAAGTTTTAATAGCCTTACGAAAAGAAAAAAGATCCTCCAACAACCGAATCTCCACCGGAAGGGAGTTCCACAGTTCGGCTGCTTTGACCCGGAAGGAACGACAACCAACACGGCACAGCTTGTATCTGGGAGTGATAGTGAGAGCTTGGCCCAGAGATCTCAGATGCCGAGTGGGGACATACCAGTACAGGAGGTCCATAAGTATTTGAGGAGCCGTACCATTTAGAATCTTGAAGGCTAAACACAGTACCTTGAATTGAATTCTAGCCCTGACTGGCAACCAGTGCAACGCTTTCAAAATACTGGAAACAGGGCAGGATCTGGGAAGACCAACAATTGCTCTGGCAGCGGCGTTCTGCACGCGCTGAAGGCGGGTGACTTCGGCCAGGTTAGCGCCCTTCAGGAGAGAGCTGGCATAATCCAGGCGCGATATAACAGTCGCCTGTATTACCAGCTGCCGGGTGCGGGAGTCGAAGAACTTCAGGACTGGACGCAGAGCCCGAAGGATTCCAAAACAGCAGTGAGCCGTTTTCTTCGTGTGCCCCACAAAACTGAGAGTGGGATCCATCCACACTCCCAAGTTTTTCAATTCCGTCACCGGAAGAGGGGCCAACCCAAGCTCCGAAGGCCACCACCTATCCCCCCAGAGATCCGCCCTTCTACCGACGATCATGATCTCGGTTTTCTTCGCGTTGAGCTGGAGACAGTTGGCCTTCATCCAGCTTGCCACCGCCCTAAGTCCACTCTGAAACCTGAGAGCATCCTGGTCCGCATCCCCGCTGATCGTAACCGCTAGCTGGGTGTCATCGGCATATGACACCATGGTCATACCCCACTGCCTGACAACCTCAGCCAGCGGTCTCACGTAAAGATTAAACCACGTGGGGCTCAGCGAGGATTCCATGCGGCACTCCCTGTTTCAGAGGATGGAACTTGGACTGGAACGGTGGCACCGCAACGCTGAAGAAGCGACCATCAAGGAAGGACCAGAACCACTGGAGGGCGAATCCCCCCACTCCTATCTCCTCTAGGCGATGCAACAGGATAGGATGAGAGACAGTATCAAAGGCGGCGCTTAGATCTAATAAAACAAGCGCCGCCGTCTGTCCTGCATCCATCACTGTGCGAAGATGTTCAGCCATGGTGAGAAGGGCGTTCTCCGTGCTGTGTCCAGCACGGAACCCGCTCTGGGTGGGGTCAAGAATGTTAGCTCGAGTAAGGTGGTCGGAAAGAACCTTGTTCACATGGGCCTCCACGACTTTGGTCGGCCAGGGGAGCAGGGAAATAGGCCAATAGCTTTCCGGCTTTTCCGGGTCCAAGGAGGGTTTCTTCAAAATAGGAGAAACCACAGCCCGCTTCCAACTTGCTGGAACCGTACCCGAGGCCAGCGAGATGTTAATCAGGGAGAGTACTGAAGTACGACCATAAACAGCTGGTCTCTAAAAAGGGCTGGCTTGAGCGGATCGGCGGGCGACCCGGATTTCACCTGCCGAGCCAAGATGTCAAATCCCTCAGACGGGGGCAACACATGCAGCAGAGAATCTCCAGAGATGTTACATAGAGTACCTGCCGGTGGCCTAGTATCAGGTAATGTTAAGTAGATGTTCTGAACTTTTTCTAAAAAGAACAGGGCAAGGGCCTCACAATGCGCCGTGGAGCTCGTTGTTGTTGCCGAGGCCCGCTTTGCTACAAGGTCCTTTACCACTTTGAAGATGGTTTTTGATGGATTAGGGCTATTGCCGAACTCCGCAGCGTAGAAAGCTGCCCGGGCCCGGCATATAGCACGATGGTAAATTTTAACGGCAGCGAGGTAAATGACCTTCTTCCCGCTGTCGTACACCTTCCGCCATTCCCTGTCTGCTCGCCTACAACTGCCCTTGAGTGCACGTAAAGCACTATCATACCAAGGGCTTGACTCCCGGGAACTAATTTTCCTGGTCGAGATGGGAATCAGGGAGTCAAGTGCCTTAGTGATCCAAGAGCAGAACCGATCGTAGCCTGCATCTACATCCTCCAGAGGTCCCAACAGCGCCGCTGCGAGGGCTCTATGTAGGTCCTCAAGTCTCAATTTACTCCAATGCCGTGTGGAGACCAACCTTGCGGGAGCAGAAGGAGAAAATCCCGGCACGGGGACATCAATGGCCACTAAAGAGTGGTCCGTCCAGCCGAGCGGAGTTACGGCCGTAACTGTGGCCTCTGTCAAGTTCGTAAAGAACGGATCTAACGTATGGCTGCCTACATGTGTGGGATGCCGCACTATTTGATGGAGTTGAAGAGCCTCCAGATTGGCTAGAATACAGCAAACCGTAGGGATATTCTGATTCTAGAAATGCAAATTAAGGTCCCCCAAGATAGAAAAATTGGCACACCCCACCGCCAGCGAACTAACAGCATCCGGGAAGGCAGCCCTAAATGCCACCTCGCTTCCCGGAGGGCGATAAACTACCATCCCTGAAAGGGAAAACTGAGGGTTAACCGAAATACTACTTCGAAGATATATGGGTAGGACGGCTACACCGATCAGGTCATAGAAGACAACCTAAATATTAAATAGCCTGGTGGAATGTCTACCTTAGCACCCTAAATAAGGAAGCAAAAACAAACAACGCAGTTTAAGGATGGCACAACGCCTTCCAAGCAACCACAGGCAGAGGAACACCTACCCTTTACAAATTAATTAAATCCCTACAAAAAGAACAGAGTTACCAAGAGCTCCGAATGGAGCAATCAGTAACCCTGATCGGACCAAAATTACCTGAACAAACCAAAAAAATGTATAACACACTCCAAAGCCAAGTTACCCTCTATCCAAGTACCAGAGGTCTAGAATATCTCTCAATGGTAGCTAAAATGATTCTATAAAATATATAACAACTATACAAACATCAACCATTTATAAATACACATTTTTCTATCATTACCATATGTAACAAATTGTAATTATATTATCAAATAAATCACAAAACCATTTGTTAAATTTATTTTGATAATTTAATCTCAAACTGTTACATATAACATAGCAATAAAAAACATTTAAACAGATTTCCCACCCAAAAACATTTCCTTATATACTTACAGTATTGCTTCTTCAAAAGTAATCCAAAATATCCATACAATCCAAGGAAGCCCATAAAAAAATGAAAAAATACAAGCAAATCCATGGCGACTCCTCTCCAATGTAATCCACAGAGTATACCCTTCAAAACCCGAAAATGGTAATTCAAAAAAATAAACGCTCGTGGAAAACGCGAAAAACAAAGTATGTGTGTAAAAATCTGAGTATATAATACTCGTCACACTACTTTAAAAAAAAAACGGACCTCCTCCAAAAACTAAAAGAGCGACGACAACCTAAAAATAGAAAAAACACATACCCACCCACACAAATACAGCCATACACATATAAAAATACATTTTTATCCTATAAACATTTAGTAACATTAAAATATATAACCATCTTTCACACACCTAGTACTAAAACGCGATAAACAGTAAGGGCTCCATTAGGATGACGGGCGGTAGCACCACCGCGGTGGTGGCGGGGCGGAAAACCAGCAATTACCGCACGCGAGCAACGGAACTGACGTCTGCAACATTAGGATAGGTAAACACAGGTCATTTCCCGTCCGCCGCTGTGCGCCGCGCACCGCCATCAAAGTGCGCCCGCCAGAGAGGTGGAGGGAGCCAATCGAGACCCTCTGCCGCGCCCGATGACGTCCACTCCGCCCAACAAATTAGGATGGCGCAAACAAGCAGATGCACCTCTGCAGACACACCGCACAGCTGAAGCAGTCGGAAAGTCGACAGTGGAGCATGAACGCCGAGACCTGACATGAACCCCATGGACCCAGCCCTCCACATGCACCCGGTAATGTACCTGCTGCAACTCTATTGTCTGTTGGCCCGCCGCGGACGGCGCCACTGGTACGTCATCACACATATGCACCACACAACACACATGCTGACAATGGCCCCAAGCAGCACACAGGCAACCTGCTGGGGGCCATAACACCCTCCGCATGCCCCCCCCCCACATCACCCACCTCACAACAAGGAACCCCACATCATCCGGAACACCCAACGACCGCCAACCAGCTGTGACGTCACGGTCCTGGTCACGTCACCGCCGTGGTCAACACATGCGCACCATGCAGAAGGCAGGGCCACACCAAGGTATGGGCAGGGCACAAATACCACAGGCACAGACCACCCACAACCAGACTGCACCCCACCCGAGCCACTCACAGGCCATGTGCTCATCCTGTGCACCCCCATGCACACCAACAAGCACTCCAACAACAAGCCCAATACACACACACAGCAACACACAACACACACCCAGGGACCCAGGCACTGCAGGACTGGCAGACAAGGAACACACAACAGTTGTGCACTCCCACAGCCCACACAATTGTATACAACCATCCACACAGGGAAAGACAAAACAAACAACAGGCATACAACTCCTGGCTGCCACATGTGTGTCTCACACTATACAAGGGCACACATGCATACACCACAAACTTACACCCTTCACACTGCACACCTCTGCTTCACCCAACACCACACATGACATGTAAGCCATGCCACCATGACTAATGACCAACACAAGATGACTATACACATACACGCCTGGGCAGAAAGAAAGGAAAAGACACACAGCTCATGACAACACAGCCAGCAACAAACCCACTGAACCGTAGCCCACCCTGTGCTGCCAGTGTCCCCCAACATGACCTGTTAACAGTGTATGCAACATTAGCAAATCACCAACAATAGAACTGCAGTCCTGAAAAATGCCCATCACAGAGTACAACATCAGTAGTGGCAGAAGAGCCTTGCCAGGTATAAATGACCAATACAACATGTTACACAGTCAAGGCAATGCAAACAAGAAAATGACAGTAACCAGCAAGGAGACTGAGAAAACCACACACCAGAAGTAACTGTATTTATTCACAAATAGCACAGATGTAGCAATACAACATCAGTGCACAACAGCAAGCCACAAAAACAAGTGCAAATGGCATAGACTAAGGACAAGTGAAACACAAACAAGAAGGACAGAGTCCATGGCAGGGGAGAGAACAGCATATCAGAGCAACAGGCCCAGAGTTCATGGCAGGGGAGAGTACAGCATATCAGAGCAACAGGCCCAGAGTTCATGGCAGGGGAGAGTACAGCATATCAGAGCAACAGGCCCAGAGTCCATGGCAGGGGAGACAGCAAGTACATGAGAGGCTGCACAGGGGAGAGCACAGCATATCAGAACAACAGGCCCAGAGTCCATGGCAGGGGAGACAGCAAGTACATGAGAGGCTGCACAGGGGAGAGCACAGCACATCAGAGCAACAGGCCCAGAGTCCATGGCAGGGGAGACAGCAAGTACATGAGAGGCTGCACAGGGGAGAGTACAGCATATCAGAGCAACAGGTCCAGAGTCCATGGCAGGGGAGAGTACAGCATATCAAAGCAACAGGCCCAGAGTCCATGGCAGGGGAGACAGCAAGTACATGAGAGGCTGCACAGGGGAGAGCATAGCATATCAGAGCAACAGGCCCCGAGTCCATGGCAGGGGAGACAGCAAGTACATGAGAGGCTGCACAGGGGAGAGCACAGCATATCAGAGCAACAGGCCCAGAGTCCATGGCAGGGGAGAGTACAGCATATCAGAGCACAGGCCCAGAGTCCATGGTAGGGGAGACAGCAAGTACATGAGAGGCTGCACAGGGGAGAGCACAGCATATCAGAGCAACAGGCCCAGAGTCCATGGCAGCGGAGACAGCAAGTACATGAGAGGCTGCAAAGGGGAGAGTACAGCATATCAGAGCAACAGGCCCAGAGTCTATGGCAGGGGAGAGTACAGCATATCAGAGCAACAGGCCCAGAGTCCATGGCAGGGGAGAGTACAGCATATCAGAGCAACAGGGCCAGCAACACACACAGGTCGCAAACAATGGACTGCACTAGCACACTTGTGTGGGGCACAGGCATATGAGTGTGTTGACAACTCACTCCTGGCTGTCATGCGGACTGGGACCTGGCTGTGTTTTGTGGACAGTAGGAACACTTGACTAGGCTGAAAGAGGCCCATGTGATGTTGCAATTACAGAGGGCCTGCAAGGTGGAGGGCTGTGTGGACCAGGTGGCACAGTGGCATGTGGAGGTGGAGTCATGCACACCCCTGACACAGTGTGGGTGGGAAAAGTTGGAGGGGTGCCCTTCCACTTTTTGGGTACATGAAAAGGCTTACCTGTCTTGGGGTTGATGGGAAGTGGTGATGGCACAATAGGCACACACACCAACTGCCCCACATCAGGGGCAGACACTGCCTCTCCCTCTGGTGAGGTGCTTGATTCTACAGAAAGCTTAGGCTGGCTACGCTTCCGGACCACCTTACCCTCTCCGGAAGGTGTACCCCTGCAGTGCCCACCTCCCCACTACCCCCAGGGGTGGTGTTTACATTGCCCTCCTGTGCCTTCTTGCCAGAGCTGGTCGCAACACTGGCCTCCTTTCCCTTTATCCCTGACCTGGACCCAACACTGGCCTCCTGTACCGCGATCACTGTCCTGGAACCAACACTGGCGTCCTTTCCCTTCACCACTCGCCTGGACCCATCACTGGCCTCCTTTCCCTTAATCACTGGGCTGGTCACAACAGGGCTACCCTCTGCCTCAATGACTGGGCTGGCCACAACAGGGCTACCCTCTGCCTCAATGACTGGGCTGGTCACAACAGGGCTCTCCTCTGCCTCAATGACTGGGCTGGTCACAACAGGGCTCTCCTCTGCCTCAATGACTGGGCTGGTCACAGCAGGGCTCTCCTCTGCCTCAATGACTGGGCTGGTCACAACAGGCTCCCCACCACCTTCATTGATGTACTGTGTATTGGGGTTGATGTTGTGGGTGGTTTTGTCCCTGTGCTCCCCCCAGTAGTACTCATAACATGCCACACATCCTCAGCGATTCAGAAAAGGGGGTGGTGATGAACAGAGTGTCTGAATTGAGCAGACCACTCTTACCCAGTCCAAAGATCAGGGCTTGATCCATCACCGTTGTTAGACCTGACATCATTGGCTTGAGTCTCTCCTCCATTTTTCTGTTTGCCTACACTGTTTTACGATGTTTTGCTGGTATATGCTTTGGGCGCTGTGCCACTGCTGATCAGTGCCACAGCGCAAGTGCTCCCTATGTTAAATTGATGTATCTATTGTATCCATGTTTGGCCTATTTGGTTTACTGTCAGTCCCTAGTTTAGTGCACCAGGAGTGCCGGGGCTTGTAAATACAAATGCCGCTCGTGGGCTTGCAGCACGTGTTGTGCCACCCACAGGAGCGGCCTCGTAAAAGAATGTCTACGGGTCGGTCATTGCGAGACCCACATGCAGCCTAGTGCTGTCACGCAGGCTGCGCAAGTATACCTACTTGCCAGCCCCCCAAACCTTCCCTTGACTTCATGTTAGTCACCCCTATGGTAGGCCCACGGGCAGGGTGCATTGTAAGTATAAGGTAGGACACGCCTGACCAAGTTGGCATGTCCTAATAGTGAATTACAGCCATCTTCGTTCTTCACTATTGCGAGGTAGCCTGCTCTCCATTAGTTAGAATGGGCCGCCGGGATTATTAATGCTATGATCCTAGCTGGCTCAGGGAGCATGGTGCAATGTCGAGTTTGGTATCCCTGAACTCGGGGTTTGATGACGCATCCGTTGGTGTGGATGGTTTTTGGACTCTGGTTTTGGAAATAGCACTTTTAGAAAGTGTCTATTTTCTTGTCTAACCATTTCTGGTTTCTGCTGGCCTTGCGTGTGTGTGACAGGAGCTGGGTGGCTCCACAGGTCTGGATGAGTCAGTGTGGGATGAGTGGGACATTTGCGTTGAGAGTAGGGGGAGAGTGGCTCTGAAAGAGCCAGCAACCTCGACGCCGACGGACGTCGCCGAATCCAGCTCGACATCGTGAGTAACGGCTCCAGTGTCCCGCTTCCTCGACGCCGGCCGCCGGGCCCGATCGACGCCAGCAGCAACGCCAGGGAGTAGTGAGTTCGGCTCCAGCTCCAAAGGACCTCGTGTCTGCACCGCCGCTGATCGCATCGCCCTTGTGCCCTCTCGACGCCGTGAGCGCTGCTCACTCTTTGCAACCGCATCATCGACGACGACGCTTGCTGAGGCCTGATCGACACCGACGACGCGACGCCGGATTGCTCGACGACGCTGATCATTGTGTGCTTCATTTTCCAAAGGTACTGTGTTGTTGGGGGTCCGTGTGACTCCGAACCTTTGGATTAACTTTGCCTCGACGTCGTGCAGCCCCCGTGTGGGTTACCCTGTTGCTAAGAACTGTGTTTCCAAGAAGAAGATTTACTTTGATATGAAAGACTTTGTGCTAAAGAAGAAACTACCTTTGAACTATTTTTCCCTTCCCAGAGTATTTATTAAGATTGTGTACATTTTTGTTGTTATTTGGTCTTGTGCTAAGCCTTATATAAAAATACTTATTTTTATAATACTACGGTGTCGTGTCCATTTGTAGTGTATTCACTTTGTTACTGTATGTGGTCATAAATGCTTAACACACAGCCTCTGAGATAAGCCTGTCTGCTCTGCCAAGCTACCAAGGGGGTGAGCAGGGGTTATCGAAGGGTGTGATCCCCTTGCCCTGACTAGAAAAGGTGTGTCCCTATTTGTCAGAAGTGTATACCTCTGCCAACTAGAGACAGCCGGTTCTCACAACCGTTATTTATCTCACTGACCCATCCCAGCTCAGAACCTGGCTATATGCAAATCAGTCTGTCCCTGGCCCAGTGCATCATGGGAACATCCTTAGTGGCCATAGGACAGTCAATTACTGGAGATGCCTCAGCATCAAATGAGCCTGATGTGTGGCACAATGATCTTCTGCCATTGCTCTTCTGTGACCTTTGCTTGTCTGTGCATATTTGTGGGGCCCTGCTCTTCTTAGGGGATGGAGTCTGTGGACTTGATAGTTTTGTTTGCGACTGACGTGTGCTCCTGGTGTTGTATCTTGTAGGTGATGTAGTTGACAAGTGGGGACTGTGATCTGATGTGGCCACTGAATGGCTTGTCGTCGCAGGCACATGAGCTGCAATGGGAGCATGTGCCTGTTGGAGGGCTGACGTGACTGTGGCTGACAATGCCTGGACTGTACGGTGTAGCCCACCCACGTCAGAGTGTATGCCCTCCATGAATGCAATCACCTGCCCTAATTAGTTATCGTGTGCACTGAAGGCATTGAGCAGGGCGGTCTGGCCCACGCATATTTGGCGCAGTACCTCGACGCACTCTGCACTGAGGGCAGCAGGGGGGAAAGGTGCAGGTGCAGCAGTGCCAGGTGTGAATGTCACTCTTCCCCTCCTAGTAACACGGACACGGCCAGCACCAGAGGAAGTGGATAGGAGGCTGGGCAGTGGTCGCAGGCTGTCAGATGCGGCAGCAGACTCCCCATCCCCTGTGCCTGCTAACATGGAAGCCTCACCGCTGGCATCTGATGAAGTGGTACTCTGTCTCTCAGCCACGGATTCCTCCTGCATACTCCTGTCACCCTCAGAAGCGCTGTTTATCTCACTGTCACTTGGCTCAGTCTCAGTAGGCTCTGCTGCCGATGTCGTGCTGGTCTCGCCGCCGCTTGTCTCCGGATCATGTTCCGCCGTGGTGTCTTGCGAATCTGCATTAGTGAGAGTAACAGGGTCGTGTAAGTGTCATCTTGTTAGACGATTACAGATCAATGCAGCACTGTACAGGTCTTGGCCCACATGCTACTCATCACACCCTGCAATCACTATTCCGCAACACACCATATAGTCCACAACAGTGCCTGTCATGCTCACAAACTGCATGGAGTGAGTCATGTTGAGCCATCGCCGGAGGAAGATCCCTCTCCTACCTGGCAGCCAAGACTTGGAACTCCCTCCCCACCCACCTTCAGCGAACCCAACACCATCTCTCCTTCAGGAAGCAGTACAAGACCTGGCTGTTCGAGCACTAACATACCCCTCTCCCCCAGCGCCTTGAGACCCTCCCGGGTGAGTAGCGCGCTTTACAAATGCAGTGATTGATTGATTGATTGAAACATCACAACACCCTGCCAGTGGATGGAGTGCCCCCACCCCACTTACTCCTGCCCCATGGACATGATGTTGCCAACCAGGCCACAGCAAGCACCATGTGCCAATCTGTGTTCACATTGTCATCGGATGTGTGGTCCTCAATCCGAAAGGTGCATGCAAAGTAGACATACATGGAGTCACACTCATGAAGTGTACTTTGCAGTTCGGCAAAGTATGCACTCACCACACCATCTCAATGAAGAGTGACCATGTGGACACAATACATCTATCACGGATTGAGGACTGCAGGCAGGAGCAGCGCTGTTAGGCCATGGTGGGCCAATGCCTCAGGCAGGAACACATGGCAGTCGCCACTCACATCACACATCACAGCATTGCAACACACGCACATCACATGTGTCACCGATGCCACTGGCCCTGTACACATGCATCCACTCCCCCACACACTAGCCCTCCCCAGATACTCACCATCTCTGTCTTGCAGCTGATGCCCCTTCAGACGAGCAGACTGGTCTTTATTGGTCACTGCCAGTATGCGTCCCATCTGCGGAGTCATGGTTCGCCGTGCCAAATGCCCTGTGCGTGGTAGCATCCCCAAGGTCATCTCTGCCACTTGCTTCACCAGCCGGCTGATGTCGTCCCACCTCTTGTGACAGTGTGTGTGTCATCTGTTTGATACCCCCAGGGCTCGCACCTTTGCTGCTATGGCCCTCCACACGGACTTACGTTGGTGTGGCTTGAGCTGAAGGTATGAAAATAGAGAAGGAAAAAATTTACTTTAATGACATGTGACAAATCAGTATCCATCAGTACAGCGGCCACACACTGTCTCAGGACTCACAGTAACCTCCCTCCCTCCATAACTGAGGGTACCCTCACGAGGGCACTCAGCTTGACATAAACATTAGTGATTGCATGCACACATTGTGGTTATAAGTCTCAATGACCTTCACACAAATGCATGATGCCTCAACCCAAATGCATCGGCAGCAGTGTGAACATCAGTAATTGTACAGGGCACTGATGGGGCATATGTAATATTCAGCAAGCAGCTACTGTATCAGGTCAGTCTGTTGATGTACATCGACTGGCAGTGCTGCCACTGAACCTACTCTGTGGGTCACACTGACTCTGACTATAGGGGCACCCACTAATGTCCTCACAAGCATTCACTGTTTTTCCATCTAATGGGACAGCAAGCGTTGCTTCTGTATGTGCGACAATGGAACACACCCCACTCACACATACAGGTACAGGGCTATAAAAGAGTTACATGGCAACACACACACTCCCACGAGGTGAATCCAGCTTGTCTGTCATTGTCTGTCATCACCCCACATCCCCAATCATATAATGCTGCATCACCACTACACGTCCCACACCATCCTGCCCTACAGCTCCCTTTCTGGTGACTTACCACAACATTGGGCCCACCGAACAGCCGTGGGTACTGTGCCAGCACCTCATCTACAAGGACTTCTAGCTCCTCAATCGGGAATCGACTGGCACGGATCTTATCTGTTCTTGACATCCCTGTGGATATGGCACGCCTGTGGCGGAACTGAGTTGTGAGGGCTCCCAGACAGCAGGCTCTTGGGGCAGCAGCAGGAGAGGCACCCAGACAGCAGGCTCTTGGGGCAGCAGCAGGAGAGGCTTCCTGGCAGCAGGCTCTTGGGGCAGCAGCAGGAGAGGCTCCCAGACAGCAGGCACTGTGAGCAGTGGAAATGTGAGGCTCACACACACAGATTTATAACCCCTTAGGATCGCTTGGAAGGTCAAAAGCTGCAACAATTGGTTGTCTGGGTCTGCATCGCTCTAAAGCAACCAATGTCCGCCTCCGCGGTTGCGGAACACACCTTCCGCGATTTTCAAATATGCCATCATCACTGCCATAATCACTGCCATTGGCCGCATGCAATGCTCCTTGGCTGTGACGCACCGTGGGTGCCCGTGGTGCGGTACCGCGATGGTGCATCATTCAAAAGCAACCAATGTCTGCCTCCGCGGTTGCAGAGCACACCTCCCGCGATTTTCAAATATGCATCATGCCAGCGCCATCATCGCAGCCATTGGCCGCATACAATGCTCCATGGCTGTGACGCACCGCGGGTGCCCGTGGTGCGGTACCGCGATGGTGCATCATTCAAAAGCAACCAATGTCCGCCTCCGCGGTTGCGGAGCACACCTTCCGCGATTTTCAAATATGCATCGTGCCAGCGCCATCATCGCAGCCATTGGCCGCATGCAATGCTCCATGGCTGTGATGCACCGCCGGGGCCCGCCGGTAGGTACTCCCATTTTCGTACCCATTGGTGTGTATGTCAATCAAGGACACTGTATCACCACCCTACAGCAACATGGAGAAGTGGACATCATTGTACACACGATGCCACACAGTCATGTCATCCAAAGGTGGACGCACGTTCTGTGTGAGTCACTTTGGACTGGGTTTCAGACATTTTAGTCACACATTTGTTGGCTGATGATGATTGTCAGACTTCAGCTGTTCTGATTCATGTCCTTCCGTACACTTACTTGATGGTCAATGCAGACCTTGACCTGGCTGGTGGCACCGCATTCTATGGGACCAGACTTCTGCTATCACAAATGGTCATGCACACAACCGTAAGTGTTCCTGCTATTGTGATCATTCTGTTGATGACTGTGTGAAAACTTTACATGATGCCTTGAGGTCTGGGAGGTACAACTAATGTGTATGATTGACATTGTAAGTCAAAATACATTAGCGGGTCTTGCTGCACCTTGTCTGCACATGTCAATTGGACATCCATTAAGTCCGCATTCACTGTCCCAGATGTGTGTCTGATAGTTGAGCATTGTCACTGGAGAGGCGTGCCGTCTGTGTGTAGCAATTACCCAGCCATGTAACCTGAAGTGTCATCCGTCTTGCGTGCAATGGTTGTATTTCCATGACATCATTGGTGTTTTCTGCTATACCCATCTCATGATGCTTGTCACTGACATTGTCTTTTCACTTCTCAACCAGGAGGAGGCCGAATCTCCTACGACAACTCACAGTGCTGGAGGACATGGAGAATGAGGCAATCATCAGGAAATTCAGGCTGGATAGACCAACATTGAAGTACCTGTGTGTGATCTATTGGAGCCCCACGTTCAGCCTCGCCGTCACTATCCTACGGCATTTACACCCAACTACAAGGTGATGGCAGCACTCCACTTTTTTGCGACTGGTTCCTTCCAGGAGACCGTGGCTAACGCTGAGGGGATGTCGCAGCCCATGTTCATCATGGTGCTGCGGGATGTGCTTGCGGCCATGATGATCTATCGCAATCGGTGCATACATTTCCCCAGGGGACGTGAATTGGCTGCGGTGAAGGGTGACTTCTATCTCCTAGGGCACATCCCACATGCAGTTGGTGCAATCGATTGCACCCACGTGGGTCTGTTGCCACCGATGGCGACGGAGCACATCTATCGGAACCGTAAACACTACCCCTCCATGAATATGCAGGTGGTGTGCCTTGCGGACATGACCATCTCACATGTGTGTGCTAAGTATCCAGGTTTGGCACATGATTCGTACATCATGAGGAACAGCATGGTGCCACAGATGATGGAGAATCTGCAACCCGAACGGGCCTGGATCGTGGGTGAGTATCACTACTGCTATGGCGTGGTGTGTGTCACTTGCTGCACTCTGGCTGTACTACATTGTAATGTGTGATTGTCATTCACAGGAGACTCAGCATATCCCAGTCGCCCATGGCTGTTGACCCCACTCCGAAATCCCCAGACACCAGCAGACATCCACTACAATGAGGCACATGGCAGGACACGACGGGTCATCGAGCGGACTTTCGGCCTGCTGAAGTCAAGGTACAGGTGCCTTGACAGGACCGGAGGTGCACTGGCATATTCACCTGGGAAGGTGTGCAATATATTTGTGGCATGCTGTATGCTGCACAACCTGGCCATCCACAGGGGTTTCCCCCTGCTCCAGGACGATGGTGATGAACCAGGGCCACAACCTGCTCAGGAACTTCAATCCAGTGATGAGGACAGTGGAGAGGATGAAGGAGTCGACCTGCACCAACAGCTCATTGTACGCTACTTCTCTTGAGGTGGGTGACTAGGTACAACGTGTACATTGTCTGGTGTTGTTGCTCCTATTATGAATGGCTATGCGCAGATGTCACCGATTGCCAAATGTTCTGTCACCCATGTGTGTTCTTTGTGTAAATGACGTTAATTGCTGTGATGTACATTGGAATGTAGTTGTGAAGATCTGGTAGACATTGTGTAATATGCCTGTGATGTCTTGGCTATTTGCTGTGCTGTGGTCTGTGTGTTGCCACAATGAGACCAGTGACTGTTGTTCTGTTGTGTCTCCCTAGGTGCTACAGAGGGTTCCTGCCATGCATACTGTACATCATTTCTACACATCATGGACATTGTCGACAATGTAAATACTGGACTACATAAATCACTACACAGAATATTGTACTTAAGGTATTTTATTTTGTGAGTGGACATGTGATTGGTGCGGTAATATTTACATGAAGGTGTGGAATGAGCAGTGAGTTGACAGTCCTGTTCAATGAGATGCTACAGTAGACACCACATGGATGTAGTGGTCCAGTCCAACTTAGAGGTGCCTTTGCCAGGGCAACATGGGGAAGATAGTCCAAAAGGTGAATGCAGTTGGGAAGAGGGTTGTCTTCATGGCTGGCTCCGTGACTGGCGTGTCGTAGGTGCTTTGCCTCCAGTGACTCTGAGCCTTTTCTTCGGACGCCCCCTAGATCTTTTTTGCGGTGGGGGGCCTGCTGAATGGCCAGCGGTGTCAGGGGAGTCGTCCCTCTCTGTTGGCGCATGGGAAGATGGTGCACTGTCATCCTGCGGTGCAACAGAAGGGGATGGAGGTGGTGGTTGGGACACAGGCCTGTCCCTCTGCAACGCCACTTGCTGGCCCATGAGGTCCACCATCTGTCCCAGGCGGTTATCGCTGGACCTCATCAGAACGATCAGCTCCCTCATGAGTTCATCCGACCGGCCACATTGTCCCTGGACCTCTTGGTAGGCCTCCACAACTCGGGAGAAGTGGTCCAGGGATGGTGTCCACTCCTCCCGAGGTCTGGTGGTGACCCTGGCCCTCCCACGTACTCTGCTGCCACGGACCTCTTCACTAGCCACTGGGGGGCCAATCACTCTATCCCTGCCCTCCACAGCTGTTGGTGTGGGATGGTCATCCCTGGGGACAGGGTGGGTGCTGCTGGTGGTACTGGTGGTTCTGGTGGTTTTGGTGGCAGTGGCGGTGGTGGCTGTGGTGGTTGCGGTGGTAGAGGCCGTGCCTGCAGGGGTCTGCTGCATTGTAGTGGCAGCAGAGGTGGTGGTGGTGAGGATGGGGGCCTGGGACCTCTGGGTCTGTGGCACACCAGATGTGCCGGCCTGGAGCTCTTCATCCATACTGTTGTGAGAGTCCACATCCAAGAGTCCATGTGCCGGGGGTGGAGACTGGCTCTGCTGGTCGTTGGTGTTGTCCTCAGCAGTGAGTTGTTCGTCACCTGTGGAGTAGATGGGGAGTGGTCAGTGTTTCACACATTGGTGTGTTTTATCATCTGTCTGTACACTACTTACATATGCATTCACCAGTAGTACTAATCATATAAGCACTGTGTACCTTTTAATAGTGCTGAGTCACATCATGGAGTCATACATGATGATTGTCAATGCTTTGGGTTCTATTGCTGTAGGTTGTCTGGCTGCAGGTCACACACACACACACACCATGTGGATTAACAGTAGATACATGCCTGTTAGGTGACTGTGCAGGATGCAATGGCTGACACATGCTCCTGGGTGGGGGAGGCCTCCATGCTGCTGGTGTGGGGGCCAGGGGGAATGGTGGTAGAGGTAGTGCAGGCCTCCCTCCCTCCCTCCCACACCCTCTCAGTGAAGATGGCTACCAACCTGTAAGTCTGTTTGTTACACTCTGCAATGGCTGACACATGCTCCTGGGTGGGGGAGGCCTCCATGCTGCTGGTGTGGGGGCCAGGGGAATGGTGGTAGTGGTAGTGCAGGCCTCCATCCCTTCCTCCCACACCCTCTCAGTGAAGATGGCTACCAACCTGTAAGTCGGTTTGTTACACTCTGCAATGGCTGCCACTTGCTCCTGGGTGGGGGAGGCCTCCATGCAGCTGGGGTGGGGGCCAGAGGGTATGGTGGTAGTGGTAGTGCAGGCCTCCCTCCCTCCCTCCCACGCCCTCTCAGTGAAGATGGCTACCTACCTGTAAGTCTGTTTGTTAAACGGTACAATGGCTGACACTTGCTCCTGGGTGGGGGAGGCCTCCATGCTGATGGGGTGGGGGACAGGGGCTATGGTGTGAGTTGTTGTACAGACCTCCCTCCCCCATACAGGCCTCCTCAGCAGGATGGCTGGCTACATGTTGGGTGGGGAAGGACAGTGTAATGGTGTTTGTGTATTGCAAGGTAGTAATTGGCATTGTGGTGGTTGTCATTTGTCTGTACTTACCAGCCTCTGCTCCCACGGCTACTCCTGTGAGACTCTCAGGTAACAGTATGGCAAGCACCTTCTCCTCCCATGGTGTGAAGGTCTTCGGTTGGATGGGAGACACACTGCCAGTCTGGTGAGCCAGCGTCCAGTTCTTGCTCCTCCTCTCCTTGACAACCCTTTTCAGATCATGCCACCCTTCATGATCTCCTTCTTGGATCTTGGGGTGGCCCCTACTGCATTCACCCTTTGGACTATCCTTTCCCACATTTGAGTCCTGGTGGCTAATGGTGTCTGTTGGACCAGGCTACCAAATAGTTGTGGCTCTACTCTCACAATCTCATTGATCATGACTGTCAACTCACTGTCGGTGAATTTGGGCATTTTTGGTGCTATAATGGTGTGTGGAGGTTGAGGTGTTTGTGGGTGCAGGGGTGTGTGGGTGCAGGGCTGTTGTGGGGATGTGTGAGGGGGGTTGTGTGATGGGGGTTTGTTTGTGATGGTGTGATGGTGGTGTTGATGGTGGTGGTGGTGTGTGTGTGTGTGTGTGCTTAGCACTATGGTCTCTCCTGTCAGGTGTGGTGTATGGCCTTCTGATCTGGAGTGATGCTAAGGATTGTGGTCAGTGTAGGGGGTGGCTTTGTACTCAGCTGTGTGGGTGTGTCCAATTGGAATTAGGTTGTCAGGTGTGTTGTGGGAGTAGTTCTGTGGTTTTGTCTTTGAGTTTACTACATCAATGTTATGTGTATGTGTGTGTGTAGTTTATTTTGGGGCAGTGCTACTTTGTTAATGGGATTTCTGCACCACTGAGGTGTATTCGCATCCACCGGCATATTTTTCATGTTTGTCCGCAGCGGTGGCTTTGCTGCTGCTTGTGCGCCATTTCTTCCATTCACTCCTGGGTGCGACCGCACCAGTCGGTGTCGGCGTTTCCGACCGCGACACCCTCGGGGATATCGTAATTTACCGTGCGGTGTGTCCGTTTTCCATGCGGTCGGATGTGCCTTTTCCGCTGCTTCACCGTCCGCCGCGGTCCAATTTTTGCCATCCCCCCCCGCGTCGGGCGGATTTGCTTGGCCCGCTGTTGCGGCGGTCGGTCCTTTGTGGCGGTTCATCCTAATTTTGCGGACGGTATTTCCGCTGTCCTGTCGGGCGGTGTTTTTCCGCCTCCATGGCGGTCTGGGTGGTTTTACACCCGCTATCCTAATGGGCCCCTAAATAACGTACACTCGAGCTAACACCTAAAACACAATTTACGATATATATTACAATCCTACTCAAGCTAAATACACCACACATACACTTAAATTACATTTCCTAGCTTATAAAATACAACAAAAACAAACTTACCCTCTCCAACGCGACGCAGCATCCAACCGCAAGCTGTTCCAGTACCAAATCAAACATAATAACATTACATGGTTAAAAAATAGTCCCTATATAACTGAAAAGCCTACTTATTTTCTATTTTCTTCCTCTTTAAAATTAATAATATAGGCTTACATTATATGTTATTTCTCCTAATATTTTTTTAAGTAATTATAAATATATATTTATTTAGAAAAATGATTTACCATATTATTTAATAAAGAATGTGAAAGAAAATATTATTTATATGTACAATTTGTAATTAATTATAATGTTGAAATTACTTTAATCATTCACCTTCTGCTAAACCTTATGCTTATAAATATGTTAATGTGATAATAAAATGTATGTACAATTTAAAAATGTTTTCTCATTATTCACTTTTGTAAAAATTAATATTATTAATATTTTCAATATTACTTTTATTCATTTATAAAATAAATATTATCATTTTGTAAGCCACAAAAATGTTACTATTTTGAGATCTGTAAAAAATGTATCTATCAATAATTTGTACTATAAAAGACTAAAACATTTATGTACAACAAATATAACAATTATTTTCAACATGTTTACTATTAAAATATATCTATTTTGTATGTGATTTATAATTATTGTTAGGAAATAAATTGTACACTATGTAATAATATTTGCAACAAAGTGAATTAACATAAAAATTGTTTCATTGTAATTTATTAATATTTTTATATTTAAAAAATTACTTGCAATTTAGTTTAATTTTTTTAAACTATTCACTTACAAAATTAAACTACAAATAAAATCTTTTCCTGTAATTGCCATTTGCTTTTACAGCTTAATAAACAGTTTGTAAATGTTTTCACTTAAACATGTGTGTGTCTCCTTTTTTAATTTTCAAAATAAAATATAATGCAAATATATTTTAAAATATGTATTAATTATTTTTATTAAATAATAAAAATTGTGAAATCATTTTCAATCTACTACAAATTTAACAATAATTTAAATTACTACTATAGTTAATTAATTTACAAAAAATAATAATTGTAATATTCTACCAACAAAAATATAAATCTCTAAAATGTTTTTGCTATTCCCACTCCACCAAATATAAAGTCAGGGATGGTGCTGGACATTCAAACCATCTAAATTACTATTCCCACTCCACCAAGTATAAACTCAGGGAAGGTGCTGGACAGTAAACCTATATAAATTACTATTCTCACTCCACCAAGTATAAAGTCAAAGAAGGTGCTGGACAGTACACCCATATAAATTACTATTCCCACTCCACCAAGTATAAACTCAGGGAAGGTGCTAGAGAGTAAACCCATATGAATTACTATTCCCACTTCACCAACTATGAAGTCAAAGAAGATGCTGGACATTCAATCCATATAAATTACTATTCCTACTCCACCAAGTATAAACTCAGGGAAGGTGCTGGACATTCAACCCATATAAATTACTATTCCCACTCCACCAAGTATAAACTCAGGGAAGGTACTGAACAGTAAACCCATATAAATTACTATTCCCACTCCACCAAGTATAAACACAGGGAAGGTGCTGGACAGTAAACCCATATACATTACTATACCCACTCCACCAACTATAAAGTCAAAGAAGATGCTGGACAGTAAACCCATATAAATTACTCTTCCCACTCCACCAAGTATAAACTCAGGGAAGGTGCTGGACATTCAACCCATATAAATTACTGTTCCCACTCCACCAAGTATAAACTCAGGGAAGCTGCTGGACAGTAAACCCATATAACTTAGTATTCCCACTCCACCAAGTATAAACTCAGGGAAAGTGCTGGACAGTAAACCCATATAAATTAATATTTCCACTCCACCAAGTATAAAGTCTGGGAAGATGCTGGACAGTAAACCCATATAAATTAATATTCCCACTCCACCAAGTATAACGTCTGGGAAGGTGCTGGACAGTAAAACCATATAAATTACTATTCCCACTCCACCAACTATAAACTCAGGGAATGTGCTGGACATTCAACCCATATAAATTACTATTCCCACTCCACCAAGTATAAACTCAGGGAAGGTGCTGGACATTCAACCCATATAAATTACTATTCCCACTCCACCAAGTATAAACTCAGGGAAGGTGCTGGACATTCAACCCATATAAATCACTATTCCCACTCCACCAAGTATACAATCTGGGAAGGTGCTGGACATTCAACCCATATAAATTACTATACCAAATCCACCAAGTATAAACTCAGGGAAGGTGCTGGACACTCAAGCCATATAAATTAGTATTCCCACTCCACCAAGTATAATATCAGGGAAGGTGCTGGACAGTAAACCCATATAAATTACTATTCCCACTCCACCAATTATAAACTCAGGGAAGGTGCTGTACAGTAAACTCATATAAATTACTATCCCCACTCCAAAAAAGATAAACTAAGAAAATATACTGGACATTCACCCCTTACAAATTACCATTCCCACTCCACCAAAAAAAAGTCATTAAACATACTAGACACTAATACCATATAACTTATAAACTCCGTTTGTTTTATACATTTCATACAATAAAACATTTTTAATGTTATAAGCAAATTAGAATTTTTTTAAAAATTATTTTGTAAATAATTTAATTTTATTAAAATAATTAAATAAAAAAATTACATAAATTATTGTTTTAATAAAAAATAATTATCTAAAATAAAAAAATAATGTTATAAAATATTTATAAATTAATTTCTATTAAATAGTCAAATTTAAAATAATAATTTCGATTTATTTTCTATTTTATTTTTTTTAATTCAAAATTGTACAAAAATATAAAATTTTTATCTCCTAATTATTTTTTTAAAAACTTCTTATTTTTTAACTATAAATCTATTTATTTTCTAATTTAATTTCTATACATTTCCAAATTTTAAAAAAGAGATTATCACATAAAAATAGTAATTATTCTCAAATAATTGTCTAAATTAAAAGAATTATTTAAAAAATAATTTCGAAATTAATTTCAAATTAATTTCGAAATTCCTATAAATAATTTTGCAATAATTTCGAAAAAAATGTAAAAACAATCTCAAATTTCAAATAAATAATTTTAAATTCTATTACAATTTATTTTTAAATTATTTTAAAATACTTCCCACCCTATTCCCCTAATAACCCACAACCCACTACTAAAACATACATTTTTACTACTTTTTACAATTATTATACATTTATTTTAATTTAATTCTACATACTTTAAAACACTTCGAACCCTATTCCCCTAAAAACCCACAACCCGCTCCTAATATTTTTAATTATTTTTAAACTACAAAAGACAAAATAATTTATGTACAACAAATATAATAATAATTTTCAACATGCTTACTATTAAAATATATCTATTTTGTATGTGATTTATAATTATTGTTAAGAAATAAATTGTACACTATGTAATAATATTTGTATTAAAAATTGACATTTGCAACATAAGTGAATTAACATAAAAATTGTTTCATTGTAATTTATTAATATTTTTTATATTATAAAAGTTACTTGCAATTTAGTTTTATTTTTTAAAATTATTCACTTACAAAATTAAACTACAAATAAAAACTTTTCCTCTAATTGCCATTTGCTTTTACATCTTAATAAACAGTTTGTAAATGTTTTCACTTAAACATGTGTGTGTCTCCTTTTTTAATTTTCAAAATAAAATATAATGCAAATATATTTTAAAATATTTATTAATTATTTTTTATTAAATTATAAAAATTGTGAAATCTTTATCAATCTACTACAAATTTAACAATAATTTAAATTACTACTATAGTTAATTAATTTACAAAAAAAATTATTTGTAATATTCTACCAACAAAAATGTAAATCTCTAAAAAGTTTTTGCTATCCCCACTCCACCAAATATGAAGTCAGGGATGGTGCTGGACATTCAAACCATCTAAATTACTATTCCCACTCCACCAAGTATAAACTCAGGGAAGGTGCTGGACAGTAAACCCATATAAATTACTATTCCCACTCTACCAAGTATAAAGTCAAAGAAGGTGCTGGACAGTACACCCATATAAATTACTATTCCCACTCCACCAAGTATAAACTCAGGGAAGGTGCTAGAGAGTAAACCCAAAGAAATTACTATTCCCACTCCACCAACTATAAAGTCAAAGAAGATGCTGGACATTCAACCCATATAAATTACTATTCCCACTCCACCAAGTATAAACTCAGGGAAGGTGCTGGACTTTCAACCCATATAAATTACTATTCCCACTCCACCAAGTATAAACTCAGGGAAGGTGCTGGACAGTAAACCCATATAAATTACTATTCCCACTCCACCAACTATAAAGTCAAAGAAGATGCTGGACTGTAAACCCATATAAATTACTATTCCCATTCCACCAAGTATAAACTCAGGGACGGTGCTGGACATTCAACCCATATAAATTACTGTTCACACTCCACCAAGTATAAACTCAGGGAAGGTGATGAACAGTAAACCCATATAAATTACTATTCCCTCTCCACCAGGTATAAACTCAGGGAAGGTGCTGGACAGTAAACCCATATAAATTACTATTCCCACTCCACCAAGTATAAACTCAGGGAAGGTGCTGCACATTAAACCCATATAAACTACTATTCCCACTCCACCAAGTATAAAGTTTAGGAAGGTGCTGGACAGTAAACCCATATAAATTACTATTCCACTCCACCAACTATAAACTCAGGGAAGGTGCTGGACATTCAACCCATATAAATTACTATTCCCACTCCATCAAGTATAAACTCAGGGAAGATGCTGGACAGTAAACCCATATAAATTACTATTCCTACTCCACCAAGTATAAACTCAGGGAAGGTGCTGGACAGTAAACCCATATAAATTACTATTCCCACTCCACCGAGTATAAACTCAGGGAAGGTGCTGCACATTAAACCCATATAAACTACTATTCCCACTCCACCAAGTATAAAGTTTAGGAAGGTGCTGGACAGTAAACCCATATAAATTACCATTCCACTCCACCAACTATAAACTCAGGGAAGATGCTGGACAGTCAACCCATATAAATTTATATTCCGACTCCACCAAGTATAAAGTCTGGGAAGGTGCTGGACAGTAAACCCTTATAAATTACTATTCCCACTCCACCAACTATAAACTCAGGGAAGGTGCTGGACATTCAACCTATATAAATTACTATTCCCACTCCACCAAGTATAAACTCAAGGAAGGTGCTGGACATTAAACCCATATAAATTACTATTCCCACTTCACCAAGTATAAAATCTGGGAAGGTGCTGGACATTCAACCCATATAAATTATTATTCCAATAATTATTTTGAAAATAATTTCGAAATTAATTTCAAATTAATTTCGAAATTACTATAAATAATTTCGCAATAATTTCGAAAAAAATGTAAAAACAATTTCAAATTTCAAATAAATATTTTTAAATTCTATTACAATTTATTTTTAAATTATTTTAAAACACTTCCCACCCTATTCCCCTAATAACCCACAACCCGTTACTAAAACATACATTTTTCCTACTTTTTACAATTATTATACATTTATTTTAATTTAATTCTACTAACTTTAAAACACTTCGAGCCCTATTCCCCTAAAAACCCACAACTCGCTCCCAAAAATGTTTATTATTTTTAAACTACATATTTTTATTTCTTTTTTTAAATTATTTACATATTTTATTACATTAAATTACAAACAGAAACCAAATTTAAGTAAAATAAATTAAAAATACAACATTTATAACATCATACATTCCAGAAATCGATATTATAACAGTTGATATTTTCTCTTTAGATATTCTGACAGTCTATATTTTGACATTCAATATTTTTTACATATACAACAAATCGATATTTTCAACACTCAATATAAACTACTCGATATTCTATACTCGATTTTTTAAATACACTTAAAAATCGATAAAATTAACATCGATATTACTTACCTCGATATTACTGAAATGTTGATATTCTGTAGTCGATATTCTGTCCAGTCGATAAAAAAACTTGATATTTTGGGGCCTATTAGGATGACAGGCGGACTTTGTCCGCCCGTCATCCTAGCGGGGAATGGGACCGCCCGCCATAAGGGCGGGGGTCCCGGGGGTGGCATTAGGATATGCCCACCACTGTGGCGGGCACATCCTGCATTTCTAGCATTGTGGCGGGCGGAGCGCTCAGCACCGCCCGCCACAATGCTAGAAATGCATGTCAGCATTTACAAATACAAAGCGGCAGGCACCGCGCGGTGCCTACCGCTTTGTATATGCAAATGAAGGGGAGTACCATAGGTACCCCCCCATGTGCACCCCCCACCTGTACTTCACTCTGGGGGCCCACAGTGGGCCCCCAGAGTGAACACCGCATGCCTTTCCTTGGAGGCATTTGACGCCACGGAAAGGCATTGAGACCAGACCATTGTAATATGGCGGGCGGTGTCTAACAGACACCGCCACCATGTTACTGGTTTTCCGCCCCGGCCGCAAGGTGACCGGGGCGGAAAACATGCGGGCGGTGTTTGTCACCGCTGCGGTCCCCTCCGCCATCGTAATATGGCGGGGGGGAATGCAGGGAAGGATGGCGGGCGGATTGCCTCCGCCAGGGTGGCGGTGGCCACCGCTACCCTGGCGGAGGCAATCCGCCCGCCATCCTAATGGGCCCCTAAGACTGCACACCCTTTAAACTGAAATGGGAAAGGGGTCTCATTTCAGTGGACATGATCATTACAATATCCCCCCTTGATAGGAAAGATACATAAAAAACTTTCATTATAAAGTGAAATATCTTATGTGAGGCATATAAACAGGGTTGCTATAAAATAAAAGGGAACTAGGTGAATGTTTTCATTTTCTGATTATTGCAGCTGGGTACAAAAAGAGAAAGAAAAATATAAATAAAGTCAAAAAGTGTAACCAGTCTCATTTTAAACTCTTTCTGGTAAAAAGAAAAAAATACAGGTACGATATATTCATGATACGATATATTCATGCATAGGGATGCAATCCGGTCACCTTTGTTTCTTTACTTTGATTATATGGATGTGAGTTCTCCTCTGAATTTGAAGGCTAACCATTGTTTAATCTTTGGGGACAGTAACACAGTGAGGTAAATAGAACAACATCTGTTGGATTAGATAACACAGCGCTCAATTTGAACAAAGCAGAGAAAGCACATCATTTTCCTATGTTGCTGGAGCAGACAAAAGATATCCTTGCTGTTAATAGAATCCAATGAAGAAGAGATGGCTGATGGCCTTACTCTGGAGAGAGCAGGTGTTTGTCACTGCTGGTGGATTTGAATTCAGTAATTTTAATGACCCATCAACTTCTTCATGCTTCAGGATGGACACCTACAGTGCAGTGCAACAGGTTAGTGCAACCTTTTTGTTTGAAACAGTTCTTTGCTTGTCGATTGACAAAAGTAAAGTGCTCCCAGATGGCTGCTTCGAAACTTGAGTGCCATGTGTATGGCACTACTTCTCTGAAGATAACTGCATTCTACGGTGTTTGTTTAAAAAATAGACATTGGGCAATAGGGAAACTACATCAGTAGGAAATACAGTCTTTGAAAGTCTTTCATTCTCAGATGAAAAATAAGCTATTTGCAGGAAAAATAAACAATTTTCTTGCAGCTTGAGGTTAAAATACCTGTCAATTTGCCGCTTGAGGTTAAAATACCTTTTAATTTGCCAATGCCCATAATATATCAAATATATTTTCGTGACAAGGCACACTTTCAAAACCATCTTTTCATGAGGAAAAACAATATCACACCATTTTCATGTGTTTTTTCACAGTTAGCATTTTGGCATAGTCAGACGTGAATCATTGCCTAAAAATATATGTATCTATCATGAAGCCATACAGCTTTACATTAAAATCACATACAGTCAAATAGAAAACACCATTTTGAATACAGGGAAATTGAAAATACCATTCTGAATTATTTCAGTAAATTACTGTCAGTAATGTTTTCTTTCTAATGCTCATAGCCTTGGAGAGTAAGAGTTTCAACCAAATGTGCAGTGTAATTGAGTCCATGAGTGTTATTCACATTTACCGTATTTTCCGGCGTATAAGACGACTTTTTAACCCCTTAAAATGTTCTGGAAAGTCGGGGGTCGTCTTATACGCCGGATGCTAAATTTGAAGGAATGTTTTCATGTGTTTTTACATAGCGCGGACTACACCCGAAGGTGTCTGACTGCTTCTGCATTATATAAAAATGGGCTGATGTGAGCAACAATAACAATGGACAAATTACAAAAGCAAACATTAAGTTACATGGAACAAAAGTGACAATAGCGAGCAACCAAAATACATGAGGTAGCAATCGGTACATTCCTGGAGAAAAAGTGATAAGTGTGCAGGTTACAAAAGCATACAAAGCATACAAAGCATACAAAGTACGAGCCAAAATAAAATAAAATACATTCTCAAAATGGCTATGCAGGACTGCGTTGGACTGCACTGGGCACTGGAAGTGGGGGTAGTCCTATACGGCGAGTATAGCACGAAACCTACATTTTATTAAGCAAAGTAGGGGGTCGTCTTATACGCCGGGTCGTCTTATACGCCGGAAAATACGGTAATCAGGTTTCTCTGAAGTTTCCATTTTCTGTGTGTAGCAAAAAGCAGATGTGCTTGACACCTCAGCAACAAAACATTCTCTGAAAGTTTTATGTTTAATTCTGTGCAAGGCCTTGCAGTGTTCCTATTGATAATATTCAAAATAATTGTACATTTCTCACAATTGAATGCTTTCGAGAAGTTCCTTATAACCACAATTATGCAAACTGTACCTTTCTTTGCAATTTAAAACATGAAAAAATAAACTTAATTTTCGAAGGCAGCATAAACAAACAAACCAATCAATAATTTGTTGTACAGATTCAAAGTCCCATGGATGTGAAAAGGAATCAGGAATAATCATATCATTAATTAAACATTTCAACTCATATGACAATTGGAATGTCTCAGTGGGTCCCATAACTAATAAGGAACCCTTTAGGTGGCCTCAGACACAGGATAAACTGTAATGTTGGCAAAGTAGAAATCTTGTCTAGCTCTGTGGGATGAGAGATGCAGTTCAAGTTCTTGAACCACTGGTTGTGGAACAGTTCTTTCAGGTGCACACTGTCCATTCAGTAACAGTAGAATAACAGTCAACATCGATAGCCACATGATGAAAAAGAAACACTCTTGTAGTGATCCAAACATAGGGCCACAGTGGTATCAAGTATCAGTCATGAAGCCAATTATGTGCAAGAAGAAATTGATGGCATAGAATGACTGTGGATTGTGGTGAAAGTACTTTGTTTAGAAATCTGATTAATTTCATAAAGCATTGTTGCTCAAAAAGGCATCATCAATGTTGATGTGGACTCATGTTGAGGTAAATGGTAAACCAGAGCAGTAGTGGAGAGTGGAGAATTGCTGAAATTGTAGCAGCAGGTCCCTCTGTGGAATCTGGAACTTGTTGCAAAGATGGGGACATAGTACACTCTGCAGTCCATGTATTGGGGCTCAGGATACCAGCATCACTGTACTTACTGGGGTAGTTCCTCCAGAGTTGGGAGAGACAGAGGTTGCACTCTGAAGGCACTTTTGGTATCATAAGGGATTCTGTTGAACATAGTTCGACGCATGATTTATTTAATGCAAACAATAAACACTGTGTTTATCTTTGAATAAGGCAGTGGAACAGGATCCCAGTCCATGTGCCTTCTACCCTATTGGAAGGTGGTTTATTATTAGGTTTAGGTAGGTACCTATAGCTAGTGATGATACCACAATCATAAATAAGGTCTAGTAAACTCTCAAAAAAGGAATCCCTGCTTAACCCTTGGTAGCTTGGCTGATGAGCAGTCAGGCTTATCTTAGGAGATATTTAATATCACAAAAACAGTTAATAAGTAAAAGACACAATGCAGTAAACATCCAACACCAATTTATATAAATATAGAATATGTTTAATCTTAAATGATATAAAAAATGACAACAATCAAATGTAGGGATCTAAAGATTTGAATTTTTAGGTTTTAAATTTAAAATGTTTGCTTTCTAGTGCCTAAATGTGTATATTGCCAACTGTGGCTATCTGATTGCACTGGACTGGGACAAAGTCAAAGTTTTAGGCCGACTGCAATGGAGCGCGGGTCGGATACAATGAGTGGTTGGACTTGGTCAAGTTTTTAACTTCTAACTTAGTCACTTTATGGAACTATTTCTCTCGATGTTGAACAATTGGGTTCTCGGATCTGCATTTTCATTCAACCATGCTGGCCTGCTGCTGAGTCTTAGAGTTCTTTGTCTTTAACATTGATGGCGAGGAGCTAAGGAGCTTTCAGCGAGACAAACCGATTGTGGTTCCATGTCACTAGCTTGAGTCTCATTATCGATGTCAGTCTTCTCATAAAGCTGTTGTGAGGTTAATAGGGCCAATGCACAAACGCTCCCATGTTTGCATGTTTGCATTAAGAGTTGACATCGTTTTAGAAAATGACTATTAGCACATTTTGCTTGTGTGCTTGTGTGGGATAGAGTGCTTAGAACGTGTTTTGCCTACAAATACATTTCTTTGTGGCACATTATCATACCGTTGTACATTTAATCCAAAGAACAAGTACATGACGCAAACTGCCCTTGCATATTATTGTCTATTCTGGGCATGCCTAAGATGACAACAAAAGGCTAGATTTGTTTCCACAATTTCCTTGGGGGAATTAGGGTCGTCATGTTTTGACACCATCCTATACCCTGTGAGGTTTAGGAGTTGGTACACTGTCAGCACACTGTCAGCCACCCAAGAATCAGCACAACATATTCTGATGTCTGTAGGTTGTTCAAACTTAAACCTTTCAAATGATCACTTCACTATAGTTTACCTTCTCTGAATTCCAATCATTAAAATGGCTAATGCAGTACCAGTGTTCATACCAATACACTGCAGACATACAATAACACAGATATTACAACACAAAGGGCTTGCTCTTACTAGAGAATGTTACCTTCTTCATAGAGTTCCATGATGCATATAAAACAGAGATATTCTATTCATAGGTGACATTTCCAGCAGCAGACGTCAACAATGGAAATATTCAGACATACCCTGAAGCAGCAATTCCTAGCAATTACTGAGCTTGTGAAGATTTATAAATTGCACTTACATTTCAGAAACACACAAACTGACACAACGTGATTCTAAGGCACCCTACCACAACCATTAGCAAATGTCTGACTGAGTCCTTCAGCAATGATGGGGCAACATGGCCAGGCTTAGCTGGCTACACACCATATTCACATATTGCAGCACTCAAAGCATGAGAGCTGTACATACTTTACAAAGGTCTAGTTATATCACACAAACGTATGACACAGTTTGCTATGTGAACAATAACAACAAACCCAGCGAGGGCTGTTCACCATTAATGCAATTATGGGTAAGGTTACCACCAGACAGGAGGAGATTTGATTCTGGATTGAACAGAAAACAAATCACCTTGAAGCAGTGTTTCCACATACAGGACTCCAAGATGAACACAGAATTCTCGCAATGTCCCTACTTTAGGGATTTTTTCTAATGTAGAAGAATGTGCCACATCGAGCACAGTGTTTGTGAAATCCATACCATCAAGCATGGTACACCTTCCATAGCTGTTTTTCCTGATGTGCTCAAACAGATTAAAAATTAATATGGCCAGCACCTGGCCTATATCTTGTGATGAAACTGAAAGGCAACTATGCCACAGTAGCCTCAATAATGTTAAATAATATTAAAGGGGAAGCAGCAGCATTGGCAGAAATCCAACACCCAGCCCAGGTTGCTTTGGCAGACCAAGAGTGCGAACTACCTAAAATTATTGAGACCTATACATCTATGGGGAGAGATAATTTGGGGAAGAACCTAAGAAACCTCAATTATAGTGCAATTCTGAAAAGAATACCTAACTAGACTCAGGCACCTGAGTATTCTTAAAAATTCTGAGATTATAAGAAAAGTAAAGAAAAAGTTAAATCGTGGATTAGATCTCTTTCTCAGGAATCTTCTGAAAGTGCTATAACCTTCCTAACTATGAAACTTTAAAACAGCCTGATAGGTATCAGTATACTGATACACGTCCTTCTCATTCCTTTCAGGAATCATACTAAAAATGCAAGGAGAGAGGAGAATGATCAGAGTGCAGGTCAGAGGAGTATGTGAAGTCACAGAAGGACTCACAACGCGCTTCTGACATCACCATGAAAAAGGCAAAATACATTCAAAAACAAAATCCTCATATCATAAAGAAGAAAGATGCTGGTATTGCACTTACATATGTAACACATGTTGAGGTTTCTAATTTTGAAACAGGAGTGGGCTCTTAGTCTGCTAGACAGCGCAACAAAGGTCACTATAGTGCACCAGAATCTTCAGGAGTTTATGGTGGTAAGAGCAACAAATGAATTTGTTCAGGTGGAAACACAGGACCAAAGAGTTTGTTCCCCAGGCAGAGTGTATAATTTGCAAATCCAGACTGAAGGTGATATACCCTGTACTATCAAAGTTCTCTTTTGATAGAACCTGACATTTGGCTATGACATTCTCTTGACTGAAAAAGATTTGCTACCTAGGTTTGTACATGAAGTACAAACAGGGAATAATGTAATATTACCATTCTACTCCGTCCTTTTTCCTGAAGTGGTTAAACAAGAGTATGCCAAGGAGTGGGCCCTTGCACAAGCCCTGGCATTATATTGCAACCATGTAGGCTGGGTCGAGGATTCACCTTATCATATAAAACCCATACAGTCCAGACTGGTAGTGCAACCACAATACCCTATTAAACATAAAGTTAAACACCTTATCATATAATACCCATAGGTCCAGACTGCTAGTGCAACCACAATACCCTATTAAACATGAAGCTAAACACCCACTAGTAGAAATTCTAGCACAATTTGAAAATCAAGGCATAATTAAGCGTTGTATCTCCCTAATGAACAATCCCTTGTCTCCAGTATTGAAACTTGAGAATTCTTACTGCTTAGTCCTAGACTACAGACAATAAAACAGTCACACTCGCACATTTGCAGTACAAAATTTACACACTTCAGCACTAATGAACAATATTGTGCACAAAGAATATAAAACAACATTAGTCATTTCTAACACCCTGTTCTGTCAAAACATAGCACCTGAAAGCAGGTATTTGACAGGATTTTCCACTCTCAAGTTTTGTCAATTGCATCAAGGATATAAGAACAGTCCAAGTTTGATCTATGCCTGTGTAACAAGACTGTTACAAAATGTTGACCAAAAGCCTTGTCCTATGTCATAGTTTGTGTCGTAGTGTCGTAGTGTGTGAGTAGATTGCAGTATTGTAGGATTTGCTCAAATAGGCTACAAATTCATTTTCCAGAAATCAAAAATTGCCTTTCTCAGTATTCTGTTCTTGGGATATGAGCTATCAAATGAAGGCAAAAGCTTAGCTCTGCAGTTCCTAGAGAAATGGGCACTCCTACAATCAACCAATCCAATCAAAAAGGTACAGTCACTTTAGGGCTTTCTAAATTCTGGTAGAACATACATACCAAAATTTTCACAACAGGTAAAACCGCCGTATGAATCAATACATCCAGACTTTTTAAAGACACATAGGACACCAGAATAAACACAGATCGTGCTTTCAGTGCAAACTGAAATGCTAGCTTCAAAACACTTACACACACATCTTAAAAAAGCAAACTTGGTGATTTGCATAATAGCGGAGACCACAGACTACACATATGTCACTTTCAATGAGGGTGACACTGTACAGATTGCATATCAATCGCATTCACACTCCAATGAAGAGATGCATTTTGTACCTACAGTAAAAATAGTGACTGCAGTTCAGATGGCTGTTTTGAAGGAAAGATTATTGGCTCAGGGGAAACATATATTTGCCAAGACTCTCATCCCAGATTTAAAGGCTGTCACAAAGGTCAATGTTCCTAACGCAAAAGCCTTACATCCAAGTTGGCTACAGTGGGCCACATAACTAATAGCAACAGACGTAGACTGTCTAAGATCCTACATTACAAACACAAACATATCTACAATATGAACAAGAATATCCTGTACAACTCCATAGTCTGCACTCATGGTACTGCCCAGCCCGCAGTTGAAACAAAACATCAATACTCTGCTGCTTGTGCAGTGGTAAGTGGCAAAATGAAGGGTGGAATTTCCAGCCTCTCAAAACATTTACACAGTCACTAGGTGATTTCACTGCACAGCTGGCTGAACTGAAAGCTCTAATTCTGGTACTAAAGAATAAGGATCCTGAGTTCTCCATACGTATAGTGTGTAATTCGTATTACTGTATTCAGTCTTACAATGAGTAATTACATTATTGAAGCCAGAGTGCACTCGGAGACCTTAAAGGGTATACTGTCAAGCACAAGTTGCTTTAGGAAAAGGAGGCACATTTTAAAGCAAGTTTGCCATGGACTCAAGTTATCCACACACTCAGCCACCAATGTATAGGAATACACATTGCAGGGAATTCACTATCTGATGAAGCTGCAAAGGGAAGAGTGCAAACTGCTGTCACAGCTGCAGTAATTTGTTCACACACAAGGGTAGATGGCGACATCATGATGGCTGTCACAGCTTTGCACTGTGGCACTTCCTTAAGAAACACATATCCACCAAAATACTCCTACCTACTGAGTTCAGAAAACATTCCATTTGTTTGTCTTCCCGTAGTGGGGGACAGAGTAATTCCCAATTCAGATCATAGAGCAGAATTAATGATGGAATCACATGAGGGGCTAGCTTTTGTCCACTCTGGTGTGACGGCTACAGTTTCACTACTAAAGCAATGCTATTGCTGGCCAAGTCTATACAAGCACACTAAATAGTATGTCCTTTATTTTTGATATTTTCCAACAAATTAAAGTTTACACCACAGCTCGCCCACCACAGACACCTGTCTTGATTTCAAACATACCTTTAGCTTGCATGTATCTGGACCACTTTGTGGCAACTAAATAGTGATGGCTCCGTTAAATGCATTCTCTTAGCAGTGCTTTCATGTTCTAGATTCCTATTGTTATGGCCAAAACGATTGGCTGATGCTCAAACTGTTATAAAAGATTGACAAGTCTTCCTCAGGACATATGAAGTAGTGGCATTCAATTTGAACAAGGGCCTAGAGTTTGCTTCTGAGGCTTAATGGGATACGATGGGTACCTTGTGCCTTTGCAATATTCCTCACCCTATCTTTTTTATGGAAATTCAATAGATAAACCTAGCTAAGTAGTGGTGGAAAATCCTTTGGGTAAGACTAAACATTTGGCTGTCTCACAGGAACTCAAGGACTTCCGAGACGAGCACCTCAACGAGCTTGAGAAATGTTATACCAATGGAGATGTGAATGTGCAACCAGCAATTCCTGGCTGGATTCCAGAGATCGGGGATCTAGTCCGTGAAAAGATTGTGGACAAGAAAGAATTTGGCCCATCCTACAGAGCACCAGTGCCAATACCGGCAGTTGAATGTATGTGAACCGTACTTTTACCACCTCTTTCTGGTTGTAAAACATAAGATTTATGTTGATTGTTCTAATCAAACTACACCTTGTGGCCAGCCCTACACAGTAGGCTATGAGGGCTCCTTGGTAGTTGCCTTTTGGGAAACTGACGCTAGAGGGCAGCAGAGACTGGTGGGCGAGACCATCGAGGCTATCGAGAGTTACTCTGGGCCAACAGGTCGGCGTGCTGCGAGCTGCAAGCTGCGGAGAGGAGAAAGGCGGCGGTTTCGGGGCACTCTGCGATTCCCGGGGCCCTGTGGGGGCTCTGTGGAGCTCCGTGGCAGAGATAGCAGCGGGCCTTTGTTTCACCTGCAGGACTGCGAGAGGCGTGCTGCTGGAGAGCGGAGGTGAGCGGAGGACAATCGTGCAAACCAGGGGCGGAGAGGTCTCGGAGCAGACCAAGCTGCGCTCCGGAGCACCACAGTGCCGGCTTGTGCTGAGTCCTGAGTGAGAAGGCAGGCAAGGCAAGGCGAGCCCCGGTCAGGTGAGCTGAGAGAGAGCTGAGAGAGAGCTAAGAGTGTGGCAGACTACGCTGTACGCCTTTTTGCTGCTAGCCGGGCCGGTCCTTGTCCCTAAGGCTTCCCTCTCCTCTCACAGCTCTCACAGCTTTTGCAGCCTCTTTTCCCCTGCTTCCTCTGAGCCGCAGTGCTGCAGAGTGCCAAGGAGGATCAGTGAAGTGTAGTGTGGTGCACAAGTTCTGGTGCTGTCATCAGAGGACGGAGAGAAACAACGCCAACCCCAATCTGATCTGTGAGGGAGTTCACGGCCGAAGCAGAGGCAGATCTCGGAGCTGGCGTGGGGGCGTAGGGCTGGTTTGCAAGGTGAGGGGTTTACACAATCTGCGGGGCAGTCAAAATCCCTCAACACTGCACGAAGAGAAACTAGTGAAGTCAAGGAGCCTACAGGCACGCCCGAAGGGCAAAGGGCGGTCGGAAGAGCAAAGAAAGGAATATCTACGGCACAGCTACCGGTAAATCTTAGTATATCATCTTTTCAGCTATCAATATTTGCCAGCGGACTTTAGACCCTTTTCTGTCGCCTCCGTGCTCTATCCAGACCTGAGATGAGATCTGGTCGGGTAAGGTTATTAGGGCCTCAAAAGAAAAAGAAAAGTAGAGGGAAAACTGCAAAGACAACCTCGGACTCCGTCCAGACTTCAAACCTGCTGCTGAGTGACTCCGAAAACACAACAGACAGCAGCACCCAACACTCCTTGAAAGGTCCCAACAGGTTGGCCTGTAAACTTCTAAGTAACCAACCTAAGATAACATCAAAATTTGCCTTCCTGAAAGACGCCGGGTCAGCAGTCTTTTCAAGTAACATGAATATTACGGGCCTTCCAACTCCCCTGAGCCCCATGGTGACCATCATCAAGGGGAGTTTTGGTGCTCATGGCACAAATGGGGTGATTCACATTCCCCAAAGCAGCCATTTGACATCTATTACTTCAACTGAACTTACTGTGTCTACAGGGACAGACTCAATTGAAGCCACAGGAAATCCACCAACCAAGTCCATCTCATTTCAGCGAGTGCGTAGGCATAACTCTGCTCCAAACTCTGTCGCCTGCTCCAATGCTGAATACAACAAATTGGATCTCCAAACTGAACCAAATGGAGCCAAAATCGGTAATTTAAATGATTCCAACCAAATTCTACATGAAGCCAGTAGCAGCACTCCGTGTAGTCAAAATGGTAAATCTCCGAACTGTATCATAAAGGATAACCCCAGGGACTCGAACATGGAAGGAGTGGTCACCTCTTTTGGGGACTGTGAAATAGTCTCGGTCCAACATAAACAACACAGAACGAGTGTTCCCGCCTCCGCTGAAAACCTAGAGGTTTCAGAGCATGCCGAGAAAGAACTCTCATATCTCGACTCAGAGGAATGGAAAAAAATGTTGCACTCCTACGGGAACACCACCCCTGGACACACACAGTTATCATCTCCACAAAGGCAGGAGAAAAGTGAGGACCCCCCCCAAGAGAAGGCATGGGCCATCGCCCTTGATATTCTTCAGAGGTCAGCTGACGCAATGTCCTATCAAGCAAATAAAATGGACATCCAAATTAGTCTCCTGAATACACTTGCTGTGTACGTAGTCAAAATTGATAACAAGAGTCAAATTTAAACAGCTTAATCAAACGGGCTCAAGAAGCAGCTGACCGCCCGCAACAAGCATGCGACTGCACACCAATAGTGGAGAAACTTAGCACTCTCCCAGGGATAATGGAAAAGCTTGTTGCAGACCTAAAAGGAGTTGCAAATGTAAAGTCCTCCCTTGAGAACAGCAGGGATGTTAAACTAGGAAACCCAAGTGGAAACTCCCAAGTAAAAACAGCCACTAAATCAAGTTCAATAGCGGCTGAAGGGTCCAACATCCAAGAATCCCACGATCCGTCTGTGCAAGCTAGCCAAATGAGTGAACAGCAAACATCACCGACCACCAGTAGAGCCAACACTACCCTCCCTTCCTCAATTGAGCAAGAGCTGGGTGATTCTGTGGGAAAGGGGAAAAGACAAAGGAAGCGGAAAGGACGTAATAAAATGAGAAGGAGCCAACAAGATCTAAGACTCTATCCGTTGTTCAACATTGCTAGAGGCCCTGCAATTACAGAAGGTGACGAGTCAACAAATCCCCTTGAGTCAAGATCCACAACGGAAAAAAATCAAATCATGCAGGAAAGCCATAAAAGGAAGAGCGGCACTCCCAAATCCGAAAAGAATTCAGCAATGGTACCTCCTGGAAAAAAGACGCACAGTGGGATAAAAGTCCAGACTACCACTACTCACACGGTTCCTTCAAAAACACCCATCACGCAGAAGGAACATGTACAGTGTCAAACTCTCAGCAACCCGAAAAATCAACAAAATGGCATCATGACTGCAGATCAGGTAACCACTGTAAGCCCCGGCAACAACCAACAGGGCGCAATTCCAGCAAGTGATAAAGGCGCCGAGGACCATGGAAAATATGAAAGGCCCAAAAGTGAGCAGAATGAGGTACATTTCACTGGTCCTTTGACAAAAGCAGCTCATATGCCTTGTGCGCAAACATCGGAGGCAAAACCAGTTCACACGCCTTGCGCGCAAACACCAGAGGCAACCTTAAGGCCGCTTAGAACATCAACGAGTGGCGATCTACTTTCCACTTTTCTCTATCCAGAATACAAGTCCAAAGGTCGACATGATGTCCTCAATCGCGGGAACATCCTAAAGTTGATTCGTGCAACAGGACTGTCAAATATTATCACTTCTCGAGACATTATTTCGATAGAATTTGTTGCACCGTGTCAAGGACACACAAATGAAACTACAAAGGTCACCTGGAGTTCAGTTGAAGTAACGAACATCATTTTAGGGCAAGCTGACACCTTTAAGCAATGGGGCATACAGATACAACCCAGCAGGGAGGTGGGCTACCCCCACGTTCTACAGGCAAACAATAGTGAGGATAACAGATGTGTGAGGAGCAGAGCAGTGTACTCAGTACTTAGGGGTGCATGCAACAAAACGCCCACCATTAACCTAAAACCAAGGATAACAAGAGACGACGGGACCTCACCATCTAGGGATCGGGAAGAGGTCAGCACATGGTCATGGTTGTCAGGCACTTTGAACTCAACTCGAATTCTACGATGACAACCCCACACGGAACATGGTCAAGAAACGCCTCCTCTAAAGATTTGTTCATGGAACATTAACGGTCTGACAAACAAACTGGAGGATAAATCTATAATCTCCTATTTTAGGGAATTTGATATATTGTTATTACAGGAGACATGGCTCTCTGAACCGCAGCAAATAGAAGGCTTTAAAACTCACCACATTCCTGCACAAAAACTGAACCGCTCAGGAAGAGGGAGCGGGGGCCTAGCTATTTACATATCAACAAAAAATGCAATCGCATCCCGGGACCTTGCAGGTTCGTCACACTGCCTTCAGTGTGTGGGAATTTCTTTTACTTCTAGAAAAGGCCAGCATTGGTCTCTGATTCTAATGAATGCCTACGTTCGCCCAAACTCAGTATCAAGACAACCATTTGCAGAAGAAGTGACTGCGACAGTACTAAGAGGGAAAACATGTCAGCTAAACCAAGAAATACTCTTATCTGGCGATTTCAATATGTGGCTAATGTCAGACCTACAAAAAAACGAGGTCACTGAATCACATGACAGTATCTGGGAGATACCACCGCAGGTACGGCCAGGATGGCATAAGGACGACTCGAAGGGTCGCTCCTTGCAAGGCAACCTAGAAAATCTGGGACTAAGAGCCCTCAATGGGCGCTATTCCTTAGACAAGCCTCCCTGCTTCTCTTACTTATCGAAAAATGGTGCTTCACTAATTGACTACACCTTTGCTAGCCTTCCACTCTTTCACCTAATAACAGGCTATCATCTTGGGAGCAGAACAGAAAGCGACCATTGCCCCCAAGAAATAACACTGAGGACCAGTCTAATTCAACATGAAGAAGAAAGGGGTTTGCCATCTGAGAGCTATACAATCAGCCTCAAACGAATCAAATACTCTCTGAGCAATTTTCACCAAGTAGCAATAGAGGCCAAACAAATCATCGAGCGTTACAGTAAGTGCGCGGACGATAAAATAGTCAACTGGGCATCATTCGCAATCGAACTCATCGACAGATATGCAAAACCGGTAAAGTATGCAATCCTGACTGGGCAAAAGCCGAAGCCCCACTCAAATCTAGCGATACAATCTGCAACAAGATCTATGAATCGTGCATGGCGGGCATTAAAAATAGATCCAATGGACTCTACAAAAATAACAAAATTGAGAGAGGCCCGCAGCTACCTTAGAAAAGCTAAAAGAGAGCAACGTAGAACACAATGGAATTCGTTCTGGGCTAGACTTCAGCACGATATTAAATCAAATAATTCTGCCAGGTTTTGGCGAACAATCAACAGCATATCAGGGCAAGTACCAAAAGTAGCTTCTTCTTGCATATTGGAGTCGGAGTGGGTCGACTTCCTCAATCTTCACTTTAATGATTATAAAACAAAAAAATTTCATCAGAATTTCACCCTTGAAGACTATGAAGACCGGAACATTATCAATCCCTCTATGAAGATATCCCTCAACGACGGTCACAAAATAGTATCACCAAATGAGTGCTCTTCGATTGGGAGTAGCAAAGATCCTATAAAAGTGCAGGAGCAAGATATTGGAAAATTGATTAAAAAGGGTCGGACGGACGGGGCTCCAGGTCCAGGTGGAGTCCCTCAAGCTTTGTTTAAGGAGGATGTACCCTTCTGGGCTGGGAAACTTTGCACTTTATTCAATTCCATTCTGCAGAAAAACATCATACCGCCCTCCTGGCGTGGATCAGTCCTCGCACCAATCTTTAAAGGTGGGGACAAAAAATCCCCTGGGAACTACCGTCTCATTGCCCTAATCGACAATGAAGCAAAGTACTTTGCAGGAGTTTTGCTGAACTCACTTAGGGCATGGGCGGAGGACAACGCTATCATCCCTCCAAATCAAACTGGCTTTACAAGCAACACCGGAACCTCGGTCAACCTCATGACCCTCTCCTGCCTGATCGATCAGGCTGAATTCAGCTCCTGTCCACTCTACATGGGATTCATTGACTTTCAAGCGGCCTTCGACAACGTGAATAGAGCTAAGCTCTGGCAGAAGCTGTCTAGTTTCAACATTCCAAGTGACCTCCTAAGAGCCATACAACTTCTACATCAGGACACATGGGTCAGGATCAAGATCGGGGACGGCTCACGTTTGTCACGCCCAATTCCAACGACAAAAGGCCTAAAACAGGGCTGCGTACTGGCCCCGACACTTTTTAACTTATTTCTATCCGACCTTCCTGGCGCTCTTAACAAGGTCAATTCACATGCTCCCAAGGTAACTGGTCTCTTGCTGTCAAACATACTATACGCAGACGATGTTGTTCTTCTTAGTAAAACTAAGATTGGCATGCAAAGGCTTCTGGACGCCACCTCCGACTATTCAAATAAGAATAACCTACAGATCAATAATAAGAAGACAAAAATATTGGCGGTCCGTTCAGGTAAAGCTAAGAATCTGTCTTGGACCCTTAATAAGGAAAGCATTGTCGAATCTAAATGCCATAAGTACCTTGGAGTCATCTTTAACAACAACAACAGATATAAATCTCAGTTGGAAGAACAAAAAAGGAAGGGTGCAGCACTTGCCTTCGCCATTGGATCCGTTCACAAGAAACTACAAGGCCCAACTTTTGCACCTACTTTACAGGCCGCTCAGGCAAAAATCATTCCCACACTAACCTACGGCAGCGAAGTCCTAAAAGGACTGGACAGTGGCCAATTGGACAAAATAATCACAAAGATTTATAGAACAGTGTTCAAACTACCGATTCAAACATCTCTGGCACAAATCAGGTTGGAACTGGGAATCTGCCATCAACCATACGCCAGAGCCATGACCTTTCTTGTGTGCTGTCACAAACTGAGATCATCTAAGGAAGGCAGTCTAGCACACCATCTCTGGGTTAGTCTTGATACGAACTCATGGCGCGCAGGGAACGACTATTGGAAAAAAGGCCTAACAACCCTATGCTTAAATGAACTTTGGAGCATGCATGTAAGCCAAATGGAATTTAAACGGCTAGCGAAACTAAGCACAAAAAAGTTGTCAACTGTGGAAGATAAGGCACGGCTGGCAAAAAGAAGTCATGGGTGGTTGACTCTGCATTCCTACGCCCTGTTGATTCCACAACAGTATCTAACCGTATCTTTTACTGCACGAACTAAATCAAAATTCCTAAAATTGAGACTGGGAGTTATCAACCTGTTGGCCCATTTCCCAAAATGGAAAAGAGATCATGAACGAGAACTTTGTCGACTTTGTGGGAATCACAAAGAAGACATCACGCACATTTTATGTCTCTGTCCAAAACTGCTGAATGAAAGACGGTTCCTTTTGAAGCACCTTTGGAACATAAACAAGATTAGATCGTGCAGAGCAGCAGTTCTGGCCTGCTTTGACCCCAGGAACATCAAATTAAACTGTGCCTTGGTAAGGTTCATGGACCTCGCAGGAAAAAAACTCTGCGAGGGGCCAAATGCCAGTGATTCATCGATGGCTTAAAGTTCCTGGCAGGCTCCATCGGCTGTCCCTATCCACCTTGGATCCCAATCAGTCGCCACTTTTTTATATGTATTTTAAATGTATCTTTTACATATTTTAAAGATTCTGTATTTGCAATGATTTTTCTTTTAATCACGCAATAAAGCTCTTATATATATGGTAGTTGCCGGCCCCCTCTTACTGCTATACAGGAGATCTCTTTGCAAGAAATAACAGGTGAAGGTACAAACAGCAACTCCAGGCTGGATCCCAGATATCATTGATCTAGTCCAAGAAAAGATTGTGAGCAAGAACAAATTTGGCAAACACAAGGAGATGATGGATGGAGCGCTGAAACTTTTCAGACACTCACCACCGGCCACAGAATTGGGTAGAATCCATCATCGTTCTTAAGCTCACTTTTCCACCCCAGTTCAGACACAGCCATATACAAATCACTCTTGACCCTGTGCCTCATTGGAACAGTCCAGCCCGAACTGCCAAGTCATGTCTTCACTGGAACGGAAACAAGCATCCTGGGACCAGTTTCTGGCTAACAGACATCATCAGCCAGGCTAGCTTGAATCCATTGGCAAAGTGAGCAAGGAACCCACGTCTGGGCATACCCTGCCAACTTACGGCGAACAAAGAAAACACAAGGAGATGATGGACGGAGCGCTGAAACTTTTCAGACACTTACCCCCAGTCACAGATCTGGGTTGAATCTATCATCGTTCTTTAGCTCACTTTGCCACCCCAGATCAGATACAACAAATTTGGCCCATCCTACAGAGCACCAGTGCCAGTACTGGCAGATGATTGTATGTGAAGAGTACTTTTACTACCTCTTGCTGGTTGTAAAAACAAAAAATTTGTGTTGATTGATCCAATCAAACTACACCATGTGGCCAGTCCTACACAGTAGGCTGTGAGGGTTCGTTGGTAGTTGCCTACCTCCTCTCACTGCCATACAGGAGATCCCTTTCAAGCATTAACAAATACAGATGTTTCTGTTCCCCAGCAGGGGTATCTTACACAGAGGTTTTGCTGTTTCCAGTAACATCTACCAACACCATACACATATGTATGCAAATTCACTGTCTTAGACAACACATGCTAACAACAAAGGGCCAGATGTAGGAGCCTTAATACCAGTCGGAAACGGGCGATTTTGGCAGTTTCCGACCGGTATTTGGCTTTTGACATGTAGGGGGCCATTATTTTACAGAATCTGTAAATTTACCGAATCGGTAAATTTACCGATTCTGTAAAATACCGAATCGGTATTTTTACCGATTCGGTAAATCAAGATGTAGGTGGCACTCCATAGAGTGCCACAGGCCCTTAAGAGTCGGTATTTTACCACCCAATCCTATTGGGTGATAAAATACCGAATTCAGGTGTGCATGCACATCTGTGCAGGCACACCTGTGCAATGTGACACACAGACATGCCCTTAGGGCATGTATGTGTGCCACATGGCACACAAGCCTGCACTTGGGGTGCTAGAGGGTGTCAAAGTGACACCCCCTGCACCCTTGCTGGATTCGGTATTTACCGATTCGGTAAATACCAAATCGGTATTTCCTATTGATTCCTATGGGCTCAAAAGCCCATAGGAATCAATGGGGAATACCGATTCGGTATTTACCGAATCGGTAAATACCGAATCTTACAGATTCGGTAATTACCAAAAAATAATTACCTACATCTCCCTCCTTCTAATTTACCGATTCATAAATACCGAATCATTAAAATTCGGTATTTATGAGTCGGTAAATTAGATTTACCTACATCTGGCCCAAAGTTGTTTAATATGCCCCACCTTTGGAGCAATTAACCCGTTCAACACTGTCCTGTGACTTCCCTGTTTTTGTCCCTGTTTTTGCACAGATTGCCTTCGACTATTTTGCTGATATTGATGACTTTTTCTCATATTTATCCGACAAACCGTTGCATGGAACTCGTCCATTTATTATTTGGCTCAAAAAGACATACTTTGTTCCACTTTGGATTTACATTTGGATGTCCATCTTCTTGTTTTTCCTTTTAATCTGGATTGGTTTTGTGACAGTATTATTTTACTTCTAAATGAACATTGTCTCCCAGATCTCTCTGCTGTTGAACTGGTAAACAAGGTATTGAAGCCTCATTCTTCATCACACACAGTGTGAAGACACCTTTCCCTTGTGAACATTTCTGCAGTTCCCATCCCAAGTGGCATTGTTTGGGATAAGATCCCATTTCATATTTTGTGTCCCACAGAGACTTTGAAAATACCATATGTATTCAAGATTTAACTTAATGATGTGATAACTCCTAGCAGCATTTCAGATAATAGGATATCAATACAGTTAGATTTATGCTTTCCAAGCTAGAGCATTTACTGTATTTGAAAGTGAAGCTTTGTATAGTGGTACACGTAATTATGATTAAATGTTCTCCTACCATCGCTTTGTGCACCATTTCTTACAAAGAGTTAGTACTCCATGTGCAGTATTTAATTACACACAATGGGAACATTGCCCTACACCACCTTTGAGTAACTGCAAAACATACATGCAGAAGTGTGCATATTTATCTGGCAATTACGTCCTTGGACCAAGAGTGTTTTCATTTTAAACTTCTCCCTACCCCTGCAAAGAAAAATATGCTGACTGAAAGAAAATTAGTTTATTCTGCCTTCTTTATTTCCCAGTTGTCAATTCAAAGGTGCAGCTTTTGAAACGACAATGTTGATTTAAAATCGATTTGGGGAACACAAAATTAGCAAGTTCAAGGCAATGAGGCTTTGTATAGAGCTTGTCAAATGCTGAGATAAATGATTGCTCTGAACAATACTATACAACAAACATCCTGTCTGAGATTGGATAAGACAAAGGATTTGAATAAACCACACATTCTCAAACTTGCACCTTTTCAATATTTCCAACAATTGACCAATTATACAGAGGAACAACTCAACAGTATGCTTCAAAATGATACACGTAAAGCTTCACATTCCAGTACAGAGGTGTGGCCATTAGATACTAATGGTTTTCATGCAGGCTTTTTGATCAACACAAAAGGTTTTAAAATAAACAGAGCAGGCCCATGGCATGTGCATACACAACACTCAGGAGTTGTCACAAAATACAGAGTGGGGAAGTTATGCCTTTAATGGTTACAACATTTTACGTAAGTTGAGGTGAACAAACACTTGTGTCTCCTTTCCAATTACATGGATTTACAGGATTTTTATTAGGTCCAAGAAACCCACATCATAAAGGTTTTTTGAAGGTTGTGTACAACGAGCTTTGGAAGGTTTAACAGCAGGAAGCTGCTGAGCTGTTACATGAGGTTGACAGAGTAAATTTAGAAATGCCTTTATCAGTAGGTGAGAATATGACTACTTCATCAACTGGAACAGAGGTCTCCAACCTGTCGATCGCGAGCTACTGGTAGCTCACCAACAACCTGTCAGTAGCTCGCAGCCTGACTTCCCCTTTGTACCCAATCATTGTTGTTCTGTTTATTTTTTAGGCCTTTTGAGCCATTTTGTCTGTGCTTCTCTGCTGCCACACTAACCAGCTGCTCAAACTATCTATTTGAGCCTATCTGAGGCGGGACAAAGAGACTTATGTCATGTCGGCCAGCATGAGAAGTGTTAGACTGCATATGGAGAACCATGATGCCTGACTTCTGCTGCCCTGCATTGTGCTATGACAGCCCTGCCAAGTGCCAAGTAACTCTGGTTAGTATAACGCATGTTAGTGACATATGCTCCACCCCGCAAGGACTGGACACTTTCATTCATCGGTATGGCACTTGGCAGGGCCAAGCTGAGCAAATAAAACTCTCCCAGTAAAGTCCTTTGCAAGTGACAGGCCAAGGTATTTTTCTTACACTCGCTGCCCCACTGGAGAGCACTGGGCTAGTGACCCCCCTTTTCCTTGCTATAAAGTTATTTGTTGGCACACACATGTGCTGCACAACCTCCATGTTGCCTTCCTGGGCAGTAGCTCTGATACTACAGAAACAAGAAAGCGACGAAGAGAGTCAGGTAACACCCTCCACGAGACTTTGTCCCAAACAACAGGCTGATCGTGTCTGACCCCAGGCTTCTATCTAGACTACAAATGCTGAAGTCCTGCCCTGGGTGCCTAATACATCTTTTTGGTAATTTAGAGCTCCTAGTAAACCCACTTCTCCCCTCCAGCTGAGAGCCCAAGCACTGAACGCTATGGAAGAGCAAAAAGTAATAGCCAAAGTAATCATGAGGCCACACAGGTCAGAAGTGCAGTCTTCACTTTACTGCTCCTGTTCTCAATGTGTTTATATAACACATGGTCAAACACACAGCTTTAATAATAAACTTTTATTACATTAAGAGCTTTGTTACGAGGTTCATGGACATTTGGATATACACATATTTCCATATCAAAATTGTGCTTCTTTATCAACATATTTAAAAGTCAAATATTCTGGAAAAAACATACACTTTTTCATCAATTGTTTCTCTTGCTGATATCGTTTTGCATGAAAATAAGAAACCTCATGTGTCCTGTAAACTTTAAGAAAAGAATGTACTGTTTAAAGAGCAGGGCCTAGATGTATCATCGTTCCTATTTGCGATTTCTTAATAGCGATTTTTAAGGAATCGCTATTTAGAAATCGCAAAATGGGATGTATGTTTAAAATCGCAATTTTTTGTGATTTCTTAATATTCTTTATTTGCGAATTCGCAAGTTGCGAATTCGCAAATAAGGAATATTTTCCCATTCATTCCTATGGGCCAGGAGGCCCATAGGAATGATTGTGAAATACATCTCATTTTGCGATTCGCAATTTGCTAATCGCAAAATGAGAATGATTTCAAGGGTGCAGGGGTGTCTCAAGGACACCCTGCTGTACCCCTGAAATCAGCATTTGTGTGTCATATGCCACCTTTAAAAATGCAACATTTGGGATTATTTTAATATTTCGCAAATTACCACCAACTTCAAGTTGGTGGTAATTTGAGATTTCTTAACCCAAAATCGCAAAATTTAAAAGTTTCATAGAAAGCATTTAAGGAATCGCAAAATTGCGATTCCTTAAATGCTATAGCAAAATAAGGAATCGAAAATGTTTGCGATTCTTTATTTTGCGATTTTTTAATGCATGTCAAAACATGCAAAAAGACCGTTTACGATTCGCAAAGGCTGAAATTCGGCGAATTTCGGCCTTTGCGAATTGCAAAAGGCTTGATACATCTAGGCCTAAGGAGGTGCAGATTAAGGGAACACTGACCAGAATAATCCAGAGAATCTTTGATTTTGCACGAGCAAACCTTGTTGTGATTGTTTGTCTCCATATCTCCACAGAATTTAAAAAAATATATTTTTTGGAGGGGAAAAATGGGTAATTTGTGACATTCCTGCTTTGTAATCCTGGTAACAAAGTGTCACTCAAAGTGTCATATATAATGAATTTCATAACCCATAACCCATAAAACCACTGAAAACCTGTAAATAGTTACCTATAAATAAACTGGAACCTTGGCAGCTATGGCTGTGATCCTGTGCAATTAGGTGGCTGGAGCAGCAGCCTCGAAGTAGCACTTGGGTCTACATACGGCAGCATAGGATATGCAGCGCTTTTCACCTTTGGCACAACCAGACAGGTATCGGCTTTGTGGGCGAGTTGAACTTTATTTTGTTCTTTAAAAGATACCTGTGAATGGCATCATTTGAGGCATCTAAAACGCGATCACTACTTTATTTATTTTTTTAAAAGTCCATTTGAAACACTGTTTTCATTTAATCATTAAATTAAAGTAGCGCTTCACAGGCATCTTTTTTTTTAAAATTATTAGTGCACCTTGCACTTTGTTCCTGGCCACAAAACAGACCCAGTAACATTAGCTTACACGTTTTTTCAGTACTTTTTAATAAAATAATGGGAGAAATTTAAAATTAAGTTACTGGCTCTGGTTGGTACTCAGGGAACACTTCCAAGAGGTGCTTTATTGAAAAAAGAAATACCTGTAAACGATGCTTTTAATTTTATGTTATCATGTTAGAAATTTAAAATGAAGTGTTAATTTTATGGCACAATGAATATAAGGATTAACACCACTTTAAATGTATCCCATTTAAAAACTACCTCACCCTTGCAGTGGCCGTATTTTTCTGTTGTAAACTAGGCAGATACTTTAACTGGGAAAGCTGAGCATGGGCCAAGCTTAGGTCTGTGGCACTTTCCTTTCATGAGTAAACCTTTGAAAATAATGCAAATAGTGGCGCAAAAGTCATACAAAAATATGATGGAATGTGTTGTAAAATCACAATGTTTATTTCTCTTACATGCTGAAGCATTTCATATGAACAACATATTATCTCACTTCATTAAGAGGCATTTTTAGGAGTGACAGCTTTGGAACATGAAATAATCAGGGACTTCCATTGTCCCTAATGACAATGCTATTGTAATGAAATAAGTGGAAGTCATGAGCAACATACATGTGGAATAGGATATTATTACGTGGAGCAAATGTATAGTGTGTTAGGAGAGAAGGTTGTACCGTGCACACCCTGAACTCAGGCATTTCAAAATCCTGCTGTGTGATAATGTATAAAAAGGAGGCATGATGTAATAAAATAATTGTATTGCAGCATTTATAAAGTGCTTGCTACCCTCATGTGGTGCACTGAAGCACTTACATGGTCCGCAAGCTAATCCATCGCGGGGGTGTGGTTAGAAAGTTGTCTTTATTTGTGATCCTATGTGGGAAGTGCTGCCATGTTGTGCGTGATGACCACCGAGGTGCAATTACGACTTATGGAACGTAGTAGTGTGGTGGATGAAAAGGTGTGAGAAACAGATGTGCAGTTAATGGTTTTCAGTACGCTGACAGGTTGGAACAGCCCTGCAGGTCCGTATGATTTCTTGTGACTTTAGTTTTCTTAGCTGGTTACTGCAGAGGCAAGGAGCATGCAATTTGTTGAAGAAGGAGACTGGGACTACTTACAGGCTTTCTGTAGACAATGAAGTTGGGCATGGGGTGACATTGGTAATAATGCGTAAGTTGCATGGCCTTTAGTAGCTCGCAATGATATTCATGGCTTACCACTAGTAGATAGAAGAGCACAGTGCAGTGTATTTAAAAAGCAGGACATATCCGTTTAAAGTTTACATGTCCTGGTTCTGAAAAGCTCATCACGTTTTTTTTTTGGATTGTTTTTTTTAATTTCTTTTTATTGATTTTCAAAACAGGAAAAAAACTGTTTACTAATGCAGGTCAGCACACTATCAGTAATGTAATACATGTCTATCCGTAATCCGGATTTAGTAGTCAGGAGTGGTATTCGAAGCATTTTAGGACATCCAAACATTCCAGTGTCTTGTCTTCTTTGAGCAGGGCATAACACACATAGGAATACACTGTTTCAAATACATAGAATAGAACTAATACACAGACAGTACTCCCACCTTAATCCCTCATAGCATCTTTAAACAGGAGTCTACATGTAATTTCAGAGTTAATTCTCTCTTCTACTCAATCTTGTCGCGAGAATTCCAATGGGTCACCGCCACCACCATTCTAGGCCAGCACGCCAGCACAGTTGTGCCAACAGTGAATCCACTCAGTGCTACCATACAACCAGATAGTACATTATGATGTACACAAGGAAATATAGGAGGAAATACACATAGTGGGCCACTGCTATCTATTCCTGAGGGTGTGTCAATAAATAACGCGTCAGAGGTGCCCAAATATCTCGGGGTCTGGAGGCCACTGACAATAACTCTGCATACAGCACCAGTTGTTCCTGACAGTATATGAGGTCTCTGATCCATTCCTTAAATTTGGGCACCCTTCCCCCAGTGACACGCCACTCTTCTTTTGGCCATCAATAACGCCAGGGCCACGAATTTACAGTGTGACGCCTGCATTGCTTTAACGTATCCCATTAGGGCCATCATTGGTGTGGGGTCGATCTGCGCATTTATCATCAAGGATTAGGCTTCAAAGATTAGCAGCCAGTACGGATTCACCTCTGGGCACTCCATGCAAGATGCAGAAAGTCGACCCAGGGGCACGACATCTGTTGCATCTGTCATCCTCCCTCAGTTTGTACCTATGCATTCCAGCAGGGGTATAATACAGTCTATTGAGAAATGTATAATGGATCATACGTAAACAACTACTAGCTGACACCTGTTTGTGAGGAACAGTATTCCCACTGGTCATCCATAATAACTGTACCCAATTCCACATCCCAGCGTGTTCTGGCCAATGCAGGTGGTTCCACCCTCTGGGTGTGCACTGTATAATATATTATGGAGACTAATCTCTTAGCTGTGACCCCCTGGAGAATCTGGTGCAATGGCGCGAGGATCGGGGGCTCCGCTGGGAAGTCTGGGGTAATAGAGCGGATACCCTGTCTAAGACATATATATAGAAATGTGTCGAGTGGCGTCTGCTGCATTCCCTGAAATACAAGTTCAAGTGTCCTGAAAGTGCCTTCATGGAACATGTCACCCCATGTCACAATGCGTGTGCGCTCCTTAAACTGATGAAAAACTGCATCTTGAAGAAGGGGCATGGCAGGGTGATCCATTCTGAGGTCGTGCATGTAACCATGGTTGGTGTTTTGTCTCTAATGGTGAGTGGAATATTTGGCGCTCCGTGAAGTGGAACCTGGAGTACGAGCCAATGCTCTGCCGCCACCTGAGTCATATAACGCGGTTGGTGTATCCAGTAATATGCATAATGTGCCTGTGCACTAATATAATATAATTCAAAGTTGTGCACTCCAAACCCTCCCTGTGAGTAGGGTCTGGTGAGGACGCTCCATTGCAACCCTGGTTGTTTACATCCCCATATCAATCGTGTCAGCTCCAAATTAAGCATCCGAAAGAAATAAGCTTCCGGATGGAATGGTATGTTCATAAACAAATACAGCAACTGTGGGAGTACCACCATCTTAATTAGAGACACTCGCCCCGCCATGGAGAGTGGGAGTGTAAGCCAGCGAGTTACATTGTCCGTTATGCGTGTCAAGGTTGTGCCATAATTAAGGCTTATCAATTCGTCTTTGACTCTTGTTATGCGGATGCCCAGGTATCTCAGGTCATCTTCGCACCATTCTAGTGGGTAATCTAGCGGAAAATAAGTAGTTGCGGCTGTGAGAGGGAAAATATAAGACTTGCCCCAGTTTATCTGAACCCCAGAAAGTCTCCCAAACACCAGAAATTCCCTAAGAAGTTATGTTGTGGGTCCCGAACATATAGCGTGATATTGTCCGCATATAGGGATATCAAAATTTGTCTCATATTACATCTAAATGCCTTTTCCCCGTGGTAATGTCTTAGTTTAGCTGCCAATGGTTCAACAGCTATCGCAAAAAGTAGGGGCGATAGGGGGCAGCCCTGTCTGGTGCCTCTTGTAGTCGAAAAAGCCTGGGAAATCTTACCATTAATAAGCACCTTCACAAATGAAGTTTTCCATGAGCAAGCTGAGCCATGTAGCGACCAGCTTAGCCAATATTTTAACGTCACAGTTGAGGAGAAACAAAGGCCTGTAAGAGTCGCATTGTTGGGGTGGTTTCCCTGGTTTTAAGAGGGAGGTAATGAGAGCTTCTCTCATGGAGGGGGGAAGGTGTCCTGGGTCCAGTGCATCGTCATAAACCTCACGCAGTATAGGGGCCATTAAATCTATATATGTTTTGAAGAATTCAATGGGAATGCCATCTGTCCCAGTGGCCTTCCCAAATTGCATATGCATAATTTCCTCACATACTTCATCAAGTTCGAACGGGGCACACAGAAATTTCCGCTGCACATCGCTCAACCATTCCAGCGTGACATCACCCAGATAGCTATCTAGATCCAATTTGCCTGAGCGCTGCAATGAGTACAATTTAGCATAGTGCGCATTGAAGGCATTAAGAATTTTCACAGTGTCCCTGTACACCACCCGATTCAGTCCTTCCAGCTCCAGTACATAGTTGTAGTATCTTGGCTTCCTGATCACCTCGGCCAGTGCTCTACCTGGTCTTTCCTCCTCTCCATAGCGACGAGCCTTCCAGTATTTGCCCCTAAAGCATGTCTCTCTGTGTGCTGTATCCATATATTCAATAAGCTTTTCCCTGAATGTCGCTTGAGTGGTTCCATCTGCTTGACTGGCCAATGTGGTCTCAAGTGTTTTCAATTCCATCTCTAGGTTATGCAGCGTGCACAAGATGTCCTTCAGTATTCCAGCCCCCTTCGCTATGCAGTATCCCCTCAAAGTTACTTTAAACGCTTCCCAGATGGTTTCTATACTGTCAACAGTGTCCTTATTTCGCACAAAGAAATCCTGCACTTCCTCCCGAAGTTCCTCCTGAAACACAGAGTTCAACAAAGTGGTGGCTTGTAACCTCCAACTGCTATGCGGCGATCCATAGTCTGCTGAGGACAAGGTCAGTCTAACGGGTGCGTGATCTGAATATGTGCGGGCCAAATGCAATACGGCCGGACAGAGTCCCGCAGAAAGGAACAAATAGTCCAGACATGCCCAAGATGCGCATGTGCTGTATAATGGGTACCCTCCCTACCATTGGGAAGCACATGCTTCCAAGCGTCAACCAGGCGGTACTCAGTGAGTGTGCTATTTAGGACTGTCCGTGCCTTGGTGTAATGATGAGGGGCAGGGTGCAATCTATCAATCACCGGGTTACAAGTTAAATTAAAATCACCCCCTCATATGATGTTATTGGATCCTATGTCAAGAATCTTTGCCCATAATGTAGTATAGAACTGTGGATGGTCTACATTTGGTCCATAGCAGCAGGCCAAAGTGACCGAGTCGGAACCCAATCTGCCCCATGCCAGACAATAACGTCCCTGAACATCTCAGGTGGTTCCAGCTAGCGTGAATGGTGTGCGTTTCTTTATAAGTACTGCTGTACCCCTAGCATAAGAGGAGTATGAAGAAAAAATTCTATCATCTGCCCATTTACTGGCAAAAGTAGGAGCATGACGTGGGTAAAAATGTGTCTCCTGTAACATAGCTACGTGTATTTGGTGTCTATCCAGATAGGCTAGTATTTGTCTCCTCTTACACAGATCCCCCAGTCCTCGTATATTCTATGTAGTATATTAAATTGGTCAGTTGTGTCATTCATGGTATTTCCATACAATCACAACCCACATGGAGCCCAGCCCTGATGTACGTATTAGCATAATAGCCTACCCCAGTGCTCAGCCTCCAACTCCGTTCCTTCCAACCTCTAAGCATATCACAAAGTATCTTAGCGAAGTGGCAATCAAAAAAATCCTGTATACTGACTAACATGTGCAATCCCCAACTTGCCCCCCCGATACCTCCCCCCCACTGTAGCAACCCCAACTTGCCAGAATAAGACTCCCTCCCCTCCCTCCCCTGCAGTACGAACAACAACCAGAGAACCATTACCCATGTTTCCAAATAACTTACTATGAGTAACAGTGGGGGAACACCCTATGGGGGCCGACATCTAGGTGGCGACACAGTTACCTCTAACCTCCCGAGGCCAGCATGGTCTCATCGCGGACCTCTAGAGGGTCGAGGGTGCCTGGTTACAAAAAAGAACATACCCTCATATATCAGCTGGGCTTAACATGAATATAGTGAAGAACACTTGATTACCCCGTGCCCAGTACATTTTATCATCCAGATCGAGTTTCATTCGTCCCAGGATAGATCTGTCACTGTGTATCATCTTCTGCTTCTTCTAACGAAGAGCGGTGTGATGCTGCTTGACTCCCGCCTCCGTGCTGCGACCGCTTGATATGTTTAAGAAATTCGTCCACTTGTGGTTTAGTAAATGGGTGATCCTGAGGCGCGCCGGGTATAGGAGAGCGTAGTCTATCTGAGCCACTCGTAGCTTATTCTTGACCTCTGTGAACTTCCGCCGCTACTCCTGGACAATAGGAGGAAAGTTCGGATATATGGAGAACTTATTGCCCTCATATGTGAGCTGCTGCTTGCTCCACGCCAGCCCCACAACACCACATCGCGATCTCTGTAATTCAAGAGCCGCACTATTATTGGCCGCAGCGTAGCACCCGGGGGAGGTCTCGGTCCCGGGGAGCGATGAGCCCTTTCGACAATGAAGTGTTTGGACAGGGCGACTTCTCCGATAGAGGACAACAGTAAGCATTCAACATACTCCTCCATTCTACCTGTATTTGTAGATTCTGGAATGCCCATTATGCGTATATTATTGCGCCGACTGCGCGCTTCCAAGTCCTCATTCTTGGCAGCAACAAGCTTGAGGAGTCTGTCCAAATTTGCGGGTTGTTCCGTAGTTCTGTTCGTCGTGTCTTCAGTGTCCGATATGCGCCTCTCAGCTTCTTTCAGGCAGTCGTCATGCCCCTCCAATTTGTGCGCTATAGCGTCCATGCGCGTCGACATCTTGTCGACCTTGTCCACAATGGTAGCAAAGCCATGGCGCACTTCTTGCTGGATACTCGGCACCTCAGGTGACTTTTCCGCCCCGCCCTGCCACGGCTCAACTCCTCCGTTCTCATCGCGTTCTACCAGCTATCCACGCGGACCACGTTTTGCAGCTTCGACGCACAGCACCACAGACACTGTGCAATTGTTCGAGCACTAGGCTGAATCTCACTTGGCCTTCAATCAATATCTCCCCCCAGGGTACACAGGCAGTAAAAAGCGAAGCACTGAGGCAGGTAACAGAGAATAGCAATTGCACCTCACATCCAAGACTGGGTCCCTCTGGTTCGTCATTGCCTCCTGATTCCGTAGCAGATATACATGCATGAAGGGACAGCAAGGTGCGGCAACACAGCGCAATGTCCGGGGTTTTTCCTATTGCAGCGGGGATTCCCACAGCAGGGGGGCGTCCACTCAGTCCGCAGGCAGTTGTCCTCCCAACTAGCTTCCGTGATCCGTGCACGTCCCTGGTGTCTCGCCCGGTCTCCCAACCATGCAGCAACGACAGTTGTGTGTAGCTTCAGATGATTCCTCCTATTCCTCCAGCATAGTTTCAGTCAGCAGTCTCTCCTACGGGGGTAGTACTATGCGCTGCCCGTGCTCTCCAGTGCCCCCAGGTATCCTTGGGCCAGCAAGTCCCCATACCGATCTTTTTAGTAAGGGGGGCGCCACCGCCAGCGCCGCCGTCGCTGACTCTCTGCCAAACCAGCAGGGCCACCCACAACACAGCTCTCCACCGCCCCACATATCTGCAGCCGCAGGGGGTGGGGGGTGCCTCCTCGAAGGGCCGCCACCGGGCCAGCACAGCGGCCGCGCAAAATATCACTCGCCCCTGCAGATTCAGAATAACTCATGCCACCGGCGGTTCAGAGACCAGGTCCGTTTCTTCCCCAGCGTGGCACGCCGCCGAGCTGCCACCCGAAGCGTCCTCACTGCAGCCTTCAGAGCAGCCGCGCACCGAAGCCTGGTCTCCTTGTGGTCAGCAGCGGGCTTGCGTGGCCGCTGACGCCATCTCCTCACTTGGCAGGAGCTCCACTCCCCCTCCCGCTGGAATTTCAGCAAGGTGCAGCGGGAGCACTGCAGCTCCCCAGAAGGTCAAACTCACACCGGAGCAGTCTCTGGATATTTGGTTCAACGAGGCATCAAAAAAATTTGCCACAGCTCAACGGTATGGAGGATAATTGTTGAATGAATGACCCAGGCTATAGGAGCCTCACGGAAGTGCGGCCAAACTGTCCGTGCACCACCTAGCGCCCCTCGAAAAGCTCATAAACTTGTTTTTCACTTCTGCAAGGCCTATATAACCAATATAATAACATTGGAATTATCCTATTACCTTTATAAGCACAATTTCCAAATTGGTTCAATGTTGGTATCGTTGGAATCCTAATTTAAAATCGTACCTGATGGTGAAGTCGGATTTCAATTTGCAATTTTTAAAATGCCACTTTTAGAAAGCGGACATTTTCTTGCCTTTGCTATTTGGTACCTGCAGCCTTTCTCTGGTTACATGACTGGATATCATTGGCAGTTGGCTATTGAATATTCCTCCTAGACTGCTACACACAATGGGAGCTTGGGTGTAAATGAGTAGGCCATCACTGGCAGGACGGGAGGAGGGAGGTAGGCCCAACCTCACTTACACCTGAATAGGCTGTGTCCTGTCTTCACTCAAAGGGCTGGCTACCCCCTGCAGTTAATCTGGAGACAGGGCAGGGAAGGCAGGACATCTGTGCACTTTGCAGGCATGCCTTTAGAAGCTTCTCCCCACTTCAAAGACACACTAGTGTATAAAAGAAGGACTTCGGACACCACCACTTTAGTACTCTTCTGGACCTGTGGATACTCTACCAGGAAGAAGGACTGCTGTGCTGCTGACTCTGTTGGCTCTTGGGTCTACACTCTCCTGGAATGCTGCTCTGCTGGACTACAGTCTGCTGGACTCATGCTTTGCACTGCTGACATGCTGCCTACTGCCCTCTTGCCTGGGTGAGAAGGACTGGACCTGCATCACTTGAACCCAGAACGCAGGAAGCAGAGTGACTCCAAGGGCGAGTTGGCTAGCCTCCTGATCTGAAGCCTCAGGACATTACATGCTTCCAACCATCTTGCACCTGCACTTAGACTCTTCAATCTGTGAGTCTGCCCTGCCAAGTGGTGTCGCCGCAGTCTGCTATTAGGCGCTATTTTCAATATAAACGTTAAAATTCAATATCGCCGGTTCTACTAATCGTTCTTTTTGTTTTGTTTCTTTTTTTTCAAGTTAACTCTATTTTTCTAAATCTGTTGTGGGCTACTTTTGTAATGTGTTCTCACTGTTTAAAGTGTTGCATAAATACTGTACACATTGCCGCTAAGTTAAACCTGACTGCTCTGTGTCAAGCTACCAAGTGGCAGAGCACATTTTAGTTTGCGATTAGCTTGTGCCTTACTCTGACAAGGATTGTGGTTGCTGTGTGACCGGGGCTTATACATCAGTCAACCAACAACCCAATTTCTGACAGTGGTCTGTGAGATAACTCAAATACTTGTTTATGAAGAATCTTTTCTCACGCTTCCATGAGACGTCTGTCAGCAGCTTCGGAAACCTTAACTTCTCAGGTGGCAGAGTTGCATTGTGTCACATTGGATATCTTAGTTCTGACTTGAATGTTTTGCAACAGCTTTTGTTCAATTACTGGGTCAGACAATTTTGCTACTGCCACCTTCCCAGGGTGATCCAGAACAGGTATATACACCCTATATACTATGGAAACCATATATAATGAAGTGCCACCACCTATTACTCCACTAGGCAAAATATGTATTGCTCTCTAGAGTTCCTAGAGAGTATATAACCAACTCAGTCCTGCATTCAATATCCCAGCAGTCAAGACTTGTCCAACATATCAAAGCTAGCTCACCTAACCAATTTCTTTCTATTCGAAATAAGTTGATGAATTGCAAATAAATACCCAGAACAGATGAACAATCCCTGTAAGCCTTTGAGGCAAACACAGATCTATTGCCTGCATGAGAAGAATAAAAAGTGGCATTGATACTACAAGTCTTTTTGACTGCCTAAGAATATCAGCTTGACTGAGTCAGAAAGGGGTATCTGCTCTGGAAGACATGATCCTTGCAACATTAATAGTATAAAACAGTAGGCAGATTAAATATTCTATTTTAATTTCACGTGTGCAAATTGAGCAAATGGTCTGATGGTTAACTTGTGATTATTTGATTCAGCTTATATACAATAATCTTCATGAGGTATCCCTAACCGGACTCTGTCTTCTTCTAAGTGTGTTGTCCCTACTCTTCTATTGCAATCTTGGCCCTAGGGAATTATTATAAATCTGTTGTATCTGTCGTTGTTAGAAAATAGCTGTCATTTTCATTTATTACAGTCTTTACATCTCGATTTAGACACAATTAATTAGTTGTAGAATAATAATCATAATAATACAGACACTTGCAAAGCGCAACATCTACCTCAAACAGAGGTGTCCAGGTGCTGAAGAAATCAGGAGTGCAGCAGCAGAAGGAAAAAGAAACCCGGTCTACGGACCCTAGCCCTCCGCAAAGAGCCAGGTTTTAACCGTTTTCCTAAAGAGGGTCCCAGTTTCTAAGGAACGAAAGTTATTTTGCAAAGAATTCCACAGTTTTACTGCTCCAAGCGTAAAGGATCTGCCACCCCATGCGTGCTTTCTTGAAGCGGGGAATACACAGTAAAAATTGTGAGTTGGACCTCAGAGATCTAGCCTGCTTATATCCACGTAATCTTTGTTTTAGATAGTTCGGGCATGTTCCATGCATAGCTCGGAATGCCAGTGTCAAGGCCTTGAATTAAATTCTCCTGGCTATTGGGAGCCAGTGAAGTGCTTTTAAATGCGGAGAGACATGTTAGCGAAAAGGTACTTGCCTAATCAGCCTTCCAGCTACATTTTGCACCATTTGCAGGCGCTTGATCAAATACTTTGTTTGGCCCTTATAGAGGTCATTAGCATAGTCCAGCCTAGATGTCACTAGGGCATGTACTATGCTTTTCCGGCATTCCTCTGGCAGCGAATGCAAGAATTTCCTTAAATTTCTCAATTTGCAGAAGCAGGTAGCTGTCACCTGACATATCTGTGCAGAGAATGACAGGTCGACCTCCCACTTCACTCCTAGATTTTTTATACAATCTGCCATCGAAGATGAAGGGCCCATTTCTGTAGGCCACCAAAGGCCCGGAGCCGGGGGGTGGCTCTTTACAAAAGAACAGCACCTCAGTCTTACCCGCATTCAGCTTAAGTTTGTTGCAGTTCATCCATAGCGCAATCAGAGCTCGCTGAATTGAATCAACTTAACATCAATTGTCAAGTCTTGTTTTATAGTATTGTCTTGAGAGTTTGAATCTAATCCTGTCTTAGTGTGTTTTTGAACAGAGGTTCAAATGATTCTGTTTTGAACTCATTGGGATCATTATCCATTGCATTAGGCACATTTGCTGTGTAGTAGAACCACTCTATACTGGATACCTACGATAAGGTACTCTCACTCTCTTAGCTCCTTGGTGTCTGATAATCTTCTTCTGGTTCACTTATACCACTAGATTCTGCTTCTTCAATGATGGTTTGTGGTTTGCGGTCAACACACTTGATTTCAATTGTTTCCTACTATTTGGCCATTTCAGTTACTCATTTGTAGTTTTTCCTTCCTCATACTTGTTCCTTTACCAGGATCAGTAGTTTGTTCTGGTGGCAACCCAACAGCTCACCTACCTTCAGTTCTCAGGCCTTCGTCTACAGGGGACACTTCCACATCACTTTCTGAAATTTCAGGATCTAGGACAGGTGAGGAATTCTGTTGAACTTCACCCCCCTCTGATCCTTCAGGATGTATGGATACAGAAGGTCTCGGACTTCATTCAAATATCACAGCTTCATCAAGCAGACCCTTCACTCTCCGAGTGTGAGATACATGTTGCTAGGGCAGCCAGGTGCTATACAAATATTTTAACATAACATAACATGTGGGGTAAGCTGCCACCCATTGGGAGAAAATGCACACTATAACCAGGTTATATCTCAGCCAATTTCAAACAGCATTTTGATAAAATCCAACTGCATCCTGTGGAAGGGTCTCCTGTTTTTCTTATCCGCAGAGGAGGCATATGATACATAACAAATCAAAATAGAATCATAACAGTGCTGATGTCAAGCTAAATAATAAAAGCATTTTATTGGATTTTCAAGGGAAAAAGGGGGGGAGTGAAGGAGAAGGGGGTGAAAAATAGGGTATAACAAACTATGCTACTATGAAAAATTGCAAAGTTAAAAAATGGTATAGGCAAAATTCAAAACTGTTTAGTATATGCGAAAAATTGCAATAAAGGTAAACTGCAAACTGTATAAAAGTATACAAGAAAGAGAGAGTAAAATCTTCAAGGTGGTTTAACATTTTCGGAATTAACAAGAACAGGTCTCTTTTGGCTAGTTGATCTAGGTAAGTGTTAAGAGGTAACCAAAAAAGGTCTACATTACGATGAGGTTTGCAAGAGGAGGCAAAGGAGACGTCAAGTCTATAAAAGTGACATAGAAAATTCCACCAGGTGTGTATGGAAATATGTGTTAAAGATTTCCAGTTAGAGGAAATATGCTGAAAAGCAAGTGCAAGCATGAGGTTAAAAAGACCCTGTGAGTGTAGGGGAAGAGCTAGAGAATCTGAGAGACTACCCAGGAAAAGAAGGGGAAGTGAGAATGGAATGGAAAGTGTGAAAATGCGAGAAATGTAAGACCAGACTTGTCTCCAAAAAGCAGAAACCTTATGACAAAGAAAGAACATATATAGAAGATCAGCATTGGGGGACTTACAAGTCCACCAGTGAGAATCAGAGGAAGATGTGAAACGAGATAAAGAAAGAGGAGAAAGGTAGAGTCTGTGATATAAAAAAAATAGAGATTGAGTAAGAGAAGAAGATCGAGAGATTTTCAGGGTTTTGGACCAGAGTTTGTTCCAAAGGAAGATGGGCCAAGTGCATCCCAGATCTGTCTCCCAGGAAAGTTCCAATTTAGATTTAGTACGGTCAGGATTAGGAGAAGAAAATAATCTATAAATAAGAGACGCTTTAGAAAGAGTAGAGAGTACCCCAAGAAGGGGAGGAGGAGTAATGAGGGAGGTCGAAGAAGGAAGTGAATAATAACGGTCAAGAATGAGTTCCATAAGAGAAGTGTATTTTTGTAGAAAAGAGCGAGGGCAATGAAATTGAAGCTGAAATTTGGGAAAAGAATGAGGTGAAACACCGTCAAAAAGATGGTTAACCCATATAATACCTTTTTGTCTCCAAGAAGCCCAAAAAATAGGTCTATTATTGAAGAGACTAATGCCCATATGTATCAACATACCCTTTTGCGATTCCTTAATAGCAATTTTTAAGGAATCGCTATTTAGAAATCGCAAAATGGTATGTATGAAGAAATTCGCTATTTTTAAGCGATTCCTTAAAATTCCTTAATTGCGATTAGCAAATTACTAATCGCAATTAAGGAATAATTTCCCATTCATTTCTATGGGCCAGGAGGCCCATAGGAATGAATGGGAAAATATTCTCAATTTGCGATTCGCAATTTGCTAATCGCAAATTGAGACCTAAGGGCATGTATGAGCGTCACATGGCACCATTGGATTTTCAAAAAAATTATTTTTTAAAAGAATTCGCAACTTACCACCAACAGAAGTTCGTGGTAATTTGCGATTCCTTAAGGGCATTTTTGATTTTTTTTTTCCTTGATACATTGCATTTAAGGAATCGCAAAATTTGCGATTCCTTAAGTGCAATCTCAAAATAAGGAATGGCAAATTTTGCGATTCCTTATTTTGCACCCAAATTGTTTTATACATACCATTTTGAGAAAATGGGTTCGCAAACGCCGAAATTCTGCGATTTTCGGCGTTTGCGAACCCATTTGGCCCTAAGGGAGTTGTACCAAATGGGTAAATGTAGAAAGGATTCGCGCAAAAGAACCATCGGTGAAAACAAAGGCTTAAGAAGAGAGAAAGTATGACTAAACAAAGGAAGGGAATCATGGGGAGATTTGGATTAAAAACACAATATTTCCTCAAAAGAAAAAGGTAATAAGAAAGTTTGTTCAATGTGGACCCAAAGAGGAGAAAAGGGGGAATTTTCTGCTGAGAGCCATCGTGAAGCTTGACGGAGAGAAAAGGATTTGTGATAAAGACGGAAGTCTGGAAAATTAACACCACTATTTGATTTGGGATTACGAAGGGCTAGGAGATAAATTCTAGATTTTTTTTTTCAGAGAAATTTAGATAGAGAGGAATCAATACATTTCAAATATAGGACAGGAATATGTACGGTCAACATGGAAAAGATAGAAATAAGAATAGGGGCAATCATCATTTTAATGGAGTCAAGCCGACCAGGAAAGAAAAAGAGGATTCCAAGAAGAAAACAACAGATCAATTCGAGATATAAGTGCGGTCATATTTAATTTAATAGTAGAGTAAATAGAGTTAGAGAACCAAATACCAAGGTATTTAGGGCCTCATTTATGAAAAGTGATGCATCGCTGCGTGAAAACAGGGATGCGTCACTTTTCACTGCGCCCTCCTTGTGACACCAATGATGCGTCATATTTACAGTATGACGCATCATGGCGCAAGGAGTTACAGATACGTCAGTATTTTTGACGTATCTGTATGGTGCAAAAGTGACGCATTGCTAGACTGTGTCATTAAAGTAACGCAACTCCAGCAATGTGTCCTTTCACATGGGGCAAGCTCCATGTGAATGGGCCTGCGTCAGTCCTACTCCTGCTGTGAGGCAGGCGTAAGAAATTGATGCATTTGTGTCCTAGAAGTGGCATAGTGAAATCTTATAGATTTCACTGCGTCACTTCTATGAGCCTTTCTTGCGTCAGAATGCCCCCCCTGCATACTTTATACCTGGCGTAGGTATAATGTAGCGCAGGGGTTTACAAAGTGACGCATCTACCTAGATGCGTCACTTTGTAAATATGGTGCAGCAAGGCACATTTTTTACGCTGCTGGTGCGTCACAAAAAGTGACGCACCGGCAGCGTAAAAGTGACGCATGGTCTCATAAATGAGACCCTTAATCTTTGTGCTGTTCCAAGCGAAGCCAGTTGAAGAGAAAAGATGAGGGAGACAGAATTTAGTGAGAGGGAGAATTTCCGTTTTATCTGAATTAATCTTATATCCTGAGACAAGGGAGAATGCTTCGATTTCAGATAATAATGAGGGAATAGAGACTGAAATAAACAAAAGGATGTCATCAGCGTATGCAGAAAGCTTTAATTGACGATCACCATAAGGAAAGCCGGAGATGGCCGTATTATATCGAATGGATGATAAAAATGGTTCAAGAGCTAAAACAAAAAGAAGTGGGGAAAGAGGACAGCCTTGACGCACTCCTCTTTGAAGGGTAAAACATTAAGGAAGCTGACCATTTACGAGAACAGATGCTTTGGGTGAAGAATATAATAAAGAAATGAGAGAGATAAATTTGGAACCAAAGCCATGCCATCTTAATGAAGCAAACAAAAAAGACCAATCAACCCCATCAAATGCCTTTTCCGCATCAACAGAAATAGCAGCCAAAGGTATGGAAAGAGAAGGAGCTTTGTTTAAGACATTCAGGAAAAGGCACAAATTGTCAGATGTGAGCCTCCCTTTAATAAAACCACACTGCTCCTTACCAATAAGATGAGGCATGAGTGGATCCAAACGTAAAGCAAGTAATTTAGCGAAGAGTTTATAGTCAATGATATAGAGTGGTAATTTTTCAAAAATTGGAGGCACGACCATCTTTAGGGATGAGACAAATGGTGGCATCTTGAAAGGAACTTTCAGCCCTCCCAGAGGAATATAAGGATTGCAATAGCAATAGAAGTTTGGGCAGTAAGAGATCAGAAAAATGTAAGTAAAATTCAACCAGAAGCCATCACGACCAGGAGTTTTACCCTTGGTGAGAGAAGATAAAGCTGTAGAAATTTAATGCAGGGAGAGACCAAGCTCAAGGTCTGAAAAGATAAGATGAGAGATAGAGGGTTTAGGTAATTTTTCAAAGTAAGAAGAAATCATAGAGGGAGTAGGAGGAGATTCTGGAGTATATAGCTGTTGATAGAAGATTTGAAATTGATCAAGAATGTCTTTATCGGTATGTAGAAGTTTATTTTCGGAAGAGAAAATATATTCAATAGAAGTACGATCCTTGCGGGATTTAAGATAATTGGCTAAGAGTTTTTCAGATTAGTTACGACCATCATAATAATGTGCACTACTACGTAGAAGAATTGAAGAAGCATTATCAGTTGTAAACTTGTTGAAAGAAATTTTCGCACGCAAAAGTTCAGGTGACATACATTTATCAGAAGAGGTATAGAATTGATGTTCTAATTTTTTGATATGTGCAAGGGAGGATTTACGTTTCTGAAGAAATTGTTTCTTCTTCCTAGAAACAAAATTAATAATAAAACCTCTCGCGGTAGCCTTAAAGGAATCCCAGAGGATATAAGGAGAAATACCAGGAGTAGAATTAGGTTGAAAGAAGTCAGTAGTGAAAGATTGGAAAGAAAAAGAAAAGTTACGCTCAGAAAGGAGTGCACAATTAAAGCGCCAATGAGGAGGTTTAGGATGGGGTGGAAGTAAGTCAAGATCTGTAATAATGGGAGCATGATCTGAGATAACGATGGGCTCCATAGAAGAGGATAGTACATTCTGAGTTAAAGATGGAGAAAGGAAGATATAGTCGAGTCTAGAAGAAGAAGCGTGAGGATATGAGAAAAAGGAATAATCCAGAGTGTCTGGATGTGTGACTCTCCAAGAGTCAGAAAGATGCGTTTGTTTTATGGTGTTCAAGAATTGTTTGTGGGGTTTGTGAGGATAAAACGAAAGGTAGATTTACGATCAAGGAAAGGATATACAATCTGATTACAATCTCCACCTAAAATAAATAAATCATCTGTGTATTGGATACATTTGCTTGTGAATAAAGGCCAAAAGGAACAATCAGGTTGAGTAGGTCCGTAAACATTAAAAACAGTTAAAGGAATTGAATTAATAAATAATTTAACCAAAATCCATCTACCATCAGAATCCTTTTCCTCTAATAAAATCTTACATTTCAATTTCTTATGAATTAAAATAGCAACCCCATTCTTTTTGTCGGTAGATGGGGAAAATAAAACTGTACCAACCCAGTTCCTTTTTAATTTAAGAGATTCAATATCATTAAGCTGAGTTTCTTGTGGAAAAACAATATCGGGGGAACAGGAAGATAAATGAGAAATTACTCTCTGTCGTTTAATGGGGTAGATAAAACCTTTTACATTCCAAGAAATAACTCTAAATTTATAAACAAGGTAAATATGATAACATCACTGGCCCCAGTCAGACAGGCACGCAGAGTATAACCTTGGTGGAAAGAAATACAGAAAGGGCTCCCTGTCCAAATTGGTACGATAGACCCCACCCAACTACCCAGCCAGTGATAGCTGCATAGAGTGCCCCGGCCAATACAAGGAATGTGGGGGGTAGGGGGGTTATGGAAGCAAACAGCTCTGGCCAGGGCCCAGTACATGTAACAAATTTGGGTCAAGGGACAAGATTGCTGGGTCCTAGCAGGCCCCTGTTGTCTCGCCTAGCCTTGCCCCCGGAGTCAGTACCCTATATGGTGGTTCTTGCGGGGGTTCCTTGCTTGAGCCCGGGTAAGGTCGAGGATTACAGAGACCTCGAAAACAAATGTGTTTGCTGGTTGAATTGTAACAGACCCCTTTTAAATGGGGGAACCAGCTAAATTCTATTCGCTAGACGAGTAGATTGGGTGGGGCCCAGACGGAAAAATATAGAAGGGGACTGCATTGTGATTAACTTTAGCAACAGCTGGACAGTTAAGCATATCTGCAATTTAGAGTCAGGTAGCCCAGACACGCTTATAAAATCCCTTCCACTTACTTACTTTTATCTGTGCACTAATAGCAATGCCCACTTTGTACACAATTGGGAGGGGAGAAACTGGGCAGGCGATGAAATCCAAGGAGACAACCCCATTTCTGGAAAAGGCACTTGGAATGGACCATTAAATAGCCCCATGTCGTTTGACATGTTCCACCATCACAACAGGTATAGCAACCTGGAATCTGTTGATTGACTGCTGAAATTAAAGAAGCCCCCCTCCTATGCAGTAGACAGTAAGAACTTGCGGGAAGTAAAAGCTAACTTCAGTGAGATGAAGCGCCTCTTTTATGTGGCAGGTTACATGGGAGAGGAAGTTATACTGGGGGACAGAAAAGGTTTTAACAGAGGTGACCCAAGTAACTGGACAGTAGGTAATATGGAAAATGGAGGTGCTGGTGTAGGATAGTCAGGGAGTGGGGGAGAAGGTTGTGCTAGTGAGAGGAAAGGAACCACAGAGACGAGTGACTGAATGTATAGACCAATTAACTGTGGTGAAAGTATAAGTTCAACACACAGCGAGGTAAACGGTAGTATCAACATACTTTCTTGGAATGTGGCTGGACTGAAAAAATAAATTAACATCTGACGAATGGGGTTTGTTCATGGATAAACATGACATCTGCCTTATGCAGGAGAAGTGGGCTCTGGACAACTACCAGCAGTGTGGCTTTGCCACATTTAATCTTCCTGCAATAAAAGGAGGTAGAGGAAGACCGTCAGGAGGGCTAAGTACCTGGGTAGCCACTCATTTGGAAGCCACGGCTAAGCAGGTGACAGTTAATTCCCCAGATATTCTATGTGTCCTGCAAACCCACCCGGGGAATAAGCATTTAGCCATAATTAACATCTATTCCAGGCCTACCCAGAGTGGCCAGGAGTCTTTGGTCATCGAAAAACTGAGGGGATTCGTAAAGATTCTGGACCCCGAGGTTGGTATAATTATCAGGGGGGATTTCAACTGTCAGTTTGAACCCCTCAGAAATTTGAGCTTTGAGGACTCTGACGAGGAGAATCAGTATTGGAACATACCAGAAACCTTAACCCGTTGGTTCTACAAATTAACTCGCTTACACTGTCTCTGTCCGTATGGCCTTGTAATGGTCGGTTAAAATCGGACAGACCTGGAAACTTGACATTCAATAGAGCAGGTCAATCATCTATCATTGATTATATTCTGATCGAATCTAGATCATGGGACAAGGTCCAGGATTTCAAGATTCACCAACGGACGGACAGTGACCATAACGCCCAGGTTATGTATCTAAAGCCAGGGAGTTGGGGATTGCCTAATAATATGATAGAACCGAATTTTGTCCCACAGCCCTTTCTCCTTCACAACAATAGATGGAGAATAAAATGGCCCCACATAATGGGCTCTCCAAATCGGCAGTCGCAAATATATCATCAGGTCCTGCCCTATCTTAGTGACATGGCAGAGGTGGTGTCTACGGGGCCTGTAGACGGGGGAGACAACAGGCCCGTTGAAATTCACAACCAGCTAGCCTCAATAATGCTAGAGGTTTTATTCCCACTTCAGACCTATAGGGAAAACTTGGTTAAGACCCCCACCCTTGGTATACTGCTGATTGCCGCAAATTGAAAGGGGATTTGATTAAAGCAATTAAGGCTAAAGATAAATCCCGGATCAAGGACCATATGTATCAAGCAAATTCGCATTCGCAAAGGCCGAAATTCACAGAATTTTGGCCTTTGCGAATGCGAATTTGCTAAATGGTATGTATGAAGAAAAATCTGGTGCAAAACAAGGAATCGCAACATTTGCAATTCCTTATTTTGCAATTGCATTTAAGGAATCTCAAATTTTGAGATCCCTCAAATGCAATGTATGAAGCAAAACAAAATTGCTAATTTTCCTTAAGGAATCGGAAATTACCACCATCTTCAAGTTGGTGGTAAGTTGCGAATTCCTTGAAAAATGCAAATATTTGCATTTTTCAAAGTGCCATGTGACGCACATACATGCCCTTAGGGCATGTATGTGGGCCACATGTGCACCCATGCTTATTTCAGGGGTGCAACAGGGTGTCCTTTGGACACCCCTGCACCCTTGAAATTATTCTCAATTTGCGATTCTCAAATTGCGAACCGCAAATTGAGAATAACTCCCCATTCATTCCTATGGGCCTCCTGTCCCATAGAAATGAATGGGAAAGTATTCCTTAATTGCGATTCGCAATTTGCTAATCGCAATTAAGGAATACTTAGAATTTGCAAAAAAAAATCCAATTTGTACATACATACCAATTTGCGGTTCTGAGATAGCTATTTCAGAATCGCAAATCAGCTTGATGATACATATGGCCCCAAGTCCCTTAGGGCGCTGTATAAGCAAGCTATAGAGAGAGAAAGAAAGTCCTGGGAGGCAGATAAGTGGGAAGAGTTGAGGTCGGCACTACAGTGCAGAGACCTCAAGACATTCTGGGCAATTGTTAGTAACGAGGGTCGGGGTGGGAAGAATGCAGTAAGCCCAAATATAGCTCTAGCAGTATGGGAAGAGCACTTTGGCAACCTTTACGCACTACCGTGCAATGGCGATCCCGAGTTGGTGTCTCTGAACCTCCTCCACGAGCATCGACTGGGGGTGGGTCCAGGTGATATCGACCCTGGAAGTGGAATCCACCATTGCGAAGATACTACCTAACAAAGCCCCGGGGCTTGATAAAATCCCCGGTCACTTGTTTTGGTCTGAACCCAAAATATGGGCTCCTTATCTCTGCGTCCTGTTTAATGGGATCCTAATGGGGACAGACCCGCCAGGACCTGCCCTCTGCAACCATCGAACTGCAGGTCCATTAGCCTGATAGATATCCTGCAGAAGGTATTTGGGCGGATACTCCTAGATAGAATTCAGTCATGGGAAGGGGAAAACGAGATCCTGAGTATTTTACAAGCAGGCTTTAGAACAGGTACATCTACCATCGATCAGATCTTTCGGCTATAGGTCCTTTTTTGGAAAACAGTGAGTGTGGAGGGTGGCAGCCTCTACCTCATTTTTGTGGACTGTTGCGTGTTTATCTAGGTTCCTGATCGATACTATGACCTTATTCGGCTATAAATCCATTTATTCCCTATATTGGCATAACCGTTCAAGTGCGATTTTCTGAAAAGTCATCTCTGGCCTCACACGAACAGAGCCACATTCCAGCATAGTTCTCTCTGCCACTTCCTTTGCGACCAATTAGTGCAATGACAGAGCAGTAGTCACTATCTGATATTCCTAGATAACACTCCGAGTTCTTCAACAAGATAAAAACTCAGCAAACCTGGAAATCCCCGCTTGCTATGTTTTGATTAGTAATGGAACTCTAATGAGCAACTGATAACTATCACTTCCTAGTGACATCTTTAATTGACGTCTTATGTCCAGCAAACTTGCGTCAAACCCGGCACCTGTCAGGTATAAATATTACCAACGTTGCCTTAAGCAAAGCGAGCTACTGTTGCTGATGCCAGCTGCCTGCAAGACCCCGTGTTGGTAAATCTAGCACTCTGTCGCTGCAGCCTGCTGTCCCTGTGGTGGTGAAGCTGCTGATACCATTATCGCTGCCAAAGCGCGAACTATGGTGCAGTACGCTTAGGAGCTGAACAGCCGTCCTCTGCGAAGACATCCAGCAGATTCCAGCTGCCCGCGGACGCTGTCCCCCCTCCTTCCTCGACGCGCTGAAGAGACCCGCTGCCTTTCTCCTGCAGAGAAATCCAGCTCCGGCGTTTCCGGTCTACCCTCGCGGGTGACTGGGATATCGAGAGAGACCCCTGAAGGAGATACCAATCCTCCATCATTCTATTCAGAGGTATGGTGTTGACTAAACCCTTAGACGAGAATTCTTGAAACAAACCTTGGCAAAACCAACTTAACTTAAAGCTACTTACTTACTCCCCTTCCACGTGTTAGGCTTAGGTCAGGCACACTGGGGTAGGCATAGTTAGAAGCACAAGTTGAGTATGTTAGCCTAATGTATATATGACTGTATATATGTTTTATTACTTTTAAACCATTGTATGGCTAAGAAACCATATCAATGCTTTTACGGTTCTATTTCGCAATACTTATCTTACTGTACGTACTTTTTATAATAACAATTATTGCAATTGTGGCAATACATTTCTCTTGTACGAGAAGAAAGACTGTTCAATAAATGTTAACCCTTTATTGACAAACGCCCGTCTCTCTATTCTCTACATACCGTGAAAGTAAACTGCACTAGACTGACTGAGTGAAATACATGTCTATTGTTTCACACGACCCTAGAGATTGACTCTTGATCTGAGGAGCAAAGTTGTCATGTTGCACGGTTGTTGGAAAGCTGAATCCCTTCTTGTCTGTGCCAAGGAAGCTGATCACTTCCTATGCAGAGAAGAAAGTTTCCAGTGACCTCTGAGCTAGTTGGTAACACAACCCAATTAAGTTTAGCATAGTCAGCGGAGGCCTGGAATATCCGCAGTTCCACGTCGATTCTACTGTTTATGTTATTCCAATGCGCAGGGCCTAGTGGGAAACTAGGAACTACACTACAGGACCTGCGGGCCGCGTTCGATCTGGTCCCTAGGGACAAACTGTGGAGAGTCCTCCATGATCTCGGTATGCCACACCACCTTCTGGGAGTATTGATAAGACTACACTCAGGAAACTTTGCGCAGGTTAGATGTGGAAAAGTGGGAGAACTGTTGGCATGTTTTCCAGTGCAAAGGGGGGTACGCCAGGGATGTGTGCTGGCTCCCACTCTCTTCTGCCTCTATATTAACGGGCTTGTTAAACATCTTTTAGGCATAAAGAATACGGATGCCCCGAGACTAGCCACAGGAAGAGTGCCTGCACTAATGTTTGCGGACGACACTCTACTGTTGTCTCGAACAGCTACTGGTATCCAACGTATCCTTGATGGCTTTGCAGTTTTTTGTGCACTAAGTGGGCTGGAGATCAACCTGGCCAAAACAAAGTTCATGATTTTTAACCCTCCGAGGCAGACGCGACCAAACCCAGCCCTGAACGTTACACCCCTTGAGAGAGTAAAAACCTTTGAATATCTAGGTATTACTCTTGAGGACCTATCTCGAGTGGAGGTTCCCCTTGACCTCTGTGCACTGTAGCTAATGTGGTTCCTAACTAGAACAACACTGTTTTTTCAACACAATATTTTCCTATATATTCATATTTTTATGGTTGATATCACCAAAGTTTTATAACACAAAATTAAACCTCTGCATGTAGATTTTCTTGGTTTCATAACCAATCTGTTAAGTAGGTTTTATTCATAAAATGAACATTCTTTAAACTAAATAATACAATCTTTTGAAAACATTTCCATAAGTTTACAAATGATTCCAGAATGATGCCCGATGCATTTTGAGCCCAGTTGGGCTCTTCCTCAGGGGCCTGTAACTGAAAAATATATACATCATTTTAGTAATTGTCTCTTCAAGCTCCAACGTACAATGTTAAATAAACTTCATTAAATAGCAGAGCAATACATTAGTTTCCATAAATATCATACCCATATTGAGAAAAATATTTTATGTTATGGTGGCCGGAATGATGTACAATGAAACTAAGTGCATAGTTAAAACAAAGAAAAACTAAGAGAAAACTGTTTCATTCACCTCACCCTCATGTGACCGAAAGTACCTAATCATGCTAATACTCACTCAGGAAACCGATGTGATAATCTGCAATCAATAAACACAATATCAATGACTCAAGCCGTTGGAAACCTTTGGGACACTGCCATTAACTATATTAGACTCGGCATCCGCTTACCTCGCTTTTAAGACCAAAGTCACAACTCCGTACTCCAATGAAACCCTCACTGTCAGAAACCTCGCAGCTTGACGCCCTTAAAAAACAAAAGACCGTGACTTTAACGAAACTAGTTTCACACTACGCTTGGTATCAGAACTGATATTACACTCGCTCAAATCTCTGTCTTACCTCCAGTAACAACAAACTTCCAAAATTGTGCTTTTCGTCTCCTCTACGTGGCTGCTAACCCACTTTTTCCAGGAAGCGTTACAAATCAACCATTCAAACCTCCATCTATAAACCGCGCCCTGTCTATGCTCGGAACTGACAACGGACTACTCAAACACCGAAAAAGTGGACGCCATCTTTGCCTAGTGCCTCGATTGAATCTGGTGACCTTGCTTCCATAAAGAGTGTGAACATAGGATGAAAAAAGGTGAACATAAAATGAAAAAGCCAAAGGTTGAAATGAAATAAAATCCATAGTGCCAAAGAAAACGTGTTTGAGCCTAATTCGACCTTTGCATGACAAAAATACAAGATCATTTTTCAACAGGGTTTTTTTGAAAACTGTTTACATATTCTGAACGGAGAAATCGATGCAAAAAACTCCTAACTTTACAGCAACCCTGAGGCCTCAGGGTGAATCAGATAAACCTCTGTGTGTTGTATAAAAAACATTATTAAACAAAGAGGAATCCACTCTTATAGTGGTTGTGGTCCCTACAATGGTGGGGAGCACACGAGGATGTGCACTATTATCCCCACCTTACTCACATGTATGTAGATGTCAAAGTGTGATCTACAAAAATAAAATAGGTGAAATGTACCTATTTGTGTTATATTCAATGAAGTCTGTTGCGCCCAATTCGTTGTTAATACAGAACCTGTGAATGAATAAAACATAATGAAATATAACATCACATCATGATATTGAGAAAAACCCGTGTAGATACACAGGAGGAAGATGTCAAAAGAAAAGGGGACAGCGTGGATGTACTTTACAGACTGCCAAGTAACAGTATATTTGCATGTGAGTAAGGTGGGGATAATAGTGCACATCCTCGTCCTGAAGAAGGGGTCCTTGTCACTCCGAAACATGTCGACGCACTAGAGAGGTCGATGTACCCAAACTAGTATAAACAACCTCACACTGCACTTTTTTAACGATACCAGCCGAGGGCTTAATAAAAACTTTTTATTATTTTTTCTCCTACGAGCCAGGTATCTTTTAACGATCACTGTCTTTCACCTCACCACTCACCTTTATTCCCTTCACACACATCAACACATAGTCCACTTCCAGTGCTCCTACGTAGTCGTGAGTCGTAGCACGCCCAATCCCGTAGAGGGGTGCGAAGACCCCGATGATGAAGCATGACACCAAGGGGCCTGTTGGTGTGTGAGGGGTATTTATACAACACTGTGTGCTCCCCACCATTGTAGGGACCACGACCACTATAAGAGTGGATTCCATTTTGTTTTATAAGATTACTAGGGGAGACAGAAACCACTTCCTCCTCTCCCTCCCTATTCTTGTTATTTTCTTGTATAAAAAACACGCATAATCAATTTTCTCGTTGAACCCCCTAGGCTCCTGTGTGCCTAGTCTTTTCATCCAGTAAATTTCTCTTTGAAGGAGAGATCTGTTAATATCCACCCCTTCGTGTAGTTTGATTCTTTCTAGTACCGAAAACTGGATCTGGGAGATGTTGTGCTTACTGTCTATTCAATGTCTAGCTAAATTGCTTTTCAGATTTTGGTTCCTGATGGTGCTTTTATGTTCAGATATGCGGAGTTTGAGATTTCTCTCCATCTTGCCTACATATAACTTGCCTCAAGGACATTTTATGTAATAAATTACATTTTTAGAGTTACAATCACAATCATAATGTAGTGTAATGGGTTTTCCTGTCTGTGGATGGTGTAAGGAAGTTCCAATTATAACATTATGACAATGGACACAATTTGCACATCATTTCATCCCTTTATAAAGTTTTTGTTCTTCAGTAGGAGATGACATCAACAGTTCCGTCAGGTTCTTTGATCTGGTGAATGCAAAAATTGGTTTCTGGGAAAAAATTCCTTCAAAGTCAGGTTCATGTTGTAATAACTCCCAATGGCAAGTGATAATGTTCTTAATCTTCTGTGAGCTCGTAGAAAATTTTGAGACAAATACATGTCTTTTAATGGTCTTCTTTTTGGTGTGTTTTAGCAGATTATCTCTGTCACATGCTATCACACGGCATTTTGCTTTTTCCAGAACCTCAATGGGGTAACCCCTTTCCAAATATTTTTGGTGTTGCAAGTTCAGATGTTTCTCCAAATACTCCGGTTTGGAGCAAATTCTTTTTATCCTCCTGTATTGAGAGAATGGTAAGTTCAACTTGAGATTCTGTGGATGAAAACTTTGAAATAACAAGGAGTTGTTTGCGTCGGTTGGTTTTCGGAAAACTTCTGTATGAATAGCGTGTTCTTTTATGTTGATTGCCACATCCAAAAAGGAAATCTCATGTGCACTGATGGTGTATGTAAATTTAATTTGATCTACACAATCATTTAGTAACTCAATTTTACTTTCCAGTTTCTCGCGACTTCCTGACCATAAAACAAAAATGTCATCAATGAACCTTCGGTATACAACTGAATGTGTTTGCCAATCATTATCACTGTAAATGAAGTCCGATTCAAATTTAGCCATGAAGGTATTGGTGTACGCTGAAACCCCAGCGAAACCCATGGAAGTACCATTTTGTTGAAGATAGAACTTAGAGTCCCACTGAAAATAACTGTGATGTAAACAGAAATGTAAAAGTTCCAAAATGAAGACCTTTTCTGCTCTGATGGCAGGTTGGCTCAACAAAGCCCATTCAACAGCTTCCAGACCAGATTGGTGAGGTATAGATGTGTACTAAGATTTTACATCTATGTACAGAGCCAAATGTTCTCTTTTGGTGTAATTTCTTTCAACTTTAGTAAAAATCATTCGTGTCTTTCACGTATGAAGGCCACTGTTGGACGAATGGTTGCAAAAATTTGTCAATGTATTGACCGAGTGGCTCAAAAATCGTGCCACATCCGGTCACAATTGGTCTCATTGGTGGGTTATGTAGGTCCTTATGAACTTTTGGCAGCATATAGTGGCGTGGTCTCCTCGGATGTTGGACCGATAAAAATTGGTTGGTGGCCGTTGTGATGTACCCTAAGTCATAGGCCTGATCCAAAATAATCTTTAAGGTTAGCTCCAATTCTTCCGTTGGGTCTTTTTCCAAGAGTAAATATGTTGATTCATCGTAAACATGTTCATTCACTTTCTGATAGTAGAAATCTTTATCCATGACAATGATGGCTCCTCCCTTGTCACCTTTTTGTATCACTATGTTTTCATTTTGCTGCAAACCTTTTAGTGTATTTCTGTCATGAATAGAAGAATCTTCTTTGATGATTTTCTCATGTTTAATTTGTCTAAGTCATTTCTGACTGATTTTTCAAAAGCATCCAAGATCTTGTGTGATACTGGTGACTGAAATCTTGGTTTAGGTCTGAATTCCAAAAACTCATCTTGTTCTTTCTCTTGTTGTTTAGGAACTATATTGGCAATAAAATGCTTCAGCTTCAAAACTCTCATGAATTTAAACAAGGCTACTTCACATTCCAAAATGCTTGTGTCATATGTGGGAACAAAGCCCAGGCCTTTGTTATGAACTCTTTGTTCGTCCGCTGATAACTCTGTTTTTGAAATGTTGATTACTAAGTTTGTTTGCTCCTTGTGCGCGCGCCTTCTGTTGCTTCTCCTGGTTTTGTTTGAGATTTTGATTGAGGTTTTGATTTTCCCGGTGGCTGAGTGAGATCCCCGGCCGTGGACAAAAAATGTTGTTGAGTAGCTCTAGAGCTAGATTCTTTATCTCCAGGTTCTCCCTGTATTTGTTCGCCTGAGATCTGGGCTTGCGCTGTTGGTCTACTTGCGCTTAGGTCACTATCCGATACTAGACTTTCCTCGGATGTGGTTGGTGCTTTCTTTTTTGGTAAGTAGACTCTTCTTTGGCCATACACCTCCGCCCAGGTATAGACTTCGTTTAGCTTGTAATCAAGCGTATCCCGTTTAAATTTCCTTAGTTTGCCTTCTTGTAGTTCCTTTGAGTATTTGTCCAGACGTGTGTTTATATCATTAAGAGCTTTGTCCCAATCCCCTTTATCCATACGACTCTCCAAGTTCTGTTTGATTTCATCAATTTCATTAGTTAGATCAGGCATTACTCTGGCTAGCTCCTCTTTTTCACAATAAGATTAGATCTAAAGAGCATTTGTTTAAAATAGAGTGCCATTTCTCCATAAACTCCTTGTTCATATGGAATCTGTACAACATTGGTTTTATTGACATTTGCAACTCTCGTGGAATTCTCTTCACTCTGTGGTACTGGATCAGGGTTGATGCATGGAGTTTTTGATTAACTTCTCTTTTTGTTAGAAATTCAATTTGTTTCAACTGTTGTATAATTGTGTTGCCTTGCACATCAGAAGTTTTGATTTCTTGAATGAGTGAATAAATGTCTGAAGCTTGTTCTGAAGTATAAGGTAGAATGTTAGCCCTGTTGTCTGTAATACTTGAAATTAGTTCGAACGGTTACTCTTGAGGAACACTTGGGGTGGGACGTACAGTTAGCTAAATCTCCATTGAAATTGACACAGACTGTGGGTGGGTTATCCAAAATGTTTAGAACATCTGCTTCTAAGACAGCTGCCCCCATTTTAGAAATATATAAGGTACAAGCCAGAGCAGCCGCATTATATGGGGCACAACTTTGGGGACACTACCGGCCAAAAAGTTTGGTAAGGGTTGAACATTCATTCATGAGAGATTTGTTTGCCTTACCTATTAGTACCCCCATGGTCCTATTAAGGCTTGACCTTGGGCTTCTCCCCATGGAAGAGGATGTGGCCCTGAGGCCTCTAACCTACTGGAGAAGACTCTGGTCGGTTCCTAAGCTTGCCCCGTACAGTGCAGAGTTTCAGGAGGTATGGGCTGCATCCAGGTCAAAGAAAATTCCATGGTTATCCCATATTAAGGATCTGTGTGAACGGATTGGTGCTCTTGAGTTATGGGAATCTCCAGAGTTAGCCTGTCCGGCCTATCCCAGACCTGATCTGGTGAAAAGGTATAGATCCCACAATTTGTTGACTCTTCATGTCAGTACGATTGCTGGGAGATTGACTTCTCAATTCCTCGATATAAAAGTAGAGTATAAGAAGGAGGAATTCCTTGACATGATCTACCCTGCCCATGCGAGAAAACTGTATTTGCAACTAAGAATGGGCAGTTTGCCACTAAGGTCACTGACCAGTAAATGGGATGCAAACAAAAGTACTGTGTGCCCGGCGTGTGAATAGCCGCTGGAAAATGAAAGTCATGTATTTTTCTTTTGTCCTGCATACAGGTTGTCTCGTAACGGTTGGGTTAAGCCTATCTGCAGGAATTTGGGATTTCGCAATTGCGAAAATGCACTCAGAGTACTAAAGCATGACACCCATCCACCTATTGTATTTGCTGTTTCCCCGTTTTCTACATGGTATGTGAATCAAACGTAGAACCTTTATAATGATCTGAACTTAGATTAAAGGTTTCCACAGATATTATGAATCGCTTTGATAACTATTTAGATGGTTTAATTCTATTTTTAGTCATGAGTGTTTTGTTGTAAATATGTGTAAATGTATGAATTGTACTCTTAGCTTAAATTATGTATTATTCAAAAATGGATTTTAATGTTTTATTGTCTGTTTTAAACAAGAAAACTTTTGCGAAGACAAAAGTCAGAAACCTGGCCGGTAGGTGTGTATTCACAACGCTCATTGGGGTTGGAATATCTGTGAAATGTAAATAGAGAGAAAGAAAAATTATATTTCTTTCTTGAGTCCCCTCACTCACCAGGGTTTCCCCACGGTGACATGATTCATCATTGAGGCCATCCCAGTCCTCTACGGACTGAGGCGTGCTGCGACCTGCGAACTACGTAAGAGCATTTTTCTGTGATGGACTATGTGTGGTGCAAGTGGTGATTGTGAATGCGGAGTGGTATGTTCTAAGTGGTTTAAAAATACCTGCCTAGTGAGCTGTAAATGATTTATTCTGGCTCCTGGGTGGTATATTAAAAGTGGGGTAGAGAAATAGAAATCCTACCGTCAATGAGTCAGGTTTGCCTATTCACCCCAGTACAGGGTCAAGGCTGATTTGCATATGGCCATGTCTGAACTGGGGTGGATGTATGATGGATTTAGGCCCAGATCTCTGTACTGGTGTGAATGTATGACATTGTTCTGCATTCTGTCCATCAACTGTGGTTTTTGCATTTGTCACCCCGAGTGGGTTGGGTATGCTCAAACGTGAGTCCAATGCTCTCCACACCACTGGAGTCAAGCTATCCTGGCTGAAGACGGCTGATAGCCAGAAACCAGTCCTAGGATGCCTGATTCCGGTCCAGGAAAGACATGGCTTGGCAGTTCGGGCTGGACTGTTCCCATGAGGCACAGGGTCAAGGCAGATTTGCATATGGCCATGTCAGAACTGGGGTGGTGTGGAGTGCAAAAAAACGATGGATTTAGGCCCAGATCTCTGTACTGGGGTGAATGTATGACATTGTTCTGCATTCTGTCCATCAATTGTCATTTTTGCATCTTTTAGAAAGAGGGCATTTTCTTGTCCAACGCCTTCCTTGCTCCCGTCGGCCAACCTTGGCCCGTTGGCTATCGCAGCCCTGCCCACTCTTTAGAACGGTTAAGGCATTAACCATCCTATGTGTCTCTGCCTGCTTATGGATTCACTGTCTGGTTTAAGCCAGACAGAGGCTGTGCACTGCACAATACTGTCTCTCTCCCCTCTAGTGTGGCACGACCACGGAGAACAGAACTGGTTTTGCTGAGCCAGAGACTTTTTTGAACAAAGACTTGAAAGGGAAAAAGGGGTATAAGTATTAGACCTAAAACCCCAGAACTGTAGAACTCTTTTGGACTAAGGGACCTGCCAAGAAGAAGAGCTGGATGAGCTGCCAGGAGGAGTACTGCCCCTTTGCTTTGGGTTACTTTTTTGGCTTGGCCTGCAGTTTCTGCTTCTGTCTTGAGCAGTGAAAGTAGTGGGCTGAACTTTCTGCAACATATTGCCTGTGTTTCTCCAAGGGCTTGATGTAGATCTACCCTCTTGTTGAAAGTCTCAGGAACATCAACAACTTTAAGTTCATCTGCCTTCCTCACTGGGAACTGTGCGTCTTGTGCTGTAACAGATGAGAACCTATGCCGTCAATGATGCCGCTGCCACCTCTGTGACCTGTAGGCACCACAGAGAGCATTGCCACGCTTTGCACTGCAACCCTGTTCTCCCCGAAGTTGTTGCCTGATGCCATCACTGAGCCGCTGCTTGCACCGTGACCTGTGGGCACTGCACTTTCCATTGTCTCACTTCACATCGCCTCCTGGCCTCACCAATGACATCACCCATGCCAATATTAATGCTGCAGCCTGCGCCAAAGCCTGTGGACACAAAGCATCACCTCGTCCCACACCGCAGCCCTGGTCAGTGCCATCAACTCCAGCATCGTCAACTGGCACTACTGCTTGCAGTGTGACCTGTGGGCACCGCACAAAGCTTTGCCCCACTTCGCATCACAACCTAGGTCAACCAACGACACCGCTTCAGCAACGGCAATGCCACTGCCTGCACTGTGACCTGTGGACACTTCACATTGAATTGTCCTGCCTCACACCACAGCTCTGGTCTCACCAATGATGCAGGATGCCGTCCCCAAGCTGCAAGCCTGCACTGTGACCTGTGAGCACCGCATGTTGCATCATCCAGTTTTGCATCACAGCACTGATGCCAAAGACACCAGCCCTTGTGACTTCAACCTCACGGAGTTTGATTTGCAACACGTGTGACTTCAAAGGCCCAATGACTCCTGTACTGACGTGTGGAACCAATGCCTGCCAACATCGATGCCTCTTCAGAGCTCATCGCAAGGTCCACAACACCCTGCATTTCCAAAGTACTGTTTGTGGGTCTTCCCGATGCCATAACAGGCTTGTGACCTTGCGGTCAGCCTGAACTGTCGGATTCATTTGTTCATGACTCCGTGATAGCCCCTGGTGGAGCTATCAGCTTAAAGGAATTGTATTTTAAGCTGATTCTAGCAATTTTCATAACTTTAATACTGTAGGATGTATTTCTAGCATTTTGGTCTTGTTTTACACAGATAAATATTGGCTATTTTTTAGAACTGATGCGGTGTCTTTTTGTTGTATTTTTACTGTATTATTGTGTGTGATATGTGCAAAGGCTTTAAACCTTTCCTCTGAGATAAGCCTGCCTGCTCGCACCAAGCTACCAAGGTGGTGAGCAGGGTTTTTTTTAATGTGTAAATCTCCTTACCCTGACTACAAGGAAGAGTCACTATTTTGACAGGGTACACACCTGCCAACCAGAGACAGGGGCGTAACACCGGCCCCTGCAGCCCCGGAGGTGCGAGGGGCCCCTCATCCTCCAGGGGGCCCTGTCAGCACCCCACTTCTGCTGGGGAGCTCTAAATTGGGTCCGGAGGGGGCCCCTTCACGTACCCTGCAGGGGGGCCCCCTCAAGGTTCGTTACGCCACTGACCAGGGACTCCCATTTCTAACATTATTAAAACATAGATTTACACCAACACAAACACGCATTGCCAACCCAATTGGGCTGACACGCATTTTCAGTTGTAAGACAGAGTGGGGTTTGCATGAACTGGAACAATGCCCTTGAAACACATCTTGTTTATTTGTAATACACAGAGGACAACTGACACTTGAAGGTGACACAGATTGAAATGAGAAAGTATACATAGTGGTTGAAGAAAGTGTACCACTAACCTCTAAGCACACTCTATGCTGTGTGCACTTCGTATAGGCTTGTGGGTTAATATGCCAATTGTATATATCTGTGTGCAACTCAGTCTTTCATCCTTCCAAGGTCGATAATTTTTCCGATTATGGTACTCAATTGTCTTGAGCCCCACCAAAGCCTGTGGAAACATTGGTTCCCTCACACTCACCACACTGTACAGAGCCATATACAGACGTTTTATTCAATAAAATAAAACACTATCCTTATAGGGAGAGAAAAAGATAACAATGATTCGAGTTATTTAATAAACAAGTAAGGTAGCCTCTTCAATGGCAGCATTAACCAGCCATATTATAACCTCGCCAATTTACCAGTAAAAGGGCATCTCCCACTTCATGCATTGCCACTATCTGATTAGAAATTTACAACGTATTCAAAACACACAGCTTTACATGTGGGCATTGTGCATGGTGTATGCTGTATGATGCACCCAGCGTGACTTGGAATGCTATGAACGAACGCACCAGGAGAACAGAGTCGAGGTATTATTAGCATTAATGTATCCTTACGTTTCATAAGTTTTCTCATCTCTTCCTTCACAATTCACCGTCTTTTTGGCACGTGAACTATTTATCCCTGCATGCACAAGGGAGCAAAACAGCAGACTGTAACTGGATTAATATTTTCAATTTCAAAGGTTCCTCCAGGGATTTCAAAGTACATGGAAGAAGATGTATTCCTCTTTTTTCTGATTGCTTAGTGTTTGAATAGGGATTTCTAGCACTACAAAAAGACACTTATGCAGAAAATACATATACTGTCTGGAGACAGTGGGAGATTAAATAACACATCAGCAGGTGGTCAAAGAGATGGTGCTGCTATTAAGTGACAATACGTTTCCTTTCATCTGAGATCCATACAGTACGAGAGGCAATTGTTCCAGGCAGACACACCATAAAGATTGTTCAAAAATTGCCGCTGTCAACCTGGTGGCTGGCGGTAATGTACAAACCGCTGGGAGCTGCCATTTACCGGTATTACCACTAGCCCAAGCCAAAAGTACTTTTTTGATCACGAATGCCTTGGGCCCTGTTTGATGAATTTGCACAATTTATTTCCAATGAGTATTCATGTGTCTAAGATCGATTTTTGAAATTTGTGTGCGTGTGGGCAAGGGAGGAAATGTAATAGCAGTGTCACTACTCAAGTTATTTTCCTGGAAAGTCAAATGAGAATGTTTTATTAGCCTCCCAACTTCAGATGGATACCATACTCGGAAGGTAGGCTGTGTTTGCCCCTACATAAAGGGATTATTTTGAAGCGAGCCTGTCCGATGATTTCTGCAGGAGTCATGATGGAATGGTACACTGGCCAGTAACCAAGCCAACAAGCATTTGCAATGCATTAGGTCTCGCATTTACGCGAGTTTAGGCTATTTAAATACCAAAACATAAATAAAAGGCATTGTAATTTACAATGCCAATAGCTCAAACTCACGTAAATGCGAGACTTATTGCATTGCAATTGGTAGGTAAAGAAGGCACAGACAACTGGAGGGAGGGTGGGGTTGTAAAGAAGACACCAAAGCACGTCATACCTACAGTAAGAGAAACTGGATAAAGAAAATAGGGCCAGATGCATCAAGCATTTTTGTCCTCGCAAACGGGCAAGATCTGCGAATCGGGCCATTTGCAATCGCAAAAAATGGTTTTGGGATGCATCAAACCCAATTTTGCGAATTTGGAACCTGCTACCGAATCGCAAAATGGGTTTGCGATTTGCTATTTAGAAGGGAAGGGGCGTGTTTAGGACATTGCTTCCAAATTGCGAATCCTAACAGTATGCATGAATGTTTTGTGACCGTGAATGCAGTCGCAAAACATTCGCATATGACCGCCTAATTCAAGTAGGTGGTAAGTCATTTGCAAATGGGAAGGGGTCCCCAAGGGACCCCTTGTAAAAGCATTTTTAAAAGCAGGCAGTGGTCACATGGACCACTGCCTGCTTTTAAAATATGAAAAGAAAACTTTTTGTTTTTATTTTTGTAAAGCATCTCTTTTTTCTATAAGGAAAACGGGCTGCTTTACAAAAAAATATGATTGCTTTATTTAAAAGCAATCACAGACATGGTGGTCTGCTGATCTCAGCAGGCCACCATCCCTGTGATTTTTGCGATTCCTAGTGGGGTCGCAAATTGTGACCTATCCCATTAATATTCATGAGGTAGGTCATTTGCGACCCCGAAGGAATCGCAGCAAGTGTACTGAACACTTTCAGGCACGCAGTTTTGCGATTCCCTAATTGAGAATCGCAAAGAATCGCCGGAAGGGAATCGCAAAATAATTTTTTGATGCATTTGGCCCATAGTGCTTAAAGACTAAATGACAGGTACTGTGTAACAACCAAAGTAAAAGTGCCAGTCGCCATGGGAGGTGACAAATGAAGAGAAGGCGGTACTAAGAAGGGACTAACAAGCCTATTTATGAATCAGAAGCCAGCATTTAGGACGGACAATGACACAAGCCAATGGCAAATATGGGCGGAGAGTGGGCGGTGCTTCTTTTCCCTTCTCCACTACAACAAGTCTCACAGAGCAGCACGTGCTTCAGGCTCAACTTAAAAATTTAATCTACACTAGAAGCTAATAGGCTAAGTAGTCTCATCACCCATTCAGTGATTTGTGATTGGATACTTTTTCTCCACAAACCTTGTTGTGAAATAAATTTGAGGAGCCCATTATTGGATAGGGTGAGTGCATCACATTCTGCTTTGGAGAAATAGTGCACATAATAGAGGGGTGGGCTTGAGCTTTTTACTTCCCAAAATATGTCAAATTAGACCACAAGATTCACAATCCCAACTTTCTTATTTCATCATCTGGCAACAAAGGTACCGTAGGAACCTACCCTCCTCTTTCTAGAAACACATTTGGAACTAAACAATTCTGTACTTTGTTGGTGCACGGTGAGTACATTTCACCCCAGAAAGGGAGGCACGTTCTACGGTTGTGAAGATTGCTTATTTCCCTAACGAAAATATCACCTTTAAGATATATTGTTGATAAAATGGTTAGTCTGTATATTCTGAGGTCATGTAATAGCCTTCCTGGTTTACAGTCTAATATTAATTAAAGATTATTTTGTCAAAACACTTCAAGAAAAGTGGAGAAAAGAAGAATGAAAGTCAAAATATGTATGGCACAAGGAGCAAACGGTCAGCTGGCCTTTGTGGCAGCTGGATTGGGAGAAAGGTGTGGATAAAGACATGCCCTGTGTGTGCCCCTCGCTGTGTCCCAGGCCTTTTAGACACTATGGGGTATATTTATAAGAACTACTGTTAACTAGCCTTAGCGTTAGTTAGCAGCAGTTTTCCTAACACAGCCTATCAACAAAAACAATTGCCCTGTTAGCGATGTATTTACAGTACTTCGGTGCATGGCAATAGTAACAGATAGCCACAGTGAGAACTGCCGCTAACACTAGCGTCAAGGTGATATAAATGTTGACGATAGCAATAGAAAAGTGACAAAAGGCCAATTTAGCGGTAAAAAAAATTATGTTAGTCAGCCCAACATGACTTTTTTTGCCTCATAAGTCCACATCCAAAGAAAAATAGGAAATAAAACCAATGGAATGCAGAATGGAGCAGCCAAGGCCAAATGCAGCATAAATCAACAACCCCCCAAACTCCGCAACAGCCAGGATTACCATCCAGAGTCCCAGTGGAAGAGGAAATGCAGATTCAGGGTTTCCGTTATGAAACGAGCGCATCGCTGTGAAAAAGCAGTGATGCATTACTTTTCATAGCGCCCTACTTGCAATACCATGGCAGCCAAATCCTTGAAAGTGGGGACAATCCCTGGGGTCCAGAGGCATCACTGGGCCTGCGTCTGTGACCTGGAGTAGGAGACAGAGGTGCTGTGGAGTTGCTTGGACATGGCGGTATACATTGAGGCATCAGCGATTGCCCTTCCCTGGTAGTGAAGTCTGGCAGGCTGCATGTAGACAGGGTGCTGACTTGTGTGCGAGGACCACCTGGCACCCCTTGGAGCAGTGAATGGTAGAGGAGCTTCTGAGTACCAACATAGGGAGGTCTGCATCACATACCAGGCTCCACCACTACAATGGGGTGCACGGAGGAGATTACCAATGGTGGGCTGTGCCTCTCTGAATCACACGCCAGAGAATGTAGTGATGGCCAGACGCTGTGGAGAGTGAGGCCCCTGAGCTGCGCCCAACTTGTGTGACCGGAGAACTGCAACCTCACGCCTAGGGGGCCCTGTTGCATCACCTGCATTGGGAGGTTCTCCAGCGTACTTGGTGGTGACTTCTGTACCCAGGCTTGTGAAAAACTGCCTGGGTGAGGCTCTTGCTTGCTGTTGCAAAGATTTGGCGAGAGTGCAGTACATTGAGCCCCGGTGTCAATCTCCAGGTGAGGAGAAGATGGGACACATAGCCGAGGACGACCTGGAGCGAGTCAGGCCCAGGTCTAGTGCCTGTGGGTGACGCAAACCATGCCCTAAGCAATCCTTACACTGCAGCTGACCAACCTCGCCGAGGGCACCGCTCAAGTCTGGTGGGGTACTCCACTAACTGGCTCAAGTTGCTGAGATAAGCCATTCATGGCAGTGGGTGCCAGGGGAATGGGGCCGGTTCTGGCCCAGGCCCTTGGGTATGCAGCTAGATGCACCGTTACTCACTGTGGAACCGGGGAACACGAAATCTGGTCACCACTGTTAGATCTGAAGAGAAAACCAGGTGGTGCTGCCTTTCCTTGCCCCCTGTTACTTTGCTTTTGGTGTACGGGTAACTAACCCTTAGTGCACTTCCTCTTCCCACAGCGCTGCACCATCTGGTTGCTGCTGTCTTCATCTGCTGCTTCATCTGGCCCGGAGGTCAGGTGTTCGAGTCCCTCCTCCATCCGCAGGCTCCTGCCTGCGCCTCATTCCTGGTGGTCCAGGGGTAGAGCGTCACTGCTCTGCAGTTTGACTGCCCTCCTGTCCCTCTTTTCTGCTGCTCCTGTTCGTATTTCTGCTCTTCTCCATTGCTTTTCTACCTTTGTCTCTTTTTATAACCTTTGCCTTGTTTGCCTTTGTTTTTCCTGTGCTTTTTTGCAGTTCCTTTTTTCCTATCCTCTCCCTCATTGCCGCTGCAATCCCCTGTGTCCTGGCCCCCTCCAGTGTCCTTTCCTGTGTTTCCCAACTCCCAGCTGCCCAGCCCCGTGCAGCACTACTTAATGGTGGATGCTGCGGCCATGCACAGTGGGCATGCCACTGGTGCGCTGAAGGCAAGCTCATCTGAGTCTGTTCGCCCCTTTACCGTGCCCAGCACCAGAGACTCTGACTCTCAGACACTCCACCACTACAATGCCAGCACCCTCCTTGCCCTCAACACGGGACGCAATGCCGCCTGCCATCTAGCATCACTGAGGAATATCCTTGCACCCTGCGCCTGCCGATACAGAAAACGCACTTCCTCCCAGCACACAAGCACCACTTGCCACCCAGTCAACCCACATCGCACCCAACAGGCTCAACTGCATCCTCGTCACATGAGGCCCTCCACAAATATGCCACAGAATCTTCAGACACCGCATTCTTCACGGAAACCTGGACCAACCTCTGCTCTTACATTGCCATTTGGCGATGCAACAAGCGCAAGGTAAATGGTTGCATTTATTTATTCATTTACTTTACTCCTGGCCGTGGCATGTCTGACTCCAGTAACCCTCCACCCTGCACCCCCCTCCGCCCCTCTCCACCCCCCATAGCACTCCCTCTGCGAGTTGCCACTGGTCTTGCATTCAGAATGACAATGCATCTGGATGGGCTCACCCTTGAAAGGAAAACTTGATATTTCAAGTATAAGGGATGTGGAAAAGAAATAATAAATTAACTAGTACGAATCGCCAATTATGTCTTTACTGGCAGGGACCTCAGATAAATTAAAAAAAAGTCAGGTGAACCATAGAAATAATTACTGCAGCATTGGAAATCTGTAGGTCTACATGTTATGGCCGATTTCAATAGGCCGTCAGGGTCTTGTGACCTTTGACAGGAACAAAGAGGCCTGCTTAATATACATTCCCATATAAGTTGTGTATGCCACTATTGTGGAGAAACACTGGTAACATGCAACATTCCTGTATACATGCATTCTCTGGATAGAATATGTGAGTGTAGTTAAGACAATGATGTCACTTAGTAAGTAAATGCCTCTATTACTCAACTCATTCACAGAGAGGAAAACTGTGTCTCTCCATAACCCTCAGCTTCAACCGTCTTCCCTGGACCATCCCAGTACATACCTCATATTCCATCTTCACCTCACAACCATGATAATATCAGACCATTCTGCTGCTCTCAAGCAACAACACCACACATCTTCCCCTTCACACACATAAATAACAAAACAGAACAATAAATACTCAATTAACTGCATAATGCATTTGGCATATCAGGCAAAACTTAATGCAACTCAGCATGCAAATTCTAATTATTTTCTCTTATGAAATCTGTATTATAACATTATTTCATTATGAAATCTCTAAATTTAGCAGGGATACAAATGGGTCTACCAAACCAGCTAGTTATTCCTAATCCTAGATCTTCCTCCCCCCGAATATTCTCTGACTCAATTTCATTATCCAAAATTCTCCTCCCCTCTAGCAAACACACCAACCCATCATGTTGACCCTTTCCAGAGCATTCCAAATATTCCTTCTCCCACATTCAAACACCCTCACACAATGCATTTGAGTCCACCCATATATCCTTTCCACTCTAAACTCTGCACCTCAAATGCCTAACATGACCATCAGTCAATGTTTCCAATTTAGTCACTGTTCCAACTTTCTTAACCTTGACTCATTCATCTCATTCCAACCCAACTTCCTTGACTCCATGTTTTGATCAAAGTAGATCTTGTAAGTCTATACAGCCTTCAAAATATTCTTCCTACTAACCTCTGGAGACGACTCCTCTTTTCTCATCTTGCCATCCATCCCAAATTGTCTTTCGTAAATCAATCAATCATGTCATTTGTATAGCGCACTACTCACCCGGGAGGGTCTCAAGGCGCTGGGGGAGGGGAAAGTTACTGCTCGAACAGTCAGGTCTTGAGCTGCTTCCTGAAGGCGAGATTGTCTTGGGTTCACCGAAGGTGGGTGGGGAGGGAGTTCCACGTCTTGGCTGCCAGGTAGGAGAAGGATCTTCCTCCGGCGGTGGCTCTGCGGATGCGTGGTACGGTGGCGAGTGCGTGGCCGGTCGATCGTAGCTGGCGGGTTCTCTACTCCTTATTAATGCAAATGGACAAAACCCTGTAAGAGAAGTTGTTAAGTTGTGAGTCCACAACATCCTTCTGCTCTCAATTTCCCACTTCTTGCCACTCTCAATTGCTAATTGAATCATTCTTTTAATCACACAATTAAAGCATTCAACAGCACCATTACCTGAAGGATGGTATGCTAAATTATTCAAATGAATTACACCATTACTTTTAGGAAATTCCTCAACTTAAAATGCTCTAAATTGTGGACCATTGTGACTCAACAATTTCCTAGGTAACGCTTGTCTCAAGAATGTATTAGCAAAACTGTTGTTACTGAATCGACATCAGCTCTTGGCACAAGTCTAACTCCAACCATTTTCTGAAGTAATCAATCAAAACAATCCCATACCTCTGTCCCCACCATAGTCTGGATTGGGCCCATAACGTCCACTGCAACTGCTTCCCAAGACATCTTAGGGCATTCCATAGCAATTAGGAAGGTCACAAACTATGTAAACATGTGTCCGATTTGGCACATTGTACACAAGACCTGACTTCCTTCTCAATATCCAGATTCATTCCAGGTCACCAATACAATGTTTCTACTCTCCTCTTAGTCCACACAATGCCAAAATACCCTTTATGACACAGGTCCACTATTTGCTTCTTCAGAATTTGGGGGTGGTTACAATCTTCTAATTCTCATAACAAAGTCAGTATTCGCACACAACTCATTTCTTAGTTGCCAAAATCCCTTTATATACCCTGAGCAATTCTTCTTTTTTCCAATCCTTGTGTTATAAACAATTTCCTTTTCTGCAAATCAACACCATGTTCACATTTTCTTCCACCCACTCCTTCCTTTCAATTGATTTCAATCCTTCTTCATACATGAAAGCTACCTGAAAATCATCCCAGTCATTCTACTGAAGCTCTTTCACAGGTAGAGTAGGTAACTCAAATAATAAGCTACCCTATTTTGTAAGCAAGGCACATATTTTAACTGATAATTAAAATCTTGAAACCTCATAGGTAAATGAACAATTTTAGCTGATCCCTCTAAAAATTCACCTGTAGTAAGCAAATTCACAAATGTCTCATGATCAGTTCTCACCTCAAACTATGTGGTCAATACAAAAGGTCTAAAATGTTCCATATTGCACATGCAGACTAAAATCTCTCTTTAAAAAAACCAAGTAACATTTGCCCACAGGGGTAAGAATGTGGGAAGCAAGCCCAATCACAGTCTCTCTTCCAAGTGCATCCATTTGCATAAGTACCGCACCTAAACCACTCTTGCTCACATCCACCATTATCACACTGTATGCTTCTGGGTCACAAACTTGAATGGGCCCACATTCCAAATGTCATCCCTTATATTTTTGAATGCCTCTATACACCTCTCACACCACACAAACCTATTTCTTCCTTTAAGTAACAGTCTTAAAATGTTTTTTCTGTGAAGTTTCTTTAATTTTTTTATATTACTCCACTAGCATTACACACTTGCATTATTCACCCTTGTTCCTTGCAACTGGAGCTTTCTTAACTACCTCCAATAATGCTTATCTGGTGAAATTCCCTCCAGACCAACAAATTGCCGCACATGTTCCATTGCAAACTTACATTTCGAGTATTCTGCAGCCAAATCTTTCAACTTCAAAACTGTTAACACACTTCACAGCCTATTATAATGTTCTTTTCTATCTTTTCCCATTATCAGTATATCATCCTGAAAATAGAGAACCCCAGTAATGCCTCTCAGAAATTCCCCCATTAGCCTTTGCAAAACTGATTCTTTTGAGGGAGTGCAAAAGGCATTCTCACAAATTGAAAACATCCAAAAGGAGTATTGAATGTTGTTATTTTTCCAATTGTTCTGTGTAAAGGAACCCGATGATAAGCCGATGAAAGGTCTACTGTTGAAAACCATTTAATTCCTCTTGTCTTAGGAAGAAGTTCATACATTTTTGGAAAGGGATGCTCATTCACTTGAACTATTTTGTTGACACCCCTCAAGTCAATACACAGTGTCATTTTTACAATAAATCTTCTGGGCATTACAATAGGCGACATTCACTCTGAGGATTCTATGCGTTCAATCCCTCCAGCACATTAGAATTTTATGAACTCTTTTTTGATCTCCTCTCCATCCAAAAAAAGTACATTCCTAACTTTGTAACTAGCCAGATCAGCATTCAAATTTAACTCAATTTTATGTTCGAACCCCTTCAACATTCTAATTAGTCCCCAAAAATACTTCAGGACACTCTTCACACATACTTATTTCAACATTATTGTATTTTTCCAATAACAATACTTGTTACTTACTGTTCCAGTTCAACACATTGCCCAAACTGCGTTGATCCATCCATCCCCACACACATAGCACATACTCTGCAACATACAACTTCCCTTCTGCATCTCTTCCTTTAAATTTAAAAGACACTTCTCTAATATCCATCATCAGTATAGGCTCCCCATTAAAACGTATACGATAAATATCAGAAGTTCTCAAGTCACTTCCAATTGCATTCTCAAAATTCTCTTCCCAAATGTCTTTGTTGACAATGGTATATAGTGACCCTGAATCCGCCACCAAATTGACCAGGATACCAGCTACAACAATTTCACATATAAATTTAGTTCTATACTTGTAAAAATATCCAAAACTCTATCACCCACCATTACACTACACTCATCAGAACCAGAATGCTCTTCATCTGTAGTAGGCTCCCTTTGTGAAACAGACACACAGTGAACCTTTAAACTTTTATCCTTATGTCTATACACTCTTGTAAAATGTCCTATCATATCCCGTGCCAAACACTTTTGATCTTTTGGCCTACATCTTCTACTGTTTGCTAAATGGACTTGCTTGGACGCAATCTTTTCATATAAATTCTAGCCTCGTATTAACCTTGTATTGGGTAAATTAATAGGCACAGCAGACGAAACTAAAGAAAAACACGCTTGCCTATGTGTTTTACCAATAAGTAACTTGAGCGAGTTTCTAAGATGGCCGCTAACTGAAAAACTTTAGTGCACATGCGTCTACTGCATCTACATAGTATGACGTGCTGTCGCTTGGAGGGAATTTCTTGCACTTGTGCAGTTGCTAATGAAATGGCTGCTTTGAAACTCACATGCTTGGCAACTGCTTTGCTGAAAACTAAAACAAGCTATTTTACTAATGCTAATGCGGAGAAAGCATTAATAAGTAAATTGGGTTAGTATAGAGATAGGTGGCATTCAGTGAAACCATTTATTTTTGATTTGAACATTTGTCTTTTTGACTCTTTCAATAGTACGTATAAATGGGCCTTTTACATGAAACAAAGTCTGTTCCCTCCTGATTGCTGCACATGCATAGTACAATTGAGCCAGAAGAAGTGATGTGAATCTTGAACACCATCCATTCTCAAGCGGTTATTGCCAGGTTGTTGTGAATGTGTGTATGGGCCCAGGTGAGTATATGATGTTGGATTACCTGTTGCTGGTGAGTTACTGGATCAGTTTTCTGGTAGCAGAGCTGTGGTTATTATTGATCTAGTTTGATGATTAGTATTGATTATTGAATTTGATTATTTATTTATGTTTAACAAAAAAAGTTTGTGTTTTTTTTATGTTGTCCAGAATTTCCGGGAAATTAAATAGTGGGTGGCGACAGAAAACACACTGAAGTGAGTTTACTCGTCTGTTGGAATAGCACTGAGAAGCTATGCAGGGCTGGCGTTGTTAAACTAGGGATTATTTCGTAATAAAAGGGAGAGTGATTGATAGCAGAGAGTTCGCTGGAGAAACATTGGTCTTATATCACCTAGTAAGGGTAACACCGAAGGAGTACCAGGTTCTTCCGAGCTTGATTGAAGGGTAAACAGAAGTGTATGAAAAGTAAATTTTAGATCTTACTCAAAGAAGAGTGACAGAAGGTTTTACTTGCTGCAGTTGAGAGAATTAATCTATACTTTTGATTTAGTGAAACAGAGTAGCAAATGTTTTATGTTGTTACTAAAGGATTTTATTTGAAAGAATAGTAAAGAAAGAAGTTCTCGTATTACCTTGTAAAGGGAGGGTCAGTCGCTGGAGTTACACCTACGTCACAGAAATCCGCACTGGGATAGGTGAAAACAGCGAGCATGTGTCTGACGTGGATTTGTAAAGGAGGAGTCGGTAGCAAGGAGCAGGACTGACAACATCTAAAGTGCAGCGCTAGCATTAGTCAGACCACAAGCATGACCTGAAGCTTAATTGGAAGCTTGAGTGAAAGGTGAATTTAGATTGGCTAGCAGAAAAATTTGAGTGCCTCATTCTCATTTGACCTTTTGGTATGAGTTGCCTAAACAGGAAGATTGAGGTTTTGCAGATTATTGAACTATATATTGAGTGCCCAAATGGATGGAGAAAGGAGAAAAATGTCTTTTATAAAGAAAAGTAAGAACTTATTTAAGAAAGATAAACCTATTTTAACAAGAGAGGGATTTCCTATTCTGCCACCTACAATGCCTGCTTCATTTATGATGATTGAGAGAGGTTATCATACATGTATATGAATGGAGAACTGGATGGAGTATACAGAAGATGATGGTGTTTTAGCTTTTCCAGAGCATGGTACCTTTAATGGAAGACTTTTACAGAATTTGAGGATGCAGATGTATTAATTAGAACCAAGACCTAGATTAACTCAATATGAGGCATTAGAAGAAAGGGAAACAGAGTCATTTGAAAGAGACAAATGTAGAAGAGGAAAGTTTACAGGATTCTATACAAGACCTATGAATGGGTTGCATGAAGAACAGATGAAACAGTGGAGAAGAGCAATGGTATCAGAAGGTTTATATCTGGTACTAATGACTGATGAACAAACAGGGAGTAAGTGTAAAGAAAAGTTGAAACACTTAAATACAACAGGGTATGGAGAGTCAAAAGTTTAATTATTGGAGGATATTTTAACTAAAATCCCTCCACCGTATCAAGAAGTACCCAGTAAAAGTACCCAGAATGCACCAGTACCAGGACCACCTTTTATTCCACAGGTTTTACATGGCCAGACAGTTAATAGAGTACTACATGCTAAAGAAAAATAAGCATTGACCAAAAATAGATAAGAATTAATACAGAAAATAACTCAACTAAATATAAATCCCGAAGCATTGACAATACCCGTAACTAAAGGTCTTGTTGTCCCCTTGTATGGAGGCAAGGTAAATTGTCCAAAACCACAAGTTGCAGTGATTCCTTTGAACAATCCCAGAAAATAAATTATAATTTCTAATTTCATTAATGAATCTACCAATAAGTGAATCAGTGAGTGAAACCCCAAAGAGAGATGTGCCTAGTAGTTCAAATGAAGGAAGGTCAGTGACATCCTTGGGAGTCGGAAGTGCCACAGCAGTAACTCCAGAAGACTTAGAAAGATGGGCACAAGGGATAGAAAAACAGAGTTCACCTCCTAACATATTAGATATTTACTAACTGAAAGTGGATTTGGAAGAAATTATAGCTGGAAATGTGGGAATAGATAGATTAAACACCTACAATGAGGAAGAGTTGTTGTTTAGAAGCAGGAGTATAACTAGAAATGCAAGATTGTTTAATGAGAAGTTAACAGAACTTTCTTCTAAGATGGGAATAGACAAAGGGAGATCAAAAGTATTACAGAAGCCCTATCGAGTAGATTTTACTGACAAAGATTAATAAAATTTGAATGTGTTTGGAAGGAAGCTACAAGTAAAGGAGTTGCTGATTATGTTACAAACATGGGGAGACACTGACACATGGAGAGTAAGGTAGTTAAAGAAAAAGGAAAAGCACAGGCAAAGGAAGCTTCTACTGTATATCTATTGAAAGAGGCAGGGAAAGTCGAAAGATTGTGTCCCATGAAAGAGGTACCTGGTGGTGGATATGTTCATGTCCAATGGAGTAAACAAGATATTTTGTTATTTACAAATGATTTTATACAATTGAGAGAAAAGCCAGTTAAATGGTACAAGCAAGTTGAAAGGTTTGAATGTTCTGTTGAAAGATGTAGATGGTCTGTTTGACATAGTGGTGCCTGCAGATTTATGGACAGAATGTAAAATCACAGTTGATTGGTCTAGTGAAGAATATCCAAGAGATTCAAAAACAGAAGCACCACAGATGATGTAATGAAGAAATATCACCAAGTAATTAATTTCTTGAAAGGGAAAATTCCTCCAAAAGAAACAGATTGGGTAAAGATGAATAGAACGATGCAAGAGTCAAATCAATCTGTTCATGCTTATTCTGAACAATTGTTACAGGTGTTTAGGCAATAGAGTGGGTTTGAGAACATTAGAGACAAGGATATGGGTCATTTTGTGTATCGATTTGTTTATGGTTTGAAACCTGAGATTAGTCAGATGATTTAGCAACATATGCTTTGCTGGCAAAGCAAAAGCATTGATGACATTTTGAAATATGCCAAATACTGTGGTGATGACATTGAGGCTAGACATAAAAAGTTAAAAGAGAAAATGATGTGGGCACAAGTGAAATTGGCAGAACAACAGGAAATCAAATTAAGTGGCCAAACGGAAGGTCAGGTAAAGGAGCAGAATCAGAATGATAGTGTGGCAAGTGGTGGTAAACAAAAGGGACAAACGAATAGAGAGGATGCAAAGAAAAGGTTTCCTTGTCAGGGATGCACAAACCTTGGACATTGGAAAAATGAGTGTAAGAATATTCATAATAATAATGGCCCAAATCAAAATTTGAATCCACAGACGCAGAATGAGGTGTTTGTGAATCAACCGCAGCAGGTAGATATTCAACAGTGTCAGTTGCCACCTGCTCCTATGCCAAATTTTGTGAAACAGAAAAAAGTACAGTAGGGACGCCAGATTTCAAGGAAGTGGTAAGAAAAATTCTGTGGTCTCACAATATTTTTTGCAGAATAAGAATGAAGAAAGTAGTTACATGCAATTACAGTGCCTGAGGGGGGAGGACGAGGAATGCGTACTTGGGGCATCTTTGCCGGTAGATCAGTCAGGTCAATTTATTGATGGGAAAGTGGAAGGTAATGATATCACCTTTCTATTGGATACTGGTGCTACCCGTTCAACTGTGAGAATAGCAGACATCCCAAACCTACCCCTCTCTGGAGAAGCGATTCAAGTAGTCTCAAGCCAGCAGATTAGAACCCCAATCACAAAACCCATAGAGGTGCAAATTGGAACTTTTAAAGATATGCACAAATTTGTAGTTTGTGATTCTAGTCCAGTAAATTTATTAGGCAGAGATCTTCTATGCAAGATGAATTGCACAATTTATTGCACACCGGATGGTGTTGCTTTTCAGACCCCAAATGAAGATATGATATACAAAATAATGTTATCTAAACAAGGCACATGAATCGATGAAATACATTCTCTGATGACACAAAATGACTTACCAGAATAGCTGAAAATAACTGTGAATCCAGAAGTGTGGGACTTTACTGGAAAGGAAATAGGTTTAATGGCAGATGTAGACCCAGTAAAAGTAACTTTAGAAGAAGGTGCAGTTTACCCTAACATCCGACAATACAAAATGAGTCCAGAAGTTAAAGCGGGAGAAGCTACTGAAATTGACCAAATGATTAAACAATGCATTTTTTAGGAAATAATGGGTGGTCCTTGTAATTTACCTATAATAGGTCTTAAAAAGCCTAGCGGAAAAGACCGGACAGTGCAAGATCTAAGGAAGATTAATAAGATTGTAGTACCATGTTGTCCTGTAGCACCAAATTCAGCAGTAATTCTATATCAGATACCCTGGAACACTGGATGGTTTACTGTGATTGATTTATGCCAGGCCGTTTTCTCAATTCCTTTCCACCCTGACAGCCAGTACCTTTTTTCTTTTAAATTTGAGGATCGTATTTTTGTATGGAATCGAGTTCCTCAAGGGTATACAGAAAGTCCCTCAATTTTCAATCAGATTTTGAAAAAGTGTTTAGAGAAGTTAGTTATGCCCCGAAATTCAGTCCTAGTGCAGTATATCGATGACTTACTTGTCGCATCAAAATCTAGAGATGAAGGGGGGAGGCAAGATGGCGGTTTGATCTAACCGCTAGCAGCAGCAGCGTACCTGAGCTCCAGAAGCCCGTTTTGGATCACCACGATTTCTACCACGATTTCGGCTGTTTTTTTCATCTATGGATTAGTCTCTCACTACGGAAGAACTCCTCACTTTCCTCGGCACAAGCTACTGCTACTGCTCTGTTAAGTTGCAATGCAAAAAAAATAAAAAAAAATAAAACGCACCGAAGTTTCAGCAAACGGATTGGCGGCAGGCAAATAATTCAAAAGAGTACTATGCTAAACGAGCCCCTGAAGGACTCTTCAATCTGCGTGTTTTGCGTGGCAGTGGCACAGCAGAGTTCTTTTGTTACCTGCAGCAAACACGCCTGCTTCAAATCCCTCTGCATCGCTTTACCTGTAAACACGCTCTGGGCTCACCTTGTCTCCAGTGTGCTAGCTCGCCCTGTGAACGCTCAGGAAACCTTTCTCATCGGCTGTCTGCCTGCTGCAGCCCAGCCAGAATCGGTAACGCGTGGAGAGTTATTGCATGGCTCGTTTTTCACTAACTTTGATCAGGAACGATCCGAAATGCCCCCAAAGACGGCCTCAGCTGTCTCCTCGGCTGCCGCTCGTGCAAGGCTTGCTAAGGCAGCACGAACAGTCAGAGAAGAATCGGAACGGATTCGAAAGGAAGGAGCTGGATCTGAAGGTGTTTCTGCTGTAGCTGGGCATCGCAAGGGCAAAACAAAGAAGCCTTTACCTTCGGAGGGATCCCCGAGACACGAGGCTCTTGCTGCCAGAAGGAAACTGACCCCTCTAACCCAGCCTTCTCCAGGGGGATCAGGTATTGAACTACTGAGGCGCAAACAAGGATCTCTTAATATAAATCTATCAACTACTCCCACCGGGAATGACCCCTTGATTGTCAATTCACCTTTTCAACAGGTAACAACAGCTCAGCTCTCCATTTCACCACCTCCACCTTCTCAACCGATCACACAAACTGTGAGTACTGGCTCTGTTTCTTTGACTGTGATGGGTGTGGCTAATACCGCTAGGAATGAACTGGGGGGCCCCTCTAACTCTCTAAGATTGGATCCGAGCGAGCAAAATGAACAAGACGTTGTGGAGCTCTGTATGTCCTTTTCAGGTGAAAGTGCCAATATCTTGGGGGGAGAGCTTCTAGATGAGCCAGTCATTCAAGATAAGGGCCCAGTCTTGACACATTCGGAGGATATAAATGTCTCTATGCCAGTCCTTACTTCAACGAATTCCAGCACGAGCACTGTATTAATTAATCCCAGCTTGCTAAATGTAGCTCTAGAGCCCTCTCTACCCCCTGCTATCCCTGATCTTGAGACACCAGTCACCGTAGTGCAAGAAGTACGCATAACCACAGACGGGGATAAAGAACCTTCTGAATTCTATTCATTTTCTGATGAAGCAGGGGTTGAGATTGAAACGGATGGCTCACTAGAACTCGACTCCGAATCAGACCCTGAGCTCTCTTCTGATTTAGAGGAGGGACAGGAATCAGAATACATTTGTAGCTCTTCTGAAGGCATCAATGAGGATCACGCTCAAACTAAAACTAATACTGTCCTCACAAAACCAGGCGCAAACTCCAGACCGCTACTTAGATGCACAGAGGGCCACCAGCTTCCACCGAAGCTGTCTCTCTCCCCTGCTCAGGACTCTCATCATCCGAACTCTCTTCTACAGCAGCAGTGGAGACCATTTTGAAAGCGATTGCAGCCCATAGAGAAGAGACCACCCTTGAAAGCAAAAAATCTAGAGCTGCGCTACGTAAGGTCCAGGGGGTTGTCAGAAAGCTTACTAAGACCTGTACTGCATTTGGAGAGAGAGTAACTGAGATTGAATCAAGAGTGCTCTCTAATGAGAACGAGGTGATGGTTAACACTGAAAAAACCAAATTACAAGACGCTGAACTATCAGATATGAAATGGAAGCTCGAGGATTTCGAGAATCGACAACGCCGCAGCAATGTACGTATTTAGGGAGTTCCTGAAAAAATTGAGGGTCGAGAACATTCGGTCATTTGTAGTGCAGTTGTTTAGAGACACAATGCCTGAACTTAAGGAATGGAACTTAGACTTGGAGATACAACGTGCACATCGAGTCCCTTTTAAAATACCCTCTAAACCTGGTGCCTACCCGCGTGCCATCTTAGTTTATTTTGGGAATTTTTTGTTGCGGCAGATTATTGCAGAGAAAGCTAGACCGGATCGCAAATTGAAGTTCAAAGATTGCTCTTTTTTCACTAGGCCTGATTTCTGTCATGCTACTGTAGAGCGAAGATGGCGTTTACGTTCATTGATCAAGCCTTTTCAGGATAAAGGAGCCCAAGCCTATCTGAACAATCCTGCCAAATTAAAAATTATACATGCTGGACAGACTGTCTTTTTTACCTCGGAGATTAAGGCCAAAGTTTACCTAGATGGGATACAGTAAATAGATTAGAGCATTGCAACTTTAAGGCCTTCATCTCGTAGAGTTGTTGTTAGTTTTCAATGTTATACTAGGCTTGCTCCCTTTCTACGTGATCCTGTTTGGATTCTATATAGTCTGTTAACATTAAGTTGTAGTTCAGGTATCGCTCTGCTCCTCATCACCCTAGCTCTGGTTGAGTCTGAATGCCTCTTGTTTTGGGGGGAATTGTGGGGGGAGGGTTGGGTAGGGAGGGTAGGGAAGGGCGGGGGGTTCAGAGGGGGGGTGCATTAAAAACAAAAAAAATGAACCAGGCCAGATAAAAGGATACACAGTTTCTATGAACTATTAAAAAATAAATTCTAAACAGAAGAAGATGCCTAAAGATAGTTTCTATAATCAAATATGCACAGGTATTAAATGTCAGCAAACACACAGTGTTGACAATGGGTAAGCTTACGGTCCAAAGACTGAATGTAGGGGGGCTACTGACTACCAGTAAACGTTCTCTTTTGGCTGAACTTGATCGATTAAACCCTGTCGATGTCCTATGTCTTCAGGAGACGCACATACCCTGGGTTAAAAGATCTTTATTGAGATTAAGAGGCTACAATGTTTTAACAACTTCATCACAAACTTCAAATATAAGGGGTGTAGCGATTCTGGCAAAATCTCATCTTGGGATAGCAGTTCCGCATATGTCAGATTCGAATGGCAGGTGGGCGGTGGCTAAACTGACCTCGGGAATTTCAATCTGCACTATCTACGGTTCTAATCAAGACGACCAAGCTGTTCTTGACTTTCTAGAGACAGAGCTTCCAACCTGGCAAGGCCCACTTATTATCTGTGGGGATCTCAACATATCTCTTAAAGTACAACATGATGTAACTCCATTTCAGCAGAGTTACACAGGTCGAAAACCCAAGGTTTTTAAGGCACTTGCCAGACTGACCAGTAGTTTAGGGTTAGTTGATTTTTGGAATTATTCTAATAAAGATGACCCTGGGTATACTTATTTCTCGCACCCCCATCAAAAACACGTCAGGATTGATTATTTCTTCGTATCACATGAATTTCTAGCACACTCCTCAATTAGCAAATACCCAAAGATCATTTCGGATCATAATTCCCTCATTTTTTTAACAAATATACCCGACCCCACTAGTCAACGCAGATCTTGGACATTTGACCGCAAACTGCTGGCCAATTCCCAATATATCTCTCATATAAAACTTTGGACTACGCAATTCTTTGAGGCTAATCGATTTAGCGCATCGAGGAATGTAGTATGGGATAGCTTTAAAGCCTCCCTTAGAGGTGAAACCATTAGCTTTCAGAATCATGCCAGAAAGCAGACACTTAAAGATTTTAACTTAAAGATGCAAGCTTTAGAGATCGCTGAGCAACAACATATAGTACAAATAGCAAGAGGTCTGGATGCTAAACAGGAGATGTATCAAGTTATCGCCTTAAAAACAGATCTTAACTACAATCTTAGTCAAAACGCAGCTCAAACGTATAGAGTACACAGAAAGGACGTTTATGAGAGTGGAGAAAAAGTCAGTAGACAATTAGAATTGCGCACTCGGCAGAAGATTACTTCCAAAAATATTACTTCTATTCAGGACAGCGGACAGGTTTATACCCAAACTGATGACATTGCCGAACAATTCCAATTATATTACCAGAAACTATATTCTGAAGATGCCATGTATACCGAAAGCGACTCCTCTACTTATCTACATAATTTACTTAATTTTCCAAATGCTGGAAAACGCCTTGATGATGTTTCTCGTAGAGACCTGGAAAAAGAAATTACAATAGAGGAGGTGTTCACTGCCCTATCACTTATGGCCTCCGGCAAGGCCGCATGCCCCGATAAAATTCCTATGGACTTATATAAAATCCTGTCTCACCAGCTAGGGCCGCTTCTTCATGATTTATTTTTAGGCATTCAATTCAAAGGGATACCTCCCAAATCTTGGAACGAAGCTAATATTGTCGTCTTTCCAAAGAAAGGAAATCTCCGGAACTAGTTACCTCTTACCGTCCAATCTCATTAATTAATTCGGACTCTAAATTATACGCCAAGGTGATGGCTGTCAGGTTGAGCAGGGTCATTGAACATTTGGTCTCCCCGTGGCAACATGGTTTCATCCGAGGGAAAGGTACTACCAACCATATTAACAGAGTCATTACTTTGTTTGATTCCATGTCTGCTACGGGCGGCCGGATGTCAATGATTCTGTTAGATGCCGAAAAGGCCTTTGACCGCGTTTCTTGGTCTTTTTTATGGGCGGTTATGTCTCACCTTAATTTTGGCCCCAAATTTATAAAATCAATTAAAAGCATGTATTACTCCCCTAAAGCTAAGATTCAACTACCCGGAGCAGTTTCTGATCAGATTAGCATATCTAGGGGCACTAGACAGGGGTGTCCTTGCTCCCCTATATTATTTGCATCTTATATCAATCCTTTAATTTTAAAATTCTTAGAGTCTCGTTTAATTAAACCCGTGGTCTGTGGTCAATACCAAACAAAAGTATTGGCTTACGCAGACGACATAGCTATTGTCACTCCTGATCCTTCTGAGGCTATTATCACCATTGAAAACCTTACCACCGAATATGGTAAATTCTCTGGGTATTCCCTTAATAAGGGGAAAACTTTAATTATTTGCACCAACAACATAATCTGCAATGACCCCAGGGTGACGAATAATGCCACATATCTGGGAGTTATGATTAGTCCAGACGTTAAAACTATTGTTAAAACTAATTTCGACCCTCTCCTAGATAGAATTAAAAAGGATCTTGATCGCGTGAACAGCCTATACCTTACTATTATAGGGAGAGCTAACTTTTTAAAAATGAATGTCTTACCAAGATTCCTTTATTTCTTTAGGGCTATCCCCTTAGCCATTGACGATAAGATTTTGAAAACAATAAACTCAATTATGTCAAAGTTCATCTGGCAAAATGGCAAGATCAGGAGGTCTCATAAATTATTGTCCTTAACATTAGATAGAGGAGGTTTAGCTATCCCTAACACAATTCTGTATCATTGGTCTGCCTTTATGCAGATCTTTACCCCTCTGATTAAAACTAACAATGAGTGTAGCCACAGAGTAATTGACTCCATTCCTTCCATCTATGAGCTACTTTTGGGGAGTAATGCTGATGGCCTGTTTCTTCGCTACACAGATACCTCCTATTATAGACAATTTCGACAATTTACAACTATCACTAATGCCTTTAAAGTTTGGAAGAAAATCCTCAAACACATGCAAATTAGTAAGCTCACCAGATATACACCTTTGTGGCATTCCTTTATCACCTCTAACATTGGGTTAGATGCTACAGCTAGAAGATGGAAACTTATGGGTATCTCAACGGTTCACGATTTCTTGATTAATGGGACTGAAACTTCCTTTTCTGACTTAAAAGCGAAATATAATCTACCCAACAGAGATTTTCTGAAGTATGCTCAATTATATACTAAATTTAAATCCAATGCTGTAACTCTAGATCTCTCCAATATTCAACTATGTGAGCTGCTGAATAGATCTAATACAAGAATCGGCACCCTTTATGATACCCTTATGTGCGAAATTCGAGATGATCTAGAGAAAACAGAATTGAACTGGGTGGTGAAACTTGAAAATCCTGATGTTGATCTGTATAAATGTATAGAACTATCTAATCGCCTGCTCATGTCCAGCAATCTTAAAGCCCAGCTATATAAAACTGTGTTTAGTTTGTATTATACCCCACATAAATTATTTACCTGGGGGAAAAGAGAAAATGACCTTTGTCCTAGATGTGCAACAGGTCCGGCTGATAATATTCACATGTTTAGTAGTTGTGGTAAGCTTGATTTAGTAAAAAGTATGATTGCAGATTATTGGTCGGTTATATTCGGGCATAGATTACCCGAATCTGACTGCTTATATTTAATGGGTTTTGACGTGTCCTTAACACTTACCAGAAACGAAAAAAGACTCGTTTTTATTAGTACGGCTATACTGAGAATAATTATCTCAGCTTGTTGGAAAGATTCTGCCCCCCTACTTTCCAAATGTGGCTAGCTCGCTTCCTAGCGGTTTGTAACTACGAGACATCGATTTATGCTACCAGAGGATTGAAAGCTAGGAAATTGGGCGAGGCTATTTGGGATCCTATATTGCGATGGCGGGAAGGCATAAATCCTATCATGAGAGTTAGTTAAAAATGTTTCTCTCTGTTTTGCTGTAAACCTTTTATTCATGCCTCATTGTACCGATACCAGTTCCTCCTGCTTTTGTAACTTTCTATGTGGGTGGATATACACCTATAGATTTGTTTTTCTTTTATTTATTTATTTATTTTTATTTTTTTTATTTTTTCTATTATTCTTCTTCTGGTTCCTTCTCTTCATTTGTTTCGTTGTTTCTTATTATGAAATGTTGTGTATCCAATGTACTGTCTTGGTTAAAATAAAAAAATAAAAAAATCTAGAGATGAATGTGTTACTGATTCAACCGAATTACTAAATCATTTTGCTGAAGGGGGACACAAAGTATCTCCAGAAAAATTGCAATCTTGCCTAACAGGAGTTAAATATTTAGGTCACCAAATAGAAAGAGAAGTGAGAAAAGTCACCACTGAGAGAATTAGAATAATCAAGCAAATACAATTACCCCAAACACAGAGAGAGATCAGAATGTTTCTTGGAGATGTGGGATACTGCAGACATTGGATTGTAAGTTTTTCCTTACTGTCAAAGCCATTAATTCAGATGACACGTAAAAGAGTAAAGGATCCAATAGTTTAAAGCGATAAAAGTGTAGAAGCATTTGTAAAATTTCGAAACTGTTTATGTGAGGCCCCAGTCCTAGGTATGCCTGACTATATGAAAGAATTTGCACTATTTTATTGTGAGAGAGAAGGTTGTGCACTCGCAGGCTTAACACAAAGATACGGGTTAAGCCGGCGTCCAGTAGCATATTTTTCTGCTACTTTAGATTCTGTGGCTTCAGCATTACCTGGCTGCTCAAAAGCAGTATCCGCTACTTTTATGAGTATAGAACAAAGTGAGTCAATTGTGATGGGACATCCAGTGAAAGTATATGTTCCACATTAAGCCGAGATTCTATTAACAAGAACTCGAACACAGCATCTTACCCCTAGTCGGATGACTAAGTATGACATAATAATTGTGGGAGCAGAAAATGTGACTGTAATTCGGTGTACAAAGGTAAACCCTGCTACATTATTGCCAGACTCACAATGTGAAGAAGTAAAGGATGAGGTAGAACATGATTGCTTCGATGTGTCAGAAATGTGTACTAAGCCTGCTTCAACATACAGAAGAGCCTCTGAAGGAGCCCAACCATTAACTATTTGTTAATGGCTCCTGTTTAAGGCTTGAGGAAAGTGGACTGAGTGCAGCTTATGCTGTATGCAAATTAACTGGAGTTGTTGAAGCAGCCTGTTTACCTGGAGTCAAGTCTGCACAAGTATCCGAACTGATAGCTTTAATAGAAGCATGCCAAGTTGGGAAAGATTGGAAAGTGGCCATATTTACTGATAGCCAATATGGTTACAGGGTTCTGCACCACTTTGGCCAACTTTGGATGCAGAGGGGATTCATGACTTCTTGGGGATCCGCTATACAGAATGGGACATTTGTAAAAGAACTATGGAAGCAATACAATTGCCAAAAGAACTAGCAGTGGTCAAGTGTGCTGCTCACTAGGGGTGGGTGGAATTTACGGAATGGACTATCGCGGAGAGACACGGAGATTGAACAAATCTCCGTTCCTCTCAGCGATATTTCCGTTTCCCAGAGCCCGCCCGCCTCCCGCCGGCCTCCCGCTTCCCGTCCGCCTTATAGTTATTAATGATATTTACAGGCTGTAAATAAAGTGAAATAAAACTTACCTTATATTTGCGCCGCAAACTTCCCGATCTGGCTTCTTCTTTGAAACTGCGCATGTGCGGGAGCCTGCGCATGCGCATTCCTCTCCAGGAATGCCAAACTTTCTGGACCAAATTGAAAGAATCATGCACTGTCCATCGCATAAAACCGATAGTGTGAACAAAATCACGAGGATTTAAAGAATAGATCTACATGATTTGTTCAGCGTTTTGTGAGTAATCTCCGGTATAACGTAGCCTCGAGTCACTAGTCCATTATGGCGGCCAACAAGCTGATCTGTAGTTCGGGTGAAATGGAGTGAGTCTATTTTCATCCCCACCCCTCTCAAACATTGCGATGGTTTAGAAATAAAGCCGCGGAAAAAGTGGCTTTAAATGGCGCGGGTGTTTCGGGCAGACACAAAGCGGGCTGCGCGAAGACGTGGTGGAACATATCCGGTCTACTGGGACTGCAAGTAAGTTACATAGTCACGCGAAGGATTCTTGGCAAATTTTGATGAGCCGTAGGAACACCACAGGTTAGAGAGACAGAAACGGGAGGCATTATGTACATAAACCTCGAGCTAATAAGTAGCATATTATATGGTGTTCTATATATACTTACGGGTCAGTCACCACAAGCATTTGTGTTCAATTGAACCTCTTGTAGGCATTTTGGCATACTTCCATCAGCCGTGTTTACCATTGTCAGGTAGAGAGTTGTTAACGGGAGGCCCTGTGTGTACCGAGTTCAGGCTGGAGACGGGCTCACCGGCCGTTGTTACATGGATGCGTGGGGTGTGGTCGTCATTGACATTCACGGGTAATGGGGCCTCCTATCATAAGAAACATAGCCATTTAAACATGGACTCTAATTGACACGGGCTAATCAGAAGGCTTAAATAAGTTGAAGGTTAAGATCAGGTGAGATACACCGTCCACATCGGGAAGCCATGCATATAACAAAGATGCATGAATGCTTATCAGAAAACCCTTATTGAACAGGTAAACAGTTGCTCGGCATTGAGGGAAGCGGGTGGTACTATGTATATGTTGACCTCGGGCTAGCATCCGATACGGGGGACAGCGTCATACACTCATGTGCAGGGTAGCCGCCTTAGGTAATTAGGAGTAACCAAGCTTCCCTACACTACTTGCGGGTAGCAGGGGGCCAAACACATTTCAGCTCCTCGAAAAGTGCATGATAATATAAAACCCACTGGGAGAATTGGTTGCGAGACATATTTCAAACTTTTACAGACACTAGATGATGTATTTTACCTTCTAGAATCAGAGTTGACCTCCAAGAAGAGTGCAACCTCTACGAACATGGGCCATCTATTGCAAATCACCGCTTGTCACATGATCCTTACCGTGAAGCCAGGTATTTTCTGAAAATCGATACTTAAACCTGCTATTTTATACCAGCAAAGTAATTGGTTAACTAGGGGATACTTACACTTAACCTTATTCCAAATATTTCTCCATCTTTTTTAGAATATATAGCAGGACGTGTTTCTAGCTACCTAGAACAAAGGGAGAGAGTGAGCTATCCACACCACATATTCAGACACGTGATATTGTTTAATCCTTAAACATAGGTTACTAGGTATGTATAACTCTATTACTCACCTCATCCCGGTTAAGGTTAGAAATTTGAGATAGCATATTAAAAATGGGATTGTTCCTTTTTAACCTAGCACTACGAGATATCTCCAGACACCCGGGATTGTAATCCAGAGAAAAGAAAGATCATTTGACATCAAGACTTGCAGTGTAAGTAGGAGTTATTACTCATATCCCCTGTCTCAACCTAGTCTAAATAGGAGTCATGATAAATAAATAGTGATTGAACCTAAGCCCATATTTTGGTCATCCTGGCAGATATGAAAGATATATGTAGAATCAGACATGATGTTGGATTACTTAATAATGCCATGTAACTCAGGAAAGATCAAAAGGATGCTACATATAATTCTTACAATAGACCACAAACAGCTAGGAAATACAAGATTAGGACTACCTAGCTCAGTTTAGTCATATTATTTTCCTGTCCTTATAGGCAAGGGGGAAAAGGGTTCTTTTAGGTAGCGCAATCGCTATAGAAAGGGTATCAAGAAGACTTTTTGTAAAATATGTAAATAGGTTATGTATCAAGTGTATAATATTGTATGATTGTTTCTTATGTATATAAAACTTGTATAGTATTGTATGTAATTAGTGATGCAATTATAAATAGGATGTGTACAGCACTGTATGTTATTAGGTATAAGATAATTATTGTTTAGTTATGTGTTAGTACTATAGTGCTTTACGACCAAGATGTAGTATAAAACTTTGTCACCCACACGTTATCTATGCCCCATATATATTTTCAGCTGGTTCAAAACAAGATTTCTCTAATACATTGTCACTTTAGATAATTTATATACATTTCTGTCTCATAGTGTTATACAGAACTCCTGAAGAAGGCAGTGGCCGAAACGCGTTGATTGGTTCTGTGTACTATCAGCAAAGATCATCGCGACTATAATCCCTTCATCTTTTTGATATCAATAACCTATATGATAAAATAACCATTGTATAACTGGGATCAATTGTCTATTGTTGTTAAAAGATATAAATGTGATTAGTTATCAAATGATACAAGAAAAAGATGTATAATTTTTAAACAAGTAAACCATAAAAAAAAGAGTATTTAATAAAAAGAATATTTTTCTACTTCTTTGTTTAATTTAATTCATAATCAGAAGTGTTCAACGTATGGTTTGTTTTATATATATATGCACGGAACCCGGTGTTGCTTGTCCATTTTTCCAAAACTAGCTATTCCTTGCTAGGGTTTATCCTTTAAGGCAGGGGCCCGTAACTTTTACTAAAAAGGAAATGACTATGTGACAGCTAGTAATAGATATGCTGCCCAGGTTGCTCAGTATTGTGCTAAAAACAGCATGTCAATAAACAGAAAAATGGAAACAAGCGGAATCCGCTGCCATTTTCAGCTATTGAAACATGGGAGGAGGTAAAACAGTTGCAGGATGAAGTGGAAGAGAGTGAAAAGGAAAATTGGATAAGGCAGGGTTGTGAAAAGAGGCCAGAAGATAATATGTGGGTGTCCGACAAATGCAGACCAGGCATGCCAAATTGTTTGCTCTCACAAATGATGAGAATGTACCATGGAGACACTCATGTAGGTAGGGACACTATGATATGACTATTCAGACAAAATTGGTACAATTCAAGGTTTAGGGTAGTTGCAGAAAGCCTTTGGCAGAGATGTTTAATTTGTCTGCAAGTAAATCCAGGCGGAAACAGTGGTCAGTTAGGGAAACATTGGAAAAGCAGAAGGACCTTTTTCATAAAGTTACAGCTAGATTTCATATCATTACCACCATGTAGAGGAATGAAATACATCCTTGTGATAGTGTGTTTCTTTTCACGGTGGGTAGAAGCATACCCAACGAGGACAAATGACAGTATAACAGTTGCCAAATTATTATTGAGGGTATTAATTCCACGTTTTGGTTTTCCAGTAACTTTGGAATCTGATAGAAGACCTCATTTTAATAATGAAATAATATGAATAATCTGTAAAGCATTCAAAATTGAACAGAAACTGCACTGTCCATACAGCCCAGGGGCTTCTTGAGTGGTACAACAATTGAATGGCACAATCAAATCGAGACTGGCCAAGGTGTGTGCATCCACCTCAATGAGTTGGTCAGATGCATTGCCTCTTTTATTGATGGGGCTCAGACAGTGCTTAATTTTTAAAATATTAAGTGCAGGTACACAAATGTGTGTAGGAGGCCACACCCACTTCCACCGGCTCTACCCACTTCCTCCACTGGCTCGACCCCCTTACTCTATTGGCTCGACCCACATCCTCAACTGGCACTGAAAGCCAGATGTAATACACAACCTGAATTTCAGCAAAACAACTCAAGGCAACCCCACGATAGAGGCTGCATGTCATAAGTTTTGGAACCAAAGTTAATGATTTTTTTCTGAGCATGAAAGGCTTGACTCTAAAGTAATGCTGGAATTACTATCTACCTCTGTTGTTTTTTGTGTCTCCCCAGGCTTGATTTTCAACTAACACCCTAAACTGCCCCCAACCAGGCTAATAGTAGAAGAGAGTACCACACTTTACACACTTCTAATTATTTTGCTCTGAGAATTTAGGAAATTCGCATTCCACTGATATATATGCACATCTTGTTACCAAATAATAAATTATATTATAGAGCTGAGAGGAACAAGCCCACTATGAAGGCATCTATCACATGAAGAACATATTGGACTCCGCTGGACACATAGTATGCATCTCTCTGGCATATGCATTGCCTGTTACTGATTTATACACATCATTCAGTGCTGCAATATGCCCAATATGGACATGTAAAACCTCTGATTATATGCATATATCGAAAAAATGTGTGTATATTATAGGCTCATGTAAAATGTAATGTCACAGGTAAGCCTATTGTCTGCAATTCAGACCCACTGTATATGGACAGAATTTAAAGCTGTATTAAAGTATCTGTAAATTACACTTTTCAGATATGCAGATAACTTAAGCATTACAGTGCATATTTTGGAGGTCTGCAAACCTCACACATCCAAGTCAGAAATCTCCAATGTGCAAGCTTCTGTTTGGTTGTCCTATTATTATGAAAAGTAACTTGTGAAAGCCTCTGCATATTTACTTCATATGGGTAGCTGAAATTTGCCCACTTGTGCAAGCCTCTGACATATTCATAGTATATGACCAGGCGATATTAGCCCAGTGCTTCAAACTTTTGGCAAATGCATATTTTGTGAACAATGAGTGCCCAGTAGTGCATGCTTCAGGCATATGCACATTATGCATATGCACGTTATGTGATCAAGGAAAACTCGTCCATATTTTAAATGTGTTTACATTTAATATTCAGGGTTAATGACTTGTGTTTTCAATATTTAACCCCTTGGCCGCTGCAGTAGTTCTGCTGTGGTGCTGGGGAGGGGGAGGGCCGCACGACGCCGCCATGCTCGTGACAGAACCACTCCGTCACGAGCCGGGGGGCGCTGTGCTTGTGACGGAGTGGTTCGGGGCGGCCGTGACAGAACCACTCCATCACCAGCACAGCGCGTCCGTGGCTCGTGATGTAGTGGTTCTGTCACGAGCACTGACGGGGTTAATACAGCAGCAGCGCTCTAATATTGCTGCAGATAATCTCAATGATGCCCTCCCATTTTTCATTTGAGAGGTGATGTTTTGGACTAAAAGAAACTTTTTTATGGACGTTACATGAACAATAAATACATCAGGCCCGATTCACAGAATGAACTTAAGACTAAATCCTAAAGTTACTACTATTTGGTATTCACAGAATGCACTTACTACTTTCGGGATTCACAATCAATCAGAGGCATTTATAGAGCGCACTACTTACCCGGAGGGTCTCAAGGCGCTTGGGGGGGGGGGGGGTGCTGCTACTGCTCGAACAGCCAGGTCTTGAGCTTCTTCCTGAAGGAGAGGTGGTCTTGGGTCAGGCGCAGGTCAGACGGGAGGGAGTTCCAGGTCTTGGCGGCCAGGTAGGAGAAGGACCTTCCTCCTGTTGTCGTTCTTCGGATGCGGGGGATGGCGGCGAGGGCGTGACTGGCTGATCGTAGATGGCGTTTGGGAGCGTAGAAGTTGATGCGGTTGTTGAGGTAGCTCGGGCCTTGATCGTGTAGGGCTTTGTGTGCGTGGGTGAGGAGGCGGAAGGTGATTCTTTTGTTGACGGGGAGCCAATGCAAGTCTCTCAGATGTCCGGAGATGTGGCTGTGTCGAGGGATGTCGAGGATGAGTCTGGCTGAGGTGTTCTGGATCCGCTGGAGTCTCTTCTGGAGCTTGGCAGTGGTTCCGGCGTAGAGGGCGTTGCCGTAGTCCAGTCGGCTGGTGACGAGGGCCTGGGTGACCGTCTTCTTGGTCTCGGTGGGGATCCACCGAAAGATCTTCCATAGCATGCGCAGGATGTTGAAGCATGACGAGGAGACGGCGTTGACTTGTCTGGTTATGGAGAGGGAGGAGTCCAGGATGAAGCCCAGGTTACGTGCGTGGTCTGTCGGTTTGGGCGCGGTGCCCAGGGCGGGGGGCCACCAGGAGTCGTCCCAGGCGGAGGGCGAGGCGCCCAGGATGAGGACTTCCGTCTTGTCTGAGTTCAGTTTCAGGCGGCTGGTCGTCATCCACTCGGCTACGTCTTTCATCCCTTCATGAAGGTTGGCTCTGGCGGCGGCGGGGTCGTTGGTCAGGGAGAGGATCAGCTGGGTGTCGTCAGCATAGGAGATTCACAGAGTGAACTTACTACTTTCGGGATTTACAGAAGGAACTTACTACTTTCGGTATTCACAGAATAGATTTAAGACTACTAACTTTACGTGCGCACTCGGGCCGTAAATTCCAGCCCGGAGGCGGAGTTTCTGGCCCGGGGGTGGAGCTTCCGGTTTGGGGGCGGAGCTAGCGGCCTGAAGGCAGAGTTTCCGGCCTGGAGGCGGAGCTTGCAGTCCAGAGGTGGAGATTTTAGCCATGGCTAAATCCCCACCTTTGAGCCGGATGCTCCTCCACCAAGCCGCAAGCTCCGCCTCCGGGCTGTAAGCTCCGCCCCAAGCCGGAAGCTCCGCCTCCTGGCCGGAAACTCCGCCTCCGGGCCGGAATTTACGGCCCGAGTGCGGACTTAAAGTTAGTAGCCTTAAATCTATTCTGTGAATACCGAAAGTAGTAAGGTCATTCTGTGAATCCCGAAAGTAGTAAGTGCATTCTGTGAATACCAAATAGTAGTAAGTTTAGGATTTATTCTTAAGTTCATTCTGTGAATCGGGCCCATCATGTCTCTGCAAAATGTCCATAATAGACTCTCACATATCACTCATATTAAAAATGTAAATGGTATTTAAAACAACTTGTTTAAGAATTAGTCAAGGTAATAAGGGCAAGACTCTTTGCAGAACAGAGCTTGTTTTTATAAGGAGGCCCTCTGAAATAACAAGAGAGAGCAAAGAAGACAGAGCCCGAAAGAGAGAGACAAACACGAAGCAAAGGAAGTAATCGTGGTAATGAAGACAGAGCGAGTGCTATGAAGGGTAGCAGCAAAAGAGAGAGATAAAGACATATGGGAGAAAGAGGAAGAGGATCTAAAAAGAGGCAAATAGAGTACATCTTGTTAGATCTCCACTGGCCCAAGCACTGCAGGGACGTAGCATGCACCAATCCCCTTAACCAGCCCCGTGGACCCCCACAGGTCAAAACACTATGTGGGCACCAGGGGACCTGAAAAGAGGGTGGTAATAACGTAAAGACACCAAGTCTTCCACCCTTGGCGATGAAAAGAAGACAGCTCCCTCCTGCTCTACGCTTCTGCACCAATACTGTAATAGAAAAAAACAACACAGCCCTTTATATATCACTGCAGACAGGGAAGTACACAGCCCTCCATCATCATGCCTTGGATCACACACACAATCCCCTCTTACCGCTTTACAGTGCAGGCTTGGCTTCGTAAAGAATTGGAGTGTAAACAGCTCAACACTCTTCGTTCTGCAATACTTTGTAATGGGACTTGCAGTAAGGAGAGGACGCTGTCGTCGCCAGGAAAATAAACAATATAAACAAATAGAAAATGGCCAGGAAGGGGAAAAAAGGACACCGCCTTAAAAAACCCCTTCTTTCGTTTACAAGGTAGCAGACTCACTCGAAAATCCTGCCGAGTCTGTTATGTTTCAGCGCTGCCTTCGCGGAGTGACCCAAAACGTCACTTCCGCAAACTAAGGAGCGGAGAGCGGCAACAGCGAAGACGCGCTGAAACCCGCCGGTGCTCCGTAAAAACTCCGCGTTACTGTCTCTAACGTGAGATAAAGGAGACAAGGCAACGCTCGTGTGAGCGGGGGCCCCCGGACACACGTATCAAAAAGAAAACATGAAGGCAGCCAAAAATGTAACCAAAAACGGGGCGGAAAGGGAACCCAGGACACCCCACTAACTAGGACAGGGGATGGAAGGAGCAGACAGAAGGGGAAAAACGGCAAGCCTTCTCACAAGCCCGTGAGAAGGGGGAGGGACACAGTACAGGGAATGAGGGATCCAAAAACAGCAGGGAAGGACTCGATCTCGCAGAAAACGTCAGCCAACAACCAGGGTAGAAAATCCAAACACTGGCAGATATCAAGCATCGAGCTAAAGGTAGGACCACCTTTTATCCTACTTCCCTGTCATGTGATCACAAGGCATGATCATAAAGAAAGGACTACCCGATACCTAACACATCTGTTGAAAAAAATTAAACTTGGGGAAAGTTGAGCTGGCAAAGAAAGACATATAGACAAGAGTGGATCGACAGGCAAAGTAAAGAAGGGGCAGATACACAATAATGGTGGTGTAAAGTTATTTATTGTTTTTCCAATAACATTTTTGTAAAGAATATTGATGCCCTCTCTGACCCGGAGGAATGCTGGTTAAAAAACACAATGATGCTCTTGACGTGGTGCGCTCTGGTTTTGTATGGAGCAAAGGTTGATGGCCAGATCAAGGGATGGTTTGCTTTATTCGCAGGAATAAATCACCCCCACGTCACCCATGGAAACCAAGGTACTTTACTGATGTTGCTAAAAAAATCCATCTAAAGGGATGGTGTTGTGTACTTACTTGATGGCTCTTCATCATTAGGGAAACGCTAGTCCAGTCATGTACTTTTGTTTTAGTAAACTGTGTAATCTAGTTTTAGTACAATGGGTATAATTAAAGTAAACCAAGATTACAGATCCCAGAATGCAATAGGATGTTAAAGAAAATCCAAGGTGAGAGTCCTGTCTCGCAAGTTACAAGAAGTCATCCAAATACCCTATAAATGGAGCACATATTGAACTGTATGAACACCTTAGCCATGCCTCTGAGCACCATAAGCGGTGGGCAGCCATCGTGAAAACGCAGGCTCATTTGATCAGATATTCCTGATCAACCCAGCTGCCCACCTTTCCAAAATTCAGAACTGGTGAATAAGCCATGAGAATAGTTTGGGGAACACTTTTAACATGGTTACCATTGCTGGGAAACCACTTTCTTGGTAACTATACTACACCTGACACTGTAAAGCTGGAGTTTTTCCTTCGTAGACCTATGTCCTAGTCACAAAGTGGACGCTATTGTGCATAGAATTTATTAAATGTGCCTTGTAATGAGCTGCGATTTCATTATACTGATTCCAAGACACATTTTTTACATACTCAATTGCACTCACGTCTACCAAATGTGTGTATTGTAGTATTGTTTAATACAATGTAAAATAATTATTTTATGGACATAGTTTAAACCCTAACTGCAATTATGATGTGGTTTATCGTTTAGTAATTAAAATTCTTGTGTCACAAATACTGTAATCTCCAGCATCCATGATTCAAGGAAACTTGTCCTCATTCCCTATTACCATTGGTTTCACTTACTCTTTAAATGCCATAGCTCTCGGCTTGGCATGCTTTTTCCGAATATCTGCAAACTACAGTAATAAAGAACACAACACAGTGCGCATCAAGAAATGAAAGAGGGGGTACGCAGCTGGAAGTCTGGTTGCTGTAGAAACACCACGCAGACACATTATTTGTCTCGTGTAGACAGGCACACAAGACTGAAGGACAAGTTATCTTCAGTGGAATTTGCAAATGAAGTTACAGTACTTTTACATAAAAACAAGCACAAGGTTAAACAAAAGGTTAGACTTTTCCAGGCACCTACTTCAAACATTAAACAAGGCATACTTGTGCACGTTAGGAGAATTAAATCATTACTTACTGTCATTCGGGTTTAAAACTTTTAATCATAGGCCTGCTTCTATGTGACAAGCTGCTTTCTTCTTGAGTTGACTGACTATTGCTGCAGATGCGCAGTGCGCTTGGGTGGGCGGAAAGTGGAGACAGTAATCCGCATTGGTCCGACTTGGTGTAAACACTTGACAATTCTCCAAGGAGGGAGGGGGCAGGGCAAATAATCCATTTCAAGAGGCATTGGTAGTGCACTAACGCTATGATTGCCGTTAGTTAGACTGAGGCAGGGACCTCACCCAGGCAGTTTCTGGAGATGTGTGTGCCCTCTGAGTGCCTCCATATAAGGTAGGTGGTAAAGGAATTAAAATATACATATTTTACGCACAAATCCAGGCAACACTGAAAGCCAGGTATGGATTTACTGTGCGCTATCAGCTCTTCACTGGGTCTGCATGTAGTGAGCTGATCGCGTGTGTAGATCCGGCCCTAAAATAAAAGTGCCGGTGCTAAGCACCGGAAAGCACCGGCACAAATTAAGCACTGGGCTCAGAACTGCTCCTGACAGAAACACAGGACTAAGTCCCCATGAGATTATCATGGGAAGAGCAGTGAGACAAACATATATACCAGGACATGAATTGCTGAATATATCTGATGATCTGGCATTGGATTATTGAAAAGGATTGGTTGACCTAGTGTATTCAGTCTCATACCAGGTTGGAGAAAACGCAGTGACCAGGCAGCAGGATCAAGCACATGATTTGAATCCTGAAGATTGGGTGGTAGTAAAGAATGACACCCGAGAGTCGTGCCTAGCACCAAGGTGGGATGAACCACAAAAAGTCATATTAGTCACCACCACATCAGTGAAGTGTGCAGGTTTGTCAAACTGGATTCATGCCAGTCACTCAAAGGGTGCCAGCCCCTGATGAAGAAAGACCACAACTGACTCAAACAGTTGAGGCTGCTGCAGGTTGTGCAGTCGAAGAATATAGGGAGAAAATTACAAAAAACTATTTGATGGACAGAATGTAGATCAATGTCTTACATTCACCCCAGTACAAGGATCTGGGCCTAAATACATCGTTTTTTGCACTCCACACCACCCTGTGTTAGATAATGGCTTTATGCAAATCAGCTCTGACCCTGTGCCCCATGGGAACAGTCCAGTCCGAACTACACAGCCATATCTTTCCCAGACCGGAATCAAGCATCTGAGGACCGGACCGGTTTTGAGGTAACACCTCTCATCAGCCCGGCTGGCTTGACTCCAGTGGTGTGGAGGCTCTGGGACCCACGTCTGAGCTACCCCAGTACACTCAGGGAGAAAATTACAAAAATAATTTGATGGACAGAATGTAGATTAATGTCTTATATTCACCCCAGTACAAGGATCTGGGCCTAAATCCATAGTTTTTTGCACTCCACACCACCCTGGGTTAGATTATGGCTTTATGCAAATCAGCTCTGACCCTGTGCCCCATGGGAACAGTCTAGTCCGAACTACACAGCCATATCTTTCCCAGACCGGAATCAAGCATCCGAGGACCGGACCGGTTTTGAGGTAACACCTCTCATCAGCCCGGCTAGCTTGACTCCAGTGGTGTGGAGGCTCTGGGACCCACGTCTGAGCTACCCCAGTACAATCAGGGAGAAAATTACAAAAAACAATTACAAAAAACAATTTGGAAGGACATGGCTTTTGTAGTTCGGACTGGACTGTTCCCATGGGGCAACAGGGTCAGAGCTGATTTGCATATCGCCATTGTCTAACCCAGGGTGGTGTGGAGTGCAAAAAAACGATGGATTTGGGCCCAGATTTTTTGACTGGGGGAATGTGTGACATTGATCCACATTCGGTCCATCACTTGTTGTTTTTGCAATTGCCGCCCTAAGTGCGCTGGGGATGCCCAGACGTGGGTCCCAGGCACTCCACACCACTTGGAGTCAAGCTAGCCGGGCTGATGAGAGGTGTTACCTCGAAACCGGTCCGATCCTCGGATGCTTGATTCCGTTCTGGGAAGGACATGGCTTTTGTAGTTCGGACTGGACTGTTCCCATGGGGCAACAGGGTCAGAGCTGATTTGCATATCGCCATTGTCTAACCCAGGGTGGTGTGGAGTGCAAAAAAACGATGCATTTGGGCCCAGATCTTTTGACTGGGGGAATGTGTGACATTGATCCACATTGGGTCCATCACTTGTTGTTTTTGCAATTGCCGCCCTAAGTGCGCTGGGGATGCCCAGACGTGGGTCCCAGGCACTCCACACCACTTGGAGTCAAGCTAGCCGGGCTGATGAGAGGTGTTACCTCGAAACCGGTCCGGTCCTCGGATGCTTGATTCCGTTCTGGGAAGGACATGGCTTTTGTAGTTCGGACTGGACTGTTCCCATGGGGCAACAAAGTCAGAGCTGATTTGCATATCGCCATTGTCTAACCCAGGGTGGTGTGGAGTGCAAAAAAACGATGGATTTGGGCCCAGATCTTTTGACTGGGGGAATGTGTGACATTGATCCACATTCGGTCCATCACTTGTTGTTTTTGCAGTCGAAGAATATAGAGCACAAGATTCAAAGGAGACTGACAGAGAACAACCGAGCACAAGTCAGGAGGACTGGAAACCAGTGGTTGACATACCTGAGATGGTTATCAAAAGAAAGAGTAGAACATGATTAGCGGAGCAGGAAATTAGAAAGGACCAGATAGGTATAGAAAAACATGCTCAGGAATAAGAGAACCAAGAAAATAGAGACCCTGAGCAGGACCAGATAGGGACAGAAGAACATACTCAGGTACACAGATCAACCGAAAGACCTGAGCAGGGACAGACAGGCATAGAAGAACACGTTCAGGCGGCAGAAGATCCAATTGTAGTAAGACCTGAACAGGACCAGCTAGGAAAAGAAGAACAAGTTTGGGAAAAAGAAGAGCAATCTAAGAGAGCACCAAAACAGGAACAGTTGAAAGAAGAAGAAGAAGGAGTTCAGGCAGAAAAAGCCACACAGACAAGACCTGAACAAGGAAAGGTAGAGAAAACTCTGAAAACAAGGAAAATCAAGTTGTGCCACAACATAACGAGAACAAAAGAGCTTGTGAAAGAGAATAAGAAGGTGAAAGTGCAGTGCAATTTAAATGGGTCAGAAAAGGTGATATTTGGCTAGGGGGAGTCAAAATGTTGAAATATCACCTGAGAAAAACAAATGAAGACCCAGAACAAGTAAATGAAGTTACTAGCCAAACTCAGGCTAAGCAGTCAGTTACTAAAAATATTTGAAGAAGTTCAAGATTAAAGGTTTGGAATAACAAATTCAAAGCACCTTAATGGACTTACGTGATTCTTGAGGAATTCGAAAATCTAGATTTAAATGAGGAATCTGATGAAGAAATAAATGCTGAACAGATTGATGAAAAGGAAGTGATGCCTCCTTGAAGTACTTAAAGATTCTAATTAAGTAACTATAGAAAGAAGAGGAATCTTCTTGAGTCAAAATGGCTGAGAACAGGGTTGCAGAAAGACCAAAACGAAGTTGTATAAAAAATGTTGTAGAGCTTGCATATGTAGTATATTATTAGTGAATTTAGTACGGCTATTTTTAACAATGGCAGTTCATTTTCCTATGATAACGGATAAAGAGAATGACACAAACACTAATGAAAAGATTGCTAACCAGAAAGTAAATAGAGTAGAATAAGAAGCATCAGATGAGATAGATTTACATCACAAAGTAACAGATAATGACACCTCATTAAAGTATTTACAAAGTTGTTGTTTCAGCATGTAGACACAATAGAGATTAGTGGTTGTTATGATTGTATGAAATTACCTGCTTCAGTTGCAGAGGGAGTAACATACCATCATTTACCTTTAACATATAGTGTTTCATGTAGCACATTGTCAAGTTTATTTTATAGAACAGGAAAGCTACAATATTATTTTTCTAATATAGATGTAGTATTTACAGAAATTCCTATTTGAAAGAATATCAATCCAGTACGCAGTAGTTTAGATGCACAATTTATGGGTGAATTTTTCCTAACTATGAAGTCATTAGATATAGAAAATGCACATAAAAACAAACTAACATGCTCATTACGTGAAGAAGAGAAAGTGTTTTTAAATTTAGTTGAAGAGAGGAGACATTATTTCCAACGAAAAGCTGCTGAACACAAACACGATATTCCATCATGGGCTGAGAAAGAGAGAACTTATACAGCTGGCAAGGATCATGTTGCGATGTCCCTAGACTTTGTGAAGACAAGGAAAACATGCCTCCATACATCAAAGACAGATTATAATTACGTGTTTATTGGTTCCTGTGAATGTGAACATAACTTCCTGATTTTGGGAGGTTGGGGACTAAAAAAAGGAACGGATCCAGTATTTCCTGGAATTTACTACGTGTATGGGAATAATGCTTATTATAAGCTGCCTGCACAATGTATTGGGAGTTGTAATTTCAGGATAGTATTTCCGAAAAATTACCATGTAAAGAGAATCACTGGAAGCGATGAAAATACTAATGAACTAACATGAAGAAAGAGAGCTAGTTTTTCAGAAATAATAGGTGACATATTTAGTGCATTGATACCTTCAACGGGAGTTGTTCTAAATTCACATAGAATATGTCAGTTGTCAACAGTAGTTGATCGTTTTGCGACTGATACTGCTGGAGGTTTCTTGATGATTAATACAGAAATGGTTGCAGTTTCAGTTTTTAACGTCTTTATTTCGAAGTATTTCTTCATAAAAGACAAGCATATAAGAAACATACACAAAACACCCAACTAATATGTACAGATTTATACAAACAATTACAATTTTTCTTCAAGAATCTTGTTTAAAAAACAATTAAATAGCATAGAAAGACGTTTATGACAATGGTAATGCAGATATAAAGAGTCAATTCAGGAATGTTTCCCAAGAAAAATAGGTTAACAAGTTTGACACTCAGCTATTGGCTCTTCAAAATTACATATAATACAAGTTAAAAGAGACATATGCCCAATCTATAGGAGCCTTTTCCTCGCTTAAGAACATACTACATAAAAACCACATTACTGACTGGGTTAAAATGTAAACTTGACCCTTAATAACAGCTATTCAAACATTGCAGTATTTATAGAAAAAGTCATATCTATGGAGGGCTGGTGAGCTAATACCTCCCCTTTCTAGCAAATAATTATTGTGTGCTGCTGTAGATCTTGGTAAGGGGATGTGTGGGGTACACGGATAAAAATCATACAAATCCCAAATGGAGATGGGGCCGTCACCTTCGTGGGGCTGGGAGGATCGTAAGTAGGGGACGATGTTCCTATTCCTAAATTTAACAAGGATTAGGTCCCCAGGAATGTCCTTAGGTAGTGACCCTAACCAGCCCACCCTTCTAACACTCAGGATACCACCATCCATATTGGGTGGCAGGGGTCTATTTTTAGCTAACCAGAAAATGACCTTGTATAATAGGTCCTGATAACTTTCGGGTTTCCTGTGAGCGGGAGCTGGTACTCCTGAGAGAACAAGCACAAAGGGGGCGGCTTTCGGAGGTAGGTCTATACGTGCTGTTCTGTTTGGCTCTGCTCTAATAGCAGAGTAATTTGTTAACAAAGGATTAGGGGCAATTTTAGTGACCAGTGGGGGTTGACTCTTAGGAGGCTGTCTTTCAATCGGGACATTTGTTGTATTAAACAAAGGTTTGTGCGCTGTTTTAGTAGCAGTTGGAGGTAACGTGCTGGGAGCTGAAACAGTTTTTGTTGTGTCAGTTAACATAGGCACTTCAGGTGCAGTTAGTGGAATATAGCAATTGGGTGTTGCCATCTTTATAACATGTGAAGAGTTGGCTTTAATAGCAGACTCTATACTTGTCAGCCTATCCCCTAAAGCGGTCATTCGTTCTAGCAGGGGTGCTATTACAGAATTTAACAACAATTCGAGCTGGGGCAGTAATTGCAATTGCAATTGAGGCGATGATACTTTATCATCCAAACATTCACCGACCCCCCTGGGTGTGATGGAGTTTATAACAGGCGATGAGGGATCGATACTGCGTTTTTGTATTTTGGGTTGGAGTTCGTAATCATTTGCCCCTTCATGTTTCCTTTTCACACTTTGGCCCAGCGACAGAGCAGTAGCCTGGATGTTATCCTCATTGGGTGGTAGGGAAAGTTCACAAGGTCTGTCAGGGGGAGTGTTAATGCTAAGGCCTTTTACGGGGGAGGGGGATATTACAGGAATAAACTTAGTCCCGCACAGAGCATTTAGTTCCTCCCAGTAGGACAAGTTTGGCAAACTAACGGGGGTATGTGACGAGGATAGCATTTGGCGACGATCATCAATATCTATTTCACAGATTGTGGTAGGTGATGCATAGCTCAGAATAAGCTTTTCCATTCTCTGACTGTAGTATAGAAAGTTAGTATGCCCCCTTATGTATCACTAATAGTAAAGTATGTTCTAAATTAGTGACAGTGAAGAGGAAGCCAAGATGTCCATGAGTAGTCTTGTGAATGGTATACTGTACTATACCTTCTTTAGCTGTGGAGCCAAGAGAGGTGGCCCGTCCCGGCCACCTCGTGCCTCTGAGGGCCACAGAGGGCCCGCCCTTTGCCCGGGCTTCGCCACGGGCTGTGCCCCGCGCACGTCCCGCGTCGTGGGAATGGAAGTGAGATTTAAGCACCTTAGGCATGGGGGGCGGGAACGCCGAGGGAAGAGGCAGCAGCTGGGGATCAGAGAGACTGCTGGACCTCGCAGTCCCTCGGCGTGTGGAGCAGCCTCTGTCCTTTCCCCTTCCAGAAAGTCCCACACAAAGTCACTAGCGCTTAGAAAGCGCCCAGATCCCACGTCGTTCCTCCCAGCAGCAAGCACACCGTGAGCGGCTCCCGCGGAGCGGGGGCCGCGATAGGTAATGAAAGTGAAATGACCAGGCGTGGGGGGCGGGAACGCCGAGGGAAGAGGCAGCAGCTGGGGATCAGAGAGACTGCTGGACCTCGCAGTCCCTTGGCGTGTGGAGCAGCCTCTGTCCTTTCCCCTTCCAGAAAGTCCCACACAAAGTCACTAGCGCTTAGAAAGCGCCCAGATCCCACGTCGTTCCTCCCAGCAGCAAGCACACCGTGAGCGGCAATGGTTGCAATTAGGTCTATGGTTTTGCAGAATCGACTTGCTCTTGACATATTATAGGCCAAAGAGGGTGGAGTCTGTAAAATGTTAAAAGTACAGCATTGTTGCACTTACATACCGGATAAAAGCAAATAAATTAAAGGATATATAAAGAATATTACGAAAATGCAAGAAGAATTAAAACCACTGGAGGTTGACAGTATATGGGAAAGACTAACCAAAAGTATTTCTTTATTAGGGACTTGGTTTTCTAATAATGGGAACGAATTCTTAGGACAAGTAGTTTTTCCATTAGTTTGTAATAGCAATAATAGTTTTGTCAATAATAATATGGTGCAAGTGTTGCAGTAATAAGCTGAAAAGAAGGAGATATGAAATAAATGGAAAGGGAACCAAAAGGAAATATGAAGAAATACAATTAGAAGAAATTAAGGGAAAACTATACAACAGAATGAAAGAAATAAAGAATAAAGATAAAAGCAAGAATGAAGAAGGAAAAGAAAGTCAGAAATGCTAAAGTTGGCATCTGATTAGGGATGGGTAATTTTGTGATGGCTTTAAATTGCCATCAGAGAGGGGATTGATGGAGCAAGGACTAGTAGAAAAGAGACGCAAAAAGGACGCAATCTTCTCACGGCAGGAACGTTTTGTCATTCAAATTGGAGACTATCATTCTTTCATTTTAGGAAGCTAATTCATTATTTGTAGGTGTACAACTCGATATACACAGACTTGGACAGTAAGTAATGTTTGTTACACGATCACGCTGTTGGGTGCGGCTATAGCTATTGACAACGGGTGTAACGCACGGTATATTAATTGTGTGTTATTCTATTTTATTTGCAGGTTGAAAATTCCAAATTGAGTTTGTAAGTTCCTTTTGCTCTGGTTTTTTTGATTGTTTTTCATGAATTGCCTTTTAGGAGTATAGTGTAAATATTTATCTGTGATTTCACTGTATAGGGTCAACTACTGAGAACACCAGCTCTGAATTAGAGTGAGTATGATACATAGGTGTTTGGGTTAGACTATTTTTAAAGAATTTGGTAAAGCCTTTTTTCTAAATAGTAGGTGGCTTTTTTAATATTTTCTAGATTTCGGGACATTGAGGTACTCTTGGCTAATTTAAAACTTCCGGCTGGAAGTATTAGGTAAGATTTTTAAACCTTGGGTTTCTGTTTTTACCTGTTTTGGGTTACAGGTTGGGGAGCACTCCCTAAACAGTCGGTTTATTATGTGTACACGTGGTGTCGCAAGATTTAGATCTTTCATTTTCACCGTTTGGGTGGCTTTTGTTGCTGATAAAATGGCTGCTTTGAAGCTCACATGCCTGGCATCTGCTTTGCTAAAAACTAAAACAAGCTATTTTACCAATGCTAATGTGGGGAAAGCATTAATAAGTAAATGGGATTAGAATAGAGGTAGGTGGTATACAGTGAAACCATTTATTTTTGATTTTAATATTTGTCTTTTTGGCTCTTTCAATAGTAAGTATAAATTGGCCTTTTACGTGAACCTAATACTGTTTTCAACTGATTGCAGCACATGCGTAGTACAATTGAGCCAGAAGAAGTGATGTGACTCTTGAACACCGTCCAAGGACATAAAGGAATACACATCCTGTGAAACGGAACAACAGTCTACTGACATCTATGGGAACCCATGAACATTTACAATTTGTGACAATTAAGATGAAAATGCGGGTGGGGATAACGACTTATGAATAAAAATTAAGGGGGGGGATTTAGACCAAAGAACCAAAAGACTATATTGAAAAATAAGCAGGGTGTGATGATCACCTCCCCTTGCCTGTCCAATCAGAGTTAGTTTGAAACATTAGTGGGTGGTACATTATCACAGAAATGTATAATTGATGCAGTTTTTAGTTAGTTAGAGAGATGCTGAATGCTGCATGATACCGGGATGCTGTCGGAGTGACGAGAGATGCTGAAGAAGAATAGAATTGCAGAACAATTTACCTTAAGCTAATTAATTTAGAAGAAGATCATGGAAGAATCTTGTGGAGGTAGAGAGTGTTAGAGAGGGGTGCTATGCAAGCGTCGGTGGCAGAGAGGTCATCTATCCTGTCCTGATTCCTGTCCTGAAGCCTTTGGTCACCAGATCGTTCCTTGACCACCCTTCCTAGCTCCTTGGCCAGGGGGTTAGTTTTCACACCATACTTGGTAAATATAATTACATGTCTGTATATGTGCCTTTGTCCTTTTCTCTCTATCCTTCCCTTTCCATGTATAGTCATTGCATAGTATAAATGAATGCATTTGATAATTGAGTAATTTAATCTTCCTCCCCATGAAAAGATGGAGACTGTTTTGTACCTTGTAAGTGGTTTACATGAAATTATTCTTAGATAAAGATTTAAAATATTTCCCGACTCTGTGATCATTTAATATTTGAAAGTAAGTTGATTTATGTCATTTCACCATCAACTAGTTCAACTAATGGTCCATCGACCAGAGGAAAGCACTTTTTGATCAGTGAAGGATTAGTTAGGAACCAGAGATAACTGATCTTGATATGGTAAGCAATTCATAAAAACATGACCCTAGCGGTTATCGCCAGGTAGTTGTGAATGTGTGTATGGGCCAAGGTAAGTATATGGTGTTGGATTACCTGTTGCTGGTAAGCCACTGGATCACCATGTCAACCTGGCAAGTGCACCCATTTGTCAGTTCCTAACCTTCCCTTTTATTACATGTGAGTCACCTATAAGGTATGCCCAAGGTAGCCCTGTGGTCAGGGTGCTGTTTATGTGAAAGGTAAGACATGTACTGGTGTGTGCGACATGTCCTGATAGTGAAATACAGTGTTTTCCATTTTTCACTATGGAAAGGCTATCTGTCCCATAGAATAGAATGGGAGTTTATTCATAACATATTATAAGTAGGACTTCCCATTAGGACAAGGTAGAGAAATAGTGTTTAGTATTCCTGAACTCAGAATATAAAAATGCATATTTTAATAAAGATGATTTTTATGCTGTGTGTTTGAAAATACCACTTTTGGAAAGTGGGAATTCTCTTGCTAAGCCATCCTGTGTACCTCTGTTGATTTGTGGATTGACTGTCTAGATTTGGAGTGACATGGGCTAGGTAAGTGCATTCTCTTGAGGCAGGCACTGGGGGGTTGAGGTGTGACCTGTATTTCCTGGATGAGTCAGGGCTGGGCTGAATAGGTTGGGCAACATTTTGAGTAGTGGGAGGAGATTTTAATTGCACCTGAATAGGCCTGGTCTACCCTGGCACCTCCTGCCAGGAAGCTGGGCCTGAGAGGACGGAACTGGTATGGACTGAGCACAGACACTCCCTGCCACAAGAGAACAAAGGGAAATGTGGTATAAATATTGGGGCTTAGACCCAGGATTTTAGACAACTTCTGGACTCAAGAGGAACCTCTGTCTAGGAAACTGTGAACATCTGCTGTATTCTGTGTGGGGTTGGCCTGCGGTGGCAGTTTCTGCTAAGGAGTGGACCAAGAGACTTTTCTCTGTGCCTTGTAACCTGCTTGAAGAAGATCTCCAAGGGCTTGGTGTGGAGCTTGCCCCCTGTTCAGAAGTCTCAAGGTCACAAAAGACTTCATTTTCTCTGTCCACCTGCACCTGCTGTTCAGCTACCAGAGAGGTAAATAGGAACACCGATGCCGGTTAGCAACGCTGTGACCTGCAACTAAGCTGTTGGCACCACTCAGGAAGTGCAGGACACACTGCCTCAACTTACACTGCAGCCCAATGCTTGCAGAAGTCATGCTGTTCCGACCCTGATACCATCACTGTGGCCGCTGCCTGCACCAGAGTGAAGGGCACCACTTGTGACGCTCACGATGCACTGCCATGACTCACACTACAGCCCGACCTCACTGACGTCAGTGCTTCATCATCGAGGAGCCGATACCTGACGTGGGTGACCTCTCGAATCCATCGTCCCCGCTTCGTAGTAAGTAACTGAAGCCTCGACTCCACCATGACATCATCACCCCTGTACCAGTAAGGAACTATCGCCTCACCTCCCCTGCATAGCAGTAGGGAACCAGCGCCAACAAAGCATCACCTTCCGATGCTTTGCACCACCTTTGTTTCATTCTTAACCAAGGTTTGGTTCTTTAGGGTCTGTGTGACTCCGGGTCCGACACCATGCACCTTGTGGTCAGTGCCGTAATTTGGGATTTTCATCTGCCACGACATCGTAATATCTACAGTCTCTATGTTAAAGGCACCCTTACACCTCTCGTAACATCTATTGGAGTGGTAACGTTAATACAAAAACGTATGAATTTATATCAACCTTTAACTGCACGTCTCTTTGAGAGCATGAAAACCAACCCTATTTTTTAACGGCATGCCATGGGTGCACTTATTTTAAAAGAGCGAGTGCACATACATATGTCAAATATTTACCATCTTTAAACGCACGTCTTGGGAAAAGAGCGAGCGCACATCTGATTTTTCTTTAAAAGTCTGGACAACTCGAAACAATTGTAAATATTTGGCTTTTGCTTTTAAAATGAATGAGTGTATGAATGTTTAGTACTGAAATATGTAATTGGCCACAAAACAGTATGTATGAGATATTCTGATTGAATGTGAAACTGAGAACTACAACCACGAGGAGTGTTTCTTGAGCTGACATATGAGTGAAAGATATTACAAAACACCCACTAAAGTGTGGAATAAGAAAAATATATTCACCAATGGGGTCGCACACTGCTAAAACACCAGCGGGATCGCCCCTAAGGACCATGGTAATTGTAGTTAAGTTTTCTGCGATGCATCTTCTTTCGAATTCGTGCGTGGAGAAGACTGTTGGCTCGTATTTGAACATGAGGTTATATACTTTTCCGTTCAACACATATAATCACAGTAAAAGGAAAAACACTAGTTGGCCCTCAAGCTCCAGAGAAGGACCATATATGGCACTCCTGATTAGTTCAAAGCTTAACTATTTATTACTGGGAAGGTCAGGAGGGGTGACTCCCTTTCGTCTTGGTGCCCGGGAGTGTAGGCACGGTGCCTTCAGGAATGCGCTTATCGCACCCAAAGCCAGATGCGACCTTGAGTCTCAGGACAGTCGAGTAGACAGCCTACGTTCAGCTGCTCCCAGTAATTCAGATGAACTGGGGCTTGACAACTGCCGGTGACTAACACGTGATCACAGCCCGTGTTCGAGGATAGGTTCGGAAAATGGCGTCTGTATGGTTCTCGGCCTACTCTGTTAGCAATAGATACGCAAGTAGCGAATTAACGTTTTCCCCCCTACAAGCGAATATAGATACATATATATTTTTAAAAGCAAAAGAGGGTACGTATAGATGCATCATGCTAACATAATATAGGTCCTATACTACTTATGCATGGGAAATCTATTTTTTATCCCTTAGAACGGCCCATTTAGCATGATGTAGCAAACTAAAACAGCTCAATCTTCAAATATTCTCTCATCAATCATCATTAAATCTTTGAACTCCTGCTGAACTAACTGAGTCTTTACTGCTGCTGGGGATGGACCGGCCACAGAGGAGGTGAGTTTAGTTGTGCAATAAGAGCAACATGCAGGTCCACATTGTACACAAAGGCAGCACGTGAATATGATACCGGCTATCCATGCCAGCACTATCAGAATTTTCCATCCCCAAGAAGACAATAGACCCCAGAACCAACCAGAGAGGGGCCATGTTCCAGTCTCTACATGTATTTCGGAAGCCAAACGATGTATCTTCTGGATGGCCAAATGAATGGAGGGGGCGGAGTCAGGAATATAAACACAGCAAGAACTGCCGATCACATGCATGCTCCTCCTCGATCTGCCAAGATAACTTCTAAAACCATTCAATTTTGAAGCCAAACGAGTCTGGTCTCTTGTAGATCTTTGTTTATATTAGTTAATATTCCTGCAGTAGTGTTAATTACCCCTTCAACTACTCTGGACAAATGCCATACTTCTTTGCTGGTTATTATAGGCCCCCAAAGGGGAAACACTCCTTTTATAAGGTCGGTAAAATGCTGCAGTGGAGTATCTGTCTGATCTATATTAGTAGTATCTATCTCTCTTTTATTCCTCCTTATAAGCACACTTCGTTTAGCTAATCTGTGATCCTTGTGATAATTAGAAGGGGTAATATAGACTGGAGGGTACAGCAAGGACAGGTAACAACGTCCAGCCCAACCTCGTGGAAGCCAAGTATAGGCATTTTCTCCACAAACAAAATATACATTAGGAGGGGTTAACAATGGAGGGCTGCTAAAAGTACGCAACTGATAAGTGTAATTACATCAGCTTTCTCCTACTGATATGTACCCTACTCCCTGAAAACTGAACGCAGAAGTACTATTTAGTATAGGCACTTGAATAGCCCTATCTTCAGTAACATTACAGTCTTGGAAATGTCAAAAATACTGAGTGAAATTAAACTCAACAAAATCCAAAATCTCATTTTTCAACCAGGTGGTATTTTCATGCGTTGTATACATATTCATACATGCATTCAGATCTAAGGTTCCCTCTACATTATTCCCCTCGGGGTTGAATCGTTGATGAACCTCAATATATGCTAAAATCATTTCATAATCCTTTTACGAAAACCTTTGAGTGTCCACAGTATAATGCATATACATCATTGAAAGTAATTTATACCAAGCCTCACAACTCCCCAGATGAGACAAGGGTAGGGATATGAATAAGTTGTGCTTGTGCATAACAGATGGTAAAAGACCACAAACCCAACAATTTGTAGTATTGGTGGCACTGTGTGTTTGATGAAGCATTTCAACAAATACATTTTTCACATAAGTCTGATGTTGCCTTTCCTTATGTGGGTCTGAAGAATGAAACACATGTTCCGGAGGTGGGGCAGTTGTTCCTAAAATAGTATGTATAGGGTGTCGAAATTCTAAATAGATGAATTCTCCCACCAATATTGCTATAATAACTATAAATGCAATTTTAACTTGTTGGGTCCAACTAGAAAAGACAGGCATATATGCAGGGAAATAACACGGTACAAAAGGACGTTCCTCTTCAGGAACAAAATGAGCAAAGGTATACATAGTAACTAAAAGTCAAAAAATAAACTTGGGCGATGCAGTCCAACCTGTAAGAGGGTGCTTCTTTCCTGTGTCCGTTTAAAGCCTCACAGGCAGGCTCCTATTGTTTATCACAAATATTATCAAAGCAAGCTTCTCGAGTTGGAGTTATGTTCTCACACAACCCTTGAAGATAACACAACCTGGGCCTCTTTAAACAAGAAATTCAGTCTTTCTTTCTGAACAGAGAAAGCAAATGTTCAAGGCTCTCAGCGCGTTCAGTCGAGTGTCTCGCTAAGTACCCCAGAAGCGCATCTAAAAGACATTATTGGAACAGGTCTGTACCCTATCACTCAAGTCTCTCCCTACCTCCTAACAAATTCACCTGGGGTACCGCATTGTTTTCTGGGCTGCAGGTTGTATCAAGCATGGCCAGGCACTTCTTGATCAGAGAACAAAACAGAGGATAATGAATCCGGTGAAACAGGGGTACAGCGAACCTCTCGTTTGACTGTAGGGGCAACAGAATCTGGGGCAATCACTTGTGCTGATGACAGAGCCCCTTCCGAGCCTCGAACACCTTCTCCTGGTCCTTCCCCAATTACCTGGGCGTCAGAAAAACAGACAAAATGAGGAACTTGCTCACTTTCCTGGGTCAGAACCCCTTCCTGGATTTGCTGATCATATGGAAGCGGGAGGGTTAGTTTTTTCAGATGTGACACATGGATCCAGTGTCGCTTGCCATTCACCTTTACCGCCGTCCACGTGGCCAGCAAGACTTGAAACAGTTCAGACCAACTGGGATCCAAGCTGGATTTAAGCTGATAGTTATGGACCATAACCCACTCTCCTGGCTCCAAGCGATGTCCGGGACCCTCCGGCAGGGGCTGAAAAACTGCTGAGACCTGTTGATGAATGGAACGGTGATCTTTAGTCAAAGCATACAGATAGTCTGTCCACATAGGATACTCAATATCACGAAATGTTCTGGGTCTCGGGATACCCCAAACATTGGAAGGGTGCCCAAAAATGACCTCACACGGAGGTAAGCCAGAACGAGAATGTGGGGTAACCTGTATTGACATTAATGCTAGTGGTAGAGCATCTGGCCACTTCAATCCGGTACTTTCTTGAATTTTTGCTAATTTAAGCTTCAGTGTCCCATTATACTTCTCGACCAACCCAGCGGACTGGGGGTGTCGGGCAGCATGGAATTTCTGTTTAATCTGTAGTCCATTACAAATGTGACTGATGAATTCTGCATGAAAATGTCCCCCGTTATCACTCCAGATCACCCGAGGCAATCCATAGTGTGGGAAAAATTCCTTTACCTACGCCTTTGCCGTTGCTAAAGCAGTATTTCCTTTGGTCGGGTAGGCTTTCACCCATTTACTGAAAGTGCACACCAGGACATACTTTAAGTTATTTACGCACTCCAGATGGATATAATCCATTTGGAGCACCTCAAAAGGCAAAGATGGTGCCAAGTTTCCACTCAGAACAGGCTCCCTGCCCCCAGGATTATGTCGTAAGCAAACCATGCAATATTGCACCAAATGAGCAGCGGTCCTTGGAATATTGGGATTGTACCATACAGGATCTAATAATGCACAAATACCCTTTGCCCCAATGTGAGCTGAACCATGTGCCATTGTCACTATCGACTTTCACTAATGCATTAGTCAACAACCACCGCTGTTTTTCTGTCAAATCAATCCAACAATTGTCTACATCTAATTTCCCCACTTTCTCTTTCCAGTGAACCAGCTCAATAGGGGTATCTTCTTTCTGTATTTCTCGGACACTCTCCATGGTGTTATTAAACATCTCTGCTTCAGCCACCCACCTAGCAGAGCTAGTCACAAACATTGAGGCAAATTTGGATTTTGCAGTTTCCTTAGCTACTTTATCAGCAAAGGCATTACCTTCACCAATTGCATCAACCACTGCCTTGTGTGCACTGCATTTAACTACAGCCACCATCTCTGGTAACGTCAATGCTGTCAGCAATCACAAAATCAAGGGGCTAAGCTGTATTCGCTGACCATGGGAAGTGAGAACACCTCTTTCAGCCCAAAGTCGACCAAAATTATGAGCCACGCCAAAGGCGTACTGGCTGTCAGTGTCAACATTTACTCTCAATCCTTCACTTAGCTCACAGGCCTGAAGCAATGCCACTAACTCAGCTGTCTGTGCTGATTGATAGGGTACTCAAGAAGCTTCAACTACAGTGTGAAGAGTAGTTATCGCATATGCAGCAGTTGTCATGCCATCTGGTAATGTGAAACAAGAGCCATCGACATTCAACTCCCCTTGAGGGTCAGATAGAGGATTGTCTGTCAGGTCTAACCGTGCTTTCGTCTCTTCCTCCACCCGAATTATATACAATCATGAACATTATTGTTCCTTTCGTTCGAAGGGAGGGGTAGTAACGTAGAAGGGTTCAGAGTGGCACAACGTTTAATCGTAATGGGGGAAGCAAACAAAGTCAATTCGTACCGTGTAAGACGCGCACTTTTAAGGTGCTGGGTCTTCGTTTTGTTCAATAATGTATTGTTCAATAATGTATCCACAGCGTGCGGTACCATCACTGTGAGGTCAGTGTTCAGAATGAGCCCTTCGACTGTCGAATAGCCACTGCGACCGCAGCAGTAGCCCTTAAACAGCTAGGGAGTGCTCTGCCGACGTTATCCAACACCGCAGAGAAATAGGCACAAGGTCTCTGCTTACCACTCAATCCTTGTGTTAACACAGAAAGCGAGCAATCGTCCACCTCGTGTACATAAAGCACAAATTGTTTTTGGTAGTCAGGGGTACCAAGAATGGGTACAGAGCAAAGCACAGATTTCAAAGAGTCAAAAGCATTTTGGCAAGCATCAGTCCAGGGTAAAGGTTCATGCACATCTTTAGTGGTTAAATACAGGAGAGGTTTAGGGAGAAGGGAAAAATTAGAGATCCATTGGCGACAGTAAAAAGGTATGCCGAGAAATGCACAAACATCACGCTGAGTATGAGGTACAGACATATTAAAAATGGTAGTCACACGTTCAGGGGTTAGTCTCCTTCCCTTTTTTGACAGTAGATGACCTCGGTAGGTCACCTCCTGTCGACAATATTGGAATTTTGAAGGAAATACTTTATTGCCATTAGCCGCCAAATGAGACAATAATTGTACAGTGGCTTCCTTACAACCCTCCTCAGTATCACAGACCACAAACAGATCATCAACATATTGCAAAAGCACATTACCAGGGGTAAGGACCAAATCATCCAACAATGTCTTCAAAGCTTGACTATAAATATTAGGACTCTCTGCGTACCACTGGGGAGCGCGACAAAACCGGAAGCTGCGACGAGATAATGAGAAGCCGAAAATATGGCGGCTATTAGGATGTATCGGAATGCAAAAGAAAGCATTCTTTAAATCGATCACAGAGAAATATTTAGCAGTGGGAGGAATCATAGTGAGAGTAGTAGTGATGTCAGAAATCACAGGGTATTGGGGCACCGCTATTTTATTAATTTTACGCAAATCAATCACAAAACGATAAGTATCAACATAGTCAGGATCACTTCCAACAGGGGCCTTTTTAAGATCGGTAAAATGGGGCTGTTGCATATATTAGCAACTGTCTCCTCCACCACACCCTTTTTGATCAAATCTTGTATGATGGAGAGCAAAGCTTTCTCGCCTGCCGGAGAAATTTTGGACTGAGGTATACGTGGAAGCCGAGCATTTTGCTTCAAAGTAATAGAAATGGGTGAAATCCTTAACAATCCTACATTTGTGTCTCTAGTGGCCCACAGCGTCACTGGGATAGCAGCAAACTCAGGAGGGAGGGGTTCATTTTTGGTGAAACACTGCACAGTATCTTTGCCAGGGGGATTGATAGTCAAATAAACATCATCAGGTGAACAATACATTTTTGCATGAAATTTCTTCAACAAATCTAAGCCCAATACATGTTCACCACAATGGGAAGTCAATAGAAATGGGGATCTACCGTAACTGGACCAATTGTACACGGAATAGGTTTGGAAATGGGGCTCACCACCTGACTTCCTGAGAATCCCACCGAAATATTATTTTGCCCGGACAGAGCAGCCCCTGGGACCAGTGAACGAGAAATAGAACTATTCATTGCACCGTATCAACTAAAAACTTTTCAGATGTCCCCATCAAATGCGCCTTTACATAAGGACATTGCTGATCAACAGGCACTGACACCTGGCCCCCACTCTGTCCTTGTATGTCCTATGTATAGGCATACCCTTCGGTTGCATCCATCGCACAGTCCTCATTATAATACTGCCTACCTCTCGTATTATCGAAAAAATTTGTTTCTGATCCGACGTGCGTCGCCTCCTCTCGTCACATATCACTTCGATCCACACCACCTCGACCTCTTCCTCCTCCTCTCATAGCCCCATTCTGAGCCAGCAGCAATGGACAATGAAATCGCCAATGCGCTTCCTCCTTACAGTAAGCACACTGGTTTATTCCTAAAACAACAACAGGCCCTCCGCCTTGTCCGGTTCCCGCCCCCCTCGGGACGAAACCTCTACCACCTCTCTCTCTGCCTCGTCCTCGAACAACTTGTTGTAACAACACCCGTGTCTTAAGATCTTTTGTTTTCATTTCAGTCTTATCCTTTCTCTCATTTTCTCTATGTTCGTAATATTAGGCCATACTCAATATTACCGAGGGCGTAGACGTGGTCCAGGTACTTTCAGCGGCTTGTAGCCGCGCAGAAACTTCTGGTAACAAATTGGTTACAAAACGATTAACAAATAATAGTATACCGCCTTTCAATGATAAATCCTGTCCACTAAAATCGATGAATACGCCTTCAAATCTAGTGAAGAAATCAGAAACAATTTCGTCTTTCTTCTGCTTACATGCTGTCAATTCATCCCAATCCACTTTACGAGGCGGAATTAAGGAATGCATGTAAGTTATAATACGGCCAGGTAACTCTAATAGTTCGGGTTTTGGTTTATCACCAGGCTTACATTCCTTATCCCAATCTTTTATCTGTTCCCATGTTTCGCCTAACTCTTGAACATGGTCCTGATCATGCCCCTGATGCCATACATCAACAGGGACTAACAACGCAAAAAATAGCTCTATGTCAGCTATGGTCATAACGGCTGAGGAAGCGGCTTCTGTGAGTTCTTTATAATAAGCTGTGGGATTCTTACGAGGGTCAGGTAGTTGTGATTTTAGCAAGAGGACTTCACTCCTCTTCCAGGGGGCGTAAACCCATTGTTCTTGCACTCATGCCTCTACATGAGGTCTAGTCACCTCATATTGATCATTCTTTAATTCCGGTATTTCAGGATGAAAGATAGGATGGACTTCTCACATAGGGTGCTGAGAGTCTCATGAGGAACATTTTTGGTGCATCCACCCTCGATAACTTAATAAAACCTCAACATTTTTGTACACTTCCTCTGGTCTAAGTTCAGACTTATGAGCCCTGTCCTGAATATCATACATCACTTGGGAGGTCATCCCTCCTGCAAAACACTGTTCCCATAAAGTAAGAAGACATGTGGCAATGTGTTTCAGGGCATGTTGCTGCATAACAGGCTCAAAGTCTCGATGCGTGTTCCATATATTAGTTATAGTATAAATAGGCTGTCGCATCCACTGGGATGACTGATTTTCAATCATCTGTTTCTCCTTTAGTCCTACAGTCGAACTAGTAAACAACTTTTGTGTGTCAAAATCCCCCAGAGCATGAGATAGAGTTGTAACAGCTAGGGATGGGATCGTGCTTGCGGAACGGAAAGCCCACGCAATAGTAGGGGGAGACAAAACAGCTGTTTACATAACAGAAGATGGCGATGTAACAGACCATAAAGTAGCCGTCTCAGACACAGAGGGAGATAAAACAGAGGACGTTCCTAGAGAGACAGGGGAAGAGGAAACAACAGGGGCAGAGGCTGAAGGGACCTGTACTGGAGTTGGAGGAACAACAGGATATATACGTTGTGGAGCATAAGGTGGAGGTGGAAGAGTATCCAATAAATCTTCCATTTCATCCTCCGCTTCAGTCCTAGCCACATAGGTCTTATCCAATTGCAATCTAAATTTCCTATCTGCACAATCAATTCCCTGTTCAGTTTGAGCTTTATCATAAGCAATGGCTTTCTGCGTAATCGTCTGGCCTCCCTTCATTCTGCAGAATTTCTCCTCCCGTATACGTCTACGCTTTGCTTCCTTCTGACATAGGTTTAGGGAATCAAACATTGACTGTCGACTACGTTTAGAAAACAATCGATCCTGCAGAAAATTTATCTTTTTCTCATCAAAAGACCCAGTTAAGGGCCATTGCAACTCTACATTATCCTTAGTATATATTTGCCATAGTGTATTAAACAAGAGAGGTGTAATACCATGCTTTACATACATATCATAACTCGGGCTGCCCTCAGGCAGGGCAGGTTGACTTTCCGCCAAGCGCGTATCATTGGGCGGCAACAACATCCAAAACAACTCAATTTGTTAACACACAGCATAGTGAGTGTTGTCACGTATTTCCCATTCAATCATAAAAACATACTTCCAAACATGGCCATGTTCAAACATTCACAACATATTCAACCTCACTCTTATTCAAACATACACAGAACAATAATATATGTACATACAAAGATATTCAAAACGACATGTCTCTTTTCCGTCTTTCCAAACAAACAACAGAGCCCGTCGACTTCTGTTCATGGAGAATCAATCAATTCAGATTCCAGACCAACAGATACCAAAATCAAGCAGTCCAAAGACGACCAAGAGACCGTCAGACAGGTATAACCACAGACTGTCCTACAGACCATCCTGCAGTTTTCCTGGTTAACCCTTGGGACTATTCTGACTAAGCCTGTTTCCTTAGCATCGCTTCAGATATGTCCCCAAGGCTACCCAGGTACAACCACAGGCCTCTCCGAGACCAGTCCGGCCGGGTGCGCACCACACAAGACGTCCGATCGGCTTCTCTATTGTTCACAAAACAAGTCCGTGGAGCATCTAACCGTGCAGCTGCAATGCTGCCCTGTCAGCCCCCCAACATTCTCCGTGGTACACCGACCACTAAATCCTACACAGTTAACTGCTTCAAAAGCGCTGCTCAACAGAGCGTTCCAAAAAACACTAAAAACAATCCACTCACCTGGTGCACGCAGGTACAATTGCGTATTCTCCACTGCCAACTCCTGAAGACCAGCGCGGTCAGCTCCTGGGTTACGCCCGTAGGACTCCGGCGAAGGGTCACTAGCAGCTGGGGCACTCTTATCGCGAGAGCGGAGTAAGTCAAAATATTTTCGGTCCGTCCACCCGCTCGACCAGAGCTCCCTTTCTTTGTCCTTTCTACCCGGTTATGGGAGGACGACCCTATCACGGAGTCCCACCAGAGTCGCCAACTGAAGTGCTATAAAAATAACATAAAGAGCTATACCTACCAATAGCCCCAATCCCATTACCAAATAATCAGTCGGTTGGCAGTGAAGAATAGTTCAATCATTCATTACAAAAAATACTCTATAGAGGAGCCTCTCCAACTCAAACCCATCAGGTGCGCGGAGAAGACTGTTGGCTCATATTCAAACATGAGGTTATATACTTTTCGGTTCAACACATATAATCACAGTAAAAGGAAAAACACCAGTTGGCCCTTGAGCTCCAGGGAAGGACTATATATGGCACACATGATTAGTTCAAAGCTTAACTATTTATTACTGCGAAGGTCAGGAGGTGTGACTCCCTTTCATCTTGGTGCCCGGGAGTGTAGGCACGGCGCCTCCAGGAATGCGCTTATCGCACCTAAAGCCAGATGCGACCTTGAGTCCAGGACAGTCAAGTAGACAGCCTACGTTCAGCTGCTCACAGTAATTCAGATGAACTGGGGCTTGACAACTGCCGGAGACTAACACGTGATCACAGCCCGTGTTCGAGCATAGGTTCGGAAAATTATGTCTGTATGGTTCTCGGCCTACTCTGTTAGCAATAGATACGCAAGGAGCGAATAAACGTTTTCCCCCATACAAGCACATATAAATACATATATTTTTTTAAGCAAAATAGGGTACGTATAGATGCATCATGCTAACATAATATAGGTCAGATACTCCTTATGCATGGGAAATCTATTTTTTTTCCCTCAGGGGTTTGTGATCTGTATATTAGCAACTTCTACAACTTGGATTCTTTTTCCTGAGAAAATCAGACTTAGAACTTCCGCTGTTTTAACAGTGGAACAGGTAGCACCTGTGTCAATAAGAAATGGCATGTGTGGCCATTCACCTCACCTTCTACGAATGGACCACTCTGGTCTATCTGTCAGGCTGCACCATGTATGATCCCTCCCCCCCTCAGGCACCGTCATTGTGACTGGTCAGAGACATAGCCCTCTAATAAATCAAACCTATGGAATGGTTGAAATCGGTTTTAAATTTGAAATTTGTTCTGAGTCAATTTGGGACCTGGTTAAGCCTGGGCAGCTAACTCAATTCCGCCAGAGGAGTTTGTGATGTTTTTTTAACTCCGTACTCTGTTTGAAGTGCAAAGTTTTCAAGAAATTCCACACTCGCAGCAAAGGGGATTTTACCAGTGACAGGAGAACAGGAGTATAGGACTTACCTACCCCTGCTGCTGGCTGCACTCATCTCCCGTTGCTCAGGCTGCTTCCTAGATATCAATTAACAGGAAGAACTGCAGCGTGAAGGCATGCCTGACCATATTATAGGGTCAGACATGCTTTCACGCATGCACACTGCAGTTCTTTCTGTTAATTGAGTTTTAGGAGTCAGTCGGAGCAGTGGAAGACGAGTGCAGCCAGCAGCAGGGGAGAAGAAATGAAGGAACCAGGAAGGAAGCCAGCGCCGCCATACCCACCCACCAAGAACAGGCGGAGGCCCAGGACCGGTAAGGTCAGGCCTTACTACCCAGTTGTGTGGGGTTTCAGTAGGGGGGCGGGAGTGTATGGGAATGCAGGGGGTTTGGAGGCATGCATCTGTAACTCAGCCAGGCCACAGAGCTCCACAGAATTTCACTGAGTTTTCCACTAACTCCATGAAACTCTGCGGGGTACCACTCCATCAGCTCCCCCCAGGGTTAGACATGGTTAGCGTTAAACCTAGGACCATTCCTGTTTTGTTGAGACATGGGGTTTGAGAAACTTGCATCACTGGAGTTTGTGGAATGTTAGGACCTTGTACTCTGTATTGGCACACTCTTCAGCTGAACTGATTACTATTTTGTGTCAGCACAAACCCAACAGTCTGCACTTGATTCTCATTTGTCCTACTATTGAGATTCAAAGGGTGTTCGTACTTCCAATGCCCCAAATTATTACTATAATGGTAAGAATTTGACCTCTTCAAAGTCGCAATATCAATCCAAGTATTTGGGTTAGTTTGAACACTGTGGGCCATATTAAGGAATGGTTTGCACCCGGTGCATACAAATGTGTGCTGTGTCATCTGCGCTGTGCTCCATTGAATGTTTATTAATGCGTGTATTATGTTGCTGCGGTGCAAAACCTACCTATAATGGGAAACCGTTTGTGCGCCCACACACATTTGAATGTTGCAACGTAGAATGCATTTACACCAGAGCTAATACAGTATGCACACAGACGCAAACACACATAAATGCTGAAAGTAAAGTCTGCACCAACATCACAGCGCATTACAAACCGATTGGCGCAGTGATGTGTAATATGGGCGCATGACCTCTACCCTGCAGAACACCATTTTTACCTTAAATCATAGTCCTCCCTGTGAGTATGAATCCCATTGAATTACACCCACATTCTCTACATTTGGCTGCTTCTGAAATCCCTGTGCACCGCTTTAATTTGTGGCAACATAACTTCTTCTTCAACCTTTTCTGTTTCATTTCCAGTTCATAAATGCAATATCTGGTGTACCTCTATATTTCATCACCAGACTTCTTATGTCAACAAATCAACTGCTGCTGAATTATCATTCTAATCTCAGACTGCAATCCCATCACAAACCTAGGCACTTTTCTGGGTTCTGCATTCTATTGTGCTTTTTATATATCTGCAGCAATCTCTCATAGTAATAATGCACAGTCTCTTTAGGTTCCTGTGGGGTCCTATCAATCTTTACCCAATGGATATCTTTCTTTGGCACCTTTCCTTTCAAAATGTAATCACCTTTTCATACTTTTCCATCACCTCAAGTGACAGCGCATGTGATAACAGATTCCAGTGAGGCTTGCTTTTGGGCCACTGAATAGCCACATTCGTCCCAATGATAATCTAGTACCACAATGTTGAAAAAGGTATTCTAATCAATCCACAACATTTGCGAGAATTTAACAAACCAGTGAAACCAAGTGTATTACTGACCAAGTGCATTTCCGAACGATTTTCTGAAACTGATGGAGAACTATCAGTTTCAGAAAATCGTTCGGAAATTATGCAAGATCACTCCTACTCAATGGCATTTGCACATAACTTCCACCTGCTGTTTCTCTCAATGGATAAATCTGGGTTTTCTCTTTGTCTGGGAAAGTAATAGAACATACCTTCAATTTCTTCTGGTCTTTTGTTTTAGCCCAGCTGCCTTCCCACTTGCCCAACTCTCTCTACTTTCGTATACTGCCAATCAATTCCCTGATTTGCAGTTTTATCCCTGACACTCTCATATTTATTATAAGTTCATCATCTAAACACATGCAATAACTCTTCTATAAGGACTTAGGGCCTGATTTAGATCTCAGTGGGACTTAAAGTCATCTTTCCATGGCGTAGTATCCAAGTACTCCACCAAGCTGAGGATATCCCGGCCACCGTATTTAGATGTGTGTTGGCTGAACCACCATCCACATCACCAGACTGTTTCCCATTGCATAAGTGGCACACTATCATCGAGGCAGTGGACTCCTCTGCTTGCTAACAGTATTATATCGCCGTCGGGTTGGCGGGTTTGCGCAGAGCAAAAATAGGTGTCCCTGTTGAACCGACATTGTCCTAACAGAGTTTGCAGATAGAGTGAGTCCCTGGTGGAGTGGGGACTGGTAAGTACTACTGATTTATTTGTCAATACACACATATGTTGTGTTTGCTTCTAAAATATATGTAGGTAACGTGTTTTGGTCCTTTTCTTACATATTGCATAACACACAAACAACAGAAACACTATTGAATGCAAATTCACAGGTACCACAAGCACAATACCCACAAGGACCTCGACAACATCATTTTTTTAGGGTTCAATAAAGGTGTAATTTTAGCTTGATAAGTTGTAAAACATACACAAATGCATAACACGTTAAAAAATGCATGTAAGAGCATTGTAAAAATACACAAGACTAAAGCAATTGTCAATTCACTATTCATAGTGACACAAGTGTAAAAGAAGCTTACCGTAGATCCCGACAACAACGGAGTTGACTAGCATTGTGGTCATGTAGTAGCAGCAAAGGGAGGACCTGGGCAATAGGTTTTAAGAAGAGAACAGAAGTGGGAAACAGAAAAAAGGCAAGTTTTTTCCTCATTTCCTTCAATTTCATCAACTTAAAGGAGGAGGTGTCTCTGCCACATCTTCCTCAATGACAAGGCACTTTGTGATTGGCCCGGCGGTAATCTTGGCTGGACTCCCATCGAAAGCCACTCATGCCTATGATGCGGGAGAAAATTCCTGGAGGAGTCAGTGGCACTTGGGAGGTCTTTCATCCATGAACCTGCTAACATCTAAATAGAGCTGGTAGACCACCAAGTAGGTGGGTAGTGAAAGCGTTGAAAACGTGACGGCGGGACAAAATCTACCAAGATCTAAATCAGTTCCTTAGTCTTGTTAAGATCTATGCCATACACTTGGGCTAACTAGAAAGGTTTGTCACTGGCTTGGCCTGCATGTTGTGTAACATCTTTAAACATATACACAAGTTCATTCTCTTGAACAGTGTCTATGTGGGAAAAATGAAGATTGCCTAAAATCAATTCATCTAATTCCAACCTTAAGCTGACCACCTCTACAGGTCTCTCTTTCTCTGGAAGTCAGACTCCCCCGCTTTACTCAGAAATCTCTCAGCCTCCATGGGACCCATTAAAGAATCAGACCAAATTGTCTATCTCCAGGCACTATTCTAGGATCCGGGAATATTAAACATTATTCCTTCTCTTGGAACTGATTGGAATACACTATGGTGAGCTCCAAATGGACATGGAAGAAGTTTGAGGTATCAGGGCAAGCTCCTCTATGGGAGGGAGTCCTAATGTGCCCAATGTCCAAGATGCAGTCACATTATATGGTGGGACTGTCTTAGTCAGGATTTTCTTGTGGTCCCCGAAGTCACAGGTCAAGGGACACTGTGGGGAGAACTTACTCCAGTAGGTACTGTCAAGGAATGTGCAGTTCTCCTAGATGACTCTGAGTTATACATAAGAACTGTGAGACCAAAGGTAACAGGTGTAATTATCACATCTGAAGCACTTGGAACCAAAGTACTAGGAGGTGCACAAATCTCCAAATTTTTTCCAGTTGGGATCAAATTTGGATTTATAGGTGCAGTAGCTTCTTTGGTGCTTTCACCCTTACCATAACCACTTAAACTGTCAGATGGGGAAACATTATATGGTGGTGGATGATATGAGAACAATATGTCCAAAAACTCATCAATAACATCACTATCATCTCCAGAGCTCTCAACATCAAGTATAGTTTGCTCTCCTTTCATATTTTCTTTTCCTGGGGTTCCTAATTTGTCAATGCAGGGTACAGCCTAATCCCCTCAATTATTTCTGTTCAACACTGATGTTGCTCTGTATCCCACTTAGCATCAGCGAAACTATGCATTGCTCTCTTAGCTTTATCTTGATATGTCTCCCTATCTTTAGCACAGGCAGCATGTTTCCATTCATTAAGTGTTTCATATTGTGCAGCTTTAGAAGGTGACTTTATTTCTTCTCAAATTTTAAAGAATCCTCAAGATAATTGATCCATAGCGAGGGAATCGGAATGCACCATCATTCTCTGTAATCTTATGCCACTGCTCAACCAATTGTACATGCGGAGCCGCACATTTAAAGCCACATAATGGCCTGTTATACCGTCTGTTGGTGCGTCCTCACATTCTTGAACAGGGACCCTCACATCATATCTAATCATATAGCTACAAGCTTTGAAACATTTCATTTCGACAATAATTTCAACAGCCAAAGAACAATCAATTAAGTTCAAATAAACAACTCTCCTGACCTGACCACAGTCAACGATTATCCTGCACTAATAATAAATCTCAGTGTGGCACCTTCTGCCCTGACCTATTTCAGGGCAACACTCAATGATGTAGCAACCATTAGCAGTGCAGCACCTACGTCAACCGTACAATCCCAGTATGGAATACTGTGGCACAATTCTTGCTCCTTACAGTGGTTCACCCTCCTTTACAATTCTTCCTGAATGCAACCTCTCACAATACTGAGCAGGCACAACACAAAATACCTTTGTCTACTCCACTAAAGAAATTCAAAGTGTTCAATCACATAAGATGTAGTCCAAAGTAACACTTTCCAACGCACTGACATACACATATGAAGTCTCACTCAGCGGGAAATCACATTGAACAATGCAGTTTCTTCTTTGCACAACAGGATCCCCCAGCACCAATAATTGTTAGTATTCGCACAACAAAGTTATAGTTCCTTATCTCAATTGTGCCATCGATTGTACCTCATGTCAGACACCACAAAACATAGCAGATAAATGAAATTACACTACAATATTCTTTTCTTCCCTGGGATCTTGGACTATGACGAGCCTGATAACAACTTTGTTAGACCTGGCATCATTGGCGTGAGTCTCCCTTCCATTTTGATGGATTGCCTATTTTGACATGTTTTTGCTGGTTATATGCTTTGGGCACTGTGCCACTGCTAATCAGTTCCACAGTGCAAGTGCTCCCTATGTTAAATTGATTGGTGATTCCATGATTGGGTTATTTGATTCACTTGTCAAACCCTAGTACAGTGCACCATGTGTGCCCAGGGCTTGTAAATCAAATGCTGCTGGTGGGCTTGCAGCACTGGTTGTGCCACCCACAAAAGCAGTTTGTAAAGTGTGTCTCAGGCCTGCCATTGCAAGGCCTGTTTGCAGTCTAGCACTGCCATGTCAACTTGGCAAGTGTACCCACTTGCCAGTCCCTAAACCTTCCCTTTGCTTCATGTTAGACACCCCTATGGTAGGCCCAAGGGCAGGGTGCATTATACGTGTAGTGTAGGACATGCTCTGGTGTGTGTAGCATGTCCTAATAGTGAATTACAGCCATTTTCATTTTCACTGTTGAAGGCTACCTGTTCTCCAGAGGCTAGAATGGGCAGTTAGATTATTACAATCTTATAATACTAACTGACTCAGGGGACATGGTAGAAATTTAAATTTAGTATACCTGAGCTCAGAATAATAAAATACATCTTTTAGTAAAGTTGGTTTTAATATTCTGTGTTTGAAAATACCACTTTTAGAAAGTCTGTATTTTCTTGCCTATCTGTCCAGGCCTGCCTCTGCTAGGTTGTGTATTCCTTGTCTGGGTTTGTGAGTGACAGGGCTAGGGGGTTCCAGGAGACAGGCTGGGGCAGCCCAGTGGTGAATAGAGAGATCTGCATATAGATGGGAGGGAGGACTTGCACCTGGAACCTGAATCGGGCTGGGCCTTCCCTCTACAATGCCGGCTCCATCTCCTGTGGCATGTACGCCTCTGCCCTGCACAGTGAAAGGAGAGGAGGAATCATGTCAACAAAGTGCTCCAGAGCTGTATCTTCCCTCCCCTGTGTTGGCTCCACCTCCTGTGGGGCGGCTGATGTCTCTGCCCTGCACAGTGAAAACAAGAAGAGAGTCATGTAAACAGAGAGCTCAGAAACAGGTTTGAACTAGGCAGAGGCCTCTCTGCCTTCAGAGAACAAAGGATATTGGGGTATAAATATGGGGACCCAGTCCCAAGAACTTTAGATCACTTCTGGAACAAGAAACCTTTTGCCAAGGAGAAGAACCAAGGAAGGTGCAGGAGTTTTACTGCCCTCTGCCAGTGTGCTGTTTGCTGGGTTGGCCTGCAGTGGTTGCTTCATTGCCAAGAAAAGGAGAAGGAACTTTTTAAGGACTTTCATCATTTACAGAATATTCTCCAAGGGTTTGAACTGTCCTTGCCTCCTGCTGAAGTCTCAGGGACAAAAGACTTCATTCCAGCTCCCCTCTGAATTTCCTTGCTGGGAATTCTCAACTCCACGCATTTGTGTGACACATTGAGAGAAAGCATGTTGCCGCCGCAGATGAAATCGTTGTATCACCGGAGAAGCGAGCCTTTGCCGCATCTCCCTGGAAGTGTGTGTTCATCGAAGCTGCCTGCTGTCACATCACTGGAGAAGCGTGACGCCATTGTGAGAGTCACCATCGCATCACCGGAGAAGCGTGTCACAGAGCCTGTCGCAGCTCTAAAGTACTGAGTCATTGCAAGACTGCCAGGGCGTCTACGCATCGTCATCGCATCGTAGCATCAAGGGCGCCATCTTCTCGCATCGCAACCGGATCATCGCATCATATCAAGGCGCCATCTTGCGCATCGCAAAGGGCCCGCAGGCCGAGAATGTATGCATCACCTCCGCATGGGTAAGCATTACAACGCATCCCCTACTCTGAGCAAGCATTGAGGCATAACACATCATCTCCCCCGGATCACGGAACTAACGCATCTCCCCTTTTGCAAGCCTTTTATTTACTTTGCCTTATGCATCCAGGTACTTTGTTGAGAACTTTGTCGCATTTATCATCAACTTGAACTAAGTAACTTTGATCATCTTTAAAGCAATCTTAAGTGTAGTATTGTGAATTTTTGTTGTTTGTGGTCTTGTGTTTAAATCTATATAAAGAATACTTATTTTTATAAAACCTGTGTTGTGTCCATCTGTAGCGTTTTTACCCTATTACTGTGTATATTCACAAATGCTTACCACACTGCCTCTGAGATAATCCTGTCTGCTCGTGCCAAGCTACCAAGGGGGTGAGCAGGGGTTATTAAGGAGCGTGATCCCCTTATCCTGACTTAGATGTAAGGGTGAATACCATTGTCAACTATAGACCCCCAGATCTAACATTGGTGGTCAGTGGTGAGGATTTGGACTTTACATTTGTGTTTCATAAACAGTGATTGGTGTACACTACTAGTGAGTGCAGACCAAACGCGACCACATACTTTTTTATAATCTTTTTCCTTGGACTGTTAGTTTTTCCTGAAAACTTTCAATTTTTACTACCATGAGTAAACCAGCATCTGAATTTGATGAAGAGAGGTTGGATACCTACACTGTGAAACAGCTCAAACATCTATGCAGGAAATTGAAAGTTGCTACACCAGGCATTTCGAAAAAGGATGACTACCAAAATGCTCTGAGGGCCTAGGTAGAAGCAAGAGATGCCCCTGATCTTGTGGTGGAGCCAGTTGTGGATGCAGACGGGCCCATTGAGAGGCCAGTGTTTTCAGCTAGGGGAGGGGAACTCTCTCCACCTGGCAGCAGTATCTCTTCCAAAGACCTGCCCCCCAGAGAGTTGAAAGACAGGGAGAGAAATAGAGCACTGAAGCTGGAATTGGCTAAGCTTAAGATGGAGAGTCAGAGGGAAACAGAGAATAGCAGGTTGTCTTTGGAAAGAGAGAGAATGAGAATGGAACATGAGAGGGTGTTGAGGGAGTTAGAGATCAAGGCCAAGGGCTTAGAAACTAATCCCTCTGGTGGCAGCGCACCATCTGTGCCTTCAGACGGCAGGGTACATCTTCCCAAGGATGTCATCAAAGATTTCCACAAAAGTGAAGCTATTGGGCAGTGGTTTGCAGCCTCTAAGAGATAGCAATGTTAGCCCACCGGGTCCCTGAGAAGGATTGGGGAGCGGGTTGTGGGGCCGCTTTTTAACTGAAGGTAGGGATACTTTGTTTGACTTGCCCAGTGATCATAGGATGTCTTATGCCCACATGAAAGGAGCACTGATGACAAGGTATGCTTTAACTCTAGAACTCTATAGACAGAGGTTCGGGAATTGTAAGAAATTGGAGGAACCACTTGGGTAGAATATGTGTCTTTCTTTTGCAGAGCTATGGATTGTTTGGTGAGGGGTAGCAATGTTGATAATTTTCAAGCGCTCTATGATTTGATTGCTAGGGAGCACTTCTCTGCTAATTGTTTTCCAGAGCTCCGCCAGCACCTTATTGATAGCAAGTTGACTAACCCTAGTACCAGTGTCCACAAGGGTCTTGTGGGAGACTCCACCAAAAGTGGGCAGGGTCCCCAGCAGAAGAGTGGGGGGGGGACAAGGGTAAACAGAGGGAGTTCCAGGAAGGGCCTCAAAGCAATTCCCAAGGGAACCATGGTAAGGGTTCCCAGCCTCCCCCTGAGAAGAAGTCAGGACCCTCGACAGGTAAACCTGTTCATAGGGGGCCTGTTACCTGCTTTCAGTGTAAGAAGGTGGGACACCGTTGGTATGATCCCCAGTGTCCCCAAAAGGGTCAGTATGTGCCACCCCGTGCACCACCCCGTCAGATGGCCAGTGTAGCCCTGGGTGGGAAGGATATGAGTGTCCAAGGTGGGTGTGGTCCCGCAGAAATGTCCCTTGTCTCATTAGGAGACTTTGAGATGGTCCCTAGAACTCAACTGCCTGATAACACTAAGAAAAACAGGCAGTGGGTGACCATCAATGGCCATAGAGTGAAGGCTCTGAGAGACACCGGAGCAAGTGTGACAGCTGTCAAGTGTCTCTTGGTGTCTGAAGAGCAGGTGGTCCCCAATGCATTCTTCCCAGTTGTTGCCGCTGACAACAGAGAGAGCCGTTGCAACGTGGCTCAAGTTCCCTTTGAGTGGGGGGGGGCTCTGGTACTCTTTAAGTAGCTGTGAGGCCAGCCAGTCCTGTTGATTGTTAGGCAATGATTTGGTAAGCTCCCCTTGGGTTAAGGTGGAGATGTTGGGTCTGCCTGAGTGGGCGTGGGTGACTACTCGGTCTATGGCAGCTAAGGGTGTTTAAGAGACCCTGGAGCCTGAAAGTATGGCCCCGGGACCTGCCTTGAAGAGAAGAGGTAGGGGGTGCGGGAAACCAGCCCCCATTGTTCCAACGGTCCAAGAGGAGGCACACCTTGAGGGGATGCCCTGGAACCTACAGGGTAGCGAGTTTCTGAACTGGGGAGCATACCTGAGTTGACCCATTGGCAGCAAGAAGGAGGTCCTCTCCAGGAAGGAATTTTGTGAAGAGCAGCAGAAGTGCCCTTCTCTTGTGGGTTTGAGGCAACAGGCCACAAACCAGGCAGAAGGTGATCAGTCTGGATCACATTGGATCTACTGGGCGAACGGTCTCCTGTATAGCGAGCCTAAGGTTGCTGAGCCTGGGTCAGCCCGTGTGCTGGTGGTACCCCAGCGCTTCAGAGCCTTCCTACTGGGTTTGGCTCATGATGTTCCTTTAGCTGGTCATCTGGGGCAGAACAAGACCTTTGAAAGGCTTGTCGCACACTTTTATTGGCCCCAGATGCAAAAGAGTTCAGATACTCATTGTAGGACCTGTCAAACTTGCCAGGCAAGTGGGAAAAGTGGAAGGAGGCACAAAGCCTCTCTTCAACCATTCCCTGTAGTCAGTACCCCCTTTGAACGGGTGGGCATTGACATTGTGGGGCCACTGGGCCCCAAGACAGCCATGGGCAACAGGATTATCCTGGTCTTGGTGGACCATGCTACCCTGTACCCGGAAGCCATTCCGCTCAGGACAGTGATGGCCCCCGTGGTGGGACTTGCACTGATTGGTATTTTCTCCCTTGTGGGGTTCCCCAGAGAGGTGGTGTCTGACCGAGGTACAAACTTCATTTCTAATTATTTGAAGTCTTTGTGGAAGGAGTGTGGTGTTACCTACAAGTGCAGCACTCCTTACCACCCACAAGGTAATGGGCTGGTTGAAAGATTCAACCGGACCCTTAAAGGCATAATCATGAGTCTGGAGGAATCAATGAGGCGTAAGTCGGACGTCCTCTTGCCATGCCTTCTGTTTGCCTACCGTGAGGTGCCACAAAAGGCCCTAGGGTTCAGCCCCTTTGAACTTTTGTATGGACACCCGGTAAGAGGACCTTTGAGTTTGGTCAAGGAAGGCTGGGAGCAATCTCCCAGGAATCCTCCCCAGGATTTATATAGTTTCATGCTGGCCTTCAGGAACCAGACTTGGCAATTCAGAGATCTCGCTCAAGCGAATCTGGAAGCCAGCCAGGAGGAAATGAAGCGGTGGTACAATCCGAATGCCACTCTGATTGAGCTTCAGCCTAGATGGAAAGTTTGGGTCATGGCCCCTGTGGAGCCTTGTGCGCTCCAGGACAGGTAGACCGGTCTATATGAGGTGGTGGAGCGCAAGAGTGATGTCACCTATCTGGTGAAGTTGCAGTCTCTCAGGAACCCCTTGCAGGTCCTGCATGTTAACTGCCTAAAGCCCCACTTAGAAAGGTCTGAAGTGGGCATGCTCCTAGCGACGGATGATGAACTGGAGGAGGAGACCGAGCATCTTCCTGACTTCCTGTCTGCAACAGAGCAAGATGGGTCAGCGGATGGTGTCAGCCTCTTTGCCTCACTGACCTCTGATCAGCAGCAAGATTGTTGCCAACTGTTGGGGCAACTCTCTAATCTACTTTCCTTGGTTCCTGGTGTCACAGAGTGGTGTGTCTATTATGTGGACACTGGAGACAGTCCTCCTGTGAAGCACAAGGCTTACAGAGTGACTGACAAGGTCAGGGCTTACATTAAGGAGGAAATCTCCAAAATATTCACGTTAGGGGTAATTGAGTCCTCAAACAGTCCTTGGGCCAGCCCAGTGGTCTTAGTCCCAAAGGCTGCCACACCGGGTGCCACACTTGATCTCTGGTTCTGTGTGGACTACCGAGGGCTCAATTCAGTCACCAGGACTGACTCACACCCCATCCCCAGAGCTGATGCGCTCATTGATCGGTTAGGGGCTGCACGGTAGCTCAGCACGTTTGATTTGACATCTGGGTACTGGCAGATCGCCTTGACTGATGGGCTTAAGGAGAGGTCAGCATTACCCACACCAGGTGGGCACTACCAATTCCAGGTTATGCCCTTTGGTATGACGAATGCCCCTGCCACCTTTCAGAGATTGCTCAACCAGGTGTTGGCTGGACTGGAGGATTTCAGTGCCGCCTACCTGGATGACATTGCAGTGTTCAGCGCCAGTTGGGAAGAACACCTGCACCACCTCTGGGAAGTGTTGATGGCACTGCTAAGTCAGGCCTCATGATCAAGGCAAGTAAGTGCACGATCGGGCAGGGTTCCGTGGTGTACTTGGGTCACCAGGTAGGAAGCGGCCAGGTGGCGCCCCTACAACCCAATACCATCCTGGCATGGAAACCCCCAGAAACTGACACAGGCGAGAGACTTTTTAGGACTCAAGGGGTACTACAGGAGGTTTGTCAATGGGTATGGCAACATTGTTGCACCCTTGACTGAGCTGACTTCCAGAAAGCAGTCCAGGAAAGTGAACTGGACTGACACCTGTCCGAAGGCTTTTGATGCCCTGAAGACTGCCATATGCCTAGCACCCGTGCTTCAGGCACCAAACTTCTCAAAAGAATTCATTGTTCAGACAGATGTTTCAGAGCATGGTGTGGGGGCTGTTCTATCACAGATTAATGAAGAGGGCCTAGATCAACCTGTGGCCATCATCAGTAGGAGGTTACTTCCACGGGAACAGAGGGGGAGTGCAATTGAGCGTGAGGCATTTACTGTGGTCTGGGCACTGAAGAAGTTGAGACCATACTTGTTTGGGACTCACTTCCTGGTTCAGACCGACCACAGGCCCCTCAGAGGGATGATACAGATGAGGGGTGAGAACCCAAAGTAGTTGAGGTGGTCCATTTCCCTACAGGGTATGGACTTTACGGTGGAACACCGCCCTGGTACAGAACACACCAACGTTGATGGTCTGTCCAGATTTTTCAGCCTTAGTGAAGAGAAATCCCAAGGGGAAGGGTAGTTCTCCCCACATTTCAGCTGTAGGGGTCACATATTAGACCTGGCATCATTGGCATGAGTCTCCCTTCTATTTTGATGATTGCCTCCTCTGTTTTGGCATGCTTTTGCTGGTTATATGCTTTGGGCACTGTGCCACTGCTAATCAGTGCCACAGTGCAAGTGCTCCCTATGTTAAATTGATGTACTTATTGGTGATTCCATGATTGGGTATAGAGACCCCCAGATATAACAAACTTCAACTGCTCAGCATTAAGCTACATCCACACAACAACCCAGAGCACCATTACACCGAAGCTCACAAACTCAGCACAGCACCATAAGCTTAACATACACAATTGCAACACGCAACCCTATCAATACTCACTCCCCTCAGCTACTGCAACTTTCTCCAAACTTCTGGAACACATCTGATCCTCCCAACTGTGCAATTGAGCTTAAGGGCTTGGTTGGGCTTGCGCAACTCTAAATTGTATCAAAAACTCTACTATCTCACTACACTTCAGTGACTAATCATCCTCTGCTACTACCTGAAGGAGCATCGGTATTTGAACTTCAACCTGTTAGTAAAGTCATCAAATAAGTTACTCAATTGGTCATAAGGTCCTTTGTTAGTTGGCTTGAAGTGGTGTGAGTGAGCAAGCATCAGAAATATATCCTAATTACTGTGAAACAAATGTGGCTAGACAATGAAGACCAGAATCAGTTATCTCAACCATAAAGGTGTATTTTAAACCATTTAACCAAACAGAATATATGCAAAGCAAAAACAGACTTAAAAGGTACAGTAACACAGTTTGAAGTCTGTAATGTCACAGCAAATTCATTTGTCATAATATGAGATACAAAATAGTAACTTCCACAATGCAGGGAAAACAGATTGATGAAAACATGTGTCCATAAAGAAACTTTCCACTTTCTAGTCTAAACTTAAGCTAGGATTACGAAACTATTAAGATTCTATATAGGGGGTGTAGAGAAGGTGTCAGCAAAGTTTAATACTTCAGTAGAAGTTGAAAGAAAATGAGAGTGTTCAGCATGAAGCCTTTCACCCAGGAACGCCTGGCAGAGAAAAAAATAGGTCAGCCACCTCTCAGAGTCAGGATGGAATCTGTCTAACTAACTATGAAACACCATTTGAAAGTACACCAACAATTTCCAGAATATCCAAATCTCACTCCTGAAAATCTCACTCCTGAAAGCCAATCATCTAACCATGATTGTGAAGCACTCTACTTTAAGATCTCAGTTAGTAAGAACTACACACTACAAGGCCTTCTTTTATATAGGCCTCTGAGGGCCCGAACATCTTTTCTGAATGCCATTAGCCCCTTTTTAGAATCCACTCTGGATGCATCCAATTTCACTACGTTAGTAGACTTCAATTATCACCTGGAAAAACAGATCAGGATACAGCCTCACTAGTCAATACAATGGCTAGTTTCACACTGACACAGATCGTCAAAAACAATATGCATGTCACAAGGCATGCCCTAGATGGTATTTTTACCTCAGACCCATCGCTTAAAAGTCTCAGAAGCATTACTGGTTCCTTTGTCAGACCATAAAGCCATAATATTTACTTTAAGCACTAATCAGCACCTTCCAAGACACACAAACCCACCAATCTTAGTTACCCACCGGGATTGGGCCAACATTAACCCCCTTATGCTACGGGCATCCCTACCCTTCACAATACCAGATCTTGCTACGGACATCAACTCCTCTGTTCATAGGCTATCCACATGGATCAAGACAGTAGTTGACCCCCTAGCCCCTATGAAGAGTGTCCTCTCTACGCGGAAAACGGTAGTCAGAAAACTCCATCAGAAACATGGTTCTCTGATAAACTCAGAGCTCAAAAACAAAGCTGTAGAAGGGCAGAAAGAAAGTGGAGAGCGAAGTACGACCTGGTAGAAAAAACTTAGCACGCTCAAGCATTGGCAGACTATAAGAAGCTGATGTCAGATGAAAAAAGCAAGTACTTCTCAGCGAAAATCCTCCAGGATTTTCTACAGTTAAAAATGAGCATAACTGCCTTGGATGGGAAGCAGTGCAGAATTCTGCAATATTCTGGGACAGGTATTCAAGGATAAAGTGGAGAAGGTGTATAAATCCTCTAGGGATAGTGCTGACTCCGCCCCTAAGAACATTACAGCAGTGTTGCATCCTTTTTCCAACAATTCGGCTTTTACTTTTTTTCCCCGACATTGGAACGGATCATGCAGGTGGTGAAAACATCCAAATCGGGGCCTCCCAAATTATTGCATCTGTTTCCAGAAATATTAAGCGGACAACAAGGGTTAGTTTTCAATTACGAAATTTACTTTGGCATTTTCCCAGATGCCTGAAAAACAGCCTCAATCCTCACTCTGCTAAAAACACTAATCTTGACCCTAAGGATCCCAGCAGTTTCGACCTATCTCCAGACAAAGTGCTAGAGAAAATATTAAATGCACATCTTACTGCATTTATTACCTCCCGAAATCTTAATGATTCTGCACAGTACGGGTTCCGGGAGGGACATGGCATGGAGACAGCTTTGGTCATGGCCACGGAGGAACTAAGGGAAATTCTAGATTCGGGGGCAAGGGTGCCTTGATTTTGCTTGACCTATTGACGGCCTTCGACACGGTGACCAACGAAATTCTAGCCAGTAGGCTATCGAAGTTGGGATTAGAGAGACTGCCCTTACACTATTGTGATCTTTTTTAACCAATAGGACCTTTTCCGTAGAAATTGGAGATTTTTCATCCAAGTCTTTTAAACTGCCTTGTGGTGTGCCTCGGACCTCGTCTCTGAGCCCCATACTCTTTAATGTATATGTGGCCCCTCTGGCTTCAATCATTAGGCAGTATGGGTTCTCAGTGGTCTCTTATGATGATGAGGTGGTGTCAGTCTCAAGCAATGTGGAAGAGACAGCTGACCGTTCAACTGCTATATGACACAGGTTAACCAGTGGATGCAGTCCAATTGCCTTAAACTGAACGGCCGAAAGACTGAAGTCTTGTTGCTGGGTTCAGATTCATCCTTCGAGTCATCCAGATGGTGGCCCACCAGTCTGGGCGACTGCCCAGCTCCAGTGCAGAAGGTAAAAAACCTAGGATTCATCTTTAATGATAAATTGACATTTAATAGCCAGATCAACACCCTCTCCTCAGCTTTTTCCTTCAGCTTAAAAATGATTAGGAAAATTCGGCCATTCATCCCTCCCGATGCCCTAAAAACATTGGTTACAGCATTGGCACTATCCAGATTGGATTATGGGAACGCCCTTTGTGAGGGAATCCAATCTCAGTATCTGCTAAGAGTACAGTGCCTTCAAAATGTGGCAGCCAGATTAGTACTGGATATCCCTAGGTTGAGCTAGTCTCCCAAGGTTTAAGAGCACTCCACTGGCTCCCGGCGGATAGGAGGATTAAGTTTAAATCCCAATGTCTAGCCTTTAAAGCACTCCATGGCATAGGGCCTCAATTCCTGAGGACTCATTTGAAATGGTATGTGAAGTCTAAGATCCACACACACTAAACTGCTGCAAACTCCCAGGTTTAAGAAGGCTCACTAGGTCGGAAGAAACCTCCTGCTAGGAAGAGTCAAGACCTGGAACCTACTCCCGATTGCCATAAAGAGCAGCAAGTCACTTCTCTCTTTCAGAAAGGAGTTGAAAACTTGACTCTTTTGCAACTAACTCGATTAGTACAGCGGTCCGGTAGCCGTCCTATACCTCATTCCTAGTGCCAAGACGCCCCCGGGCATTTGTGCGCTGTACAAATGCACTAATCAAATCAAATAAATTGTTATACTTCCTAAGTTTCCATCTTCATACAATGACACGTGTATCTGTTCTCCTTGGATGTTGCTCCCTCCTGGTACACCAGGACAGGAGGCTTTCTCTCACCATCATCCCTCCACTTTCACTGCCAACATTTCTCTTTCTGACCTCACTATCAACAGTCTAATACATAACAATAAGCCTTTCTCTAGTTAACTTGGATCACACCTGCTGAGAAGAAAAAAAGCATGCTTGGCAGAATGAAAGCAACAAATTTCAACAAAGGCCTAATGACAAGCTAAGTTGACTCAAAAATCAACATGGATGCATGTTAGAAGATTAAGAAACAATGAAAAGCAAACAGTCAATGTTAAAATGAAAATGCAATGAATATGGTTACATCAGTTTAATAATCAACACAATACACTATATGTGTATAAACTCTTAGTGAACAAATGATTACCTACCATTGATTTGTTTAAATATGCCACACATGTTGATTATGTTAAACCACACTTTGAATATAAATGTTGTATATGAGTGCATAAATGTATATACATGATGTATGTAGGGTGGAGCTGACAATACACTGCTCCAAAACTACCATATTCCAAAAATGTATTCAAATGGAGATATGGAGTATCAAAGGCAATGTTAAGATTCTTGAAACTGGAATGGGACAACTGCTTTCTCACAATCTAGATAAGGATACATTTAGTCAAAAGTAATTTGTTTTTAACCACTTGGTCACAAATTCCTAAAACTTGCTGATTGCTAGGGCAGGAAATACCAAAGCGGCAAACAAGAGTAATCAATATTTTGAAGATATTCAACAATCTTGAGTGTGTTTGGCGTTTGAGCTTCCAAAGTAAATTTGCCTTTCCAAAGTCGCACATAGTAAAAAAAAATACTTTTTAAAAGCATTTCTGTGAAGCCAGATTAATACCCTCATCTGCCTCAACACATTTCAACTGGTTATGATATATTCATGCTATTTATTCTCGGATGATTAAGTTAGATATCACTTTTTTCGGTCTGAACTGTGAGTGACTTTGATCTTTTACATCACTGAGGATGAATTTGGGAAACCACGTTTTAAAGGCTAGATACCCAACACCTTTGTCATGGAATAGAGAATGTATCTTGGGAGAAGGTCAGGCAAGGCAAGCCAGCTAAGTTGCTCAAGCATGAAAACTGTGTGTGCTTTACTAAGTAAGAGGATGCTGGCACCGTTTTATGTCCATCAAATGTCCATCAAACTCCCAATTAGCATTGGCTGCAAAGGCAAAGAAACTTTCAGAAGGCAGGAGGATAGCCTCGTCAAATGTGGAAATGGTGGCTCGTGGACCCCTCAGACACTCCCTGCAGGCGAAGGCAGTCACTCAAGGGGAGATCTAATCCTTCGTCAAAGTGCGAGCGGGTTACCGCCTGCACTGTGAAACACTGAGTGGCTGTGAAGCAGCCACTGCGTATTTCACTTAAATGTGCTGCCCAAAGGCAGCACAAGTTAGCGGCTGACCTGAGGGCAGGCTGTTTGTTGGGTTTTTGTTGTGTGTTCACCTGTTCCTGCCCCTGTTCCTGTCTCACTTCCTCAGATGGTAACTTCCTCCAGAGTCAGATCTGTTCCTGTGAAATTTCAGGACTATATGATGGGGTGATACCATGGGGTGATGCCATGCCAGTTTTATGTGGTCAAGTTTGATTTGTTCGTTCCTCTCTTTTTCTTCTATGTTTCTTTTCTTTTGGTTTCTTTCTTTTTTCTCCCTTTCTTTCTCTTTCTTTTCTTTGTGTAGAAAGGGAGGTGTGTTGGGGCTTCCCCTTGCCTGCTTGTCCTGCCTTTGCAATGTAATTCAGAATGTTCCCTGCGTGGAACACTGCTTATCATTCTGTTCCTGGCAGTTGCTGCCGGGGAGCTGCTGTGGCTGGACATGAAATAAAGCCCTTGTTCCTACTTGTCATGTGGGCTTACTTCCCTTCACTGTTCCTCTCTGTAATAAGAGCCCAGGTCTTCAATAGTGTTGCCCTAAATTGAACTCAGTGGACCTGAGCCACATGGCTTGCTAACACAAAGGCCCTTATTATAAGGGCAGGGCTAAATTCTGATCCCTTTGCAAACGTGAATCTGAATTATGAGTTATGTGATAATTATCACACCCTCAAAGTTTTCATTATTAAATTCTGACAGGTGAAACCTAGCAAAACATTTCTTGTAAATACCCCTGTAAAAAGACAAAACCAGGAATTTGCTGGCACATGCATCAACCAAAATAGCTCCCGGTAAAATAGCGAATCGCTAAAACAGGCAGTTACCGAACACAAAACCTGAAATCCCAATGCATCAGCCCCAATACCGGAAAAAATAAAGAATCGCAAAAAAAACCTGCGGTAAATTACCGAATCGCAAAATAGCGAATCGGTAATACCGAGAAAAACATCAGCCCCCGGAAATACCGAAACAATATTATAAACTCGCAATGAAATGCAATACCAAAAATCCACCAAATCGCTATTTAGCATGAGCAAAATAAGGGGAATCTCAACCAGGAGGTAAAGTTGGTTGAAGGAAAAAAAAAATGAGGAACATGCCATCCCTGCCCACGTCCAGGTCCCTGCCCACGTCCAGGTCCAATGCAGAATTGGCTTGGTAGTTTGGTCTGCCCTGTTCCCATGATGCACTGGGCCAGGGACAGACTAATTTGCATGTAGCCAGGTTCTGAGCTGGGATGGTGCAGTGAGCTAAAAAACGGTGATGGATCAAGCCCTGATCTGTTGACTGGGTAGGAGTATTCTGCTTAGTTCAGATACTCTGTCCATCACCACTCCCTTTTCTGAATCGTTTTGTCCACCACAAGCGTGGAAGGGTATGCTCAGATGTGAGTCCCTTGCTCACTGCACCATCAGGATTCGAGCAAGCCGGGCCGAAGACGGCTGTAATGCCAGAAACCGGTCCCCGGAAGCTTGTTTCCTTTCCAGTAAAAGAATTGGCTTTGTAGTTTGGTCTGCCCTGTTCCCATGATGCACTGGGCCAGGGACAGACTAACTTGCATGTAGCCAGGTTCTGAGCTGGGATGGTGCAGTGAGCTAAACAACGGTGATGGATCAAGCCCTGATCTGTTGACTGGGTAGTATTCTGCTTAGTTCAGATACTCTGTCCATCACCACCCCCTTTTCTGAATCGTTTTTTCCACCACAAGCGTGGAAGGGTATGCTCAGATGTGAGTCCCTTGCTCACTGCACCATCAGGATTCAAGCAAGCCGGGCCGAAGACGGCTGTAATGCCAGAAACCGGTCCCCGGAAGCTTGTTTCCTTTCCAGTAAAAGAATTGGCTTGGTAGTTTGGTCTGCCCTGTTCCCATGATGCACTGGGCCAGGGACAGACTAATTTGCATGTAGCCAGGTTCTGAGCTGGGATGGTGCAGTGAGCTAAAAAACGGTGATGGATCAAGCCATGATCTGTTGACTGGGTAGGAGTATTCTGCTTAGTTCAGATACTCTGTCCATCACCACCCATTTTCTGAATCGTTTTGTCCACCACAAGCGTGGAAGGGTATGCTCAGATGTGAGTCCCTTGCTCACTGCACCATCAGGATTCAAGCAAGCCGGGCCAAAGACGGCTGTAATGCCAGAAACCGGTCCCCGGAAGCTTGTTTCCTTTCCAGTAAAAGAATTGGCTCGGTAGTTTGGTCTGCCCTGTTCCCATGATGCACTGGGCCAGGGACAGACTAATTTGCATGTAGCCAGGTTCTGAGCTGGGATGGTGCAGTGAGCTAAAAAACGGTGATGGATCAAGCCCTGATCTGTTGACTGGGTAGGAGTATTCTGCTTAGTTCAGATACTCTGTCCATCACCACCCCCTTTTCTGAAACCTGATATGATGGGGCAGCCCATTAGTATGAAGGTACCTATAGGCATGTACGTCTGACATGATATGTGTAGGCATGTGATATGATTCATATCGAAATAGATTTCCGGGATCTCAAATCCTTTTCTTAGTTCATAATAATTATTCAAATATAGTTTTGAGCTTGGGTTCATTAGGAATAAGATGAGTGTTTATAAATAGTTAAAAATCTTCCAATCGGCAAAAGGGAAGAGACTTGGCATCTTTATATATGAAGCAGCTCACTTGAATGTGAATGAAGCAAAAGATGGCTAAGTTACTCATGGAACAATCAACAAAGTCAAAGAAGGCATGCTTGAATAAATCTGAATCACAAGCAATCACTTGGGCCGTATTCCAGGTTATCATTTTTCTTTCACTATGCCACTTTTGACAGAGACCAGCCATATGCAGATCAATCTTGGTTTTGTGCAAGGGGGAAGCCAGCCCAACCTGCAAAGTGAAGTTGTATGCAGATGAGAACACAAGCAAGCCCACTCCAGTTTCATTCAACAAGGCTTGGTCACTAAGATATATCTTGAGTCCTATGGCGCGACAAGCATTGGACTGATCTCCAGTCCAATGCAATAGTGCATGTAGGCATCTATTGCAACAATCAACAAAGTGACAGAAGAAATATGGGATTTAACCAAAGTCACTGGCAATTCCAGCCAATATATTGTCAACCAGTATGCCAATGCACAATATTGTTCTATGTCACTCATAAATCTGTAGGTTTGGATGTTGTCTTCAAATGTTAGAGTTTTTAGGCTGCAGTTTCATATGTAGGGAATTTTGGAATAGAGCTCAGTGTCTACAGAATATATTGTCATACTGTGGCAGTTTTCTTTTTTTTTTTTCACAGACTTACGTAACTTTAATCTCTTGATGCTTTCATTGATAAAGTCATTATTTTACCATGAAATATTATTTGAGTATGAAATACAGATTATCTAGCATGATGAACACCCTAGATTTGGGGAACATGTGGAATCTTTTCTGTTCACAATTTACATATTATCTGGAAAATCAGTAGCGGCACCTCCACTAAGGCGGAGTAGAGTTGCCCCACTCCTATTTAAGCAAGCCCACTCCAGTTTCATTCAACAAGGCTTGGTCACTAAGATATATCTTGAGTCCTATGGCGCGACAAGCATTGGACTGATCTCCAGTCCAATGCAATAGTGCATGTAGGCATCTATTGCAACAATCAACAAAGTGACAGAAGAAATATGGGATTTAACCATAGTCACTGGCAATTCCAGCCAATATATTTTCAACCAGTATGCCAAAGCACAATATTGTTCTATGTCACTCATCAATCTGTAGGTTTGGATGTTGTCTTCAAATGTTAGAGTTTTTAGGCTGCAGTTTCATATGTAGGGAATTTTGGAATAGAGCTCAGTGTCTACAGAATATATTGTCATACTGTGGCAGTTTTCATTTTTTTTTTTACAGACTTACGTAACTTTAATCTCTTGATGCTTACTTGATAAAGTCACTATTTTACCATGAAATATTATTTGAGTATGAAATACAGATCATCTAGCATGATGAACACCCTAGATTTGGGGAACATGTGGAATCTTTTCTGTTCACAATTTACATATTATCTGGAAAATCAGTAGCAGCACCTCCACTAAGGCGGAGTAGAGTTGCCCCACTCCTATTTAAGCAGTGCACAAAAGAAAAAGAAAATGATAATAACAGGACATTATTCTAATTTTTTTCTATGCGGCACTCTGAGCCAGGTGGGGGAGGGGCTGGGCTCTGTGATGCCAAGCAGAGTGAGGAGCTGTTTGCACTCCTCTAAGTGCATACAACAGTTTGTCTGGCCCTCTGGGGCCGGCCAAACCATCGGCCGGCCAACCGCTCTTCGCATGTTCTCCATGGGGCTGTGTTGCACAGCCCTATGGAGAACATGCACAGCCTCCCCAGGCACTGCCTGAGCATCCAAACAGGACACTCAGACCAATCAGAATGCTGCTTCTGCAGCGTCGTGATGTGCTGGGAGAGTCAGGAAGCCTGAGTTGTTCCGGTGCTGTAGCAGACCAGAAGAGGAGGCGAAGAAAAGATGAGTTTATTTTTGTATTATTATTATTATTTTTTAATCCTTTTCAACCCCCCAACCACCCTCGTTCTGATGCAGCCGCCACTACGGAAAATGCAAATCCTTTTCCTAAATTATATTCATGCAAGTAAACCTGTCTGATCCAAATTGTAAAGCCTCACATTATACCAGTAGTTAACTGCAAGGTAACCAATCATTTCCATGAGAACTGTAAAAATCAAGGCAGAAGATGCACCTTAAGAGAAAATTCCTTTTACAGAAGTGTCCAGTTTACCTAATTTTTGCGGAAAAAAAGAACAAAAAGGAAATGTATTGCTAACGTTCGAGGATGCAGAGGCTTAAAATAGGTCTCTGGAATAGATGTTTTTTCAATAAGTTTGATTGGAAGAAAAAACACAAACAATGTATAGACTCATAATAAAGTAACTCCACTTTGGGTCAGCCAGCGACCGTGATAATTGTATTATTTGCGTTAATTGCTTAACTCTTTCCATTGTTAATAAACAGTATTGCTGTTGTATTGTTTACATTGCTCAATGCTGCCAATGTCTTCTATTAATCTTGACAGCAAAGCATGCATAGCTAGAGGCCCCTACTCTATTGCTGTACAGCGGTATTTAATTGAGTATTGTGAAAGTTCTGTGAGTTGGCTTGGCATTCATACTTTTAATATGTTTATATATTCTTGATTTATTGACACAGTGAGACAGGAAAACAATTCTGGCAGGTCATTGATCTCTTTACTGCAACTGTGGTGACAGTCAAGGAGGATTGCGTGTGTTAGTGTATGCATATGTTTTGTACCATTTAAAATTATAGCCTTATAGCGCCCCATAGCGGGCTATACCGGCTATTAAAGGCCAGCAAGGGAGCGGGACTTTAATAGCCGGTATAGCCCAGCTACGAAGGGCTTTAAGGCTATTAGAACATTCTGCCACTAGAAGGCAGAATGTTCTAACAAATTAAACAAAGGCCTCTCGGAGCCTCAGGGGATTGAAATCCCCTCGAGCTCCGAGAGGCCTTTGTTTAAACAACATTGGAATGTTGATCTGCGGGCCTTTACTGGCCCATAGAAGCACAGAGCCCACCATTGTCTGCAATGGAGTGCTCTACATTCCAATGTTCTAATATACTTTATGCTATCACTAAACCACCTGATCAATTCTGTAGATATGGGCAATTTAAGTGGCCTGTGCCACAACAGAGAGTTGAGGGAATACTGGGATCAATATCAATAATGAGTTCCCCTTCCTCAAACTCTGACTCTACTAGTGCAAACACAAACCAGACAACATCAGGTCAAAAATATTAAATACTGGGGGGCGTGGCTTGGACGCCGGCTAAGATGGCGGCGTGACCCAGAGGCTCCGACGCCGACCTCCGGTTACAATCTGTTTTTGGCAGCCTACGGGGGATTTGCAGCCATATGTCATCACCTCCGTGGACCGGAACATGAGGAGAGCTTAATGCCCTCATTGTATCCTGGTTCTCGTGTAGATAGCTGAGGTACACTTGTGGTCCCGGATCCGGAGCTCGCATCCGCCATTTTGTGCACCGGCCGCGAGTCTCTGAAGGCGGCCGGCCCGTGAAGCACACAAGATGTCAACACGACCTCCCGACAGCACAACCCTAAATGGATACAGTGGGAGAGCCTACCAACAACCGTTGGTTATTTTTCTCGGACTTCTCACTCAACAGTGTTGTTTTCTGCAATTTTAAGCGCCATTTTGTCTGCTGCCTGCGCTCTTCATCGCAATCCCCCATTTTTTGCCTTTTCTACCTATGTGGGCTTTGGTCATTCGAAGCAGTTCTTATAGGTGCATTATGAGACCTATATCCCTTTATCTTGCCACATGTCACTGCTGACCGCTGTCAGGAATTGTTGCTTCAGAAACTGCTTCTAGGATTTTTTAGCGCGTTTCTATCTACGCATCTCCTCTACTTCTCTTTCTTGCATGACCCTCCCTGGAACAACAACAATGTACCTCTACATGGTTCTTGTAGTTACTCCTGCTAATCTAACTTACTCCCAGGACTGTGTCTTTTTTACAGCTTCATCGCAAGGCGCGTGCGCACGCACCACAGGTTATGATGGTGTCCTCGTTTGTCCTCGTTTGACCAAAACATACCCTCTGCGGGGCATGTTTTTTTCCTTCAACTGTCTATTGCTAATTGATGAACTTTATCTCGCCATCTTCAATAGGTTTTGCTCTTCCCTCTTTTCTTCAGGCTCACATTTTTCGAACTTTTTTACGCTTCTTTGAGTCAAACATTTGCTTCTTCATCGTTGGCTTATTGCTTCCTCTCATCTGACTCTCTGAAGTTTTTCATGGGGAAACTCCACAATTTAAAGCTCACCACTATCTCTAAATTGCCTGTTACCTCAGATTCTGATTCTCCTCCTCAAGTCATGGAAGAAGGCATGGCGTCAAAACCTGATTCAATACATGGAGCCATCCCTAAGCACATAACGGAGGCAAGATACCATCCTCCTTAGTTTCCTCTAAGCGCCTGAAGAAAGACCCGCCATCTCCGGGGAGTAACTCTTCCTCCTCCTCTACGGATCTGATTTTGGAAGAGCTTCGTGCTTTCAAACCATTTATGGAGGCCACCACTAAAAATATGCAGGCTATGCAGGAGAAATGGTCATCTCTAGAGTTGCGTGTACTTACCCAGGAACAATCAACAGAATCTTTACAGTCTTCTTGTTCCCATATCCCGTCAATGGAGGCGGAGATACTTCTACTTAAGCGTCAGATAGAGGATTTGGAAAACAGAAATCATAGGAACAATCTACGCTTATACGGCCTTCCAGAACTTACAGAGGGGTCTAACCCTACCACCTTCTTCCAATCCTTTCTTGCCAAGATCTTAGACGCTCCAGCTTTAACGTCTATTAATATCCAAAGAGCTCATCACCTTGGTCCTAAGGTTGCTACCAATCCTAGGGGTGTCATTATGCTATTCCTGCAGTACACTGACCTGCTACAGGTCCTTTCAGCTGCCAAACTCAAGAAGCAAATCATATGGGAAGGACATCGCCTCTTTCTCTCGCAGGATGTCTCCAAGACCACCGCAGATTGGAGGAAGAAGTTCTTGGACATGAGACCGCAACTTAGAGCCCTTAACGCTAGATATGGCATCCTGCATCCTTGTCTTTTCAAGGTCACTTATAAAGACAGAACAACCACTTATGAGGATCCTATGGCCTTGCAAGCTTTCCTTCGACAGCATGGCTCAGATGCTATGGAAGAATCCAACCCTGGCTGACAGGACTTGCTAACTGTTTGATCTCATTGTAATATGGTTCTGATGTTCCTCCACTGGCATTGTTATCTTGACTTCCCTAATGTTTCCTTTATAATTGTCGATGTTATCCTTCAATTTCCCTTCTGTTCAAATCAAGTTATACTTCATGATTCTCCTAGACCATTGCACTCATCCTTATGTCTCTCTTATTTTTACAGATGTTCCCCTCTCTCTCTACCTTGTTGTACCCTGATGTTTTCATATGCTGCCTCTTGGATTCAGGGTAGTAGAGGTTTTGGTGTCCGCTCTGGTTGTTATTGCCGTCGTCTCCCGACGCCACCTCCCCGTCCTCGTTTTGCATTTTTCGTTTTTTGTAAGTATGTTTCTCAGTCGTTCGTTTTGGACATGTACTGTCTTCTTGATCGTTATGTTTCTGTCCTTTTTCTTTTCTCTTTACTCTCCTACTATTGGACTCCTACCACTTACTTTTTCCTTTCTCTTTCCCCTCTTTTCTACTTCTTCTTCCTCTACTCTTCCTTCTTTCTTTTAAGATTTAGTATTATCTCTCTAGTGGTTCCCCCCTTCTTTTAATTTCTTTTCCTCTTCCTTTCTTTCTCTTCTCCTATCTCTTCTTCCTCATTACCACGTTTATCTTTTCCTCAGTTTTTTCAGCTTATCTATATGCATTTGATGCGCATGTTGCTGTTAGTTGTTTTTCTTTGCCGTTCCATTCTGTGTTACGTCATGGAACATTAAGGGATTAAATAATCATATTGAAAGGCAAAGGGTTTTATCACATTTGGCAAGACTCAAGACTGACATTGCCCTCCTTCAGGAGACTCATCTCCCTGAAGCAGAGGCTCTGAAGCTTAAACGTTGTTGGGTGGGTCACGGTGTATCCTCCCCCACGGTAACTAAGAAGAATGGGGTTGTGATTTTGTTACACAAAAAGTTAAATGTTTCTTCAATTTCTCATGAATGTGACGTTGACGTCGCTGGGTTATTGTTACATTACTTATAGACAATATCCTCTCACCCTTTTTAATGTGTATACCCCTACCGGGGTTGACAGATCCTTTTGGCCCGCTATCTCTGTTAAATTATCCCCCCTCTCTGGAGATTACATACTTTTAGGGGGAGACTGCAATCAAATTATGGACCCCTTCCTTGACCGACATTCGAAAGTCAAGTTTGTCCCCTCTAGGATGCATACTCAATTTGTCAACACTTTTCAAAACAATGCTCTGGTAGATATTTGGAGATTGTGTAACCCAGACCTTAGCGAGTATAGCTTTATCTCCCCTCCACATCAATCCCAATCCCGCATTGACCATATCTTTCTTAGTAAATCCCTGTCCCAACACTCCATTCGCTCTGAAATTGGTTCCATTTTGCTTTCAGACCAGGCTCCGGTTTTTGTGGACCTTGACCTTCTTCCATTTTCCCCACATTCAGGCAGATGGCGTTTCAACAATGCCTTACTTCTGGAACCTACTTTTTGTTCTGAATTAAAGCCTTTGCCACTGAATTTTTTCTTTTTAACCATACCTCTGACTCCTCTTTTGTTATGGTTTGGGATTCTTTTAAAACAGCCTCTAGAGGTTTTATCATCAATTTTGTGGCCAGACGAAAGAAACTCAGAGAGGCCAAGTCAGATCAAATTTTAGCTGATATCAAAAAATTAGAACTTGACTATCACGCTTCTAAATCCGAAACATCCCTTAAAAAACGTATTGATGCGAAAATCTCCTTCAATAAGTTCACAACCGATGCTGCCTCTAACCTTTTATTAAAATTTAACTCCCGATATTATGGAGGTAAGAATAAAATGGGGAAACTTCTTGCCAATTACTTAAAAATAAGAAAAGAACGCACAAAGATTGAATACATTAAATCTTCCTCTGGTGAATCTAGATTTAAAGATAAGGACATCCTCACTGAATTTGTCAAATTTTATGACACACTCTACACTCCCGAACAGGTCCCAGAGTCTATAGATCTTCTCTCGTACTTTCATTCTCTTCCCTCTCCTCAGGCTTCTCATCTTGATTTCCATTCCTTGGAACGGGACATTTCGCTTTCTGAGATCTCTCATGCTGTCTCAAAATTACGACGTGGTAAGACTCCTGGTCCTGACGGCTTCACTATTGAATTTTACAACCATTTCGCATCTCTACTCCTTCCTAAACTTTTACTCTTATTTCAATCCTTTCTCGCAGTGGGTTCTTCGAGTGGTTCCTTCCAACAGGCTTTAATCTGTTTGATTCCCAAGGAGGATAAGAATCACTCTCTATGCACGAATTACCAGCCGATTCCCCTGGTTAATACCGATTACAAGATACTAGCTAAGATTCTAGCATTACGCATGGATCCCCTCCTCCCCGGTTTACTCGGCCCTGAACAATTGTGTTTCATCAAAGGGCGTCTTTCCTCCGACAACTCACGGGTCTTCCTTAACATACTCAGTAAAGATTCATCTCCGGACCTTCCTTTTGCTGCCATCTCCTTAGACGCGGAGAAAGCCTTTGACAGAATTGGTTAGGATTTTATGTTTCAGGCTCTCCGTTGGATCGGTATCCCCCCCAAATTCATTTCTATTATTTCTTTACTTTATTCTAATCCCCAGGCCTCCATCTTTGTCAATGGTATGATCTCAGATTATTTCTCTTTACACAGGGGTGTTCGGCAGGGTTGTCCTTTGTCCCCCCTACTTTTTGTCATAGCCTTAGAGCCCTTCCTTACTAAAATTCGACTGGATGACAGTATATCGGGTTTTCATTTTGGCTCCCATCAGGTTAAACTCTCAGTCTATGCTGACGATATCCTTTTTCATTGTTCCGATCCTATTTCTTCTATCCCTTCCTTCCTTCAGCAAGTTTCATCCTTCTCCGCAGCATCTGGTTACCGCCGAAACACTGATAAATGTGAGATCCTCCCTTTAAACTCTCTCTGCCAGAAACATCTTTTTTCTCAGACTGGTTTTTCTTGGAAACCTTCTAAAATCAAATATCTGGGGGTTTGGTTTGCTCCTCTCTTATCCAATACTCTCAAACTGAACTTTGACTACATTTCTAAGAAAATGGATACTGCTATCACGCGTTGGCATCCACTCTTTCTGTCCTGGTGGGGACAACTTAACTCTATAAAGATGATGTTATCACCCCTCCTCCTGTACACTCTTTCTATGCTCCCTATGCGCATTCCGATTTCTTTCTTCAAGAAGATTGACTCTTTACTGCTGAATTTTTTGTGGAATGTAAGCGACCTCGGATTGCTCTCGCCTCTTTACGAAAAGACAAAGCTCATTCCGTTGTGCGTTTTCCTGATTTTAAAGAACATCATCGGGCCTTTTCTCTGAAACAAACAACCCGCTGGTTTATCTCTGTTCCTCCTTTTTATCCTCCCGTCTGGTTAAGCATGGATTCCTCTTTTATTTCCCCTTTTAATTTCCGGGAATTATTGTCTTTTATATCTCCTCCAGTCCGCCTTCTTACGCCTGTTATTTCTCATTCTCGTAATCTCCATCTTCCCTATTTAACTTCATCTTATTCCTCCCTTCTTTCTATTCACGAACAATCGATCTGGAATAATTCATCTCTCAAAATCAGAAATCGCACTATTTTCTGGAAGATCTGGCATTCTCGTGGACTGTGTTGGATCTCTCAACTACTTTCCCATGGTGCTCCTCTTTCCTTTCTGGAGCTTACATCCTCTTTCTCACTGCCTTCTTCTGCTCGTTCACAATATAATGCTCTTTACCCAATCCTACTCCTTTATCTCCAATCCCTATCACCTACAAACGATATTCCTCCGGATCGCAAATCCACTTCCTTATTGTTAGAATCCTCCCCCTCCGCCTCTGCTATCTACAATTCTTTTCGTTGTACAGTTGATAGAGTTAAATCTAAGGTTGAACCCGCTTGGGAATTTGATCTCTCTCAAGACTGGTCAGTGCTTCTTTGGGATAAAATCTGGACCAAACTTCATAAGACCTCTAGAGCTGCTAACAACACCCAAACTTTATATTTTGTTTATCACAGAACTTTATTTACCCCACACGCACTTTCACGTTTTTCATCAGACATCCCCTCCACTTGTTGCTCGTGTCCATGCCCCTGCGCCGATCTAAAACACATGCTGTTTGACTGTCCTCCTATTTCTAAGTTTTCGCATCTAATCTGGATTCAATACAAAAGATTTTCCAGTTTCAGGTTCCCTTCTCCCCATCTCACGTTTTTCTAGGTTCTCTCTAACCGGAACTTCCCCAATCCCCTCGTCATTACCTCCTACTTGACCTTTTGATTGCTGTAGCTTTTCACACCATTACCTCTAACTGGAAACAAGCTGCAAGCATGTCATACCAAACCTGGTGGAACTCAGTCTGCTTTCATCACCGACTGGATACCAATTATGTGTCCCCCATCTCCCTAGCAATTAAACGTGATCTGGTTTGGCTTCCTTTGGTAACGTACCTTTCTTCATCTGCCCCAGTACCTACCTCTCTAGATCCTGACATAGTCGAGGTCCGCAAACCACCATGACTCTATTATTGCCTTTCTGTTTGAATTTTTACATTTCACTGTACTTTATGGTGAATCTAATTCATATTCACATGTTATGTTCAAGAAATCCTCATGCTTGTTATTTATGCCTTTCATGAAAGATTTATTGTAATGCTTATTTCATTTATGTATTTATATTATTATTCATTTCAATCAATATGTATAATATTGTTGTATCCATTTTCTGGTTTTTCCTTCCCATCCCTTCCTTTCTTTATTTCTTCAATAAAATCAAACTTAAAAAAAAAATACTTTAGTAAAGCAGGTCCGACAGTGTATGTCTGGGGATTGTGTTCTTGCAGAAATGGTGATAGACAGATTATTTTGATGCTCTCTAATCTGCAACATGTATGGTGCTTGAAATTATGGACAAAGATCTATTGCATTTATTGTCAAAAGAACTAATGATAGACTTTGATTTCTTTTCATTTCAGACATTATAGAGCACACAATAAAGACTAAGGGGCAGAATTACAATTACTGGTGCATCCCTGCATATCGGCAAGTCTGCGCCAGTAATTGTGCACCGCAGCTCCGCCACCCTTGATGCGCCGCATTTACAATGCAATTAGAAGACAATGTCCTGAAAGGTAAAAGTCAATAGGCAATTAATCATAGCATGCACATAGCATTACGTGGGTGGACAAGAAGGAGATAACTCATAGTTTTGTCAAAAAGAACTTATTCAGTTTTATGTGGAAAACATTCATTTCATGGTCGGATACAGTTAGAAAAACAGCATTGCATAGAATGTAATGATAACCACATGGGACTTGGTGCAACAAATGTGAATAACTAGTGCAGGTGGCGATGCAAGTGAAAGAAAACAGCGTAGTCGGTGCACTGTGGAAGTGGTGCAGGCTATTTACAGTGGGTGGCTAGAACGGCGCATGTGACATTGTGATATCACATTGGGCACAGTTAATTTTGGTTCAGGTCTAAAGCCACTAGGAGAAAGTGCGCCTGTTATTCAGGCTGTTGGGTCGACGGCGTTTTGATCCAGAGAAGTTAGGATCATCATCAGGACTGGTTGTCTGAATTAGGAAGTGCTGTGGACAAGGGAGCATATATTAGTGGGGCGGAAGGAAGGGAAGGAGGGGTGTGTCCAAATTAAGGAAAATGGAGCCCTGTTTACCTTCGAAGGATCCCAGTGTTTATGAATCCTAAAGATTAAGTAGAGTAGGTAGGTTGGTGTAAGGCAGCTTGGTGAATCACCGATAAGTTGGTGTCATCGCTAATGGGCCAGGCGGTAATTCATGTCTATTGTAGCTGGTCCCTTGCTGAGAATTAAGCGAGTAGGAAGCAATGAATGGAAAAAAGTCGCTTGACTAGCGTATTAAGTGGGTCCTATAAAGTGAGGGCATTTACATACCTCGTTGCTGAAGAATCAGTATTCTTTGGCCTTGTGGGTTGGCCTTGCTCAGTTAATTAGTTGGTTGCGGGTACTGCATTCTAGCCGGCCGAATCGCGCTAGCGGTCGGCGCTTTGGGATGAAAAGGGGACAGAATGATTAGCCAATAACCAAGTTATTGGTTTGTGGGGCAAACTGAAGGGGATGGTGTGAGATCGAGGCCCAGGCTTACCTCAATCAATCAGCGCGACCGTCCGTATACCATTGCAGTCAGGTTCTGGACGAGTGCTGCACGGCAAGAGCAATACTTCCGTGTTGGGTGGGGATAGGGGCGGGGGAATGACGACCTGTATGACTAGGTCACGAGTCTCTCCGTACCTGTAAAAACTTGATGACTTGCCATACCCTGATTAGCCTATCCCTAATTCTGAATATGCGAGTCTAAACTATAAAATTCATTAATTTAAACTGGTTAATTTTTACACGTACGGAGAGACCCGTTCCTCCTATCGTAAATAAACACAGTCAACACGCCCACCTTCCCGTGATTAGGACACGTTTCCATTACCCCTGAAACGTCATCACCCCCGCCCCAACTCTACCTCCAATCACTCGTGACCTCGTCATACAGGTCGTCATTCCCCCGCCCCTATCCCCGCCCAACACGGAAGTATTGCTCTTGCCGTGCAGCACTCGTCAAGAACCTGACTGCAATGGTATACGGACGGTTGTGCTGATTGATTGAGGTAAGCCTGGGCCTCGATCTCACTACATCCCCTTCAGTTTGCCCCACAAACCAATACCTTGGTTATTGGCTACTCATTCTGTCCCCTTTTCATCTCACAGCGCCGACCGCTAGCGCGATTCGGCCGGCTAGAATGCAGTACCCGCAACCAACTAATTGACTGAGCAAGGCCAACCCACAAGGCCAAAGAATACTGATTCTTCGGCAACAAGGTATGTAAATGCCCTCACTTTATAGGACCCACTTAATACGCTAGTCAAGCGACTTTTTTCCATTCATTGCTTCCTACTCGCTTTATTCTCAGCAAGGGACCAGCTACAATCGACATGAATTACCGCCTGGCCCATTAGCGATGACACCAACGTATCGGTGATTCACCAAGCTGCCTTATACCAACCTACCTACTCTACCTAATCTTTAGGATTCATAAACACTGGGATCCTTCGAAGGTAAACAGGGCTCCATTTTCCTTAATTTGGACACACCCCTCCTTCCCTTCCTTCCGCCCCACTAATATATGCTTCCTTTGTCCACAGCACTTTCTAATTCAGACAACCAGTCCTGATGATGATCCTAACTTCTCTGGATCGAAACGCCGTCGACCCAACAGCCTGAATAACAGGCGCACTTTCTCCTAGTGGCTTTAGACCTGAACCAAAATTAACTGTGCCCACTGTGATATCACAATGTCACATGCGCCGTTCTAGCCACCCACTGTAAATAGCCTGCACCACTTGCACAGTGCGCCGACTACGCTGTTTTCTTTCACTTGCGTCGCCACCTGCACTATTTATTCACGTTTATTGCACCAAGTCCCATGTGGTTGTCATTACATTCTATGCAGTGCTGTTTTTCTAACTGTATCCGACCATGAAATGAATGTTTTCCACATAAAACTGAATAAGTTCTTTTTGACTAAACTATGAGCTATCTCCTTCTTGTCCACCCAAGTAATGCTATGTGCATGCTATGATTAATTGCCTATTGACTTTTACTTTTCAGGACATTGTCTTCTAATTGCACCATATCTACCCAGTCCTGACTTGGTCTAAGGGTTACACTCCTGTCTTGTTTAAAAAAAAGCATTTACAATGCCGCGCACCATGGGGCAAAAACGGCACAGATGCGTCACCCATCTGTGCCGTAAAAGCGGTGCATTGCTGGAGTTGCGTCGCAAGCGCGACGCAGCTCCAGCAATGATCAGGGGGGCCCTATGTGCACAATGCTGCGTCAATCCTTACACCTGCTTCAAGCAGGTGCAGGGTTTTGACGCAGCATGGGCCCTAAAGTGACTGAGTGAAATCTTGTAGATTTCACTCAGCCACTTTTGGAAGGCGTTCCTGCGCCGGAACGCCTCCCCCTGCGATGGTACACCTTTTCTGGCGCAGGGCTTTACAACGTGACGCATCTGGGAGATGCGTCACATTGTAAATACCCCGCACCATGGTGCATCTTTTGCGCCGCCGCTGTATCACAAAAGTGACGCAATGGCGGCGTAAAAGTGGCGCAAGGGGCTTGTAAATCTGCCCCTATTACCTTAATTAAGAGTTTGCCAGAGCAACATTCCCGAGTAGGGATGCTACTCCAGGCAACCCTTAGTGGTTTGGTGTTTCTGCACATAAAAAGATACGGTGTGGAAACAACTGACTGATATTATCAGGTGTGGATAAACATCCAGATAAATGAAAGCAAGGGCTTCAGGGCAGATGCACAGCAGAGCCCCCATCTGCCCTGAGAGTCAACCATGGATGGAGATAGCAATGTCCTTCCAATAGAGGCAAGCGCGTCCCCACACTCTAGAAGTCCTCCCCACCTCTGGTCCCACACACCCTAACCCTCAGCACCACACTCATAGGTATCTAAAACCTGCTCACAGAAGGTTGCACTTATATGGAGCTCCTGATCAAGTGGACACAGCAATTCCTGCTATAGTAGGTCATTCCTATTTCAAGGACTTTACCTTGGGATAAATTCTATATCATCAGGATATACAGGCAAGAATCGTTATTTCACGCCTTGGTATCGTCCCATTGAGATAATGGGGAAGTCTTAATGGGGATATATTTGGTGAAACAAAGCTGCCAAGCAACTGGTCTGCTTCAGTTCTTTATTAAAAAATTCCAAAGCTGAGAAACAGTGGTGTAGCTAGACCTTTTCCAGCAAGTAGTGGTAAAAGCTTTTGCCGCCGGTAAGAGTATGGGTGCTGGCGATTCCTGCATTCGCCGCCCCACAACAGCCGCATGTAATAGTGGGAGGAGGCTGCCTCCCCCAAAACTCGTGGAGCTCCAACCCCACCCCACCTCCCTATGCCACTGCGAAGAAACACATGGTAGGAAAGTAAAATTATATACACTCAATTCGCTATATCTAGGACATAAGTACCTGATCATTTTCTCTGCTGTGTAGTAGAGGATTTTTACCACAGTTGCTGCAGAACAAGAAACAAGTTCTATTCCATTTCTGCCAAAGTGCTGCTTTACCAACCAACTATTACTATAGCAACATTCATTGCTATTATAGTTCTTCGCATTTCATACTGCATTTTTAGTCTTTTGACAACCATTTCAATCTAATAAGTAAGCTTGTGCGGTGTAATTGCAAGAAGTGGGAATTCACTGCACGCAAATGATCGTGAGTGGGTGCCTAGATGCAGCTGCAGGGGTTCAGGCTAAAAGCAAATTAGGCAGGAACCTGCCTACACCCTTCAGCTTGTATGTTACGCCAGTAATTTGTACAATGATCTGCATGACAATTGCACATGGGCCACTTTGAGAACATTTAGTTTTAGCTAAGAAGGTAGAAGGGACCTAGGTATGAAAATGTGTCAGAAATATTTGCCATGGCAACAAAATCAATCTAAGTTTATAATTCCTCCACTCATGCAGTTCATATTGTAATTAGAAAGCATGCTAATGAGCTACTGCGAATTATAGTACAGTAATGAATTTAATATGCTGTATTGATTTAGTAGTCTCCCAGTCTGAGCTACAATGGATTGTAAATGCGTACTTTTGCATACCTTTTATAGCAGTTGTATGGATTTGTTCAGCTTCAAACAGGAAATCTTGTACTGAAATCCGTATTATGCAGTTTTCTAAAGTTAAATTAATAGAAACATGATCATTCACAGAGAGAGAATGCGGATTAAAGCTTAAAGTCAATTATGAAGCTGGGGAATTTTGATTGAGGATTACTTACGTGGATTGCAGCAGGACTAGGCCCTTTTTTGTCAATGTTTCCCTTCAGTAATGGATGAGAGAGAACTTGCTTCAAAATCATGTAACTTAGCTTCAAAAGCATTTCCTATGATCAGAGCTGGACTGGCCGTAGTGTGCATCAGGTATTTTCCTGGCAGGCTGGAAGAGTGGGTGCAGGTTTTAGAATGGTGGAGGCCGGTTTTGTTACTGGGGGCCGATTTTACAGCAATCTGTCCTCACTAACAAAAGCAGCAGGGCTGGGGTCGGTTTTGTTAAGCAGCAGTGCTTCACACTTGCACCCCACCCGCAAGCCCCACCAGGGTGGGAGCCAGTCCAACGAATTTGCCAGGGCTGCTTTGGGTTCCCATTGGGATGTCACAGACAGAATATTCAGGCAGAGAGATGTTTTCAGAGAGAACTGGCAGAAGAACAAATAAGGATAGTCAGTCCTGTCTGGAGCCTCCCAGTGGGACTGTGAATGAATAAAAACCCCTTGTAAAGCGTACAGCTGATTCAAAAGAAGCGTGTTGCACTTTAGCCAGTAGACAAACAAAAGAAAGCCTCTATAAAAATATGGATTTCCAATCATGCCTTAAAAACCTGCACGGAATCAAGAAGTCTCAGATCATTCAGGAAGGAATTCTACCATTTTACCGCCCAGTACAAGATCAGCCCCAAAACTTTTCTTTACAAATTCTTGCAATGGATATCTTTCATTGTTTTGAAGAGTGAAGAGCCCTAGCAGGGTTATATCTACTAAATCTTTCCTGTAAATACAAAGGCCCATTGTGTTGCAGTGTTCTAAATATTATTAGAATTGCCTTAAAGGTGATCCTTTGGTTAATAGGAAGCCAGTTTCTTTAATATCTTTTTTAAAGATCTAAACAAGGCAAAGCATACAGAAATGGCCCTTATTAGAGGTTTGAAAGATAAATCTTTAGCAAATTCCATCCTCAAATTTCCTGCTTCTCCTTTGGGTGAAGGCCGTTCCCCAAAATCCTCTGGCAATAAAGATTTAAAATTGAAGGGGGAAGATTCAACAAACATCGGGTATATTATCAAGCAGAGCGTTAAAATTATCGCTGTTTTAGCGGCAGAAACCTGCAGCTAAAGTGGCGATAATGGGCTTGATAATATGCCCTGGAGAATTCCAATAGAAGCCCATGTTCACACCAGAACATGGGTTTCTAATGGAATTCACAAGGCCATATTATCATGGCCCATTATCGCCGCTTTCGTGGCAGTTTTCTGCCGCTAAAATGATTTTTAACGCCCTGCTTCATAATATGCTCCATCATTATTTTAGACTTATCTGAGTTAAATTTCAGGCAATTTTGCTTTATCCAATTGACCACCTTTAGGGGCAGCCTTGGAAATTCTCGACCACTGTGTTCTCGATTTGCCACATCTAAGGACAACAGATGTGTGTCTGATTGTATGAAGATAGGAATTTAGGGAGTATGCCAACTCCTCTCAAATGTAGTTAGCTGATTGACTCTCTATACTGGGAATGAGATTAGGATGTCCTGGAAAATGTTAGTTGTACTTTTAATTGGTGTTTCATTGTTAGTTAGACAGACTCCATCCTGGCTCTTAGAGGGAGCAGAACTTTCTCTCTCCTGGGCTTTCCCTATTGTAAGACCTCATTTTGAACACTTTGTAATTTTCTTTTAACTTCTTTTGAATATTTGGGCTATGCTGACACTTTCAATGCTCCCCCGTTCAGAGAACCTTGATACTTTCTTAATTTCTCAGTGCTACCTTAAGTTTGGACTAGAAAGGGAAAGTTTCTTTATAGAACACTTGATTGCGTCAATCTGTGTCAATCTGTTTCCTCTGCGTTATGGCTGTTACTGTTTTGTATCTCATATTATTACTGGCACATTTCTCTCTTCAGAGTGTGTTACTGCATCTTTTAAATCTGTCTTTGCTTAGCATATATACTGGTTGGATAAAATAAACCTTTATTGTTGCAATAACTGATTCTTAGTCTTCATTGTGGAGCCACAATGGTTTCACAGAGATTGAAATGTATTCATGATGCTAGCTCCCTCACAAAGCTTCAAGTTAACTAACAAAGGTCCACAAGACCAACTGAAACATTTGTTTGGATCATTTTATAAAGAGGATGACGTTCAGATAACCTAATATCAGTTAAAGTCTCGGTTTTGATAACCAACTATTCTCTGTCTAAAACTTTGAATCTTGTTTGAAACTATGTCCTATATGTATTGTTTATTGCTAGAAAATATTCAACTGAGAGTAACAACCTCTCAGGCAGGAGTGGTATCACAGTCCGTTAAGAAAGCAAGTGTGTTTCCTCTCTAGTTGACAGACCACACAGTTGACACATCTGACTCAAATTATTGAAGATTTGAAATGTAAAAACCTCAGCCATGTTTCTTTGGATGGTAATTATTGATTAGTTACAAGCTTACTTTGAGGTTTCTAATCAAAACCCTTCAGCCATAAGACCAATCACATAATATTAATAATAATAATAATAATGGCATTTATAGAGTGCAACACCTACATCAAGCAGAGGTGTTCCTGCGCTGAGCGGAAATCAGGTAGGGATCAGAACCATCAGGGGCTATTCTTGGCTAAGGAGCCAGTTCTTCAAGATCTTTCTGAACTCAAGTTCTGTTTCCACCAATCCCATATGAGAGGATAAGGAATTCCAAAGCCTGGCGGTCCTCACTGTGAAGGACCTTCCTCCCATTCGGGAGGTGCTTGGAGTTGGATCTCAGTGCAGGTTTATGTTGATATTGGCAAAGCCTATGTTTGAGACACCTAGGTCCTTTATTACCCAGGGCACGAAAGGCCAGGGTTATGTACTTGAACTCTATCCTTTTCACTACCGGGAGCTAGTGGAGTTACCTGATATGTGGGGAGATGTGGTGATGGAATGGTACCCTTCGGATGAGTGTCACTGCCACATTTTGTACCATCTGAAGTCTGTGAATCAGATACGAAGGTAACTGATGTTGTCACCACTACTTGTTCAAATGATTTGTCTTGACCATATGTAATGACCAGATTTTCAGACCAGATAGAACCAGCTCACTGAGCAACACCAACCTGGCCAAAACGTAACCACCTCTCTCCTCAGGATCCATCTATCCAGGCACCTGGGTACCTACCTGAGGATGGGGAACTCACAATATACAAGCTCATATCATCAGAAACACCACTAAATCTATAGGGATTACTAAGAATACTCACTGATTACTAAGGACATCCATGCCCTACACCACACTCATACCTCATAGTCTCACGACCACATGGGTCCAGACTAATCTACCCTGGGCAGTTCTGATTATTTACCATTACACACTGATCTCCCTCAGTGCTCACTCGACACGCAATCCGGCGTGTCTACACATGGGGCTGCAGTCCCAGTGCTCTCTCTTTTATCCGGTCCACAATCCGGCGGACCTACACACTGTGTCCTCCCGGTGCTCACTCACTTACAACATGGTCCACAATCCGGCGGACCTATACACCGTATCCCCCCGGTGCTCACTCACTTACAACATGATCCACAATCCGGCTGATCTACACACCGTCTATCTCCGGTGCTCTCACTAACGCCACTTACCAATGACGACCACTTTCCTATGAATACCTTCAGCTCTCTGTCTCTCTATATTGGGAAGTCTCTCTCACTATTCACTAAGGGTTCGCTACTACAATAATATTATGGGATGGCCGAATCACTTAGTGTCAATAATTCCCAAGCTCAAGGGCTCCTCTCTCTCCCTAATTATTCAGACTTACCGGATCATGGGCAGCATCTGTTCTGGCTGTAACATCTGACTAGAAGAAAAGGTTACCTGTGCTTTAAGAAGAATAGACACACACTGTATGCCAGAGTTATTCCCTGATTTAAACGCTCCTATTTCCTTTTGATCCATCAGTTGCTAAAGCATCTGGTTAGAAGAAAGGCTAGCTTTATCATAAGAATAACACATGCACACTAGTTCACTAAGAACTGGGGTATCTTTATTACAATAATGATAAAATACACATACACAAATCTGCGGGGTCTCTATAACTAACAGGAACTTTAACACACCGCTGAAAGAAAAGGATTAGACATACAATATAACAAGGACAATGTTATCTGCGGGGTCTCTGTGACTAACAGGAACTTTTAACACACCGCTGAAAGAAAAGGATTAGACATAAAATAGCCTAGGGAATAAGGACAAGATTAAGGTGTAAGTGTAAAGCGGACTAGTTTAGACTACCTCACCTATTAGAAGGAAGATTTCTCTCTGTCTCTGGTGGGATCAGGGCTCTCTCTGTCTCTCCCTCCATCACCATAGCTTCACGCCTGTGGCTCAACTGTTCCAGCTGACAGCCTCAACTCCTCCATATGCTTTAATGCATTCTGATAGTCTCTCTCCAGCTTCAGCAATCATCTGCCTTCTTTCTCCATTCCAGAAAACCAATAGAACTGCACTGTATTCTGCAGCTCCAGCAGACATCCTACTTCCACTCTTCAAGAACCAAACTGACCACTCCTCCTCTTCTGCACTTCGCTGATATGGATTCCTCTCTCCTCATGGAAATTTCCAACAGAGGGCTGCCTCCCACCGAATTCCTGTGCTAGCTCCAGGGCTTCCACGCAACCGCAGTGCGCATCTGCATGTTACGTCTGGGCCCAAGAGACAAACACATTCCTCGGATAAGAACCAGTCCTGGCTGATTTTCCCCTAGCAGTCAACAGCCTTAACTATAAACATTACCTTTCCCCTTCAAGCATCTCATATCTGCAGGGATAGAAAGCAAAATGGAGTCTCTCTAGTTCTGGGCCTTGTAGGCCTGAGAAGGATAAAATAACCCTTAGCTCTGTCAGAGTACCTACATAAACCATACCAATGTGTAATATAAAGTCAGGACCACAGGATCCACCCTCTACTATAGGCAAAATAATGAAAGGCAAAGCCAATAGGCAATAGATGGATTAGAGTAAGGGATCTATCATCATATAAAGCAGCTATCCTCTTCTAGGTCTGGAAAAAATGGCTTAAAAGGGCCAACACATCTAAGAATACGGATCCTAGATGTCTTTATCACTCCGAAATAGAGCCAAAAAGCCTGTCAAGACATTCCACCCTTAGACTTTATCTTGTGAACATCTATAAACAACAACATCCAAGTAAACAAACATCAACATAATCTATCAACAAAACCAAAAACCAAAAGGCTCTCTAAAATAAATGACAACTTAAGGAAATCCCACCTGAAACTTGATGTAGGGAATACAAATCTAACAACCAACTGAAAACAAATCAAAGCACCCTTGACCTGAATGCTGAAACGTATCTAAGATTGATCTGATAACAACAGAAACCAACCAAAGCATCCTCGAACTAAATGTGCCTCAACTTCTAGTGATAACTGATAAAATCTATTGATGTAGGGACATGTTTGTAGAATGAAAACAGCAAGGGGCCTAATGGGGCCTACCTACTTCGGTCAACTTAAGAACTAAATGTGCTCCAACTCCTAGTGATAACTCATGAAATCCATTGGTAGAGGGCCACGTGTGTTGAATAAAAATAACAATGGGCCTAAATGAGGCCTACCTACTTTGGTTAACTTAAGAAAGGATTTGGTGAAATCTGACAAATAAACATGACAAAGAGTCCTCAAGGTCTAGGCAAACATTACTAATAGATGTAGGACATAACCTGACTAAAAGACACACCTCACAGGACAACTTAAAGTCTAGGGTAACCACCCTTGGAACTAATCCCACTGTTCTAATTAAGAGTTGATGAAACAAAGTGAAAGTGGAATAACAGGAAAATAAGGACAACCCCATTCCTACAAAATAGCTGGTGTAGCACTATGCATATCAAGCATGAAATCAGAAAAAAGTAATCTAAATGTGATGCATATATAAAAGATAAATTTGATCCATGCCAAAGGCAATAGGCAAAGGTCATAAGTCATCTAACTCAGGAAACAGTTTGTATCTACCTTCTGTATCGATCTGTGGAACACATGTGTGCACCACCATTTAAAAGATTACATTCTTTTCATTGGCAAAACTGTTTTGCAGAAAACAGGAAAATTATGGAATAGGTGAAAGATAAACCAGTGTATCAATAATAGAATAGCATAGCATACTAAAGGTAAAATATATATGAGCACTGCATAAACATAACAGAACTGTGATATTTTCAATTGGGGCCTGTTTGTGGTAAATGCAAAAGTGGCATAATGTCCATCTGAAAAAAAACATGGGAAAAATGCAATGCTCAATTATAACCAAATAATCATAGCACATGACTCGTGCAAAATTTAATTTAGGGTTCAAGGCAGTCAATTGCGGAAAGACAGTCTATAGATTCATCAGTGTAGGTCACCACCCTCCATCTTCAACTGTATCCGGGACCAAGGAAGCACTTCCTCCGATCTGGTCATTAGTCACCAGCTTCCGTTGTTCATCCGCCACCAATCCGGTCTGGTCTGGTTCCATCTTCCAAAAACAACAAACTAACATAAAAAAATGAAAACGAAAAAGTAAAATACCAAAGGGAGTGGGAGGGGGGTGGGCCGATGCACACACCAAATACCACAACCCAACAACCTGAAACGAAAAAAACAAGTATCATTAATCTAGCAAAAATAAATTTTCCATTTAAAAAGCACCCCAAGTGCTTTTTATTGTCGAAAGAAACCTCCTAATTTATAAAAACAATTATTCTAAATTCAAGGAATAATTTAAATCATATACTTGTAAATTTGTTTGGGCAAAATCTAATTTTTCCATACACAGCCAGAAGGGCTGGGGCCTTAGCTACTCTCAACTCATCCGAGAAACAGCCCCTCCCTTCAGAAAGATGTTCGTGCTCAGAGTTTTGAATCCAATCCAAAAAATAAGCAGGAGCCGAGCTACAGTGCGATGTAATTTTGAATCACTGCCAAATGCTGATCTCGTGGCAGGAGCAAGGCTACTGCCAACCATTCTGTCCAAGCATCTCTAATCTCTAGTCTGGGAAGCTCACTTAGGCCTACTGTATTTATCTAACTCCAAGGGCCAAGCGTCTGCCAATTATTCTGCATGTGCAAGGATCCCTTATCTGAAGTCCATGAAGCTGTCTGCGCCGACAGCAAGGAAGAGCGACTTGACCCCCCCCTTACATAAACATCTCTCCGCGGAAAGAAATTGGAATATAGCCAAGAATAACAAGCTGGCTCTCTCTGCTCTCAGAAGTTACACACTGGGCCTCCTCCCTTACAAAGCTCCGAGCTGAGAACTGGTGCCTGGCTCATATCAGTCAAGGTCATTTCAAATTCTTTGTAACTCAAAACACATCTGTTCCCAGGCCAGAGAGGTAACCATTATTCTCTAACTAACCGAAGCAAATTCAAAACGTGATGAAAAGCATCCTAAAATCAATAATTAATAAGGACATATTTTTTGCAACTAAGTCACATGCTAGCATTTTAAAATAAATCTATCATAAAAACAGCTACTAGCTGAAAGGGAAAAAATAATTAGATGCAAACACATTTCATACTTCTTTTTGAAAATAACAACATGTAATTTTGCATTGCATAACCAAGAATTCATAATTTAGATACACTACATATTAAAAAGGGCCAGATTCAACATCATTTATTTTTCAAATATCCATTTTTTTCAAACTGAGTGGGTTAACTTTCACACGTTATTCTAAGGGGCAGCTTGCATTGGAAAAAAAAATAATAATCATGTATAATTTCTAGAACACACATTTTATTTTTAAAAGCACACGGTTGCATTTCACTAATTAAAAGCACATTCTATGATGGGTCTGTTTTTATATTTTCGTTCTTCACAACCGCTAACGCACTAATTCTAAAACACTGGTTCGTGTGCCATCCACAGCTGAAAACCCTTATCTCAATCCAACTGGTTGATTTATAACTTTCCGACCTTTAAGTCAGACACATTAAATCATGTGTACCAAGGCAAACCCACACAAATTTGTGGACGCATTTCAAAAAGAATGTTAAATGAACACAGCTTTACTCTCTATGCAAGATGTAACCAGTCCGTCAGCAAGCTGACAAAGCACATAGACAGAACCCAGCAACCAATGAAAGTCAAATCAAACCACCATTCATCTAAACACTCACTGACTTTTAGTGTCAGCCCACATAACCATGCATGTTAAACAGCATGTTAAAATAAATACTGCCGTCACAATTCAAGATATTAACCCTTTGGCAGCTCAAACACAATCATTCCCCAATGTCTGCAGTACATGGGAAATCCAAGAACTTATCACTCCACGTTTTCAAATAACACGCGCGCACATCTTCAAAACAAATTCTCCAAGCAGTTGAAAGAGATCCAGCTCTCTCCCGCCTAACGCAACAATAACATGCACTGTAGAAACCATATCCACATGGTGCTATTCACAAGCCATATTTACAAGAAAGTCAACAAGTTCAAAAAATGACACGCTCCTCACAAGGAATATATTCAAGGCGCAATTCACAAGGAACACAGCAAGTCAAAATGAGAACATGCTTCTCACAAGCCACATTTACATGGCGCTATTTACAAGGAACTCCACAAGTCATATTACATTGAACACATTTCACATTACACAGCATAAGCAGACGCAGCAAGCAATTTAATGGGCAATTTAAAAGCATTTTTCACACACATTTGTACAATTGGATCATCACAAAGATGTAATTGGCTCCCTCATGTAATGTCACCCTTCAAGCCTGACAGTTCAAACACCAAGATGAAAAGCATTTCTTCCACCCTGCATAAGTCAAATGCCATGATGTACTGCAATCTCCTTACACTGCAACTGTTCAAGCCCATAGGCCAATTTTCGTGCCAAGTGCAAACCATAAAGATAAAAACCAATACAACGCACACAGGCTTCGTAAACTGTTCGTCGACGCCAGATGTAATGACCAGATTTTCAGACCAGATAGAACCAGCTCACTGAGCAACACCAACCAGGCCAAAACGTAACCACCTTCCTCATCAGGATCCATCTATCCAGGCACCTGGGTACCTACCTGAGGATGGGGAACTCACAATATACACGCTCATATCATCAGAAACACCACTAAATCTATAGGGATTACTAAGAATACTCACTGATTACTAAGGACATCCATGCCCTATACCACACTCATACCTCATAGTCTCGCGACCACATGGGTCCAGACTAATCTACCCTGGGGCAGTTCTGATTATTTACCATTACACACTGATCTCCCTCAGTGCTCACTCGACACGCAATCCGGCGTGTCTACACACGGGGCTGCAGTCCCAGTGCTCTCTCTTTTATCCGGTCTACAATCCGGCGGACCTACACACCGTGTCCTCCCGGTGCTCACTCACTTACAACATGGTCCACAATCCGGCGGACCTATACACCGTATCCCCCCGGTGCTCACTCACTTACAACATGATCCACAATCCGGCGGATCTACACACCGTCTATCTCCGGTGCTCTCACTAACGCCACTTACCAATGACGACCACTTTCCTATGAATACCTTCAGCTCTCTGTCTCTCTATATTGGGAAGTCTCTCTCACTATTCACTAAGGGTTCGCTACTACAATAATATTATGGGATGGCCGAATCACTTAGTGTCAATAATTCCCTAGCTCAAGGGCTCCTCTCTCTCCCTAATTATTCAGACTTACCGGATCAGGGGCAGCATCTGTTCTGGCTGTAACATCTGACTAGAAGAAAAGGTTACCTGTGCTTTAAGAAGAATAGACACACACTGTATGCCAGAGTTATTCCCTGATTTAAACGCTCCTATTTCCTTTTGATCCATCAGTTGCTAAAGCATCTGGTTAGAAGAAAGGCTAGCTTTATCATAAGAATAACACATGCACACTAGTTCACTAAGAACTGGGGTATCTTTATTACAATAATGATAAAATACACATACACAAATCTGCGGGGTCTCTATAACTAACAGGAACTTTAACACACCACTGAAAGAAAAGGATTAGACATACAATATAACAGGGACAATGTTATCTGCGGGGTCTCTGTGACTAACAGGAACTTTTAACACACCTCTGAAATAAAAGGATTAGACATACAATAGCCTAGGGAATAAGGACAAGATTAAGGTGTAAGTGTAAAGCGGACTAGTTTAGACTACCTCACCTATTAGAAGGAAGATTTCTCTCTGTCTCTGGTGGGATCAGGGCTCTCTCTGTCTCTCCCTCCGTCACCATAGCTTCACGCCTGTGGCTCAACTGCTCCAGCTGACAGCCTCAACTCCTCCATATGCTTTAATGCATTCTGATAGTCTCTCTCCAGCTTCAGCAATCATCTGCCTTCTTTCTCCATTCCAGAAAACCAATAGAGCTGCACTGTATTCTGCAGCTCCAGCAGATATCCTACTCTCCACTCTTCAAGAACCAAACTGACCACTCCTCCTCTTCTGCACTTCGCTGATATGGATTCCTCTCTCCTCATGGAAATTTCCAACAGAGGGCTGCCTCCCACCGAATTCCTGTGCTAGCTCCAGGGCTTCCACGCAACCGCAGTGCGCATCTGCATGTTACGTCTGGGCCCAAAAGACAAACACATTCCTCAGATAAGAACCAGTTCTGGCTGGTTTTCCCCTAGCAGTCAACAGCCTTAACTATAAACATTACCTTTCCCCTTCAAGCATCTCATCTCTGCAGGGATATAAAGCAAAATGGAGTCTCTCTAGTTCTGGGCCTTGTAGGCCTGAGAAGGATGAAATAACCCTTAGCTCTGTCAGAGTACCTACATAAACCATACCAATGTGTAATATAAAGTCAGGACCACAGGATCCACCCTCTACTGTAGGCAAAATAATGAAAGGCAAAGCCAATAGGCAATAGATGGATTAGAGTAAGGGATCTATCATCATATAAAGCAGCTATCCTCTTCTAGGTCTGGAAAAAATGGCTTAAAAGGGCCAACACATCTAAGAATACGGATCCTAGATGTGAGCAAGCTTAAAGTCTTTATCACTCCGAAATAGAGCCAAAAAGCCTGTCAAGACACCATATGACCGTATTGTAGCACTGTAGCAGTTTCAGGCAGCTGACTTCCATGTGAAGATGCCAGACTACGCAAACTATTTGCTGATAGAACAACACTACTACATTCAGGGGCCTACATTTAGATGAGCTAAAATTGACAAGTGGCCTACTCTTATCTCTTCCCATCTTTGTAGTTGTTCAGAGTAAATATCTTAATTATGCAGAAGATGTAACTATCTTAAAATGAATCCCTTGAAAACGGCGAAACTAAGGGCTGTTGTATTTATCTCCATATGGAGCATTCCTGTCCTTTCTTCAGCGCTGGTGCACAATGGGATGACTATCACCAAAACAGGCACCCTTGCACTATGCAGCAAGGGCACTACCGTTGGTTGCATGAAGGATTGATTTTGAGCAGGAAGGGGCACCTTCCTGCACAAAATAAATCCCCTGAGGTATATTCCCCTTTCTATGCATGCTGCAGAATGCTGCACAAACAGAATGAACTAATTAACAGGTAATGGTGCAGACAATTGTTTTCAGACATTCGTTCCATTCATCTCACATGAGTGCATTATGTCCAATGTTGTGCTAATTCTGAAAGTATGCAGATTCTATGTTATCAAAGACTTTTATTTTTTTAGTGTATGCTCCAGTAAAGAAACACATTTCTCATGTCATGCAGTTTTATTAGTACTACCACAACAATCACTCCAATGGTTCTAAGTTGAAGGTGGACATATTCTAATCTACAGTTGCATTCCTATTTTTGAAAAAAACTAGATAAGATTGTGTTTCCATATTGAGCAATTTTCCAATAAAACAAGCATTAACTAAATAGAAATTCAAGTGAGGATATAGATGTAGATCCCTTAAAAGGCACGGGCTGTGGCATGAATAATGAAGATTTTTTTTTAAAGGAAACACAGGAATCAAATTCGATCATCATCATATGGCTAAATCAGCAATATTATATACATCTTGATCAATAGTATCTAGAACATCTTTTCTCAAAATCATATCACAGTAATAAGTAAAGTTTTCTCAGAAGGGCATGAAAAGGGTATAACCACTTTCTCCATATTTTCTGATATTTTCGTGGGCAACTGTGTCATTTGTAGATGGCTCTTTTGCAAGAGCAAAGTAATCTATACCATGATGCCGTCAAAGCCAGACAACATCTTTTTTAGCAACTGAGTCCAATTTGTACCAATACCTTGTATTACACATTCAGCTTGGTATAACGATGAAAAACCTGTTTTCATTTTTTCCAGAACTATTTTAGATTAAAGCCTGGGATATGGGCTTGAGCCCCTTTATATTTCTCTAAAACAAGGCGTCCCTGCAAAAATAGAAAGAATTGCAAATAATGCAAATCAGATTTGGTCGTTACATTAGCATATGATTTATTATGCATGGGCACACATATGTACCCTAATCTAGATGTTTCAATCGTTGTTCCATGGTGTTAAGTCCTCCAAGACAGAAACTGGGTGCATCCAAGAACCACAGTGACGTCATTTTAGTAAGGCTTCTCATCCATGTTGTCTAATAAATATAGAATTGATAGCCTTCATATACATGTCCTTCTTGGAGATGAATCTCGCATCATACCTATAATTAGGTAAGTAAAGTTGCTTTTTTCAAACCCTGGTCAAGAGAAAAATAAAACGCCACTTCATAAACTAAGAGTTCCTCCAAACAGTTCAATGCTCTGCCATCCTCCCATTCAGTGGGAAATGCAAACGACGTGTGCCCTCCTTCACAACAGAGTGTACTTTGAAAAGTATAAGTGTAAAAAGTCTTATTAAGTATTTGGTCAAATTGAATACCAGGCATTTAACACAAATCTAATTTATATTAGCGTGGTATTACTGCATTGCCAATGGTTACTTACCAGTAATCCCATTATTAGGATTATGAGGTGTTTGCAACCCCCCTCCCCAGGCAAGCATCCTACTCTCTACCTAAAGAAATACCTTTATTTTACCCAAAGGAAGGCACCTCCTTCTTAGGTACTATTACTCCGAGGTTACACCCTTCTGAACTCCTTAGTGTCATACCCAAACTTACCATGACAAAGACATAAATATACCCAGGTAGAGAGTGAAAGACAGAGGGGTCCCAGACTGGGAAAGAAAAATAGATTCATAAAGGTTAAATTCTTAAATGATAGGAATGTGAACAACAGTTTAAACAAGTAAGTTGTTTTAGTTCACAACATACCAAAAACCTATAAATGGTTTACACGGTACACATAGAAAAAGTATTTTTGTATTTTTATGTTAAATCTCAGGACAGGAAACACGTGTTTCCCGTCCTGAGATTTAACCGGAATACAGATGCACCTGATGTGATGTAAATAACTATGAGTAAAGCATCAACTGTTTAACAATCAACCCTGAGAGGCTTCATCTATTAGGATGGTCCCGCATTCGGCGAGTGCGAGGATCAGCCGCATCACCGCCAAGAGGCCCATATTTTTTGGCTGCCTTCCTCCAGGAGTCCTTGCCCACTCCAACCCTTCGTCCTGATGAAGACCTGCTATGTAAAGGAAACTGTCCCTACACCTTAAAGGGTCAAAACGTAGACTTATACCTTCATGACACCAGCTTCTACCCCAAAGCAAGATCGATTCATCTACCATAGAACACTGGTCCATCATAACTCTCGGACTCACTAGAGCAGCTAACCGTGGCCCCTGAAAGGGGAGCCACTGGTAAATATAATGTATATGTACATAGAATGAATTGAGATTCTATGTCACCTAGATTAATGAATCACCCCGCACTTTTTCACTGAACTCCATCACAACATCCTCACTCCCTTTTCCTTGTTGCGCGCGTGGGCACAACTGTGTTAAAATTTAAAAATACAAAAAGACTTTTTCTATATGTACCATGTAAACCATTTATAGGTTTTTGGGATGTTGTGAATTAAATCAACTTACTTGTTTAAACTGTTGTTCACTTTCCTATCATTTAAGAATGTAACCTTTATGAATCTATTTTTCTTTCCCAGTCTGGGACCCCGCTGTCTTTCACGTAAGTTACCCAGGTCCCTGTGACTTTGTTTGGGTTAACCCTTTTTCAATACCAGGTAGAGAGTGAGGCGCATAAGGGCCCAAAGGAGGATGATGCAGCGGAGTAATGGTTATTTGTAAATTATATTAACATTTACTCATCCCAGTTCCTATAGTTAGGAGCATATGCAAAGGAAGAATTATGTGTAGTCTAAGAAATATCACCAGAGCACGAGGATCAAAAAGCAAAACACACTTTACCAAAATGCAAATATTTTACTAGCACTACCAATGACAATTCTCCTTTTCTCTCCATCCCTTCTTTCACCAATGGTATGAGACAAAGGTAGGGGAGGATCATGTTGCAACTGCACACGTACTTAAAGAGATCCCCAATACCTCTGACAAGGAGGCAGCGTTACACTTGTAGCACCAGCCAAAACCCCTTATGGGAAGAGTAGATTAGTCAGATCATAAGCCATGGAAATGACAGAACGCATCCAGTGACTTGAAGTCACAAAAAAATGCAAACAAAGCATCACATTGCCGAGCTACTAGAAGTATGTTCCAATCAGAACACTCTTGCTCTGCAAACATCCAAAGATTGAAGACGAATCTCACAATCAGACGATTGATTTGGGGGGAAACAGGCAGAATAATGTCCCCATTGTCATGAAAAGTAAAACTGACTTTTGGCACAAAACCTTGACTATGCCGCAGAACCACGTGATTTGTAAGTGTTTTGAGGTAAGGGGCACAGCACGCTAAATAAACTAGCTCACTCAACCTACAGACTAAAGTGAGTGCCACAAAAAAATAAGGCAAAAAGTGTACTGAGGTTCAAAGATGGATTATTCCTAATTTTTTCAAGCCATCCCCCGAATCCTCTTTCAATAAAGCTTTATGGCATACCTTAGATAATGATTCCCTTGTGGATGATTCACGAGATCAGTCTTTGTGCTTGCAATCCCTCTTGCAAGATAACAAACACATGTTTTGCTGTAGGAGTCCCTGAAGAAGAACCCCTTACTCAGCAATCAGAAAAGGACCCACTCGTATCTGCCAACTAGAGTGTGACTGTTAAGGCCTACAAAGCCAAACTTGAAGTTCCTTATATCCAAATGGCGCTTGGTTTCTAATTAAACACTTAGGGGCAAATTTACAAGGAACTGACGCATCTGCATGGATGCGTCAGTTTCCTTGCGTCACCTCCAAATGTCCTTGCGCCACCATGGATGTGCTGTATTTACAATACAGTGCACTATGGCTCAAGGAATTACAGATGCCTCAAAAATTCTGACGCATCTGTTGGAGGAAAAGTGACGCATTGTTGGAGTTTGTCACAAAAGTGACGCAACTTCAGCAATGCGCCAGAAAACATAGTAAAATGCCCTGCATCAATCCTTACACCTGGTCTGAGCAGGCGTAGGGATTGTGACGCAGTGAAGGCGTAGAGTGATGCAGTAAAATCTTGTAAATTTCACAGCGCCAGTTCTATGCGGCTTTTTGCATGGGAACGCCTACCCTGCATACATTATACCTTGCGCAGGTATAATGTGACACAGGGCTTTACAACGTGAGCGTCATATTGTAAATAAGCCACAACTCTTACTCCGCCGCTGCATGACAAAAGTGACGCAACAGCAGCGCAAAAGTGACGCAAGGGGCTTGTAAATCTACCCCTTAGGGGCTTATTTACAAGCTCCTTGCCCCACTTTTGTGTCATTTTTTACATGAGAAAAGTGACATTCAGGTGGCGCAAAGGGCTTGTAAATAAGCCCCATAAAGCTTCCTTTAGCACAAAGTGAGGAGCAAGCTCCCTTGAACTTTCCATGCCACTACTCTTCCATAAAAGGGAACTGCAATACTGCTACTGTGAGCTCTGCAAACATGAATATCAATCTGGTCAGGAGAAGTACGCTCAACTGTGTGTGAGCGGAGCTGCTGAGGTGAAGATAGAATCGGCAAGGACAATCCCAATATCTGACTTGCATTTATTTACGCTTGTAAAATACACAAAAGCATTGGGAAATAAACACTGTACAAATGAGTCTCCGACTCCATCAGAGATGTAGCTGAACAATAAGACTAGGGGGTGTGAGCTTCAGATTGCCTAACAATCTTGCATGCATATGGACTGTGGCGTTCCTCAGCGACAGCTGGGGCAGCTCCTCCATTTGAGCAGAGGAGTGTCACCCCACAAAGAAAAGCCCCAGGCCAGAGATGATAAATGAAATAGCAATGAAGTTTATTTATTACCATTTTATTTTCCAGCAACCAACCCTTCCCGAACTGAGTGTCAGGACGAGGAGCGGACATTCATGCTGAGTGGCAGCATGGAGCTGTACACTTATGTTTAAAGTGTGCATGTTCCTTCGGCTGGTTGCCTTGCAATGTCCAGCCAGACATGCACATTTTAAACTTCTCTAATCCAGTGGTGGTTAGAGAAAGCACAGGACTCCATCACTCTTAAGAGCACTTAAAGAGGTAGCTCCCTCCAATCATGGCGCTTCTCTCATGCTGGTGAACAGCACAAGAGCAGAACCAGGATTGGCTAGGGAGTTGGGAGCCTGCTCACAGAGAGAAGACCACTTGAGGAGGACGTTGCGCGTGGGCAGGAAGGTAAGTGCCCCACCACTCTTGGTACAAGCCAGCCGCCACTGAGCGACACTGATTGGAGGCTGCATTGGGGTGCTTAAAAAGTGTTATATACACCAGTGGCTAGATCACACAAAGGAGTCCTGTGGCAGAGCAGGCAAAGATGTGGCCTCAAATTGTCGTTATGCTTGTGATGCAGTGAGGATATTGTTCTGTAGCCGCACATGCTTCAGCTGGGCTCTTCGCCCATGCACAACTGAATTACCAGGGAATCTCCTTCTTCCTGCACTCCTGCTCTTTTAATGCCAGGAATCCCCCAGAAGGCACGATTAAAAAAAAGGCGAAGGAGAGGCGCCGCCTCACAGAGCCGCCCCCCTGAGGCGACGCTGGCGCAGAGAAAGGATGAAAACTCCCCTGCCGAGATCCCACTCTCGTTGCCAGTGTTACAAAGAATGACACACACAAGTGAGTATGGAGAAGTCTTCCTAAATGCGTCTTAACACCATCACAGGTTCCAGTCAGCTGAGGAATGTTCGCATCTAATACAAGGGCTATACCAAGGGGAATGGAGAGTAGGGGGGCGGGGCAGACCAAGTGAGATTAGGACACATACCCTGCACCATATTTTGACTCTGAATGAGAGGCTAAAAGCCTTGATTGGAGGTTCTAAAAACCTACACATGTTAAGAACTGAAGGGGGAGAAATCACATATAATGTATGGCACAGCTGTCTGCTTTACATTAAAGATTGCTTCAGTGGGGAGTGACTCCTGATTTTGTGGCCAGATACTGGATCTCAATGTTCAGTGGTTGAAGGCACATCCCCCTACATATTGAAGAGTCAGTGGTGCCTCTTCATGCTGACTTGGCCCTGAGGAGCCCCAGGCATATGTTGGCACCCTTGGTACATGGTTTGCTTCTCATTATTTTACTTGTCGGGACTGTGTTTAAATTCAAATGTCTCCAAAACAGCCCCCCAAGTCTCACAGACAAATTCTCTTATCGGGAGCAGTTCATAGGGGCTCAAGGAAATCTGACCCACTACCCCAAACAACCTTTGAAAATGGCAAAATAAATTGGATATGCTGATGCTGAAGCTCACCCCAGTTGCATTCTCCATTGGCTGCTGTCAATGGCAACAGACATAGGGCCATATGTATCATCATCCAATTTTGTGATTCTCAAATAGCGACTTTTAAGAAATCGCTATTTGAGAATCGCAAATAGGTATGTATGTACGAAATCGAATTTTTTTGCGATTTCTTAAAATTCCTTAATTGCAATTAGCAAATTGCGAATCGCAATTAAGGAATACTTTCCTATTCATTTCTATGGGTCAGGAGGCCCATAGGAATAAATGCACAGTTACTCTCAATTTGCGATTCGCAATTTGCTAATCGCAAATTGAGAATAATTTCAAGGGTGCAGGGGTGTCCAAAGGACACCCTGTTGCACCCCTGAAATATGCATGGGTGCACATACATGCCCTAAGGGCATGTATGTGCGTCACATGGCACTTTGAAAAATGCAAAAATTTGCATTTTTCATGGAATTCGCAACTTACCACCAACTAGAAGTTGGTGGTAATTTGAGATTCCTTAAGGACATTTTGCAATTTTTTTTAGCATCATACATTGCATTGAAGGAATCACAAAATTTGCGATTCCTTAAATGCAATTTCAAAATAAGGAATCGCAAATTTTGAGATTCCTTGTTTTGTGCCAGATTTTGGTTTATACATACCATTTAGCAAATTTGCCTTCGCAAAGGCTGAGATTCACAGAATTTCGGCCTTTGGGAATGCAAATTTGCTTGATACATATGGCCCATAGTGACTGAATTGTCTATAGCCGTTCCAGAATTTCGGCAAGTAAAAGTTGTGATTGGTGGGGGATCAAATATCACATTGGGCCCTGTCCTAGATAGGTCAGGTAGACCGGGGCTTTAGCAATGTTAAACACAGCAGTTTCCTCAAAGACCTAATGGGTAACCATGCGTTGGTGGATGTGAAAAGGTTCTTCAATCAAGGGAAAGAGAATGTTTTGAACATACCCCTCACCTGTCTTTTTGACTGAGACCAGGGAGACCGCAGTGCTCGGATATCCTCAGAGGTGAACGTTTGTGCTCAATAAATACTGATTGATTGGTTGGTTGATATTCACTGATGCTCATTAAATGAAAAAAGTTATGAGAATGGTGAGAAGGCTTACCAGTTACTGATGCTTCAGCTGAATCAGAGAGAGTACACCTCAAGCATTGCAGGAATCAGGAAGGATGCAGTAGACTGCTAACATACCCCTCAGCTATTTCTGAGGAATTTGCACTGTACCTCAAGAATCTGTATAATTCTGGAAAACGGAACACTCACTCAAAGATCAGTGTATGGCTATGGTTGGACTACACACATTGCATGATGTCATCAGTGTATATGTGGAAGGAAATTCAGGCAGTTATTCTGGACACGACCAGTGGGAAATCCCCAGGGGCTGGTGGGTTTCAAATGAACTTTTACAAACTTAACAAAAAACATGTGTCCTTGTTATGCATTATGCCCCAAAGTCAATTGGAAATTCCTACACTCTTCCTGAAGCCTAGGAAAAGGTATCTTTACTGCCTTATCTATCAATCAATCGATCAATCATAGCATTTGTATAGCGCGCTACCCACCCGGAAGGGTCTCAAGGCGCTTGGGGGGAGGGGTCCGTTACTGTTCGAACAGCCAGGTTTTGAGTTGTCTCCTGAAGGCGAGATGGTCCTGTGTCAGCCGGAGGTGGATGGGGAGGGAGTTCCATGTCTTGGCTGCCAGGTAGGAGAAGGATCTTCCTCCGGCGGTGGCTCTTCGGATGCGTGGTACGGCGGGGAGGGCGAGGCTTGTAGAACGTAGCTGGCGGGTGGGCGTGTAGAAGGTCAGGCGGTCATTGAGGTACTTGGGGCCCAGGTCGTGGAGAGACTTGTGTGCGTGGGTAAGGAGCCTGAACGTGATCCTCTTGCTGACGGGGAGCCAGTGCAGGTCCCTCAGGTGGCCGGAGATGTGGCTGCGTCGAGGGATGTCCAGGATTAGTCGCGCGGAGGCGTTCTGGATGCGTTGGAGTCTTTTCTGTAGCTTGGCTGTGGTTCCGGCGTAGAGGGTGTTTCCGTAGTCCAGGTGGCTGGTGACGAGTGCCTGGGTGACCGTCTTCCTGGTTTCAGTCGGATCCATCGGAAGATCTTGCGGAACATGCGTAGGGTGTTGAAGCACGATGAGGAGCCGGCGTTGACTTGTCTGGTCATCGAGAGGGAAGAGTCCAGGATGAAGCCCAGGTTGCGTGCGTGGTCTGTTGGCTTGGGAGCGGTGCCCAGGGCGTGAGGCCACCAGGAGTCGTCCCAGGCGGAGGGCGAGGGTCCCAGGATGAGGACTTCCGTCTTGTCTGAGTTCAGTTTAAGGCGGCTGTTCTTCATCCACTCGGCGATGTCTCTCATTCCTTCGTGTAGGCTGGTTCTGGCGGTGGCGGGGTCTCTGGTGAGGGAGAGGATCAGTTGGGTGTCGTCGGCGTAGGAGATGATGTTGAGGTTGTGTTGGCGTGCGATGGCTGCAAGCGGTCTCATCTACCATCTAATTTCTCACTTAAACACCAACGTGAATATCCTTTCCCAAGTCTTAGTCAACAGATTAAAGAGAGTCATTCCACATGTGGTTCACCTCTTACACGTAGGATGGCTGTCTATAACAATAAGTAGACCTTTTCCTAGATCTTATGGCGGTTGTATGACGTTACAACGCATTCCCTTGCAATGCATGCTTTTTCCAAGCATGCGTTACAACGGGAAGGCCATCAAAACGCATAAGGTTTACCGCGAAAATGCCTTTACCACGCATACCTTTACAACGATTTTTGTTGTATAACTATGCATGATAATGGCATTTTCATTTATAAACCGACTGCAGGGCTCATTATTTAGTTAAAATCTATAAATATGTTTTTAATAAATCCTAACCTATTAAATTAGTATAATTTAAAAAAATATACTCACAGTTTCTATTAACGGAATTCTTCGTCTTCTAACACTTTTTTGATTGGTCCTTTTTCTATTTTTTTGACAATGCAGTACGTAGATGCACGTACATATTTACGTCCTATGGGAGGCTCTCGCAAGAAGGACAAGAGGCACAGAAGAAAGCGATTTTTTAGGTAAGAGTTTTGTGGTTTTTTTAACACCCACTCTTTTTTTGGGGGGGAGCCCCCAACCCCCCTTTTTAATTTGAACTTTAACTCACATTCCTTTACTACGTATCTCGTAGTAAAGGAATGCGTGGTAAAGGTTATACGTGGTAACCACGCATGCATTGTAAAGCATGTGTGGTTAGTGTATTCGCGGAAACGGCCGCGTTGTAAAGGCTGTTTCCCCTTATGGCAAGTGTAGAAAGTTGAAGATCAGAAAAACCTTCTCTTGTTGAATGCTGAAAATGTCATTTGACTTACATCTTTTATTCTTATTTTAATCAAGCAAGCAAAGACAAAAACATAAAGTAAAGCACAACCAGAATTATTCTCAACATTTCGTCAACATGTCCTTCCCAGAAATGGAGCAGTTTTCTAGCAGTCCCTTCCGGCTACCCAGACACTTCCAGGCTGTGACTGACTTAGTGCAGGTAAGGGGGTGGTCGTAGCTTCCTCCAGTCAGTTCTGCCACTCCTGGGGTACTCTAAATACAAAATTCCCTTTTGCTGGCTCCTTTATCAGGGTAGATGCAAAACTTATGCCGATTAGCAGCATGGCAGGAGATATTGTACAGATTATGGCTGATCTTGAGAGCTCACTCACTTTGTGGCCATCTTCGATCATGGTACTTTGATGCCACCCTGGGTAATGGTTTTATTTTACTGCCGCTCCAGTTAAATGATTCTGCAGGGCTTTCACCAATCCACAGACAAAAGAGAGACGTTTAGCAATGAGCAACTGAATGAGTGTCTACTTGCAGCTGGTTGACTGGGAGTCCATGTTGATGTAGTGTCTTCAGTCTTTGGAATGCTCAACGCCTTCCAACCCCAGACCGATACTCCAACTGACAAGGAGGTTTTTTGGTTGGACCAGGACGGATATGTCCTTGTAGGTCAGCAACATGCTGTCTCCCGCTGGAGAAAATTTGAAAAGTCAGAGACTCAAGAAGGAGCCTGAGACACAATGTTTTCCACAGTCCCCTAGAACCCAAGTATGTTTAAAAGATAAGAACCCTCTAAACTTCCCTTCAGTCAAGCAAGTGTCGTCCTCTATAAAAAGCTCTGACTCAAGCAGGCCCCAGGTCACATGGCCTCCCGAGCCAGCAATGAGCCACCTAGCTGCTGTGGGACCAAGGTGAGTGAGTAGGTCCAGCTGAAGACCCTCACTATTGGCTGAATAGGAATTTAACAGGTCTGTAGCTTTGGGTTCCAGAGGTGAGCCAAAAATGTCCCTAGCTTTATGGTGTCCTTCTTAGGAAAGTTGGACTCCTGGTCTCCGCGTCATTTTGTGCATCAATGGCATCCATCTTCTATTGAATGAAAAAGCAATGGAAGGCTCTTTCCTTTCATGCTGAAGTGTGAAGTGTGGACCATGAGAAATCCTAGCTTGATGCAATAATAATTAACTGTGTGCGAATTTGAATATCATACACTGTTTTAATACATATGAGCTGAATGGATATAATTTTTATCACACTATGGGCGAATTGTTAAATTGTACCCTAACTCAAAATGTTTGTAAAATTGTACTGATTTGTATGAAATTGTATATTATTCTTACATTCGTTTTTAAATGTCAAATATATTAAATTCAGAGCGGACCATGCTCTCATTCATTGTATTATGTTCACAATGATCGGCGGTCCCAACTCAAAATGGCCGACACATTAGGGGTAACAATATATCCCTTAATTAATAATGCAGTTGTGCATCTAAATGGGCTGTAGTTCACGCTTGAGCTTAGTACACACCCCCGAATAACATGGAACTGAATAAACTTAAGTCCTGTTGTCCCGACATGCCGGTGGATTCAGTCCGTCATTTAGACACAGTCCGTCATCTCTTTCTATGACGGACGCTAGGCGTACTCGGAAATAGACGCCGAGCTGACCTGGGGGACTGATTATTCGACTGGTAAGTGCGGTTTTCAACCGCCTTGATCTTTATTAACCTGATCTCGCTAGGGGCTGCAACTGACCCCTTTTCCGTTGGCCATTTAGGTAATCGAATTGCAGCGTGTATCGACGGACGGCTGCATACCATTCCCTTTGAATTCGCTTTCACCCTTACATCGGCCGATTGAAGGGGCCGTTTGGAAGCTAAATTGGGTAAGATTAAATCGAATACCCGTGTGTATATAAAAGGGATGACCTCTCGTTTTTAGATTCGTTCTTCATGAGCCTCTCCCTCCACTTGTAAATAGGACCTGACTAATTTCCCTGAAAATTGTGGAAGCAGAGACACTGCCTGCATGAGTGGACCTATATTTACAACCTAGACCCACCTTGTGAATAAGGTAAATTTTTATACTTAGGAGATGTTATGATTGAATCATAATCACTGTAGGATTGGTCCATTGACCATTTCTGTTATAATTTTAGGTATTAATTCCCTATCTCTGGGTGTGAAATTCAACACATCACCCCTCCCCTGTCACCTACACTGATTAGGTAAGCCAAAATTTAATTTATAGCTTATACTTTCATTTTGGCTATGCAACAGCCTTATACATATACTTAATTTGTTTCAGGGCCCTTGCTACTCTTCTGGCTGCCCATATTACTAGTCCTGATGAAGACTCGCTGGCCAAGGTTTAATTTTCCATAAGGCCTCCAAGACGATTTGAAACGTCGACGCCATAAATCTTTGTCCTGGATGTTGTTACACAATTTTGCGTGCAATATAATTTTGGAAGCATTGTCTCCATAAGAAATTCTTTTGAAAACATTATACGCCAGGCCATCTGTAAATTGTTTGTGTAAATCTATTGTTCGTGTATACAAATTTGAAGCACTCTTTATTCTATGCTCTTTCCATATCTTTCTATTCTAACACGCTAAATTCAGTTTCTTGCACATTTTCTTGTTTGGGCAACCAAATTTCTTATCCTGTACACTGAGATAGCTACGATTGCAATGAATTAAAATTGCCCTGGACTTATAATTATTGCTGTTGCTTTTTTGATTTGATTGTATACATATTATCATTGAATGTATTTGGGCTGATTCATTGGACATGCCCCATGACTAAGAGAAAGTGATCATTGGTTGAGTATAAATAATAGTCTGAGACCATTGTCTTTGAATAGAAGTGTGGACTTCATGCACATCCTACAGTTATAGGTGATAGAATCTCTGAACGCATGTACCCTGAAGTCAAAAGTCAAGAAACTTGCAGTCAAGGACAGGCTTTCTTAGACTGGCTTCTTGGATATGCAGGCACAATGATGGCAAAGTCAGTGCAAATGAAAGAGCCAGCTCACCATTGAAGAGAGTGCTTTTTCATACTTATGGTGCTGGACAGCTATGACATCCTTGCCGCTGAGAAAATCCACTGTAGTGTTTTGCAGGGTCTTGATTCAGTCCACAATGAATTAACAATGATGCATATCTAAGCCATATTATCTCTTAACGACGACCCCATAGGGCTTCCATTGGCTAAGTGTAGATGTGAAAGGACCATTACTGGTTCCTCTAACATGTACTTCAAACGGTGCTTGATCAGGGATATTACTCTTAAAACTGGTGCAATGCACTCAATGATTTCATACCTGAAGGTATCATTTATTTAAACAACAAGGATCATATCTTCAAGCCATGAGCTATAGAAGGTAAATCACCTACGCTACTGTGCCATTTAATTTTGTTTTTCACAAACCAGATAATAATAGTTTTCATCAATTCTTCTTGCTCGTTTGCTATGACATGTACTTGAATAAATATCCTATAATGCATCAAGGGACATAAAGTAAACCTGTTGTACAGTATCGAAAGGGCTTGCCTTGGGCATGCCATTGCAGGAAATGATCATATTTGAGGTTATGTTCCGTTTTATGAAGCAAAGCGACTGCAAAGTGTGTCATTTATGCATATTGATATCACAGCAATGCACCAACTATCTTTTACTGGCATTTCTTTCAATCTACCTTATCCCACAGTGCAAAAACATTTCATATCAAGTGAAGCGCCTTTATGTTTATTAATATACGTCTAATACTCAGGCATTACAGTAACATTCCATTTTGAAAATATTTGATTGTGTTAGAAGTCGTATGCAAGAACCCTAACCACGCATCACAATTTTATACTCTTATTTCTAAATTCAACATATGAATGCTAGCATTACAGTGATCGCTCAAAACAATCAAAGGCTTTTAAAGTGGAGTCTAAACACGGAAAAAAAACTAAAATATAAGTAACCTTATAACTTAAGACAAATCTTTAAAGGCCATAGAAATGAATGGGAAGTATTCCTTATTTGCGAATTCGCAATTTGCGAATTCGCAAACAAGGAATAGTAAGGAATCGCTAAAATTCCTAGATTACCTACATACATACCGTTTTGCAAATTCTAAGTAGCGATTCCTTAAGATTTGCTATTTAAAATTTGCAAAACGGAAGTGTGATACATATAGCCCTAAGTCTTTTACAAGAAAACATGCTCCGTTTATTTACCCTTTAATTTCTTCTATTTAACACATAGGGGCAGATGTATCAAAGGGTTTTACCCATTATGTGTCTATGGGAAAATGTGTTCATACATATGGCCCATTGGGTTTATAAATATGAACAATATTTGTATTGCTTAAGGTGCGAAAGTAGACCCGGATTGCGCCCATTTATTGAATCCCGAAAATCACAAAAAATTATTGGAGAAAATAACCAGAAAGTAGAGTTAATACAAACATTCGAAGAAGTAAAATGGTACAACAGTGTGAATTAAAAAGAAAAGCCTGTCTAAGGTAAAAAACAATCCCAATTTACTACAAAAAGAGAACCAGTGAAAAAGTGATGCAAACTGCACCAAAGTGCAGTAATAATGCAAGCCAGGAGGGATTAAGGCTAGATGTGCAGGACATGTAACCTGGGCTTCTATTGGAATTCTATAACGCATATTAGCAAGCCCATTATCGCCATTTTAGTGGCAGTTTCCTGCCGCTAAAACGGCGATAATTTTAACGAGGATCTTGTTAATAGGCCCCCAAGTCAGGCGGGGTTATTCAGAAGAGTACCAGTAAGACAAAGCTGAAGTTCACCCCAAAAGAGGTTGAGATTTTGATTAGTGAGGCAGTGAGGTGACAATAGAGGAGAAAGATCTCATTGCTACATCTAAGCTCCCAAAAGCAAAGAATGCTGCCTTATGGAAAGGAATTCTTCACAAGTTAATGTGGTTGCACCAAAATACAGGACTGTGGAAGAGTGTAAGCATGATTGTATGGGGATAGCACAAGAAACGTTAGCGCAGAACTTGAGTGTTGATATGACAACAGGTGGTGGTACTGAAACCCAGCAGAAGCTGACACTCATGGAGAAGTCATGGGATGATTGATGGTATTGATGGCTCCAGAACGGCCTATCTCTGAAGGACAACACCGGATCTTAAAGTAAGCACATTTGAGTACTGATAAGCTGTGTCCTGCATCATTGTGCTATGTTGCAATCACCATCTCATCATTGACCTCTATATCAATATGTATCAAATTACAATAAAGTTATTAACCTAACAGGCAAGCAAATAAGGTATTTTGCAAGGATTGGGTAGGACTGACCTTGAATATATTATGGTGTCACAAATGACTTTTAACTCATAGATTGTTTTTACTTTGTTTTGCAGGGAGGAAGTTTGAGATTGAAGGTGCAATCACATTTCATTAATATTTTCTGGGCTAATGACCTTGGCTGGAGCAGGTGTAAAGATACAGGTATCTGGGAGTACTCTCCAACGACCAAGGCTTCTTTCAGAAGCACAAGACGGACTTGCAAAGGAGAGAAAATACCATACTTCTGGCATTCCGTACTTTACAGAGGTCTCTAAGGGGACCTAGACATCTCCCTCTGCTAAAGGTTATAATCGCAAAAGTATTGCCTAGTATCTCCTTTGGAAGTGAGGCAGTATGTGATAGAGATTCTATAATTCTAAACAATATTATCACAAAACTATTTACATTTCTTTTTCATCTCCCTTGTAATGCCTCACCTGCCCAGATAAGGTCAGAATTTGGGTAACCAAACAGCTTATTGCAAGTAAAAGAGATTATATAAAGGTTTGGAAGAGAATAAAATCTAACAACTCTAACCCAGAGGCCCTCATGGTGATGTTGGTCGGAGTTGCCTCTGGCCGACACCGTTTCGTAGATGAACCGCCCGACCATTGGTCGACAGTCCAGCGCCATTAGAATGTGACCGCACAAAAATGGAAGTTTTTAAATATCCCTGCACCGTGTGGCAGGCACATCACAGTGCGTGCCACATGGTACAGGGATGTTACTGCCAGGGCCAATTGCGGAAAACCTGTGGGAAAGGGGGACCTGCAATTTGCCCCAAAGACAGTTTCCGACAGCCAATCCATGTCGGAAAGGCCAACATGGATTGGCTGTCAGAAACTGACATCATAATCCTGAAGGCGGAAATACCATCCTTAAGGGATTATGAGGTCTTTCCGACTGTCCTACGGGCTTCTTAAGCCCATAGGAACCATGTTGGATTCCATGGCTGGTTTAACCCTTGGGTGCAGCTGGAATTCCCTCTCCGTTAGGGCGAATTCCACTCGTGCGCAAATTGGATGGCCCCTGGCCATGCGACTTACACGCGCACCGTGACTTTGGAAGGCCGGGGGCAGTCTGAATCCTGCAAAGGGTTAAACTCTGACTGCCGTCATCATAATATGGCAGTCAGACTTTAAACCTACCATGTCGGTCCGAAAGCCTCCGACCAGCATCGACAGACATCATAATCAGGACCCAAATTTCGATCTGTTTGGCAAGAAATTCAAGCAAATCAAAATTCGCAAATTTGGAAGTAGTTACAAATGACTTTAGGCAAATTCTCAGCTCATTTCATATTGGACATGTCACTTACTCCTTTAAAAAAGTCATCAACAAAATAACAAGACGATCCCCGATGCTGAAAGATTCAGCTTCCTATTTGCAAAGATTGCATGCCTGGATGATGTTGAACTAATATGAATCCTTCAAACCACAGTCCTATTTAGAAACGGGTTAGTCCAAAAAACATTAAAAAAAACTTTATTAGAGCACAATTCAGGCTTCTCCCGGGCTTGCCTCATGCGATGCCTTGGTTGCGTACATCAAAATCCACGAGTTGCAGATTAGGAAAAAATGGAGAAGAAAACATTCTTCACTTAGTCCAGAATTATTGGTAGAAAGAAGGGGGCCATTAAAGATGCCTTTTAATAACAGGTAATACGTACGTGCAGACAAGCAGTAATAGCATGTTTTAAATGATCAGATATAGCCCAGAATTAAGTATTTGCTAGTAGGAAATTGGAATCTTGCGATCCTATTTCAGTATATCTTTATTGCACTTGTTTGTAGAACTATTTAAATGAATCACTACAATTGTTTACAATGGAAAGCTAATTTGCACTTTAAGAATTATACTAGAAAATCTATGCACTGGAAATAGCATAGAGGATCGGTGTATTAATATTAGGGCTGGGCGTAGTTTGCGAAGTAGAGCTATGCAAAGCTACACAAAGTGCACTACGTGAGCTACGCGTAGCACTATGTGAACTGCGTAAGTACGCTGTTCGCACTGTGCAAGATGTCATTTTCAATGATTGTACAGTGCAAACGGCATCTTGCACAGTGTGAGCTGTAATTTTCGGCCGCTCGAGTAGATTTTTACTTGAGCGGCATCTTTCTCAACGCGCACTGGTAGTTTCTCATCGCGAGCGGTCGCGAGCATACGCGACCACCCGCAATGAGAAACCTGACCTCCCCGCATTGAGAATCTCGCCGGGAGGTTTATTTTCCACGCTTGCGATTGGCAACTTGATGTTGCTGATCGCGAACGAGGAAAAAGTCTCGCCAGGATGTCATTTTGCTTGCTCGCGGTCGCCAACTTGGCGTTGAGGACCGCGAGCAAGCAAAAAATGACTGCTACACTACGCTACGTGTGTTTGCACTGTGCTACGTGCAGTTCGCGTAGTGCGAAGTACGCAAGTGTAGCGTAGTGCTTTGCCCAGGGTTAATTAATAAGACCAATTGTAGAAACTGGAGGTGACCACCCTAGGAATTCTAAATTAGTTTTTCATAACTGTAATTTGAAAGTACTCTTATGTGTTTAATGAGATTTTAAAATGAGTATTTGTATAAGTTGTTGTCTTTTTATGATCATAAATTGTATAATTTTAATTAATCAAACAATAACCATTTACTTACTTTGACCTAATGTTGATCTTCAAAGTGGGAATCATAACATTCCATTTGCACAAGATAACCATATATTCAAGGTGCTAACTCCTTGCTGTATAGGTAGATAATGTGGGGTGGCCTGTAGTCTGAGGGCTATATACAGCCGATAAAGATGAAGGGCATGACAGCCCAGGACCTCTTTTCAGCAAAGTACTGTTCTTGTTCATACACAATGATACTCAACACTACATACACCTATAGGTTTTACTTGCATATTTAATGTTTGTGTATTATGTGACAAAGACACATGCACTAAGCAGGTGTTAATTATGGGGCAGGCCAAGCGCAATGTTGAGTGTACAGTATTTTGAGACACCTATGTGATGTGAAGGTCATTCAACAGTGTTAAAACTACTGAGGCTTGTTGCAGTAACATGTTGCCTTGATTCTATTTACAATACATATTCTCCTTCCAGTGAGCCTAAGTGCCAGGGCAACATATCCACCTGAGTTCGGATGTTTTGAGTGGCTGCTCTGAAGATCCTGGACAGAACACTCTCAGCTTGATACAGGTGGCATCAACGACTTAGTGCTAGCTTCAGTATGACCCCTGGTATAATATCTAGCTTATGGTAGAAGGGCTTGCAAGCACATGTGCCACTTAGGTGGCACAGGCCAAAACACACCATTTTGATAGGTCATCCTTTAATGTGGAAAGGCTGGAGATTCATTTCTGGACTTAGCTTCACACTGTTAGGCTTACCTTTTTCCATTTGTACACACATGCACTTGGCAGAGCAAGTGCCTGTACGTTCTCACAGAAGATTTCCATTCTCATGTTCCAGCCGGCATAACTAAGTCTTATATAGACCGAACACTTGGTCTAGAAAAATCAACCTTGCCTCCAGGTGATATCTGTTCATCAAGACTGGTTTTCAGTGACATCAACCCTGGATGTCTGGTAAATCTTTTACTTTTCATAGTACAACATCCTCGAATAAAACAATTTTCTTGAAAGTGGACACAAATAAATATTTAATTTATGCACTAGGAACCTTGAGACAAATATCATTGTCCAGAAATAGTTTGACAATGGTTTACAACGGTTCCTCGCCTTGTGAATTATTCCTCTGCATAAGAAAGGTTTTCTTCTCTACCGTCACCACACCATTGTGCTGGGTTTGATTTGTGCGAGAGGAAATAAGAATGAGGGGCCCAAGGGAGTATGAGCATCAAAGGTTTAAGCAGAGAGAGAGAAATGAGGTTTGGAGGTCGGATTATAGTGCCTCGGTTTTATAGTGCCTAGAACAGGTGACATGTGCCTGCATATACTGTGCTCACTAGTTGAAGAAATAAAGGAATAGTCAGTAAGTTTGCTGTCAGGATGCAAACCATACAAAGAACATGCAGTACTAAATACGCTGTTAGGATGCTGTCGGGATGCTGGCAGGATGGAAACTCAAAAAGACATGCAGCAAGACGTTTTTGCCTCCCTAGTCCCACCCGGCACTACCTCCCGCTTCCCCACACTCGTTAACCCTTGAAACAGGAGTACTCACGGGCTCCGCCGCAACTCTCCAGAGTCGCGGCCGCTCCCCAGCCTCCTCCGGACACCACCCGTCTTCACACCAGCTCTCGTCGCTGTCCTCCTGGCTCCCTGGCACTCCAGCGTCCAGCTGCTCGGGTCCCTGGTCTTCTCTCCGCTCTCCCTGGTCTTCAGGTATTCGGGCGTCCAGCTTCTTGGGTACTGCGTCTTCTCGGCATCCCTCTTCTCCATCCGCACCACTGATGACCTCCTCCCTTTGACCTCCGCGGCTTTTCATTGGTCCTTGTTTGCCGCTTCCTGCTTGCGTGGCTTCCGCTTCCGGGTTCCCCCGCCTGGCGCGATCCTGCAGGAAAACATCAGAGATTGGTGGAAGTTCCGTGTGTCGTTGTCGTCGTTCTCTCTCCCGGCGTTTCCCCGGTAAGCCCAGAGTCCTTCTCACATAGACATAATGAAATAAGATTTATTTTTGAAAAACACTGTTATCTTAATAAAGGAGATCCTATATTAGGTACCAGTGAAAAATTACCCGGAAAAAACATACAAGAAATCGAAATCTCTAAAGGACCACATTGTTAGAAGTAAGTATCAAGAAAACACAGGCAATAAAACTTGGCTGCAACAAAGAGAGGGTTCTAAGAACTGTTTTAAATGTAAAGCTTGTCAGCATGGGAAGAACCTCATGAGTCTGAAAAGAGCTTTAAATAAAACCATAAGAATAAGGGGATATCTAACATGTAAGTCACGTTTTGTAATAAATATGCTAAAATGCCCGTGTGAAAAAGTGTACATGAAAAGTACCACCCTACCTGCCCATAAAAGAATCCTGCAACATAGAAGAATGGTAATTAATAGTGACAGGTGTTATAGGTTAGTTTAGGTTAGGTTAGGCTGATTTATAGAACGCCTCAGCAAAGGGGCGTCCTGGCGCTAAAAGCAATAAAGGCTGCTAACAACAAGGAGCCCATCAAGACAAGTGAGAGAAAAATCCTGAGGGCCATAAAGAGCCACAGAGACAGACAGAAGGGTGTGGACTTCAAAACCTAAAGAGATGGGAAAAGATGAGTCTTTAGTGCTTTCCGAAATGTCAGATAGTTATCCATGCTCCGGATATGTACAGTAAGGGCATTTCACAGTTTAGCTGCCAGTGCATGAAAGGAGCGCCCACCGGCGTGAGCCCTCCTGACCCGGGTGACAACTGCCAGGTGTTGATCTGCTGATCGAAGATGACGAGTTGGACCGTAGAGGGAGAGCAGGCCCGCTAGAATGCCAGGTGTAGGGGAGTTCAAGATCCTGAACACAAAGCAGAGGGACTTGAACTCCACCCGTTTTGCCACCAGCAGCCAATGAAACTGACAAATGGCGGTGGAGGTGGGGAAGCCTCGAGCCATGCCAAGGAGAGTTCTGGCGGCCACATTTTGGACTCTCCTGTAGACACTCACCCCTTCTCACAGATCTGGGTTGAATCCATCATCGTTCTTTAGCTCACTTCGTCTTCCCAGCTCAGACCCAGCCATATACAAATAAATCAATCTTGACCCTGTTCCTCATGGGAACAGTGCCGCCCGAACTGCCAAGACAGGTCTTCCCTGGACCGGATCAAGCAACTTTCATGACCTTTCCTATTCCTGATACATAAGTGGTTTTTAATACCTAAACATACCAGACATTCAGAAGCAATGTCCAATCAAGAAACTCCAGATTGAAATATGGCATAGTACTTTGGTTAGCCTATTGTGCTGGAGCAGAGGCATTACAAGTCACGTACCACTTATATTTAACTGACATTCCTCCAGCCTACTATGGCGTGTTGTGAAATATAGCCTGGTGGGATAAGATCTTTATTGTGCTTGCAGGAGCCAGATAGTTTGTTAGGTTAATGTGCCTGCTGTACCGGGCTGCAAATACCTTAACTGGCAGTAGTGTGAATCTGAAATGGCCCAATATAGCCTGCCATGTTACAAATGGCTGCTATAACAGACTATACTTTGGAAATGGTTTACTATGTTATGTCATTAAAACTTATAGAGTGCACAAATACCAAACAGTGTCTTGCCGCTAGCATTCCTGAGTGAGTTGGGACCTCTATTTATTAAATAACCAAGTTTTGAGAGCCTTCCTGAAGGCTGTCAAAGAAGGGAGAGTCCTAATAGAGTTAGGAAGGGTATTCCAGAATGCTGTGGCCCCCACTGTGAAGCTTCTGCCGCCCAGTTAGATTTGCAAAACCTGGGGCGAAGCATCAGTTTAGCTCCTTCAGAGCAGAGGCATCTATTTGGAGAATACCAATGCAACGACCACCTCAAGAACTAAGGGCCGGTACCATGAAGTGCCTTGTATGTGATACATAAGGCTTTGAAGTCAATGCAACTCCTAACTGGAAGCCAGTTCAGATTTAGATTTTGAAGGTGCTTTCCCACTGATTGGAACTTAGGGATCCTAATAAAAGCCTTGCCGCAGAATTCTGGATCATCTGAAGCTTATGTAGCTGCTTCTCGGGTGTGTTGAGATAGAGCCTGTTGCAATAATACTGCTTGGAGAGAACTAAAGATGTTAGCAAGATTTTTCTGCTATCTGATGGCATAAAAGGTATAATTTTCTTGATCACTTTGAGTAGATAAAAACTGGATGAGGAGATGGCTTTGACTTGCGCCTCGAAATTCAGTTTCTCATCGACGATTATTCCCAGATTTTTTGCTTTGGGAACTGTATTTGGTACTGCCCCCAAATCGCCCAGCCACCAGATCAGTGACCAGCTTGGAGAGTAGTTGCAAAAGAGGACTATCTCAGTTGTTCCTGAGTTTAGTTTGAGACAGTGTGACCTTGAACTGGAAGTTACTTTTATTTCGGACCAGATCCGTACCACTCCACCCCTTTTGTGGCATTCAGTGTGGTGAATTGAAGAACTGAAGCTCACACAAGAAATTCTGAGATATTCCTTAAACCTTGATGGAACATCTAAGGTAAAGTAGCTCCAATTTGTTAAGAATAGTTTTTATGCAATTGGTCACGCTAAACTATTTGACGATCCATCCTCATGTAGGTCCATCTCGAGGTCTGAACTGAAGGAACTACTGCTGGCAAAGGAGAGGAATGTAAATGGGAATGCAATTATACAAAGTCTAGAGTTAAACTTTCAGCCTGATTCATCAAGCCGAAATCGGCTCGCAAAGGGCCAGATTCTGAGAATCTGGCCCTTTGCGAGCTCTATTTTTGCATTTGGGATTCATCATCCCAAATGCAAAAATCAGTAATAGCGATGTCGCAATTTTGCGAGGAATGTCATTTAAGGAATCTCTATTTGAGATTCCTTAAATGCAATTCATCATCCATTAAAAAATTGCGAATTCGCAATTTCGGCCCGCTATTTACCGCGAGGTCAAACCTCGTGGTAAATAGCGAAAACTTAGAAAAATGCTTTTAAAAGCATTTTTCTAAGTTGCATGTTGCACACACACATGTCCTTTGGACATGTGTGTGTGCAACACCTGTTTCAATTTGCATTTAAGGGGTGCTACAGGGTGTGCTTTGGACACCCCTGGCACCCTTTAAATCGCTATCTTATTTGCGATTAGCTAATTGCTAATCGCAAATAAGGAATATTCCCCATTCATTCCTATGGGCCTTTTGTGTAGGAATCACAAATCTTTTTGCGATTCCTACATGAATCCCGTTTTGCGAGTCTGTAATAGCGATTCCTTATGAATCGCTATTATAGTCTCGCAAAACGGGTCTATGATGAATCAGGCTGTATATCTTTTAGCACAGCGAATGAACTCAATTGACCACACGTACCTGACTTTTGTGACTAATTCTAAACACATATTTACTAGCAAGGTTTTCATTAAATTACATTCCCCTTCTCCTGGGGCCTTCTAATACATATTCCATGGAGGCCCTTACTATTTGTCCATGTGATTCTCGTTAGGAAAGAAATATGTATATTTCTCCGCTAATGCGTTGCCTCAATTTTAGAAAAAGTCGTCCAACTTTACATTTTTTTAAACTATTACCTGATTCCCTCACTTGTTATTGCCTGACCTCCTTTCTTCAGAGTGCTTTAAAAGGAGGAAACATAATCTGACTGTGCACGAATATGAGCAAGATTTAAAAAAAAAAATCGTCTCATTACTTGATTGTAAATGTATGTGCATCTCATTATGAAATTATAACTGTCACCATTTTATTTACAACTATACCTTTATGTAATCTTATGATAGGTATTCTTAATCTGTATGTATATAGTATACTTTATGTGCCGTTTTCATTGGTGAAATAAAGTGATTAGAACTGACTGACTGACATTTAAAGATTATTGAGTGTTGACCATTGTTACACCCCTTAAATGTGTACAATACATTCTTCACTGTTGATTCCCCCAGATGTTCTTGATGAATATGCTCCAAGCTCTCTGTACATTTATTTTAAATTAGTGGTGAGTTAAATTAAAACTTCACTTATGAAATTGGGTGGAATGAGGACATTCTACACTTTACAAAGCACATGAAGTTTCCTAACATGAGGTAAAGTTTATGCCTTGGGGCCCTTCAGGTGTGATGATTTCCTGATGTAGAATGTCCCAGCAAGACATCCTACAGCAAAAAATTATTGAGTGGGGAGGCTGTCCCTTCTCCAAAGTAATGAGCGAGATGTATTTAAGGGGGTCCATCCACCTTCTTAACGTCAAGCAAAAGAAGGTGACTCCTTATTGCTTGTTCTATATCTATCAAAGCCCATCCAACAAAACCACCCCATGGCTTTAATAGGACTGGCTTGACATCCATCATCTGAGGTGATAGGTAGGTGAGGGAGGGCTCTTAGTTGAGGACAGCTTATTTGTTATGAACAAAAGAACATCAAAAGCTTTGCATTTCACAAAGCATAAACAGTTTAGAAAATACACAAAGGCAGAAAGGTGCAGCTCAGCCTACTTTACAACTTTACATCCCTCTACTTTAAGTCCCACGTCATTGATAAGATTTAAAGTTGGGTTGTGAAAGTTGATTGAGTGTACTTTATTATGGACCATGAATAGAACAATATGATGACTCTCGGCCCCCGAGTACAGCGCGTGACCAGGTGGGGGGCCTGAATAGAGCCAAAAACATACTCCAAATGCCAAAGAGAAGTCACACACACTCCTGACAGGTTAAGTATTCAAGTAAGGTTCATTAGGCAACACAACATAACATTACTTGGATATTTAACCTATTGGGAATGCAGTACTTCTCTCCGACATTTGGAGTTTGTTTTATAAATATATATATATATATTGGATGCTACCACAGCACAGATTTGGTATGACCAGATTGCGGTCGGTTAGAAGGATGGATATAGTTTTTAAACGTATCAGGAACTGTGCAGCGGATATGGACATTCCTAACATTGAGCAAGCATAACGCCGAAACGCATCAGTAGAAGGTGAGTCTAATAAATACTTTTAAGAAACCCCTTATGTGCTCCGTACTTTTGGAAGGTTTGCAGCACACTATACGAGGCCCCACCCTCGTTAATGGAGTTCTGCACCCTGGTGGGAAACCTTAATGAATATATATGTAGTTATTTGTATATATGTATATATATATATATATATATATATATATATATATATATATATATATATATATATATATATATATATATATATATATATATATATATATATATCGCATACGAGTTGTCCTGTCGCAGCGGGAGCGCTTCTCAGCCGGTGCCAGCGACGGGACCAGGGCAGTGTCCCAATTTGCATAAGATACCAAAAACTCGCCGCACTCGCCTTGATTTAGTTGCAGTTTCTTTATTTTTCAAAACGTGACAAAACACCTACGCGTTTCTAACCGTAGTTCGTGTTCACGGTAGCTAGAGTGTGTGGTCCCTTCATTATTTCAATGCAATTAGGCCTGTTGAGCACGCCCCTATTTGTGAGGCATGCTGGGACATGTAGTTATCACTAGTTTTATGGCCATCACTTTTATGTGAATGTCATGGGTTTGTGCAGCATTAGGGCGCGGTTTGGCGTTACTGCATGTAAAAGCGTGCCCTCAGTTAGCTAGGGCAATAGCGCTTTTTGACGTACGTGAACACACGCGCGTGTTTAATCAACCCTCTCTATGCCTGAGAGTTGATTATAATGCGTAACTGATATGGAGATCCTCCATTTGACAATAAAGGGCTGAGTGCCCTACATCCCCAATGCTTGCAGCCATCCATGACATTTAAGTATTAACTTATAATTAACTGGCATCATTAACTTGTCAAAAAAGTTTGTAACAAATTATAACAAAATACAACTCAGTTAAATTGACAGTGATGAGCAATAAAGGTCTCATTTAGTTAATTGTAGGAGTGATACATGAAAGTTTTTCGTAGTCAATAGAGGGTTCTAAGATGCAGATGTTATGCTGGGTGTAAGTTCAGTTTAAGCAGTTCCCTTCATAGGTGTACATAAAGTTCCTCATCGCCATTGAGGCCAGCGGGCTGTTTGGTCTTAAACCTCATGATTAATTTTGATTCAAGCCTTCTTAACCTTTGAATCCGGTTGCCACCTCTTTCATGTTGGGAGATCATAGCGAGTCCAAAATATCTCACATCCTGCCACGTTTTGTTTTCATGGTTGGCAAGATGTTTCGCAATGGCATACGAATTGTCATGATTCTGGATGGCTCGAATATGTTGGAGAATACGTGTTTTTATGGAACATGTGGTACTGCCGATATAGGATTTTCCACAGCAACATTGAATCATGTACACCACAAAGGACGAATCGCAATTGATGTTACTTTTGATGATGAAGTTTTTTCCGGCTGCATCTTTTAGACTTTTCATATTGCGTCCTATTTTGCACGCTTTGCAGATGGCGCATTTGTTGAATCCTTGTTTTCTGATGTCCAGCCAGGATGCTGTTTTCTTGTATTCAAAATGACTCTGAGTTAGTTCATCCGCTAGGTTACGTGCCCTTCTGTAGGAGACGAGAGGATAGTCTCCTATCGTTGTTCCGATGTCTGGGTCTTTACGTAGTACATGCCAGTACTTCTTCATTGCTTTTTGAATTTTATAGCTTTCCTTACTGAAAGTCATTATCATCCTGGGTTGGTTGGATGTTTTATCTTCAACTTCTTGTGTGGTAGTGGGATTTTTCTTACTGATCAGGGTCTCTGCTCTTGATTTGCGTCTTGCCCTTGTTTCGCAGATATGCAGATCAGCTTGTTTGTATCCTCTCTGTTTAAAACGATCTCTTGTTTCTTTGAACTTCAATTCCATCTCTTTTTCCTCAGAACATTATCTTTTCATCCGTAGGAGCTCTCCATACGGAATACTTTTTACCAATTTCTGTGGGTGGAAGCTCAGCCCGTGCAAGATACTGTTTGTCGCTGTTTCTTTTCTATGGACAGTTGTTTGGATTTTGCCGTCTGCTATATACACTTTGGTGTCTAGAAATACGATTTCTTTAGGGTTGATGGTGTATGTGAACTTCAGTCCCACTGAATTCTGATTGAGGATATTGAAGAATACAAGAAATTCATTTTCAGTGCCTTTCCACAGGAGGAACAAATCGTCTATAAAGCGTAGCCAAAGGCAAATTTGGCCATGTGGTGATCATTTTCCTCTCCCCAAGCTACGCTCTTCTCCCACCAGCCCATGGTGAGATTCGCGTAGCTTGGAGAAAAAGAAACTCCCATAGCTGTTCCACAACATTGTTTGTAGATGGTTTTGTTGAAGAGAAAGATGTTATTATATAGACACAGCGCGATCATTTCCATGATCATCTTTGAATGTTCTCTTCGGGTTATAGGTTGTTGATCCAGGAAGTATTTTATTGCTGTTAAACCGATGTCATGGTCTATTGACGTGTACAATGACACCACATCGATCGTCACTAGTTGGTAGTCTGGTTGCCATTCAGTTTCCATTAATATGCGAAGAAAATCGCCCGTATCTTTTATGTAGGAACTGAGAGTTGGTACCAATGGGGCTATAAAGTAATCTACATAGCTGGATACGTTCTCATACAGACCTCCGCAACTGGATATTATGGGCCTCCCAGGGGGCTTGTTAAGGGTCTTATGTACTTTTGGCAAAAAGTAGATAGTTGGGAGGATTGGATTCTCAACCATTAGAAATTTGCTTTCTGTGTCTGTAATGAGACCACTTGAGAACCAGCCATTTAACTTCAGTTGTAGTTCATGTTTCATATCTTCAGTTGGGTTTTTCTTTAGTACTGTATAGTTTTTGATGTTGTTCAACTGTCGCATTGCTTCCTCTACATAATGTTCTTTATCCATGATCACTATATTCCCGCCTTTGTCCGCAGGTTTTATTTCTATTTGGACGTTGTTTTTAAGGCTTGAGATTGCTTGGCGTTCTCCAATGGTTAGATTTTCTTTTCTTTTTTTGTTGAAATTCTTGGGCATTTCTTCAATCTCATTTATCACCAGTTCATGGAAAGTGTCAATTTTATTGCCGGGATATAGGATCGGGCAAAATTTTGATTTAGGTTTGAAATCCGTTGGTTGTCTTTTGTTGGATTGGATGTTCATTTCTTCTAGTACTTGGGTGTCTGTGATTTCAGTTTGTTCTATTTCATTAGCCAATTCATAGGCCACTCTTAATTGTGGAACTTCCGATGTTCGGTATTCTAGATTTGTCTCACTCATGATGTTTTCTTGCGGCACATTGGTTTTATTATGTGTTTGTTTAGCGAAGAATTTTTTCAATTTCAGCTTTCTTGTGTATTTGTACAGGTCTATTTTCGTTTCAGTTGGGTCATGATGGGTTTCAGGACAAAAGGAAAGCCCCTTATTTAGTAATTTAGTTTCTGTTACTGTTAGATTGTATTTGAAAAGATTTATTACTAAGTTGGGGGTGTTGTTTGATTGTTGTCCTACTTCCTCTTGTTTGTGCAGGCTCTGAGGTTGTATCTGCTTCCATCCGCGTTTGCCGCGTCTTGTTTTGCGCTTGCGTTTCCTGGAGCTTGTGTTCTTCTCCCTCTGGATCGATTGCGATATTGTCCTCTGCCCCTGCTGCTGCTTTGCGGAGTTTGCTGCACGTGGTAGAGCAGCTGAATTTCGTCTAAAAAAGACATTTTGCACAGACCTGGGTGTCTTTGTTCGCCTTCGCTGAAATCAGATTCAGAACCGCTGGTTTGTTCGCCGGGTGTCAATGTTCCCGTTGCCCATTGTTGTTTATAGATGTCGTATTTTCTAGCAAAGGTTAGAATGGTACCATATTTGTAGTCATCTTGGTCTCTACAAAATTTGCGTTGTTTGCGGTTTTGTACATCCTCTTCGTGATTATCTAGGTTTTTTTCCATTTCGCTTCTAAGTTTTTTGATTGTGCCGGTGTCTTCATTTAGAGCTGTTATTTTAGACTCTATATCTGCAATTTTTTTGTGTAGTTCCTCGACTTCAATTCTCGCATATTTTATAATTATGAGCATCATGTTATTAGAGCACCCCATGTTGTTGTTGCCCCATTCTTCAAGCATTTCGGGCTCGGTGTCTGGGTGGTTTGGCAAAGTGAAGATACGAAGACCCCTGGGTACCATCTTGAGTTACACATATATATATTCACTGAAAAAACCATAGGTTTCACACCAGTTATAGTTAGGAATTAGCATTTAAAAAACCTATTAAATTCACTGAAAAAACCATAGGTTTCACACCAGTTATAGTTAGCTGGAAATTTTACTGATATAAAACCATTGAAATTCCCACGTTATAGTTAGATGGACTCACTATAACTTGCGCGTGCAATGCACTGCTGATGACATCACATATTACATCACTCATGACATGGTCAGTGACATCACTCATGACATCACTGATGACACCATCCAGTGAATGTGTGTCTTTCTGAAAAATAAATATATTTTATATATGTATATGTAAAAGTTGATGGAAGAATAAATGTTTAAATAAGTGTCTAAATGGATGGTTTTTAAAAATTGATTGGTTAACTGGCTTAATAAGACATCATCAGCAGTGCATTGCACGCGCAAGTTATAGTGAGTCCATCTAACTATAACGTGGGAATTTCAATGGTTTTATATCAGTAAAATTTCCAGCTAACTATAACTGGTGTGAAACCTATGGTTTTTTCAGTGAATTTAATAGGTTTTTTAAATGCTAATTCCTAACTATAACTGGTGTGAAACCTATGGTTTTTTCAGTGAATTTCATAGGTTTTTTAAATGCTAATTCCTAACTATAACTGGTGTGAAACCTATGGTTTTTTCAGTGAATTTCATAGGTTTTTTAAATGCTAATTCCTTTGTATATCGAGTTTCTAACCTTTTTTTTTTTTTACAATTTGCTGTTTTTTTTTAAGTATTCATTTTTTTTTATAATTTTTTTCTTTTGCGCTCTGGGTGCGCGCTCCGGGAAGCTTTCAGCTAAGCTCTCCTGTAAGCTTCTCCGAGAGCTCATCTGAAAGCGCACCCAGAGCGCAACTGTCGTTCGTGAAAAAAAAATATGAATGAAAAGTTAATAATAATGCAAAACATTTCCTACCATACAAATAAAATTTGTTTTTTTTAATATGGAAAATGATTATGCATTTCTATAAAAGATTGATGACGTCACTTCGGCGCGCAACGTAAGTGCCCTCGGAAGCGCATACGTGCGCGGCGCCGAAACGCACGGAAAAGCGCCTACGATCGCGCCACGTTTGCGCCCCGGAAGCGCCTACGATCGCGCTGCGTAAACGCACCCGGAAGTGCTCCGGAGCGCGCAGCGTAAACGCGTCGGGTCATGTGACCCTAAAATAACACTTTTCATTGGTTGCTAACAGTTTTTTTTTACAATGAATGAAATCCCCACCCATTTCCTTCACTTCTTCTTTCACTTTTGTGACTGAAAGACCTGCCTTTTTTGCTGCTCCATATTCCTGGATTCATCATGGCTGCCAGACCATCCAGCAGTGAAGATGACTCCAATGATTTCATTGATGAAGAGCCTCCTACCCCAAAGGTGAAGGAACATTTCATCTGGAAATTTTTTAAGTTTCCAGCAGGCCAGAAGAAGGTGAATGCACCAAAAGTAGAGTGCAGGATCTGCAAACAGGTCCTGTCACGGGGTAACCCCCAAAAAAAATACTCTTTTGGCAACTTCACCATGATTCGCCATGTGGAGAGGAGGCACCCCCAGAATTTTGCCCGGGAAAGTGTCAGGGCTCTGGCACAGGAGGTTCCCAGAGATGGGGCCTCTACATCAACAGGAGGAGCAACTTCTTCTGGAAGAGAACAATCTCAGGGGCAGGTAGCAAACATTCAACCTGCATTCAACCATGGGGTCGTCAGATGCAGATACTGCAATCAACTCCTCACCTATGGGGAGCAAAGTGTCCTGCTCATGGTTCGGGCATTGGAGAACCATCACTGCCCTTCCCACCCCTAATTTTTTTCTTTTCTTTTTGCTCCTGTTGAGCAGTTTCTATTCCCTGTTTTTGTTCCTGTTCAGTTAAAAGAAGAAAACCAAAAGTTCTTTTCAGAACTACCTCCAATTCTCATCAAAGAGCTATAATCTTAAAAAATGAAGAGTAAGTGAAATATAGTGCATTGATAATTGAAAGGAGAATGAGTAAGAAAGAACAGAAAGGTATGAGAGGTGAAAGGAAGTGAAGTAGGAGGAATGAAAGAAGGTGAGTGTTAGAAAAGAAAGTTATGACACAGTGAATAAACTGGAGGCCTCATTTCTGAAAAGTGACGCATCGCTACGTGAAAATAGCGATGCGTCACTTTTCTGGACGCACTCCTTATGACATTCCAGATATGTCATATTTAATATATGACTAATCAATTCGCAAGGAGTTACAGATATGTCAGTATTTCTGACATATCTGTAAACACAAAAGTAACGCATTGCAGGAGTGCGTCACAAAAGTGACGCAACTCCAGTAATGTGTCCTTTCACATGGAAAAAGCACCATGTGAAAGGTTTGCTGTGAAGCAGGCGCAAGATTTTGGCGCAACTGCATCCTAAAAGTGACGCACTGCGTCATTATTACCAAGCTTTTTGCAAGGAACACCCCCTCTGCATGCATTATACCTGACACTATTTTTTAAAAAGTGACGCATCTAGGTACATGGGTCACTTTTTAAAACTCTGCGCCATATTGTATCTGCATCAGGTATAATGTATGCAGAGGGGGCAATCCCTCGCAAAAAGCTTGGTAATAACAACGTACTGAAATCTATGAGATTTCTCTGCGTCACTTTTAGGATGCTATTGCGTCAAAATCTTGCGCCGGCCTCGCATCACTTTTATGTTTACACATATGTCAGAAATACTGACGTATCTGTAACTCCTTGCAACATGATTCGTCATACATTAAATATGACACATCTGGAATGTCATAAGGACTGTGGACAGAAAAGTGACGCATCACACCAGCAGTGTAATAAAATGTGCCTCGTTGCACTATATTTAAAGGATGCAACAGCATCCTAAAAGTGACGCAGTGAAATCTCAAACATTTCACTGCGTCGCTATTACAAAGCTTTTAGTGGGAGAACACCCCCTCTGCATGCATTATACCTCACGCAGATATAATGTGGCGCTTGATTTTAAAAAGTGACCCATCTACCTAGATACCTCACTTTTTAAATATAACGCAACGAGGCACATTTTTTTACACTACTGGTGCAATGCGTCACTTTTCTGTGCGCACTCCTTATGACATTCCAAGTAACGCATTGCTGGAGTGCGTCACAAAAGTGACGCAACTCCAGTAATGTGTCCTTTCAAATGGGGAAAGCAGCATATGAAAGGTCTTGCCTCAGTCTAACACCTGCTGTAAAGCAGGCACAAGATTTTGACGCAACAGCATCCTAAAACTGACGCAGTGAAATCTCAAAGATTTCACTGCGTCGCTATTACAAAGCTTTTTGCGGGAGAACACCCCCTCTGCATGCATTATACCTGACGCTATTTTTAAAAAGTGACGCATCTAGGTACATGGGTCACTTTTTAAAACTCTGCGCCATATTGTATCTGCATCAGGTATAATGTATGCAAAGGGGGCATTCCCCCGCAAAAAGCTTGGTAATAACGACGTACTGAAATCTATAAGATTTCTCTGCGTCACTTTTAGGATGCTGTTGCGTCAAAATCTTGCACCTGCCTCGCATCACTTTTATGTTTACAGATATGTCAGAAATACTGACGTATCTGTAACTCCTTGCAACATGATTCGTCATACATTAAATATGACACATCTGGAATGTCATAAGGAGTGCGCACAGAAAAGTGACGCATAACACCAGCAGTGTAATAAAATGTGCCTCGTTGCACTATATTTAAAAAGTGACGCATCTAGATAGATGCGTCACTTTTTAAATATTGCATAACAATGCGCATTTTTTTACACCGCTGGTGCGTCACAAAAATTGACGCACAGGAAGCGCAAAACTAACAGCGCAAGGCCTTCATAAATATGGTCCTGGATTTTCCCCGTGCTTCGCCGGTGCGCGTACCATGCGCTTCCCCCGCGCAAAACGAAAAAAAAATGTTAATGCCCTGCAGGACCCTATTTTAGTCCCTACATCAAACCTAGGGGGTCAGAGGGGGTCTACTCTTCCCCCTTATGGTCATTTGCCCCTTTTTTTTTCAAACCCCTTGTGTCTCGATTTTACCGAGACACAAGATGGCGGCCGCTCCGCACTGTTTAGAATGTTTACAGACAACTGAGAGCCAATCAGCTTCCTGCGCGCAAGTCGCGTGTCGCGCCTGGAGCGCACTCCGGTGCGCGCACGGGAGAGCGCCTATAGATATATATATTTTTTTGAACCTAAATTACTCAAAATCCACTGGAGCACATATCTTGAGACATAGCAAAGGCACATCGGGCTACCAGTCCCTACAATTTTGCCAAGTTTGGTGGAAATCCATTCAGCCGTTCGGGCTAAAAGTGAAATCGACCGCCCTATGGAAATTAACATGGGGAAAACGCGTTTTGGGACCCCCCTTTTATCTCGGCCCCCGCTTGACGAATCCCCCCCAAACTTTCAGGGAAGGACCGGACCGCCATGAGACCATTTTCCTGAAAATTTCAGGCAGATTCGTCAACCGGCGCCAAAGTTATTCAAAATAGAATGTTGAGATTTAACATTGAAAATTATCCTAACTATAACTACCTACTGGCGACCGCCAGTAGGTAATATATATATATGCATGAATTAGGATTGTGTGCTCTCCCCCACGTGGCTTATGTCCATGGCACATACCCGGCTGGGAGAGTGCTGGGACAAATCCCGTGGGGGCTGCGAGCTACCACAATCCGGAAAAATCTTCTTAGTATGAAACAATGCTGCTTTAAGATGACCCTTACCATTAATATTATTATTTTCCACTGTGCACGTTTTTTCTTAGCCAGGTTAATTACCTTATAAATGTGATAAATTGCATAGGTATTTTAACATCTGGTTATATCTTTATTTATACCTTTTGTATTGTTTTGGTACCGGGTTACAGGTTACCTGTGGGCCGGGTGGTGGTGGTTTTTATATTACTTTAGCACACATATCGTTGTATACATGGAAACTCTGGCATTTTGGTAGTGAGTCTAAACCCATAGGCGTACAAATATACTATGACCACGATTTGGTAAAGTGTACCCGTTCAGGACTAGTAAATTGTAGTGGAATACACTGTACAGAGACCGATACAAGCCGGGCTATTTTAACCTGTCTTCTCATCCCCAACTTACATGGTGATTTCTGTTCACTAATTTCGAATGGATCTAACCAGGACCCCAGTGGGGCGTATTAAACGTATATTTGCACATTGCCAACTTTGCACATATTGAAGCACTTTCTCAGCACTATATGCACTTTAGCGAGTCAGCACGTAGCACTTTATTTGTACTTCTCTATGGGGGTTCCTGAATTGTGGTAATATTAATATTTTTATCTACAATCTTTCCATGTAGAAAGTTTGGGGAAGACAACGACCTAGGCCTCTATTTTTGTCCTGCATTCATGGTTTTAAATGGGTTGGCGTAATGGATTTGTGTATTTTACCTGAATACTTCCTTTTTCTCACTCGTGTTATTTAACCTGTTGTTTGTCATCAATTTTAGAGATTCGAATCAAAATGTATTTTACCTTTATTATACAATCTCGTGACAATTTAACTGTATTTTACATAAATTTGGTGACCTAAATGTTTACTTATTGCCAGCACAATGTATAGTATGTTTTCCATGTCTAGTAGCGTACTTGCACAGGTGTTTTCTGTTATTCACTTGCTTTCACTTTAAAAGGTGTACCCAGTGAAATGCACGCTGTCATGTGATCAAGGCTCCGTTAGAGCCGAAACGTTGGTGACTCTTTCTGCGTGATTAAAACCTGAATATACCTCGAGGTCCGTGTCCGGAGTTTTCTTGCTGTGGTTGCGCAAGCGTGCGAGCTGGGAAACAGACGGTGCACAGGATATATATATATATTCACTGAAAAAAACATAGGTTATAGACCATATATAGTTAGGAATTCGCATTTACAAAACCTTATTTTTCTCACACAAAACCATTGAAATTCCATATATAGTTAGTTGCACTAACTATATATCGCGCACCCGCAATCCACTGCTGATGATGTCACATATTACATCATTCATGACATGGTCAGTGACATCACTGATGACATCTCAAATGACATCACTGATGACAACATCCAGTGACTGTATGTTTCTGTAAAGTTAAAATATGTCTTACATATTGAAGAATGAGTGGATGTATAAGTGTCTGGATGAAGGATTTAGTAGGTGCATGACTGACTGTACGAGTGAGTGAATAAATGTGTCTCACTGAGTGCATGGGTTAGTGACTAAACTGTCTTAATTTGTGCATCATTATGTCTGTTGTTCTGTAAACTGTTGCATGTGTTGATAAGTAGCTATATGAGTAACTATATGGGTTATTGATTGGTTGCCCAAGTATTTGTATGGGAGACTGAGTGTGTGTGTGGGTGGCTGGGAGGTGTATGACTCTGTGCATAGATGTGTGAGCAGTTGATTCACTAGATGTATGGTTTCAAAAGTGCATGTGGAAACAGCTGTATGGGCGGTTGACTGTGTGCATGAGTGTATTGGTGAGTGAATGGATATCTCAGTGCTACATGTCAAAGTAAGTACATATGTAAAACACAGTACATGTGAGAGTTGACATATATAAATAACTGTGCATAGGAGCCAGTGAATGTGTGAGTGGCTGTATGGATCATTGTGAACTTGTATCAGGGATTGTATAAGAGAGTAAATATGTGTTAGTATATCTTTGAATAAGTAAAGTTTGTATAACATGTATAGTTGAGGAAATGGAGGTGTGATTGATTCTTTGCATGACTGACTAGGTGTGTGAGTAACTCCATGGATGAGTGACAGTCTGTGAGTGTCTGTTTACACTGATTGTATCTAAGGTTATATTAGAGTCTGAAGAGGTTCTTTGTATTATCACATGAATGATATCATCAGTGATGTGATCAGTAATGTCAAATGAGATGTCATCAGTGATGTCATCAGTGATGGATTTGAGATGTCATCAGTGATGTCATTTGAGATGTCATCAGTGATGTCATCAGTGATGTCACTGACCATGTCATGAATGATGTAATATGTGACATCATCAGCAGTGGATTGCGGGTGCGCGATATATAGTTAGTGCAACTAACTATATATGGAATTTCAATGGTTTTGTGTGAGTAAAATAAGGTTTTGTAAATGCGAATTCCTAACTATATATGGTCTATAGCCTATGGTTTTTTCAGTGAATTTTCAAGGTTTTGTAAATGCGAATTCCTAACTATATATGGTCTATAACCTATGGTTTTTTCAGTGAATTTTCAAGGTTTTGTAAATGCAAATTCCTAACTATATATGGCCTAAAACCTATGGTTTTTTCTGTGAATTTCAATGGTTTTTTAATAGCAAATATCAAAAGCTGTCAAATGTCAAGTACGTGATAGGTAAAAACTTTTTCGTGTTTATGCACGCTGATGTGCTTTGAACGCTGCCCCCCCTCTCCTCTTTTCTCTTAGTAGTACTCTCTCTTTGCAGATAGTGAAGGGTAGTTAACGCAGGCCTTTGCCTCGTTGTAATCCGTCGTGCCTGTTTCCCTCTCCATTTGATTGATTGTTATCCAAGCATTTACTGTTTTACAATTGATTCTCTTTGGTTCATTCTCTATTTACAAACAAGCACAAAGTCGCAATACTCTGTTTAGTCTTTGCAGATAGTGAAAAATCGTGTAAAAAAATAAAAGTAATCGAGCAAAATCAATAGGCCACTAATGGGATCTCTTTTTGACCTCGCTAAAATAGAAACATTAGGAACAACCCTTCATGAGAAATACGAAAATAGTGAGATGAACTGAGCTCCACACCATGAGGGCTGCAAGACAGCTCGGCTCCGTCACCCACCCCGCCCAAAATAATGACAAACCCTATGCAAATATGAAAAATATATACAACACACCAGCAAAGTAACAGGGTAAAACATTTTATTAAATAACTATTTACATAACTATTTTATACTTTTTGTTGCCCGATCCGGCTAGCTCAATCGATCGAGCATGAAACTCATGCACTCTGATAGCAAGCGTTGCTGCTGATGCTATGCAGACCAAAACTGGTTTTCAGTTTGTACATTCTTCTATATTTTTCCATCCAAGGTTGGTTGAGTTTGTAGAACGATGGCTTCAGATTTTCAACATACGGTGTGGTGGCGCGGACTGGGAGGGGGCGCTTGGCTCCTGCCCCCTCCCCAAGTGAGATTTTCATACGTGAAAGTACGTTAATGGTTTTGGTCCCTGAGTTGCTTCGATGTCACTGCCATTCTCAAATGGCATAAGTTCTGGATGTTGGGTGCCATAGTTCAGAGTTCTGAGCAGCGCTTGTAACACTGTCTGAAGCTTATTTGCACCTACTGCAGCTTCACTATTCTCAAAGTAAGTGAGGGTCGTTTGTGGACCTGACTGCATTTGAAAACAATGTGATATGGTACCTCCCTAAACCGCTTGACGGAGGCCCCCGAGGGGCGGTGTGATGGCACGGACTCGGAGAAGACGCTTGGCTCCGACCCCCTCCCCAAGTCTTATAGCACTGGTGTAGCCTGAGATCGCCCCCGACATAGGCGGCCGGCTCCCCGGGTCCGGCGGAACTTTTTGCCTTTTGATGACTCTTCTATTCTGGACCTTGTACCACAATCCGTTTGACCTGAAGACACGCTGTAGTGGGGCGCCCCTTTTCCGTTTTAGTTGCCATTCCGCCCGCTTTTGCTACACTGTGCCTCTTCCGCCATTCAGCTGTTTACCGCCCGCTCTTGCGACTACAGCGTCTTGCTCACCATGTAGTTGAGTTGCTCCCGCTCTTGCTATGCAACGATAGGCGGCTGCCACAGGACTCTCAAAATGGCGGCCGGCTCTTCAGATTTGGGCGTGGTCCACTAAAATGGCCCTGGGACACCTTGGAACTCGGACGCTTGTCTGCTAGGGCTTGGGTCCCATTCTCGAAGCGTCCCCTCAGCCGTGAAGATTCTACAAAAGTCTTGGGGGCCCCCGACACCCGCAGGCTTCTGGTGGGGAGCGGCTGCCATGATTGCTCGTGGAATGGCCACGACGGAGCTACGAGATGGTGGTGCTCTCATGCTGACGCCAGCTTCAGTCTGAAACATCCAGAAACACTGTAGACTACCAATTCGATCAGTTCCGGTAGCGCCCCAACATGACCCGGTAGAGAAGAACTTGCCCTCCCCTCTTTGACTGATGGTTCTTGTTGCCTGTCCCCTCTGTTGTCATTTAACAGAACTTTTTGGACTGCTGAAAGGGGTTGTGTTCCGAACGCTGGTTGGTGGAGACATTTTGACTATATTCTTGACCTACGTTGTCGCGTAATGCGTTATATGACACGCCGCATTAGCGCACCCGGAAGTGCTCCGGTGCGCGAAGCGCAGCTTCCCGGAAGCGATCCGGGGCGCAGCGCGTAACGTAAGCATAACAGGTCATGTGACTTGTTAATAAAACTTTTCATTGGTTCATTTTACTTTTGTTATTTTAATGATGAAAAGCTTGGTCATATGACCTAAAAATTACGCTTTTTATTGGTTTCGAACATTATTTTTTTTTAAACATATATGTTATAATGTTCCAGGCTAATGTACTTTCCCGGAAAATTTACAACTATCCTGCAAGTAAAATATATTCCTTTTTCGAGAAAAAGGGCGTTTCTTCGTCCCATGACGGAGCCGTTGAGTAAAAGAGGCTCGGCCTGCTGTCTTAGTCGCCGATACGCCTGATTATCAGATTCTTATCGATCACTTTATGTTGCAGGAGTGGAAAACACAACTGCCCTTGACCATTTATCTTTACTGCGTTCCTACGTATTATACCTTTTATCCGTCATGTAATTGGACTGCTTTATTTCACTTGCCTTTTACTGATTCGAAAACAGTGACTAAAAGTAAAAACTTTACCAAGGTAAATACTACTACCATGTTTTGTTTTAAAAACCTTTATTGTGAAAATGTCAGTATACAAATACGGGCCTATAACCACGTGGGCCGGCCACGGAGCAAACTGAAATCGTATATGATAAGGAGACATTTACATTGTAGAGGAACATAACGAGCGGGCCATTAGGTTGCAAGAACTAAGGTGTCTAACAGTTGCCGAATCGGTGGACGTACATTTTGTAATTAAAATACGACAGGGCCACTTACAAAAAAATTATCTAGATATACATTTGCGGGCAAGTACCATGGGTGACTTTAATTCGAACTTTCAATAGTACAGTAATCAATAACACATCAGAACTTAATATCAATAGGGATGTCGAAATATTCAATCAATTCTCGTCCCCGCCCGCCATGAGCATCAAAACTGCATTCATATCTCGTGATATCGAGGTTGTTCAACCAGTACACAACAAGGAGTTACGAGTCCCATTTATACCGGCGCCATTTTGGGCGAGGCCGGGCAGGTCCAAGATATAGTCAAAATGTCTCCACCAACCATCGGCCAGACCAGAACCCCTTTCGGCCCTTTATGCTACAAAATGGTGTCTTCCATTCAGAAAATATTGTTGGCAGCATTTTGAAAGGAAAGATAAACAGCCGTTCTCCTAGTGAGTCTCACATTGTTACATTTAGGAAGAATGTTGAAGAGTAGTATGTTGAAAATCTGAAGCCATTGTTCTACAAACTCTCAATCAGCCTTGGATTGAAAAAAAAATCCTGAAGAATGTACAAACTGAAAACCAATTTTTGTCTGTATAGCATCAACAGCAACGCTTGACTCAGGTCAAACGGATTGTGTGACAAGATGCAGAAAGGAAAAGGAAAAAAGTTCTGCCGGACCTCGGGAGCCGGCCGCCTATGTCATGGGCGATCTTTGGCCACACCAGGGTAATAGTGAAGCTGCAGCAGGTGCAAATAAGCTTCAGACAGTGTTACAAACACTGCTCAGAACTCTCAACTATGGCACTCAACATCCAGGACTTGCCATCCGGATCTTGGCGCCTTGTGCTGGTTCCGACCTATTCACACATCGGTCCACTACTGACATCACCTCATAAGCCAACGGGGCACCCCACGCCGACTTTCGGCGCAGCATTGTAGGATGGCCACACCAGTGCAGCAACTTGCTGGACACCACCTCGGTGTCATCCGGATCTCGGCGCGTTCGAGTCACTGTACTGCAAGAGCGGGGGAAACTCAGCTGGACACGCCGTCTTTCGGCGCAGCATTGTAGGATGGCCACACCAGTGCGGCAACTTGCTGGACACCACCTCGGTGCCATCCGGATCTCGGCGCGTTCGAGTCACTGTACCGCAAGAGTGACCGGAACTCAGCTGGACACGCCGTTTTTCGGCGCAGCATTGTAGGATGGCCACACCAGTGCAGCAACTTGCTGGACACCACCTCGGTGCCATCCAGATCTCGGCGCGCTGTGCTGCCTTCGGCCTACTGTAGCCGCAAGTGCGGACGCAACTCAGTTGGACAGCGAGTGAAACGCTAAGGGGCGCCCCACTGCAGCCGAGGAGCCTCCATCTTGGGGGAGACGCACAGCCCCCACTGACTGACGCGACCTCACAGGCCAACGGGGCGCCCCACGCCGACTTTCGGCGCAGCATTGTAGGATAGCCACACCAGTGCAGCAACTTGCTGGACACAACTCGGTGCCATCCGGATCTCGGCGCATTGTGCTACCTTCGGCCTATTCGCACATCGGTCCGCTACTGACGCCGCCTCACGTGCCAACGGATTTTCTACGCTTTTTGTAGCCCTATGCCGCATAACAGGTCATGTGACTTGTTTATAAAACTTTTCATTGGTTCATTTTACTTTTGGTTTCCTAATGACGGAAGGCTTGGTCATATGACCTAAAAATAACACTTTTCATTGGTTTAGAACATTTTTTTTTTCCCAAACGATGAAAGCCCCACCTTGTTTCTGGATGTTTCAGACTGAAGCTGGCGTCAGCATGAAAGCACCACCTTCTCGTGGCTCCGTCGTGGTCATTCCGCGAGCAATCATGGCAGCCGCTCCCCACCGGAAGCCTGCAGGAGTCGAGGGCCCCCAAGACTTTTGTAGAATCTTCACGGCTGAGGGGATGCTTTCGAGAATGGAGCCCAAGCCCTAGCAGGCAAGCGTCCGAGTTCCAAGGTGTCCCAGGGCCATTTTAGTGGACCAGGCCCAAATCCGAAGAGCCGTCCGCCATTTTAAGAGTCCTATGGCAGCCGCCTATCGCTGCACCGCAAGAGTGGGCGCAACTCAACTACATGGTGAGCGAGACGCTGTAGCTGCAAGAGCGGGCGATAAACAGCTGAATGGAGGATGAGGCACAGTGTAGCAAAAGCGGGCGGAATGGCAACTGAAACGGTAAAGGGGCGCCCCAGTACAGCAGACGAGCCTCCACCTGGGGAGGCCCGTTCACGCCGCCTCCCCCACGCCCCCCCCGGGGCACCCCACGCCGTTTTTCGGAGCAGCATTGTAGGATACCAAAACCAGTGCGGCAAGTTACTGGACATCACCTGGGTGCCATCCACATCTCAGCGCGTTCTGCTGCCTTGGGACTATTCGCACAACAGACCGCTACTGACTAGGACTCCCCCCGCACCACCCGGGATGCCCCACGCTGTTTTTCTGAGCTGCATTGTAGGAAACCAAAAACCAGTACGGCACCCAGGTAACATCACCTGGGTGCCGTCCAGAACTCAGCACGTTGTGCTGCCTTGGGACTATTCGCACAAAAGACAGCTACTGACCATTGTTGCTTCTTTTTTCCAAAATTTTTTAAATGTATTTACAGTTTTTGTTGCGTTCTATATATTTATAAGTTAATAAAGTTTTATAATCCTACTACTTTCTTGGAGTGCTATATATTTTTAAAAAATCGGGTGAATGGGGCCTTGAATCGGGTTATTGTCATGTGTGGGCTTTGGAAGTGTGCTGCTACAGGATCGGACATTTCAAACTCAAATGCACGTTCTTTTTCTTACCTTTCCGAAGCATGGAGCGCAATAGCAGGCAGAGAAAGGGTGATGCAAGTGTTGAACACTGCCTGGCCTGGCAAGTTGCTGGCAGTGCCCCCCCCCCGCCCACTCCTGAAAGAGGGCACACACACACCGCCGCCCCGAGTACTTCACAGATCTTTAAAAGACCATGCGCTTGTTAATGAGACTTAAATGGTTTATCACCCCTTCTAGAGCCCCTGCATCGGCCCTCTGACGTTTCCTGGAAGAATTAGCACGTAACACAATACCAAGCCCTGTCAGCCGAAACCCCCGAGGAATCGGGTTTTTGCTTGCAGGAATCGGGATGCGGGAGACTAGCACTGAAATCGGTAGTCTCACGCCTGAATCGGGAGGGTTGGCATGTCTGGATTCTCTACAGCTGGGGCCATAAACTACATCCGCAGGGCTAGGTGATAGCCTGGGACCGGCCTGGACAATCGGACACAGAGGAAGAGGAGTGTCAGAGGGTGCGGTAGTGAATAGGGTGAAAGGGAGGTGTCGGGCGGGCACAGGGTGTGATTCTCAGGGAAGAGCAGCGCAGATGGGGGGAAGTTTATGGCCCATGCATGAGAGAGAGAGCGGGGGTGACCAGGGCGTGGGGGAGATGATTGCGAGGGTGGGGAGCCGTGCTGAGAATCCACGGCGTGCAGAGAGTGGGTCTGGTCAAGGCATCTAAAATGGCTGCCGTGCACGACAAAATTGTGGCATTGGAAAAAAGGCAAGATGGTGCAGACAATGTTTATCAATAAGGATTCATTTATAACAAAATATTTTATCGCAGTGACAAATTGGTGGTCAACACTTCCTGATTTCCATCGAATCGAACGTTAACAGACGTCACGCAGCAAAAAAAAAAAAAACGCTCACGCACAGCCGCTGGAAGACATGTATCAACATATATGAGCCTCCTCGGCCACCCTCAGAAAACATAAGGGATCAGTATACGTCTCCCGCACCCCCTTATACCTAGTAATTTAATTAAAACGAAACACAAAATGGCGAATTCCCGTTTTGCTACCAGTTTGCGGCCCAGTTCGCGGCCCGGGAAGCGCTTCTACCGTGAAAAATCATTTTTTTTTAATTTTCCCCACGGGACCCTTTAATAACCCCAACATCATTCCTAGGGGGTCAAGAGGGGTCTACCTTGCCCCCTTTCATTAAATTCCCCCTTCGTTTTTCACCTCTTCTTCTCTCTCAATCCTACCGAGAGACAAGATGGCGGCCGCTCCGGACTGTTTAGAATGTTGACAGACACCGGAAAGCCAATCAGCTTCGCATCGCAAAGTTCCGTTTCGCGAAAAGTACGCAAACTGGAGCGCAGCCCGGAGCGCTGTTACAGATATATATCTTTTTTTGAATGTTAATTTCTCAAAATCCACTGAAGCACATATATTGAGACCTAGCAAAGGCACATCGGGCTAACAGTCCCTACAATTTTGCCAAGTTTCGTGCAAATCCATTCAGCCGTTCGAGCTAAAAGTGAGGCCAACCGCCCTATGGAAATTAACATGGGAAAAACGAGTTTTGGGACCCCCCTTTTTTCTCTGCCCCCCTTGACGAAACCCCCCCAAATTTTCAAGGGCTGATCAGAAACAAAATGTGCCATTTTCCTGATAATTTCAGCCGATTCCGTCCCCAAACGCCAAAGTTATTAGACATAGAATTTTCAAAAATCCCATAGGGAAAAAATCCTAACTATATATACCTACTGGCGACAGCCAGTAGGTTATATATATATATATATATATATATATATATATATATATATATATATATATATATATATATATATATATATATATATATATATATATATATATATATATATATATATATATATATATATATATATATATATATATATCAAGCTCCACGGGGATGTCCAACAGTAGGCAGCACGCGCACACAGAGTAGCTTTTCCCCAGAAGCTTTATTCAGGTACAAACAATCGCGCTGGTCCGTGAAGTAAAGCAGCAACTGCACCCTGACGCGTTTCGAGACTTGCTCTTTTTCAAAGGGAGTCTTGCAGTTACAGGCACAGTCACGGCCACACCTTTATTTAATCCCTCCTATCGTGGGTCCATATAGGTCCGCTCTGTATGAGCCTTTACACGTAGCACTCTGGGAGGTGTAGTCCGCTTCCATGCCCTTAATGGTGGCGCTTCGCACACATTGTTATTTAGGGGCTCAGCTCCAGCGCCGGGCAGCGCGTTGTTTTCGATCCTTCTCCGGGCCCCACATTCGGAGCCCCACCAACTCGGGAGCTCCGTGGCCCTCTCCTGTTGTTTGTCGAGGTGGTGCCAGCCCTGCGGCAGGACGGCCGCAAATATATCAAGCTCCACGGGGATGTCCAACAGTAGGCAGCACGCGCACACAGAGTAGCTTTTCCCCAGAAGCTTTATTCTTGCTCTTTTTCAAAGGGAGTCTTGCAGTTACAGGCACAGTCACGGCCACACCTTTATTTAATCCCTGGCATGGAAGCGGACTACACCTCCCAGAGTGCTACGTGTAAAGGCTCATACAGACTCCCTTTGAACAAGAGCAAGTCTCGAAACGCGTCAGGGTGCAGTTGCTGCTTTACTATATATATATATAATTTTGGGTGGTGGAGGGTGTGTTCAACCCTATTTCCCAGGGATTATACTTTTTTATTCTAGAGGGGGCATGGGGCTTCACTCATTGAGTAGGGATATCAAAAGGGGGGAGGAAGAGGTAGTGCAGCGTGGCACCGAGGTGGGCACGTCCTCCTCAAGCGAAAGTAACTGTAATCTACAGGGTCCACCTCAAGGAGGTTTTTTTGTATGTATCCTGATGTCTCTGGAGTACACACATTTGTTTAAAATACCCCTCACACACCAAAAGGGCCCTTGGTGTCATGCTTCATCATCGGGGTCTTCCCGCCCAGCTGCCGGACGGGGCAGTGCTGCGAAGAGCGACTACGCTGGAGCACCTTTTTAATGTGGGTGCTATGTGAGTGAAATGGAGTGAGTGTCAGTGGGGTCAGGAGGGATATAAAGGTGATGTTAAAAAATACCTGGCCTAGTGATAAAAAAACTATTTAATAAACACTGGCTGGTATTGTTAAAAACGTGAAGTCGGAAAGGGTAAGCGAAGTTATGAGCTTACTTTCCTGTGTGGGTCGACATGTTTTGGGGCGCCATGCCCCTTCGTCAGGACCGGGGTAAGAGATCCCCCTGTCACTCACTAGAGTCTTGCCACAATTGGTGTATTTACAAAAAAGTGAAACACAGATCAATGTGTATGGATTTAGAATTAATATTATAATTCACATCCCTTTCTAAACAAGATACTTATGTAGTATGCTTATTGTGATGAGGAACAGTGCCTCATGGGCCAACACTAGATGGAAGGGTATTAGGGCGGTCCAGTCAACCCCCAGCCTCGTTGTGCTTCCTCCTCTGTCCGTGGCCACCGTGGTAATGTTTTTACCACCAATTGTGGCAAGACTCTAGTGAGTGACAGGGGGATCTCTTACCCCGGTCCTGACGAAGGGGCATGGCGCCCCGAAACGTGTCGACCCACACAGGAAAGTAAGCTCATAACTTCGCTTACCCTTTCTGACTTCACGTTTTTAACAATACCAGCCAGTGTTTATTAAATAGTTTTTTATCACTAGGCCAGGTATTTTTTAACATCACCTTTATATCACTCCTGACCCCACTGACACTCACTCCATTTCACTCACATAGCACCCACATTAAAAAGGTGCTCCAGCGTAGTCGCTTGTCGCAGCACTGCCCCGTCCGGCAGCCGGGCGGGAAGACCCCGATGATGAAGCATGACACCAAGGGCCCTTTTGGTGTGTGAGGGGTATTTTAAACAAATGTGTGTATTCCAGAGACATCAGGATACATATAAAAAAAACTCCTTGAGGTGGACCCTGCTTCACTCATTGAGCCTTTTAACGGCCCCAGGGACAGCATGCCCTGGGGCCGATGTATTTTTGTTTTAGGTAGGAGGGCTTGAGGCTTACCTCCCCGAGCCATCATCACCTGGGGCACTGAGTTGTTCCTCGCCTGGGAGAGAACCTAACCTGGTGACTTAGCACACCATTCACCATACTCCAAATTACCCCACTTGTCTCTTCACGGTCTACCCCAGTTCCACTTGACTTTGCCCACATTCCAAAACGGAACAGGAAGTAATGTTCAGCCAGGAGATAAAGTGTCAGAATCAAGGCTGCTTATAGCAAACACCTTGCATAATGTAATAGTTCACAAATAGGTTCATTCAATCTTGATTTTCAAACACAGAAGACTAAGCTTAACTAGTGGCAACAGAGCTTGCCATGGTATTATCGAAGGAAAATGTTTTTCATTTTTAACATATTCACATATCGAACCTTAAATGCTAAGGAATTCACACAGTAAGGTAAGTTCCTGAGCATTAGCAAAATTAAAATAATTTCTTGCATCTGTGGGGAATAAACAAAGGCAACAAAAATGATTAAAAAGCATTCAAATGGAAAATTAAAGCGAGCTACAATGTGCAATGCATATAAATTACATTTTGAGTGTAAGCTAAGATGTACCTGCTCCTACCCATGCTACAGTGCAGCGTTAGCTCTCGGTTCATCAGATGTTTTTGTGCATGCAAGCAGGGATTTAAAATGCCTTTTTGTTAGTAAATGACACATCCTTATTCAGAGAAATTTTAAAAATACACTTTTTAAAAATACATGGCTTTATTTGAAAAAGAAGTCTTTCTATCACAGAAATAATGTGTAACGTTAGACTAGAGGGGCGAATGGTTACATAGATGGGTGTTGGAGGTGAAACGCTAGATCGGTACCATGACAATAAATTATAAAGCACAAATTGGCACTTTTTGTTTCTCATTACCCAATTACAGGTACCGGTAACTCACATGGTTTTCCCAGAATCAAGCAATATCTGATCAAGTGCCAAAGTCAGGATTACAACCATGTTTCTAGGTGCTATGTCAGCAACATAGACACTAGGGGGTTCTAATTATGCGCAGTTTGTGTCGCTCTTGTACCATGTCATGTGGTGCAAGGGCGACGCAAACCTTACATGTTATTTATGAAGCCACGCAAGACCAATTTGAGTGGCCCTGATTGGTTCCATAAATTTGAAGTAAGGAAACACAATGGAATGCAAATCGCTGCATTACCTTACTCTGCCCTGAGAAGATGTTCCATTGGGTGGAGCATGGGTGTGCCCAGGCAATTCCCATGGTTTTTGACACATTGACAAATTTACCAGAACTGGTAGTCCTGGGATTACCATTATCCAAGATATGTCTTTTCAAGGGAGGCGTAACAAGGAGAACTATCTTTATTTTTCCGTGTAACTTTCTCGTTCTATGTGGGCTGCATAATTGTACGGCCCGCATGGAAAGAGGAATATGCTTCTCAGGATTGTTTTTGTTCAGGAAGGTGTTCCTTCCTGCACAAAAATAATACTGCATGAAATGCAAGCACCCTTGCACCAAGGTGAAGGGATGCCTGTGTTGGCCCTAGACTGCCAAATGGGCACCAGAGCAGGGGAAAAGGCAGAAATGTGCTGTATTACCTTAAATACAGCATATTATTGTCCCTTCCCTGTCATGCAGTGCGGTGCAGCAAGGTGACTTGCTGCGTTGCACTGCATGACATTCTAATAAATAGGCCCCTAGAGGACTTCTCCTGCCAAAAAACAGCAACATTGATCTAACAACACTGAGAATCTGTCACAAGTCCAGGGTTGAATACAGAAACAGGGATGTTCCCTAGGGGAGTCTCATGGGTGACCATGAGATACGTGGAGAATAAACACAAAGTCATGGCTTTAAGGTTATTCCCTAACTTTCTAGTAACTGTTCTACCTCACACCTCAAACTGCCACAAAGGGCATGGAGGAAGTTTGTGCAAAATCAAATAATGTTCACATCTTTATAGGGATGAACTCGGGGGACAAATCTCCACAAGTGAAAATATTTCCAGTGGACAAAAACAATAACATTGATGAATTACTACATTTTAACTATCCTTCAGTAGGCAGTTTTCTATTGGACGCAAAATCGTTGGTTTAGAATTAGTTACATACACATAATATAGAGTGTGTTGGAATGTTGTGACTTCCATAAAAGCTGTGTTTCATTTAAAACCTTAGGAGGAAACCTATGGAAGCCTGGAAGTAGACATGGTCAGGAGCAGATGGCGAATTTAAGGAATAATTATATACATATAATATACACATTTAAATATCAATAATTTGTAATTATCGCTGCATTTTATTAGCTAAGGAAACAGGAAGTAGAAATTGAATGCGGATCCATGAAAACCTGTCACTGCTAAATTACTTGGTATCAGTGCTTGAAGTGGAAAAATAGAAGTGCAGGTGCACTGTACAAGATACTCTCCAATTAAAAGTATTACATGTCTCTTGAGAAGTGCAGGTACTTTCTCTCTCAAAATATAAAAAGTGCTGGTACTCCATACTGGGTAGTACTATTCGATGAGGGCAGTGTCGCCACAAAATGCTGTAAAACTCATGAAAACGTGCTAGGTCCCTAACAGGCGAGACAACAAGGAAGTGCCGATGCATTTCACCTCCTTTCGGGAGGCATTATTGATAAACCACTACGACTTCGAGCATGCATTTTATAGACCATAAGAGAGAAATGATTGCTGGGGTGTTCAGAGGTTTGACCGGGTCGCCTTCATACTTAATAAAGTGGACACATCTACCAACCTAAATATCTTCTTCATGTTTCAGCTGCTTTTTGTTTTTGGTGTTGTCACAGTGAACTTGGTAGTCTCGCAAACATCTGTTTCTACTATTCATAAAAGACACCCTTTCAGTGTGGTGTTCAATAAAGGTAGACAAGCAGCGCCTCTCCTGAACCCATTACAGTGTCTTTGAGCAGAGGTCAATCCAATTATTCCCTGTTTTTTTATCAGCAAGTAGGAAAAAATAAAGGAAAACAGAGTTCCATGGATCAAAAGTTAGGAGTGAAGCTTTGGTAATGTATTCGGTATTTCTGCAAGTCCACCTTCACACTGCAGCCATGATTGGATTATACCTGGGCTTGAACAGTGAAGATGAACAACTCTGTTTTAGGGGTGGGCGAAACGCTGTGGAGTTATATAAAAACTCTTTGAGATTACTAGGAGTTCCACGAACTGGTGGAAATATGCATGGTGCCCTGCTTGCGCTGCAATTTAGTGTCATTGGCGCGCACAGCGCTGAAAAAAAGCATGAATGGCACCGATGCTGTATGCAAGAGCACTCAGCCATTTGCTCGGGAACTGAGAGACGGTTATCCCTAGACCTTTCTCCGCCCCAACCACGCTTGTCAATTCGAGGCTCTAAGGATCTACCTTCTTTAGATAATCTGAGATCTCCCCCTATGCCTTTGAGTCCGGACATAGAAGTTATAAACCCTTTGCCTACCTTCTCTCCGACCATCCAGGACTTACATGCCCAAGCCAGTAACACACGAGGCAAGGCAATTAGACGGCGGACACCGATTGCCTTAGTACCTGGAGGAAAATGAAATGCTTCAAAGCCTAATCAGGCAGAACCAAGGCAAAAGCGAATACATCCTAACACAGATGTCCCGAGCAACAACGAACGAGGGAGTGGCAATGGATCAATGGAGGCAAGGTCGACTAACTCTATTTCTACTCAGACTGAAGACCTCCTGGCCAATGGCACTAATACAACTGATATGGGTATTGAAATCTTGGACACCTTAATGGAAGGTTTTGAATCCAAATTAGATGACTTAATGGGGATTTTTGTAAAGAAACTTGATGTCCTATGGAAGGATATGTCCAAGATCAATGATGTGGCAGCAAATATAAACAAGGTGGGTGAAGGTATAATTGCTTTGCACCCAAGGTTGACTGGCCGAATAACCTGTGATAAGGACCCGCACTCTTGTGGTGCAGCCGACCTCACAATACCACCCCAAGCAGCGCTTGGCGATTTACGAGGGGATGGGGGGTGGCCTCATCATCTTCGGTAAAAAATGTTACTAATATTAGCAGAAGCGGTAGGTTGCCACCAGGGAATGTTAGTAAAAGTATTAACAAAGGAGGTACAAACCAAAGAAGGTTACCTAAGCAGGGTATAAGGCGAATCAACTGTAGCAATGAAGCTAATAGAGTGTTTAGCGAGTCTAGCTCCACTAACATTCCCACAAATAATCTAGATGTCTTGCACCTCCCACCTGCCTCCGCCCCATACGTGCTGGTTCTAAGTGGCGTCCCAGCGCTTAAAGAGGGGCAGAGAAAGTCCTGGTCTGATTTGACAGGAAAATCATCAGACTGGCTCCATAACACAAAAAGTTTGACCCATATAAAAGGGAGGATATAATCATGGCCAGGAGAGTAGGGTGGGTTGGCCTCTCATACAAATGTATACAGGGGGACTGCATTGTCCTAAATTTTAGAAGGTCCCAGCAGGTTCGCCTTCTTTTGTCTGTTACTGATGAAACATTTAACCCTCCCACCAACATTAGCGCACTCCCATTAGGCTACTTTTATAAGCCACCATTTACCCAAAACAGAGGCACTAGAACAGCTATGCCCTTGTCGAATAATTACCAAGTTCTCTCTAGTTTAGACTTGCAAGATTGACCACCAAAGATGCTAGATATCGTAGACGCTAGTGACACGCCAGCTCAAGGCACACCAAATGGACCTAATTGCACCCAAGGGAAGACAAAATTAGCAAACAATGATAATGGTGCTAGTCTGAGTGTATTGAGCTAGAATGTGGCAGGCCTTCGATCAAAACTTGATAACACAGAATGGGTAAATTCGATAAAGGAATATGATATCCTTATGTTCCAGGAAACCTGGGCTACCGAAGATTTATATATCAAAGGTTTTCATTGTTTTAGTGTACTATCCCAAACACCTAGGATGGGGAGACCATCGGGAGGTCTGTTTATGGGGATTAACGTGGTAGCTGGGGGAAGTTTTAAAGTAATCTTAACTCATAGCCTAGATTATCAGGCTGTACTGTTCAAAAGAGGGATTCATCTTCATTTGATACATTTTTATAATAACGATTTTCAGTCAGTTCCAAATAAGAGTTTTATAAAGCTTTTTGATTTTATTTCTGACTTGGATAATCAATCCAATAATGGAGACCTTTTGGGCACATTAGTAGGGGGTGATTTTAACGCTAAAATCAATGAAGTGGGTCCTAACAAGGGAACAGCTTATTTTGCACAATCCTCGTCCAGCAGAGGCAGAGAACTGAAACGGTTGACTAAATCGTATAACCTTTCTAATGTTATGGACCTGGTCGCAGGATCAACCACAACAACCACCCAATTTATAAGGGTTAGGGGGTGTAGTTCCGTAATTGATTATATTTTCGTATGCCCTCAGATTGAAAAGCAGTTGGTCTCTGCCGAAGTTGTACCTTCTGACTTCGGAGACCAAAATCCTATCAAGGTAGTGATATACACAGCCCGACGACCGATTTTTCAGACTGAAAGCGGGGCAGCAAATTTAGTAGTTTCAACTGATAACCTAAGACTGTGCTGGAAGGGGGCCAATAATTTGGAAACCTTCAGGAAATTGGTAAATGGTAATATGCCACTTATTGACTCCTACCTTTCATTAGATTCACCATCAGCGCAGATAATCAAGGATTTTGGCAAGATCTGCCAGGCGATTAAAACCATTCTCTCTAAACCTCCCCCTAAGGTGGCACTCACCCCCAGATGGTTCAACCACGACTGTTCCGAAGCAAAAAGGAACTTACGAAGGGCATTAACCACCACCCCGAGGTGCTCTATGGGAGTCAAGCAGGCCAGAGAGGAATATAAGGAGGTTATTAAACGCAGGAAGAATGAACTCTTGAGGGAACGATGGGACAAATTGTCTGAGGCAGCTAATCTAAAAAATGGTAACATCTTCTGGGCTGAGGTCAGGGAAGTCCGTTCTTTGGCCCAGTCCCTGATGCTGATCAGCTCAGCTGTAATATAGCTAGCAACGCAAGGGTGGAGCACTTTTCAACTATTTATTCCACTCCATCTCCATGCGAATCAACCCTTATTCCAGGTAATCCAACACCCATAGATATCAGTATTTCAGAAGTAGTGGAAGCGATTAATCAAAGCTTAGGCAACAAAGCGCCAGGCCCAGATGGGCTGCCTATAGATCTAATTATGTGGAACCCGGCCTTCTGGGCCCCGCTGCTTCTGAAAAATGTTAATAATTTGACGTTGGCAAAGATACCTGAGACTTGTGTATAATAGTCCAGATTTTTAAGAAGGGAGATAGATCTCTTCCATGTAACTACCGTCCTATCTCCTTAATAGACAATACCCTCAAAATTCTAGGTAGAGTCCTGTATAACAAAATAGGGAATTGGATTGAGGCAAACGACATCCTAGATCCTTGTCAGTTGGGTTTTAGGGGCAAGGTAGGAATTAAGGAACAATGCCTTAACCTAAACCTAATTAGTGGTAAATATGCTACCGCAAAGAAGTCCCCTGTCTATATGGCTTTTATGGATCTGTCCACAGCCTTTGACCTAGTAAATAGGTCAAGGCTGTGGGCAATCCTTTTGGCTGGAGGTCTGGATGAAACCATGGCAAATTTTCTGGCATATCTGCACAGGGACCTCAAGGCTCAAGTAAGGATTGGGGCGGGTGGAGAGGTTTCGAGCCCATTGATATTGGCAGGGGGGTCAGACAAGGAGGCGTGTTGGCCCCCCTGCTTTTTATTATATATATCAACCGCCTCAATGCCTCCCCGAGATTTGCTACCCAAGACGTCCCTTATATTAATAAAGAACCCATCCCTGTGCTGCTTTACGCAGATGATGCGGTTCTCATAGGCCGTACCCCAAACTCACTGCGTCTTCTTGTTCAAAGTTTTAACAATTATATGAAAAAATTGACCTGTAGGTACATTTTAAAAAATCATTTCTAATGAGTAGTGGCCCGGGGAAGCGTGACATAGGCTCGATCACAATAGACGGCCAAAAACTGAACTCGGTAAGATCCTTTGTTTATTTATGATTGGCCTTTGCTGCAAACGGCTCCTGGAGTGAGCATTGAGCTCACGCAAGGAGCAAGTTCTCAAAGGCCACCAATTCGATCTTAAGCTTACCCCGCCCTAAGACCAAAGATGCGCTTTTAGCTGTACAGAAAATGTATAAACTTCAGTGCACCACGGTGGCCACTTATGGCGCCGAGATCTGTGGAACGGCCAACTGCTCTGTAATCCAGCAGGAAGAAAACAGGTTTTGCAGAAAGTTATTGTACGCCCCAATTCCTACCCCCCAATACATATGTCACAAATAACTCAATATCAATTTTATAACTGATTTTATTCGGGCACATGCAGTACTTATGTGGATTGCCGTGTGGAAGAACGAAGCAGCCTCCCCGACGCAGCTTATTATCAAGGACTGTTTACGCTGTGATAAGGGATTAGAAATCCCATGGCTGAGCGGTGTCCTGAGTAGTTTTTGCAGTATAAAAAGGGAAAGTGTCTTCTGGGACCCCACATTAGCAGCCTTAGTTGCAAAAAAGGAATTGCAGAACACCCTGCACTCCCTAGGTAAGAATGAGCGGGAGATGGCAAAGGCCAGGAAAACAACTGTGCGCAACTACATGGCCATTGAATGGTACAGTTATCCGCTCCACATGTATTTATCCCTACCAATGAGCTGCCGGGAGACGAGCTTACTGTTTCATTTAAGAGCTGGTACGATTCGATTTGCACTTTGCTTCCCACTTGGTCATAGCCCAAATCCGAATCTTAACCTGTGTCCTTGTGATGGGAGTAGTGAGCAAACTATCATGCACTTTATATTTTTCTGCAAACACTATATCAAATATTTTAAACAGTTTTTATGTCCCTATTTTAATAAAAGAAGACCAATTAGCTTGGAGGTAGCATATCGATCAATACTAGAATTGGATGATGTTGAACTTATCTTTCGCACTAGCACTTTTCTAAAAACTGCAACAAGGGCGCGGAGATCCATGATGGACCCATGATACTGTTTGATATAAACTGTGAAGTGTTCTCTTTTTTAATAATTACATATACTGATATGATGGACAGTTTTGCAGAAGTCACTTTTGATACCAGTATATTGCATTTTACATTTTTTGTATTAACTATTGTGATGTATTTGTTTTGTGTGATTTTATGGGTACTATCGTATCCGAATAAAGTTGAACTGAACTGAACTGAATGCTGTATGCTGAGCTCCTTGCCAAACACATGTGAGTGAGATATGAGGTCTATTGTACACATGATATTGTGGGCATGTTGATCTTGACTTAATTGTGGACCCAAAGTGGGGTCTTTAACACGTCTCCAACTCTAGGAGAACATAGGCTATTTTACACTAGTACCACACTTGCATAATGATGTTGGTAATTGGCAAGACTTGTCTCCTGACACATTATACTTATTTTATTGCTGGCACGCTTATATACGTCTCCGTTTTAGGAGCGCCACTATCAAGATAATGTTTTGTTGGAATGCTAATGACTGGGCACTCATTGGCCTGATTAGGTTCTTTACTGCAAACCACAGGCCAATGAGATGAATATCATCAGTTTTGAACACTTTCCTAAAACAGGATAGTCCACAACATTGTAGATTTTGTGTCTTATCCACAAAGTACCATATTTCGCGACACCTGCAAGGTACATCTCCCTATTTTCTTTTTTCTTATTTGTCACTGGTATTTCTGAGATTGTTTTTTAAATAACATTTTGGGAAGCACTTTATTTAGGTGGCATGTCCTTGTAAAGAAATGTTCTTTGGCTCTTGATGGAGTTCTGAAATTAGGACAGTCCTTGTTATTCTGGACTAAGATTTCAATGATTAAAATACTTGCCTCTAATGATGCGTCGGGGACTACAATGCTCCAGTTGTCTCCCTGTTCATCTTAGTGTGATGGCTATTCTTTAGACTCTAAACTTTCAACCCAGACCATTTTGCAACTATGCAAATCAATTGAGTTTTACAAAAAGGTACTATATCTCTCTGTCTTTTTCAAGCTTTACTTGGGTCTTAAGGCTTCTACATTAAATGAAACGTTTTGAGGAGCACACCTTTGGTAAATGGTGAGAGTTGCCTAAACTTCTCTGGTCTTTGGACTTCTGGTTTATTCCATTCTTGAAGTAGTGTGGCTCACTGGTTAGAGGCGGCAGACCCGAGAGCAGAGGACGGCCCCGGACCAGGGTTCGATTCCCGGCATGGCAGGTTTCTGGACCAGGGTCAGCGGACTCGATAATTCTCTCGCCTCGGTGCCCACTCTGATCAGCGATCACACTCAGCAACTCTGGGCATTAGCTTGCCTCATCTTCACTAACGGCCCCACCAGACCGCCAGGGATGCCTGGTCTCACCCTGGAGATACCCATTAAGGGACCACCTCTCAGGGAAGCCAGGAAGGGTTTTGCAGCGGTCGAAGCGCCTTGGGACCCTACGGGTAAGTAGTGCACTATATAAATGCCTATACATACATACATACATACATACATACATTCTTCAGTTTCTATATTTGAAACCAATTCGTGCTACTTGGGACTATATTGTTTATGACGTGTTTGCCTTAAATTCTAGTGTCCACCAGATATGTTGTTTTTCCTTTCACTGCTCTGTTTTTTTCCAGATCTGCCACTATATTGATTTATAATTTTCTGGAAAGACAACAGTTCAATGCTGCCCACCTATAATCCCTAGCGTGGTGATCAACAATTTTTTTAGAAGTTATCTGGGTTAAAACTCACATAGACCCATCACTCTAATGCTCCCTCATCCCTCAGAGAGATCTTAAGTGAGCATCTTTAGCACCCTCTGTCTTGATTATCTTGGCTTTCCTGATCTTGCCTAACACATTTTTGTTGCATTTCTGCACGTATTCTCTTTGCTCACCTCCCAGTCCTACCTATAGTGTCTAACAGCTTTTCCTGTATTATGCTCTTTTGCTTTAATTTCTTCTTGTACATATCCATATTGGTGGATGGTCTGTTTTTCACTTTTATTATAGTATGCCCTCTATTTTCTTGTGTCATTATTAGTGGGCATAGGGTATTGTTATGATTATGGTTGTTATTAAGTATAAACATATTGTGTCAAGTCTCTAGACCCATGGATATGTATTTAATGTTTCAGTAATCTTCTGCTCTCAATAAAATGTGCATGTTGGTAACAGTGCTGGCACTCTCACATTATGTGTTATGTCACGTCATGTATTATGTATTTGCTAAGTTTGAGGAATTATAGTCTTACATGTGGTCTTTGCATGTCTGCAGCCCTGAGAAAGCCTGTGAATATGCAAAATGTGTTTGCTTCGCTTGTCTGTATTTTTGTAATGAAAAACATGGTTTAAAGACAAACACAAGCAAAGGACCCATCCATCTAATTGTCTTCTGTTGTTTCGTGTACAACTCTTTTCATGCATACTCTGTTGTTTAAACGCTATCGTAGCATGGCATAAAGCACCATGGAGTAATGTGATATGCGTGTTGCACGCTAGGCCAACTAAACCGAGGGCGCTTAAGGGGGTCGTGACAAAATGTCGGTGCACCCTCTTTCTTGTGATCTTCTGCCATTATTCAAGCCAAATACACCTGTGAAGACCCACATTTATCACCATATAATGACCTATTGTACCTATGGGCGATTCTTATTCTAACTTTCTAACAGGTATAGTCACATCTCTCTTTATTAGACTTTTACATGCTTTAAAAAATGTCATTTCAGTTAAGAAATACAACATTTACAAATGCATTTTTGCTTAAATCAAGAAATGGTTCTTAATCCTCAGGTCTCTGTCAGGTGTCCACGACCAATACCAGCGCAGCTCTATATGATGTAGCCACACAAGAAACAGTCTGGAGTATCACTTTCTGACCTACCCTGATGACACTCAAACAAAAACTTGAGCAGTGAGGTCTCACTTGGATTGATACAGTTACTCCCTGTGCATTGAGATTCCCTATAGCAGCCACGCTTTACACTCACACAAAGATAATGTCCCTATCTCACTTGTGCTGTTGATGACGTCTTGCGACTAGCACCACAACACGGATGACAACTACAGTATAGTGTATTCTGCACTTTTTAATTACATTCTGGGGTATTAATCTAAGTTGGACCCAATAACCACTTCAACTTCTCTAAATTAAGAGCTACATTCACACACCAACTTAAAACATCTCTGCTGAACACCATACAATCACTGCAAAACACTACAAGCTAAGCATAATCAATTGTGATGCACAACCCTATTAATTCTCACACGTTATAACTCGTAACTTAACTTCTGGAACTCCATCAATCCTCCGAACGAACCATGGGCTTTAGGGATTTGGACTGAGTTTGGGCAATTTGTGAATGAGACACCCTAACTCCCTCACTTCAATGACAAACCATGCGACAATGCTGTCAGTTGATTGAGCGCTGGGCCAACCTCTTACCATTGATTATGCGTCTTTTCAGATGAGAGGTGACGGAGTTAGCATTTAGTCATACACACATCTAATTATTAGTGTGACCCATTTGGCTACACAATAGGGACCAGGAATCAGTAGATAAGGTCAAGATATGTTATTACAAGTTGGCAGTTTGGTTAATGGAAATGTATCTTAATACCATGCTGTAAAGGTACAGAATAACAACTGGATAGCCAAACCTCCTGAAGAAGTTAAGGCGCATCAGTATGAGACTAACAAGAAGTTCAGTCACAGCAATACAAAGAATTAGCAAAGAGTCTGATGCTCAGAGAAGAGTCTCCGATCCTCTCTCTCAAACATGAGTAATATCTATGCTGATCTAATTTAAACTCTAAAACTATCTTTTTATTTTTTTATTGAGAATTCATGATACACAGTGAAAACCAATTTACAAGATTAGAGGAAAGAAGACAGAATGCAAAATATACAGTCAACCATCATTGTAAAGGCAAAAGTAATGCAGAATCGATTTGGCTGCATACATAAATTAATATCTGATTAAATTGATTCATTTAAATGTTGATAAACCAGTTAGATACGATATCATATATTTCTGAGACATTGTGAGGGCCGGATTAGCTCGCTACACTCTGTTTGCCCGCCAAGCAGCCACTGGTGCCCAAATCTTCAGTCCCAGTTCTTTTGTTTTTTTACCCTTAAGTTTGTACAAGGCCGCCTCAACATTATGTATTCTTAAGAATCTAGACATCCATATTTGGAAGGTTGGGGCCTCAGTATCTTTCCAGGCAGCTGAGATTAAGATACGAAGTACGGCTGTGAAGATAAAAACTAAAGCTTCAGTCTCGATATTTAAATTCAATTTACTTTCACATCCTATGATCATGAGTGTTGGGGACAGGGTTATTTTGACATCTAACAACCCCTCCCAGAATGCCTCAATTTCCTTTTTAATTGATCCAAGTTTCTCACATTGATGAAACATGTGGATAATGTCAGCCGGACCTTTAGAACATCTGGGACAGTTATGATCCAGCCTCTTGCCCCAATCATAGAGCTTGGAAGCAGTATAGTACAGGTTAAATAATGTTTTGAAGTGCTGAGCACTTAAATTGGAGGATCGTAAGAATCTTCCATCCATTATAAGGGCTCTATCCAGGTCGATATCTGGATCCTCCAATTTAGATGCCCAGTTTTAACCATGTCATCCTGGGATGCCTCCACAAACAGCCTATACACTCCATTGTTTCTTAAGTCTCCCCCCTTCAGATAATCCAGTATGTTACACCTCTCGTTTAAAATGATGCGAGGCCTTCCTGATCTAATTGTGCTGACCATCTGAGCATATTTATAATCTTGATTACCCTGGAGGGAATACCTTTGTTTCAGGTCTTCAAGAGATCTACACTCGTCCCCTACCATAACTTGCCCCAGTGTCAAGATGCCCTGTCGCTCCCAGTGTCTCCAACACCCATCATTACTTAGGTTAGGAAAGAGACCAGAGTTCCAAAGTGGAGTGTGATGTTATATTTAGATATTGACAAGGTTTTCTGAGCTGCAGCCCAAACCCCCCATATCCCTTCGAGTATTTTATATCTTGTTTTTTTTGTAATACCTTCTTTCTGTTTTCCTTAGTAATACCCCGGTAGCCTCGCTAACAAGCAACAATTCAAAAATAGAGGGGTTAGCATCATGTTGGTTCGAGGTATTTGAACTATTTCCCACGGGATCAAATAATATAGCCATCTGCGTAAGGAGACAAGACCAATGATACTATCTGAGATTTGGCAGTCCCAGGCCCCCCCTTTCCTGTGGCAGAGACATGTGTTTCATAGATCTTCCAATCTCTCCATATTGCCACAGGAAATTCATGAATATAGCTTCTATTTTGTGGATAATTTTCCCCCCAATTTTGAGGGGATCGCCCGGAATTTGTATAATACCTTAGGGGACATAGTCATTTTGATGACATTGGCACGCCCTATTATTGAGAGATGCAATGTATCCATTCTTTTCAAATTCTCCCTCATTGATTTCATAAGAGGGATAAAATTATCTCTGATTATACGCTCCATCTGTGCGTTAACCGTTACCCCCAGATACACCACGGAATCGACGTATCTGGAGTCTGATTTGATTATATTCTTAGAACACAATACCTGGGTCTTACCCACATTTAAGCGATACCCTGACTGTCTCCAGAATAGACTAGTGATTGCCACCACTTCACGTATCGCCACGTTGGGTTCAGTAGTGATGACCGCCAGATCATCGGCATATGCCAAGATTTTTGTTTGGAAACCTTTCGTGGCTACCGGTTTAATTACGGTGTTGTTCATTATCTGGCGTATAAGAGGATCGATGTATAGTGCAAATAGGATGGGTGAGCACGGGCATCCCTGCCTAGTCCCCCTCGTAATATAGATCTTCCCCGAGCTCTCACCCATCATTTGAATCTTAGAGACTTGGGTGGTATACATTGCCTGAATAGCCTTCCGAAACCTTGGACCGAACCCCCTTACTTCAAGCACCCTCCAAAGAAACTCCCATCTGACGCGGTCGAAGGCTTTCTCTGCGTCGAGAAGGATCATTGCGACCCCCCCCTCTCTGGCAGCATGGATATCGAACAGCGTGATAACTCGTCTGATGTGGTCCGTGGTTCCCCTACCGGGGATAAATCCATGCTGCCATGGAGAGACCAGGGTCGCAATGATCCGTCCCAAACGGGCAGCCAAGATCTTAGCATAACATTTATTATCTGCATTTATCAGGGATATCGGCCTGTAGGAGCCGGGGTTTTCCTTGGGCTTATCCTTTTTATGAAACACCACGATGTTGGTGCTCATCCAAGACCCCGGAATTATGCCTGTGTTTATTATACCATTAAATAGGTCTAACAAAGGTAGGGATGTTTCCTCAAATACACATTTATATAATTCCAGTGGTAGACCATCGGGGCCAGCAGCCTTCCCTGCAGCTAGATCTTGTATGGCCTCCAAAAGTTCGTCCGAGGTGATGGCTTGATCTAGAATTTCTTTATCGCCCTCAGCTACTTTGGTTCCCTGTCCTGTTCACTCGGTCATTGAATCCTCAGTTACCGGCTCTTCCTGATACAATGCTTGATATTATCTTTTAAAGACATTTATAATTTCCTTTGGCTCCTCATAGCTCATACCCTGCTCTTCTATGTGTGTGATGATATTTTTCGACGCGACTTGTCTAATACGAAGTGCCAATGCTCTAACAGCTTGTTCCCCGTCTCATACAGTCTCCTTCTTTGTGTTTGATATTCTGCAGCTGCTTTTTTGGCCAATTTTTTTTGTATCTCTGCTTTGATGATACTCACTCTTTCTATACTTTCCATTCCCTGCCTTCCCTGAGTTTTATCTTTCCAATGCTGTTCCTCGGCAACCGATAATTTGTTCATTAGTTGCTCTCTCTCTAGATTAAGCCTTTTTCAATTTCGAGAAGTATAGCTGGTAGTTTCTCCCCTTAAAGCAGCTTTGTAGCTATCCCAGACAGAATTTCGCGAAGCGCTGTATCTATTTGCATCGAGGAAAGCCTGTGACCAATTTTTAATATGTGCTACGTAGGTACTATCTATTAAGAGCTTCCTGTTGAAAGTCCAGGGTCTCAGTCTTCCAGTTGGCCTGTTAATATTTATTGTTAATAACAGTGAGTTATGGTCTGATATTAACTTGGGCAGTTTACGGATTTCAGCAGTACTAATCTTGGTGGCGGAGATCATAAAATAATCTAACTTAGAGTATTTCTGGAATGGATGTAAGAAATATGTGAAGCGTGGATTCCCTAGCTCAATACTCCCCCAAACATCCCTCAGCCCATGTGAATGTATCATCGAGCATACTGCCCGATATACCCGGGGTTTGCGTCCAGTATATTTGGTTCCACCTACGAAGTGTGCTGAGATATTCAAATCCCCACAGACCACTATGGGTGCCGACCAGCTCGTCAATTCCTTCTCCATAAGGTCAAAGGTATCAGGGTCATCGCTATTGGCCCCATAAATACAGCAGATGGTAATGCCTAGATTCATTTCACATAATGCCCACCTCCCCATAGTATCTGCCTTGAATCGTTTTGCTCCCCCCAGACACACCTTGCTAATGATAGCCACCCCCCTAATAGTAGATGTTTGGGAAGAACAAGAAAGAGTCTCAAAACCCTTTAAGCTTAGCCAATCCTTTTTCCCCCAGGGCAGATGGGTCTCCTGCAAACATAAAATATCCATTTGTGTGAATTTGACAAATTCCTCCAGCCTTCCTCTTTTTTTCCAGTCATTTAGGCCCCCTATATTCAAAGAGCAAATCCTAAGCTTAGACATACTTCTGCTTTAAATCCTTCCTTATATTCAGCAGGCCATATAGCATGCTAAGAGCTCATTTGGATACATATCTTATTACGGCTATATACCTCAGCCAGATTCCAATTACAATAATGTCATGAATTCTCTTTTTTGATTTTACACCCCGACAACGCCCAATCCCTCCTAACCTCCCCTGCCACCCGATCACTCCCCCCCCACCACCCATCAAAGCCCTCCCCCCTGCCACCCCAACCCCCTCCTCCCCTCCCCTCTTACCTCCCATTGAGGTATCCTGGGTCCAGCCGTATCCAGGTGTGGGCGTCCGTAGGTCGGTGCGCCTCAGTGCACTCACCCTAACCCAACCCTGTTTAAACATTATTATTACAAAGGGAGAAAGTCTATGAGAGCAGCATAACAGGAATTCTACTCCGATATAATATAATCATATATTACATCATAGTTGATTCCCTAATGGTATTAATCTCCCATATTTCCACAAAAAACATTATTAAGATAGTATATATAGTTCGATCTACTTCATTAAGGAAAAATATTATTTCTTATTGATGTTCAGAGATTATTTTTTTTTGCTGATTTCAGAGATTTCTTTGAGATAATGTTCGACCTGTATTTCGCTGGTGAAACTGCGAGTTGATCCCCTGAAAACTATTTTCAGTCGGGCAGGATGCTGCAGAAATACTTTAGCACCGATCTTCTCAAAGGGAGTAAATAGCTGCCTCAGCCTCCACCTCCTTTCAACGGGTGTGTGTGCAAAGTCAGGTCTAACAAAGAATGTGGTGCCATTAAATTCCCTTTTACTTGTTGGACAAGCCAGGTCATAAATGGTGTCCCGCAATAAAAAATTCCCAAAGAACACCAACATTGCCCTTGGGAATTTAGGTTGGTTATGAGATTGCTTAGACTGAGTCAGGGGAAAACGATGGGCTCGTTGGACTTCTTTCTCTAGTTCCCAGGTTTGCAACTCGGGAAGGGCTGATTTGAGTAGTCTGATTATATACCCCCTAGGATCATTGCCTTCTGCGCCGTCCGGGAGCCCCAGGAAGCGCAGATTATTTCGCCTAGCTCTGTTCTCCTAATCCTCTATCTTTATTAATAGGTCCTGTATAATGCCTTCTTGCGTTTTCTCTTTTTTTTGAAGATCCGTTACGTCCTTCTCCAAGTGGTCAGTTCTTGTTTCAACTGATACCATTCTGTTGGATATTGCTAGGCAGGTGTTGCCCACCTTGTTTACTGCACCCTGTAGCTTTTGGATGGCTAAATGATTCTTTTGAGTATCTGTTTTTACGTCTTTATGAAGATTCCTTATTGAGCTTAATATATCTTTCAAGGAAGGCTCGGTGGCCTCTCCTATTTCTTCATATTGGGTAGAGTCTCCAGTTGAATCCTGCCCACTTTCCTGGACCAGTATTGTTTCTTTTAGTTTTTTTGATTTTAAGATTCTTCGAGGATTACCGGATTCAGGGTTGATTCCTTGATCAGTGGTTTTCTCATAAGTAGATTTGTTTAGTCTTTTATTCCTCATTTTCCTTTTCTCAAGTTTTTTCCTTGGTGTGCTTCCTTGTCCTGGCTTGCTGATTTTTTTTGTACCTGCACCACCTGAAGTTTCCTGGGTTGATACATCATGAACTTGAATTTGGCCTTTGTCAACGTCGCTTGCCTCGCTAGAAGTCGAGATGCCAGTCTCGTAGATGTCTGCGTCAGATTCATCTCAATGCGAATCAGTTTCCAGCACGGGCAATTTGTCCAGGGGACAATTCGAGGTTACATGAGTATTACTTCCAGTAACAAGTTTTTGACTCGCCCGGCTTTATGTCGCTGCGCCCTGAACCTGAGCTGCTGGTTGTAGGCTTGGCCCTTTATTTGCCCCCATTTTGGATAGTGGGCTAAAGATATTTAAAATACTCGGCTGCAATGTGGTTGTCTGCCCCGTCGAGGTTGCTTTTGCATTTGCCTTCAGATCTTTGATGGTTTGTAACCGTTTTGTTTTTTTAGCTATTAGTTCCATCTCTTCGGTCTCTACAGATTCTTTATCCTTCTTACTATATCTCTCCTTCACCGTTTCTTTCGATTTCTCGGGTTCTATGCCATTGGCTTTAAGCACATTTTTATCGATTTTCTTTTCTTTTTTGGATTTTTCATCGTGGGCTCCCTTATCCTCCTTGCCACTCGTGGTTTTGCGCTAATCATGTCTTTATCTTTATCTTTATCTTTATCTTTATTTGTTTCTCTTTCCGGGACCCTTTTGTTAACTCTCTCCTTCTCCTTATCTTTTTCTCTATCTTTCCCTTTGTCTTGTTCTTGATCTTTGAAGCATAGGAATCGGAGTTGACCTGAAAAGAGGAGGCAAGAAGGCGTCAGTATGCTCGGACGCTGAATGAGCACTCTCCTGCACTCCCCTGCTCCGGCTACCGAAGCTCCGAATGCGAGCGTGTAGAATGAAGGGGGATTGGATCTACTAGGTTATTGCGATTTGAGCTGTAACAGCGCTCGCTAAATCAACCATGAGGGCATCGAAGAATCAATACTGGATACTGGATACTGGATACTGGCAGTCAGACCGGCGTCTTTTCAGGACGACATTTACCAGGAGACACCGGGCGGTATCAGCGGTCCGATGGAGGAGTCCTGAGGAAAATTCCATTGGCAAATCCTTCGGTGAGACAGCAGAGGCGAGCCCAGTGGGTTTCGAGTTCGGAAACAACTGAGGCAGCGAAGGCGGACCCAACGAGGAATTGAGCGAGGTACTGAGGGTTTCCAATTTTAAAAGGTAGACTTTATACCCTCAACCCTCAGCCCACTGCCCGCCATTCCGTTCCACTCACTCCTCACCCATCGCTTTGGTGGTACCATCTCTGAAGCCGGACCAGCGAGGGAAAAAAAAAAAGGCGAAGTGAGGCGGGGCGGCAGGTGTGTGTGTGTCGGTCACAGCGACTGTCAAACAAGGCAAAAAAGATGTGGAAAGCGGCCCGATGTGGAAACCGGCTCCACAGCATAGGGTTTCTTGCTATTTTTGCAATTGACTGTTCGAATTAGGAAGCAGGAGGAAAAGAAACGCTCTTGTCAGGTGGGGAAGCACTCAGCCAGCCAGTCTAGCTAATTAGCCTTATTTCAAAGTCAACAGGCAGTACAACGTGGAACTGGGGCTTCCTTTTTTTTTCTTTTTTTTTTTCTAAGTTTACCAAGCTTAGTGTGTGAAAATCGCCACAGGGAGCAAGCAATTAGTTGAAAGCTTACATTAACCTTTAGCGTTCAAGACATTAAATTGTAGAAGCAGTGATTGCATATCATTTCACGGGCCTCTGCTCTGTTTTGCCTTCCTGTTGCCGTTTTTCTGGTACTGCCAGGTTTGATGGGAGTGCGGATGGGAATGCTCTGATCTTGGACTTGGCCCTGGCTTTGGCTTTGGTCTACGGATGTTCTGAGACTGTTTTGAGACAAACATAACGTGGTAGGAACGGACCTTAGGGCATATTACCAACAACTAGCGATAATTTTTGTCTCTAACTTGTGTAGAGACAAAAATTATCGCCGCACATCGGCGATTTTTATCGCAGATAAACCTTGCTATTATCAAGGTTTATCGCAAATGCGATAAAAAACGGCCGCAATGCATGAATATCGCTGAAAAGTCAGCGATATTCATGCATTATCGAGCAAATGCTCTTAGCCATGTTATCCACCTACCATTGGATAACATGGCTAAGAACTGCTCAGGGCAGGTGTTAGCTTTTGGAGATTTTTGCACTGAGCGCGAATATCTCCAAAAGTTGATAATAGGAGATAGCGAAGTTAGGGACTGTTTCCAGTCACTAACATCTTGGCACGCCCACTTTGCATGTCATTAGTGATAAATATCACTGACATGCAAAGCGGGGCCCAAGATGGTCGCTATCTCCTATTAGCTGTCACTAACTGGTGTTAGCGACAGCTTGGTAATAGGGAGATAATTTTATCTCCGCTTTCTTGGCTTTTAAAGCCAAAAAAGCAGAGATAAACCCCCTTGATAATATGCCCCCTTATCTCTAAGCACATTACAATATAATGCAAGGGTGGTCAAGGTGGAAAATCCAGTAGCCCTTTTATTTATTTATTTATTTATTTAGCAATTTGTATAGCGCCTGGTGACCCGAGGGCATCCCCGCGCTGTTAACAATGAGTCCTACTGAGGGGGAGAGAGGTGGAGGGTTTATTTAGGGAATAGAAGGGTTTTAAGTTTTTTCCTGAATGTCAGGTGGTTGGGCTCCAGTCTGAGGGAGCGTGGGAGAGAATTCCACCCAGTGGACGCTTTGACAGAAAAACGTCGGCCTCCAGTACGTGTTTTCTTGAATTTAGGGATGTTGGCCAGGTGCTCGTTCTCCGACCGTAGGGCCCTTGGTGCAATGTAGGGGGTGACCAGGCCCCTAAGGATCGCAGGTCCCGATCCATTGATTAGTTTATGGGCCGTGCACATGGCCTTAAACTCCACCCTTTGGCGGACTGGCAGCCAGTGCAGCGCCTTGATGGCGGGTTTAGCGGATACTCTAGGAGGAACGCTCATGATTAGGCGGGCTGCAGCGTTCTGGGTTCTTTGCAGTCTCGCTAATGTGGCTTCCGGCGCACCAAGGTACACCAGGTTGCTGTAGTCTAGCCGAGACAATATGAGGCCCTGTACAAGTAGTTTCCTGGACACGGGCGGTAGGAGGGGGAGAATTTTGCGAACAGTTCGCAGAAGCCCAAGACAGGTTCCGGCGGTTTTGGCCGCTTGGGTCTTCATTGAAAGGGCGGGTTCTAGCCAGACTCCGAGGGTCTTGATTTCGTGTTTCGGGGAGGGGATTTCCCCGAACACGTCTGGCCAGATTGCCGGGGGGATGGTCGCCCATTGTTTGCCCATGAGCATCACCTCGGTTTTGGAACCGTTGAGTTTTAATGACGATTCACACATCCACCCGTGAATTTCGGTGAGACAGTTTGGTAATTTGTCTGGGTGGTCGTCAAGTTGGGAGAGGGAGACGACCAATTGTGTGTCGTCAGCGTAGCTCACGATTTTTATCCCGTATGGTGTAACCACATCTTCCAAGGGGGCCATGTACACATTAAAAAGTGTGGGGCTCAGGGAGGAGCCCTGAGGAACCCCGCTGGTGAGTGGGAGTGTGGCCGAGTGGAATTCGCCGTCCCAAACCTGGAACGTGCGTCCAGTGAGAAAGGACTCTATCCATTTGAGTGCCATCCCTGTGATCCCTGCTGTAGCCAGTCGGTGAAGGAGGACCTGGTGATTAACCGTGTCAAAGGCGGCACTCAGATCCAGGAGGATCACTGCCACTGATCCCCCTGAGTCTAGAATGCGCCTTGCTTCCTCGATGACGGCCAGCAGGGCGGTGTCTGTGCCGTGTCCCGGACGGAACCCGGTTTGGGATTGCCGCAGGATGTTATTAGTCTCGAGAAATCTGGAGAGTTGACTATTCACCAGTTTCTCGGTGATCTTGCTAATCCCTGGGAGGAGTGATATGGGCCGGTAGTTTGCCATATCAGATGGGTCGAGCTGAGGTTTTTTTAGGAGAGCCTTCACCACTGCATTTTTCCAGCTGTGGGGGACTGATCCCTGAGCAAGTGAGCAATTGATAAGCTCCGTGATTGTAGGGGTGATAGCGGGGGCCACGTTTTTGAGGAATCTCAGAGGTGCAGGGTCTAAAGGAGATCCACTTTTTATTTTATTCAATGTCGTTTCCACCTCGTTGGGCGTTATCGGCTTGAATGTCTCGAGTTGGGGACGTATTCCCATCTCATCGGGGGGCTGAATCGTATTTCTGCGGGAAGGGGAGCTGGGGGGAGGGAGGGATGTGAGGATGCGGGCAATTTTGTTGTTGAAGTATGAGGCTAGGTCATTACTTCTATCTACCTGAGGGGTGGTGGGCGAGGAAGCGATGGGAACTTTCAGAAGCTCCTTCACAATGAGATAGGATTCCCTAGAGGAGTTGGATGCTTCCTTTATCCGGGTGTCATAGTGAGAGGCTTTGGAGAGCTTGATAGCGGTTTTATAGGTTTTGACTGAGGAATGGTATGCCTCTTTGCTGGCGTTGTGCCAGTCTTTTCTCCAAAGCCGTTCAGCTTTTTTACAGTTTTTGCGGAGCTGGCGAAGTTCTGGAGTGTACCATGGAGCAGAGCCGATGTTGTTGGTCTTGTCTTCGCGCATTCTGAGTGGGAGCACAGAGTCAAGGGAGGTCGTGATCCAATTTCTGAAGTTGTCATCGGCGTTGTCCGGGATATTGTCGAGGATCGGGGTAGTAGATATCAGGGTGTTGGCCCATTCTTCAATAGGTAGTTTGGACCAAGTCCTGCCTTTAGTGAAGGAGGGAGGTTTCTGAGGTTTCTTGAGGGGTCCTGGGAGTTGGAATAGGACCAAGAAGTGGTCCGTCCAGGGAAGGGGAATGGAGTCTATTACTTGCATCGCGGGGGTGCTGGTGAACACTGGGTCCAGCAGGTGGCCTTTGATGTGGGTGGCTCCTGAGTTAATGAGACGGAGGTCCGAGACCGCTAGTTCGGAGATCAGGTCGACTACTCCAGAATCTGAAGTGTCTTCAAAGTGGATGTTCAGGTCTCCCACTAAGATGAAGTTCGTGGCGGAGTGGGCCTGTGTTGCCACCATGTCTAGGAGGGCATTGGAAAAAGAGCCGGGGTGGCCGGGGGGACGGTAGACTAGAATCCCTGAAAGGGAGTTCGTAGGGTCAAGTTTAATTGAGAATTGAAGACTTTCTGAGTCTGGGATTTGTGCATTGCTGGCGTTGCAGGTGAAGGAGTCACGGTAAATGATGGCGATGCCTCCCCCTCTGCCCAGTGGTCGAGGGAGGGACTGGATGAGGAATCCCTGAGGTGTGGCTAACACTATGTCCGAGTCAGAATGTGGGGTGAGCCACGTTTCCGTTAGGAAGAGAATATCAATCTCGTAGTCTTCTATAAGGTGGTGGATTGGTGTCGCGTGTTTAGGGAGAGAGCGACAGTTCAGTGAGGCAAGTTTGAGGGTTGCATGCTTCAATACTCGTGTCGGGATTTGAAGCTGGGCTGGCTGGCAGATCGTGCAGCTGACAAAGGGTCCATCCATGTCATGGATATATCTGCATGAGGGGGCGGGGGAAGGCCTGAGGCTTAAAAGGTCACGGCGGGAGTATGTGGTTTTGGCGGAGGTTCTAGCAGCCAGGGGGTCTGGCCCTAGGCCCGGTCGTGCGCGGACGGGCGCAGACGGGCTTGCCTTAGGCGCGCCTTCGGCGCGCAAACGGCGCTCCCGCTGCGCTCGTCCGCTGCGCTGGGGGGGTCGGCACATTTGTGCTAGAAGTTAGTGGGCGTGGCCTCGCAGGGGGCGTGGCTTCGCCTTTGGCGTGCTCTCGGTAATGGTGATTCCCCGAGGCTGAAGAGCTGGAGTAGCGCGTGTCAGCAGCGCTTCCAGTGGGTAAGACAGAGCGTTTGTGCTTAAAAGCAGTGATACAAGTTAATAAGTGACAATATTTTTTAAAAATCGAGCGAGTTACAAACACCTCCGGCTTCCGCCTCAGAGGCTATCAGGTGAGTGGGGACGGTGCGCTAGAAGAGCGTTTATAGGCTTGGTCGGTGGGCGTGGCCTCGCAGGGGGCGTGGCTTCGCCTTTGGCGTGCTCTCGGTAATGGTGATTCCCCGAGGCTGAAGAGCTGGAGTAGCGCGTGTCAGCAGCGCTTCCAGTGGGTAAGACAGAGCGTTTGTGCTTTTCTCGGGGTTTAAGCGCATCTGCACGAAAGCGGCTGGTTGGGGAGTAATTAAAATTGTCCGTCCATGCGCTACGAGTTTTGTAATTGTGACTAAAGTACCTATTAAATGCCTACAACTCGATAGGCGGCGGGCGCAAATAAAACGTATTGTTGACCCTCTGTGCCAGCTGTGCCAATCGAACTGTAAAATCCAAGTATATGATCAGCATGTCATCTTGATCACTGTGAATGTATTAAACTTGGCAAACATCGGGCAGGGGTCGCCCTTGCTACAATCAGCTCAGACACTATTAAGTGAACAGAACGGGCAGACCACAGAGCGAGAAGCGACAGGGGAAATGAATTAAATGAATGGAATTGACACAGGAAAGGAGGAGAGTGACCAGCACGATCAGAAGGAGATAGTTGATCCAACCCCGCCGCCTGATCTGTCTATGCTTCGTTCAAAACCCCTTGAAGTCATGGGAGATCAATATGCCAACGAAAGCGTACTCAATGAGAACGCACAAGAAGCACAAGAGGCACAAGAGGCACATGAGGCACAAGAAGCGCTAGAGACGGAAAATATTCATACACTAAAGCCTATGCAACAGCGACGAGAGACAAGAGGAACTAAAGCCAACGAAGCAAAATATAAAGATCAAGAATAAGACAAAGGGAAAGATAGAGAAAAAACTCTAAAACTATCAAAGGTGATTACATCTAAAGAAGTCTCAAAATGTTGGGGAAATGCAGCCGAAGAGACATTTTCGGGAAGTGTGGAAAGGAGCCAGCATTTCAGAAGCTCTTTCAAGAGTCTTCTAGGGATAGGGAAATACGTGTTAGCCTAAGCCACAAAGAGAATTAAAAGGGTAAGCATAGAGGTGTGTACCTCTCAAAGACCAAAGGAAAAGTTGCCTTCTGGGTATCACTTCTTGAATACACCATCAAGGGCTCCATTCTCCTTTCGATTCTCACGTTGCAAGCTGCAAAATGAACAGATTCTCTCAGACCAGTCCTGTGAACTAAATCATCCATGGGCACCTGCAACACCTCGATAATTACTAAATAAAGACTATCAATTAAAGCTCTGATTCTCCATGTTCTTTGTCAAGGTTCTCTTTTCAGTCTTTCTACTGTTACACTGTTACATTTATTCTCAAACTAACAAACCATGTGAACGTATCTGGAAGATAAAGGACTTGCAGGCAGAATAGAAAGGCAGTATTTTATGCAGAAAGAAATCCAGACCTACTTATGTCAATTTAGGCATGTAATTCAATGGTGCACATTAATATGTGTTATTTGTGTACATACAACTACAAGTAAATAACGCCTGCCAGTACATAGTTTCTGCATTAGATTTATGCTCCATTTTTAAGTAAATGCAAGGTAACTTTAAATGCATGACTATAAGGGTGACTAAGACCTACCTTGTGGATGCAAATGTAAAGAAATTAGTGTACACGTTTAAATAAATCTTTATTGTTTCCGATTTTAATAGCCGGTATGTGTGTTTATTTTTTGTTGAATAGCATTTTGCTTCCCTGGTCCATCATGGCAGTTACTGCTGATTGTGCGGAGAGAAGCGTAAACTCCCACCCGACCACCTGCAACACTTTCGGATGGGTTAGCAGCCTAGAGGTTCAACTGACTCAGACCATAAAGTCAGCATGCTGAGCAGCCAGACGCACTGGGGATAGACGGCTGATAGGCGTCGTGTGTGGTTTTTTTTTGTTTAATCTTATTTCGCTTGTGGATGCGCATACTTACTTTTAAAATATTTTACCATATATTTGGAAACCTTCTACATTCACAATCTTACCTGCCTTCGTTTCACTCCCTTCCCCAGTTCACTGATGCAGTTCCTTCTAAATGTGTGGAGAGAACGGCTGCTCAGAATTATTAAACTTGGCTAAATTGTGCCTTTACACAATTTGCCCCCTCGAAAATTAGCAAACAAATGATAATGCAGACAACAAGAAAGGAGATGGAGGCTCAACTATAATACTCAGGAGAAGGAAATGTACAAACTTTCTCTGTCCAACCATAAAACCTGTTTGGTCAAAGAAACAACAGTGTACTTTACAGCTGAAATGGACCTATTTCCAGACTTCCTTTCCCAGCTAAGGTCATGGAAACAATAATGAATTTCCAGCTTACCAAATTTATTAATGAACACAATCTGTTAGACCCAACTCAATTTGGTTTTAGATCAGATCATAGCCCGAACATAGCGCTTATCACAGCCACAGATGAACTTAAAATGATCCTTGATGAACGCAGGAACGCAAGCTGTTGACCTATCCACAGCCTTTGATACTGTGGATCACCTCACACTATGCCATCCCTAGAGACCATGGGCAAAAGAATACTGCCTTCGCTCTACTTAGATTGTTTATAAATAATAGAGAAAATACTGTGTTGCTAGACACTATCAGTTTGAAATCTTTTTCTCTACCATGCTCGGTACTGCAGGTGTCCTCGCTGAGTCCCTCCCTATTCAACGTATACGTGGCTGAGCTCCCCCAGCTGATTCATTCTTTTGGTCTCTCACTCACATCTTACGGAGACGACACACAAATTGTGGTCTCAGCAGCAAAGAACGCCAATAACACGAGCACTCAGCTTCACAACTGCATGAAAGAAATCAGCATCTGGATGGATAAGCATTGCCGTAAGTTAAATTCTGGTAAGTCTGAGGTCATTTTCTTGGAAATAACCCTCGCTTCTGGACTCCCGACTGCTGGCCATTGGAGATGGGTTCACTACTTATTCCAACTCCCAAGGCCAAAAGCTTGGGAGTGATTCTTGACGAACCATCAGAAAAATCCTCCCATACATGCTGATTAGGAAAATAGTCATATCCTCTCTCATTCTAGCTAAAACAGATTACCACAATGGCTTATATATTAATCTGTGGAAACAATACCTCAATAAATTGCAGGTCCTGCAGAACTCATCCGCCAGAGTACTTCTCGATCTTCTGAAACATAAAACATCAAATAACTAAACTGCCTTACTGTCAGTAATCATATCAAATTCAAAACCCTCTGTCTCACCTTTTAGGCCCTACATGGCATGGGTCCAGAATTTCTAAGAAATGCCATCGCTTAGTATATCCCCAGTAGGAATCTCAGATCTCTGGGCACCTAGTCAGTCACACCATTTAGATTCAAGAAAACCAAATGTGGCAGTAGCAGCTTCCTTTCAGGAGACACTAAATTGTGGAATACTCTGCCCCTCCATATCAGATCCTCATCATCTCTGTTGGCCATAAGAAAACGACTTAAAACTTGGTTTTCAATAGGTAAACTGTTCTTTCCACCACTCTCCCTCACTCTGCTTGCTATCAGCACCAAGACACCCTTGGGTACACGTTGCGCTATATAAATTAATTTACTATAACATAACATAAAAATTGTGTGAGGATGATTATATTCAATCTCTAAAGGCAACATTTCATTTTAATAAGGTTAAGGCACTCAGTGCATATACATTTCTGGTTCTTCAGTGAATGCACTCCAATCTTGGATTTAAGTGCAACACTACATTAATAACGTTAGGACACACTAAGTATGTAGTGCAAAGTGCATATATATATTTATATATTGCGTATTTATGACAATTAAGTATAGAGTCAAAATTACGCTACTCCAAAGGCGCAGGACATTTCTTGTTATGAACTCTCACAAAGCAGCAGTTGATGGCACAGAAGGAGGGTAAGAAGCAATAAATAATGTTACAAGCTTGATCCATGGTAAATAGCGCTTTTATCAAACAAATAGCCAATTGATGTCACTTGTTTCTCATTCTGAAATGTCAATTAAATGTTGCAATAAAACTTCAACTAAGATTCTATACTGGTAACTATGTTTTACTGACCAACCAAGTTGATTGGCTGTACCACCCTCAGTATTCCATATAAATGTGCTAAGATCATATGCTGGGAATTCCAAACTACCTAACATACAGGCACATGCATCGAGGTAGGATTTTGCGAGTCCTTAATTGTGATAATTAAGGAATCGCAATTAATGACTTGCAAAAATGTATCCTTATACGAATCACTGTCAAAATAGCCATTCCTACACATTCCTTATTTGCGACTCGCAAATTGTGAGTCGCAAATAAGGAATGGCTTCCCATTCATTCCTATGGGCCTTCAGGCCCTTAGGAATGAATTGGAAATTGCATGCGCAATTTGCTAGTAACAATAGGTCCTCGCAAATTGCGCATGCAATTTCAGGGTGGAAGGGTGTCAAAAGGTCAGCCTGTTTCACCCCTAAAATTGATCTGTGCACATATGTTGCGCACACACATGCCCTAAGTGTGTGTGCAACATGAAAATTTGAAAAATGCACAAAAGTGCATTTTTCAAAGTTTTTGCAAATTACCATAAAGTTCAACTTCATGGTAATTTCGCCCCCTATTAGCGAAATCGCTAATTTATTTACTTTAATGCATTGCATTTAAGGAATCTTAATTTGCGATTCCTTAAATGCAATCGCAATTTAAGTAATCACAATTTTGGCCCACATGCATCAAGCATTTTTGGAGTCGCAAACGGTGCAATTCCTTAAAATCGGCCGTTTGCGATTCCAAAAATGCTTTTTGAGATGCATCAAGCAATTTTAAAAATTGCAACATTTTTGCGATTTCTAAAATTGCGATTGCTTTTAAGAAATCGCAAATTTGCCATTTCTTAAAAGCAATGCATGAATACTTTTTAAATTGCGAATTCGCAATTAGAGGGATAAATTTACCGAGTAGTTGAACTACTCGGTAAATTTGCAAAAAGTGAAAATAACGCTGAAAATGCATTTTTTTAACATTCATGTTACGGACACACATGTCCTTAGGACATGTGTGTGTGCAACATGATGCGAAAAAAACATTTCATGGGTGCAGGGGGGGTTCATTTGAACCCCCCTCACCACCCTTGAAATGCAATCAGGATTTGCGATTTTCAAATTGCGAATTCACGATTCCCATTCATTCCTATGGGCCTTTTGGCCCATAGGAATGAATGGGAATTGCGAATTCGCAATTTGAAAATCGCATTTTTTATGCGATTCGGTAAAAATAGCGATTTCTACCGAATTGCATAAAAATTAAAAAAATTATCATGCATAGCCTTTTGCGATTTCTAAATTGCAAATCGCTATTTATCGCAATTTAGAAATCGCAAAAGACGACATTGATGCATGTGGGCCTTTGTGATTATTTAAAGTGCGATTTTTGCATTTGGGATGATGCATGCCAAATGAAAAAATACCATTCGCAAAGGGGCAGATTCCGAGAATCTGCCCGTTTGTGAACGGTTTTTCTGTTGATGCATGTGCCTGATAGAGCAGAAAACGTATGAGCCTTCAGTGCTAAATGCTTGCACTAATAAAACATTTTAGACCACACGTTGTGATGTGATATGATTTGTGATTGAAAAACTCAATGCTGTTTATCCCTGTCACGGTTAATGATTTGAAAGGCTATACCACTCTTACCAGGAATTATGTATCTCCTACGGGCATGGGCATAGATTACAATCCATTCGTGTTTCTTTCATGTGCCATAGCCTTGCAATACACCCTGAAAGTCTGCTGCCGCTAGATTTCTCGATAAGCTCTTTTCCTTAAAATTATTTTTTATTATGCATAAAGGGCATGTCACCTTCTTCTCATATCTATTTTGATTAAAAATTAATTTTGTGCCCTCTACCTACTTCATCAGTTTGGATGTGTGATTAACTCTCCGTCGCTCTCCTTGATAATAATTCAGCATGCTGATTATGGAACGAAATTAAGTGGGTGATTTAGTAGAGTGCACTAATTTCCTAAGCTTTACGGAGCTCATGGTATTTACTCCACCTTTAAGTTATTCTGATTTGTGCTTCATTTTTAGACTGCTCTTCATTGGCTATACATGTCTGATAACCTTTCCTGTGGAACTACCCGTATTTTAGTTTCCTATTTTATTTGGCATGTGTAAAATGTTCACCAATTAACCTTCTTGGAAAATGCAGCAAAAACTGAAATACAGCCACCGCATCTTAGATAAATGAACATGTTAGCTGTTCTAAATGTAAGACTGTAACCGCACAGCAGCATTGGAACAAACATTCTCTGTTTGGCTTTAAGCTGTGGTGTCCGAACCTTGAACGAATCTGCACACCCCTGTGTGGTTTCCCCCAGTGAGTTTGTCAATTCTTGTGAGCCCACTGAAAGATATCCCTTCTGTACATATTGTTGTCAGCATCAGAGCTATGCTCTAATGCCAAGGGGCACCTAAAGTGAAGCTTGTGAGGATCCCTCAACCAACACTATGCAATGATTGTGTATGGTGACATAGGGGCATAGGTCCATTTACCTCTATCCTTGTGAAGATATTGTCTACCAGCTCTCTGCTAGAATGGTGTGTTCACTCCCCAAGAACTTGATCTTCATATTGGATGAGAGATGTATGAAGATGTATGAAGGTTACCTGTAGCCTTTGAAGTTTGCATGCTAGTCTGGATATATTTGAACTGGTGAGTCCTGGGGTACATTAGACTCCAAACATGTATGCTGAAGATGGGGTCTCCTTTGTGCTGAACTGGCAATGTCAGTCTGGAGATTCTCGCCTGCACATACACATTCTCCTGTCTCCTGTGCCTAAATCTTGTGTACCTTATAGCTGGGAGAGGAAGTCAGTTCAGAACCTTTATTTTACTTCTGCTTTCTCCTTTCAGAGTAAACTACCCCCTCCCTTGCTTAGTGTGTTGCATTCGGAAAACAAAGCTTCCAGAGGAGGCAAATCTACATGGAACTTGAATCTGCCCAAAATGGTCTGAGAGTTACCACCAGGACAAGATGCCTGCATGCGCAATATGGATAGTGTTTAAGAGGAGGATTTTTAAAAAATCGTGGTCTTTTCACTATTAAATACCTGATCGAGGAGGCGGGGCTAAGAGAAAGAAGAGGTGAGCTTACAGCGCATTAAGGAGTTGTTATGTAGAATTGTACATTTTGGCCATCCCTAAGTTTAGTTTGTGGAAAGGTGTGCTTAATAATGGGATTAAAGACTAGAGAGAGTTCAACTACGGATGAAGGTATGCCTATCAACAGGCAACTTGGACTCCAGTGTCGCGGACGAGACACTGAGTGCCGGAAGTGAGGTTCTTCGATTTGTGACTTTGCCCCATATCTAGCTGCCATTTTGTGTCTAGCCGCCATTTTGTGTTGCCCTCACTCAGGCAGCACGGCGGCGGTGTGTTTTTGCTTTACCCAGCTGCTGCGTGTCCTTTCAGTTAAAGAGTAAATCCATTGCCCTTGTTTACGAAACCCGATGTCAGGGTCTGGCTGAGTTCGTTAATCCATGTCTGGCTTGATGATCCCTGTCTCCACCGACTATTTGCCTTCTCCTATTCTTTCCTTCTACTATCTTATCCGACTGGCCTTCGCTATTCTATTACACAACTATCCTTTGAGGCACACAAATACGTCCTTCCACCTGCAAAAGGGATTGTGGATGCCACCACTGATTAATTTGTTGGGAGGGGTAACACACGGGGTCTGAGAGAGGGGCGTATTTGAGACACCTGATAGCTTGTTTTCCAACTTTTCTCATTGGTTCGTTCTGTATGTGTAAGGAGTGAAATGCTGTAAAAATGTTCCTATAAAAGATTGTCCGGATTGAAGTGGCAGTCTCCTTAGAACCCACCTTGTGTGTAACTTCTGGGATAACTGTGCTTAGCTGCCGCTAATAAATCTGGCTTCCACGCTCAACGGAGTGTCTCGTGTCTCTGTTTTACAAGGCAGGTGAACTCAGGGATTAAGGCGTGCCCTGCGCAGCCAGGCCCATAAGGCCCGGTTCTCAAACTAGCACCCAACGTGGGGCGGTTTCAGTGGTAGCGGTTCAGCCCGAGGGTCGTGAGAAGCCCCGCAAGAAAATTCCGGAGGATTCGCGAACCACGTCAAGCGACCCCTGTATGTCAAAGTGGACCGAAGGTCATTTGCAGCATGGCTACTCCTTTCCGATGGCTACTGACGACTGCTGCCCTGACTACCGCCGTGCCTTGGACCCTCTGGTGATGACTGGTATTGCGAGACATTAGACGGACCTCTGTTGACATGAGAAGATCATTTAGTTAAGTATTCGTGGGTAGCGCCCACTTCTTTGTTTTGTTTTTGACATTTTGTTATTCGACTGTTGCAATAGCCGAAGCCAAGGGGTGAGTACATTTGCACTGTGTTCTTTGCTTTCACTCCTTGAAGTTAGTAAATGGATCGGTGTGCTTAAAATGCTTGGTCTGAGCGGATTTTGGAAGCTTTGTTGCTTTTGTTGTACTAGGGATTCCCAGCTCGAGGATTCATGTCCGATTCCTCCGGTTGGAACTCCCACTTATGAGCTCTATTCCAAGCATGGTGTTGGCCCCATTGCCTTTAATGAGACATGGATCCGATACAAGAGGAAAGATGGTGTTTTGCGGTGGCCACAAAATGGTAGCTTTGAGCCCGACATATTAGATCATTTGGAAGCAATTTTGTTTAAGATAAAAGCCCAACCGGCAATGTTTGACTCTTTCCGCCTTTGGCGTAATGAAGCCAAACAGAGAGAAATTAGTTAAGCAAAATGGGATTGGAAAACGAAAGATATGACGGTCATACAAGCTGCCCAGCAGTTCAAAGACGATGAGACTGAGCGAGCGATTGAGGTCTCAGATAGACAACATCATATGGCAATTGATAGGTGCTATCCTCTGTTGCCTACTTCTCCACAGCATAATGATCTTGACGAAGATTCCTTAATGTCCCATTTGCTGAGATTACCTCCGCCTTATGTGCCAGGTGCTAATGCACCCGTATTATTGCCACCTGTGCAGCAACCTGTTGTTCAGCCAGGTGCTCCGGCTCCTCCGCAATTGCCTCTCCCTGCATTGCCGCCTGCACCTCCTTTGCCACCAACTTCTGTAACTCAGTCTCCTTCATCTTCAGGTTCTCTCGTGACGGCTGATCCTTCTCTTCCTTTGCTTAATACTGCATCTCCAGTTTTTCTGTCTGCTTCTTCCCCAACTCGTAGCCGGTTGGTTAACACTGTTTCTGGTCATTTCTCCCCTCTTTTTGGGTCTTTTAATATGACTCCTGTTTTCTCTCGAAGACAATCTCGTGGTCAAATTCCAGATTCTGATGAACGAGTTGTATTTGACTCCCTTTCTCACAAATGGATGATGAATGGCCCACTGTATAGTGTACCCAATATACTGAGTACCTTTCTCCAGTGGAATGCGCCTACGCAGAGATACGTTTTTAATGTCATGTGTGATGCACTTGTTAAAGGATGGGAGGATATGGAGTTGGATTTAACTCCTCAGGGTTGATAAAGGACTCATTGTGGGTCCTGAAGTTGAGGGTGCTATAAAGACACTTGTTACTTTTAGTTCCTTATATTCCTCCCAGACTATTCCTGAACCCCATCCTGCAGTTAGACAGAGAACGAAAAATTACCCTATGCGAGAAGTTCCTCCAGTCTGAAGAGAAGAGGTTCCGCAGGCAGGTGTTGTTCCGGCTGTCCCTGCTCATTTCCAGCGTATGTGGGTACACGTCCCCTGGAAAAGATCTGAAGTCTTGGCACTTAAACAGTCTCTACCGGACCCTCGTAAAAATCCTGCGGGATATTATAAAGAGCTGTCTCAGACTGTTGATGCGTGTATTATGAATTTGGCCGATATCGATATGCTAATGGGGGTACACGGACAAAATATCGAGTTTTAAATTTTGATATACAATTATATCGAAGTTTAAATATCGATGGGACAAAATATCGAAGGTAAGTAATATCGACAGTGTTAATATCGATATTAGTATGATATCAGTAATATCGAAGTTTTAAATATCGATGTCAATAATATCGAAATAAATAACTTCGTTGTTACTAATATCAATTTTTAAATAAATTTAGTGTATATTATATTGTATTTATTATGTTTTATTATTTATTTTTAATGTAATTTAATTAAATATTGTCTTTTACTACCGTAGCGGGTTGTGGGTTTATAGGGGAATAGGGTGGGAAGTAATTTAATTATGTTAAATTAATTATTAATTAGTAGGAATTATTAATTAATTAATTGAAAATTAATTTGTAATTAATTTTAATTAATTGATTAATTGCTAAATATGTTCTGTAGCGGGTTATGGGTTTATAGGGGAATAGGGTGGGAAGTAATTTAATAATATTAATTAGTTAATATATGTTTGTACATATTTTAATTAATAATTAATTGGTAATTAATTTATATTAATTAGTTAATTAATTAATATAATTGTGTACATATTTTTAATTATTAATTAGTTGGTAATTAATTAATATTAATTAGTTAATTACATTAATTAGAGTAATATTTTATATATAATTTTTTGTTATTCTTAATTAATTAATTGGGAAAAATAATATTAATTATTAAATTAAATTAATTACAGCTAATGTGCTAATATATTTACTTTTTTGTTATTGTTAATTAATAATTAATTGGTAATTAAATAATATTAATTAATTTTGGGTAAAGGGGTATTTTTAGGGTTCAGGGTCAGTTTTCAGTTTTTGGATAAAGGGGTATTTTTAGGGTTCAGGGTCAGTTTTCAGTTTTTGGGTAAAGGGGTATTTTTAGGGTTCAGGGTCAGTTTTCAGTTCTTGGGTAAAGGGGTATTTTTAGGGTTCAGGGTCAGTTTTCAGTTTTTGGGTAAAGGGGTATTTTTAGGGTTCAGGGTCAGTTTTCAGTTTTTGGGTAAAGGGTTTTTTTTAGGGTTCAGTGTCAGTTTTCAGTTCTTGGGTAAAGGGGTATTTTTAGGGTTCAGGGTCAGTTTTCAGTTTTTTGGTAAAGGGGTATTTTTAGGGTTCAGGGTCAGTTTTCAGTTTTTGGGTAAAGGGGTATTTTTAGGGTTCAGGGTCAGTTTTGGGTTTTTGGGGTACAGGGATATTTTTAGGGTTCAGGGTCAGTTTTGGGTTTTTGGGGTACAGGGATATTTTTAGGTTTCAGGGTCAGTTTTGGGTTTTTGGGGTACAGGCGTATAGGGTAAAAATAAAAAAAATGTACATTAAATCAATTAAATGAAATTAAAAAAAGAAAATTACATTAAATTATTAAGTGTTTTATTTATTTTAAATTTATATGTATTCGTTTTAATTTTGTTTTAATATTTTTATTTAATATTTGTAAAATTATATGTATTTTAAAATTATTTTTACATTATTATTAATACATTTAAAAAAACGATATTTTTAATTTCGATATTTTTGTACTACGATATTATTTTTTCAATATTTTTGTACTTACCTTTATGAAGATATGACTCCGATATTTTTGATGTCGATACTTTTGTGCCGATATTTTTGTATTTCGATATTCTGTCTGTCGATAATATGTCAGACATTCGCTAATGGGGTGTGTAGTTCCACAAGAGATGTGGGCTCGGATTCGTGGAGGGGACCACGACCAAGCTTTAGGAGGTATTTGGGATGATATAGCTGCCGCAGATGCAGCACAAGTAGGTGGTGCTAAGCCAGATGATTTGATTACGCAGTTGCCTGGTAGGATCATTGCTTTAATAAAGACGATGATGCCTGCCTTACGCGTTAACTGGAAGAAGTTAGCTGCCTGTAAGCAGAAGTAAGATGAGAGTGTCTCCGATTTCTTTACTCGGTTTGAGGAGCCGTTTATTGATCACAGTGGCCAGGATATGAGTACTGAAGGTGGACAGAGATTATTTGTGGATAAATTTGTATTTAATTTACTTCCTGAATTATCGCATAAGTTGAAAGACTCTGAAAGTTACTGGGCTGTTTCTTCGTCTGCACAGATATTAGCCACTGCTCAGTATTACGAGAATAGGGATAAAGAAGAGAACGATAAGATGGAGAAGAAGACTAAGGAATGAAAAACTAAGGGGCATGTTACCAAGCAATAGCGATAATTATCGCTATTGCTTGGTTAGAGACAAAAATTTACTGCAGCGCTGCGGCGATTTTTACCGCAAATAAACCTTGGTATTACCAAGGTTTAACGCAAATGCGGTAAAAATCGCCGCAAAGCATGAATATTGCTGAAAAGTCAGCGATATTCATGCATTAGCGAGCTAATGCTCTTAGCCATGTTATCCACCTCCCATTGGATAACATGGCTAAGAACTGCTCAGGGCAGGTGTTAGCTTTTGGAGATATTCCCGCTTAGCGCGAATATCTCCAAAAGTTGGTAATAGGAGATAGCGATGTTAGCGACTGTTTTCAGTCGCTAACATCTTGGCACGCCCACTTTGCATCTCATTAGTGATAAATATCACTGACATGCAAAGTGGGGCCCAAGTTGGTCGTTATCTCCTACTAGCTGTCGCTAACTGGTGTTAGCGGCAGCTAGGTAATAGGGAGATAATTTCATCTCCGCTTTCTTGGCTTTTAAAGCCAAAAAAGCGGAGATAAACCCCCTTGATAATATGCCCCTAAGGTTCTTCTTCAGCAGGCTTATCCCCCTCGCTCTGGCCAGCGTCAGTTCCAGCAGCCTCCGCAGTTTCAGAGGTTGCTACAGAAACCTGAGCCTTTTGTTCCACGACCTTTTCTTGGTCCTAATCAGTGTGCCTATTGTAAAGAGGGAGGCCATTTTAAGAATAGCTGTCCGGTTTTATTGCAGCGTAATGGTGGATTTCAAGGACCGCATTGCCGTGGTGGTTTTCAATCAGCACCTAGAGGTAGAGGACGAGGTGCGTTGCCTCAAGGACAGCGTTCCTTTACCCCTCTGAATTCCTTGAATTATTTTGATCAGCAGAATACTCAGTCCGCGCAATATTACAATGACGACTATTGTATTGAGGGTGAGGTTCAGGATTTGCATTCTAGTTAGGACAGCCATGGACAAAGTAAGGGAGTTGTATCAGTTCCAGTGGATCAAAATAGGCCTTATGTTGAAGTTGTTGCTTTGGGTGTTGCAGAGCCATTTCTTTTGGATACTGGTGCAATGAGAAGTTCGATCATTCATTCCATACTCCCTGGGGCACCTTTGTCTGGCTTAACAAACGTTTCTGTAGGATTTTCTGGCGCCCCTGTTGCTAATCCAGTTTCTTGTCCTTTGCCCCTTACGATTTGGAATCTCCGCTTATTCTAACGACTGGTTGCGGAGAAAACTTATTGGGTTTGGATCTGTTGAAACGTCTTCATGCAACGTTGTATTGTTCCCCCTCTGGTGTGCGTCTTACCTTGGGTGAGAAATTGGTTTCTCCTACATACCTATCGAAAGATCGATTTCCTCCTGAGTTGCAGTCTCTTCCTGCTACACTTTGGGCTAAAGGTCCAAACAATGTTGGTCTGCTGCAGATTCCTCCTTATGTGGTTACTATTAAGCCTGATGTTAAGTTGCCACGTATTCCACAGTACAAGATTTCTAATGATGGTGAACGAGCTTTGTTGGCTATTATCTATGATCTGGTTCAGAAGGGTGTGGTTGAAGAAACAAGAGGTAATGTTTGTAATAGTCCTGTTCTACCTGTTCTTAAACGCAGCGATCCTTCTCAGCCTCCTGTTTATCGCTTTGTGATCGATCTTCGGGAGGTCAACAAGATTGTTGTTCCCCAGTTTCCTGTAGTGGCAGATATCACTGCTTTGCATACTATGATACCCGCCTCAGCGGCATGGTTTTCTGTTATCGATCTAAAGAATGCTTTCTTTAGTATTCCTATTGCTGAGGAAAGTAGGGATATTTTTGGCTTCTCTCTCGGAGGCCGAAGTTTTCGGTTCAAGCGTGCACCTCAAGGTTATTGTGAAAGTTCTTCCATTTACAGTCATTCTTTGAAATCTCAACTTGATGCTTTTATTTTGCCTCCAGGTGCCACTTTGATTCAGTACGTCGACGATTTGTTGGTTGCTGCCGATTTGTAGGATGTCTGTAAGGATGTGACTGTTTCTTTGTTGCGTCATTTGTCTGACCTACATCATAAGGTGTCCCCCTCTAAGTTGCAATATTGCCGCCAAGAGGTTACCTATTTAGGTCATCTCTTGTCGAAGGAGGAAGACGGTTGACCCCAGAACGAATTCAAGTGATTGCACAAATGTCTGAGCCATCCACAAAAAGGGAGGTGCGTGCCTTTCTGGGCATTACCTCTTATTGTAGACAATGGATTTAGAATTTTTCTCTGCTGGCTAAACCTTTGTTGGCACTTACGTTGAAAGATACGCCACAACCTCTCCCTTGGACTGACGAATGTCAAAAGAGTTTTTCTGATTTACGTACTGCTTTGTGTTCTGCACCTGTGTTAGGTACTCCAGATTACTGTAAGCCTTTCACACTTTACGTTCATGAAAGAGAAGGTTGCGCGTTGTCAGTTTTAACACAGCAATTTGGAGACAAACAACGGCCATGTGCCTATTTTTCGGCTACGTTGGATCCAGTAGCCAAGGCATTGCCTAGTTGTCTCAGAGCTAAAGCAGCGGCAGCAATTTTTATTCGCCAATCTGCTGGATTGGTATTAGACAACACTCTTGTTGTTATGGTACCACATGCAGTAGATACTCTTTTGAATAGGACAAAAATACACCTCACAAGTGCTCGCTTGTCTGGATATGAGCTGACGCTCTTGGCCAGCCATATACACATCAGGCGGTGTAATACTTTGAACCCAGCAAGATTGTTGCCCATCCCGGACGAGAAAGGCATTCAAGAACAGCATGATTGTTTTCTCAGAACAGAGGAGGAAACGAAAGGTAGAACAGATTTAAAAGACATACCACTAGTGGATCCGGATGGGATCCTATGGGTGGATGGGTCTTGTTTCAAGCTTCCAAATGGTGAGACGACTGCAGCTTATGCTGGTACTACCTTGCATACGGTAGTAGAGACAGCACGCATTGCACAGAATTCAGCCCAAGCAGCTGAATTAGCTGCCTTGACAAGAGCATGTGTGTTGGCAAAGGGAAAGAGAGTGAATGTTTATACTAATAGCCAATATGCTTTCGGTGTGGCTCATAGTTTCAGTCGTTTGTGGAAGGAAAGAGGATTCTTTACTTCCCATGGGACTAAAATACAGCATAGTCAGTTGGTGACTGACCTTCTCGAATCACTTGCTTTGCCTACACAAATAGCAATAATCAAGTGTAGCGCTCATAAGAAGATTACTGATGATGTTGGTCGCGGGAATGCTTTTGCAGATGAAGTAGCGAAGGAAACTGCAAGAGATGTTACAAGTCGCATGTGTGTTGCGGGCCCTGCAAGATGGGTCAGAGAAGGAGATATGTGTGAGGACACAATAGAAAGTGTGAGAATGATTCAAGAAGAGGCTACTGAGAAAGAACTGAGTAAGTGGAGAGAAAGTACGGGAATGTAGGACGCGACCGGGTGTTGGACGGAATTGTCAGAACATCAGCGTTGGCTGTTACCAGACGCCTATGTACTACCTGTAGTTACTATGGCGCATGGTCCAGCCCACATTAGGGCAAAAGGCATATGTAAGCTTTTGGCTCCAGTATGGCAGAATGAAGGAATTCCTAAATGTGCAGAAAATGTGGTGAAGCATTGCATTGTTTGTTTAATGCATAATCCAGCAAAGGGAACCCTAACTCCAGCAGGTCATTTTTCTCCCCCTACGCAGCCTTTCGAGGTATTGCAAATCGATTATATTCATATGGATCGTTGTAATAACCTCAAGTATGTTCTGGTGGTGGTGTGCGCCTTTTCCAGATGGATAGAGGCCTACCCCCTAAAGGACAATACTGCTTTGTCTACTGCCAAAGTTCTTCTGAAGGAATTTTTCCCAAGGTTTGGTTTGCCGCGCATTGTCTGGTCTGACAATTGGAGTGAATTTGTAGGCCAAATTATGCAGAAAGTGTGTACAGGTCTTGGTATTAGGCAGAAATTCCATGCGGCAAACCACCCTCAGTCAGCAGGTTTGGTAGAGTGCTATAATGGCACTTTCAAGCTCAAATTGGCAAAGATTCAGGCTAGCACGGGTCTCGCTTGGCCTGATGCTTTACCATTGGCACTTTTATTTATGAGAACTACTGTGCATTCTCATCTAGGTCTTAGTCCATATGAGATCGTTTTTGGGCGCCCAGCCAATGTCTGGGGAGTCCCTCGACCTAAGAAGTATTCTGACATCCCATACCCAATGCTGATTGACTATTTGCATGATCTCACCACTAAATTAAGTGTTCTTCATCAACAGGTTCAAAATGCTTTGCCGGAGGCCTCCGCAGATCCAGGTCCCTCCATCCAACCTGGAGACTGGGTCTGCGTGAAAAATTTTCAACGGAAAAAGAATCTGGAACCTCGTTGGGGCCCGCCGCGACAAATTTTATTGACAACACGTACAGCAGTAAAAGTCATTTGGAAAAAGAACTGGGTCCATGGCGTGCACTGTAAGAGGGTACCTTTGCCTTTACCTTTTGATCAATGGGTTCGTAAGGGTATGAGTGACAGTGAAGGTGAAAGAGTACCTCGATTTGTACCGTTTAGTAGTGCACGCCTGGACCAAACGAACTCTGGGAAAGAAGACGACGACGTGTTGCAAGAAGCCGTGCCATTACATTTGCGTTTGAACACAGCGAATCCAGAAACTTTGTTTAAGGACCAAACGATTCCTAATAAGACTCAATATAATTTACGTCCAAGAGTGGTCAAAGACAATTAAACTTTCCTTTTTTCTATTTTTCTAATTATGCTTTTTGAGAGACATTAATGTTTTTTCTTCCACTATCCATCAAGTTGCAGGGTCACGGTAGGAGTCTTAAGCTGTGATCTGAGTAGTGACATAGGTCTGCAGGACTTGCAGTGTCATAGGACGGCTAACAACCACAGCTAAGTGATCTAGTAAGATTGCCGTGAGCAATGCTTTAGAGTATGGATGTTAAAGTGGAAATTAATGATCAGACTGTCAAGATGAAAAGTAAATGCAAGAAATTGATGGTTAGTCCATGTGGCATAATCTTATGTATTCTGATATGTTCATGTACTTTATTAGCGTGTGTAAGTTGGGTTGTCTATGCTATACAGCCATCACCTGTTCCAACCTCTCTCTCTTTATCTTTCTTTACCACCGCCTCTCCACATCGGTTTTATACACTCCCAGAACACGAACAGATTAGGAGAACAGAATATTTCAATAATTCATTTATTCAGTTATTGCATCAGCACCAACTGGTGATGAATACTACTGATTGTTGGGTCTGTGGGCTCATGCCTCATAATACAGAGAAAGGTATGCCGTATTTAGTCCTTCCATTCTCCTATGAAGGGTCCGCTTGGGCCTATTTGGCTATGTTCTCTAATGTCTATCAGAACCAGCTATGGTATCCTCCTGGTAGTCCATATGGTGGTGGAGCAGACTTCGGTCACAGTTCTTTGATAAAGGGAATTGTGGCTAGGGCTAGAATTGCTGAGATTAGTAAGATTCCCGTGTATGAGAAAAGAGCATATGATGGCTGGAATATAACCCGTTATGTTACTAGCCTCACGGATAAGGCTAGGCGAAGGAGATCCCCACCAATTTGGACTGAACCTCATCGAGGTCATTTCTGCTTACAGATTAATGGCCAGAATGTTAAAAATCAACAGGAAAAGAGTGTCTGTTCCCATACTTATGTCTATACACCTCAGATTCCCTCACCATTAGTGCCACCACAAGGCACATATTTTATCTGCCATGATAGAGCCTATACATGGCTTCCTACTTATTTTTCAGGAACTTGTTATGTGGCTTTTCTTCTTCCTCCAACATATACTGCCCCTTCAGGTCATTATAGGAAGAGATATGGCAGGGGAGTTATTGATTCGAAAGACACAGCAGGACAAGAGGGAGGTGACTTTATTAAAGGGTTGCTTTCTTTCTGGCATCTGTGGTCTTTGTGCACATATGTGTGTCCCGAAGCCTGTGTCACAGAAAATGGAGAATATTAGAATGATGCTACAGCAACAGCTCGATGACCTCATGGCCATTGACATCGACTCAGATTGACTTGAGTCCCTGGTGTTTTGCCTGAGTAATGGTAAAAGGAGGGTCTGAGGTTCTTCGATTTGTGACTTTGTCCTGTATCTAGCTGCCATTTTGTGTCTAGCCGCCATTTTGTGTTGCCCTCACTCAGGCAGCACGGCGGACGGTGTGTTTTTGCTTTACCAAGCTGCTGCGTGTCCTTTCAGTTAAAGAGTAACTCCATTGCCCATGTTTACGAAACATGATGTCAGGGTCTGGCTGAGTTCGTTAATCCATGTCTGGCTTGATTGATCCCTGTCTCGACTGACTATTTGCCTTCTCCTATTCGTTCCTTATACAATCTTATCCGACTGGCCTTCGCTATTCTCTCCTTGTATTCTCCTATTACACAACTATCCTTTGAGGCACACAAATACGTCCTGCCTCCTGCAAAAGGGATTGTTGATGCCACCACTGACTAATTTTTTGGGAGGGGTAACACACAGGGTCTGAGAGAGGCGCGTATTTGAGACACCTGATAGCTTGTTTTTCAACTTTTGTCATTGGTTCGTTTTGTATGTGTAAGGAGTGAAACAGGGGCGGTGGGTAACATTTCAAAGTGGTGGGGCGCAAAGTGATTTGCATACAGCACCGTAGCGAGCGAGCACAGCGAGCGAGCCCGAACTCCAAAAGGGGGATTTGGGGGGATTAACCCCCACCAAGAAAATTTTGAAAAAAAAGAAGAAAAATCGTGCATTTTCAAGCAAATTTGAGAAAGCAGGAAGGTTAATAAAGCAATTGTGAAAGTGCAGTTAATACATTAATAGATGGCATAACATAGGTAGCTGCTTATTCAGCTTAACCACAGAGCTTCATACATTTCGTCCCTTTACGCTCAGGTGCTGAATTCAGACTATAAGACTTTCATGAAAATCTCAGCTCTAAGAGTAGAAGAAGTTGCACAGCAGTTGGGAAACAGCCTTCAAAAAGCATTAGGAGGCAATTACTTGAAAGCAAACTGAAAGCAATGCATCAAGTAGTAACTTAAAGCAATGCATCCAGCTAAACAGTGCATGCAGTCAACCATACAAAAGTAAACTAAAGCAAGTGTGAACCTATGAACCTTCCCTTTGAAAGCAGGGTGCTAGTCAACAGGCCAGTCACATACATTTAAAGTGAAGAAGAGTACACTTCAGCATGCAGGCACCAACATAAAAGCACCAAGCAAGTCCAACAGTTTATTGAAAGAAAAATGAAAGCAATACATCCAGCAAACTACACAGTGACTCAAAAAGTAAACTGAAGCAAGTGCACACTGAAAGGAATGCGCAGTCATAAGTCAGACATTCACATAAAAGCAACTTACCAAGACACCCAATCAATTACATGGGAAAAACCTGAGCCAATGCACCCAGAAAACCAGACCAGCACACCAAAGCATCCCACCCCTGATTGGATGGCAGCTGTGCTCTTAGGGTCACCCCTCAGTTTTTTGGCAGGGTTGAGCACCCCCCGGTTTTATGCCCTCTGCGTCTGAAGGGGAGACAGGCAAAAGGGGTCATAATGGGACATCTGGCACAGCCACTTTGTAATCGAGGTCACCCACCCAGCTCAAGACTGAGTTACAGGCTGATCTTAAATCTTTAAACAACCACAAGGGTCTCCAGCTAGTTGGTTCTTGAGCCAAAAGAGTCCTCAGCTCACTGGGAGTCTTTACATCGCGCCTGAGATGACATGACAATGTCCCTTAATCCGGAGCAACTGAGGGGACTGGTCTGGGTCTGGATCTGACTTGGTACGAGCAGGATACAAAAAGTAACGGGTAGGTGGTAACCCACTTCAAGTGAAGGAGCTGTAAGGAACCTAAGCGCCCTGGTGTTGATACCACTAACAGGGCAGCTCTGGATTTCTCAGGGTGGGTATCAGCTGTGTGATGAAACCAGCATGTGAAGCAGTTACATCAAACAAACTAAAACCAATGCACTCATCAAGACAAGGAGTTACATGAAATCAAATAGAAAACCACCATCAAGCCAGGTAGTCACCTAAAGGCAAATTGAAGTGACTGCACACTATGGGAAGTGCACTTCAACAGCCAACCTATTACACTAAAGCAAAATAAAAGCAATGTTCCCAGTCTGCTAATTAGCTTCCGCAACCCATGGAAAATCTGTTCATGGCAAATGAAGGATCCTGTTACTTTATATCCCAGTAAATGAAGCTTTCACCCCAGCAATACCCATGGAGAGGCTCCATTTCCTGCTAGTCCATATCTCATTTTCATGGTTTTTTTTATTTCCCAGTGGGTGGGGTTGGCGTAAAGTGGCTTTTACTTCAACTATATCTCTTCTGTAAATACAACACAATTTCCAGTAAAACCAATAGCATTAACATCACAATAATATGGAGAGGAACACAGATGATCAGTAACAGTAAACACATTGACTGATCAGGCAATGTGCCTTTACGGGCAGGGAATGAACCCTTGGTAATGTAATGTGTACCCTGTTTTCATGCTGGTTTTATACCCTTTCTGCTAGATACAGGAATCAGAGACTGGCTGATTGTATAGCAGTCGTGAACATGTAAATGACTCTACCATAACTCCACTGGATGGAAAACATGCTGATTTCTTAAATTGCTATTCCCTCGCTGTTGATTGCTAGACTAGTGTGTTACATCTTCTAATTTGTGTTTATGCATAGCCATGGACCAGAAAGGGATGACAGTTTGGAGCAATATGCACTTCAGTAAGAATTTGAATATGAACAATATGAAAGTTATGTCAAGTATATCCTAAAAAATCATTGCAGAATGGATCTGTGAAGGTATCTCTAAATTCCCCTTTATGTATCCCTTGTCTTTTGACAATTAGATAAATGCAAACCAAGAAAGGAGCAAGGGCTGATGCTGGAGCCTGGAGTACTGAATTCATAATGGAGCGGCAGGATCTCTCCCCTCTGCTTCCCCCTTCACCAAAGCCCCCCCTTTTCCATCATCCTTGCTTCCAATTTGTCTTGTGCTCAAATGCACCCAGGCCCCCTCCCTCAACCATGTCTGTCCTCTCGCTCTCAGCTTTGTTTAGCATCACACAATCACGTTGCTCTACCTCCTCCCAAAACAAATAATCTGTCCCTTGTAGCTCTTAAACTAGAGAACCCCCTATCTGTTGTAGGTTCTCACCCTACACCACATCTTTCCAAACTTTTCAATTTGGTGACACACCTTTTAGACAATCTCCACCTAGTGACACGGTCATGCGAGCGATCCGGCCCAAACCACTTTACGATCGCCCCCCATGCCCCCAGAACATTTTGAAAAGATAGTGGGCAAACGGTGCATTTTCAAGCAAATTTGAGAAAGTAGGAAGGTTAATAAAGCAATTATGAATTTGTTCTAACAAAGACAGTGACTGTCAAAACTGGGTGTAAGCAAGGTTAGGTGTGTGCCTGAAACAAGAGTACAGGGCTACAAATGGACTGCAGCAAGCTCTGTCACTTCTGTTCTGGGGTGGCACAAAGTCTACTATAAGCCGCACCACGCAACATAGAGGCACACGGGAGCCTTGTTATGAAAAGTTTCTGGATCCTGTCTGGCCCCTGAGGAATATTATCAAGCTAAGAAATGTATGTTTAGAATTATCCATCAGAAGTAAGTGGCTTATAAATTAGAATCTTGCCCCCCATCTCGTCATTTTAAATTACAGAACAAGCAAAAAACCAACTATATTAATTTGACAAATCCCCAAAGCTTTGTAACATTCTATTTGAAAGACATTTTCAAATGTTAAGCAATGTATTTGTACAACAACATTCTGGATATTCTGTCAGTTGTGTCACCATGGCATATGTCTTTGCAAAAAATGACGAGAAGATACACAACACCCTGGCGTCCCTGTGTCAGGTTTAGCATACCAAGGCATATTAATCTCTACCCTAAAGTGAAAAGGTAAGGGAAACATGGGAATCGGTGGAACGGAGTCACAGTAAAGTAAGTGGACCTCATGAAAGCTAGACTAGACCAGTCAAGAACAGAATTACAGTCAACATAATGCATTAGTATGAGTGATTGGTTGGACTATTAGTAATGGAGCGAACAGGCTAGAAAAGTAGATTGTATACATCACAAACTGCTTTCAAAAATATGGAAGGAGCAGAATGCAGTCAGGCAGCTTAGTAGCTCTCTAGTATGTGTCACAAAATAATCATAGGTACTTAACAGGAAGTGATAAAACTTACAGAAAGTCACATTTGGAATGAAATGGCTGGAACAATCTTGAGGGAGTGAAAGAAGCCTATTCAGTGTTACTAAACAAGGACCTGAGAGAAACTGCTGCCTCTTATGCAGGCAGTTTGTGGGAATAATTACCAATATGGCTACTGGTGTAAAATTAAAAGCCACCATATCATATGCTTACAACCATTTCCACATAATTTTTCATCAACCACCTCTGGAGTGAAGATCGGTAACTTCTTGGAACAGACTGCCCTGATTCAGAAAGCCACACAAACTAAACAACAGTCAAGGTGAATCAGAACATCACAGGTTCAAGTAAGCAGAATATGGTTACATTTTGTCATTGTAATGCATAAATAATTCTTCAGAAAGATTTTGAGCTTTCTGTGCCATAGCGTACATAGAGAAAAAAATCGAACTGAATATTCAAGGAATTAAAGGAAACTCCTCTAATATACCAGTGCCTCGTCTATGAATATATCTGTGTATCCAGTCTATTGACAAGTACGACTTACAGCAGTAAAAAACTGAATCTAGCAATGATTTCCATAACTTTAGATGAACTTTCATTATATAAGGAGTTTTACATCTGTTTAAAATTCATAAAAATTCAAAGTATATGTTGGAGACGAAACTAAAAAATAATCTTGTGAGTGAAAGTGAGCTTGCTCACATAAATACAATAATGACTATTAAAAGTTTACGTAAATCAATCTCTGTATTTCACTTTCTAAAAAGACGGCTGCAAATGAGGTTAATATAGATCCCTTCCATCACAACTCATTTGTGCTTGCCAAATATGGAGACCATTAAGTTTTAGTAAGCATGTCTGCTTACTTTTCTATGTCTGACTCCTAGAGCCACGTTATGAGCAACATTTTGCAGCATCCCAGATATGAACACAGATGTCTGGAAATGTGGTCTGAAGAGGAGCAGAAAGTAATAAGTAAGTCTGAATTGATCATAATTCTGCCTAATGTATACAAGACACACATTTTTTAATTGTTATGTACCAAAGGGCAAGCATTATCCAGTAGGAAGGTATTGGAGCGCTTTACATGACCTTTGCCGCCCTCGTTTGAACATTTGCAGGAAACTGGAGCCCAGCTCTGAAACCAGCGCACTCGAGGGGCCTAAACAGTGTTTCAACTTTTACAAAATTACCCCGAGGAGCAGAGGTCACTGTAGCAAAGGATACAAGGCTACACTACACTGTGTGCGTGCCGGGCCTCTCCGAAATCCATCTTTGAGAGGCCTCCCCTGCCAACTTTCCATTTCTGTACTCAGCAGCTGTTCCTAATGTGAATATTCATTGGCCTTTGCCCTTTTGTATCAATTAGCTATGCTTTGTATAGAGGTCAATAGAAAGCGTCACTAGATTAACAAATACATCATAAACAACATTGATCCCAGGGATCTAAAGTGATTTGGCCATGTTCACACCAGAGGGTCAAATGAGGAAGCACGGAAAGTCACCAGGGTTTTTTTGAGTGTAAAGCAAAGTAGTCACCAGTACACATCGACCTACATTTATCTGCGAAGCCGAGGGAGATAAAAGAAATAGATATATGTATGATAATATATCATTCAGTTAATTGTTCTGCTCCTTTAAGGGTAACAACATATTTACTTACAAATGCAACCTGTTTTTTCACATAAGCCCTCACCGCAGGTGTTTTTGTTTCTTGGCGCTTTAAATAACAGGTGTTCTGCTGTTACCCATTTTAAAGAGGTCTCGGTGTATCGACCTCAGAAGAATGAGAGGAATGTATAATTATTGTCGTTGCCGTTTTGTGCATGTTTCAAAACAAGTCTAATAATAACACAATGTAAAGGTGCCTTGTTTACTAGTGACATCACCAGTGGTTTGAGGCTGAGCTGTGACCGTGGGTCGCGGTTACAGGTGACTCAGGACCGGCTCCATGTGCTGTGTGCGCCCTGCTGACAGGTGCTGCGGCTGCCGCCTTACACATCTTGCGCACATGGCACATGCCAGTGTGCAAGGGCGCCCGGGCACAGAATGTGTTCCAGTATAAGGGAGAACTGTATGTGCCAACAGGCCGGGCCGGGAGCAGGCAAACCTCAGGAAAACGTCAAACGCGCCCAACGTCACCGCTACTGCCGAAAAAATAGGGTCATTCTCTCTCAAATGGAACATTGCATGTTATAGTCATTTCATTGGCTAAGAAGTGCCCGTCTCATTGAAACATCCCCAGTCACTTTCTCAGATGGTCACTTTCTCAGATGGTCACTTTCTCGAACATGGCAGGTGGTTCCTGTGCCAGCTGGAGTGGAGGGGCTGCTGGCTCGCAGAGGCTTTCCACATTTCTATTGTGTGCTATATTTACTTATTTTGTGCTGTGCTTGCTGTCCATACAGATCGGCCCCGTTCAAGGGAGCACATTCGGGCAGTTTATCTTCTGACAGTCTGACACTTTCAATCAACACCCTCTGCCCCCTCCCCGAACAGAGACTAGTGCTCAGGGCGAGGGCCACTATTCCGACATCCAAAACAAACTCTGCTGTCAGTGTGCTGCTGCATGCTAGCTGGTATCAATCTGAATGCCTCTGTTCGTGCCTTTGCGCTGGTTCTTGTTAATGGGATCATTAGAAGTGATTTAGGGTCCAGGAGCCTTTCAGCGCCCGCCCCTGGGGAGAGGCAGTGAAATTTCATGGAGGAAAGAATAAAGCTGCAAACGGTGAAAGGGGAGAAAGTTCAGCTAGCTCGCCCAATTCTCTCATGCCGCAGGTTGTTTTTTTAAATACGCCTCAACTCACCTCCGTTTCTAGATCAGCGCAGGCTTTTCTAATGAAGGCCTCCCGGTGCTGCGTGCCTTGCCAAGGTCAGGTCTAAACACCTATCAAGGGATCATTAGCACATCATTGCTGCTAGACATAGGCATTAACTTGTCACTCACTCCTCTCCAAGCCTTCCCGCTCCACCGCTCGTGCTAAGCTCTCGAGCGCTGTCACCCCCACGCACGGCATCCAATGGGATGCTGCGCTGGTGGACCAGCCAATCCTGGCGCTGCATGCAGCGCCAGGATTGGCTAGGGGGTCACATTTGCTACTCGCCCTGTTGCCCTTTGCAAACTCGGGCTGTGGCAGCCAACGAGCACCCCAGGGTCCCGCTGGGGAACTTACAGTGCGCATGCTTGAGAAATTTGACAACTTTCCCAAGCATGCGCACTGTAAGTTCCCCAGCGGGATGGTCTGCAGCAGCCTGAGTGTGGACTGTCACTCAAGCTGCAGCAGGCCACCCCCCTACGCAAATCCCGCCGGCGGCTGATTGTTGCAATGCTAACCTGTTTAGAAGGTACGGCGGCGATCCGGGTCCATGGTGGCTGGTGGGGCTACGCCCCTATGGCCCAATGGACGCACCGCTGCTGGAGTGAAATGCTGTAAATATGTTCCTATAAAAGATTGTGTGCCACGGATTAAAGTGGCAGTCTCCTTAGAACCCACCTTGTGTGTAACTTCTGGGATAACTGTGCTTAGCTGCAGCTAATAAACCTGGCTTCCACGCTCCACGGAGTGCCTCGTGTCTCTGTTTTACAAGGCAGGTGAACTCGGGGATTAAGGCGTGCCCTGCGCCGCCAGGCCCAAAAGGCACGGTTCTCCAGGAGTTCTACATATAGTAAGTCTTAAGCCCCCCCAAGGTAACTATAAACTGCATATTATGTTTTTAAGAAATCGGGCAGAACATTCAGCAGAAATTAAGCTGTGGGGAGAACCAAGATAGAAGCGATAATGACTTGGAGATGGTGATTAGTACATTCATTACAATAAGATGTAAGAGAGAAAAAACAGGAACTGCCTTTTTGTTGCACACCTCAAGTGCATCCCACATCTGCACATACATGTATAAAATAGTTAAATAGAAAATACAATTAGATTAATGAGATATAAAAACAAAATATGAGGGATTTGCATATAACAATATGAAGATGGGTGGAAAAAGATGAAGTGGTAACAATTTTGTCTTTGAAATTCTAACAGACTTAGAGGGATAATGGAAAGTAGGAGCCCCACATTGTATCAACAAGATGATATATTGGAGAAGGAAAGGAACGTTCTCCCCAATAGAAACATAAAGACAGTGGAGAGGGCTGTTTATCCAATGTATCCCAGTATTGACAAACTGAGGTAAGAGTGAAAGGGAACAATGTGTATTAAGACTGGCTTTCTGAGAGATACTAGGTCCTTGAAGCAAATGCATGTATTTTTTGTATTCCCCATGCAGAGGTGGGTGGAATTCTTTCTCATGGGGTGCACCCAGAGAATCAGCCTCCCTCCCTTCACCTCACAACCCAAGCACACCATCTGCGGCATCCCTCAAGGCTAATCCCTCAGTTCTGCCCCCTTCAAGATATACATGACACCACTCACAAACATTGTCAGATCACACAACATCAACATCATCTCCTACGCAGATGATAACCAGTCCTTCCTCTCACTCTCAGTAGACCCCCACCTCGACAAAGACTAACTTCCACAACTGTATGAAGAACATTTTAGCCTAGATAAAAAACAACTGCCTGATGCTCAACACAGACTAAACCTACGTTCTGATCTTCAGCAGACACACCACCCTCTGGAGTGACTCCAGAGGGCAGAGACTATGCCCACACACTCAGTATCATCCTTGGCAGCAAACTATCCATGAAACATCAGGTCAATGGCATCTCCTCAGCCTCCTTCCACACACTCCACAAAGTCTTCAATTGTCTCCCCCTCAGCACAAGGAGAACAGTGATGCAGGCACTTATGTCCCTTTGGCTGGACTACGGCAACATATTCTATGAAGGCACCACCACTGAATTCATGAAAAGACTCCAGCCGAACCAAAACGCAGCAACCAGACTGATCCTCAACCTGCCTAAGAGGACCCACATCACCCAGCACCTGAAGGTACTACACCGGCTCCCCATACAGAAAAGATGCCAATTCAGGCATCTGACCCCTGCCTACAAATCCCTCCACTACAAAGGGACTGCCTATATGAACCACCGTCTGCTCTTCCGCTGACCTACCAGGAACCTCCGCTCCACAAACTGTGTCCTCGCTCAGATACCATGCATCTGCCACTGCCGCCCTAGAGGACGTTTCTTCCCCCACCTCACCACCAAGTCTTGGAACGCCCTCCCCCTCCATACTTTACACTAGTAAAGGACTCAAGACCTGGCTCTTCTGATACCTGCAGCTCAGCACCTGGATACCCTCTCGGGTGACAAGCTGCGCTATCCAAGTACCTCTTGTTTGATTGATTGATCATTGGCAGTGGTGCATTGATAAATAGGATGCCTGAGAGAAATACAATGATTTATCTCAATTGCCCTGACTTATGCCAACGAAAACCAAAGTGTACACATGGGCTGCATTGGCGCCCATAAACTGGCATGGTTTAATTGTTGCAACCATAAACACAAGAAAACGAAGTGCCTGTCTGCTCAGCTTCATTAGCGCTGCTGACATGGGACTGATTTCTCTGAATCACAGCATGATTGGCCACTGTGAAATGGTAAGTCAGTTTCCCTGGTTGTTTCATGGTATGGGAAACTTAAGACGGTGAAAGTAAAGTTGCATATTATTTAAGATGTCCATCCGGTTGTTCAGAGACATAAACAAATTACTTTTCATTTACAAGAAGCTGTAGAAAAATAACTTGAATTGTTAATTAAGCATGACATTATTGAGCGTTCACCTGGTTCTACGCCTTGGGCTTTTCCCATAGTGGTCATGCCCAAAAAGTAAAGTGAAGGAGCTGTAGGCATATGCATTGATATGGGTCAAGCAAACAAGGCCATTGAGTGAAAACAACAGGTCTAGACATTGCTGACATGATAAAGCAATTAAATGGTGCAAAGGTCTTCTTTTACCTTGATTTAAATAAAGGTTATAATCAGTTGGAACTCGAACAAGATTGCAGGTATTTCACAGACTTTTCTACACATGTCGGTCTGTTTTGAAACTAAGTTTTGGTGTGCCATTGGCTGCAGAACTTTTCCAAGACATCATTTGACGTGTTGTACAGCCTGTTGGGAGCGCATTCAGTTACAGGGATGACATATCAATTTTCAGAGCTACACCGAAGGGGCATGATAAGGGCAGTTTCTCAGTTTGAGCAGAGGAGCATAGCCCTATTCAACAAAATGGCCCATAAAAGCCCCAGAGATAAAAAATAAAATGGTAATAAAGCTAATTTATTGCCGTTTTATTTTTCATCCTCCCTGTCCTAAACTGAGTGTCTGACGGGTCAGGGCTTGTTGCGTGGTAGTAGCAGGGAGGAAGGTGGACTGAATGGGCACTTTTCAAAGGGCACATGTCGTTTTGACCTGCCATCCAGATGTGCACTTTGAAAGCTCTAACCCCGCTGTCTTAAGAGAGCTGGGCTAGAGCAAGTGCAGCTCTCCAGTGTCCTCAGGAGTGGGAAGAGAGGCCACTCCAGTCAATTCTGGTGTTGCTCTCATGCAGCAAGAAAGCAGCACCAGGATTGGTTAGGGGAGTTGTTGAGGGTCTGGTGCTGGAAGAGAAGATGAGAAGATAAATACCGTACTGGAGCGTGGAGAACGTTCATGCAGGTAAGTGAGGTATTTTTTCTTTTCTTTATTGTGTCCCACACCCATTTACCCACCCCACCACTGACTCGTGGTGCCAGCCGTGACTGGGCATAATAAAGCTCTCACTCAAATATGTGGTTTACTTACTGATGCAGGCCTGACATTGAATGCAGACAAGTGTTTTTTCAATAGTCAAAGTTAAAGTGCATCAGTCATATCTTTTCAGATGGGGGTATGACACCTGATCCTGCCGCAGTACATGTCCTGTCAAATGTTGGTCGCCCACGAGATGTTTCTATGATACATTCATTTTGTGACATGGCCAGATACGGTTCAAGATTAATATGAGATTTTGCTATTATAAGTGAGCCTAACAGGAGTTGACAAAGAAAAATGTTTCATTCAAGTGGTCACAAGAATGTAAGAGAAGCTTCAAGAAAATTAAATAAGCCATTGAATCTACTGCTGAAATGGCCTACTTTAATTCAAAGCTTCATACTGAGGTTGTTGTTGATGCTAGCCCAGTTGGGTTGAGCACTGTCCTTCCCCAGCACAGTGGGCACCTACATGCTCACAGGCTTATTGTGGCATATGCACTGTGTGGGAAAACTGCTCTCACTCACACATTATGTGACAAGCTTCATCATAGGACTGCTTCAGTATACCCCAGTGCAGACCAACACCTGGAGTGGAGCAATTGGGTAGGGGAAGACAAGACATAACATATAAAAAATATATAGAAACAGTTAGACTGGGATCACCGAAAGAGGAAATGCAGTATGAATTAAAACTAGCTCTGAGGTGTTGCTATGCATAAATTGTATTCCTGGGCCCTCTGGCCAGGATTAAACCTGTGAAGAATGGTGGTGACTGGAAGAGATTATGAACTCCTTACACCCCTCCTTACTGCTAATTTGCCGACATGTTTCAGCTGTCGGTATGAGCCCAAAGTGTAGGGTCATGCCCGCCTTCATCAGGACCTTTCTGATCCCAAATATACAGTCACTATGTTACCTGGAGTGTGGTTATCCAAGACCAAATCGTTCCTGCACCGAGGTATCCCCTAAGTAACACTCTCCCGCAATAAGAGTTTACACTAGAACATTACTAGAGCTGGCGAGAGACAAGGATAAATGCCCTGTAGTCACACTTTCGTCAAGGTAGGTGCTCCTCCCTGTGTGACTACAGGGGTCTCTTCTTGTCTCTCGCCAGTTTCACACAGAGCACGTGCCACCACAGAGACATATATGTTATCACTCTCTACTCCTTTTGGGGTGTTTAAGTTGTGGCTAGGGGGCAAGAGTAGAAGGGTCTTAACCCCTCGCCCCTTCACTTTTGTGTAAGTTACTGTGGCATATGCCAGTTGAAGTCTGTCCTAGAGAGAATGTGCTTCCTCACAACCTGAGAAAAAAAGTTTGGCCATGGTATGGGCTTGTGAATATTTCAATGTATTCCTGTATGAAAAGTCTTTTACCGGCCTGAAGATTAACTGTATCACGAAGGAAGGAGTTATACTGCGAGGGTCGAGAATCCTATTCCCAGAGAGGTTGAGACAGAAAATATTTGAAGTTGCTCACAAAGGACATTGTGGGATTGTTGCCACTGAAAGATCTCACCGAGACCGAATGTGGTTTCCATATTTGGATGAGAGGGTCAAAAAACACCTTAAAGCCTGTCATCTATGCCACTGCCTTTCTACAAACATTACTAAACATACTCTTACTATGTCAAAACTCTCTAAGCATGCATGGGGCAGAACAGCCAGCCATGTCTTTGGTCCACTCAATAGTAGACATCATCTATTGGTAATTGTGGATGAGTACTCATCTTTTCAACTAATAAAGGATCTCATATCCACAAGTGAGTCAATGAGAGACTAGACGGCATCTTTGCGACATGGGGCGTACCAGCCATTTTGAAGTCTGTTAATGGCCTGCCGTTTAACTGTCAAGAATTCAAGGATTTCCTGAAGAATCTAAACATAAAGCATCAGAAGAGTATATCTTTGTGGCAGCAGATCAATGGACTTGTTGAGCATTTTATGAGTACGCTAAAGAAAAGCAGTACAGCTTGCAACTCCTGAGAGGCTTAATTTAAAAACTATATTAAATTCCATCCTGCCAGTCTATCGTTCACCACCTCACTCGACCACAGCGAAAGTCCTGTAACTTTGATGTTCCAGAGAGGAATGACACCCAAGTTACCCCAATAGACCAACAAAAGAGAAGGAACTGAGAATGCAACTTGTACGAAGGGCTTGGTTAACAAGAAAGAACTGAAACCCAATATCGACAAGAGGCGACATGCAAAGAACATTGGGGCAGATTGGCAAGCCCTTTGGACACTTTTGCACCACCATTGCTTCACTTTTTGTGATGCAGTTGTTGTGTAAACAATGTTCCATCTTGTGACCCATTTACAACATCCAGGGAGATGCATCAAGTTGTAAAACCCTGCGCCACATTATACCTGCATTCCCACGCAAAAAGCCATGTGGAAATGACGCAGTGAAATTTAGAACATTTCATTGCATCACTCTACGCCTTCACTGCGTCAAAATCCCTATGCCTGCTAAGACCAGGCGTAAGGAGTGAATTGGCTTTTTGAATGGGACTCACCTATCTGTTGGAGCTGCATCACTTTCATGAGCCACTCCAGCAATACGTCACTCTTGTGCCACCAGATGCATCAGAATTTATGGCCCATCTGTGAATCCTTGACCCATGGAGCACTGTATTATGAATACAGCATTTTCCATGGTGGCGCAAGGACATTTAAAGCTGCGGAAAGGAAACTGATGCATCTATGCAGATGCAGCAGTTCCTTGTAAATGAGTCCCATTGAGTTTAAGACAGGAGAGCTAGTAATTGCCTGACAAATGCGAAGGTGGAAATCTGATGCTCCATATGATGCTGAAACTTTCCAGGTTGTGTCCACCAAGAAGACATGGTGACTGCCTAGCGTCCTGGAAAGTCTGTTACCAGAGACTCTTCTCACTTTCGGCATTTGAGTAGTTTTTCTGATCGAGATGGAGAAGGAAAGACTGAACCTGACAACTCAGTGAGTGCTGTTACTTATTCACCATCTTCGAAAATCTATGACAACAAAGATGATAGTTCCCAGCTCTTAAGTAACCTCATCAGTTTGAATGATTGCAGTGCCAAGAAGTTTGGTTGAAGAGATATCAAATTATATATATTTGCTGATTTGAAATTTTAAAATTTTCCATTTACCAGAGAGGGTGATGTAGTGTCTTGCAATATTCTATGACGGAACCCTTTTGGCTCTTAACAGACTCCAAAGAGCTGTGAAGTAGGAGTCAGTTGTGCAATGCCATGAAAGCTGGTTTTAGAATGTTATGTTTGCAGTTGCATGCAGTGGAATAAAAACGTGTAATACTAAGCTCCGTGTGTGGCATTGTTATTGGTGGGTACGCAAGTTGAGGGAAAGGAAAGAGGAGGAGAGCAGAGGAGAGGAGAGGGGAGGAGAGTAGGATGGGAGGGGAGGTAAGGAGAGAGTAGAGGAGAGGAGAGAGGAAAGGAGGGAAGGGCAGGGGAGGTGAGGGGAGGGGAAGAGTGGAGAGGAGAGGGGAGGGGAGGAGAGATCTTTGTTTTAGGAAATCAGATAAAAAATGTACAGCAAAAAAACAAGAGAAGTGTAACTGGTTAAACAAAAAATGCGACCTGAAACCAACATACAATATTAGACCTGAATCTAGTCCCTATGGACGCATCTAATTAAATCTCTGTTTCTAGGCAGCACTAATTCTGCTATACTTTCTCGCCCAGACTTAGTTCGTATCCAATATTTGTATTATATTGCCCATAAAAACTTCAATCTATTTTGTGACTAATCTATATTTTTTGTTGTTTTACTACTTTGTTTCCAACTTTTCTTTGGCATGATATATACTCAACCACTGCTTGCTCTCTGTGAAAATGATATACAGCTTACTTTCAATTAAAGCTGTGACTTTACAGCAGTGTGACTCATAATTCAGATAATGAATCAAAACTCAAAACGTTCCTTTTACTTTCTAATGGCGGCAGATAATGGTTTCATATTTACTTGCTTAGTCCAGGTTTAATACAGCGCACGCGTTTTGTTGAATGCTTAATATTACATTTTGTTTTTTGACATTAGACCAAGTTTATAATCTCTACTTCCTACAGGGTTGAATTCGATTGTATATTTATTTTTGCTTGCAGGGGTATGCTTTATTAGTTCTTGCTAATTAGCCTTGTATAATTCATTCTGTAGTAGCAGTAAAAAGACTTCCCCTGGTGAATGACTGGAGCCTGAAGAGTTGTCAAAGGATTAGTCCCTCTGCCAGGAAGTTGTTAATGACTTTTTTTCACCGAGAAACCATGTCTGTAATAACTTACCTTCAGGTAACCTTGGGATGGCTGGCTCGTTTTTTTTAAAGACATAAGAAATATACCTTTTCATGCAAAACCAGTAAATCATACATTTGGCTGGTGAGCTCTTCTGCAAAAAAAGAAAAACGTGTCTGCAGGATGAATCTCCTGCAGAAACTAATTTTACCAGAAATGTATCCCACATATAAAATGTAAGCAATGTAAGATAATTTGGAGGGGCAATGGTAGTTTCTGTTTAGGGTTAACACTTTTTAATTTTGAAATCGAAATCTTTCTATTTTACTAAACAGGTATCTGTGAGATATAGATACCTTGACACAAAGTATTCTTTGCTCGAATAGAGATGTTAAGGGTGAGTTGGACATAGATTTGTCTTTTACTCAATGAGAGCTGGATTTTCATTTAACCTATCCTGCAAAGCCCCTTTCCAGGGGAAATGAACTGAAGAACATATGGAAATTGTTCCACGGAGAACCTGTGGAAGAAAAACTTGAAATGTTCCAGACGAAATAGTCGAATCAGAATTTTCTTTGCTAAAAAATAACTCGTTCATTATTGTAACCAGACAGTCTTGTGAAAAGATCAATGGGGATGTAAAGAATTCAGGGTCAGATTTACTGAACTTGGACACACCTCAATGCAGCAGGGGAAGTTGCTGTGCTGCGGTGAGTCAAAGGGAGAAAGCAGAAATGAGCCATATCGCCTAAAATACGACCCACTTCTGCTCTTTCCTTGTGCTGGTACTCCTCTGGCTGCCTCGTGCCAACACAGGTACCCTTGTGCCATGACTCAAGGGTGCCTGCTTTGTAGTCAGAATACGTTTTGTGCAGAAAAGGATTCCTTCCTGCAAAAAAACTACTTTTAGAGGTTTATTCATGCGCAATCCCGCACACACGCATAGAGGAAGTAACAAGGAGAAATAATTTTAGTATTCCTTGTTACACCAGCCTCGGGTAGGTGCACCATTTTTTGGGAAACTCATGTTTACCAGTTGCTACTGGCAACAATAATTAATGATGGGGACTCACCATAAATTCTGCTGGCCACAGGGCACTCCAAACCGATGCGCCTCTCACCGCGCCGTCCTGGGGTTGACGAGGGGGTGACGAAGAACAGGAAGGAAAGGGACTTTCCTCCTTGTGCAATGCAAATCCAACTAATTCTGCAGCTGCAGAGTAGCTCCAGTATTGTTTGGAGCAGGCTAACCCATCGCTCATTTTGAGGCCGTGGGCATGTGCCTGCAATCCCTCTGCTGTTTTGCAGCACTGGGATATTGCTGGTTTTGGAGTACACATGTCAGATTGGCCGGCTGTAGGCAGTCGGCCAATCTGACATGCGTACTGAGCACCTACGATCCCACCATTCACTCGCTATGGCTGGTAGCATTTTATTATTCTGGGTTTACTGCTGCACTCACAGCAAGTGGGGTCACGCTCTTCCGCCTATGAAGAAAAACTGCTCCTGATGTTTACTGACTTTAGTAACCATGGGTTTTCCTCAAAATACATGTTTCACCATTGTAACACCTCTCCGATGCAAAGTAAAGCAAGGCAGCACTAGCTTGCCATACTTTTGGGTTAAAATCCCTTTGTAAATCACAAAATAGATTTTGCATCGGAGCTGTGCAAACCCCAATGTGGTTGTCTTTTGAAGTTGTGTTTCACTTCCACCATCTGTGGCTTTGATAAAGTACTCTATGTTCAGTTCAGTGGAAGGTTCTAGCCTGTGATGGATGCCAAATTTACCATGAGTGCTGCACACCTATAGTGGACTCTACTCATTTTTTTAGGATAAACTTCAAGTCGAAGTGATGACAACCGCAGTGAAATAGACATGAGCAACGTAACCCCCCCCCCCCCAACCAGTTCATCTACTGGTGCAGTGGCAGCTGTTGAGCATTTAATTGGGTGGGTCTAAATGCATGCCTCAAATTGGGCCAGAGAAGTAAGTAATCCTGGCTCTTTTATGGAGGCTTTGACCAATTGCATTTAAAAAAAATAGAAGCAAATGGTGCATATGCAGGTACACACAAGCTCTTTTCACCACTTTCATGACTTAACTGCATGCAGTCCTCTTGTCACACTCAGGCTGTACAGTTATGTCCACTAGCAGCGGGCATTGTGCTGCAGCAGGTAAAAATTGTCTTGACTGTTGGCTTCCACTTGTCCCACCCAAATCCCTGATTCTCCAATCAGAAAATGAGCAAGAGATCGGTGAGGATGTTATCTGAGCAAAGGTTGGGGCTTGCACCGCCCAATTTCCAGGCCAATCTACAGGGTTTTTCACATGCATGTTACATAAAGAAGGAATGGTGTGGATCATCTGCCCTCTTACATACAGTAGGCAAGTGTGAGGAATGAGAGGCACCCCCCGCGTCTAGGGGAGGGTTGCCTTTAGTGGGATTTCATTGCCGAGGGAACGGTTTCGTTTCCCTGAAAGTGGGCAAGGGGAGGGACGCCTGAAATGAGATTAAAGGAGGGGCATTGGCGGTCCCTCCCCTTAGGTGATAAAATAGCCTGAATCAAGGGAGTAGCCCTCTTTGTCCTCTCGCCTCGCGGAGTAGCCGGAAAGGCGCAGCAGGAACAGTTGGCTTGGGGTGGCTACCTGGGCCCGGCGGCGTTGTCGGCGACTCGCAAAGGTGAGGGGGCCTCACGCGTAGTTGGGAAGCTTGCGGGGCATCATTAGGATGTCATTGGCATCAATTAATGACAGTGTACTTAGGGGCTTTTTTCAATACAGGTTAGCGCTATGGAAAAGTCTGCGGCAGGAATCATGTGGGCGTGTGTTCTGAGAAGCCCCTTTGAAGTACCAGAGAAGTGACGGGCGTGTCTATTTGAAAGTGCTGTTGCTTAGCAGGAAGCACGGCTCGGCGTTACTAATGGGAGAAACACTTTGAAGTGTTAACATGTGGATTGTTTTCAGCATCCACCGCGATGATGAGTACAAGCTGGGTGTTTGTTTCCGAGATGTGCGGTCTGTAAATCGTGCTTTAACTCGGGGAAATATTCGGTTAAGACGACTGTACTTTAGCCAGTGCAAGCGCTGAATACAGACGTTCAGCGGTGCAAGGATCCAGGGCTGCTGCTCACACTATGGCCCATTGGCTTGTGACCACAAGTCTCGTACTTGTACACCTACACTTTATAGCGTTGATTCGGTTGGCGTTTTGCAGGATTATCTTATGGTACATGTTTGGTGAGGGTTCCGTTATGAAGGGGCGGGTGCCCGTGGGAGGGTTAACCGCCAGACCGTATAAATGAATTAGTTGCCCCTGTTGCTTGAGCTTGGGGGCAGACGGGGAAGCATGGTGGTGCCGCGCCGAGAACCGTGGTCGTGAGGGTTGCGGGGGGCGCCTCTTCATTTCGATCATTTTAAATGTGGTTGAGTCGGTAATTTATTGCTGCTCGCACATGGGATAAATATCGGCGCTGTAATCCACACCCTTGTGAAGCACATTGTAGTAAAGAACCACTACATTTAAGGGTTTCCAAGTTCAACTTTATTCAGTCATAGGTGACAGGTGCTTCCAGCTTGGCGGCAGTAGCTCACTTCAACATTCTAACCCACGCTCCAGGATGTGGGGTGGGTCATACCAAGGGGTCGAGTGAGGGAGGGGTGGACAGGGGGATGGAGACGCGGGGAGCAAGATTACAACACACCTCCCTCCCATAGAAAAGTGGAGAGAGGATGAACAGGGAGGAGGGGCGCAAGGAAGGCTGGGAAGGGGAAAAATATGAGTAAGGTCCCAAAACACGATACGTATCAATGGGGTAGGGGTCCCTGCTCTCATATGCAAATGCAGGGATATGGTAAGACTATATGAAACATTAATCAGGAAATAGAAAGCGTTAACAGGTTGCAATTCTTATATTAATCAACTGTAACTGTAAGGGAATCTAAAACGGTTACGCGGTTGCATTTCCAGCGATGAACAACTGTGATAAGTCTGGTGCCTTTAAAAGTTCAGGACAGGAGAGAAGAGGCTATGTGGTTACTATGTCAACCATTAAGCAACTGAAGCAGTCTGGAACCAACAGGGAGTGCCACACATGACAATAGAAGAAGATAAACCATGTGTGCATTACGTAACATTACGGGCCTCCCCATTTTGGTGAAATAAGGCATAACAACCTTTTCCCATTCAGCTCTCCCATGTCCCAGCTGCTACTCTGGGATCCCATCTCTTACAAGAAGATTTAGCATGGCTGTACTGTCCTTTTCTCTGGGTGGTAGCTTATGCCAGGACGCACCCCTGAGGTTACCACTGATGACACCATCTTCCATTTCCATGTACTTATCAATACCGGGACGGGGCCTCCTTCTGCTCCCCTTTCCTTGGTCATGTCTATAATTGCCATTTTTGTCGCATTAAGTTTTAGGCGCACCCCCCGATCATTTGCATGAGTATCTTCAAGCTTGAATGTGCCCTGCTGTTCCCTATAGGGTTTACCTTACACGAAATCCTGCGTGTCTACTGAGACCTTGCACTTCGGCTTCTTCCACATACCTTATACTGGACACCATTATAATAGGGTAGACCATCTTTCCCCAACAGAACCTTTAATGAAAAATATTTTCGTACTTTCTACATTTCCATACTCTCACTATACAACTAGTCACTATTGTTCGTTTAGAAAGGTTTTCCTTTTTTTTTTTTTCTCTTGGATTCAATAAAACTATACTCCATTTCTCCTTCCTGTTCACATTTGTCTTCATACTCCTCCATCACCTTGGACCAGGACTTGACCAGTGTGGCTCTTTGCCACGTTTCCTTACAATCAAATTGATTACTCATACTTTTTATCTTTTGCCGCTCATTGGCTGTTGTACTTATGCATGCACCCTTACTATCGAATGCTTCTTTTCCTCCAACTCTACCTTTACTGCCTTCTCTCTCCTGTTTCTTGCGTACTTCTCTTTCATCCACCCAACCTTGGACAGTCTCTCGTTTTCTCTTTAGTTTGTCCTTAGCTATTTCCTTTACACTTACATCGTTTGTTGCTGCTCCTTTCAAAACTGCAGAACCCCTTGTATGCGGCTCACGAGCCTTCTGTGCTTTACTCTTAGTTCTCTGCATGTTTCTGATCCGTGCCTGCATACTCATGTTTTCTTTTCTCCTACCTTTACGTGAAACTCTCCATTTCTTTTGATCCTTTTCCCCTTGCATGGTGAGTCCACATTCCGTTGTATGTATATTACACCAAGTATTGTTTCTCTTGTGCATTGACTCCTTAACTTCGTACCCTTTTTCACCGATGTCTTTCCCTGTATATGTTTTTAGGGACGTATTAGCCTCTTTAAATTTTTTTACATACTTTTTAGTTGCTTCTCTATTCCCTACACGCATGCTTGCCGTACTGTGCCGTGATCCTGAGTCTGAGATCATATCTGTCTTTACTCCACCTTGGAAGTTGGTACCCACTGGGTTTATTCTATTAGCATTATCTTCCTCTTTGCTCACTTTTCTTTCCTTGATCTCATCCTTCCTTTGTTCCTTTTTTAACGAGAATTGTTTTTTGTATTCATCCACCACATTCAAAATGTCCTCATTAAAATCTCTGTCTGACTCTTCTGTCAATATTTTTTCCCTTTCGTGGTACCTTTTCTTTCCTCCAGTTCCTAAACTGTGGAGCCATTTTTCCGTTTTTTTCTCAAGTAGCAGAGATACTTTCTCTTCCTCAAATACTGTTAGGTACTTCTCAACATTCTCCTTCCGCACACCCCATTCTGCGGTGATCTTCATATTCTGGCCCCACTCCATGTCATACGCGCAGCTGCTAACTAGAAATTCACGTGAAGATGTGATCACAGCCTGCAAATAGATAAATGGCAGTACGAGTGCTTGTAGGATTCGCTTGCGCCCCAAGCTAGATAAACGAAACGCGCAGTCTGTAGCTACTAAGATTCTTTCTTTAAAGGTCACTTCTCCTTCTGCGCTTACAATTACTCTGCAGAGTATCTCTGAAATCACTGAATATGCCTTGCTCCCTTCGTCTGTGGATCTGTGACTCTCATTAATTCACAAACAATAATGGACCGAGAAAAAATCTCTCCCAAGAGTGCTGCCCCCACTCTGTGTTAAATCCGTCACAAGGATTCCTTGCACTCTCTGCCCCTCTGAGGGTTTCCTCGATCTGCAACAACTAGCTGCTGCGATGCAGTTTTCTTACACTGAACCCTGGGATTTACCACACTCCTGACATATCCACACAACAGCTCCACGCGCCGCCTCAGTTCCGAAACTTCCTCACCCTGCTTCACCGCGCTGACGTGGTTTAATTTACCACGCTCCCTCCGTTCTTTTGGAATCTCCACACGTCGCTTCCCAATACTCTGCCTCAGTACTGATATTTCCTTACGCTGCTTCTAAGAGCTGTTTCAGTTTAGTTTACTGCATATAACTCTGAGATTATTCTTTGCAATCTCCACACGCAGCTTCATATCGCTGCCTCAGTGCCTGTAACCTCAGAGGTTCACCATTTTTCTGATCCTCTAAGACGTTTCAAATCCTCTTAAGACACTACTTCAGTGGATTTATTTATTTATTTACCACTTTTCCACTAATAGTGGGAACCCAGGTTCGCTACACCCATTGTTCCTTTGTTTTTTTTTGTTTTTTTTCCTCACAGCTTCACCAGGCTGCCTCAGTTCAGTTACACTCGTGGCCTTCTTCCCTGGTCCTCTCAGACTCTTCAAACCCAGAAAACACTGTCTCCGTGAAATTTCGATAATAGGGACCCAGGTTCGCTACACCCCTCTGTACTTTACAACATACAGCCACCGTTCAGTTTAAGGGTTGACTACTCACTATGTTCCACTCACCGCTCCTAACCGTTTTTTCCACAGGCCACTGCAATTTTAAGTCATCCAGCTTGAATATCCTTAGATTAAACTTCTCCCCCTTATCTCGTGATCGTACGCTCCGCCTCCGATAAAACCGCTTCACAGAAAGAGAGATGCGACTATTTCCTTGCCCCAGCTTCCACGGCTCACCTCTTAGCCTGGTACAAATCCCTCGGGTGCCTACCGGTCTTGATTCCTTGCGCCTTCACCTCAGAGCTGCGGAGTCCTCTGTCTATTTCTCGCCTGCAGAGCATGAACTTCCTGTAGTCAACCATAGAGTTCATTACCGCCAGAGCACCATTCCTTGTACTGTCTCTCCCTTTGTGAAAGGCAAGCCCCACACGATGCCGTATCTTAACTTTGTGGGGAGAATTATTCCGCTGCCATTTTTTTATTTCTTCTTCTTGTGAATAAAAAGATACTCTGCTCAGCCTTGGCTCCCGGACGGTAACCAGTCTGGGAGAAGCCTCCCCCCTTTAATCACCGGGACGGCTTAGTCAAAGTGCGCTGCTACAGTCGAAATCCGTTTTCGACCACTCAGACACCGCAGACAAAGTATGCCTGCACAGCGCTGCCCCCAGCAGTCCCGCTTCCAACCAACAGCAACCGAGCCTCCTCACTTGCTCTCCTCCAGAGTCGGCTTTCACGGTTGTGGGAAATCCGTGTTCCGCTGCCTGACCATTAATTCACCTTCACTTCACAACCAGCTGTTTCTACTCTTGTTGCGCTGGTTACCACTATGCCGCTTCCTCCTCCACGGAATGCTCCCATGGAGCTCTGGTTACCAGATCCACAGACACAAGTCAGACCTCAGTCAGTCAGTCAGAGCGATTCTCTGCTCAACACGGTACCCTCTCACCCTCACCGAGGCTTCACACCCGACATCCTTTTCTTCACTTAGTCGAGAGATATCACGTCCCCCCCACGGGAACACCTCGATGACACAGCCTGGGTTACCAGTAAGCTCCACACGGTACCCTTTCACCTTCAACGAGGCTTCACATCCGACTCCCTTTTCCTCACTTAGTCGGGAAATTTCACGTCCCGCCACGGGAACACCTCGATGACTCAGCCTGGGTTACCGGTTTGTCTGTTGTCCTGTGATCCGCAAATCCAACGGTGAGTACTTCATCAATATTCAAAATTCCGCATAAGCATCAACTTTTCCAGGGAGGAAAGCACCCAACTGACCCTGGCTCAGCTCCTAGTCCTCGTCGCCAAGAAATGTAGTAAAGAACCACTACATTTAAGGGTTTCCAAGTTCAACTTTATTCAGTCATAGGTGACAGGTGCTTCCAGCTTGGCGGCAGTAGCTCACTTCAACATTCTAACCCACGCTCCAGGATGTGGGGTGGGTCATACCAAGGGGTCGAGTGAGGGAGGGGTGGACAGGGGGATGGAGACGCGGGGAGCAAGATTACAACACACATGTGCTTCATTTTCCAGTACACAGGAAGGTGATGGCGTGATGGTTTTAAGAAAAGAAACAAAGAGGCACGGGCACGTTTATAATGACTTGTACATAAGCATGCCATTTCGTTGTACGCATATGTTTAGTGGATATGCCCGAACGGGGTGCCTGAGTCCACCCCCCATCCATCTCAAGTGTAGCTATGTTTTATAACACATCATTTTGACTCTGGAAACTGGGCTAACACAAAAATAACAAAGCGAGCATTCACGATACTTTGAAGTAATCATAAGTATCCAAACGTGGGTCCTGAAAGCTGCGTTGATTAGTAAACGGAGCGAAACACCTGCATTCCGTTTTGCTGTTGCTATGCTGACCTCTTTAAAGTTATTTATTTAAGCGATTTTCTATAGTTATGTATCCGATTTTCTATAGTTCTGTATGCGATTTCTATACCGCAAACATTACCCGAAGGTGTCAGAGCGCTTTACAAAAGAACCAGTTGAGACACAAAAGGAATCTGCAGGCTTTGCATGGTTAGAGCATTGTTTAATTAATGCATTCTATTTTAATCCCAGTATAATTGATCGTTAAGACTTGATACTGTACATACACCTATAAAATAACCTGTATGTTTGTCATCATTTTATGGGGGAAAAACACAGCCACTTGTACTGTATTTCTTTTCGTTCCAATACTGTGCAGTTAGTGTGAGTGCTTGAATTGATACAGGCTATTGATTTACTGTTCCAAAAATTCCTGGTAAGCCTTACTTAATTTATTCCATTCGTCGGCATACAGTATTGGCTGTCTCCTCCCATAACTGCTGCCATTCCTTCCCAATTTAGCTTTTCTAAGCCATACGGATAATTCACCAAATCACCGGTCCTGCTCCATTGTTCATCCTAAACTCGCCTGTGGGCTCTTTATTCCTATGCCCCGTGGTGAGCTTTATACACTTTTACTTGCAATTGAACTGTCTCACTGCGCCGTTTATCACTGAAATCTCCCCCCCTTTGCAACTCAACCGCGCCACTGCGCCGTTTTTTTGCCTGACTGCATTGTCACCTCTCGTTCTTTAACTTCAGAATCATTCACCCCTCACAGTCTGGGCATAATAGCTATATGCCACTCACCTAGTCACTATGAGCATATGTTTTACCACTCAGTCACATGCCTGATGACACTTGAATGTAAATATCACTCGCTGTTTCCTACCTGGAAATAAGCGCACTAACCACTACGCAATGTCACCAGCCTTATGTGTGTGGTTAAACTTACTGTATTTTTTGTTCCCCCTTCCTCCCCTTAGGCTAAAGAGGCTCATATTTTAAAGGCAACTATTGTTTTGTCCTGATGATGGACCCCAGCATTTAGTAAGGGGGTCCGAAACGTCGTCGACCCTGTGTACCATATACTTGTACAATGATTTACTACACGAAACTATGTAATGGTACCTACTAGAATCTCTCTGTTTAATTTTGAAACCTTATAGAGATTGTTGATCTTGCCTTATAAGCCCTTTTGTGTATGTTGTCTGTGTCTATGTACTGTCGTGGGTTGGTACAGGCTTGTGCCCCACGTACGTGAATTGTTGAAGGCGTATTTTTGCTTTTCAAAACTTTTATTTAAAATATAAAGCTTGAAGACCTCTGCCCGGCTGGGTATGTCTTCGACAATATAGAACTGACTGAGTCTATATTTATTTTGATCAATTCTCTGTCTCCTTGCTTGGGACCACTGTTGTTTTTGTATGATAAGCTCCCCGAGGTCCCTCGCTGATACTAATTGGGGTCCCCTTGTTGTTTTAAATAGATGGTGGTGGAATAGGAACCTGAACGTCAAAGAGGGATGCGAGTTTGCTTCTCGGTGGGCTCATTGGTATGGGGATACAACATCAGATACAAGTTTCTCCCTTGGTGCGAACACATTGAAAGTTCAGTGGTGGCTACACAGTATGGGCCGGATTATCTTCGGGGGCCAAGTGAATGGAGCAGGCCCAGCTAGCCCGGTGGGGTGGCTTCACTGTGGTAGTGGCTCTCCTTTGAGCGTGGCTGATAAAACGCGTTGCAGTACCTTTTACACACCATAAGAATCAAGGGGGCATAGTGCCAAGCGGATTGTCAGATATGTCGTGATACGTAAGCAAGTCTCTCATCAAGATTTACTTCAAGCTCACTGGGGTTAATTTTACTTAATTTTAATAACACTAGCTGGCCTAATTTATTTCATGCATGATTTTATCAGGTTTCTGACATCATCTAATCGGGTAACTGCAAGGAACCGTGGATCGTAGCTTAGTGGGGGCAGCAGTAAAGGGCTTTGGGCATGCAGGACATGAGCAGATCATCTCATGTGGTTAGTGTTAGGACTTAACATAGGCTGGTCAAACCTCTGGGGAGGAGTGTTTAAGGGCACGCAAGGTTGCCATGCGCCAGCCAGGTGCAGGGGTTGGTGGGGCAATCAATTTTGCATTACGGTGTATGCACATGGGCAGGGTATTCCCCAATAATAGGGCAACGTTAAGTTTAGGGGAAAAACACCACCACACTAGGCTATCGGCAGAAGTGTAGGATGGCTTGATCAAGTGGAGAGAATTTTTGGGAGCGTTTCAATGGTTCGGGGGTTTGGCAACACCCGGCACAGGCAAACGGGGAGTTCGAGCTTTATGCAGATGTGGCGGGCCGTGTTGGGTTCGGTGCAGTGCTAGGAGCAAGGTGGTGTAGTCAGGATTGGCCAGCGGAGGGGGTCAGGACGGGATTGGTCAGCAATATTAATTTTGTAGAGTGTTTCCCGTTACGGTGGCTCTTCAGGTGTGGGGCGCTTACTAGAAAACAAGGGCATTGTATGTTGGTCAGACAGCATGTCGGTTGTCCTGGCAGTGAACAGTCAGAGGGCACGCTGGTTCTTCGTTGGCTTAAAGAGATGGTGCGGGGTTGCCTCAGGCGTAATGTGTATTTTATTGCCCAACATGTATTTTGCTGCAAAACATGTACCAGGTGTGGATAATGCAGATGTTGAGGCTCTGTCTCGTTAGGTTGACAGAAGTCAGAGTGCGATGGCCGCAGGTGGGCGTTCAGATGACGGTCTTCCCGGAAAGCTTATGGGAGTTTGGTGCCCCATTGCTCCCGAACTCATAGCGGCGTCTGTTGCGCCCAAGACTAAGTGGATGTATGAGAAGGCATGGCAGGTATACATAGAAGTGGGGCGGAAAGATGGGGGCACAGTGGAATTCACACCTCAGGGGGTGCTATGGTTCATAGTTCATCAGAAAGAGAATGGGCGGTCATTGGCCCTAGTTAGGAGGCAGTGGTCGGCAATTGCCTTCTTTGCTGGATTAAGAGGTAGCGGATCCTACCAAGTATGTTGGAGCTAGGCGGGCTCTGAAAGATTGGGAAAGGCTGGCTCCAAGCATGAAGGAGAACAGGAGATCCTGGTAAATATCCTGAGCGTGTTACCTCAGGTGTGTTGGTCGTCATACGTAGTACATCTGCTGAGATTTGCGTATTCCTTTTCCTTTTTTAGGAGCATTCAGGATGTCGGAGCGCGCAGGTCAGAGTAAGGAGGTCAAAAACGGACCCGCTAGGGAAAGCCGCTTGGGTCCAGCTAAGATAAAGCGCTATTTCAGACTACAGCTGGTGTAGGTAGGAAACAGGGGTTTCGGCGGTTTGATAATTATGCCCTCTTCTGTCTTTTGTCTGGGGGCTTATATGCAGTGGTGTCCCGTAAGGAGACGCAGGTATGCTGGTGTGGAGATTAGGTATACACAGAGCCTGGAGAATTGGGAATGCAAAGGGCCATTGGAGTCAACCATAATTGGTTAGGTATTGATGGGCATCGTGTGGAGGAAGTTGCAGACCATTTGCAGAGTGCGCTGGACGATGGTATGCCCATCCCAGATGTGTTGGTTATTCACTCGGGGGGGAAATATGGTCCCAGGTGGCAGGAGAGGATGAAGAAGGCCCTGTTCTCTACCTTCTCATGGGTCAAGATAGTATTGCCAGACACCATTATCTTATGGTCAGAGGTGTTCGCTACTAGAGTCTGGGGGTGATGGAGTGTCTTTAGCCGCGGCGAACACGTCTGTGAGAACTAAATTGAGAGGTAGGAAACTATAGCAGGGTTTCCAAATTCATCCCATTAGGCATAGTATGCCGCAGGCATTAAACTCAAATTTGTATTGGGCAGAGGGACTGCAGCTGTCCAGGGCAGGATTGGAGCCGTTTGTCCAAACTATACGGGGGGTCTATGGAGTTGCATCAAAAGTATAGCCCAGAGCATCACAAATGGAAGGTGGAGCAGCTTGGGGGGGAGGGCAAGAGCGCCAGTGGGCTACTTGCCCTGTGGCGGGGTCCCGGACAAGAGGAAAAGGCCAGGGGACTTCTTGATGCAGAAACTGCCTGACCTTGCAATAGGGAGGCAGTCATTGGGGCTCTGGGCTGGCGGGAGAGGGGGCCGTCCTGCTGGTGGTCCTGGACTCTCCGGCTTTACCCTAGTAGCCGGTGCTTGGATGAACCAACATGGTATCTCAAATGGACGAAGTGGTAAGGGGTTGGGTTGTGTCCTGCTGGTACAACACACCTCGAGTGGATCTAGAGCTGACGAATTGTAAATACATGGTAACCTGTGGCGCCGATGGATACTGCGCCTCCTTATGTTCAGTAATGGTATTAAGTGGTAAGAGGTTGGGCTGTGTCCTGCTGGTACAACACGCCTCGAGTGGATCTAGAGCTGACAAATTGTAAATACATGGTAACCTGTGGCGCAGATGGATACTGTGCCTCCTTAGTTTCAGTAATGGTATTTTGATGGTTAATAAAATTGGTAAAAGTTGGAGGTTTAATAACAAATAAAGATGGTGTTATTGACAAGTAATAAAAGCTACGCAGTGAACACCAAGTTCGTGTAAAGTGTCTTTGTGGGGGGGGGTGTGGTGGACGAATGGCACGAATATCCCCACTATGAGAGGCACCCCCCGCGTCTAGGGGAGGTGTGCCTTTAGTGGGATTTCAGTGCCGAGGGAACGGTTTTGTTTCCCTGAAAGTGGGCAAGGGGAGGGACGCCTGAAATGAGATTAAAGGAGGGGCATTGGCGGTCCCTCCCCTTAGGTGATAAAATAGCCTGAATCAAGGGAGTAGCCTTCTTTGTCCTCTCGCCTCGCGGAGTAGCCAGAAAGGCGCAGCAGGAACAGTTGCCCACCCACCCATCCCTAAGTTTTAAGTAGATTTGGCGGGGTCCCGGACAAGAGGAAAAGGCCCGGGGACTTCTTGATGCGGAAACTGCCTGACCTTGCAATAGGGAGGCAGTCATTGGGGCTCTGGGCTGGCGGGAGAGGGGGCCGTCCTGCTGGTGGTCCTGGACTCTCCGGCCCTATCCTAGTAGCCGGTGATTGGATGAACCAACATGGTATCTCAAATGGACGAAGTGGTAAGGGGTTGGGTTGTGTCCTGCTGGTACAACACACCTCGAGTGGATCTAGAGCTGACGAATTGTAAATACATGGTAACCTGTGGCGCCGATGGATACTGCGCCTCCTTATGTTCAGTAATGGTATTAAGTGGTAAGAGGTTGGGTTGTGTCCTGCTGGTACAACACGCCTCGAGTGGATCTAGAGCTGACGAATTGTAAATACATGGTAACCTGTGGCGCAGATGGATACTGTGCCTCCTTAGTTTCAGTAATGGTATTTTGATGGTTAATAAAATTGGTAAAAGTTGGAGGTTTAATAACAAATAAAGATGGTGTTATTGACAAGTAATAAAAGCTACGCAGTGAACACCAAGTTCGTGTAAAGTGTCTTTGTGGGAGGGGTGTGTGGTGGACGAATGGCACGAATATCCCCACTATTGAGAATCATAGGCTAACCTGTGTTCAGGCACCTGCTCATCTAATGACTTTCTCAGTTGTGGCTGAACAAAGGTGAGGCTATGTCGTCCATGCTTTAATGGGTCACCCGCTACTGTCCTGATTGTGACAACCAAATGGTTATGGAATATCACAGAGCTGGCATGGCTGAGTGAGGGAAAGGGGACAGAGGGTGGGAGACAGCTGCTGTCTGTGGTCCAGGTTTCATTCGGGTGCCCATCAGAATTTCTCTTGTCTTTGCTCAGACATTGGAAGTGCTGCAAAAGGAAAACAGCAAATAACCATTGTTAACTAAAGCCATTAGCCACAAAATCATTTACACTTGTGAAGGTGCACTAATCTTGTTTTTCTTGCCTTCCCTCGCAGAAACACATGACCAGGCAAGAGCTTTTGGTGTCCTGGTGAAATTCATCCAGAGAGGAGTAGATGCATGAGAAGGAAAACATGTGAACTGCGAAATTGGGTCAGAAAGCTGTCCTCTCCCACAAAGAATGATGCCCCACTTGTGATGGACTCCGGCCTCCAGAGCCTGGTATTCTGGGGGACTCGCGAGAGCAATAAGGGCAGTTGTAGTACACTCATCACATCCATAGAGGGAACATTTAAAACAGTAACTGTCCTTCAGGTGTTTAGTGCAATTATGAGACTCCATTGCAACTTTTCCTCTAAGTCGACAATGGGAGAGATTCTCATTAGGATTTCTGAAAGATGAAATATGGCACATCTATAATACTCCAAAACGAAACTGCTGCACCCTCGGCCCAGCTTCAAGCTGCACAGCTACTCAGACATGAGCTATATCTTCAAACATCTTAACTCCAAATCACCATCGTAATCCAATTTTATTCCATGATATAATCTTTAGAGGCAATGTGATTCCAAACTTTAAATGCAGAATAAATGCCCATCATGGCCTTGTATTACGGCACAGTAGAATCCACTTTGTTATCTTAGGTAATCATACGAGTGTTCACCCAATGCATTTCTGGCAAAATGCAATATAATACTGCCAGACAGAACAAGCATGCATCAAAATAACTAATCGGCAATACCCCCAAACGTTCCACCTTCAGAGTTCTCTTGAGGTGAAAATCCCTATAGCAACTATTTCATGCTGTGCTACCACTTAAACCCTGGAGTCGCATCTAGTCCCAAAATGGCCTGCAACAGAAGTTACCAACCCCATCAGAATCATAAGACCATAAAACCGCTTAAATCTCTATGTGAAAGTCTCTGGAAAATTAGCAATTACTTGGGTAAAAGATCCATAATGATCGATACCCTAGGCAATTCCTTTTTTCTTACCAGACCCTCTGGGTCCATATCATAATGGATTGGATTTTCCACATCTCGTAGAGATCAGTACCCTTGATATTGGTAACTTCATGAAAGGGAAAAAGTCAGCCCATGTAATAAGGGCCTTAGTGTCTGTTCATTTCTTGGGTAGTAAATGCCTGAGTTCATTCCCTTCACCTTCTAATTATTTTTATTGTGGTTGCGGAATATATTTGCTACATATTTAACTTGTTTGAAGTTAAACAACATAAAGGCTTAGTACACATCCAAGGAGCTATTTTCTTTATTTTTTCCTATTTCTGATTAGTGTCATAATTTTATCAATTTCTTTATTGCCTTAGCTTCTTAATCATTTATCTGTTTTATTTTTTATTTTTAGTTTTTTACTTATACGTAAACAAATTTTGGCCCAGATTTTAAAAACAGTCATGGAACAAGCTGTGCTGCATTGCGTGACATGGAGGTAGCAGGAGAGCACTATTTCTACAGACATATGGCTTTGTCCACCCCCCCTCTCCATAGCGCTGGTGCAGATTCTAGCTGCTTTGCGCCAAAGTGCGAGAGTGTGTGCCTGAGTCTACCATAGATTTTGTACTGGAAGGGGGCCTTTCCAGTACAAAATACCATGCTTATACGGATCACTGACATAATATCGAATACACAAATATAGAATTACCACAATATCGAAGAAAAAATATAGAATGCCTAAATATCGAATTCCTATCTACAAACAGGTAAGTACAAAAATATCGAATCAAAAATATAGTTTTAAAAAATATAGTTAGTCAAAATATCGAATTTTTCTAAATGTCTTAAAAGTAATTTAAAATTAATGAAATAATACATATAACATTTACTATTACCACTCCAGTGAGTGAAACAGTAGGGAAAGTGTTGGATAGCGTAGGGGTAAAAATTACTATTTCCACTCCCGAGAGTGCAACAGTAGGGAAAGCGTTGGATAGCATGGGGTACTATTCACACTCCAGAGAGTGCAACAGTAGGGAAAGCGTTGGATAGCGTAGGGGTAAAAATTACTATTCCCACTCCAGAGAGTGCAACAGTAGGGAAAGCCTTGGATAGCATACGGGTCAAAATTACTATTCGATATTAAATTACTTACCTTCAATTCGATATATATTCTGTACATTCGATATTTTGTCCATTCTATATTTTGACTTCAATATTTTGGCAATTCTATATTTTGAATTCGATATTTTGTCTTGTTACCGCTTATACACAGTTTGATATTTTTACTACTTTGTATGTGTGCTGCACAGTGCAGCGCGAGTGCAAAGTCAGAAAACATTTCTCCTTTTAACACCTCCTTCCAAATTAGGCTAACTTTTGGCGCTAAACCCTGCCTACTATTGTGTGTAGATTTGTTTGTAGAGCCCTTTCTTTGTAGCCAGCCGATCCCAGACCTCTAGGATCACTTTTGTGACCGGGGATTTATACAGGGTGAGAGCTCACTGGGGCATATTATCAAGACTGGGCAATAGAATTATCTCCGATTTATCGGCAGGAAACTGCAGCTAAAGTGGTGATAAGGGGCTTGATAATATGCTCTATAGAATTCCAACAGAAACCCAGGTTATACATCTAACCTGGGCTTTGATGGGAATTCACAAGGGCAAATTATCAAGCCGCTTACCCCCACTTTAGCGGCAGTTTCCTGCCGATAAAGGGGCGATAACTTTATCGCCGAGTCCCTCTGTGTTTTACTTGCCCATGATAGCTCTGAGAGGAGGCCTGCCGTCTTTGTATGGTCTATCATGCACCACCCTTTCTCAGTCTCTCTTCTCGTCCAGTGGAGTAGGAACCTGAGGTGAGTGGCTGCATGATAGTATGTTAGGTTTGGGATTTCTAGTCCACCACTACCAGGTTTAAGGGAGCTCTGTAATCTTGCTATCTTCTCCACCTTGTTTTGCCGCACATAGCCACAGCAGAGTAACTGGAATTCTGGTATGTATTCTTTTTGGGATGGAAACAACTAATGTTTGAACGAGACATAGGACTTTAGGCAAGATAGGCATCTTGAACACTGCTAATATTCACAGGGAAATACTCAATACAGGATGTTGCCCAATGGATCAAGAGTAGCCATTGCAGATGGGTCACTATATTCTCAGGAGGCCTGTCCACAATCTCTGTTTTAGTAACATGCATTTTGAAACCAGAAACTGTTTGATAGTCTGTAAGCTATCTTCCCTCGACTCCCTGATCTCGACAAAACCATTTTTTGTAGAGCATTTCTCCCACATGTGATGTTTTTCAAAGGTGACAACATTTACCAAGTGAAGATTGAAAACTTTACAAAACTTCACCAGCAGAGTCATCATTTTGGATATCCTAAAGCAACAACTTTTTAGAAAAACATTGTCAAATTATTGGGCAAATGGGCTTTCTTGAAGAAAATTGATTGAGGTGAATCGTGCTAGTGTGTATCTACTTATACATACACAGTGTAAACCTGGTAACCCACAGAATCTGGGCTTAAGTTATATATATTTTATGATGATTCTGAGGAATAATTTGATACAATTAATTATTACTGAAAAATAACTTAAAAGTAGTCCACTTAGGGCCAGATGTATCAAGTAACCGTTTTGCGATTCCCTAATTGCGAATCCTTGCGATCCGCAATTAGGAAATCACAAAACGGCATGTATGAAAATGGGTTCAACACTTTCTGCGGTCCCTAGGGAGTCGCAAATGACCTAGCTCATGAATAATAAGGAGGTAGGTTGCAATTTGTGACCCCCTAGGAATCGCCAAAATCACAGGGATGGTGGTCTGCTGGGGTCAGCAGACCAGCATGTTCACGATTGCTTTTAAATAAAGCAAACATTTGTTTTAAATACAGCCCCTTTTCTTTAAAGGAAAATGGGTTGCATTTAAAAATGAAAAATGAAAAGTTTTATTTTCCTTTTTTAAGAGCAGGCAGTGGTCCATGGGACCACTGCCTGCTCTGAAAATATTTTTCGCTCCCCTTCCCAATTGCGAATGGGTTATGTTATATGTGTATGTCGTATACTTGCAAAGCGCACAGCTGCCCCAGTAAAGGGGCGTCCCGGCGCTGTATACCACTGGGGAACCCATCCTGGCTTTCCCTGTGAGATGGTCCCTCCTGGGCACCTCCAAGGTGAGGACAAGCATCCCCGGCGCTGATGGGGCCGTTAGTAGAGATTAAGCAAGTTATTGCCCAGAGTTGCTGAGTGGGACCCATGGTTGGAGTAGGCACCAAGGCGAGAATTATCGAGTCCGCTGACCATGGCCCAAGACCCTGCCGCATCGGGAATCGAACACTGGTCCCAGGTTACCAGCTACTTGAAGTAGGTGGTAAAATGCAAATGTTTTGCGACCCCATTCACGGTCACAAACATCCATACATACTGTTACGATTCGGTATTTGGAAGGGACGCCCTAAACACACCCCTTCCAAATACCGAATCGCAAACCCATTTTGTGATTTGGTAACGGGTTACAAAATCACAAAATAGGGTTTGATACATGTCAAAAGCTTTTTGTGCATTCGCAACTGGGCGATTCTGAGAATTGTCCTGTTTGCAAATGCAAAAACTCTTGATACATTTGGCCCTAAGTGCCCGATTAATGTGTAACCTGGAACCACAAATGGAGAGCTGCAGCGTATCTTTTGTGATAACAGGACACAAGAGTATCGTTGAGGTACTTGTATCTGAATACATACATAGCATTTATTCATAAGTACTTACCTAAAGATTTTTGAGGGTGTATCCCCTTTGTGTCTCCTGATTAAGACCCTACCACAAATCATATCGAACAAGGTCAAATGCTTGATTGATTGTGACTACAAATGGACACAACATTGAGTTAACTGTTTGCCTATGGACATTAAGGGCCAGATGTAGGTCGGCAAATACCAGTCGGTAGCGGCTGAGATTCGGTAATTTTGGCCGCTACCGACCGGTATCCGGGAAATGAGATGTAGGAGTGTAATTTTTTCTGAATCGGAAAATATGAGTCGGTATTATTCCGAATCAGAAAATATGAGTCGCTATTATTCCGAATCGGAAATTCTTAGTCTGTATTTTACAGATGCGGAATATTCCGAATTCACATTTACCAAATTCTTACTTACCGAATCGGTAAATAAGAAATGGTAAAATAATGGGAATGGAGATGTAGGAAACTTGAAAAATACAGAATTTAAGGAAATTCGGTATTTAGTAGTCGGTATTTACCATGGATTGAATGCAGGTGGTAACCAGGTGCAGGCTATAAAATGTAGCCCAAAATGCAACAGTGTAACCAGAATGGCGGCTTTCTACGTCATTGCAAGGCGGCAAAGACTACAGGCAGCAGGAGAGAGGGAATGGCTAAAGGAGGAGCAAGTGTACAGGCAGAGGATAACACTTTTCCAACTGACAGAGCCAGAAATACTCCAAAGGTACAGGCTACATCCCCAAACCATCCTGAACATGATCAGGGACCTACACCCACTCCTGGAGCACCCAATACCAAGGGCGCACGCCATCCCACCCCATGTGCAGGTGCTGTGCAGCCTACACCTGCTTGCCTCTGGGAGTTACCAAAGTGTGATAGCTGCAGTAGGTGGTGTGTCCCAGAGCTGCCTGTCCCGTTTTTTCAGGAGGTTTCTTGACGCCATGATGCAGAGGATGGACCATTATATTTCATTCCCTGACACACCTGCGGAACTTGCAAAGACCAAGACTGATTTTTATCAACTGGCACAGTTCCCTCACGTGATAGGCTGCATAGATGGCACCCACATACCACTCTGCCCACCTGCAGCCACAGAACACATATACAGGAACCGGAAGTCGACGCACTCCATCAATGTGCAGGTCATATGCAACGCTGGCAAAATCATCACAGACATTGTGGCGAAATTCCCCGGGAGTACCCATGATTCGTACATATTCCAGAATAGTGGGATATACACACGCCTAGTTGCCGGAGATTTTGGGAGCAGATACCTGCTAGGTAAATGACATTGACACACCCTGACAGTCACAGTAGATGAATGTATCATGATAATGCAACTAATGGCAATCTTTCTCCCCCCTAGGCGATAGTGCATATGCCCAGTGGTCCTTTGTGCTCACCCCCTACCTCAACCCATCCACCAGGAGTGAAAGGCGTTACAATGTGCCTCACAGATCTACACGCAACGTTGTGGACCACACATTTGGACTCCTCAAGAGCAGGTTTCGCTGCCTCCACAAGAATGGAAGGGCACGCCAGTATACTCCAATCCAGTGCTGCAAAATCATTGCGACCTGTGCCATGTTACACAATATTGCCACCAAGGAAGGCACAGAGGTGGAGATCACACATCATGAGGACATTGATGATGACACAGAACAGGCAGAGCTCTATGCTACAGTAGCAGCACCAGCTACAGATGGGAGACTAAGACGGGCAGAGATCACACAGCAATATTTCTGAGTGAGTAATGAGACACAGGCAGGCTAAGATTATGATGTTCGTAGTTTAATTTTCACCACGCCATTCCAATAATACCACACAATGGTAACACAAAATATCAATGTCCATGACTGGGTGGTCACAGTTAACCCCACTGTGCCCTGTCCATTGGGTCGAGGGCATAGTTAATGTTTCCGTTCACGGATTACAGGGTGGGACTGACGTGGCTGTGTTTCACAGCTTTCGGTTTTGCCTGGCTCTGTGGATTGACGCCTGCCGCTCCTGCATATTTCCGGAACAGGAGTGCTTGTGCCACTCCTGCTGGTGGATTCTTCACTTTCAACCACACATGTGTCGCCTCTAGTGGCTGTCTGTTGTGTAAGCATCAGCTCCATGGCAGAGGTCACTCTGCCCATCCCCATAGATAAATTGGTGCAGCACTACACAATTGCATCCTGCATCGCTACTGACCGTCTGCACAGCAGGGAGGTTGTAATTGCAAAGCGGTTTAATGCTTTGGTCTGCTGGCGCAAATCCACACGAGCCTTGTGCCTCTCCAAGTGGTCCCTGTCCACTTTGTCGCACAGCACAGTCATGCACTGGGTCATGTCTGTCATGCTATTTGCCAGCGACTGCATGCTGTCTGAAATGTTCCCTATGCCCTTATCAATGTTATCCAGCTTGTTGTTATTGGTGCGCCCCTGCCTCTGAACACCCATCATTGCCTTTGCCTGCAGGCGCTGGACCTTGATCATGGTGGCCTCCAGACAACAGAAGACCCCCGGAACGTACTGCCCTTCAGCTCTCTCCCGTGCCCTTCGGCCTCGGACACTGGCCCGCACAGCTCTTGGAGTGGGCTGCTGCTCAGCGTCGGCTGACTCTGGTGGATTGCTTGCCATGTCACCCTCCTCCACTTCCTCCTCAGATGTTTCTAGAATGCGGGGAGGGGGCACATCAAGCCGCTTTGCCCTTTCCTGCACAAGTGACGGTGTTGTTGGTGTGGGGGACTGTGCTGTTGCTACTAACTCCTGAGTCCCAAACAAAAGAGGTGACTGAGGCTGTGGTGTGGTTGCTTGCTCATGTGTCTTGGCTGCCTGCTCTGTGTTCTTCCCTCGTTGAACTTTGCTGGGACCAGCTTCTTCTATCCTCTTCTCTCTATGCATTGCTGTGCTGCGCGATGACTCTCCTGTGGACAGACATGGATATTGTGTCAGTGGAGTAGTTCACCTGTGTGTCTTGATTAAATCACACTACTATCACACATTTGCCTGCTCCTCATTTGCTTCTGCTAGTAGTGTGTTGCATCCCTTGCTGTATGGTATGCTGACTGCATTACTTTCTCTACCTATGACTACGTCTCCCATGATGCGCTGCTGGGCATTAGTAAAACCTGTTCTGGAGTGTGATGTAGGCACACAGAGTGGGGAAGGGGAACAGGGAAATGGGTTAATGATAATGTCCATGCTTCTCACCTTGTTTCTTTGCAGCTCTGGTGGAGCTGTCAGCGTCCCCAATTCCATGGATGCTTTCCGGCTCTAGGGTGGATTCCACAAGCTCCTCAATGTCAGTGAGTCGTGGTGCTCGGTTTCTGACTCCCCCTGTTGCTGCAGCTTCTTTTCTGTGGGCAGCTAGTTTCTTTTTGGTGATAATACGAAGGTCATACCACCTTTTTTTTTTTAATCGTCAATTTCCCGGTGGGTGACCCCGATGGCATTGACCTTTGCTTGGATATCAATCCAGGTAGTGCACTTGACAGACTCTGCAACATGCAGAGACTGTTTGCCAAAGATTTTGCAGTAGTGTTTCACCACCTCTTCAACCAGTACCTGCAGTTCTGCAGGGCTGAATTTCAGTTTCCCCCCGCGCTCTGCTGCATCCCTCTGCCCATCCTGGGTCTCCATTGTGCTGTTCTGGTAAGCTCAGGGAAGCCTGCTCCTCTGTCTGTCCTCCTGCTCTCCTGACTGTTGAGTTTCTGCACCTGCATGGGTGTGGCCACTCCCAGGTACTGGGGAGGGGTGCTTGATTCTGATTGGTTGATTCCACTGTACCTTTGTTTTTGTGTGTGGTTGGTGTTTCAGATTGGTTCACAGGCTCACATGTCTGTCAGTTTCAAATTTCTGATTCGGTATTTACTGAATCGGTAATTTCCGAATCGTTAAATTCCGATTCGGTAAAACACATTCATTCATATGGGCCAGGATTCGGAAATTACCGATTCGGTAAATACCGATTTCAGATTCCGACTGATTCCGACATGACAACTTCCGATTCTGAAATACCGATTCGGTATGAGTCGGTATTTAAGAATCGGAAATATCAAATTACCTACATCTGGCCCTTAGTGTGCATTATTTATCAACAAGCTTTTGTGGTTTTCTTGCTTTTTAATATTTGTCTGTATTACAGCATGTCACCTTCACAAGCACTGCACCACCATAGCTCACCCTTAGCAACACCCTTATATGATGTATATATAATATGTTCTGATTATGAAAATAGATTGTTTCTCACTTAAAAATGTGTGCTTTTCTCTCCTTTCTTTCATTTTTTCACATTAATTGGGGGCTGAGGACGTCTTTTAGTGTTTTTCCACTAATAATATATAGGTTGAATCTACAGAAAAGCAAACGACATTAATCTATAAAGTATTTAGGGTTTGCACACAAAAAAGTGCTGAAAATTAGCATATTTGCAGTCATGACTAGTTTTAGTGTATTTATGGAGATCACAGATTTCCACCAATTCATCAACATTGCAGTAGGTATACCTTTTACAGGGATGCTGCAAGAAGGTTTGTAAGAACATAAGGGTTTCTCTACTTTCTCAGTGGTAACAGGTCTGTGGAAGCAGGTACATTTCATGAGCACATGAATCCGAAAAACATACATACAAAAGTTCACAAACAAACCCTGATACAAATTCCACAGAAATGAAAGGAAATGAATATAAATATATATGCGGAGTAAAGACTTAAGTGCCAGTTGGAGCTAAATACCATTTAGCCTCTTGATATCTGGTTTCATATTGGAAAAACAGTGAGGCTACCATTGTTTCTGCTTATGTTTGGGTTTCAACAAGGCTCGAGCAGGAAAAATACAAGAAAATCCCCAGTGAACCTCTCAAGTGATTTTCGATGAATCAGTCATAGTGTCAAATCACTTGGTCAGTCTGATATTAAAACCGATTTAAATTTTCAAGACGTATGAGGTCCTTGGACGCTCACTAGTCTATTGGATTTCTTCAGTGTACTCTTAGGATTGAGAACGTAAAGCATATTATACACAAATGTGACATTTAGGGAGATATCGGTGGCCAAATAGTGAGCGCTAATGCTGAAATTAGTAGAATTTTAGCATTTCCAATCGCTATTTGGCTGCGAGCAATGTAGGTGAGTTTAAACCTTCTAGCAAAATAAGGAATCGCAAAATTGCGATTCCTTGTTTTGCTCCTGCATTTAAGAAATCGCAAATTGCGATTCCTTAAATGCTATGTAAGTAGCACAAAAGAAAGTGCACCTTAGCCTTATGGGAACGCTAATTACCACCAACTTCAAGTAGGTGGTAATTAGCGCTTTCCTTTAAAAAAGCACTTTTTTGCTTTTTTTAAAGTGCCATGTGGCACATATTCATGCCCTTAGGTCATGGATGTGCGCCACATGTGCACACATGCACATTTCAGGGATGCAACAGGGTGTCCTTTTGGAACCCTGCCACCCTTGAATTAGCGCCTGCTGTTTGCAATTCTCTAATAGCGAATCGTAAATAGTGAATATCTTCCCATTCATTCCTATGGGCCTCCTAGCCCATAGGAATGAATGGGTAGGTATTCCTTATTAGCGAATCTCAATTTGCGATTCGCTATTAGAGAATATTAAGAATTTGCTAATATTTTAGCGATTCCTTCCTACATTTAATTTTACGAGTCCTTAATAGCGAATCGGTAAAATTAGCTATTAAGGATTCGCAAATTTGATTTTACCTACATCTGACCCTTAGTCTTCAAACGTCAAAGTGAACGGTATTTCTTTCCTGCTTCTTAAGATCTAGGCTTGAAAACTGTATTGAGTGAATGTTGTAAGGAGAGCCTTTCTGTGCTTTGCTCTTCTTATCGTAAGCAGTTCATGGCAAACACCAGAAATACTTAGTTTTTTCTTTTCTTTTCTAGCTACAATGTTTTTTTCCCTTGAACATGCTTGCGTGTGTATGCAAATCTGTGTCCTGAACTAAGTTCTGACCAAACACATTTTCTTAATATGTGAAAGAGTCTTATCAACAAGCCTCACTCCTGTCATTAGTTCTGGCCTCATACTGTCTAAAGAATTCATTTTGATTTTATCTTACTGCATGGATTTAAACCCCTGTGTTTTGGTTATGTTTAAACATTCTGTTTAAAACTGCTGCATAAGAAAAAAATAGCTTGATGTAAACCATGCACCGAGTTCTGTGGACTGCAGTACACCTTTTAATACCATTGCCCAGAGGGAGGATAGACATCATGACTCACATGAGGATTCACTTCCGTGAATCATTTCCCCTCCCTACACTCATTAACGGTTAGCAACAGCATATTAAAAAACACAGATTCCCCTTCCCAGTGCAAAGTTCAAATTCCAGTTTCAAATTACTTTAAGCTTGCAAACATCACTTGTAATAGTCTCTTCAATGTAATTTGACCTTGCTGCCACATTATAAACCCTTTTATCCTGGTTTTGGTTAAACACCTTTTTTTCTAAACAATCACACTTAAAAATGTTGTGCCAAAAACCATATATGCAGACTCACAGAGGGTAATGTGCTATTTATTACCATTGTTAAGGGACGGCAGGGATATTATTATCCAGTTTATGTTAAAAACGAACGGCCTGATTTAGAGTTTTGATTTAGAGTTTTATGTACAGCGTACTACATGACTGAGTCCTCTGCCTGCCAAACCCTCAGTCCACTTGCCTCACTTAGAGATGGGCAAACCTTAAGTATTTGGTCGAGGGACTACACAGCAATGTAATAATTCTTGTGACGGTCGATGTGTTAGGGCCCGTTGAAGGAAGAACATTACACTGTCTGCTCTATTTAGGGTGGATGTGGTTTTTTTCCTGACCCCAAACTCTGGGAAAAAACACTCCCCAGAAATGGGGGTCATTAGTTTCCTGTTTTTGAGAAGAAAAAAAATGTCAATAGTTTGATGTGCATCAAACACTTAGTACAGTTAAAACGAATGATTGTGTCAGTGGTTGTTAGACTTGGCATTTTTGGCGTGGTTCCCCCTGACTTTTTGACTCTGCCACCTGCATTTTTGATGCTGTACTGGATTTCGTTTTTGCTGGCTTAGATGCTTTGGGCACTTTGCCACTGCTGGTCAGTGTCAAAGTGCAAGTGCTCCCTGTGTAAATTGTTATTGCAATTGGTTCTCCCTGATTGACATATTTGATTTACTCACAAGTCCCTAGTAAAGTGCACTGAAGTGTGCCAGGGCCTGTAAATTAAATGCTACTAGTGGGCCTGCAGCAGTGATTGTGCCACCCACATGAGTAGCCCTGAAAAAGTATCTCAGATCTGCCACTGCAGAGTCTGTGATCAGTACTATACTGCAATGTTGACCTGGCAAGTGCACCCACTTGCCAGGCCCTCACTTTCCGTTTTCTTACATGTATGGCACCCTTATGGTAGGCCCAAGATACCCCCATGGGCAGGGTGCAGTGTATGTGAAAGGTAGGACATGTAGTGGTCTGTGTAACATGTCCTGATAGTGAAATATTGCCATTTTGTTTTTGCACTATTGTAAGGCTATCTGTCCCATAAGATAGAATGGGAAATACTTTGTAACATCTTACAAGTATACCTTCCCATTGGGACCAGATGGAGAAATACAGTTTAGGCTCTCTGAACTTTGAATTTATTAACACATATTTTAGTGAAGATGGTTTTTAAATGATGAGTTTGAAAATGCCACTTTTAGAAAGTATTTTCAAGGGGAGGTGGTGTGCACACAGTGCTTTTCACTTTAATCCTCTTTTAGACCATCGTAATTGAGTTGCATGCATGAACTGGGCTTGTTCCTTGCCCTTTTGGTACATACGATATACCAAAACAGTGGGGGGCATAAAATATGCTCAGCTCCCAGTCGCACTGCGTTACAGGATATTTCATCCTACTCCATATTTCCACATTTAATTTACTCCATTTTAATCCATGTTCGCCCACGCTTTTTTTAATGTTTATTCCTTTTATGTTCCACATGCATGAATTGAATCGTGTGTTTTTTCAATGCTTCCCATATTCAAAATGTGCCCATCCGGACCTCTTCATGGCCCACAGAACTCAACCCTCCACCCACCCCGGTAAAAGTGGCACGCAATCTTGGTGTCCAATTTGACAACGAAATATCCTTTAAACTCCAGATTCAGAAAGTCACCTCGGCTTGCTTTGGCAAACTCCACATGATAAAAAAAGATCTCCCCGTTTCTCCCCACTGAGGCACAGAAGACAGTGACGCATGCCCTGGTCACTTCGCATTTGGACTATGTGAACAGTTTGTATTTGGGACTTCCTGCCTACCTTCTCCACAGGCTGCAGATCGTGCAGAAAGCCGCAGCCAGGCTGATTTGCAAGGTCCCCTACCGACATTCCATCTCACCTCACCTAAGGAAGTTGCATTGGCTCCCCATCACTGCTCGCGTCAAATTTAAGGCCCTTGTACTAGTCTTCAGGGCCTTGAATGGAAAAGGCCCTAGATACCTCAGACACAGACTAAAAATAGTCCAATCTTCTCTTAATCTCAGTTCAAACCACCTCCGTCTCTTGCTCCCTCCCAGATTCCGCCTTGCACGAAAGGGTGGTAGAGTATTTGCAGTGGTGGTATCGAAACTATGGAACTCCCTACCCATAAGTCTTCGTCTCATTGACACCGAAGCACAATTCAGGGGCAAACTGAAGACCTTATTTTCCAGCTGCTAAATGCTTGTTCCTTCCGCTTGCAGTCCTCAGCGCCGGGACACCCCTGTTTGGGGTAGCCGCGCGCTCAACAAATGTCAATAATAAATAAATAAATAAATACAATCAAAATACATAATTCATCCAATACAGCATATCTTTATTGGCACCCAATTCATTTTGGGCTTAAAATAGCCCTTCATCAGGGGTAACTGCAATTAAATCATTTAAGAAAAAACATTTCTGCGTTGTCCATTAGTCAAGCATATACAATTAACCTCTCTTATATAAATGGAACATTTCAAATACACAACATGTACCCTTTGTCTAAAACTAAAGCCACAAACAAATCACCTATGTGTTTGGCGCACATTCTGCACGTGGGGCTATGGCGTCCAAAGCCTTCTCCATGGGTGCTACTTTGTTTGACATAATGAAAGCTGCAGATTGGTCATCTGATTCTGTATTTAAAACATTTTATTACAAACCGATTGATTGTGTTGCTTCTGTGGTGGTGGATCAGCTTTAAAAAAGCATAATCGGAGCCTCCTGTCCTGACATAGAATTCAAAATTTGCAAACATTCGTGACAAGAATTTTCAATTCTATTAAGGACAAGGAGGCGAGGATTATCCCACCCAGGTTTTTCCATATTTGTATGCTTATGTATTATGACTGTATACATGCATTTGCAAATATTTCTCTCCCTGTTCCCTTCCCTGAATGACTCTTGACAGTCTTGTTGGGTTTGGATATTATGGCTCTGTCTCTTGTTTCAGGCTCAGACCAGAAGTGATGTCGCTCCTGCCTTGCCGGGATCTGTTTCTCCTCCGGTCGTCTGGACCCATGGTTCTTCAGCTGCCTATTTCCGGATTCTATGGATGACAGCGGCTTGTTTGGAATTGTTGTTCCTGTTCTATTTGGGATTTTACTTTAATTTGGACATATTTCCACAAAAAAAGAGGAAGACAGACTAATGTTGGGACCTTTTATACACTACCATCTATGGTTACTCCCTGGTGTTCATGGGAAATGTAGTTTTTTGGTTGTTTTTATTGGCTGCTGAGCATTTCATTAAAGAAATGAGAAAGCATAATCCTCGCCTCCTTGTCCTTAATAGAATTGAAAATTCTTGTCACGAATGTTTGCAAATTTTGGATTGTAGTAAATTCAAGGGGAGGTGGTGTGCACACCATGCTTTTCACTTTAAACCTCGTTTAGACCATCGGAATTGAGTTGCATGCGTGAACTCGGCTTGTGCCTTGCCCTTTTGGCACAGACGATAAACCAAAACAGTGGGGAGCATAAACTATGCTCCGCTCCCAGTCGCACTGCGTTACAGGATATTTCATCCTAATCCATGTTCCTCCACTTTTTTTTATGTTTATTCCATTTATGTTCCACATGCATGAATTGAATTGTGTGTTTTTTCAATGCTTCCCATGTTCAAAATGTGCCCATCCGGACCTCTCCATGAAGACAATCAAAACACATAATTCGTCCAATACAGCATATCTTTATTGGCACCCAATGCATCTCAGGCTTAAAATAGCCCTTCGTCAGGGGTAACTGCTCTTATATAAATGGAAAATTTCAAATACACAACATGTACCCTGTGCATTAAGCTAAAGCCACAAACAAAACAGCTATCAAGTTTTAACAGATGCGAACTCCACCCCGTGAACCCACCATTAAAAAGCCAACCCTCCTTCCCTAAAGTGTGAAACAATCAAACGCCAGACTTGAAACCTCACTAGTTCGTACATCCTTAATTCTCCAGTACTTGCGTGTTTAAAACCAACAAATACACCCATTTCCTTTTTCTCCTCACGTACCTGCCACAAGCCGCATTGTTCTTACTTACCTTCCAATTCCGTGCGAACGTGATCTCCACCCCTAGCCCACTATTTGAAACCAAAGCACCTCCCCTGGTGTGCAAAGTAATTAAACGTCTAATTAAAAGCCACACACCGAAGTCCACTACTTGACTTCAACTTCCATAATTCTCTGCAACACAATATTAAAAACACCATCGTGAATGTAAAATGAATGAAATACATAACAAGTAAACAACACAACACTGTCTAGCAAATGAATTAGTGAATGAATGGATACAATGTTCCATGAATCTAAACAATTCATCTATATTCTCCTAAAATGTAGCTACCTTACAAACTTCAGCTATTGTATGTTTTAAACCATGCTGTAACTTCGTGCATGTGGATTTTCTTCTTCTGAGTTTTTAACTTGTTCCGGTGCATTGCCAACAATAGGGCAATTGTAGTAAATTCAAGGGGAGGTGGTGTGCACACTGTGCTTTTCACTTTAATCCTTGATTAGACCATCATAATTGAGTTGCGTGCGTGAGCCTGGCTTGTGCCTTGCCATTTTGGCACAGACGATAACGCACCCAACTCAATTACGATGGTCTAAACGAGGATTAAAGTTAAAAGCGCGGTATGCACGCCACCTCCCCTTGAATTGTTGCAGTTGGCAGTTGGCAGTGCACCCGGATTTAATTAGATGTTTAATTACTTTGCACACCAGGGGAGGAAATTTGGTTTCGAATAGTGGGCTCAGGTGGAGATCTCATTCGCCCGGAAATGGAAGTTAAGTAAGAACAATGCGGCTTGTGGCAGGTACGTGCAGAGAAAAAGGAAATGGGTTTATTTGTTGGTTTTAAACTCGCAAGTACTGGAGAATTAAGGATGCGCCCACTAGTGAGGTTTTGAGTCAGGCGTTTGATTCTATGTCAGGACAGGAGGCTCCGATTATGCTTAGTCTCATTTCTTTACTGACACATAGCAGCCAATCACATTACAGTAAAGAAAAAACAGAAATAGGGCAACCATAGAGTACACCCATAGTATATAAACAGTCTCAGAGGTAACCACTTCCTCTTTCTTTGCTGCTCCGCAGCCAGTTAAGTGCTTTATCTTTACTATTGACTTTGCGCATTGTTATTTACTGTTTGCTTTGTGCTGACCTTTGCGCTTTGTTATCGCGCGTCTGGGGCTGTGTCTCCGTTCACTGACTTCGCGTGTTGTTTGCTGCCGGCGTGCAGTTTTTCCTTCATTGTCGGAGCGTGTGCCTCACCTCCGTTTTCCTTGCACGAGCGCTTCCTAGCTGCTCGCGCGCTGTTAGTGGAGCGGGAGCAGGGGTTCCGTTTTGCTTAGGAGCGCGAGCGCTCTTGCGACGGTCTTCGAGGACAGGCGACAGTCGCGCATGCGCGCTGTCCATTTCCGGTTGTTGGTGTTTCCTCAGCTGGTTGAGCGACGGCGTATTGACGTTTTGCCCACGGCCTGTCACTGGAGTTAACCCCGTCAGACACCGAGGTCTTTTGAGGGCTTTGGTTGTTTTTCTTCGCATAGGCTCTGCCTAGAGTGTTCTATTTGATACAGGCTTTGGCTCCCTCCACATTCTAATTGTTTTTCGAGTCAGGTTTATTTCCTGCTTCTTCGAAGCCTGTTTTGGGGTCTCAACACTCCCACTTGACTTGTGTTTTTTGTCAACACTCCATATTGTTCAAGTCGTCTTGTGGGCACTTACCTCTACTTGCTGTAGAATGGCTGATTATTATGATGACGCTGAAGACGACTATTATTATTATGCTGATGAGGAGGAAGGCTCCTTGGAACAGGATTTGGTTGAACAGCTGGACAAAGGTGTTCAGCAATCCGTTAACAAAGCACTTGTACGTGCTATTAATCCTTTGAAGCGTCACCTCAATCTCTATGCTCAACAGCAGGGCTGGTTGCCGGCTGCCAAGAAAACGGCGAAGTCGCCTATTAACCCTCACAAAACTGATTTTCAGCGTCTGGCGAAAAGTTTAGCATCTGCGCCATCCACGACTGCAGGTCTTCATGAGGCTGATTCGGATAATGTGTTATCCTCCGCATCTTCAGACCATGTTTCTCCTCCACCTAAAAAACGGGTCTGTAAGGAGCATTTTGTGGACGCTCCTGAGCGTCCTCCGGTGCTCAATTTCGAGCCGGCCGACATCGTTCACCCCAACTCTTCATCATGGGGGCCTTTTCCGGCTGTAGCTGCCTACATTGAGGCACATATCCGTCAGCCTTTTGAGGCTTCGGTTCGTGCCAGGCTGCGCTCGGAATGCCCGAGGCCTGATTTGTCTGCCCATTTGGCTGAGACCCCAGAAGTTGACCCCATGATGGTCACATATTTGAAAAAATATGCCAAGGACCCAAAGAAGGGCCTGGATAGATCTTGGCGGTCCTGTCAGGATAAGATGTTGGACGTCCTTGGGCCTCTCACTAAAATTTTGGACCTAGGTTACAGGGCCCAGGAAGCTTCTGCCCTTGTGAACCCTAAGGAAATGATCGAATGGGCGCAACGGGCAATTTGCCAGTTGGGTAATGCGAATTGTGCGATATCTGCGGAACGTCGCAGGTCCATCTTATTAAAGCTTGACCCTAGACTCTCTGAATTGGCCACTTCTGAGTCGGGCCCTGAGGCGGACGGCCTCCTGTTTGGCCAGCCATTCCTTAAGGAACTCACGCGCTTTGTATCAACCTTCAGTGGTATCGACAAGGCGCAGGCCTCCTTGCGGCGAGCCATGCGTCCGGTTTTTGGAAAGGCCGGACGAGGTAGGGGACGCTCGTTCGGCCGTGGTTCTGCCAGTCAGTCCCAGAGAGGCAATTCCTCTCAACACAGAGGCTCCTATGACGCAGGTTATTCATCGAGAGCCAACTTTTATCCTTCCAGAAAAGGAAAAGGCCAGTACGGCAAAGGACGTTCCGGTGGTCATCAGGGACAATACCAGGATTCCCACTCTACAGGTGAGACTGATTCCTGCATGCGATGTGATGTTGGGGGGTCGCATTCAGTTTTTCCTGCAGAATTGGCGCATGCTCTCCGGCGATGCTTGGGTGCTACAAACTGTTCAAGGGTTCAGAATAGAATTCTATCACCCAATGCATCAGACTTGTCCCCCTCCTTGTCTGCGTTTTTCTCTTCAGGATCAGGTTTGTTTTTCCGAGGAGATAGACTCTCTTCTCAAGAAAGGGGCGGTGATTCCAACCACCCGTCATCCAAAGGGGTTTGCCAGCTCTGTCTTTCTGGTCGAGAAAAAAGGGGGCGGTGCTCGCCTTGTTCTCAACCTGAAAGAGTTCAACGGGGGAGTCGTCTATCGACATTTCAAGATGGAGGGAATCCATCTCTTGAGGGATCTCCTTCGAGAAAAGGATTGGATGGTCAGGCTGGACCTCAAAGATGCATATCTCTCGGTTCCAATTTACAAACCACATCGCCGTTTTCTCCAGTTTCTCTGGCAGGGAGTCTGGTACGAGTATCAGGTTCTCCCGTTCGGTCTTTCGTCGGCACCATGGTGCTTCACGAAGCTGTTGCGACCAGTTGTGGAACATCTTCGGTCTCTGGGTGTCAGGTTGATTATTTATCTGGACGATATTCTCCTTATGGCGGATTGTCCACTCAAACTTATTCAACATCTGGAATTGTCCATCACTCTTTTACAGTCTCTGGGGTTTCTGATCAATGTTCAGAAATCGATGTTGGTTCCATCCCAGCGTATAGCTTTCAGATCGACTCGGTAACTTGTCAGCTTCTCTTGCCCAACCAAAAGATGCGTTATATCAAGAGAGAGTTGACGTCTGTTATTTCCAGACCGACTGTGTCGTTGAGGTCGTTGGCACGTGTAGTCGGTCTGCTGGCATCTTCCATCCAGGCGATTTTTCCGGGTCCCCTGCATTACAGGGCAATGCAGCGCCTGAAGATTCTTCATCTCCGGAAAGGCCTCGGATATTCCGATCAGATTCCTCTTACGGAGGAGGTCCGGTGGGAGATGCAGTGGTGGTTGGACCACATGGAGGCCTGGAACGGCCGAGCCCTCTTCGGTGTGTCTCCGGATCTAGTGATAGAGTCCGATGCCAGTCGGTGGGGCTGGGGAGCCCGTTGCGGCTCGGTCTCGACGGGGGGTCGTTGGTCCCCTCAGGAATTGACACTACATATCAACTGTCTGGAACTTCTAGCGGGTTCCTTTGCGATCAAATGTTTTTCCCCTCTGCAAACCAGTTGTTGTGTCCTTCTCCGGATGGACAATATATCAGCAGTCCGCTATGTCAACAAACTAGGCGGGACCAGGTCCAGAATCCTGGCGGAGATTGCCAAAGATTTTTGGCACTTCTGTCTGCAGAAGAAGATCACTGTTATTGCGGAGTACCTTCCGGGATGCCACAATCAGATAGCGGACTGGCACTCCAGACATCTCCGGGATTACAGCGATTGGAGGCTGCATCCTCGGGTCTTCCGTGCTCTCCATCGGCGTTGGGGTCCTTGCCAACTAGATCTCTTTGCCTCACGCCTCAATGCACAACTTCCGCATTTTTACAGTTGGAGGCCGGACCCTCAGGCTCTGGCCACGGATGCCTTTCTCCAGCAGTGGCCATCGACCCTCTGTTATGCCTTCCCTCCATTTCTGATGATTCCCAGGGTATTGGCCTACTCCAAACGATTTCAGACGGATCTGATTCTGATTGCCCCTCTCTGGAGGGCTCAAGCGTGGTTTCCGGTCCTTCTAGAAATGTGTTCGGCTCCACCGTTTCTCCTTCCCCCGTTGTGGAATCTCCTGTTGGACCCTCTCGGGGATCCTCATCCCCTGATCCTCTCAGGCTCCCTCCCGCTTCTCGCGTGGAGGATCTCGGGGATCGCTGGTCGCTCCCAGGCCTTTCAAGCGACGCTTCCAAGCTCCTTAGTGAAGCATGGGCTCCCAATACTCACAAACGGTATAAGGGGTCTTGGAAGCGTTGGTGTGATTGGTGTTCACAACACCAAGTTGATCCCGTTTCAGCAGATATCAGCATGATTGTTAATTTCTTGGCCTCCTTAGCCACCTCTGGTCTGGCTTATTCGACTATCAACGGTTTTCGGTCGGCTATTTCGGCGGGTCATGCCCACATAGATGGGAAACCCGCGGGTGAACATCCTTTTGTTTCCAGGTTACTTAAAGGAGTTCGTTTCGCAAAACCTCCCACTCCTAAGTATGTTACCTTGTGGGATGTTTCGGTTGTACTCAGATTTTTGGAGGCCTGGCCTCCCAATGCTTCCTTATCTCGCAAGCAACTATCTGCAAAACTAACTATGTTGTTATGTTTGGTCTCCTGTAAGCGCGTGTCGGACGTACATGCTTTGGACCTGGCGGGTCGCAGCTTTACTCCTGAAGGAGTTTCCTTTCGTCTCTCCAGACGTACCAAATCTAATACGCCTTCTATTTCTTATCCTTCTTTTCCTTCTCACCCCAACCTTTGTGTGGTTCAATGCCTGAAGGATTATGAGGTGAGTACCGCTTCTTTGCGCTCAGACATGCAAGGTCCGCTTTTTATTGCATTACAAAAGCCTTTTCGCCCTATCTCTCCAGCTACCTTGGCGCGCTGGGTGCGGGGACTTATGTCTGAAGCTGGAATTGATGTTTCTGTGTTTGGCGCACACTCTGCACGGGGAGCGATGGCGTCCAAAGCCTATTCCATGGGTGTTACTCTGTTTGATATAATGAAGGCTGCAGATTGGTCATCTGCTTCTGTGTTTAAGACTTTTTATTTTAAACCTATCGATAGTGTTGCTTCTGTAGTGGTGGATCAGCTTTAAACAAGCATAATCGGAGCCTCCTGTCCTGACATAGAATTAAAAATTTGCAAACATTCGTGACAAGAATTTTCAATTCTATTAAGGACTAGGAGGCGAGGATTATCCCACCCGTTGTCTATGCATGTATCGATTATATTGTTACTATGCAATGCTTCATAGATCTTTCCTAATGATATGTGATGAATGCATTGATTTTTTCTCTACCCACCCTTATTTGCTCATGATTACACAGGATGTGTATTACGGCTTTGTGTCTCTTTTCAGGCTCTGATCCCAAGTGAGGTTCCTCCGGCTCCGCCCTTGTGGACGTTCTGCTGCGAGTTTCTTCTCCTCGTTGGCCTGCTTCTGTTCCTGTGGCTTTTGGAAGTTCCTCCGCCGCCTCATTCGGATTTTGGCCCTATTGGATGATGTTCTCCTTGGTTTTTCTGATGTTAATTGGTTCTTACTACTGGATTTTGGACAAAGAAAGAGGAAGTGGTTACCTCTGAGACTGTTTATATATTATGGGTGTACTCTATGGTTGCCCTATTTCTGTTTTTTCTTTACTGTAATGTGATTGGCTGCTATGTGTCAGTAAAGAAAAGAGACTAAGCATAATCCTCGCCTCCTAGTCCTTAATAGAATTGAAAATTCTTGTCACGAATGTTTGCAAATTTTTAATTGTTTCACACATTAGGGAGGAGGGTTTGCTTTTTAATGATGGGTTCACGTGGTGGAGTTCGCATCTGTTTAAACTTGATAGCTGTTTTGTTTGTGGCTTTAGCTTTATGCACAGGTTACATGTTGTGCATTTGAAATGTTACATTTATATAAGAGTGGTTATTTGTATATGCTTGACTAATGGACAACGCAGTAATGTTTTGTCTTAAATTATTTAATTGCAGTTATCCCTGAGAAATTGCTATTTTTGAGCCCAAAATGCATTGGGTGCCAATAAAGATATGCTGTATTGGACGAATTATGTGTTTTGATCGTGTTCATGAAGAGGTCAGTGTGGGCACATTTTGAATATGGGAAGCATTGAAAAAACGCACGATTCAATTCATGCATGTGGAACATAAAAGGAATAAACATTAAAAAAAAGCGTGGACGAACATGGATTAAAATGGAGTAAATTAAACATGGAAATATGAAGTAGGATGAAATATCCTGAAACGCAGTGCGACTTGGAGCGGACCATAGTTTATGCTCCCCATTGTTTTGTCTTTTAGAAAGTAGGCATTTCCTTGTTGAACTATTATGTGTGCCTCTGCTTATTTGTGTATTGATTGTCTGGCTTTGGAGTGACAGGGGCTGGGATTGGGATTGGTGTCACTACAACGCATGCTTTTACATCGCATGCCTTTACAACGCGGTTTTTACCACGCAGTCCATTACAACGCATAATGCTTTTAGGCGCTGGATAGTGAATTATTTAATTTACTATTCCAACTCCAGTCCCCGTGGATAGCAGGGAAGGTGTTGGATAGTAAATTAAATATATTCCCTATCCTAGAGCGCCTCCCAGCGCAATGCGTTGTAATGGTATGCGTTGTAATGGTTGCGATGTAATGGTAGTGCGTTGTAAAAAATGCGTTGTAAGTGATGTTCCCCCTGGGATTGTGCATTCACTGTAGACGGCCACTGGTTGGGGTTGGGGTTGAGGTGTGCCTGGCCCTTCCTGGATGACTCAGAGCTGAGCTGAATAGGGCTTGGCTGACTTTAGAACAGTGGGATCAATCAATCAATCAAAGACATTTATAGAGCGCACTACTTACCCGTAGGGTCTCAAGGCGCTTGGGGGGGTGCCGTTACTGCTCGAACAGCCAGGTCTTCAGCTTCTTCCTGAAGGAGAGGTGGTCTTGGGTCAGGCGCAGGTCGGTCGGGAGGGAGTTCCAGGTCTTGGCGGCCAGGTAGGAGAAGGACCTTCCTCCTGTTGTCGCTCTTCGGATGCGGGGGACGGCGGCGAGGGCGTGGCTGGCTGATCGGAGGTGGCATCTTGGAGCGTAGAAGTTGATTCGGTTGTTGAGGTAGCTCGGGCCTTGATCGTGTAGGGCTTTGTGTGCGTGGGTGAGGAGACGGAAGGTGATTCTTTTGTTGACGGGGAGCCAGTGCAGGTCTCTCAGATGTCCGGAGATGTGGCTGTTGCGTGGGATGTCGAGGATGAGTCTGGCTGAGGCGTTCTGGATCCGCTGGAGTCTCTTCTGGAGCTTGGCGGTGGTACCGGCGTAGAGGGCGTTGCCGTAGTCCAGTAGGCTGGTGACGAGGGCCTGGGTGACGGTCTTCCTGGTCTCGGTGGGGATCTACCAGAAGATCTTCCGTAGCATGTGCAGGATGTTGAAGCACGACGAGGAGACGGCGTTGACTTGTCTGGTCATGGAGAGGGAGGAGTCCAGGATGAAGCCCAGGTTGCGTGCGTGGTCTGTCGGTTTGGGTGCAGTGCCCAGGGCGGGGGGCCACCAGGAGTCGTCCCAGGCGAAGGGCGAGGAGCCCAGGATGAGGACCTCCGTCTTGTCTGAGTTCAGTTTCAGGCGGCTGGTCGCCATCCACTCGGCTACATCTTTCATCCCTTTGTGCAGATTGGCTCTGGCGGCGGCGGGGTCGTTGGTCAGGGACAGGATCAGCTGGGTTTCGTCGGCGTAGGAGATTATGTTGAGGTTGTGTTGGCGTGCGATGGCCGCGAGGGGGCTCATGTAGACGTTGAAGAGGGTGGGGCTCAGAGAGGATCATTGGGGGACGCCGCAGATGACTTCGGTGGCCTCTGACTTGTACGGTGGTAGGCGGACTCTCTGAGTTCTTCCGTCGAGGAAGGAGATGATCCAGTCCAGTGCCTTCTCCTGGATTCCGACGTTGCTGAGGCGATGCACTAGGGTGCGGTGGCAGACCGTGTCGAATGCCGCGGAGAGGTCTAGGAGGATGAGGGCCGCTGTGTCTCCGTTGTCCATCAGGGCTCGGATGTCGTCGGTGGCAGCGATGAGGGCGGTCTCGGTGCTGTGGTTGTCTCGGAAGCCAGACTGTGAGGGGTCGAGGGATCCATTCGTCTCGAGGAAGGCGGCCAGCTGTTTGTTGACGATCTTCTCGATCACTTTGGCTGGAAACGGGAGGAGCGAGATGGGGCGGTAATTCTTGAGTTCGGTGGGGTCCGCTGTGGGTTTCTTGAGTAGAGCGCTGAGTTCGGCGTGCTTCCAGCTCTCAGGGAAGGTGGCGGTGTCGAAGGACGTGTTGATAATGTCCCGTAGGTGGGGTGCGATGATAGCGTCAGCTTTGTTGAAGACGTGGTGGGGGCAGGGGTCGGTTGGAGATCCGGAGTGGACGGAGTTCATCATGCGGACCGTGTCTTCGGTGCTGATCGGGGTCCAGGCGCGGAGGGTGGTGGTGGGTGGCGTTGCTGCGGTCGTGGCGTGCGTCGGTTGGCTGCTGAAGCTGTTGTGTATGTCCGCGATCTTGTTGTGGAAGTAGGAGGCGAGGGAGTTGCAGAGGTCTTGCGATGGGGTGATGTCGTTGTTTCCTGCGCTGGGGTTGGAGAGTTCTTTCACGATGTTAAAGAGTTCCTTGCAGTTGTGTGCGTTGTTGTCCAGCCGGTCCTTGGGATGAGATTTCCTTGCACCTGAATTGGGCCTGTCTCCCTTGCACAATGCTGTCTCCACCCCCTGTGTTCATACTGCACCAGTGAGGACAGTACTGGTTTGAACTGGGCTCAGAGACCCTTGCACAAAGACAACAGTGAAAAAAGGGGGTATAAGTAGTAGACCTTAAACCCCAGAACTTTAGATCATTTCTGGACTCAAGAGTAACCTTTGTCAAGCAGAAGAGATGTGTGGAGGAGTACTGCCCCTTTGCTGTGTGCTGTGTGGGGTTGGCCTGCAGCTGCTGTTTCTGCCAAGGAGAGGACAACGACTGGACATTTGCTTTGAACCTGATTGAAGAAGATGTCCAAGGTCCTGTGTGTGCTGGTCTCCTGTTCTGAAGTCTCAGGGACACAAAGACATCACCCCTAGCTCCCCTGAACTCTGCTGCTGAGAGTTCTGACGTGCCAGGACGTCTCTGTTCCATTTGTGATCCTCTGGAGGATGTTTCTACTGATGGGAGCTGGAAGAAACCCAAAGAACTGGAGAAATCAACACATTGCTATACCGCTGCCGAGCCAATGCAGCGCCTTTCGCAGCTGCAAGAGCCGACGCATCGAGTGATCGTGGTGGAGAAACCGATGCAGCGCTGCTTGCCGCCACTGCATGAATTGCCGACGTATCCTGGATTTCCTCTCATCACACCTGTGCGGCAAGTTTTTCCCGACACATCACCCATGGCCCAGAACCATCTTGGAGTCAACGCATCACTTCCCCCTACAGACCAGATTCGAAACATCATTTCTCCTGTGTGCAGCAGAACTCTTGTATTGCCTACCCAAGGCTAAAAGGAACTGACACAACTCTTAGTTTCTCAAAGCTTCCCATCTCTGCGGCTGTTTGGCCTTGTGAATTTTGACGCATCTACAGGTACTTTGTATAGAATCACACATCCATTGTTTTCAATGGACTCAGTTGCTTGAAACCTTAGAAAAGTCCTCTTCTCATTAAATGTTTGTTGGATTTTTGTCGTTTTGGTCTTTTGAGTTTAGATGAAGATAATTTATTCTTCTAAACTGGTGTGGTGTCCATTTGTGGTGGTATCACTGTATTACTGTGAGTTTTGTGTTCAAATACTTTACACCTTGCCTTTGGGATAAGTCTGTCTGCTTGTTCAAAGCTACCCAGGGGGTGAGCAGGGGTTATTTAAAGTGTGTATCACCTTACACTATTTGGACAAAGGTACCCACCTCTGACACAAGAGACCCCCATTTCTAACATTGGTTCCTTTCAATGCACAGAAACTAGGGTAGGTCCGGTGGTCATAGCTAGATTTGACAGCTGGAGTACCCTTGGGATGGTCCAGGTAATGTCCTCTGTCATCCCAACAGATATTACTCTGTCCATCAAAGTTTATATAAGGCCCTAAACTATTTGCTCATCTAGAACCCATACTCCTTAGTTTACTAATGAATTGCTATATTTTATAGAGGCAACTTGTCAACTTGTAAGTTGCTGGCACAATTAAAACATTCAGAACAGTATACTTTGGAAAAACCTTATTATATATTGTTATGTTATGTTATTTATTTTCTTCTATAGCGCACGGCTACTCCCAAGAGCATCCCGGCGCTTTGGCGAAGAGAACTAAGTGCAGAGTGACAACACAACAACTAAAAACTGAGGGGAACCTAAAGCTACTATTGAGCAAAGAGCCAAGTTTTCAGTTCTTTCCTGAAGGGACAGAGGTAGCTCGTTCCAGCCCCGCGGAGCCAGATAACGGAATGACCGGCCTCCTATTCTGGAACGCTTGATGGCAGGCACAGCCGCTTTGGCCAAAGAAGCTGACCGCAAAGCACAAGAAAAGCCAAAGATAAATATTATTTTGACCACATTGAGGAAGAGTGCTATTCAACCCAGGAATGGTTTAAAATATGCAAGTACTTAATTTTGTGAGAATTTAAGTTCCCTTTTTTCAATAAAAGATTGTAAAATGTCACTGTCAACGATGTGCTTCTTTTTAATTTCAGTGACATAAAATTACTCGGAGCATCATTACATCCAGACATTTTGTACATTTTAATTAATCTCAATAAGTGATATCGATCAGGTCTTGAGACAGTGCCTTACATAAAAAATGGTCTTGCTAGCTTGGTGAATACTTTTTTGCAATCAAGTTGTCCCACTTATCTAAATAGTACTATCATAACTCCATTACATAAAAATCCACCGTGATTCCACCGGTGATAAACCATAGATCAAAATATAATCCATTTTTTTGTGAAGGTTATAGAATCAATAGAAATCAATATGTTTTTTTTCTTCTAATTTTCTATCTGGAATCCCTCGGTCTCGTGGCACCGAGACTGCAGTTCTTGACATCAGAGAACACATGCGACTGCTGCTCTATCACAGTCATTCACCAGCTCTGTTCTTATTAGATTTATTTGCAACATTTAATACCATAGACCATGTGCTGTTGTGCAAGAAACTTTAATCAATTACAGAGGTGAAGATCAGAGCATTAGAGTGAATGCATTTTTTTTATCATCCAGTTTTTGTCTGTCACCTGTGACCTTCATTGTGGTGTTCCCCAATTTTCCAACCTCTCACCCTTATTATGTAACATCTATGTGATTCCTCTTGGTCACATGATCACAGCCTATGGGTCTAGGTATCAGACGCACGAGGATGCTACATGCTATCAAGGGATTTGGAGCTGAATCCTCTGATACTCCTCAAGTGACAATCTACTTACAAATAAAGCAGTGCTGGATGAATTTTAGCTAACTCTGTCCTCATGCTAATAAAACTGAGATCCTTGTATATGGCTCCAAATATTTGAGTTCAGAGTTTGGGCGTATTGAATTTGAAGACAGCCTCCAATCACTTCAATCTGTCAGAACACAGGGTGTCTGTTCCGACACATCCCTTTCATTCGACAAACAAGTTCTAGTTTCAGATTTGTATTTTGTCAGAAGTAGCCCCTCTGCTGCAGACCACACATATTCATTCTCTTGTCGATTCAAGCAAAATATATCTTTATCGTTCCACCAGCCGTTTGAATAAACCTCGGCATTATCTAAAATACAGATTGTTCGGAATCACGCTATTAGGTTAGCATGTGTAATAAAGAAGTCAGAGCATCTTATTACCTTAGCATAGCTACTTGTACGGCCGATCCAATACAGAGCATCGGTGACTGTGTGGAAGGTGTTCCAGGAGGCCCTAGGTAACTCTTGAATCGCTTTCTTTTCATAGAATTGTCTTGCGAGTTGCATTCGATGCATAACTCTAAACTGCCCATAAATGGAAGAGTGCAAATGTGGAAGTAAAATATGCAGTGTAGCAGGTACTACACGGTGGAATTCGTCACCACTCTCTCTCTCTCTAGCAGTGCCCGCTTATTACTCAGGGTTGGATTGGGATTGAAAATCGGCCCAGGCATGTAAAAAAAAAAAAAAATCGGCCCAGATTTGTATAATCACTCCTCAAATCACTGCTTTGGCGTAATCTTATAAAAAAAAACTTTAGGAGGAGGGATACAAAAAATGCATGTGTTAGTTTACAGTGGTGAAACAAGTTAGGCCACTTCTACTTAGGCCCCCTGCCACCACTCAGAATGTACACACATTAATGGGCCAGCCAGCGAGACACAGGGAGTGACACCTCTTGCTAAACGGAGGCAATGAGCGCCCATGTGCCTCTAGAAAGGCCACTCAGACACCTACTGGGCCGCTGGCTGTATTTGAACAATAGAGACAGCACCCAAATAGCCCCCCAGACTGCTAAAAAAAGAGGCCCACAGCAGCACTCGGACACCGGCCCCTCGGGCATTGCCCGAATGCCGGTGTTACCAATCCGACGCTGTAATATTACTTCATTTAGATTGAGGTTCAAAGACTATTTTTTGTAATAGGATATCTGCATAAATGGTTGCTTTAAATGGTTTATTCTGTTACGGTTGATCTGCTTCTTATCTGTATATACACTAGGGGTGGATGTAACTCGCGTAATTTCGGGTAATGTAATCAAGTGAAATTACCCAAAACTTATATGAGATTAAGCAAAATTATGTAAGAATAGTAATTCTGTATTTAGCGCTAATTTCTGGCTGCAAAAATGCCCCCCCTGATGTCCAAAATGGATACATGGATGTATTTTGTGCAAAGTTAATAGTGCTAAATGCAACAGAGCATAAACAGCAGCATGAACAGCCATTTGCGCTAGCTAATTGTGCTCTTGCTGTAGAAATTTCCCCCCAAAATTACTCTAAATTACGTGAGTCAGCGTAATTGCATTATTATTGGTACTTTGTGTCAAAGAATAATACAGAATTGTCAAAATGACTCCAATTTTTCTGGCGCACTTAAAACTCTGCCCAGGCCTAATATACACTTGCCATTGTATGTATGTATTCTGGGTGGTTTATGTATTTTATGTTGTTATGTTTTCATTAGAGTGCCCCTTGAAGCTTGTTTTTGTGGCATGTCTTGCACTATATAAATGTATTAAACAAACAAGCATGCTAGATCTAGATGTTTGTTCCCTAAACACCAGCAATAATCATGGCAATGGTTTGCAGGCATGGACATATTTTTCCAAGCGGGATCTGTACATATCAAATAAGATGCATACAAGATTTTGACAATGCTTGTATTCGGTTCGACACAAAATATTCCTCTTACAAAATGTATTACTCTATCAAGAAATGAAATGGTAAGGGATTCCTCATCTCTCCTTGCATAATCTATACTACTATTATAAAGAGAGAACACAAACCTTTGAGCCAGGTAAACTACAAAAGTAATGCACCAATCACTACACCCAATACACCATTTGAAAGGGGAGATGTGGCAGAAGGACATAGGCTATAGATATGTACACCATATACATTAAAAAAGCAAAAACGCCAAAAGTGGTAAAGTAGTCCCTTGGGGGCGTGGTCGTGGCCGTAGGAGTCTCAAACAACAAATGTGGGCGTTTACAGGGCCGTTCCAAGTGCAAATAACAAACATAGGCCAAGCGACTTAACAACACACTTACATATGCACACATAGAGCGGAAATGCGCTTTCACTAAATTTAGAACGCACAATATGCAGACATAGAGCCGAAATACGCTTTCAATGAATTTCTAACAAACATTTGCAAATCCCAACACATACAGCGGAAATGCGCTTTCAATGAATTTAAATTCACACATACAGCGCGGTAACACCAGTATACAAAAACAGCAGAGGTGTGCCCTATAAGGAATATACACACATTCGTTGCAGTTACCCAGACAACATTGACGCCTTCGCATTTAAAACCGGGCAGGCCTTCCATCGACGAGGAGTGTCAAATGACGCCACACAGGGGGCAGGATTAATCGCATACTACACCAATCACAACGCACTAAAGAAAACACACGCACGACTTCGGCTTACCAAAAAAAAAAGTCTTTAACCATTGGCCATTGATCAACGATGTCACAGGAGAGTAAACACGAACAAAAAAAGCCGACATTTCTTAACGGAGAAACGCAATCGACTACGCATTCACAAGACTTTCCACACATCTTGCGGACAAGATAAAACGCTTACAATAAGACATACAAATAACTAAAATAACACAACTGCCCATAATCACTCGAGCACTGCCAGGACTTCACCACACAATTGACAAAACAAAAGGGAAACTTCTTTGAAGGGATACAAAAACGAACACACGGAAAGAGCCTTCGAAAGAAAAAAAAAACATTAAACAGGTGACACAACACTTTCCTCACATCTTGCGAACAACATAAAACTCGGAAAACAATACATACAAATTAAAAAAAATAACACAAGTGGGCCAAATCAGTTGAACAGGGCCAGGACTTGCAGAGACAACTCTTCTGAGGGCGGGCGGGGGCCCTGAAGCAGCCTTTTGCTCCCAGACAACATCGGGACGGGCTGCTAGTGAGTTATATAACTATATACGTAGTTATCTGGTCAAGATATAAGGATAACCTTTAGGTCTGACTCGACAACTTAAACTATTTTCAGAGCTCATGTCCACACCAAAGCACAACAAGAAACACATAATGCCAAAATATACAGAAAGGGGCTTTGAGTTAGACCCTATAACCATTGGCTGTGTGACCTCTCTTTATTCAAGGATGAAGGGTTGCTCATTTTGTGAGCCAGCCCACAGAATGTAGCAGATGTTTATATTGTTGTATTTGTATTTAATATTGGAAACATGTAGTCTCACTCTGGTGTCTTATCTCATCTCTACATAGACATAGAGGGGCATATTCACAAGGGAAGTGCAGGAGTGAGTCCTGTGAGTCCTGGCGTAAAGCCTCACTCCGCCACTTCAGAAACAAGAATATGGTGCAGCCCTGCGCAGAATGGGGAAACTTCCTGTGCATAAACAATCATTGGCCTTTTGCTGTTTTTATGTGTGCTGCACATCGAGACACACGTGAAAACAGCAAAAACGAGGCGAAATCTAACATTTCTCCTCATTGCGCCAGGGTAAGACCAGGTTTTCCCTGGTCTTAATTCGGGCACTGCCTCCTATTTACACCTCCCTTGCAAATAGGGGGCAGTATCAGAACCAATGGATGTTGTGGTGGGACGCCCACTGCAACACCAATTGCCCTCCCCTTTAACGCTAAGCATAGTGTGAAATGGGGCCTTATTTACAAGGAAGTGATAAGCCACATTAAGTATAAAGTGAAACTTCAGTGGTGATAGGGGCTTGTATATATGCCCCGAGTGTTGTAACTTACAATTGGCTGATGAGGAGTAGGCAGGGCACCCATACACCATCATTCGAGGCACAGGACATTCCTGCACATAGACACAAGCCAGAAGCCTGTTTACATTGGCCACAGCAGGCATTATAGGGCCTTTGAGCATAACAGCAGCTGCAGATACATCTGGTCCTATAAACACATCATTGCCTTCTGAGATTCGATTACCAGGATGCACATGACACAATATGTCAGAACTGTGAGGATGGAGTAGCAGTGCCGCAATACATAACTGTAGTTTCTCTTGAAGGAACATGGTTGCTGTCATCTAGTTTCAATACAGAATGCTGATTCTCATAGCTTTAGTAAATGGAGACTCATGAATTTAATAAAGAAAGGAGGCTAGCGTTATACATTAACATTTATTCACTACTTCCAAGCGACCAATACTTCAAAGTTCCAAAATTAGAACATTGCATTGCTCATAATACAAATCCAGAACACTTCATTATTAAAACCCCACAACATTCCATCGTCTCCCTCTTTTGGTGCTGATCTTTGTTTATTTAGTTCTACTCAGCTTCCTTTGAATCCCTATTTGTTCCTTATGAATCTGCAACGAAACAAATCAAGTAGCTTATCTTTTCAAGCAAATTGCAATCATGCATAACCCAAATGATATATCAACACTTCAAATATTTTCCTTCTACTACATTTTAGACTTTATTTCAATTAAATTTCACAACTGCTTTCCCTTGTTGACAAATTTTATCCACTCCCTCTCAATCTTTTATTATTTTCCTGGGAAGGAATGGCAGGATAATGCTAGCCTCCTTGTCATTAATGAAATCACGAGTCTCCATCCACTAAAGCTATGAGAATCAGCATTATGCATATTCAAAGACTATAAATGCTTTGGTTTAGAATACATTTTTTTGAACATTTCAGCATTTGCCTAATCTGCCGCATTTCATCACCTCCTCCAAAAGTGCTCCTGCTGTAAAAAGTCTAGAAGTCTCAGCTCCTCTCACACAATGTGATTTAAATCTTTCAATGCGCACAACAGACTCTTTCATGAACTCCCTTACATTTGTAGCTACAGACAACACTTTATAAGGTTTTACATATGAGGTTAACAATTGACTTACACCATCACTCCTTAATTCCTATACTTGTGTCTCATACTCTTACAAACAGTCTACCAAAAATATGTTGTGTTACTAGCAAATCTAGGATAGAAAATTGATTCTGATATAGTCTTTGTCCTTCTCTACACCTCAAAAATACTACTTCCGGCTGGTAAATGCTACTGGAAATATCCAATGCCTGATCATAAGATACTCTCCTAAAAAAACTAAACAAAGCAAAGTTGCTAACTTCCATGTCAGTTCTCTTAAAGGTAAATACCTATTCAATGGCCAGGGCTAAAACATCTTTACAACCACATTAACATCCCAAACTTCATGATGATAGCTAGGAGGTCTCTTCAGAAATATTCCTTTCAAAGTTCTGTAAATCAAAGGACTTTTCCCAATAGATGAATCATGCAAAAAAAAGGCCTGCTGCAATAGCCGACAATTATGTATTCTATATAAAAAACTTTTCTAAAACAACCCTGCCAAAAGATTTACAACGTCTAGCTCATCAGCCACCATGGGATCCAAGTTCCTTTCCAAGCGCCAACAATGTACCCAGACATTCCATGATCCTCTTATATCTCTTCTTTGTTCCTGGTGCCCATGACTCACTGAGAAGCTCTGAAGTGTCATCAGAAAGTCCATCAAATCTTCCTGATCTCCTGATATCCAGACTGGAAAGTTGAGCAAACCTGACTCTATCAGAAGATCCTCCTCTCCTTCTATATTTACCATCATCCCTTTGCATGACTGAATCAAATAAGGCACTTCCACAGGTAATCCCATTACTTACAGTAACCAAACTTATGTCACCCAAAAAGGAGTTACCAGTACTATCTGCCACCTCTGCCACCTCACTTGGTCTAACACCTGCTGTATCATTGCAAATGCAGTGAAAGCATTACCTTTCATATCTACACAATTTTGAGTAAAGTCCTCCACAGGCATTGCTCCTGGATGTGCACTCCAGGTGAAATAGTTTTCCTTCTGAAAGTTAACCAGGAAGAAAACAAATCCACTTCTATTGGTCCTAGACAGGACTCTATCTTCTGTAACTTCTTCCCTGAACATCTACTCGCTGAAATTTCATAAGTTGTGCGAATTCCAATGCACCAATATATTCTCCTTACCTGGAAAGTACTAAGCTAACACGTGAATCTTGTTCTCCCGACAAAGCTCCCATAACTCATTCACAATCTCTGTTAGGTTCTTCAATCTGCTTCCTTCTAACTTGTTTATGTAGGTTACCGCTGTTACATTGTCCACTTTCAATTTATCCTTGAAACTGCAAAGTGAAAACAGCCCTGCAGTCATTTGTAAAGAGCTTATATGCTCTACCTTCTCCTCTCCACTCCATTTCCATCCAGTTTCCTGGCCCATAAATATTGCTCCCCATCCAAAACTGCTCATATCTCATTTCACCACAAAAACTAGAACTGTCCCAAAAAGTGCTCCACCATTCCCATCAGCCAAGTTTTCTAACCACCAGTCAATTCCAACCTCACGTCCTCCGTCATCTCCACCTTTTCTGTGTACCACAGACCCCATGTTTAACCAACTTTTGTTTAAAGCCCTGCAGTGTCCTGTAATGTAGCGGGCCTTGAAAAACTGCCTGTATTGAAGATGAAAGATCAATGACATAGGAAAGATCTCTTAATGTCACCTCCTTCCTTTACCTCAATTGACATACCTCTCTTTTTATCATACTTATCTTCCTTTCTGATAACTGCAAATGGACTTGCACTTTATCTATAACAAAACCCCCAAACTCCAACATTTGCCATGATTGCCAATGAAACCCAATCTTTCCGATAGCTCCTTCACCATTGACAAACACGCTCATAACATCTCCAAATTCTGACTGAATATACAACTGTCATTCAAATATATAAATACGTGCAGGCTGAAGGCAAGCTGTAGCACTGTTATATTTTAAAAAAAACTCCTTGCATTACTGCTATAACTGTTTAAAACTGAAGAATCTTTCTTTTTAATTGCGCCGCACTTCACTTTCATGTACCTGTTGTCCTCGAACCGCACTGCTCCCCGGTCGACCACGAGTGGTCCCGATTGCGTGGAGGGAGTATCTGGAAATATTTCCCACCCACTTCCGGGCAGGAGACCGGAGTGGGAGGAGCTTCCCCACTATTTATCCCAAATGCCATAAGCTTTGCGCAGTGGACAAGCGCAGGCTGAGGCGCTGTTTATTTATTTTTTTTTAAACTCCTCGCATTGCTGCTATAACTGTTTAAAACTGAAGAATCTTTCTTTTAATTGCGCCACACCTCACTTTCACGTACCTGTCTTCCTCGAACCGCACTGCTCCCCGTTCCACCACGGCTTGTCCTGATTGCGTGGAGGGAGTGTCCAGCAACATTTTCCACCCACTTCCGAGCAGTAGATCTGAAGGGGGGAGCTTCCCCACTATTTAGCACACAAGCCACAAGCTTCTCGTAGCGGATGCGTGCAGTAGGCGTGCCGCCGGCCTGCCGGAGGAGCGCCAAAGGCAAGCTCTTCTGTGCCCGTCTGCATCCGGCCGGGGCCAGGGGTCAAAACCCCTGTCCGTTCCCTGACCCACATTAGATCCTATAGTCCACACTCCCTACTTAACCTAAGAGGAACAACATCTGCCAACTGCCATCACTTGTGGAATGTAGCAATTGAACACACTGACTGTCCACAATGTGGGTTTAAATTTTGGGTGGTCATTAAGGCGGGTAACCCCCCTGTAAATCAGGCCAGTATAAAGATGTTCCTGCTAAACAGCAAATCGTTCCCTAAGCATGCCACTGAAATCGCCCTACTATTGGAGGAACTTAAACCTAATGCTCTATTCTTGACGGAAACATGGCTTAATAATGAGTCCGGACGGTCCTCGCTCAAAATCTCCCTCATGGCTACCTCCTACAATGAGAGGACTGTAAGGAAGGCAGAGGGGGGAGGCTGAGTGATTGTTTTCAAAGACCACTTTAATTGCTCCAGATCAGGTATCAGACTGCGAGAGTTTCATGTTCTCTATTGACTTCTCCCCACTATCACCTTCTCTGGGTTACTAATTTATCGCCCACCAGGACCCTTAGGTCAATTCCTCAATACCCTTCCATTAACCATCACTAATTTAGCCTGCCCGCCATCCACCTTCACAGTATTGGGGGATCTTATTATTCACCTAGACAACACCTCTGATCACTCCACTAATTAACTGACCATGAGCCTCTCTGCACTTCAGCTAAAGCAGTAAGTATTCAAACCCGCCCACATTGAAGGCCACTTACCTGACCCCTTTTTTAGCTACTGCTCAGATCTTACATCAGGAGTGCCATTTCCGTTTCCCTGGTCTCACCCCTTCCTGATCCCCTTGACCTGGGAAATTCCGGACTACACCCTTCCTTCCAATTCAATCTCACGCCGAGAACGCAACTGGTACAAGCTAGGTTAGAGTGGAAATGGAGATAGATCTACGCAGTGTCTAGCAAATCCGAATATAGGGAGGCAATAGAAACCTATAAATGCGAAATTAAACTTGCTCAAGCCGCCTTCTACGAAGAAAAAATCAAGGCAGTTTCTAACTCTCCCAAGAAAATCTTTCTGATTATTCCAAAACCCTTTCAAAATTGCCCCGGGAGCTACCAACCTCTGACAATACTCTATCCCGGTGTCGCAAACTGGTGGTGTTCTTCCACCAGAAAGTGCAAAATATATACTCCAACTTTACTCTTATCCAGTCTGAACCCACTAATTGTACAGTACGCGGAACCCAAGCCACATTGAAGCTACTCCCCCCTGGACCTCGCATCCTTAGACTCCATCATGCACCGGGTAAAATCGGGCTCCCCTTAGACCCAGCGATACCTGTGCCCTGTTACCAGTCATAGCAAATATCCTACCAACTGTTCTCGACCTGCTGAACGCCTCCATCTCCTCTGGAGTGGTCCCCTCGGCATGGAAATGTGCCATGGTAAAGGCCCTCTTAAAAAGCCCAATCTTGACCAGAACAACCTGAGCAACTATCGCCAGTTCTCCCTACTTCCTTGGCTGAGTAAGATTTTGGAAAAACACATCAACTCAGTGATGGTAGCCTACTCCATCCTTCACGACTGGCTTCCACTCCCAACACGGGACCGAAACTGCCCTCCTTTCCTTAACGGATCCTTCCATGTCGTTAAAGGCGATCTTGTCTCTAAACGGATGCCCCTCAGCTGTAGTGTGCCTCAGAGTTCTTCCCTGAGCCCCACACTATTCAATATTTACATGAGTCCCTTGGCAGAGATCATTATTTGGCATAAAAATCATCACCTATGCCAATGACACTCAGCTTGCAGTGGCATTAAACCACCCCGAAAAATCACCAAGTAATCTTGAAAGCTGTCTTGAGGAGGTGGCTATATGGATGGAACTCTCTTGCCTAAAGCTCAATGGGGACAAAACCGAGCTTATGCTTCTCGGGAACTCCCCCTCTCTCAGCTCGTAGCAACTTTGGCGGAAATGCCTTGGACCCACGCCAGTACCCAAAGACCGGATCAAAAACCTTGGCCTATGCCCGACCGCTCCCTCAGCTTTAATCACCAAGCGGTGAAACTTTTGGATGCCTGATCCGGCCTGATGAGGATGCTACTTAAGATACTCCCCCTTCTCCCATTTCAAGCAAAATAACTCATGGTACAAGGTCTTATTCTCTCCCGTCTGGATTATGGGAATGCCCTGCACCTAGGAGCCTGCATGCCACCATATGTAAGCTTCAAATAATCCAAAACTGTGCAGCCAGCACGCTCCACCAGACCCCTCATTGAAAGTCCGCAGCCTATGTGCTAAGGAGCCTCCACTGGTTACCGGTCAAGGAGATAATCCAATGCAAAGCCATGTGCATTGCGCACAAGGCTTTTTGGAAGATGGGCTATTTAATCAGCCAGCCCTTGATAACCCCCTACCAGCCCAAGAGGCACCACCACTAAGCATCCTCCTCCCTCGCCCTCCTGCGCAGAATAAAAAGAGCTAGATGGGGTGGACGCTCTTGCTCCTACATCTCCGCCAAGCTTTGGAATGCTCTTCCCCTTTGCTTGCGGACAGAGCCCAATTTACTACCCTTCCTGACACTTTTAAAAACTTACTTTTTAATAAATACCTCTAACCACTGATTCCTTTCTTTTGTATGCATCCGTCTACAGCACTGGGATGCCTCAGGGTAGCTATTGCACTATATAAATGTTTTTTCATTTCATCATTTCATTCTCACAATTTGTTTCCATATGAATCCTAGAACCGGTTTTGAGACCTTCATGGAACACCGTGGTGCTGACAAAGTCAAACAGAAGACACTGGAACTGTTACAACTGACCTTCCCACCTGAAGTGAAGAAAACACTGACTCGCCCTGTCGATCGGTATTGAAAAACAGGCATCTCTCAGATTCAACTTCACCATCGAATCGAACACCGGCAAAATGTCTTTTAACATTTGCACTCCCTCCATTTTGAAATGCTGGTAAGTTGCAAAATGATTCAGGTATTTAAAATGTATTACTGATCTTCAACCCTTGTCTTTTTTCTTTCCCAAAAAATGAACTCACAAAACTCCTTTCCTTCTCTCCATCTTTAGAATAGCCTTTTATTCTTGTAATAGACGTATTTCTTTTGCTACAAACTGTTTCTGATCTTGATTGAACACCAACTCTCTTGGTTCTTTTCCCTAAAATGGCTCTTTCTCGAATTCCATTACACATCATTTTATCATAGCAATCACCCAAGGATCTTGAGTAATTAAGTTCCATTTCTCTGCAAAATGCCTCAACCTTCCTACTACCTTTTCCTGGATAGACTCAGTAATACTCCTCATTCCCCCCTTGTTGTGCTGAGGTTTGTTGACTTTTCCTTCTTGAAGTCCTTGTTCTTTCATAACTACCACTTTGTGAAGTGGAGACATATTTGTCAGGGAATTTAACATCCCTTCCCCAAACAATTGACCTTTAGCCTCCTGCAAGGATTGTTTCCATGCTAAAACGCCCAACTTCGGGCCTATGCACATCAAAATTGCCTTTCTACTATCTACAATCAGACTGGCGTTTGCATTCCCCAGAAAACAAATATCCCTCTGACTCCATCCTCTCAGGAGCTCAATATTCATGTCATGTCCATTGACATGGGCCTCCTCCACCAAATCAAAACTACATGCCAACAGACCCAACACATCCAGCAATCTATCTTCACATTGCTTTAACGCATGCTCCAATCCTTGGATCCCTTCCAAGTTTAAATAAATATGTTATTAATTCAGGATCCAAACAGGAGTCATAGTCTCCTTTTCATTAATAACAGGTATTCAGCATTCCGCCCTCACAACATTCCTTTTCTCTTGCTCTAGAGGTTTCCTGATTCTCTACTTAATATAATTTGCCATATGTTTCACTATGATTCGGAAAAGGGGGTGGTGATGGACAGAGTATCTGAATTAAGCAGAACACTCCTACCAAGTCCAAAGATCAGGGCTTGATCCATCACTGTTTTTTAGCTCACTGCACCATCCCAGCTCAGAACCTGGCTACATGCAAATTAGTCTGTCCCTGGCCCAGTGTATCATGGGAAAAGGGCAGACCAAACTACCAAGCCAATTCTTATACTGGAAAGGAAACAAGCTTCCGGGGACCGGTTTCTGGATTTCAGCCATCTTCGGCCCGGCTTGCTTGAATCCTGATGGTGCAGTGAGCAAGGGACTCACATCTGAGTATACCCTTCCACGCTTATGGTGGACAAAACGATTCAGAAAAGGCGGTGGTGATGGACAGAGTATCTGAATTAAGCAGAACACTCCTACCCAGTCCAAAGATCAGGGCTTGATCCATCACCGTTTTTTAGCTCACTGCACCATCCCAGCTCAGAACCTGGCTACATGCAAATTAGTCTGTCCCTGGCCCAGTGAATCATGGGAACAAGGCAGACCAAACTACCAAGCCAATTCTTATACTGGAAAGGAAAAAAGCTTCCGGGGACCGGTTTCTGGCATTTCAGCCGTCTTCGGCCCGGCTTGCTTGAATCCTGATGGTGCAGTGAGCAAGGGACTCACTTCTGAGTATACCCTTCCACGCTTATGGTGGACAAAACGATTCAGAAAAGGGGGTGGTGATGGACAGAGTATCTGAATTAAGCAGAACACTCCTACCCAGTCCAAAGATCAGGGCTTGATCCATTACCATTTTTCAGCTCACTGCACCATCCCAGCTCAGAACCTGGCTACATGCAAATTAGTCTGTCCCTGGCTCAGTGCATCATGGGAACAGGGCAGACCAAACTACCAAGCCAATTCTTATACTGGAAAGGAAAAAAGCTTCCGGGGACCGGTTTCTGGCATTTCATCCGTCTTCGGCCCGGCTTGCTTGAATCCTGATGGTGCAGTGAGCAAGGGACTCACTTCTGAGTATACCCTTCCACGCTTATGGTGGACAAAACGATTAAGAAAAGGGGGTGGTGATGGACTGAGTATCTGAATTAAGCAGAACACTCCTACCCAGTCCAAAGATCAGGGCTTGATCCATCACCGTTTTTTAGCTCACTGCACCATCCCAGCTCAGAACCTGGCTACATGCAAATTAGTCTGTCCCTGGCCCGGTGCATCATGGGAACAGGGCAGACCAAACTACCAAGCCAATTCTTATACTGGAAAGGAAACAAGCTTCCGGGGACCGGTTTCTGGCATTTCAGCCGTCTTCGGCCCGGCTTGCTTGAATCCTGATGGTGCAGTGAGCAAGGGACTCACTTCTGAGTATACCCTTCCACGCTTATGGTGGACAAAACGATTCAGAAAAGGGGGTGGTGATGGACAGAGTATCTGAATTAAGCAGAACACTCCTACCCAGTCCAAAGATCAGGGCTTGATCCATTACCATTTTTCAGCTCACTGCACCATCCCAGCTCAGAACCTGGCTACATGCAAATTAGTCTGTCCCTGGCCCAGTGCATCATGGGAACAGGGCAGACCAAACTACCAAGCCAATTCTTATACTGGAAAGGAAACAAGCTTCCGGGGACCGGTTTCTGGCATTTCAGCCATCTTCGGCCCGGCTTGCTTGAATCCTGATGGTGCAGTGAGCAAGGGACTCACATCTGAGTATACCCTTCCATGCTTATGGTGGACAAAACGATTCAGAAAAGGGGGTGGTGATGGACAGAGTATCTAAATTAAGCAGAACACTCCTACCCAGTCCAAAGATCAGGGCTTGATCCATCACCGTTTTTTAGCTCACTGCACCATCCCAGCTCAGAACCTGGCTACATGCAAATTAGTCTGTCCCTGGCCCAGTGCATTATGGTAACAGGGCAGACCAAACTACCAAGCCAATTCTTATACTGGAAAGGAAACAAGCTTCATGGGACCGGTTTCTGGCATTTCAGCCGTCTTCGGCCCGGCTTGCTTGAATCCTGATGGTACAGTGAGCAAGGGACTCACATCTGAGTATACCCTTCCATGCTTATGGTGGACAAAACGATTCAGAAAAGGGGGTGGTGATGGAGAGAGTATCTGAATTAAGCAGAACACTCCTACCCAGTCCAAAGTTCAGGGCTTGATCCATCACCGTTTTTTAGCTCACTGCACCATCCCAGCTCAGAACCTTGCTACATGCAAATTAGTCTGTCCCTGGCCCAGTGCATCATGGGAACAGGGCAGACCAAACTACCAAGCCAATTCTTATACTGGAAAGGAAACAAGCTTCCGGGGACCGGTTTCTGGCATTTCAGCCGTCTTCGGCCCGGCTTGCTTGAATCCTGATGGTGCAGTGAGCAAGGGACTCACATCTGAGTATACCCTTCCACGCTTATGGTGGACAAAACGATTCAGAAAAGGGGGTGGTGATGGACAGAGTATCTGAATTAAGCAGAACACTCCTACCCAGTCCAAAGATCAGGGCTTGATCCATCACCGTTTTTTAGCTCACTGCACCATCCCAGCTCAGAACCTGGCTACATGCAAATTAGTCTGTCCCTGGCCCAGTGCATCATGGGAACTGGGCAGACCAAACTACCAAGCCAATTCTTATACTGGAAAGGAAACAAGCTTCCGGGGACCTGTTTCTGGCATTTCAGCCGTCTTCGGCCCGGCTTGCTTGAATCCTGATGGTGCAGTGAGCAAGGGACTCACATCTGAGTATACCCTTCCACGCTTATGGTGGACAAAACGATTCAGAAAAGGGGGTGGTGATGGACAGAGTATCTGAATTAAGCAGAACACTCCTACCCAGTCCAAAGATCAGGGCTTGATCCATCACCGTTTTTTAGCTCACTGCACCATCCCAGCTCAGAACCTGGCTACATGCAAATTAGTCTGTCCCTGGCGAAGTGCATCATGGGAACAGAGCAGAGCAAACTACCAAGCCAATTCTTATACTGGAAAGGAAACAAGCTTCCGGGGATCAGTTTCTGGCATTTCAGCTGTCTTCGGCCTGGCTTGCTTGAATCCTGATGATGCAGTGAGTAAGGGACTCACATCTGAGTATACCCTTCCACGCTTATGGTGGACATAACGATTCAGAAAAGGGGGTGGTGATGGACAGAGTATCTGAATTAAGCAGAACACTCCTACCCAGTCCAAAGATCAGGGCTTGATCCATCACCGTTTTTTAGCTCACTGCACCATCCCAGCTCAGAACCTGGCTACATGCAAATTAGTCTGTCCCTGGCCCAGTGCATCATGGGAACAGGGCAGACCAAACTACCAAGCCAATTCTTATACTGGAAAGGAAACAAGCTTCCGGGGACCGGTTTCTGGCATTTCAGCCGTCTTCGGCCCGGCTTGCTTGAATCCTGATGGTTTCACTGACCACCAATCTGAGCTTCTCGAATGCATCAGATCCTTTGGGTCAAATAGGTTTTGACCGAAAGGGTTCTTGACTGACTTCTCTGTGTCAACCTTAATGTCATCTAATTCTCTGAACTCATTACCTGATAAATTATCAGTCAAATCTATATGCTTCCCAATCTCTATTCCTTTCCTCGGCTTTGGTATGCTCGAATACCCCATCATTCGAAAGTATATCCTGGCTTCTCGCTGTGACACTAAGGACACATTTCCTCTGTGAGCTGCTTCAGACTCAATTTCCTAATATTCCAGACAACTCCTCTACTGACATGCGTCTCTTTTTGATAAGCAACTTAGCTCCTGTCCTTTGTTCTTGAAATCCTACTCCTCAGAGATTGACAAAAACTCTTCCTTCATTCCCTGGAACTCTTCTTTCCTGCTACGTTTAAAAAATAGGTTTCGCAATTTCCTGCATAAAGTCTTTAATCTCTTGTCTCACAATCTCCAGTAGCCTATCCTCCTCATAAATCCCTAGCTCCTCAATCATCCTGACCAAAAAACACAACTGTATGTCTTATTTCCCCCATACACTCCTTAAAAATAACCTCATTCTCAATATCAACTTATTCCCTCTCTTGATAAATGCAGGCTCAAACTGTCCTCATTGTGTGGAAAAACTAATTCCTTAGTGTGTTATTTTTCCAATTGTGTATCACAATCTTTGGGCCTTTCTTCTAATGTCCATGACAACAATAAATAAAAACAAGGTCTAACTCCTAACCCCTTCCATGCTCATGACGAGCTCAGCTCGTCATGAGGCACACTGGAGCTGTGCTTATGACGAGCTGAGCTCGTCATGAAATGCTGCTTTCCAAGGTTTTTCAGCACAGGACGGGAAAAGCCATAGCAGCCAAGGTGTTAAAAATTGCACTCAATGAGGAGCGTGCCCTTAGTAAAGATGTCTGCCTGCTTTCTTACTTCTTTTGACAAACAGAGATAGCGTGAGACGCACACTTCAGAATCTGCCGCAGAACGGATTCATTTATTTTAGTGATCATGAATTTGACAATTTCCCAGGTATTTTATGTCTATTCTTTTACTGTAATACCTCGAAACATAACAGTTTTTTAGCAAATCATGTCAGTTGTCACTACTTACCTGAAACAAATTCATCTAACAACCATTAAGAAAACCAATTACATGTAACTCATTTTCTGTCATTTCTTTTTTAACGTAATCAACTAACCCTTAATTCTGTCGCAAAATCCATAAATTGGATTTGCTTGTAAAAACAAAACCCACAATCTATACAAAACTCAACCTGAGACAAAAGTAAGTGGACATATTTATCTGCTCAGAAGCAGCATCCAAAAGATAGAGATGATGGAATGTTGCAGGTTTTATAGACTGAGGGCCCGATTCAAAGAGAGCCTCCATACTCGTAGCAGAGGCCCCGCAGTTGTGGTGCTGGGACCTGTACGTATGGCGGGTGCCCCACACTCAATGGAAAACTGCTATATAGATGTCCTGACACGAGGGTGGGTCCCCGTCACAACAGCGGGGCCTCCACCATGAGTGTGGAGGCTCTTTGTGAACCAGGCCCAGTGTGTTCTCGGTTTCATATCATGAGTCATGCAATGTTCTAAAATTTAGAACTTTGAAGTGGTTTCTGCTTGGAAGTAGTATATAAAAGTTAACGCATAATGCTAGCCTCCAGTCTTGCCATAAAGTCCTTCCATTGGCTGAATAATTATTGTGGGATTTACAGAGTGGGTAACTAGGCCTGCTGCTTTGACTACTATTGGTATGTTTCCACATGCCTGCCTAGCTTTGCCACCCTTGATGCAAAGTCTAGAAGCATGGAGCTTCTGGTCAGACCTGGCAGTGTCTTCACCAGGCATGATGAAATGATTGTGGGTGTGGCCTCTCACCATCAACCATATGCAGTGGTCGGACATCTGCCACACATGGCTGCAGCATCAATCTAGTCACCTGAGTCTTGGCCTCTGCAGAGTGCACTTGGAACCATCACCTTCCCTTGTCCTCTCAGTACTGCTCAGCTTCTTGATTAATACACATTTAATGTATAGGCATTTTATATAGCGCACTACTTACCCGTAGGGTCCCAAGGCGCTTCGACCGCTGCGAAACCCTTCCTGGCTTCCCTGAGAGATGGTCCCTTAATGGGTATCTCCAGGGTGAGACCAGGCATCCCCGGCGGTCTGGTGGGGCCGTTAGTGAAGATGAGGCAAGCTAATGCCCAGAGTTGCCGAGTGTGATCGCTGATCAGAGTGGGCACCGAGGCGAGAGAATTATCGAGTCCGCTGACCCTGGTCCAGAAACCTGCCGCGCCGGGAATCGAACCCTGGTCCCGGGCCATCCTCTACTCTCGGGTCTGCCGCCTCTAACCAGTGAGCCACACTACTTCACTTCTTGCAACCTCTAACTCTGTTTCTCTCACCCTTTTTCCTGTTTTCCCCTCACCTTTCTAAGTTTGTAAATGCTCTGCTCACGGCCATAGCCTCTTCACTCTCTCCCTGCCTCTTTAGTGCTGTTTATTCTCTCTTTGTTTAATGCTTGTAAAATGACATCTCCCAGTTCCCTAATGCCATATAAAGAAATCAAACAGAAGGTAACTTGGAAGAAATGTTATTGGCTGTGAACACATAAAGAATCAATCTGTTCTCCAGCAGTACATGTGGAAGTGCACTCATAATATATGCTTTACAAATTGATAACAAAGGTTATTCAACCCACGCGCGTTAGAGGCACAAAAGGATGCAGGGTGACAGTATCAGGGAAGTAAATGAAGGAGAAATAGGTGAGATTGAGTTTGCTTTAATTTCTATAAAGTCCTGGTATCTTTAGCAGTGCTTAATTTGTAATAGAATGAGTGCTGGTACCCTATGTTCCTTTCAGGAGCCCAAAGTGAATGCAATTAAATATTGGCATACCCAGTACCAAGACTGTGTAAGCTTTATTTCCACGTGTGCCTCTTTACTCCACTACTAGCCAACCCATGCCCCTTTATTTCATGCTTGCAACTTTCTGCTTTCTCTGTTTGTGATTTTTTTTCCATCTTTCTCTTTCCCTGTCTTTCTGTTTCCTCTTATTTTTGCTCTTTTCCTCTTATACTTGCCTGTTGCAGAAATGAAAGTGCCAGTCCCTGAAAATGTGTGCCGGTCATCTTTGGGAACATGATTACTGCAACACAGAAATCAAGAGGGGTGACACTGAAATAACAACAGAGAAATGATTGGGACTTACAATTGGTTTAGTTGGGTTTATTGTGCTAAAATAACAACATTACCAAGTAATGTGTCTCAATAGGGATGTTGTCATTCTGGATGACATGGGGTAACCTCATTGCTTCTCTTCTTAAACCTAAACAGAAAATCCCACTAGGAAACTCCTTACTGCCTGCGGCCTAAGGGAACAGTCAAAATGTACTCATGCGACTACCCATAAACCCATTTCTGACACGGGCTTGGTTAGAGTACTGATATATACATGTCTAATTGCTCGTAACATGAGATTTAAGTTTACCCAATTCATTTACTTGCACTTGACATGACCCAGAAAAGACTGAACGGATGCTTCATTGGCATCTGTTATCCCAGGTATAACTTTTATGATGCCTACTTTACCATATGGTATGCTCATGCCCCTCTGTTCAAATGTGCTAGACCAATTTAAGAGATTGTCTTGAGTAATTACTTATTAAAGAGGCGCTTCATACACCTAAGGCAGGGGCGTAACTCAAGCCCCCGCAATGCCTGAAGTGTGGCGGGCGGGCCCTCACTTAGCTTGTGGGGAGGGGGGCTTAGGATTTGTCACTGCAGCTCCTTACCCTTTAAGTGGTGTGACATTCAGACTTCCTGTAGCAGTGCAGTGCATGAGCTGCACAGCGGGTCTCTAAACTTTAAGAAATATCCAACAGACAATAATCTGGAAATAAATTGCAGCAGATAGATTCCTTATGCTTAAATATTGTTATTGGCTTTGGTGAGAGGCTATGGTTAAAGCAGAGGGCACTTTAATTCTGACAGTGCAACTGCTATAGAAGTGTAATAACTTGATTACACAAGATCTGCAAACAGATGGAAACGCAATACTAGCTTTTCATATGGGCTGCTATCTCTGAGGCTTTCTTAAGTGACTGTTGCCCCACCTCCCACAGCATACCCACCCCATTCCACCTTGGTTAGGTACAAAGGTTCCACTCGTCTTTTGGGTTAGCATTTGCAGTTAAACACCCACCTTTCATACGAGTATATGCAGAAATCCTTCATATTTACAGCTTTATTTACAGATATTGATAACTAGCCTTAACAGAAATACTAATACATCAGATTTATCCAGCCATATCTAGACTTGTTCCTGTGCATCCACAATTAAGGCCTTCGAGTCGGCTCATGAGTGATCCAATTGGTGTCCCCAGCTCCAGAACTTCCCTTTCCCATCAAGTGAACCTGGGATGGATCCCTTCTAAGGGGAGGATCCCAACCCCCTCCATCCCCTCCTGGGGTACTTCTGTGCAGGGGCCAGCCTGTCTGCCAGGATACCTACCTCGGGCACCCCTACACCAATCATTATCCACCCCCCAAAGGGCCAGTGCTAGCTTAGACCCTGTTGCGCATACACAGGTGATTGGTCAGAAGAACCACATGCCAGCAATCACTACCACCCCGAGTCCCTGCATCCTCTAATCGACTCCCTGCAAGCACCCCTTGGAGGGCCCCTTGACACAGCTGTTATGTGTATCTAAGGAAAATGGTTTGCCCTATATGGACCCAAACTGTCCCACCAATCATGACCTCACCCACCATATGCCAGCGTAGTTCCCCTACTGTCTGGCCTCCCCCGGATCAATAACACTAATGCGGTCAATTATTCAACCAGGCCAACAGGTTCTCTAAGAACATTGTTACCAATCTTTTACAAATGAACCCTGCTCTGTAGGAAAAAACGTTTACCTTTTATGCAGCCATGAGGTACAGTCAAAAAACTGAGTGACCTGAACAACTTGAAAATGTTGTTATTTATTCACTTCATGGGAAATCATTTAGATCACTGACCGAGTTACCACCCCTCCACTGAAGCCTGGGGGTGATGTTAAAATGAGCAAGTATAGGCTGAGGAAACTTCTTTGCCATTCAACCAATCTCAGATATCAACAGATCAAACAGAGCCTTCCAGCCAATGTGCACCAAATCGTTGCCACAGCAATGCACTAAGATGACCCCTGGGGGCGTGTACCCTGTGGGTAACATTGTGTCCAGTGAAGCTCTCATCTGGGACAGACGCAGCCCTCCTTGACCATAGAAGGACAGGCTGTAATCAGGCCACTTTGCCCTGCCTGCACAATCACCTGAAAAATAAACCTTTTTAGCTTGCTGCACATATAAATGGCCCAAAACCAGCCCTTCTGTAATTTCAGCCACCTCCGCGTTGACAGTGGTCTCCAAGAAATCCATCAGCCTGCTTGAATTTCTGCACCCATCACCAGCATCCACTGAAGAGAGAAATGGGAGAGAGAAGAAAGGGACTAGGTGTAACTGTACAACATGGGCAATCTAGCATAGCGATTGTAGTAATCCAAGGACCACCTGCCAATTTTCTGCACTGCCAAGCACATCACCCCTATTGCTGCTGTTGTGGTGGCCGAGCCTATCCTACAGGTGTGAGACCCAAACTCAGCAGGGCCATACCCTGCCACACGTATTCTGCAGAACTGAAACTTTGTCAAAGGGGTCCCTTCAACATGGACCAGGAGGAGGCCTCCCATACCCTGGTACCGATGAGCTAGAAATGATTCAAGGTTACTCAAATGGCAACATGCATTACCTGCGTTCCTATGCAGAAAGATGTGATCACATCTACCAACCAAGTCCAAATTTGAGTGGGGGAGAATAATCACCAGGGGCCCCTCCAGTCACTGAATGTCCACCAGCTGCAAAACCACTCCAAAATCCCTCCTGTTCTTGGCCAACTCACTGACCCTGAGAGTATCATAACAAGCAACAGTAAATTCTGCCCATAAGAGAGGGACCTCATCCAGTGACCTGCAGATTGCCCCCAGGGATCCCAAAATTGCAGCTAACTGTCCTGTGTTGATGGGGTGACTAGAGTCCGGCCCAGCTCCCTCTACGTGATGCCACCCCTCAAGACCTTCTGCACTAAGAAAGATTTGGTCCCATCCAAGTGCCCCAGCACTTTTGCAAAAAAGGATATCGCCGTGCAAGCCACTTACCGCCCTTTACCTCTCAGTGACCCCAAGAATGCTAGGACTTGATGAAGCAGATTTTATCTGGAGTCAGGCATTGTTTATTTTTGTGCTTCAGACTGCCTGCATTTAAAATTGACACGCACATTTTGGTGCAAGGTTAAACACATGGCACATAAAAAATATGAAAGTGAGGCCTAGTCAGTCTATAATGCTTGTGCTGAATTAACATGTGTTTTTGCAGTGTAGAGAAAATTGGCCTATTTAGCTTTTGAAGATTAATAGAATGTGTTTCTCTTCCCAGCTCATCCTTGTAATCTGAATTCACTATTTCTGTCTTAAGAGACTTTGGCTTGTTGCATATAAAAAAAAAATATATATATATATATATATATATATATATATATATATATATATATATATATATATATATATATATATATATATATATGCTTCAGTTTATAACACCTCTTTTTATAAAGTATGTGAATTAACAAATGCACCAAACACTACACATAGGGCTAAATGCTTTTTTGCATGAAAAGCTATCTAGACCATTAAAGCATGTTGCTGTGTGCGCTGTATTAACTGGGTGCGCTTTTAAAATGTACACTAAAGCATATTAATGCTATGCTGTACATTGCACATTTTTGCATGTGGAGCACAAATAATAAGAAAAGCTGCTTTAAAATTAATAGCTTGCTAGGAAATCTTTATAAAGGGTAATAGTAAAAAGGGGGGAAACATAATGGTTGATTAACATGAAAATAATACTCTCTTTTTGTTTGTTTTATTTTTTGGGCCTATATATTAAATGGATGCCTGTGAATCCAGCAAGGCTGTGACTTGCATTAAAAGAAGAGAGCATGCGCAGAATTGTGCAAGCGTTCCTCATGACAAGAAGGAGTGAAGGCTACTGTGAACTGTACATTCTTGTGATTGTGCCAATGTACCAGAGTAAGTTAAAGTATCCGTCCAGCCTACAATATGACAGGAAGGAAAATCAGACAGAAACCTTTTTCCAAGTAAATGTTGCTATTCATATAAAATGTATCATTCATTTGCGCTTCTTTTTTTAAAACTGGTATAGTCAGGATTTTAGAATGAGTCAGGATAGTGAGACCTCATGCCATAATTGGCTGAACAATCAGGTACAAGTTTTTCAGAAGATGCAACATTTTTGTGTAGTCTGCCAAGAGTAAGAGTATAAATAGGGCTCCTGGTTTTCCGTTGAAACTGATTTTTTTTACATATAAATACAGACAGAAAACATGTTTTTCTTTGTCTGTATTTATATATAAAAACGGGAAAATCGGGAAAATACTAGCACATTTTGAGCGCTGCTGTGCTCCAGCAGAGTTGCCTCGCCATGCCCTCTTGTTGATTCTAGGGCTGTGGCTACCTTCAGTAAAGCGAAGCATCAGCTTTAGTTTTGCTGGAAATTTCTTTCAATTCACAGTCTTTTTGTTAGCTGCCCCAGCCATGTCTGGGACTCCTCTGTCCCCCTCAAGTGAGTCTGGCCAGCCATTTCAAAAGAAATTTAAGTACGGAGGACTTGGGCTGGAGTCATTGGCGTATGCAGTTTGGGGGCACATAGATTCAAGTGTAGTCTCAGCCACTTCTAAATAATTCACTCTGGCGCTGCTGTTTGTCCCGTTCAGCTTGTCGGATTGTGTTGTATGCAGCCCCCCTCATCTCACTATCACAATGCCTGATACTCCTGTTCATTGTGCCTGCACAATGGTGGATCGTGACAGGAGGCAAGCTGCCTTGTGCTCCCAGATGATCTGCGGCTGCCAGCGCCAGGAGGCCTGCATTGTCCTCAGCGCCCCACCTCGAGGTGAATCATGGTCACATACACCGCATTCAGCTCCCCTCCCTTCCCTTGCCTCGGGATGGGACCTTACTCTCACAGACATGCCTGGGGTGGACAGGGGGGAGTGGGCAGTAGAGAGAAGAAACCCAATTCTGCTGCCCCCCTCTTTCTTCCTCTTACTCCCTCTCTTTGTTGTGCTCCTCCTCACTTGCAGAAAACTGAGACTGTTCCATCCTTTCTATCATTCATTCCCCAGTGAAATGGATCCAAAAAAAACAAGCACTGGCAAATTAATGTGGCATGGCAAGCAAAGGAATGATGGTTTGGAGTGATAAACATGTGTTTAAACTTAACAGACTGCTACAGTGACATTTAAGAAAGCAATCAATGAGATATTTAAACAACAAAGGCCCATAAGTGAATATACTACATCTACAGAAAACTGAACAACGTGACTATTTTAATAACATGTTATTGCAAATATTTCAAAGACCTTCCTGTGGTTATTTAGACATTAATCTATCACAGTAGCTTTGAGTCATGGAAGGGGCAGCTTAATGTTTGATTACACATTTCTTTAGTACAAAAATAAATGTCTCAGAAAGAAGGATCAAGAGTAGGCAGGCATTTACTAAGTAGGCTAGGTTTTCATTCATGATAATGATACATTCATTTGTGGGATTAAGTCTGACAATGGATGAACACTAACATACAAGTGATTTAGACAAATAAAATTGTAGGAGAATTTAGGAATTCATTCTTGGTTTAATGCAGATTTGTGGCTTATTTGCACAGACCTAAAATACTGAAAGCTGTTCACACATTATTTTGGGATGCTTTGTTAATTGTGCTATGTCACCATTGATGACACAGAAGTGCATCTTTCAATTACTCAAAATAATGTGTTACTAATATACAACTCAATGATACTAATTTTGCCAGAGTCACGAAGATGAGAGGTGAATTCAACGGGTTTAAAACAACAGCGCAGATAAATAACTTCACAGGTCTTCTATTTTGCGCGCGCACCACTCGACACCTGGGCGTGATAATGTCAGAGAGAGCCTGCACACCCATCGCCTGTGCACTGCAGAGGCCCCGTGTTTTGGGCAGCAGGCAGTGGGGGAAACTGTGTCTCTTTGAACAGTGTGTCCATAATAGGCCACCATCACCCAGCCCACAGGGCCGCGCACGCTTAACTGGGTCCCCACCACCACGATCTGTGGTAGCTGGATGACATCAGCCCCCACTGTGTTAAAGACATCCTGCAATTTGTTGATGACGGGAATCAGCGCCTCCATGGCGGCGGCAGGAATGATTGGTTTTATTCACACCCAAACACATTAGCGCCACCTTACTGAGTTTTCCAGTCAAGCACTATTTTTCTTTTCATGTCCTTAGCTTTCTGAATAATGAGTGTAAAAGCTTTAAATTGTATTCCCTATGAGTGTTTAATTTTGCCAGAATGTTGATACTTTTTTCAGGCAGCATAATACTCTTGTCTAGTTCATAGTTTGAATTGAGTTGCTTCTAGGTGTTTATAGCGAGGCACAATTGGGTTGTAGCTGAAGGGAATGTGAGTTTCTCTCAGTGGGGCAGTATGGTGTTCAGTGGGGGAGAGGATGTAGCACTCTGTGCCGATGACAGAAACTGCAAGGCTCTGAGACAAATGGCTTGTGATAGCACTTTTAAGCGTATTTGGGACATTCTGCGAATGGCCAAGTTTTCCGATTAATGTATTGTGTTGACCAATAACAACCGAATGCATGTGTGCATTGTCAATTAAAAAAAATATGGAAAAATACTAGCTGTAGTATTGCCTTCTGCTTGTCACAAAAATAAATGTGAATAAATACAGACAAAATGCCCAAAAAATAAATATGGATAAATAAATGACGGAAATGGCAAAAAAATAAATACCATAAAACTGGGAGCCCTAAGTATAAATAATGTCCTCTTTGGAGGCATGGTTGGCTTCTAGCTCATTTTGGCTTCGGATTTGGCTTAGGCTCTGCTTCATTCATATGGGTTAGGAACGAGAAAGGTTGCGGGAAGAGATCGCTGAGGGTAAATATTGCATCCGAGGAGAGGGGATGGTTTCCCTTGCTCATGTTTTTTTTCAGAGAGTCTTAGCATGTCATATTTTGACACCAGGCCACATTCCTTTAATGTTTACTGAAGGAGGGGTGCTTTTCAAGGAGCAACTCCTATCGGAGTGGCAGAGATGCAGGGAGCAGCAAAAGATAGAAAGGCTTTTTAGATTTAAATGCTAAACTTTAAGTTTATGCTTTGACTAATAAATTAGGTCTGAAAAGATTTATTTGTCTTATGCATTTATTTCTCTTAATGGGAGATTGTTGCAAACTATTTAATTATTGATTAGCCTTGCAAGACTCTTTTTTCTTAGAAACACTTTAAGAGTTTTGACTGACATTTTGCGCCACATTTTCTTTTCTACATGTGATGCTTATATGCAGACTGTAATATGTTCTGTATTATTGTTATTTTTCCTGTTCTCCAAATTCTGTAACCTGATTGATATTTTACTAATGGATAAAGGGTCAGAGAAAAACTTAACTTTTGAATAGAAAATAAAACCCTTTAAAATACTCAACAACTCTCTTTATTGGCTTAAATAATAATTGCATTCTTGACTGTTCATGATCATTTAAAGTCTCCTGAAGGTAATACATGGTGTCAAGGGCCCAACACCTTTTCAGCTGTAAATTAAAGGTAGCATGAGAGTTTTGCATTGCTAAATTATCAGAAGAAATTACCACTGCATCAGTTTCTGGTAATCAGAGGATGGTCATTATTGTTAGTTTGGTGATTAATGATTATTGATTTTACCATCAACTACTCAGCTAATGGATCATTGACCTTAAGAGGGAAGTAAAATAATTGCCCAAGGTAGATAATGTCCAAGTCCTGATTCCTGACTCCAATGCTCAGTATCTAAAGACTAGCAAAGCAGTACTGGAAGGTGATGCAAGAAGGTGGTTGCTGGAGTGGTGTGAGTATCAATAGGGCTGTGAAATGTTGTTAATGTGCTAGGATGTATTTTTTGAAGTGTTGAAAATATTGCGTTTTTTTTACTGTTGGAGGTATTTTGCTCATTTTGAATTGATAGTGTTATTGATTATATTAGTAATTTCATAGGGCATAAAGTTTTGATTATTGATCACATGTTTTAACTCTTCATGTTAAGTAAGTTAGTGTCTTGTTCTATGTTGTCTGAACACTCAGGTATGCGCACCTGTGGAATCCCGGGAAGGAATAGCGGGTGGTAAATGGAAGCCACACTGCTCTGAGGTTACTTGTCTGTTGGAATAACACTGAGAAGCTAGGTAGGGCTGGAAGTATTAAATTAGGGACAATTTTCTGTGTAAAAGTGTGAGTGATTGATAGTAAAATGTTCGCTGGTAAAACTTTGGTGTGATATCGCCTAGAAAGGGTTACACTGAAGGAGTAACAGGTTCTTCTGAGCTTGATTGACAGCAAAAGAGTTCACTGTTGAAACTTTGGTCTTACATAACCTAGAAAGGGTAAAACTGAAGGAGTAGCAAGTTCTTCTGAATAGAGTGAAAGGTAAGCGGTAGGGATTTACCTGTAGTGTTTGAAGAGTAAACGGAAGTTCTTACTTTGTGAAGAATAAGCGGAATGTGTCACTTGCAGTGAAAATAATTATATCCTTTATTTAGCACAACAGACAGAGTAGGAATGTTTTTATGTTGTTACTCACAGAATTATTAATTATGAAAAACTCAGAAAATATTGCAGTAAGATTTTGAGGAGGGTCAGTGGTAGGGGTAAAACTGACTAAAATTGAAACTGACAGCTTTGGAGAAAAGAAATTGCATTGAACTAAAGCAAATATGAACATGTTTGAAAGTTTAAAGAAGCTCTTGGGAGGTAAAGTGAGAAAATCATGTTTTATTGGTGATGCTCCTGAAGAAACACCTGTGCATTTTATGTCTACCAATTTGGGACAAAATACGGTGTGCACCTGTTACAACGCATTTTTTACAACGCACTACTGTTACAACGCATCTATTACAACGCAGATACTGTTACAACTCATGTTTTTACAACTCATTTTTTTTACAACGCAGGTACCTTTACAACGCATACCATTACAACGTAAGTATTGGTAAGTATATAGTTATATTTTAAATGTTATATGTTTGGGGTAAAGGGGTATTTTTAGGGTTTAGGGTCAGTTTGGGGTTTTTGGGTAAAGGGGTATTTTTAGGGTTCAGGGTCAGTTTTCAGTTTTTGGGTAAAGGGGTATTTTTAGGGTTCAGGGTCAGTTTTCATTTTTTGGGTAAAGGGGTATTTTTAGGGTTCAGGGTCAGTTTTCATTTTTTGGGTAAAGGGGTATTTTTAGGGTTCAGGGTCAGTTTTCAGTTTTTGGGTAAAGGGGTATTTTTAGGGTTCAGGGTCAGTTTTCAGTTTTTGGGTAAAGGGGTATTTTTAGGGTTCAGGGTCAGTTTTCAGTTTTTGGGTAAAGGGGTATTTTTAGGGTTCAGGGTCAGTTTTCAGTTTTTGGGTAAAGGGGTATTTTTAGGGTTCAGGGTCAGTTTTTAGTTTTTGGGTAAAGGGGTATTTTTAGGGTTCAGGGTCAGTTTTTAGTTTTTGGGTAAAGGGGTATTTTTAGGGTTCAGGGTCAGTTTTCAGTTTTTGGGTAAAGGGGTATTTTTAGGGTTCAGGGTCAGTTTTCAGTTTTTGGGTAAAGGGGTATTTTTAGGGTTCAGGGTCAGTTTTCAGTTTTTGGGTAAAGGGGTATTTTTAGGGTTCAGGGTCAGTTTTCAGTTTTTGGGTAAAGGGGTATTTTTAGGGTTCAGGGTCAGTTTTTAGTTTTTGGGTAAAGGGGTATTTTTAGGGTTCAGGGTCAGTTTTCAGTTTTTGGGTAAAGGGGTATTTTTAGGGTTCAGGGTCAGTTTTCAGTTTTTGGGTAAAGGGGTATTTTTAGGGTTCAGGGTCAGTTTTCAGTTTTTGGGGTACAGGGTAAAAATAAATTAAAATTAATTTTAAATTAAATTATTTAATAGAAAATAAATTAAATTATATTACATTGCATTATTTTTGGGGTTGAGGGTCAGTTTTGAGTTTTTGGGGTACAGGGGTACAGGGTAAAAATAAAGTTATAATTTTTTCAATTTACAATAATTAATTTAAATTATATTTAATAAAATTACTTTAATTTATTTTTGGGGTTTAGGGTCAGTTTTGAGTTTCTGGGGTACAGGGGTACAGGGTAAAAATAAAGTGATATTAATTTAAATCTAAATTTATTAACGGAAATTAAATTATTTAAAATTACATTAAATTATATTTTTAAAAATTAAGTTACTATTATAATATTAAGATTAATATATACTTACCAATACTTACGTTGTAATGGTCTGCGTTGTAAAGGTACCTGCGTTGTAAAAAAATGCGTTGTAAATACATGCGTTGTTACAGTATCCGCGTTGTAAAATCCGCGTTGTAACGGTATGCGTTGTAATAGTCCGCGTTGTAACATCATATATCCCAAAATACATGCATGTGGGTTCACCAATGGTGCAAGATTACTGAAAAAGAGGGTTCTTTGAGGCTTCCAAAAGATAGTACTTTTGAATAGCAAATTATTGACAAATTAAGGGAAGTGTTATGTGAAATAAAGACACCATCTAAAGCTGCACAATTTGAGGCCTTAAGCATGTGGGAAAAGATAGCAAGAGAGAAAACAAGTGAGGATAAAAAGGTAAAGCACCAGGTGTAGGACAAGAGAATTAGTGATGGAAAAGAGCTTCAAATAAATAATGATTCAGGTGATGAAATAATGGATGCATTGTTAACTGAGTGTCCACCACTTTATGTGGTTCCCATGAAAAATACTGAAAATAGTGCACCAGTAAGAACTACAGTGGGTACTGCTTCTATTGAACAGAGAGAAAAACAGAGTGAGAGAACTGTGCAAAAATGTTATATTGACCCATTACCTGTTGCTTCAGCACTGACAGCGATACCTCCAGATGTTACTGCGTCAAATGTGCCTGATTCAGTCCAAGAATTACAAACTTCAGATACACAGATAATGCATAGAAAAAGTATGACTTTCCCAATGAATATGGTCCCTACTCAAAAGGTTCAAAGAGCTGCAGAGGAGTGATTATGGCAGGGTTTATTTCAGAAACTCCTAATTCACAGATTATTGAACAGAAATTACTCCAAGCATTGAAAGGTGAGGGGAAATGGTATTTACAACGGATCACTGAAATAATATCGACCTCACAAATATCGAGGTGACAAAATATCGTTGACAAAATATCGATGGACAAAATATCGACTGGCTATCTTTAAACAGGTAAGTACAAAAATATCGACTCCAAAATATCGAGTTACTAAAATATAGACTGTAAAAAATATCGTTTTTTAAAATGTCTTTAAATTAAGTTAATACTAATGTAATAATAAATATGTTTAGTCTAAACTTACTTTAAAATATTAAAATATTGTTATATTAATAATTATTTATTTTAAAATAAAAATAAATCTAAAAAAATAATACATATATTTATATATTTTTTTTATATTAAATAAACATATATAATAATTTTACCGTAGCATAACAAAATAGTTAACAATTATTATAACAACTGTAGTGAATTCTACAATAGATAAAGCGTTGGATAGCGTAGGGGTAAAATTTACTAATCCTACTCCAGTGGGTGCAACAGTAGGGAAAGCGTTGGATAGCGTAGGGGTTAAAATTACTATTCCCACTCCAAAGAGTGCAACAGTAGGGAAAGCATTGGATAGCGTAGGGGTTACAATTACTATTCCAACTCCAGTGGGTGCAACAGTAGGGAAAGCGTTGGATAGCGTAGGGGTTAAAATTACTATTCCCACTCCAGAGGGAGCAAAAGTAGGGAAAGCATTGGATAGCGTAGGGGTTAAAATTACTATTCCCACTCCAGTGGGTGCAACAGTAGGGAAAGCATTGGATAGCGTAGGGGTTAAAATTACTATTCCCACTCCAAAGAGTGCAACAGTAGGGAAAGTGTTGGATAGCATAGGGGTTAAAATTACTATTCCCACTCCAGTGGGTGCAACATTAGGGAAAGCGTTGGATAGCGTAGGGGTTAAAATTACTATTCCCACTCCAAAGAGTGCAACAGTAGGGAAAGCGTAGGATAGCGCAGGGGTTACAATTACTATTCCCACTCCAGTGGGTGCAACAGTAGGGAAAGCGTTGGATAGCGTAGGGGTTAAAATTACTATTTCCACTCCAGTGGGTGCAAAAGTAGGGAAAGCGTTGGATAGCGTAGGGGTTAAAATTACTATTCCCACTCACTCCAGTGGGTGCAACAGTAGGGAAAGCATTGGATAGCGTAGGGGTTAAAATTACTATTCCCACTCCAGTGGGTGCAACAGTAGGGAAAGCGTTGGATAGCGTAGGGGTTAAAATTACTATTCCAACTCCATTGGATGCAACAGTAAGGAAAGCGTTGGAAAGCGTAGTTGTAAAAATTAAATTAGTAAAAATCACATATTAACCAATTAATCAATTAATATAAAATATTTAACAATTATTATTAAATTAATTAACACATATAAATTAATTATCAATTAATTACTAATTACTATCAATAAATATATTTACATATTTAATTATTATTAATTAAATTACTTCCCACCCTATTCCCCTATAATCCCACAACCCGCTACTGCATTAAATTAGTAAAATTTACATATTTACCAATTAATCAATTATTATTAATTATTTTGCAATTACTATTAAATTAATTAACACATATAAATTAATTAACAATTAATTTTAAATTAATATCTATTAATTATTTTACATATTTAAGTAATTATAATTAAATTACTTCCCACCCTATTCCCCTATAAACCCACAACCCGCTACAGAATTACATTACGCAATTATTATAAAAACAAAATTAATTTAATAAAATTATTTATAACATAAATACACACTTTTCACACATATTCTTACATAAAAAAACACTATAAAATATTAAATATTATCAAAAATTCGATATTTTTGCTATCTATATTTTATACAGTCGATATTACTTCACTTACCTTAAAAACGATATTTTTGTAGTCGATATTCTGTCCAGTCGATATTTTGTCCAGTCTATATTATTTACTCGATATTCTGTCCAGTCGATATTTTGGACTCAATATTATGTCTGTGCACCATTTACAACATCTGCAGCCCAGGATAAAATACATATATTTGAAAATGGGATTTTTCAAACCTGCTTTAAGGAAGCAGCAGTGATTAAAAGGATAGAGAGCATGGGGGAACATATTAACCCATACCATGAAAAAGAGAGACAGCTTAATGTTTTAAATTCAGCATTTGAACATGAAGAAATTAACAGTCCCAGCTTTTTAAATCATGAAAATTTGAAGCAGTGTCAGGAAAAATAATTAATTTCCCTGAGTAAAGAAACAGCTACATGTGCAGTGCATTACCTACACATAATGGACTGACAGATGTGGCTCAAAAATATGAAATTGATGTTTCAGGAAGTTTTCCATTTCAGAAAAGTATCAGGGTACATATGGATGATGAAGCAAATAAGAAAATGTGTTCTTCAGGAATGCAATTGCACATTGCAGAAATAAAATATATGTTTTAATGCAATGGGTTTGAGAAATTAGGAGAAAAACGGGCAAGAAAACATGAGAAGAACATTTTTCCTAAATGTTGCTATTCATATAAAATGTATTAGTCATTTGCACTTCTTTTGTTAAAACTTGTATAGTCAGGTTTTTAGAATGAGTCAGGATAGTGAGACCTCATGCCATCATTGGCTGACCAATCAGGTACAAGTTTTTCAGAAGATGCAACATTTTTGTGTAGTATGCCAAGAATTAGAGTATAAATAATGTCCTCGTTGGAGGCGTGGTTGGTTTCTAGCTCATTTTAGCTTTGGCTTTGGCTCTGCTTCATTCATATGGGTTAGGTTAGAGAAACATTGTGGGAGATTGCTGAGTGTAAAGATTGCGTCCAAGGAGAGGGAAGGTATTCCCTTACTCATGTTTTTTTCAGAGAGTCCTAGAACGTCATATTTTGGCACCAGGCCACATTTCTTTAAGGTCTGGTGAAGGAGGGGTGCTTTTCAGGGAGCAGCTCCTATCAGAGTGGCAGAGATGCAGATAGCAGCAGCAGATAAAAAGGCTTTTCAGATTTATATGCTAAACTTTAAGTTTATGCTTTGACTAATTAACTAGGTCTGAAAGGATTTATTTGTCTTATGCATTTATTTCTCTTAATGGAACATTTTTGCAAACTATTTAGTTATTAATTAGCCTTGCAAGACAATTTTTTCTTAGAAACTCTTTAAGAGTTTTGACTGACTTCTGCACCACATTTTCTTTTCTACATGTGATGCTTATATGCAGACTGTAATATGTTCTGCATTTATGCTATTTTTCCTGTTTTCCAAATTCTGTAACCTGAATAATATTTTACTAATGAATAAAAGGTCAGAGAAAAACTTAACTTTTGACTAGAAAATAAAACCCTTTAAAATACTCAACAACTCTCTTCATTGGCTTAGATAATAATTGCATTCTTGACTGTTCATGATCATTTAAAGTCTCCTGAAGATAATACATGGTGTCAAGGGCCCAGCACCTTTTCAGCGGTAAATTAGAGGTAGCATGAAGGTTTTGCATTGAGAAATTACCAGAAGAAATTACTGCTGCATCAGACTGAAGTAGAAGCAAACCAAACTGATACCCCCCCACATGCCCTAAGAACTTGCAATATTTGTTAAATGCTCCCTCATAGGCACGGCTGGTCCTGGATGCAAGCTGGCTGCCACCAGGTCCAGTAAGCTTGGGCAACAAGCTGCCACAGATGTCCAGGAAAGGCGAAGGGGGCTCTGTTACTCCTGGGTGATGGAACCTGGAAGCCTGCATCTTGAAACAAGATAATGCAGCATAGTTTAACACACCAGGGACTTGTTTGGCTTTAAACAGCAAATTTAATGTTAAACACAGCAATACAATCTCCTTCAATAACCACATCAGCGAAGAAACCTATCTCCTCATTGGCTCTGGACTGGCTAGACCACACCACTGTCCCACTAAAATCGTGTAGGAATGTCTCCCAAATCCTCATATCCTGCCTGGCCTCACTAGACAAAATTGGTATGTTGGTGATTTGCCTTAAGTCTGGGTACAGCATGGGCAGTGGACGGGGGGAGGGACAGCCCATGGAGACGATCAGTAAGGCGAAATTCAGCTGCCCAACCAAGACTTGTAACTGATGCAATGTGACCTTCCTAGCCCCCAGATATGCCAGCAAAACCTGGGAAAAGGCGCTAACCTTCCCCAAGAGGAGCCTAGAGACCCCTGCAACAGAATCCAACTATATTCCAAGAAATTCGACTGTCTTCGCAGGCCAGAGAATCTTGCCCTGAGCCAGTGGAACCCCAAATTCTCCCATCAATGCACAGAAGAACTGTCAGACCTCAGCGCAATCCTCTGTGCCAAGTTGCCCTAAAAACAGAAAATTGCCGAGGTAGTGCAACACCCACTGATGGCCCAACCGCTGTCCGAGCCCAATTCAAAGAACATGCTGAACTTCTCAAAGTAGGAACAAGAAACTGAGAAACCCATCGGCATGCAATTATCAAATAAAAATGCACCCTCAAATTGAAAACCCAGCAAATGAAAATCCTGTGGATGTATAGGAAGCAAGCAGAAGGCAGATTTTGTGTCATATTTTGCCAACAAGTCCCCAGGACACAGTTACTATAGGATCTGCATCCCTTGATCACAGGAGGCATATTTGACTGAGAATAAAGCATCATCAATAGCCTTTTTCACTGACTATCCCCTGGAAGCCGATAAGTTATGTAACAGTCTAAGCTCTCCAGGCTTCTTTTTAGGGACCACACCCAGGGGAGAGCAACCAAAACCATTTAGCGGGATCACGTCAAAGGTGCCTGCCAGACTCATCTCTGTCACTCTGGCCTCTCCAGGATTGGACCTGCTTGACTGTTGATTCCTACAGTAAGGGACGTTCACATACCCCTCCACTGGGATCCTTAAACCTTGCTTGCAGCCTTCATATAATGACTGTAATGCCAGATGATTATTTTACACATGAGCCATGGAACCATTGCCATCAAATTAACCGGTAAGAGAGCTTTGTCAAATCCTGAGTGATCATTCCTGTTTCTTGGCACTTTTTTTGGGGTGAGATGCCAAGCCATAGAATGAAAAGCAATGCTTGTATTTACAGGGCCCTGCAGGCCATGTATGGGGCTTGTTTGTTAAAGTCCCAACAGGCTCCTATTTCTTGTTTCCTACCCGTGCTGCTCGTTGATCCTGAGCCTATGCGAAAGGGCTGACTAGCAGTAGTGTCAGCGCAGTGAAGGTTTCATATAGCGCAGCCACATGATGACATCTATTTGATCCCAGCCTAATGTGGACATAATTACACTAATTCTCCTAAACTCCTCATCATATTTCTTCCAGGCTGACCACCATACTCAACATGAGAGCACACAGTTCAATTCTGATAGCATGCTAGCTGGATCCCCCAAATTAGTGAAACGCTCACCCAGAATTGCCCGATAAATTGAGAAACCTCTGACCTAGTTCACCAGCGTTTCCTCTACCTTCTTTCTATACAGCAATGTCAACAGTACCTCAAGTGAGAACATTCTTTGCAGTGTTTGGCCTCCCCTTTTTCAGGCTTATCTACGAGCAACTCAAAAATTACTACTTACACCCCTTTCCTGAAAATGTCCTTTGCCTCCATTGTGGCATGCCTGCCCTGCTGCTCATGCTGAGACTGTAAATCACCCAAATCAACTGCCCGTAATGAAGTTCCCGTACCTACCTTTGCGGGTTCTTGAGTAGGGGGTCCACAGTGCCCCCGGGCATACCACCTTCCAATGCAGTGCCTGGCGCTGAAGGTACCTGCACTGCTGGCTAGGGGCCCCCACTACCCCCAGCTGCAGGGGTGATCCCTACTGATTCCCCCTGACAGAGCTGTATAAATAAACGGCAGCACCCCACTGCCCCCAGCGATGCCCCCAGAGGGGCAGCACTCCCTGTGTGCCCTGAGCAACAACCGTACTATTAAAGAGCGCTACCAATTGCCTGGCCATGTCCAGATTAATCCCATCACCAGCACCAGCATGGGCCCCCCCACCTTGGGGAGACAAAACACCAAGTACTGCTGGCCAGAGCCTGCCGCAGGCATAACCCCAATAGCCCTACATCTGTTTCTGTGCTGGACAATACCACCACCAGCTGCAGGTCCCAATATTCCTGTTATATTACACTGAGATGCTACTGGGCCCAAGTTACCTACCACTGGGGTCTGATCCACAGGTGCAGCTTCCGCTTGGATACATCCCTCAAACCCCCAAAGTAATAGGGTTAGCTGCCACCTGTACCCGCAAATCCCTCTTCTGCGTACCCTGCCCCAGGCGCTCTTTGGGACAAGGGGAAATGCCTCCCTAGGAGCCGCTCCTGATTGTCTAAGCCTCTACTGCAGCTCAGCAGGCAACTTCATCAAAGCCAATGCCTCATCCATAGCATCCATAGCATCTATTCTATGCATTAACGCCTCCAAAACTACCTCAGTCCATGAGCACTGAGAGCCTTTTCACGCACCACCATACAATGCTGGAACACAAGCCAGGAGACCCCAAGCAAGCCTGAGACAGTGTAAATAAATTGATGACAAAAAATGAAATCTGCCGCTTATGGACCAACTTACCCAATGCAGCACGTGTAAAACTCACCAACTATAAAAAGGCTAGAGAAAATTGCCCCAAACAATGCAACTACTCCTGCATATGACTTCCACCAACAACGCAATGAACCAAGATGATCTTACAACACTATTTGCCCGCAATGCTTGGGAACCAGTGGTAAGCACTGGTTGAAGGACCTGGAACTGAATGTGAGACACAAAAGGGGGGAACATAAAACAAAGAAAATTCCCTCATCAGGGGTGGGGGGAGAGGTGGCCTCTGTGCAAGGTGGCGAGTGGGTATTAGAGACCCCCTCGCAGTCCCTTTTATGGACCGGGCCTGGCACATTTCAAGGGCACGTGACCCGGAAGCACTCTAAGTGCTTCTGGCACTGCGAACTCACCAGGAACTCATAGTCGCTCGACTTACTGCTGCTGACCACCGGCTGTGGGCCTGGCAAAAACCTCCATAAGTGTGGCTCCCCTGAGTTGGGGGAGCCTTTGCCATATGTTAGAGCCCACCCATACTGAGTAGGTGGATGCTTGCATACATGTTCCAAGACCTGAATTTATTTTCAGTCAACAGCAAGGACACTCAAATATAGTTTCCACAAATACTTGAAAACTGAAGTCGGAGTAGATAGTATACCATTCTCTTCCACTTGTCATGTGAAGCATGGAAATGCAGCTACTTCTGAGAACTCATAATTATGGGAATCTAAACAACTACAATACCGGCAATCAAATAATCAATCAATCAATCAGTGAATTTGTAAAGCGCGCTACTTACCCGTGAGGGTCTCAAGGCGCTGAAGGGGGGGGTGCTGCTACTGCTTGAAGAGCTAGGTCTTGAGGAGCCTTCTGAAGGTGAGCAGGTCCTGGGTCTGCCGTAGATGGGTGGGGAGGGTGTTCCAGGTCTTGGCGGCAAGGAAGGAGAAAGATCTGCCACTGGCGGTCGTTCGTTGGATTAGCGGGATGGCGGCAAGGGCGAAGCTGGCGGAACGGAGCTGGCGGGGTGTAAAGTTGAGTCTGTCGTTCAGGTAGGCTGGTCCGGTGTTGTGGAGTGCTTTGTGTGCGTGGGTGAGGAGTTTGAAGTTGATCCTCTTGTTGATGGGGTGCCAGTGCACGTCTCTAAGGTGGGGGGAGATGTGGCTGTGGTGGGGGACGTTGAGGATCAGTCGGGCTGAGGCGTTTTGGATGCGTTGTAGTCGTTGCAGGTGTTTGGCCGGGATTCCTGCATAGAGTGTGTTGCCGTAGTTGAGCCTGCTGCTGACGAGGGCTTGGGTCACTGTTCTTCTTGTTTTGGTCGGGATCCACTTGTAGATCCTGTGAAGCATGCTGAGGGTGTTGTAGCAGGAGGAGGAGTTGGCGTTGACCTGCTTCGACATGGAGAGGGAAGAGTTGAGGATGAATCCTAGGTTGCGTGCGTAGTTCATGGGTGTAGGGGCTGCTCCCAGTGACGTTGGTCACCAGGAGTCGTCCCAGGAGTCGTCCCAGGCAGAGGAGGTGGGGCCTAGGATGAGGACCTCCGTCTTGTTCGAGTTCAGTTTCAGACGGCTGCTCCTCATCCACTCGGCGACGGCCTTCATTCCCTCGTTGAGGTTGGTTTTGGCAATGTGCGGGACCTTGGTGAGGGAGAGGATGAGCTGGGTATCGTCGGCGTAGGAGAGGATGTTCAGGTCATGTTGGTGGGCCACTTGTGCGAGGGGGGCCATGTAGAGATTGAACAGGGTCGGGCTGAGGGATGAGCCCCGGGGTACGCCGCAGATGATGTCGGTGGCTTCAGATCGGAAGGGCGGGAGACGGACTCTCTGGGTTCTGCCGGAGAGGAAGGATGTAGTCTAGTCAAGGGCCTTCTTCTGGATTCCGGCTTCTTGGAGGCGTGTTCTTAATGTGCGGTGGCAGACCGTGTCGAAAGCGGCTGACAGATCCAGGAGGACGAGGACTGAAGTTTCGCCGTTGTCTAGCTGGCGCCTGATGCCGTCTGTGGCGACGATAAGGGCAGTCTCGGTGCTGTGGTTGCGTCTGAATCCGGACTGGGATGGGTCTAGGATGCTGTTGTCCTCGAGGTGGCGGGTCAGCTGTACGTTGCCAGATTTTCTCGATGACCTTCGCCGGGAAAGGGAGCAGGGAGAGGGGCCGGAAGTTCTTGAGGTCTTTGGGGTCCACCTTGGGCTTCTTGAGGAGGGTGTTGATTTCGGCGTGTTTCCAGCTTTCCGGGAATGTCACTGTGTCGAAGGAGATGCTGATGATCTTTCGCAGTTGGGGTGCGATGGTTGCATCAGTTTTGTTGAAAACATGGTGTCGGCAAGGGTCTGATGGGGATCCCGAGTGGATGGTGTTCATGGCCTTGCGGGTCTCTTCGTCGTTGACATGGGACCACGAGGTCAGCTGGTTGGTGCAGGTGGTGTTCGAGGTGTGGTCCGTTGTGGTCGGGTGAATGAGGAGTTGAAGCTGTCATTGATGTCGGTGATCTTGCAGTGGAAGAAGGTGGCCAGTGAGCCGCACAGATCCTGCGAGGGCGGGATGTCGTTGGTGTTGGCACTGGGGTTGGAGAGTTCCTTTACTATGTTGAAAAGTTCTTTGCTGTCGTTTGCGGTGTTATCCAGTCGGGCTTTGAAGGACGATCTCTTGAGGTGGTGATGTCTGCGAATGGTGTCCTTGCGGGCTGCGTGGCTGTCTGGTGTGTGGTCGTGGAGCCATTTCTTCTCCAGCTTCTGACATGTTCGTTTGGAGATCTGGAGTTCTTCGGTTAACTAGGCAGCTTTCTTGCTGGGGTGGTTGATGGAGAGTTTCTTGATTGGGGTGAGGGTGTTGGCGCAGTCGTCGATCCACTGTCTGAAATTTTGGGCGGCGGCGTCTGTGTCGGTGGGGTCGGTAGGTGGATTCTGGGTGAGGGTGGAGGTCAGCTGGTCTTCGGTAACTTTGCTCCAGCAGCGGCGAGGCAGTTGTTTGGTGCGGTGGTGCGTGGTTGGTTTCTTGAATCAGTCTCAGAGTCTTAAATGTGTGCTGATGATATTTCTTGGGATTTGCTGGTCATGGTGCTTGAATCCTAGCAATGCCATGACAGTATTTCAAACTCGAAGGATGTTAAATTCAGTATTATTACATTAGGTAATAGAGACTTGTTATTTAAAGTGCTCAGAAAAGGCAACAACTGTCGAACTGATGGATGCACTAAAGCAAGTTTTATTATCACCATCAATAGCAAGTCATAGTAAATAGCGAAAAAGTATTCTGTACAGTGAAGCAAAAACCTAATCGTGCTGATGACAATATAATATTGCAACTTGCAAAAACTAGATTAACTGGGAATCAGGGGACTGATGCTCTTTCCTGACCAATCATTTCAAGGATTTTAGAGCTGATGATGCTGAAGCCGAAATAGCCCCAACAGCATTTGGGATTCTCCAGGGTTCCATTGCAGCACCCTTAAAAGTAAAACTTTATGTGGTTTCTATCTAGAATGATAAAGTGCGCAAAACGCATGTACTGGAATGACACCTCAGTAATTACCAATGGCTGGGATTAATTCAATCATGCTGCTCAGCTCGTCACTTTTTTGTAGTTGTGGTTCCTCCGCTAAGGCAAAGGAATGTCGCCCCACTGCTACAGCTGTTATAATTTTGCTTTTTGTATTCATCTTGCAGTCGAAGGGGCGGGAGGGGCTGTAATCCCTGTGCCTCACAAGGTGGAAGAGTGATGGCAGCACCAAAAGTGTACATGGCGCTTAGGCTGGCGGTTTCAGGCCAGCCAAAGCATCATGTGCACTGTGCATGTTCTCTGTCCAGGTTGGATTACAGCCTGGTTGCAGAATATGCCCAGCCTGCCAGCCCGTCTGAGCTTCAAAGCATGGCGCTCAGACTAATCACAACTCTGCTAAGGCAGTGTTGTGATTGGCCAGGGGGTTCGGGGAGGCTGTGTGCTTCGCTTTCTGGTTCCAGGCATCTCCAGAGAGGAAGGAAGAGAGGCAGCAGTCAAAGGTATGAAGATTACTGGTATTTTTCTACATTTTTATTCCCCTCTCCCTCAGTCCCCCGCCCACCACCCATTTTGAGTAGCAGCTGTTGCTTTTTTTTTTCTAATATTTACATGGAGGCACTGAGAGGGCATAACGGTGGACCCCTCTGAGGAGGGGGAAGGCCCCTCATCTTAACTTGCATGAACTCCCTCTTAACATTTGTGGCGCAACTGACCTGAGAATGTTTGCTGGGGAAATTTTCAAGATCTAAGCTTAGGACAGTTGAAAACAGATTCCATGACTTATCGCTGGTTCCAGCTAATAGATGCATCACAATGCATTGAAGGTCTCAGTCTGCTCCTCCCACAGATAAATGACGAAGTGAATTTAAACTCTGTCCAAAAGTCAAAGTATGGTTCTACACGCAAGTAAACATAAAACACACCTAGACACCCCAAGGGAGCTCCCTGGGTGAGATTATGTTTGCAAATCCAAATATGTGTATGCTCATGTTGTCACAGGATTAGATTAATTAATGATATTTGTAAGGCTTTCCTTAAGTCCCCAAAGCATATTTATTTATGCCAATAATCATCCAATAAGTTTGAGTTTGAGTTTGAGTTGGGATTTATAAAGCGCGTAGCTACCCTAGGGCATCCCAGCGCTGACAAGACCTTATGTCCAGAGAAGAGGAGGGAACTGGAAGATTGAAGGTTTAAGGGAAGAGCCAGGTTTTTAATTGTCTCCGAAAAGTTAGGAGGTTATGTTCTCTCCTCATGGCCAGTGGGAGGGTGTTCCAGAGTTTTGCGGCGTTGTAGGAGAACAAGCGGCCGCCGGATCTGGACTTTCTTATTCTTGGGATACTGGCAAGGGCGAGAGAGTCGGATCTTAGTTGTCTGTTGGACTGATGGGGTTTCATCAGCGATCTGAGAATTGGGGGGGCCTTTGTCATGCATTATCTTGTGGGAGATGCACAGGGTCTTGAAGGTAATTCGCTCTTTCACTGGGAGCCAGTGAAGGCTTTTGAGAGCTGGTTTCGCTGAGCATCTTGCTTTAGTTCCCGTTAGGATTCTGGCCGCCGCGTTCTGAGCAACCTGCAGTCTGTGAACAACTGATGCCGGGGCCCCCAGATACAAGACGTTGCCATAGTTCAGTCTGGAGTTCACCAGCCCCTGCATCAGTAGTTTCCTAGACTGGAAGGGGATCAGGTGGAGAATCTTTCGGGACATGCGGATGAGGCCAAAACAGGTGCCTGAGGTTTTTCTGGCCTGGGTTTTAAAATGAAGGTCCTGGTCCAGCCAAATAAAATACACTAACACTCGTAAAGCGTGCGGCTGAATCCGAATAGGCATCCTGGCACTAGCAGCTTAACATGGACTATGAGTGTTATTTGATCTGAATCGCTTGGTTCCCCAAGGAAGATTTTAAAGGGTTAATGTTCTGTTTTGAAATATTATGCTATTTATGTAAGTTTAATGTGAAAATCTTCTCTTAAATACTTTTGATAATGTTTGTCACGCCCTGTTCTCGAACCTTGCACATTATTCAAAATGATCCAGTAGTTACTTTAATTATTTCCGCTTGCAGGATGGGTGGGGTGGAGCTTACCACAGCCCCACTAACACCTGAATAGCCCGTGCTCTTCCTTCACACATTGGCCTAACGACCCTATTTTGTCACTTCAGCCAGCTTGGAACCAGGGCAGGAGAGGCAGGAAATTCCATGCACTTCAAAGTCAGTGTCTAGAAGCTTCTCTCACCTTCCAGAACCAGGGCACCAGTGTGTAAAAGCAGGACCTCAGAGCAACTCTTCGGTAAACCTATGGGCCTATGGCCACAAAGAAGGACTACTACATGGACTGCTACTCTGCTAGACTGCTGCTCTATAGGAACTGCTGCAATGCTGTGCTGACCTGCTGCTGGCAGCCCTCTTGCATGAGGAAGAAGAAATGGACCTGCAACTTCATCTTGTACCCAGGACCCCAGAATGACTCAAAGGGCTAGTCAGCTGGCCTCCTGATCTCAGCCCCGGGAGCATAAAAGGCTCCTCAACAGCTCCTGTCCCTGTCTTCAGAAAGTTCCTGACTCCCAAGTGGTGCCTCTCAGCTCCTGGACAATTAGTTTGACTAACAAGCTCTTCAAGAACAAGCTTTGGGCTGTTTACAACTGCAAATTAGTCCATTCACATTGAAACTGCGCCACTGGCTCCGAAAAGCAATGTGATCTCATATCTTCACACAGCAGCATCATCAGCCTGAGGAAGACCACTGATACGTAGCTCCGACTTCCGTATTACCTTGTTTTCCTCCCCGTTTGCAAGCAATAATTAAACTGGATACAGTTGGGTTTCCAAAAATCTGCAATGGAGCCATATCTATAGATTTATGGCAATGGCTATAAAGGAAAGGTCTTTTACGATTATGCATGAATGACGAGTGACTGGAACATCAATGCGGTGTGCACTGGGGCCTGGGTGTGTTATTGCGCATATCCAGAAAGGTTTTAGACACCACAACAAGACCGCTGTTTTAAATATTGTTAAAAAGAATGATGGAAATCGAGTCTTAACACACAATATTCAAAGGCACCTTAAGTGAAAGAATATAATTTGAGTATTGGTATGTCATTACATAAATTATGTTTTGCTTTTAATCATTGTTTTACCATCAGTGTGTGACTATGGAGGAGGCGTCTCCCACATTTTTTCCATGGAGCCCATAGTTGAATATGACTAGTGTAAGTGATTAGGACAGTCTGCATGCACACAGAACAGAAGTCAAATGGTGTAATCTGCACCCCCCAAAAAACAGCATATACACTCGAGTTAGGGGTCTCATACTGAGGTTTATATATACATCATATATTTCCTTGCCCTATTTTATTGGTGTGTGTATTGGCACAACTTCTTTTTGAAAAAAATGCTACAGATAGCATTGGTTAAAATGGAGATGTTTTCACCACTGTCCTAAGGGGCTAGTTCTTTTTTTTTAGTCCTCATACACTGTATTGGGCATTCTTGAAGGGATTCCTAGACTCTTCCCATCTGGCTTGCTCGTTCCAGACCAGATATTGGTCCAGTAATGATAATGAGATGGAGTTCCCTCCAGTCAGAACTGTTTCCTTAGTCCACTCCTGTTCACCATGGCGCCCAAGCCATACGTTACTTAGGAGAAAAAGAACCAACAGTACCCAGGTAAAATCAAGGGACCACTTTACCTATTGTGCCAGGCCATAAGGGTCAACCATATCTTATCCAGGCTCGTAGTGTCACAGGCAATATCTGATTCACTAGTAAAAATTATATGTGTCAGGGACTCTGCAAACGTCGGAGGGTTTGCAGATTTCCATGCTCTGCAAATCTCTCACCTAGCTAAAATAACAACATAAAAAATAAATTTAGATACTAAATCGAGTTTCAAGTAGTAGTCTGTGGTCAATCTCCACCTGCCTGTTGTTGAAGAACATCTTCAAGAAACCTTTTCACCTCAAGCCAATAGCTGATGGTCTTTGGACAATCTGCAAACATATGGAAGTAGTCGGCCGCCAAGTGCTTGCATCTAGGGCAATGATATACTGACCCTAACGCCTTGGCTAATTTCCCTGGGGTCCAATAAATCCTATAGACCATGTAGAGATGATTTCTCTTGAGGGCAGCTGGTTTTACTACTGCCCGCAACAAAGTGAAAGAATCCCTCCAGATGTCATCTGGATTATGCATATAGGGACCAAAAACATTGCCCCAAAGATGCTGGGTTTCAGATGTCACCAGACTTTCATCTTCCAACAGGGCCCAATACCAGAATGAGATTTGTTGCTTCCATCCTCCCTTTCTAGAGACCAAGTTAAACCTGACACTCGAATCTTCATGATCCCAAGACTGGGTTACCCACCACCCAAACAGTTGATAATATTTAAATCTGGTGAGCGTGCCACCTGTTATGATGGAGAGAGATTCCCAGCTCAACACCTGTGAATCCTTCTGGAGATCACCCCAAAATTGAATCCCTGCAGTTTTCAGAGGCTGAGAGAGATGATCTCTGAGACAAGCAGGAGTGCCTGGAGCATCCCAAATAGGAGCCTGGCATGTGTAGTACGGTATTTTGAGACTCTTCCTCACATACATCCAATTTTTTAATGCAGCCCCCAGGACCTTCAGCCTGACTTTTTTGTAAAATTTAGGGTCCCCGAATTTAAAGAGAAAAAACTCCTGTCCTTGAGGCATATCATGGAGTAAAGCCTGAAACAGTACACCCAATGAGGAAGGAACATGTTTATTTGCCAATATTCCAAAGTTCTTAAAATGAAACGCGTGGCAATAATTAAGTAAATCTGGTAGGGCTAAACCCCCCTATTTACTTTTCTCCTGAGCTTTTTCCAGGCCATTCTGGGCGATTTGGTGTTCCAGATAAAGGAGCCGATTTTTCCATGCAATTTTGAAATATCCGAAGCACAAAAAGATAATGGGATAAAATTAAAAAAGAAAAGTTAACTTAGGCAAGACAATCATTTTTATTAGGTTTACTCTACCAAATATATTCAACGGGAGGCTTGACCACCAAAGAAGGAGACTGCAAACCTCTTTGGAGACCCTGCTCCAATTGATCTTGGGGATATCCTCTTGTGGTTAATATTTGATTTACCGTCCTAATTTCTATGCAGGTAAGTACTTAAACAAAAATAACTCAATCGGAAAGAAAGAGGCAGAGTCCGTGGTGTTAGAGTTCTTAGGGGTTTTATTCCTTAAAAAGGAATGGTCATGGTACCAGATCGGATATCGGGTTCCTGCCACCACTGGGGTGCAGGAAGGGATAGAGCAATATTTTATTGACAATACATAGCTTATATACTTAAATCATATAATAGAAACCAATACAGTAGGCGTAACAGCTGAGAGAAACAAGATAACAGCATACACGTGTTAGCAACACGTAATCAAAAGGCGTGAACTGGGCGTGAACATAGAGGTGTGTGCTAGAAACGTCACATATAAGTGTCACGAGTAGGTGGGTACTTAGCAGAATATTGCAATGTCAGCAGAAATCTGAGGCCTGGATGCGCGCGCAGCTGCGTGACGTGTGATTGACGTGAAGCTGGAGGGTGCAGGGGACTTGACATTTACACTGGCGGAAAGAGACAGAAGTCTGGCATTTCAGATCAACTCGTACCTCTATCATATCTGGTATCTGATGTTTAGGAACCATATTATCTAGAAGGAAAAGGTCTCTGGGGCAGAAGCTATTCTATACTGACTGTGAGTGCGTGTATAAGCGTCTAAGTGTCTGCATGAGATGCGAGGGGGCATGGGCCTACCATGGTAACAGAGGCTATGAATTACTTGCACGGAGACAGTGAGGCCGGGCCCTTTGCTCTGCAGCTGGGGGGATGTTTACTTAAACTAGTAGGTAGGAATGCATTTTCGAGGAGCGGAACAGATAATTCGAAGGTTGAATTCAGTCTTGGCAGGCAGCAGGCTGAGCTAAGCGCCGTTAGCCGCACAGGGAGTAAGGCAGAGGTCACGGGTACAGAGACAGCCCAGGCTGAGGCGTTCAGAGTTAGAAGGCAGAAAAAGGCTCGATGGCAGAATTCAGGGCCTACTTCGCCAGAGCTGAAAAACGTGTAAAGTACACCACAAAAAGACGTTGGCATGGCATACTTAGGAACGGAATATTCAACCCATTCAGGGTGGGTCTGAAAGAGGACATGTTAACGTTGGACGCAAATGTATTTGCGTCTTCATAGCTGGCACAGGAGGGAAGTTACATGCACTTTAAGCTGGTACATGGAGACGGTGGGGTACACGTTAGGGAACATTACTTGACCATAAAATTTATATTTCCTCATTCCCTCCTTGTTCCCTACGGACCCTTCATGATATATCGATCCTCATGAATCGATCAGACTGTTCTTGTAATATCATTTGCTCTTCTTTCTTCTTTTCGCGTTTTGAGTGAAAACTGGAATGTGCAATGCACGATGTGGCGCACAGACCACAAATCGCTGGCCCACACTGTAGGCACAGGCAGCAACTGAATACTATGACAAGGGCAATGCCTAGGAAGGATAGGATCTTCCATCCCCAAGCGGTTAACGTTGTCCAGAACCAACCGGACCAAGTCCAGGTGCCTGGATTCTGATGTATCCAACTTGCAATTTTATGAAGACGTGTAATAGCTTGGTATACCGTTGGCGCGTTTTCTGGAATGAAAACACAGCAACTTGACCCGATGACCTTACAAGCTCCGCCTCTATCTGCCAGGATGACGTCAATAACAAGACGATTCTGAAGAACAACAACCCGCATGGCGGACTGCTCCTCTGTTAAGTTGCCTAGAGCGGAGGTAGTTTCATTCACTACTGCTTCGAGTGTTCTAGTTAATCTACGTATTAGTTTACTGTTTTGGACGGGGCCTGTGAAGAAAAAGAATCCTTTATTGAAATCTGTGTATTGCTCCCATGCCGTTTCAGTATAGTCGACAATCGGGAGATCTCTTCGGAGTCTATTCTTTACTAGATTTGTATTTCTGTGATAATCAGGAGGGGCTAGAAAAACGGGGGGCAGAAGGAATGCAATGTAACAGGTACCATCCCAATCTGGAGGTAAGCGTATGTATGCGGTATAGCCACAAACAAAGTAGGAATGACGAGTAGCTCTAAAGGAAGCCTTGCCTTGATCACTGAATTCGACCACAGTGGTACATTTACTATGACCTAAGTGTACTGAACCCTTCTTTCTGACACATAAATCACCAGTGACTGGTAATACTGACATAGCAGGGAGAACTGGTGCAGCTTCGGATTCGACAGTAAGAATCATAAGGTTAACTGTATAATTACCTAATCCATATACTTCATTTTCTAGATCAGTTCCTATTCTAATGGGAAGTCCCTTCTTGTCAGGGTAACAGGCATTGAGCAGAACTAGGTTCAGGTTTCCCCAAATCCAATTCCCCTCGAAAACAGCAATATCAGGATCTAAAGAATTAATTAATCTAAACCATGCACCACAGGAGGCATTGTGAGTGAACGGGTACGGAAAGAGAGGCAGAACTCCCTTGTATTTCTGATAGGGAGGGAGTCGGCCACATATCCAACAGTTTGTAGCATTGTTAGTCTGATGGGAGTGATGTAACATACTAATGAATGTATTGTTGCGCAGCGCAAGTCTGTAAGATAGTTCATGAGGAGGTAATTCACTAAAAGAATGTTCGGCAGAAACATTGTAAGCAGATTGTTCACGCTTGAAGATAGGGTAGTATATGGTAAGCAATATACTGGCAACAATAATCAGAAGACTTAGAAAAAACATAATCAATAAGGTCACTATACAGTGACTGCGGAGTGATTTACAATATGCATGTTTCTTGAATTGTCTCTCTCTCTCTCTATCTCGATCTAGGGGATACATGTCAGAAACTATTTAACCGATTCACCTAGGGGAGGACTTAAACAATTAAACTGTCTGACTTGCTAGATCGAAGTTTTGTTCGATACTCCTCTTGGGGAGTTTTCTCTCTTTTTGGAACTTGGAAGTCTTTTGTATCGAGGCAGTCCTTTGAGGGGGTGGACGAGTCAGTTTCTGGCAACAGTTCATTACATTTTTTAATATGACTCGTGTGGATTCACCCCTTTCGGCCTTCCTCTTTGATTGCGGTCCTCGTGGTAAGAAGGACGATCTTCGGCTCCTTCCAGCGGGGCTCCAGCGGGCTTTTCCTGTCGAAGTTGCGAATTAACACAGTATCCCCGGGACGGACATCGTGTGGCTTTACATCAGTGTTGTCGGGAAAGGCTGCAGCAACCTGTGAACGACATGATTGGAGTGCAGACATCAAGGAGGCAAGGTAATCTGTCAGCATGTTACAATCAACATCGGTTATTTTCTTAGGCATGGGCGTCCCCCACATATTCGGTGGTCGGCCAAAGACCACTTCATACGGAGATAGTCCTGATCTCGAATGGGGGACCATTCTCATATAGAACAGTGCAACGGGCAGGGCGACTATCCAGTCGACCCCTTTCTCTTTACAGATTTTAGCAAGGCGTGTTTTCAGTGTCTGGTTATGCCTTTCTACAAGGCCAGCGGCCTCGGGATGTCGGACGCAGTGGAATTTCCACTGATATCCTAGCAGAAGGGAAACCTGTTTCATGAGTTCGGATGAGAATGGCTGTCCGTTATCTGAGTACACGACACGAGGCAAGCCGTACCATGGGAAGAATTCTCGAACCAGCTGCCTGGCAGTGGTCGGAGCAGTGTAATCTGGGACTGGATATGCTTCGGTCCAACGGGAAAGTGCACAAACAACTACGAGGACGTACTTGAATCCTCGACAACGGTCCATCTGGATATAATCCATCTGGAGGACTTCAAAAGGGTGATCGGGAGGATGGAATCCACCTTGCTCTACAGGGACGCTTTTACCTGGATTGAACTGACAACAGATCATGCAAGTACGCACTTTCTGTTTTGCTGCTGCTCGTAAGTGTTTGTTGTACCAGAGATTCTGTAAACTGTCTAGCATAGCTTTTTCTCCTAGATGTGCTGGACTATGTGCTGTATTTATTATGACTTGAACCATAGAGTCGGGGAGAAACCATGTAGATTTTCCCTTCGTCATCCAACCTTGATCTGTCTGAATCCCTCCTAGTTCAGTCCATTTCTTTATTTCATCTGGAGTAGCATGTGTGTGAATATCGATTACATCTAGTGTGGGATCCCTAACTGCCATACAATGTGTCGGTACTATGATCTTTGTCACGTCAGTTGTCTGGGTGTGAGTCAATGCTGTATGTTTTGCTGTTTGGTCTGCCAGGTCGTTACCCTGGGAAACAGAATCTGTAACTTTAGTATGTGCTTTACACTTCATGATGGATATGCCTGAAGGCAGATGTATTGCTTCTAACAGTGCTTGAATGAGGGGACCGTGTTGGATCTTGGCACCGTGAGAGGTCAAAAAACCTCGTTCTTGCCATAACACTCCGAAGTCGTGTACGACTCCGAAAGCATAACGGGAATCAGTGTATATGTTAACATTTCGGTTCTTGGCTAGTATACAGGCTCGGGTCAGAGCGATGAGCTCCGCTGCTTGAGCAGACAGTGTATCAATACGATATGTTTCTTTTACATCAGTTTCAGTGGTCACTGCATACGCGGCCACTAATTCTCCTGTACTTGTTCTCATACATGAACCATCCACGTAAAGTGTCAGGTCTGGATTTGTCAATGGAACATCTGTTAAGTCTCGTCGGGGCTTTGTTACTGCATTAATGATCTCTATACAATCATGCGGGGCTGAATTAGTCATACTTGAAGGTAACAATGTTGCGGGGTTCAGGATGTTACAGCGTCTGATTTCTATGTGTGGCTGGAATAGTGTCAATTCATAGCCTGTCAGTCGTGCTATAGTTAAGTGTTGAGTCTGAGTTCTGTTTAAAAGAACCTCTACAGAATGTGGAACTTGTACTGTTAATGGATGTCCTAAAACAATTGAGTCGCTCTGTCTGATTGCTAGGGCTGTCGCTGCAACTGACTTTAAGCACGCAGGGAGTGCCTGGGCTACTGAATCCAATGTACTTGAAAAATAAGCGCAAGGCTTATGCGATCCTGCTTGATCTTGAGTGAGGACAGACAACGCTGTACCATCACGTTCTGTAACAAAAAGTGTAAAAGGTTTGCTGTAACACGGTGTCGCTAAAACTGGTGCTTGACATAAAGCTTTCTTTAATTCCTCAAAGGCCTGTGTATGTTCCTGAGTCCAAGGGAGGACAGTCGAAGTCGCTGCCTCCTGTGTTGTCAACTGAATGAGTGGTTTAGCTAGAAATGCATACTGAGGAATCCATTGTCTGCAGTACGAGGTGAGGCCTATAAAGGCCTGCACTTCCTTTTGTGTCTGGGGTTGTGGCATATTTACAATTAACTGGATACGGTCAGGAGTGAGCTGTCTCCCCACTTTGGACAGCAAGTGACCCAAGTACACAACTTGCTGAACACAGAATTGTAGCTTCGAAGGAGACACCTTGTGTCCCTTGTCGGCCAGGAAATGTAAAACTGTCAGTGATGCTTGCTCACATTCGGGCTCACTTCGTGCGGTGATCAGCAGATCATCGACGTATTGCAGTAAGGCGGTGTTAACTGGCATTTGAATACAATCAAGTTGTCTTTTCAGTGCTTGACTATAGATGCTGGGGCTTTCTGTGAATCCTTGAGGTGCGCGTGAAAATGTGAAACTTCGTCCATTTAAACTGAATCCGAAGAGATATTGGCTCTCTGGATCAATGGGCACACTGAAGAAGGCGTTCTTGAGGTCAATTACAGTAAAGAACGTTGCTTCTGAATCAATAGCAGTCAATAGGGAAGAGATGTCGGGAACCACAGGGTACTGTGGAACGATGCATTTATTCAGTTCTCGTAAATCAATCACCAGCCGATATACTGGCGGTGCATTGGGATCAGTACGTTTAAGAATCGGAATGATAGGGGAATTACAGATATTGGAGTCGGTCTCTACGACCACTCCTTGGGCAATGAGCTCTTCAATGATTTCCAGTAAAGCCACTACAGCATCGGGTGGTAACTTGTATTGTCTGATTCGGGGTAAAACAACACCTGGCTTGAGTGTAACACAGTATGGTGTAATGTGCATGCAGCCTACATCGGTTGGTCCTTGTGCCCACAGGTGTTCTGGTACATTTTTCAATCGGACATCAAAGTCTCGTAATACATAGTGACCCTTAAAGTCACGCAGGAAAAGTCTAACTCCTTCCGGAGAACAACATATCACAGCTCCTAGAGCCTTCAATGTTTTGATACCTAACAAGTTTTCTGGACATGATTTCGTAAGTAACAAGTCTGTAACACGTGATAATGGACCCACAGCCAGGGGGACGGGTTTCGATACCTCATTTACAATAGGCTGTCCTGAAAAACCAAGGGAAACATTCTGTAAGCCTGAGAGGGGTGCCCCTGGGACTTCATTATGGCTGATTGTTGTGCGGCTTGCCCCTGTATCAATTAAAAACTTTCTGTCTTTTCCCAATACTTGACTGTGTACATAAGGACCCTCTTGATCTACAGGAACCTCAATAAGAGGCAAGCCAACCTCCCTCTCTAGGCTGTTTCATGTGTATCGCTGATAATCGGGATAATCAGATTGGGCATACTGGCACATCTGCCGTGAAACTTGCTGCGTCGCGGCAATGGGCTGTGGCTGTGGCTGTGATACCGCTGCGTTTTGTCCTGTATGTGGTGAAGCATGCATAGGTTGTGCATTCTGTGAAGTCTGTTGCTGGCCCTGGTCTTGTCTAGGCGGATGCGGTCTTTCTTTAGTTTTACCTGTTGCTATATTGTGTTTCAGGACTGGACATTCATGTACGTAGTGACCTGGCTGCTTGCAATAGTTGCATGTCCCTTTAACGGGAGCTGCTGCATTTCCTGTCTGGGTCGTACCCTTTCTCTGGCCGTCGGCTGGAACCGACTGGGCCACTAACATTTTCATTTTCGTGTCTTTCATGCGTCTCTGTTCGTGATCCTGTTCTTCTCTGATTCTGTTCTGGTGGTATTGTAACATCTGTAACATCTGGGATGGCGTATTTGCTTGCCATGTACTCTCAACCTTATATACACGGTTCTTAACTGATGTCAGGGAATTCTCGACTAATTTCGTTACAAAAAGATGCGGGTACGACTCGCTACCTGGTTTTAGGCCACTATTAATAATGAAACATTTCTCGAATCTTGAATAGAAGTCACTAGTATCTTCATCGTGTTTCTGTTTACAGGCTGAGATTGCGTCCCAGTCTTCCTTTTTAGTGGTCAGTAATCTTGGCAGAACCTGTACTATCAAACCTGGTAATGCTTTAGCTTTCTCCCCAAGGCCTAGCCCTGGAGTACGAAGTTTTTCCTCGTCTTCTATTTCTGTCCATATAATCTTTTTGTCTCCCACCTCCCATTCTCTTTCCTTGAGTTTCTCGTAGATGCCGGTGGGCAACAATACCTTTAACAATTTCATACCATCAGTATATGTGTAATCTCCCATCAGTAACATGTCTTTAAGTTCTCTGTGAAAACCTGCAGGGTCTTTATCGTGACAGGGTACTAGTTTCTTCATCTCCAATAGTTCTAACTTGGTCAGAGGTGTGTATACATACACACGTTTCAAGGTATTATCGGCACCCATAACTGGATGTACTTCTCGTAATGGGTTCTGCCTTTCAAAACGCTCCATATGAAACATTTTTCTTTCTGGGGCGGAGCGGAAACATATTGTGGGCCTAAGAAAGTGTTGTATCTGTGCCGTTGTTCTAGAATCATTTGGATTAACTTGGTACTTAGGCCTCTCCATCTATCCATGAGTAGTGCTTCTAATGTATCGTGTAAGGGACCTGGATCAGAATGTTTATTTCTGTATAGCGTGAGGAGGTGCTGAATCATATATATACCTGCTAATTTCTGCTCGTCTGGGGATAGGTTCAGAAATGTCTGCGCTACTGTGTCATCATTGTATATATTAGGATTGTCAGCCCATAGTACTGCTGACCGGGCTAGTTCTTGTTCATCCATAGAATTGAGTACATGGTACCCCATTCGTTCTCGAAGCATTTTATCAGTGTCTTGAAACAGATATTCAGGAGAATTCTGTTTTGATATGCCAGAGAGAAAAACTCTCTTGCTTTCTGGACGAATGCCTTTCCTAAGGTAAGTTCCCTTACCTACATACGCTATCGTATCTGTAGCCGTTTCTTGTTCTTCAGGTCCTTCCTCCTCCTCAGAGGAGGCATTTTCTTTTTTTTTTTCGTGTATTTCTATTACTGTTTTTCTTATTTTCTTGTACATACTAGCTATACAATTTACTTTATCATGTTTTCCTTCGGCTATATTTTGACCCCACTTGTTTAGTGCTTCCATTTCATCCTGGTCTGTCTCAGGCCTGTCTCGGTCTCTTATTAAGCAATTTATGAAAAAATGTAATATATATGCTTGAGTGTCAACTTTCTGATGTGCCAGGGCCTCCTTAATACTTTCAGGATTTTCCCCAGTCTGGACAAAATGATATATTCTATCTAGGTGATCAGTCATCCCTGAGAATAACACTAGGTAATCTGTAGCTTGTCGTAAACGTAGTGATGCTATCAACATTCTATCGTCTTTGCCGGGTACTGGATCGTATCTGCAAACTGGAAGAGGTTCTTTGAGTATGTCGAGATGGGGTGATTGGAGTGTAGGGTGCTTCTGCATGTCCCTAAGGTGTAATCTGTGTGTTGCTGGCGGGGTCTGGAAACCCCCGGTCGCACCTCCTGAGGCGGACGCTTGGGCATTATCCCTCTGTGGAGTCTGTATGTGTACTTGAACTTGTCTCTTAATAGGATCAGGCAAAAACGGATTTGGTATCTTAACCTTAGGTGTGGGAAGTGGTGGGGGTGGAGGGACAGGCTGTCGGACGGGGGAACTTTGTTGCGGTAATGGCGGGATATGGCCTTGAGGTGGGTTGCCACCTCCGTCACCGTCAGTAGGCGGGGCGTGTGAATTGGTGTAAGCGGGTGCTACATCATCTAGGTAGGAATTCAGAAATATGTCTTTAGTAGTCCTGTGATTTACTTTAGTTGGAACCAATGGTGGCGGCAGATCTTTCGGTATTTCTGAAGTGGCTTCAGGCGAACCCTCGGCCACTAAGTACATGCCATTTACAAGATTGTTTCGTGCGCGGTCTACTTGTTCTGCTTTTACTCGGATTCCTTCATTAACTAATTCGTTTTCTCGGACTTTATCCGACGCCTCTCTAAGTCTGTCTTCTTTTCGGAGTTCTTTCTCGACTCGTTTATGTGATTCTTTACGCCATAATTCTATGGCATCTTTCTGTGATTGTCTGGCTTTCTTTCTCCATAGTGCTTCTTCTACTTTCAGGATGCACTCAGCATCCCACGTTCCTGTAACGGGCCATCTGTGTCTTTCTTCTAGGTGCTTAGTATAATCGGCCCATAAATCTAGATACAATATGGCGTCTATGCCATGCTTATGGTACATGAAATTTCCAGGCGTGTCCCTAGGGGGGATAGGAATTTCTTCCTCTAGTATCCCTTTCCTAGTTCCTATCTGCTTTAACTTATTGAAAAACGGCATCTTGTTTACTTAGTACTGTATACTCAATCCTTGCTACTTAACTCTGAACACAACTACTTACACAAAAACACAATAATGCACATTAAACAATCACTCATACCACGACATTAATCACATGAAAAACATTTTGAACATATATCTCTACCCTAGATACTGGATGTACTGCTAAACAGCACAGATACACTGTCGAAGACAGTGCAAGAACTTGAATAACTGATATACTGCTAAACAGTACAGATACACTGTCTAAAACAGTGCAGACCGCGTTTGTGTACCCAAACCCGTCTTTACCGGATACATAATAATGCACCCGTCTAGATACGTCCCAGCAATGGTACTCACCGGGAAGCACGGAATCTGAAGGCCTCGGAAAACTCGACTGGACTGGACCGGACTGGACTCGACTCGACACGTGGATACTTCGGAAACTGGTGGGCCTCTTGACACCTCGGACCTTGCTTCTTTCGGCTAGGCTCTGGTCGGGATCCTCTGCACTCCTCACCGCCTCGTCTGGGTGCTGATCGCAGTCTCCGTCACCTCCGTGGGCCAGGGGGAGATACAGGAAATCCTGCGGGTACGCGTAGTTCCGTCTTGACTGATGGCAGGGGGCAAAGCTTGCAACGCACCAACCGGCGCGTGGGGTGGGGGAGGGGTCCCTATTCGGGCGCCAAAATAATGTGGTAAATATTTGATTTACCGTCCTAATTTCTATGCAGGTAAGTACTTAAACAAAAATAACTCAATCGGAAAGAAAGAGGCAGAGTCCGTGGTGTTAGAGTTCTTAGGGGTTTTATTCCTTAAAAAGGAATGGTCATGGTACCAGATCGGATATCGGGTTCCTGCCGCCACTGGGGTGCAGGAAGGGATAGAGCAATATTTTATTGACAATACATAGCTTATATACTTAAATCATATAATAGAAACCAATACAGTAGGCGTAACAGCTGAGAGAAACAAGATAACAGCATACACGTGTTAGCAACACGTAATCAAAAGGCGTGAACTGGGCGTGAACATAGAGGTGTGTGCTAGAAACGTCACATATAAGTGTCACGAGTAGGTGGGTACTTAGCAGAATATTGCAATGTCAGCAGAAATCTGAGGCCTGGATGCGCGCGCAGCTGCGTGACGTGTGATTGACGTGAAGCTGGAGGGTGCAGGGGACTTGACATTTACACTGGCGGAAAGAGACAGAAGTCTGGCATTTCAGATCAACTCGTACCTCTATCATATCTGGTATCTGATGTTTAGGAACCATATTATCTAGAAGGAAAAGGTCTCTGGGGCAGAAGCTATTCTATACTGACTGTGAGTGCGTGTATAAGCGTCTAAGTGTCTGCATGAGATGCGAGGGGGCATGGGCCTACCATGGTAACAGAGGCTATGAATTACTTGCACAGAGACAGTGAGGCCGGGCCCTTTGCTCTGCAGCTGGGGGATGTTTACTTAAACTAGTAGGTAGGAATGCATTTTCGAGGAGCGGAACAGATAATTCGAAGGTTGAATTCAGTCTTGGCAGGCAGCAGGCTGAGCTAAGCGCCGTTAGCCGCACAGGGAGTAAGGCAGAGGTCACAGGTACAGAGACAGCCCAGGCTGAGGCGTTCAGAGTTAGAAGGCAGAAAAAGGCTCAATGGCAGAATTCAGGGCCTACTTCGCCAGAGCTGAAAAACGTGTAAAGTACACCACAAAAAGACGTTGGCATGGCATACTTAGGAACGGAATATTCAACCCATTCAGGGTGGGTCTGAAAGAGGACATGTTAACGTTGGACGCAAATGTATTTGCGTCTTCATAGCTGGCACAGGAGGGAAGTTACATGCACTTTAAGCTGGTACATGGAGACGGTGGGGTACACGTTAGGGAACATAACTTGACCATAAAATTTATATTTCCTCACTCTATTTTCTGAGCTAGTTGAATGCCTAGATACCTCATACGGGATTTAGGGCTAGATGTAGGTAATTTTATTTTACCACTTCTTAAATACCGAATTTTACCGATTCGGTATTTAAGAAGTGGTAAAATAGAGGGGGGATGTAGGTATTACAGAATTGGTAAATATCGAATCGTTAAGATTCGGTATTTACTGATTCTGTAAATACCGATTCGGTAATGCCCATTGATTCCTATGGGCATTAAAGCCCATAGGAATCAATGGGCATTACCGAATCGGTGCATGCACACATGTACATGCACCCCTGGATTCGGTATATTACCACCCAGTTGGATTGGGTGGTAAAATACCGAATCTGAAAGGCCTTTGGGACTCAGAAGAGTCCCACCTACATCTGGAAGTTACCGAATCGGTAAATTTACCGATTCGGTAAATTTACCGAATCAGTAAAATTGGCCCCCTACATCCCAAAAACCCATTTACCGGTCGGTAATGGCCAAAGTCGGCCATTACTGGCCGGTAAATGGCCACCTACATCGGGCCCCTAGTCCCTTGTGCCCCATTAGCCTGCTTCCACTCCATGATCTTGGTCTTGTATCTATTAATTCTGTAACTCGAGATTTCCCCGAATACTTCGGCCTGCTCTACCAATCTAGGTATAGACTCTGCTGGATTAGTTGTAAACATAAGCAGGTCATCTGCGTATAGGGCAGATTTTAGCTCCAGGTTCGAGATTTTGAAAGGTATAATTAACGGGTTGGTCCTAAGCCGGCAGACAAAAGGTTCTATATATAAATTAAACAGAAGGGGTGATAGGGAACACCCCTGCCTAGTGCCTCAGGAGATATTAACCCAGTCCGAGAGGGCACCGCTAACTAAAATTTTAGCTCGGGGAACAGAATAAAGAGATCTAACGCTGGAAACGAAATTGCTAGGGAATCCAAATCTATTTAAAGATTCCCAAAGATATGACTAGCTCACCTGGTCAAAAGCCTTGGCGGCATCGATGGCGACTTAAGTAAGCAGGAGTTGTTTACCTACCGCCACGTCGATGGCGCCAATGGCTTAAAAAGTGAGTTTGTTCAACTTTCTTCCGGGAATAAAACCCCTTTGGTCTTGATGTATTACAGTTTTAATAATTTTCGCGGTCCAAGTTGCCAATAACCCAGCAAAGATTTTATAATCTGTGTTTAAAAGAGAAATGGGTCTGTAATACTCTGTTTTTATGTGGATCTTTGTTGGCTTTAAGAATGAGGGTAACAGTAGCTTCAGACCAAGAACTTGGAATGGGCTCTCCCAGCATATATATTTTATTAAAAAGATTTTTTAGGACAGGCACAATTATATCAGTTAAGGCAAGATATACCTCTGTGGGGAGGCCTCCAGACCGGGCGCCTTACCTCGGGCCATTTTCTTGAGCTGAGCCTCTACCTCGCCCTCTGTAATAGTGGAATATAGAAAAGCTCGATCCACTTGAGACAGCTGAGGAAGATCGATCTGATTTAGCCAATCCTTTGCTTCCTGAACGCTAAAATTCAGGTCTTCCTTATATAGGTCCTGAATAAATAGTCTAGCCTCTTCCCGAATCTCATCATCATCATGTAAGATGTTTCCTGTGCTTTTTTGAGATAGACTATTTATCTGATTCCTTGCTCTATCGCCCTGGCCTTCCAGGCCAGGAGGGAGACACATTTTTCCCCATACGAAAAGTTATGGAGTTTGCTGGTGCCCCACCTATCCTTTAGGATCTTATCGAAATTTGCCTGAAATTCTGCCCGAAGGCCCTCAAGCTCAGTTTGTAGACCTAGGACTTGGTCCTGAGAACTAACCGAGGCCCAGTGCAGCTCCTGTTCTTTCCTTTTAATCTTACAGAGCCAATCCTCCTCGATCTTTCTCTTGGATTTATTTTGTCTGATCATTAGTGAGGTTAACACGCCTCTTAAAAAGGCCTTAAAGGCCTCCCATGCTATCTGATCATTTGTAGTGCCGAGGTTATAGCTGAAGTATTGTTCTGCTTGAGCTACTACTTCAGCCTTTACCGCCTCTTGTAATAATAGAGATCTAGCTAGGGTCCACCTCATCTGACGTTTTATTTGCTTTAAATTCACTACCAGTACCACAGCTGAGTGGTCTGAAAGAATAGCGGGGACATAGTAGATTGAATCTACATCTGAAAGAATAATCTGATCTATGAAAAAATAATCTATATTAGAGTGGTGTCTGTATTTTTTACTATAGAAAGAAAAATCTTTTTTAGAGCCATTTTTCACTCTCCATATGTCTAAAAGATTAAATTCCTTCATAGGAGTTTTCAGCTCAGAATATGATCTACGAGGAACCATATATTTGGCTTTAGAAGTGCGACCCAAAAATTAATAGAAAACAATATTGAAATCTCCCCCCAAAATAACAGGAGTGGAAGTGGCCAATAGACTCGCCTTTAACCTAATCATAGCCCCTGGATTGTCATGATTCGTCTCATAGTAAAACTGCATGTACCAGGTGTGTGCCATGTATCGAGAGAGTAGCCACCAGCCACCATCCGGATTGATCAGTTTCAAACTTTTCAACCTTTATCCCTGTGTTACCTCTAATAATAATTGCCACACCCCGGAACTACCTCCTTGTTCCTAGCACAGGCCTTCCTGGATCCATCTGAACTTACTAAACCCCGTCCTACACTCATGAGCCTCTAGATGGGTTTCTTCCAGGAAAAAAAAAAGGGCCTTACAGTTGTAAAGAAATTCAGCCACTCTAGATAATTTCCTCCTATCTCTCAGGCCATTCACGTTCCAACTTATTATTTTAATTCTTGTAATACTAGCCATTTAATAAAGTTTCCGGAAAAAAAAACATACTACATACCCAAGCTAGTGATGTACTTTTTTTTACTTTAGTTGTATCAGGACTAATTTTTTTATTTTGCTTCCCTCACCCAACTCCCTCCACTCCCTGAGGAACCCCCTCATACTTCCCTTCGGCAATCATTGTCGCCTATTCAGGACTACTCCTACACCAGCAACAGAACAAACCCCTAATGAGTGAAAACATAAAACCCCAAAATTAAAAAGAGCAAAAGCAACCCCTTTTGGACGTTGACGTTGACATTATACTTAGAAGAGCCTAGACCTTCTTAGGTTTAAATAGTGGTCGGAACATGTTGGTAATCGAAAGATCTCAGGACAGGTGATTCATTTCAATTCAACAGTTGACCAAGATCCTTTTAGCCTTTGTAAACATACCAGAGGTACTCACTGAATAAAGGAATATTTTGAATATGCTTCTAGGTATATTTTAAATACTTTTTTTCTTGTCCACAAAAACAGAACCAAGTGTTTTGTCCTGATCATAGAGTTTTAAGAACTACCAGGGGTAGACTAGCTTCCTTTGGTTGTGTCCCCGGAGGTGGCATTGTTTCCATCCCGAGTTGAGATGTCATCAAATGATGAAGCATGCCTCGATAAGCTGGAGGTGAGGCAACCTCTCAAAAATCTTTTGATGACTCACACTCACAAAAGCCCTCCCAAAAAACCAAGTCCATTTGACTTGTATAACCTTAAGTGATCTTGTTTGTGTTGTGTAGCTTCAGGAGGATACACTTGAAAGTGGACCTCCTTCACTCTCCCTGTAGATATATAATACATATGAAGGGCTAAGGGTTTTAAGAGTCAACACTGGCCCCCAGTAGTGGGCAATAACAGAGGTAGTGTGGGGGGACTCGAGTACCTGGGTGATGCAGAGATGGTGCCCAAAGACCATATGCTTTCCAATACTTCAAAGTATAGGCAGTGGAATCTCTGAGGGACACAGGAGTCTGTATGTCTACGGGCATGTGTCATTTGGTGTCCTCAGAGCAGTTGATACAGATTACATTCCACTAGGTTGTGGTAGCACACAACTGGGAGAGCCACTAACCCTTGACTCTTGTTCCCTTTGAGTGTGGGGGGGATCTTCAGGTCTTCTGAAAATTGCATTGAGCCCTGCTATTCCTGTGAAATGTCTGTTAGGGAATGCATTGGAGCACACTGCCTGGGGGAAGTGGATCTCAGGTCACACCTGGAAATGTTAGGTGTGCCTGAGTGAATCTGTCTGACTACCAGATCCATGGTTGCAAAGTAGAGGAATCATGAAGGTCTGGAGCCTCGAAGTATACCACAGACAACTGCCAGGAAAGGGAAGGGCAAGGGGTGTAGGGAGCCAGCCCCTGAGAGCCCCCTAGAAGAGGTAGATGGGTCACCAGACGATGCGAGAGGAGGCAACCCCAGAGGCTATTGTTGAGGACATTGCCTCTCTTAGTACCCTGCCTGGCAAGTAGAAGTAGGGCACCCCAGGGTGGAGGTTGCAAGGTGCAGAAGGAGTGCCCAAGCCTTGAGTTCCAAGGCACAAGTGGATGCCCAGGCAGCAGGTGACACCGCTAGAGATCACCTCATTTATTGGGAGAATGATGTCCTGTATCATAAATTTAAGGATCCTGAGCATGGGGCAACTTTTGTTGGTTGTCCCCCAAATGTTACAAGGCCTTCCTACTGGGGCTGGCTCGTGAGATATCACGAACAGGAAATCTGGGGCAGAACTACAACTTTGACAGGCTTGTCCCCCACTTTTATTGTCCTGGATGAAGACAGCAACTGTTTCCTTTTACAAGAATTGTCTCACATGCTTGGCTAGTGGAAAGAGTGGGAAAAAACTAAAAGTTCCCTTGACTCCCCTGCCTGTTTTTGACACACAATTTGAGAGGGTGGGAATTGATATTATAGAGCCCTTGGACCCCAAGACAGCCTTAGGCAAATGGTTTGTCATAGTCTTGTTGGACCACAGCGCTAGGTATGCAGAGGCCATCCCTTGAAGGTTCATTACTGTACCTATAGTGGTTAGGACCCTAATGGTGATTTTAAATAGAGTGGTATACTCAAAGAAGTGGTGTTATACTGGAGCACAAACTTCAAGTCTGCATACATGAATGTTATGTGGAAGGAGGGGAAACATACCTTTAAGTTCCCCCACCCTACCATCCACAAACAAGTTGTATTGTTGAAATATTCATCAAGACCCTTAAGGACATGATTATAGGCCTTCATCAAGCAGAAAGTGGGACTTCCTCCATCTATGACTGCTTTAGATTACTGAGATGTGTTACAGAAATGAGTGGGCTTTAGACCATTTGAAATTTGTGTGGCCACCCAGTAAGAGGACCTCTCATTCTGGTGGTCAAAGAGTGGTGGGAGCCAGCTCCTCCCCAGAAGATCAACCTAGGATGTGGCTAGCTACATGCTAGCCCTACAGAACCATATGGCCACATTCCTTAAGAAAGCCTCCAAGAACTCGAAGCTTATGAAGCATGGTATCACCTGATGAGTACCCAGATGGTTATTACAACCTGTAGTTTTTCCAACTCGGTAGAAAGTGTGGGTGATGAAGCCAGTTGTGCTCTGGGTGCATAAGGATTACTCGACTGGACTATATAGAGTGGTGGAGAGGAATGGGGGAAACCACCTACCTTGTGGGTCTCAAGACCCCAAAGAACACTTTAAGGGTACTCCATCTTAACTGCCTCAGGCCCCGCTATGAAAGGTCTGAGGTCACCATGCTGCAGGTGACAGATGATGGGGAGGAGGAGGAGAGGGAACCCCTACCTGATCTCCTGTCTTCTATGGAGAAGAATGGGTCAGTGGAAAGTGTCAACCTTTACCCTACAATGACCCCAGAGCAGCAAAGGGACTGTTGACAGTTACTGGAACAATTTACCTTCCTATTTTTACTACTCTTGGGCTTACACACCTATGTACCCATTGTTGGACTTGGCCCCTTTTGCAAGGTCATTCCTGAACCTTTTGCTTCCTCCTAGCCTTTTTTATGACATGGTGTTGGTGGGTTTAGGACTCTGGGAACTTTCGCACTGTTGTCCAGTGTAAAGTGCGTGTGTTCTCTGTGGTAAACATGGTAAGATGGGTCTACACCTGTTTGGCATATTTAATTTACCTGTCAGTCCCTTGTAAAGTGGTATCTCAGATACCCGGGGCCGGTAGATTAAATGCTACTGGTGGGCTTGCAGCGCTCATTGCGCCACCCACTAAAGTAGCCTTTCAAACCTGTCTCAGGCCTCTGCCATTGCAGGGCTTGTGTGTGCAGTGTTACTGCACCTGTGACGTAACACCTAAAATGTGTGCCATGTCTGTGACCCCCTTTTACTGCATGTCAGTCACCCCTAAGGTAGGCCCTAGCTAGCCCTATGGGCGGGGTGCATTGTAGGTAAAAGGTAGGACATGTACTGTGAGTGTGTGACATGTCCTGGTAGTGACAGACATCCATTTTGGTTCCTCACTGTTGTGGGCTGCCCTCTCAAAGGAATGGATTAGGTTCCCCAATAAGTGTTTCAGTGGTAATTTCTGATATGAGAGGAGGAGCGTTGTTAAGTTTGGTATGTTTGGAATAGTGATAATAAATGCTACACAATGGTGTGCGCAGATTTATTATACCTATTTCAGAAATGCCACTTCTAGAAGTTGGCATTTCTGTGTGCTATGCGTCTGCCTGCCTGATGTGGATTGCATGTCTGAGTTTGGAGTGACAGGGGCTGGAGAAATGTATGTGGCTCCAGGGAGGGCAGGGTGAGTCAGCGCTAGGCTGAATGGGAGATCTGCATTTGGAGTAGTGAGAGAAGTAGTCCCCTACCCTGAATCGGTCTTTGCCTGCCTTGGTGAATGCTGGCTCCGCCCACCTGGGATCTGTCTGATGACAGAGCCCCAACCTGACAAAGGAGGGTTGGAGCCCTGTAAACAAAGTGCTCTGCACCCCCCAGAACCGGTTGAGGCTGGATTTCTCCAAGCCCTGTGCCAGGGCAGACAATGAAAAAGTGGTGTATAAGTATTGGGGCTGTGACCCCATGAAAGTGTTGTGCTTTCCTTGTGCCTGGGACTTGCTGTTGCTGGGCCCTAGGAGGAACCACCACAAGAGACTGCCTCTCTAATGGAGGGCCCTGTGAGCTGGCCTGCCTGAGCCCAGCCTTGTGCTCCTGAAACTTTGTCCTTCTCTCCCAGAAAGGGGAGTGCTGGGGCTTCGCATCGCTAATCTGTGCCCTATTTGGAGGGAATCCCCACGAGGGTATTATCCCACATCGGAAGCTCTGGGAGTGGGAGCCCACCCCGCATTTGGTTATATTCTGCTGCATTTAAACTTTTATAATTGTGGGAGCCCACCCCGCATTTGTGCAACCTTTGAGCTGGAGCCCCCCGCATTGTCATTTAATTTACAGCTAGATCCTACCCTGCACTTTGGCCACAGAAAGGAGAATCCACGGCTGAGAGCCCTTCCCGGACCGGAAGCCAGGTGGTTGTGCCTGGTTGGGGGCATGACCAGCAGGAAGGAAGAGGAAGGCAGGGCGCCCGTGTGGAGGTGAGAGCCCAGCGTGTTGTCCTGCACACAGCAGAGATGGAGCCTTGAGAGGCTCGCAGCTGCTGCGCCCCATGGGAGAGTGGTAGCTGGAGAAGGAGCTCAACCGGAGTCTCCCCAGGCAGCCATCAGAAAGGAGGAAAGCCGAACGTTCCTCATGCTGGAAGAAGAGACCGCCAGGCAAGGTGAGGAGAGGCCCCGGGAGTGAAGGGCCTGCCGAGGTACATTGTTGGTGCCTCCCCCCACCTACAGAGAACCGGAGGAGTCTGCACGGAGACCCGGTATGTGGGATTGAAGTTTAGGTATTGTTGGTGCCCAGAGAGGAGGAGCCCGGTGAACAGGGCTCCCCAGGCACTGTTAATGCCAGCATTTTGTCGGCCACAGCTGCACCGCACCAGGGCGGGCAGCTGCAACAAGTGAGGCACATTGTTTGAAGAGTCCCAGCAGGGCTTCAGTGGCACAGTTAGTGCCAGGGCTCATTTTGGTACACAGTTGCACTGCACCAGCACGAGCAGCTGCAACAAGGGGCATTGTTATTTTTCTTTCTGGATAATAAGGAAGGGGTGAGTTGCACCCCCTGCCCCCAGTGCATTGTGCACCTTGGTTGCCCTGACATTTGGGACAAAGGGCCTTGAACCCCAGTGAAAGGCCAGTTGGCCTGGGGTCATTTTGTTAATGAGGATTGCATAATAGGTTTATTCTCATGTGATCTATGCATAGTGTGTTCTATGCCTAAAGTAATGCAGACATAAGGTGTTTATGTTGCAGGTGATAAGGCTAAGGTAATGATGGTGCCAGTAGTTACTAGTGGTGTTTTATTTGTGCTACTAGTGCTTTCTTAAAGTTCTGACAGTGGCCCAATTGGCCCTGTCCTGTGTATATAGTCCCCTGTAAATTACCACCTAGTGCCAGTTGAGAAAGTGTATAATGTGTGATTATAATTCTAATGTGTTTTGGATAATACAAAGGCTATTTTTATGCAACCTTGTGTGGAGTTTCTTTCGTAGTGTGCCTAGTGTGTTGCTGCCGTGTGAGTATGTTGCGCAAACGCTTTACACATTGCCTCTGGGATAGGCCTGACTGCTGGTGATAAGCTATCAAGGGGGTGAGCAGGGGTTATTTTCAGCATATAACTCCCTTGTCATGACTAGAGTGGTGGTTTCTGCATGGCTTTGGCGCAAGCCTTAGCCAACCAGAAATCACATTTCTAACACCCATGATATAGATACTGGGGACAGCCTGCCTGTCAAAAACGAAATGTGCAGGCTGTCTGACAAATTGAGGGCAGAAGTCCCCATGATGCTGGAATTGGGGGTCAATGAGCCCTCCTGCAGGCCCTGGTCCAGTCCAGTGGTGCTGGTACCAAAAGTGTCCCCAACAGGCACTGCACTAGAGCTCAGGCTTCATGTTGACTACTGAGATCTCAGCTCAGTCACCAATACTGATGCACACCCCATCTCCTGAGCTGATAAGCTCATTGATAGGTTGGGGACTGTTCCTGAGCACTTTTGATTTGACTTCAGGGTACTGGCAGATTGCCAAACTGAGGGGGCTAAATAGAGGTCAACCTTCCCTACCCCGAGAGCCACTTTCAATTTAAAGTGATAGCCGTCAGGACTCAAGAATACCCCTGTCAACTTTCAGAGGTTAGTGAACAAGGTCTTGGTTGGGATGGAGGGAGGACCACCTATTTCACCTGCAGGACGTGCTTCAGGTCCTGCAACAGTCAGGTCTGACTGTTAAGGCCAGCAAGTGCAAGATAGGGCAGTAGTCTGTGGAGTACTTGGAAAACCTGGTGATAAGGGGTAAGGGGCACCCCCTCCAGGCCAAAATAGAGACTATCCTGGCATGAGAGCCCCCAAAAGCTCAAACAGAGTTCAATACCTTCCTGGGCTTCACTGGGTACTACAGGATGTTTTTTAAGGGGTATGACATCATGGTTGCCCCCTGGACTGAGCTGACATCGAAGAAGGAGCCCAGGAAGGCGATCTGGACAATAGCCTGTCAGAAAGCCTTTGACTCCAGAGAACAGGTCATATGCACGGTCCCTGTGCTCAAGGCCCCTGACTTTTACCATGAGTTTATTTTCCATGCAGATTCCACTCAGCATGGTATAGGGGCAGTACTATCACAGCTAAATGAGGAGGGCTTGGCTCAACCTGTAGCACTCATCACAAGGAGGCTAGTTTCCAGGGAACGAATGTGGAGCGCTATTGAGAAAGAAGCCTTTTCTGTGTTCTAGGCACTTAAGAAGCTGAGACCCTACTTGTTTGGGACTCACGTTTGGGTTCAGGCAGACCACAGGCCTCTCAGGTGGTGAATTTAAATTTGGGGCAAAAATCAAAAAAATGTTATGTGGTCCATTTTCCTACAGGTACTAGACTTTATGAAGCAACGCTGACCTGGGTAAGACCATGTCAATGTGATGTTCTCTCCAGGTTTTTCCCCCTTAGTGAAGAGCACCCCAATGAGTTGGGTACTTCTCCCCGCTTTCAGCTGGGGGTGGGTGGGGGTGGCACATGTTAGACCTGTCAATCTTAGGGTGCTCTTCCCCGAAACATTTTTATCTCCTCCTTCATTTTTCTAGAACTATTTTTGTTGGCTGTAGGATTCTAGGAACTTTACCACTGCTAACTAGTGCTAAAGTGCTTGTGCTCTATGCTTGAAACATGGTAACATTGCCGTGTACCCGATTGACATTTAATTTACACGTACATCCCTAGTAAAGTAGTAATACATGTTCCCAGGGCCTGCAAATTAAATGCTACTAGAGGGCCTTCAGCACTGACTGTGCCACCAACTTACGTGGCTCTTTAAGCCTACCTCAGGACTACTACTGCAGAGCCTGTGTGTGCCATTTAAACTGCTATTTAGACAGGGCAAAATAAATCTTTTTACAGGCCCAACCTTCTTTTTTAATACCTGTGTCACCCCTAAGGTAGTCAGTGGACAGCCTCGAGGGCAGGGTGCAGTGTATTTAAGAAGTTGCATTTGTACTTTTAGGTTCTACATGTCCTGATAGTGAAAAGCTTGTACATTACTTTTTCACTGTCACAAGACCTATCTCTCTCATAGGATAACAATGGAGCTGCCTTATTACACTATATGAGAGGAATTTTCAAATGGGAAGAGATAACCAGGTCAGGTTTGGTGTCTTTGGAATTGGAGTGAAAAGTCCTATTTAGTGGTGAAGGCGGGTTGTTGATCACAGTTTTAAAAATGCCACTTTTTGAAAGTTTCAAAAAGATTGACAGAGTGCACACATGTTTCATCCACTTTTCGTCATAACGTTTTTTCTCTTTATATCCTTTCGCGTACTCCCAAGTATTTGGCTTCGCTGTTCAGTCCCCTTAGTTATACGAGCAAAAATCGTCAATTTACTCTAGTTGTTACTAAACGACAAGTTTAATTTACACTCGTACCTTTAAAATCTATTGTGGTAGTCACCTTCCAGCCAAGCTGATAACCATCTGAATGTTACATTCTTTCTACGCTCTGCTTCTTAATGATTTTTGTTGTATCCCCGCCCATATCTGTAACCCTTTCCTGATTGATTGCCATCTAAATGGTACAAGTGAAAATTAAACTTGTCGTAAGAACCATAAAAAGGATGTATTTTGGAAGAGGTGGGCTTGAGTATCGACTTTGAAGTAGTGTAGCACTACGTTTTTTAGCAGGAGTAAGCCGATTGTGGGGTGAACTGTTTGGTTTAAAAATTGCTTTTTTGTATTTAAATGCAATAATTTACATGCTTAAGTGGTTTACATACACAGTCTAACAGTAATGTTTTGAATTTATAGAGTACCCCTGACGAAGGGCCAGGAAAAGGCCCGAAATGCATTGGGTGTTAAAGATGAATTAATGAGGAATACGTATGTTTACTCCATGCTTTGGAATAAGGCCTGATGGCATTTCCCCTGCATTAAGGATATTGATAACATATGAGGCCTCTCAAGTGACAAAGGATGAACATTGTATAAAGATTAACTAAACATTTTTGGATTATATCGGAATAAAGACGGATAAAATTGGTACAACGTCATGGTATTTGTGCTAAATACGCAGGAATACGCTGTGCGTCCGGTATTGGGGTGAGTTGTCGTCCCAATTTCTCAATGTGTTCACTTTTTGAAAGTTACCATTGTTGTTCCCTTAGCCCCTTTGTGCCTATAGCCTCGCCTGGGTGACATGATTGGGTGTAACTGACAGAACCCTTGGCGAATCCCTCCCAGACAGTCTCACAATAGAGTGACTTGGTGTGTCTTAGTTGGCCATCTGCAGGTAGGAAGGGTGGGGTGAAGCTGAGCACAACCCCCCTTACTCCTGAATAGCCTGTGCTCTGCCTTCACACAAAGAGCCTAACAACCCTACACTGTCACCTTAGCCAGCTTGGAGCCAGGGCAGGGGAAGCAAGAAATTCCATGCACTTCAAAGCCTAGGTCCAGAAGCCTCTCTCACCTTGCAGAAACAGGGTACCAATGTATAAAAGAAGGACCTCAGACACCAACTCTTCAGTACACTTCTGAACCTGTGGATACTCTGCAAGGGAGAGCTGTGCTGCTACAAGGACGACCACTCTGCTGGACTACTGCTCTACGAGTACTTCTGAACTGCTGTGCTTACTTGCTGCCAGCTGCCCTCTTGCCTGGGGATGAGGAACTAGACCTGCAACTTCATCTGAAACCCATGACCCCAGATTGACTCATAATTCTAGTCTGCTGACCTCCTGACCTGAACCTAGGGGACATAAAAGGCTCCCCGAGAACTCCTTGACCCGTCTTCAGTAAGTTCCTGACCCCCAAGTGGTGCCTCTCATGTCCTAGAGCATTGGTGTGCCTGACGAGCTCTTGAAATTAAGCTTTTGGGCTGTTCACACCCACAAATAGACCTATACGCACTGGAACTGCATTGCACACTCTGAAAATCAGCAAGAGCCACCGCAAACCAGTCTCTTTGCACAGCAGCATCGTCAGTCCACAGGGGATCATCAACACGAAGCTCCAGCCCTCCCATCCACTATGCCCGGCCTGCTCTTTGCGCCACGACGACCACCACCTGTGACACTCTCCTCGCGACCATCTACAATGGGAACAGGACTCTTGGCAACAAAATTTGGGAACTTCAGCTAGACTAATCTGGGACTATATCCAACCCGTGCTCCATCGTGGTCGCCTGAACATTTGACTTTGACTCGGTCCAGAGCAACCACACAGTTGTGGTCGCATTTTATACTTTTAGGTGCTAGATTGAAAATTATTATTAAAAAATGCATGACTCCTGTTCTATTGATTGGATTTATTTTTGTTGTTTTGGTCTTCTTTTATTTATTAATGTAAGCTCTGTCTTTCTAACCTGCTGTGGGATCTTTTTGTGTTGCGTTTTCACTGTTTTACAGTTTAAACTATTACACAAATACTTTACATATTGCCTCTAAGTTGTGCTAAGCTACGAGGGGGGTGAGCACAGTTTAATTTGGGGATTGCTTGCACCTTACCCTAACAAGGATTGTGGCTGATGCTTGACCTTGGCTCACACACCAATCAACCAGTAATCCAATTTCTAACAATGGAAATGTGTCACATACTAGCCCTCAAGAACGTATATCTCACTCACCTCTACCTCATTTTGATGTTACCGCAGAAGAGACACAAAAAAGTGTTGGGATAGATTGCTTATAGAAATAGTGCAAATCTAGTCTATTCTCCTTCTACTTGCTCATAGTGTTTATCTAAATTGTGTAGTGTAAAACACAGGTCCCACTTGTTCAGCTTGAAGTTTGTGAATGACTGAGCATGCAGGAGCAGATTCCTGGGTTTGAAGGATCCTGCTCTCCCGGACTATTTAATGTGTTATGAATTAATAATTGTCCTGCCTCACAGTACAAGACCTCTGGAATGAGTGTAATGAGGCTGCTGCCCCTTTTCAGTCAATATCACTTTGCACAGCACCTTCTTATGGTGTCAAAGGCTTACATGGCTTTTCCCACGGAAAAAAAACTGAAAACAAGTATATCATGAGTATTTCTTAGTACAGTGCAGCCAAGCTGGCAAAAGTCCGCTGCGATTTCATATTCTAAAGTAGGCATAAAAAAGTGCCAAAATCATAAGTGGTGTAATTATGCAATGTTTGCATTTGATTAATGTAGAACATAGCGCCAATGGAGCAACACAGGCTTTCAGCTCATGCTTAATTTGAACAAATGGTCGCAGGTCGGGCTTACCAACGCTCTTTTTTGGGATCAAGACTTCTGTTTAATCATCAGACTTTGAGCCAGAGCAAGAGAAATAAAGGCAGTAAATAGGGCAGAAGGAGGAACAGAATGGAGAAAACCCCGTGGCAAAGGGAGAAAGCAGGGAATAAAAAACATCTGCAAGAGAGAGATGAAGGCGCAGGGAAATCATTTTGGTGGGTGAAAGGGTCATGAAGTAAAAGCGCGACTATGCAGCTTTAGCTTTAGTTCAGTTCATAAACTTTATTCGGGTACCTCAATACCCATGAAAGCACAATATCGCAACAAATAAAATAACAATCTGAGAGCTTGAGAACACACAGCGGTGTAAAGATTTACAATAATACTAACACAATTTTGATGATTTAAATCTACCGGTTGGAAATGACTTCATTGGTAATAAAAATTAATAAGTTACTAATATATAAAACATTTAAACATTTTACAATTGTGCCAAAATAATATCTCAAGAATCTGACATGGACTTTCGTGTTTTGATAGCAATTCTGAGAAAAGTGCTTGTACGGAAGATCAAATCTTCATTGTCCAGAGTTACTATACGCAGGTGGGCCTCGTCCAAATAATAGGCCGTCTATTTTAGAAAAAAGGGTTTAAAAGCCACCTGGTGTATTTGATATAGTACTTACAAAAAAATGAAAAGTGTATGATTGATTGGCCACTTCTCCCGTCACAAGGACATAGTGTATATTTGAGATTGGGGTGGTAACCGAGAGGAAAGCACAGAACAAATCTAAAAGTTCCAAAGGAATAAGAGGCTCCTTTCCCAGCAGCTCATGGGTAAGGTGAGATATATATGCAAAGGATGATAATACTGTTCAATGGACATATATTCACGAACAGAAGATTTCATGAATTCTAGATCGATCCTTTCTTTGTTGTATGAAAAATAAAGGGCATCTCAGTTCCTTTTTGGACACAGTTTCAAGTGTACTTGGATCTAAAAAGATATGTTCCTTGTTGAAACTGCGCAAACTTTGTTGCACTCTGCTCAACCAAGGGATATCCATCCCTTTTTCACACTTGACAGTCGCTAATGATCTCTCAGGTAAGGGAGTCAGCCTGATTCTTCTATACTGATAGCCAAAAAAGCGCTGGCCGAGCCCGTATAAAATCAGATATAAAATTGAGATTGAGGTCCCTGTGATATATATATTGTGGTGTTGAGATGAGATACCCAGCAGTTTCCTACAAAACCTATTTTGTTCCTACTGAATACATGAACTGTTTACAGTGCCCCAAATCTCAGCCCCATATGTGGCCACAGGAGTGCACTGTTGTTTATACATTTTCTGGATGGCTAAAATGGCTCCAGTGGTCCTAGGGCGGGGAAGACTCAAAATTTAGTTGGTGGCCTTTGAGAACTTGCTCCTGGAAAGGGCTAAATGCTCATTACAGGAGCCGTTCGCAGCAAAGACCAGTCCAAGGTAACAAAATGAACAAATGCATGTCAGTTTTTGGCTATCCACTCTGATAGAGCTTATCTCTCACTTCCCTGGACCACAACACATTAAAAAACATTTTTTAAATTAACACACAGATCCAGATTGTCTATATACATTGCATAATGTTGTACTAAGATACGCAGAGAGTTTGGAGTGCGGCCTATAAGGACCGCATCATCTGCGTATAATAGCACAGGGAGAGGTTTCCCATTAATTATGGGAACATCTTCAGTTGTAGTTTTCAAAGAGCTGTTCAAACCATTAATGTAGATAATAAAAAGAAGGGGTGCCAGGACTCAACCCTGTCTTACCCCCTTCCAACTTTGATAGCTCCCGAAACCTCTCCACCCATGACAATCCTCACCTGTGCCTGAAGATCTTTATGGAGGTACGCTAAAAAGTGTACCAACGGTTCGTCCAGCCAGCTTGCCAAACAAATTGTCCACAGCTTTGACCTATTAACAAGGTCAAAAGCTGTGGACAAATCCATAAATGCCAAGTAGACCAGCGACCTCCGTGCAATGGTGTATTTTCCAATAACCAAATTCAGGTTAAAAGCGGTACAAAAGGGGGTGGTGATGGACGGGGCATCTGGATCAATCAAACATTCACACCCAGTCAATAGTTCTGGGTTTAATCCATCACCGTTCTTTAGCCCACTCTGCCACCCCAGTTCAGACATGGCTATATGCAAATCAGTCTGACCCTGTGCCTCATTAGAACAGTCCAGCCCAAACTGCCAAGCCATGTCTTCCCTGGACCGGAAACAAGCTTCCGAGGACCGGTTTCTGGCATTCCAGCCGTCTTCAGCCGGGCTTGCTTGAATCCAGTGGCAAAGTGAGCAAGGGACTCACGTCATAGCATACCCTGCCACACTTATGGTGGCCAAATGCGGTACAAAAGGGGGTGGTGATGGACGGAGCATCTGAATCAGTCAAACACTCACACCCAGTCAAAAGATCTGGGTTTAATCCATCACCGTTCTTTAGCCCACTCTGCCACCCCAGTTCAGACATGGCTATTTGCAAATCAGTCTGACCCTGTGCCTCATGGGAACAGTCCAGCCCGAACTGCCAAGCCATGTCTTCCCTGGACTGCAAAAAAGCTTCCGAGGACTGGTTTCTGGCATTCCCAAACCCAGATATTTTGACTGGGTGTGAGTGTTTGATTGATTCAGATGCTTCGTCCATCACCACCACCTTTTGTACCGCTTTTGGCCGCCATGAGTGTGGCAGGGTATACTCAGACGTGAGTCCCTTGCTCACTTTGCCACTGGATTCAAGCAAGCCAGGCTGAAGACGGCTGGAATGCCAGAAACCGGTTCTTGGAAGCTTGTTTCCGGTCCAGGGAAGACATGGCTTGGCAGTTCGGGCTGGACTGTTCCCATGAGGCACAGGGTCAAACTGATTTGCATATAGCCATGTCTGAACTGGGGTGGCAGAGTGGGCTAAAGAACGGTGATGGATTAAACCCAGATCTTTTGACTGGGTGTGAGTGTTTGATTGATTCAGATGCTCCGTCCATCACCACCCCCTTTTGTACCGCTTTTGGCCACCATAAGTGTGGCAGGGTATACTCAGACGTGAGTCCCTTGCTCACTTTGCCACTGGATTCAAGCAAGCCGGGCTGAAGACGTCTGGAATGGCAGAAACCGGTCCTCGGAAGCTTGTTTCCGGTCCAGGGAAGACATGGCTTGGCAGTTCGGGCTGGACTGTTCCCATGAGGCACAGGGTCAGACGGATTTGCATATAGCCATGTCTGAACTGGGGTGGCAGAGTGGGCTAAAGAACGGTGATGGATTAAACCCAGATCTTTTGACTGGGTGTGAGTGTTTGATTGATTCACATGCTCCGTCCATCACCACCCCCTTTTGTACCGCTTTTGGCCGCCATAAGTGTGGCAGGGTATGCTCAGACGTGAGTCCCTTGCTCACTTTGCCACTGGATTCGAGCAAGCCAGGCAGAAGACGGCTGGAATGCCAGAAACTGGTCCTCGGAAGCTTGTTTCCGGTCCTGGGAAGACATGGCTTGGCAGTTTCGGGCTGGACTGTTCCCATGAGGCACAGGGTCAGACTGATTTGCATATAGCCATGTCTGAACTGGGGTGGCAGAGTGAGCTAAAGAACGGTGATGGATTAAACCCAGATCTTTTGACTGGGTGTGAGTGTTTGATTGATTCAGATGTTCCATCCATCACCACCCCCTTTTGTACTAAATTCAGGTTAAGGCATTGTTCCACTGTGCCCACCTTGCTTCGGAAGCCTAACTGACATGGCTCTAGAATATAATTTTCTTCTGTCCAGGTTAAAATTTTGTTATACAGAACTCTCCACAGAATTTTTAGGGTGTTATCTATCAATGATATTGGTCTGTAGTTACTCGGCTGGGACCTGTCTCCTTTTTTAAAAATTGGAACTATAATACTCTTAGCCCATGTTTAGGGTAAGGTGGCATGAATTAAGCTATTAAAAACATTCAAGAGTAACAGGGCTCAGAAATCTGAGTTCCATTTGATTAAGTCAATTGGCAACCCGTCTGGCCCTGGTGCTTTATTCCCTAGGCTCTGTTTAATGGCCTCTTCTACTTCTATAATGGTTAGCTCAAAAGTGGCAAGTGGTCCAGGCATGAAATGTTCTGTCTCTGGTCGGGGGTAGCATAGATTTTTGAAAAGTGGTTTACCCTGACTCAATGGAAATAATACAGCTGATCGGGGTTGATAGCTGACCCATTGATTGGAGGTCCCTTACTGCGGACCAGAAGGTATTACCCTTTTTTAAGCTGGCTGCCTCAGAATGGGTTTCCCAACGTTCCGTCAGGAGGTCTTTCTTCCTATTCGCAATCGTCGAGTTATATTCCCTCCTTGTCAACTGAACTTGTATGGCGCACCTCGGATTGGCTGACAAGACCCTCCATAAATTTCTGTTAGCCAATCAACATTCTCAGTCGAACCATCTAGGGGTGCTTCCTACAGGAAGTACAGGTTTTGATACCAGGGTTTTTGTGGCCTGTCAAAGTTTGGTAAAATCTTGGATTACCTCTGTATGTATAGGTTGCGATGACAGGCAGGAATTAATGAGATGCATATGGCCCTTAATTAATTTCTTAAACACTTCACTGCTATCGACACCTTTCCATATTAATCTTAGGTTATCAGTTGAGGGGATCAAGTTTATGGCCCGCATTCATTCAGGAATACGGGTCTGGGAGCGGAGCGCGATACTATTTTAATAGGATTGTGGTCCCCGTGATCCGTGGCAATAACCTCTGCAGCCTTTAATTGGTCTTCGAGAGAAGGGGAGATAAAAATAAAATCTATTTTTGAACAGCATCCCCGTCCCCTGAATGTTGGTTGCGATTGGCCGGTTGTGTTGTGGCCTCCCACCTGATCATTACATTAACACCTTAGATGCGGCGCAAATATCCCTCCCCAGTGCTGCGCTGTCCATTGGAACTAGTGCTGAATGGACGTCCAATGGACGTGCGCAGCACTGGGGAGGTAGTGCTGCCGTCGGCCAACGCCCCGACGCAGCACTTAAGAGGTTAACCAAATTATGTGATCTTAAGAGAATGGTGAGTTCATCGCCCCTGCGAACAGATGGTCCAGGTTTGCTCATCCCTGCGTCGTGCCCCTTGTTAGTTAATTTGGCATTAAAATCATCCCCCAACAAGATTCCAGTGGGGCCCCCCATATCAAGCTGGGTGTCCAAATTTGAGAAAAAAATCAAAAAGCCCAATGAAGTTCTTATGAGGAACAGAATAAAAGTCATTGTTATAAAAGTTTACCAGGTGAAAACAAACTCTCCTTTTATAAAGCACAACTTGGTCATTTTGGCTGTTGGTCGGAAGAGCCATAAAATTGCCTCCAGCAGTCACATTGATCCCAATAAAAAGACCCCCCGACAGTCTACCTATTTTGGGTCTTAGGGCTACCATGCTAACACAGTGATACCCTTCAATGTGTAAATCTTAGGTGGCCCTGGTCTCCAGGAACATGACTAAATCATGTTCCTTTATTATGGCAACCAATCCTGATTATCAAGCCTAGTTCGTAACCCCGCAACGTTCCTGCTTAGGATGCTCAGACCAGCCCCACTGCTAGCCCTAGTTATGGCTGCCCTATATGTGTTTTTATGGGATATGGGGCCAATGCCTGATCTGGCCCCCTCGTAGGACTGAATTTTGTGTGTCGACAGTTGTTGTCAGTCCTGAGCGTCCAAGCTGGAAAGTGTGTGGTACCTTTTGGCTGTCGGTACAGATACATCAGGATCCCTTAATGATGTTGCTGGTGGTATATAAAAATAGACTAGGGGAAATGCGCAGATATTGACGGCGAAGGACTGCTCTCTGGTGGTTAGTAAGCGACGGACCGTTTGCGGTCTTCGAAAGTTGAGAACGATACAGTCGCCGTCAATATTCTTATTTGATTGGCCAACCCACCCTACTCTCCTTGCCATAATAATTTCATCCATTAAGGAAGGGTTGAAGTTTTTATGTTTACGTAGCCAGTCTACCGATTTGTTTCGAAGATCTGACCATGACTCCCTCTGACCCCCAGCAAGATTTGGGAGACCGGCCAAGACCAGCACATAGGAACTAGAGGCAGGAGGTAAATTCAGGACATCAGTATTTGGACTTGTACTTAAATTCCTAAGGTGCTCTTTAGTATCTTTAATGGGGTCGACCACAGTGGTACTCGACTGGGGCAGATTAAAATTTACACTCCCTACAAACGAGTTCAGATTATTTGTATTGGCTAACCTTGTTATGACCTGGTTATCACTCCCAATGGAGGTAGGGTTAGGCACAAAACTATCTCCTCAGTTTCGGCAAGATACACATAGGGTATCAAATGGGGTATCTATGGGAGGGGCAATATCGATTGGTTGCTTCTCATTACCACATCTATTGACTACAGATGTTATTGGTGTTATGGGATTCCCCTCTCCCATATCGGTGGAAACATTATTCAGCTTCCCCCCGCTTAACTTGTCCATAGCAAAATTCAAGTGCGTCAATTTTCCCAAAGTAAGTCAAAGTTCTTAGTAATCGCCTCCTTATGCATCCAGCCTTGATTCAAGCACTTCCATGGTGAGACCCAAAGTTACAGTACCCATATCAACCGAGGTGCATCTGTTCTCTGGGATTATGTCTGTCTGAGTCGCAACAGAGATTGTGTTGACAGTCTCGTGAACTTCCAGACTATTGGTAGGTGCCCCACGTTTAACTTAGCATTTGCAGTGTTTGCAACATTTTTCTTCTTTTTAATTGGTTGAGCAGCTGAATTATGGTGTCTGTGGGATATTGCAGCGTATCCCAGGTGTTATTACAGGGTGCGTTTAGGGCGGGTATATTAGGAGAGTCCAGAGGTATGGGAGGTGGGCTCAGAGTGATAGGACCAGCTATGACTAGTGATGCGTTTACTGTGTCTGGGTATAGTGCATTAAAATCAACTTGGCCCCCCAACGACACACGAGACTGTAGCGTGGCAGGGTCCAAGGACAGTCGTCTCTCTGTCATCTGAATCTCGTGTGTGAGGGCGACTCAGCCCTTATGATAAAAGCATCCAAAGTCCTGGCTACACCTCTCCGCTTACTCATTGTGTGTCAATGAAGGCCAATTATCCCTAGTGTAGCAGTATTAATCCACCAGTCGGCACAATAAAATCAATTATGTAACAAGGTGCTTCACATTACCTTGAGTGTGAGTGTTCGGCCCAAGTCCGAAAACCAAATAAAGTGGCCCAGCCCAGCCTCTTTCTGCCTCTGCCGGCCTCAGACGGGCCCGCCCTTGGTCTGGGCTTCGTCCGGGCTGCGTCCCAGGCGTGTCCACTGCCGCGGTGGCAGAGGCTGTGCTATGAGCGCATTGGCACCGCCTCTCCATCACTCACTGCGGGAATCCTGCGATGTACTCTGGGGTTTAGAGTCCACCCCAGAGTGTAGAGATTGCGTGGAGGCGGCGGTGTTCTCCCCTGGGAACCTCGTCCCACCAGGGGTTTCGCGCAGTGGCAGGTATGGGCAATAGGCACTGTAGGCAGGCAAACAACGGCACCGCAGCAGTCAGGAAAGCAGCTTTAGTATTTTGCCACCCTCAGTGTCATCACCGTGTTTCTGAGAAAATCTGGGTGCAGCACCTATTCTTTTAGAAATTAAGCAATACTTTCAGCGATATTATTTGCAAGAGCTAGACAGCACCAATGTCATCTACACTGAGCCAAAACTATTTATTTATTGAAGTGCCAGTGCAATTTTAAAAAGCATCTAGAACAAATCTCACCTGAAACTCTGCCATAGAAAATGTTCACGGTTTATCAACTATACCAGAAAGAACAGAACTTACAAATTCCTTTATGTCTCTGCTACCATTTACATGAACATTTCTGCTTTCTGTAGGGTCTGATTGAAGGACCCAGACTGCAGATAGGATATGCAATCTTGGCCCAAGGATGTGTATGCCCAAATTAGTTGAGGTTCAACTAGCATTAAATCTACGGCAGCTATAAGCTGCAGTCCTCTGGCGAGTCATAGACAAATTGTGGATGATTCACTCCAATCATGGCTTAATCTTTGATCAGAACGATGTGCATTCCATACTATCAAAAACCCCTGCATATTCCATGTCCTCAATATCAGGTGTCCAGTGCTGCCTGAAGGGATAGACGTTATGGTGTGCTAGACATCCACGCACTCGGCAAATTCCTCCAACCCCCTTCATGCAGTAGACCATGCTGTGCACTTTGTTCAACATAAATACCATTTTCCAACAAGCATTGCCAAAGCCAATAGGTTGGCTGATATTATAATCTGTTGTAGTACAGAAGCCTTTAGAAAACAATTTGTTAGGTGCTTGAATGATAATGCGTTACATTTGCAAGGTACATCTGAGATTAGGAAGAATTCCATTGCATACATTGATCTGTAAATTCAAAGATGATGATTGTACAACCAATGTAGTATTGGGAGTGTTAGACCTGGCATCTTTGGCATGGTTTCCCCTGTCTTTTTGGCCTCTACCTCCTGTATTTTTGATGTTGTGCTGGATTTCGTTTTTGCTGGTTTAGATGCTTTGGACACTCTGCCACTGCTGATCAGTGCCAGAGTGTAAGTGCTCGCTGTGTAAATTGTTATGATGATTGGATATACATGATTGGCATATTTGTATCACCAAGAAGTCCCTAGTAAAGTGCACTGGGTGTGCAAGGCTGGTGATGACAAATGCTACTAGTGGGCCTGCAGCACTGATTGTGCCACCCACATGAGTAGCCCCAAAATGGTGTCTCAGGCCTGCCACTGCAGTGACTGTGTGCAGTCTGTGAACTGCCATGTCCTCCTGGTCAGTGTCCCCACTGACCAGGCTTAACCCTTCCCTTTTTGTGCACATTGGTCGCCCCTATGGAAGGCCCAAGGGACCCCCCTGGGTAGGGCGCAGTGTATGTGAAAGGTAGAGCATGTACTGGTGCAGGTGACATGCTCTGGTAGTGAATTACAGCCAATTTCGGTTTTCACTATTGTAAAGCTATCTTGCTTAATAGGTTAACATGGGGGATGCTGGCTACAGTGGCTACCAGCATTTCTTCCCATAGGAACAAGATAGGACATAAGAGTTTAGTATCCCTGAACTCAGAATTTAATAACACATCTTTTAGGAAAGGTTGTTTTTGAATCCTGTGTTTGAGAACAGCACTTTTAGAAAGTTGCTGTTCTCTTGTCTGACCTTCCTGTGTGAGGTTCCGTGACAATTGTAAGTGATGTTTTTGACTCGCACGAATATGGTCGAGTCTGGTATCTATGAACCGCAAATGACGAGTTTGGTAAGTGTGCGCAGTTTCGCTGTGCTAACTTAAACCGTTCGTTTGTTATGTGGGTTTTTCTATCTGTACCCACGGGTTCCATCTTAGATACGGCATCCATTTTGTCTCTTGCCCTCATGTAGCCAGCGAACGGACGATGTCCGCTTCGCGACCCTGGGACTCCCAAGATATTTGCGGAAGACACATGTCCTTTGTAAGTGTCTTTATGACGAGGGGGATGCTACTGTAAAGCAGATGGCGCCGCTCGAGGCTCATCTTGCCGCACGGACTTATTGTCTCAGCCGTGCATCTCATTAGGCACGTCCCTTTGATGCCTGTATCTCGTGTTTCCCGATACCTCCCCTTTTACACCCTTTCCGATCTCCCCACTGTCTCCGTCTTCCTCTGCACCTGTCTTTGTTCCTATTTCGATCTGTTTTACTACTGATTGGAATGCGCTAATGGTGGGAAGATGGGTTTTTACAGTTGGGAACCGCCAAATGTTTCCGCACTCATGTCCCGGACCTTGTGCGTTTCAAAGTGACCAAAACGACCCCTCTGGGGGATGATTGTGGGAACCGGGTCATAAACTTTTGTGTTCAATGTAACTCTATGGGGAAATTGTGTATAAAAGGAGCGATCCACAGAACCAATTTGAAGCAGTCTCCCCAAGTTGCACATGTTGTACTTGTCGTGACTTCTGTGTTCCCTACAGTAAATAAACCTTGAATCTTTGACGCCGAAGGAAGTGTCCCGTGTCTCTGTCATTCGTACGCCGGAGCAGGTTACCCACGAAGGTTTCAGGTGTTGTGCCCTGGCACCGCTGGGTCTTAAAGAACCCAGTCCTTCAGTTGGCGCCCATTGTGGGGCTGCATCAGTGGTACCGGTCCAAGCCCGACGATCGTGAGGAACTTCGTGTGAAATCTCCGAGGGAAGGTGCACTCCGCTTCATCGATCCTGTTGTCGAAACAAGTGGCCCGAAGACTTTTCCCGCGAAGATTCCCGCCTCCTGACGGCTGCGACGGACTGCTGCCCTGACTGTAGACCTGTTTTGGCGCCTGGCGTAGACCTTGGTATAGCGAGACGATTGACGGGCCTTCCTGGAGACGCCATCGATCTTTGAGTTAAGTATTTGTGGGTCGCTCCCAGAGTTCTTGGTTGTTGACACTTTAGCGAGTGTTTTTTGTTGTTGACGCTGTGTGAGTGTTTTTGTCGGTGACACTTTGCTAGCGTACTTTGTTGTGTTATTTGACGACTGCAGCCGCCAAAAACCGAGGGTTTTTGTTCTTTGCTGGGACTTGGTAAATCCCGTAACCCTTGAAGTTTGTGAAACTCGGCTAGTGTGCAAGATGCCTGGTCGTAGTACTTTGTTCAGTTGTTTCAGACCCTGTGGTGTGGATTCCCGACTGGAGGACTCGTGTCCGATACCTCCGGTTGGAACTCCGACTTATGAACTGTACAGTAAACATGGGCTAGGCCCGATTACTTTTAATGAATACTGGATCAAATACACGAAGAAAGATGGTGACCTTCGCTGGCCACCACATGGTAGCTTCGAGGCCCCGATCTTAGATAATCTAGAGGTTAAATTGTTCGCGAAAAAGTCAAGGCCGGCCATGTTTGATGCCTTTCGGTTGTGGCGTAAAGAAGCCCGACAGAAAGAAATCAGACAGACTAAGCGAAATCAGAGAGATAGTGCTGGTACCATTGTAAAGAAAGCAGAGCAGTTTCAGCATGAGAAGGAGGTTAAGGAAAAGGAAGTGTTTGACAGGTTACAGCGTATGACTATAGATAAATGCTATCCTGCTTTGCCTACGGAGTCGGAAAAGAAGGATGAGTCAGTTGAGGATTCTTTAATGTCCTATCTTATGAAATCGCCACCTCCGTACGTACAGGGTACCACAGCCCCTGTGATTCCCCCTGCACTTGTTCCTGCACCTATTCTTCCTTTGCCTGTTCCTCAACCTGCACCCGTTCTTCCGACTGTTCCTGCTCCTTCGTCTGTTGCTATTCCTACTGCTCCTCCACTTCCACATACTCCTGCTCACGCTACTGCTCCTGCTTTGTTAACCCCTGCTGTTGTTTCTGTTTCTACTCCTTCACTTGTTAGTCGTGTGTCCTATACTTCTCCCTCTACTCGTAGTCGTAATTCTCCTCTTGCGGCTAGCTTCTTTCATTCGCTCGGACCTGTTCTTGGGTCCGCCGGTTCAGATGGTCCTCAGAGACGTAGCCAGCTTCCAGGTAATAGGGAACGTGCTTCGCTATATAATATGGCGATGGGTTGGATGACGCACCCCCTTAGAAATCCACCCCGTATTGTACTCGACACGTTTTGTCAGTTCAATATACCAACCCAGAGATTTGTGTTCGAGGAAATGTGCAAGGTCCTTCGTGATCAGATATCGGCCGACGCACCTGACGAGGTGCTGACCGCGTTGTCTGATTTACAGCTTCAGTTTTCGGCTGGACTGATAGTGGATACCAACGTTCGACGAGCCGTTGAACGGTTGCTATCTTTTCGTCCCACTCCTATACCTCAAGCCTTGTTTGTTGAGGATATTGAAAGACAGCCAGACGAGTCTGGTCAATTTCCTATGCGAGAAGTTCCACCGGTTTGGATACCAGCTGATCCTAATGCTCAACCCCCGGTATTGGCGCATTTCCAGAGAGTATGGATACATCTCCCATGGAAACGCTCGGAAGTGTTACAGGTGAAGCAATCTTTGCCTGACCCACGCAAGAATCCTACAGGGTATTACAAAGAATTATCGCAGCTCGTAGATGCTACGGTAATGAATCTTGCCGATATTGATATGTTGTTCGGCAATGTCGTACCGCAACCGGTATGGGCTAAGATTCGTCATGAAAACCATCCGAATGAATTAGGTGGTGCTTGGGCTGCCATTGTAGCGGCAGATGCCGGACAAACGGCTGCTGCTAAACCCGACCAGCTGATTGTTGACCTTCCTCAAAGAATTATAACATTAATGAAAACTCTTATGCCAGCTATGAGGGTGAACTGGGACAAATTGTCAGCTTGTAAGCAAAAGAAGGACGAGAGTGTTTCCGACTTCTTTACGAGGTTCGAGGAGGCATTCATCGACCATAGTGGTCAGGATATGAGCACTGAGGGTGGTCAGAGGTTGTTCGTGGATAAATTTGTTTCGAACTTATTGCCCGATTTGAGCAATAAATTAAAGAATTCGGAAAGTGCATGGGCCGTTTCTACTTCAGCTCAGATATTGGCTACAGCGCAATATTATGAGAATAGAGAGAAAGAGGAGAGCGACCGTGCCGATAAAAAGACGAAAGAGCTTAAAACTAAAGTGCTGCTACAGCAAGCGTATCCTCCACGTTCGAATCAGAATACTTCGCAACAAAATAGATCGCAGCCGCAATCGAATAGATCACAATCTCGTAATGACTCCTCTTCCCAAAGATCCTCGTTGGGGTACAATCAATGTGCCTATTGTAGACAGGAGGGTCATATCAAATTCAATTGTCCTGTTTTAAATGAACGTAATAGTGGCAACTCATCTAGAGGAGGTCGTGGTGGTTCGCAGCAGGCACCACGTGGTAGAGGTCGTGGTGCCCAGAACGATCGCTCAGATAACTCATCAAATTCCGATAATTGTTTTGATCAACGTGGATTGTCGCAAGGACGATCTGCACAGTACAATGTAGACGATTATTACGTCGATCAGGGAACTGACGACAGTAATTACTAGGACAGCCATAGACAAGGAGAGGGAGTGGTATCAGTTCCGGTTGATCAGAGAGGGCCTTACGTCGCAGTTGCTACATCGGGCGTCGTTGAGCCTTTTCTGTTGGACACTGGTGCAGCGAAAAGTTCCATTAAGCATTCGAAACTCCCTGGCGCACCTTTGTCTGGCTTAACCAATGTTTCCGTTGGATTCTCTGGCGCCCCCGTTAGCAATCCAGTTTCGCGCCCTTTGCCCCTTAAAATTGGGCCTCGTGAGCTAGAAGCTCCGTTGATTTTAACCACGGGTTGTGGTGAAAATCTATTGGGCCTGGATTTGCTTAAACGATTGTATGCGACTTTGTATTGTTCTCCTGCGGGTGTAAAGCTTACGTTGGGAGAGAGGGTTGTCTCTCCCATGTACTTGTCTCTCGATAAGCTTCCACGGGAATTGAGTTCTCTTCCTGCGTCTTTATGGGCAACAGGTCCCAATGATGTGGGCCTACTTGATATCTCACCTTATGTTGTTCAGTTGAAATCCAATGTGCGGTTGCCACGTATTCCCCAATATCGTATCTCCCTCGATGGTGAACGAGCATTGTTAGCGATCATCTATGATTTGATCGAGAAAGATGTTATTGAAGAAACTCGGGGAAACGTGTGCAACAGCCCTGTACTACCCATTCTAAAACGTACTGATCCTTCGAAACCGCCTGTTTATCGTTTTGTTATCGATTTACGGGAGGTGAATAAAATTGTGATTCCTCAGTTCCCCATTGTGCCTGACATCACGGCGCTACTGACTCTGATTCCAGCTTCTGCATCGTGGTTTTCGGTGATTGACTTGAAGAATGCGTTCTTCAGCATCCCGATTGCAGAGGAGAGCAGAGACCTTTTCGGTTTCTCTCTTGGTGGACGCAGCTTCCTGTTTAAACGCGCTCCTCAGGGCTACTGTGAAAGTCCATCGATTTACAGTCAAGCCTTGAAGGGTCAACTGGATGCGTTTAGGTTGCCGGCTGGTGCGGCCTTAATCCAATACGTTGATGACCTATTGGTAGCTGCAGATACTCAGGACATTTGCAAAATTGCTACGGTATCGCTGCTGCAACATCTCTGCGAGTTAAATCACAAGGTGTCACCTTCTAAACTCCAATATTGTTGTCAAGAAGTAACCTATCTAGGTCACTTATTGTCAAAGGAGGGAAGGCGGTTGACCCCAGAGAGAATTGCAGCGATTGCGCGAATGGCTGTGCCAACAACCCAAAGAGATGTGCGTGCCTTTCTAGGTCTCACGTCGTACTGCAGGCAATGGATTCCGAATTTTTCATTGCTAGCGAAACCATTGGTGGCTCTTACGTGCAAGGATGTTTCGACTCCTTTACCATGGACGGAAGAATGTCAGAAAAGTTTTTCTGAATTACGTGATTCATTATGTTCGGCTCCTGTGTTAGGTACTCCTGACTATAGTAAGCCGTTTACATTATATGTTCACGAGAGGGAAGGTTGTGCTTTGAGCGTCTTAACGCAACCTTTTGGTGGTAAGCAACATCCATGTGCATATTTTTCCTCGACCTTGGACCCGGTAGCTAGAGCATTGCCGAGTTGTTTGAGACCAACAGCGGCAGCCGCGGTCTCTATCCGACAATCAGCAGGATTGGTCATGGATAATATGCTTACGGTGATGGTTCCGCATGCAGTCGATACTCTTTTGAATCGTACGAAAACTCAGCACTTGACGAGTGCGAGGTTGTCTGGGTACGAGTTGACGCTGTTGGCAAGCCACATTCAAATAAAACGTTGTAATGTTCTGAACCCGGCAACTTTGTTACCAATTAGCTCAGAGTCAGATGAAATAACAGAACACGATTGTTATTTGAGGACAGAGGAGGAAACGAAAGGTCGAGTGGACCTTAAAAACACCCCATTGGAAGAACCAGATGGTACACTGTATGTGGATGGTTCATGTTTCAAGTTGCCGAATGGTGATGTGACTACTGCTTATGCTGTTGTAACGTTGAATACTGTTGTTGAGACTGCAAGATTAAATCAGAATTCTGCCCAAGCTGCAGAGCTGATCGCTCTCACTAGAGCGTGTGTGTTAGCGAAAGGGAAACGTGTGAATGTGTTTACCGACAGCCAATATGCATTTGGCGTCGCCCATAGTTTTGGACGTTTGTGGAGAGAGAGAGGTTTTCTAACATCGCATGGTACGAAGATTCAGCATGGCCAGCTTGTGAATGATCTTTTGGATGCACTTACGTTGCCTAAGCAAGTGGCGATTGTTAAATGTAGTGCGCATCGTAAGGTGACGGATGATGTTGGTCGAGGTAATGCGTTTGCGGATGAGACTGCTAAGGAGACTGCCCGGAACCTTAGCACTCGAATGTATGTGACGAGTTCGGTTAGGTGGCCTACAGAATCGAGTATGTGTGAAGACACTATCGAGAGTGTGAAAGCAATTCAGAATGAGGCCACCGAGACTGAAAAGACGAAGTGGAAAGAAAGCACGGGAAAGTTAGATGCGAATGGTTGTTGGATTGATTTGTCGGAACAGAAAAGATGGATGTTACCGGATGCGTATGTGCTGGCCGTTGTGACAATGGCGCATGGGTTAGCACATATTACCGCGAAAGGTATTTGTAAATTGTTGTCCCCTGTGTGGAAGAATGATGGTATTACGAAATGTGCTGAACGCTTGGTTAAGAACTGTATGGTGTGTATGATGTACAATCCTGGCAAGGGAACCCCAACTCCTCCTGGCAGTTTTGCTCCCCCTTCATGTCCCTTTGAGGTGATTCAATTGGACTTCATCCATATGGAGCGATGCAATAACCTGAAATACGTTTTAGTTGTGGTTTGCGCATTCTCCCGATGGATCGAGGCCTATCCTCTCAAAGACAATACTGCTTTGTCTACTGCGAAAATCCTACTGAAGGAATACTTTCCTCGGTACGGAATGCCTAGAATTGTGTGGTCAGATAACGGAAGTGAGTTTGTGGGGAGTGTGATGAAGAGTGTATGCAAGGGCCTTGGAATTAATCAGAAATTCCATAGTGCCAATCATCCCCAGTCAGCTGGTTTGGTTGAAGGGTATAACGGCACCCTTAAACTAAAACTAGCAAAGATTCAGGCTACGACTGGTCTTTCGTGGCCTGACGCTTTACCCTTAGCATTACTGTCAACTAGGGCGACTGTACACTCCCGAGTAGGGCTTAGCCCCTACGAAATAGTGTTCGGTCGTCCTGCGAATGTTTGGGGGGTTCCTAGGCCGGGTATTTTCTGTGATCTTGAGTACCCAATGTTGATCGATTATCTTCATGACTTGACTGCTAAACTGAGGTTAATTCACCAACAGGTTCACGAAGCATTGCCGACGCAGACGGAGGGTCCAGGCCACCAGCTCCAGCCCGGAGATTGGGTGGTGACGCGGAACTTTTCGCGCAAGACCAACTTGGACCCGAGGTTTACTGGACCCTACCAGGTCCTCCTTGCCACGAGAACTGCAGTTCGTCTTGAGGGGCGGAAGAATTGGGTGCACGCCACCCATACAAAGAAAGTCCCTATCCCGTTGCCAGCAGACTCGTGGGTGAGGAAAGGCATTGCATCAACCGAAACCGAAGGGTTGCCGGCGTTTGTACTTTTCAGTGACGCACAACCTGTCGGAGAATACTCAGTGCAGCAGAGAGACACTGTTGAACATTTGTCAGCAAAAGACTCAAGACCAAAACATTCAGCTGATCAACAGGACGCTGTCCCTTCAACGGATCCTTTGTTTGACGAACAGACACGTCCTGGGAAAACCCGATACTTTTTGCGATCCAGCACTAAAGACTAATAAAAGATCATGTTCTGTCTCCTGATAATTGCATTATCCCATTTTCCACGATCAGTTTGAACATTCGTATCACTGTAATTATTTTGTACATATTCATTGAGCTTCGTTCCTTACACTTTTTGCTTCCACAGCTGAGAGACATTGTTTTTGCATATACACTTGTGAAGTAAAGGCCGTAGGGCCGCGCGCGTACTTCCTTCTGGTTAGTAGGTCTTGACGCTAGGTTAAAGACCGTTGGTTCCTGGGAACTCCTAGGGATTGACTGCTGCTACCCGGAACGAAGTGCGTCAAGAAACGTTGCGGACGGTCATAGGGAATGGCATTCTCGAAGTTGAAGAATTTGGAAGGAGCTCAGGCTCATAGATTCAAGCTGCAGCAACTCAATAGTACCAAATGTTTTATATTCCAAATATTCTTATTGTTTCTGACTGTTTCTGCATTATTGGCGGGTGGGGTGTATTACACGATGTCTTACTTCTTACCTTCTGCTACACCTACTCCTACCCCTGACCCTAAACTTACCTCTACTGCTTCTCCTCATTCTTTTCATATTTTACCTGAACACGAACAGGCTAGACGTGCAGAATTCCGCAATAATTCCTTTATTCAGCTCCTCCATCAGCATCAGTTAGTGGTTAACACTACTAATTGTTGGGTGTGTGGGTTGATGCCACATACTACGGATAAGGGAATTCCATATCTGGTGTTACCGTATAGTTCCCAAGGGTCTGCTCGAGCATTTCAGACAATGTTTTGAAGCGCACTGGGTTTCCACCCCATTCGAGAACCGCGTTCCCCCTACTCTGGTCCTACCTCGTATCAAAAACCTTTGTCTATAGCAATAGAGGATTTAGATAGCGATATCTATGATCCCTCGCTTATTCCCGAAGAAGAGGTACAAGCCTATAGGGTCCTAAGTAGAGGCGAATATAGTGTGTTCACTAGTGAAAAGCAGCTTAAAAGCTCGCCTCCGATATGGGTCGTACCCCACATTGGTAATTTTTGTCTCATAGGTCGCGGCCGAAGATCGAAAGCCCGACTTGGAGAGAGTGCTTGCACTGAAAATTACATTCTGCCGATGGTCTCGTCCCCTGTGTTCCTGGCCGCCAAGGGTACCTACTTTATCTGTCATGATCGTGCATATGCATGGTTGCCCTCTGACTTCATGGGCTCATGCTTCATCGCAAATTTTTTGCCTCCGACGTTCACTGTAGATGCAGATTATCACAAGACTAGAGTTGTGAGAGGCGTAATTAGCGAAGAGGATACTGCCGGTCAAGAGGCAGGAGACTTTTTCAAGGGTTTCCTCCCGTTTTGGGGACCTATGGTTAATAGTAGGAACCTGAGACAGTTGACTCGAGTGGTAGAATCGACAGCTAATATTACTGCCAGTGCCCTTGGTAATATCACCACTGAACTTCAGGCGGATAGACTTATGACGTTACAAAACCGTATGGTTTTAGACGTGATCTTAGCAGATCGAGGTGGGGTATGTAAGGTGATCCATTCGAGCTGCTGTATTTTCATTCCTGATAATGCTCCGACTGTCTATCAAGCCATCTCGAAGTTGCATAAGATCTCCAAATCCATACACGTGGATGTAGGGGATTGGACGCTACTTGGGTGGTTTTGGGGCCTAATGTCGACTTGGGGTTGGAAGATTCTGATGATCATCGGAGTCGTTGTAGCGTTCCTGTTCACGTGTTGCCTTTGTGTGCAGTGCGGTCCTGCCTTATGTGGCCTCTGTGCTACAACGTGTATGAGACAGCCACCTGTTACCAAGGGGACTCGGTTGGACAGAGCTATGCTACAGCAACATCTCGATGGTCTGATGAATATCGAATATGATTCCGACTAGTGCTTGCCTACATGAGGGCAAAAGGAGCGTCTGAGGTTCCGTGACAATTGTAAGTGATGTTTTTGACTCGCACGAATATGGTCGAGTCTGGTATCTATGAACCGCAAATGACGAGTTTGGTAAGTGTGCGCAGTTTCGCTGTGCTAACTTAAACCGTTCGTTTGTTATGTGGGTTTTTCTATCTGTACCCACGGGTTCCATCTTAGATACGGCATCCATTTTGTCTCTTGCCCTCATGTAGCCAGTGAACGGACGATGTCCGCTTCGCGACCCTGGGACTCCCAAGATATTTGCGGAAGACACATGTCCTTTGTTAGTGTCTTTATGACGAGGGGGATGCTACTGTAAAGCGGATGGCGCCGCTCGAGGCTCATCTTGCCGCACAGACTTATTGTCTCAGCCGTGCATCTCATTAGGCACGTCCCTTTGATGCCTGTATCTCGTGTTTCCCGATACCTCCCCTTTTACACCCTTTCCGATCTCCCCACTGTCTCCGTCTTCCTCTGCACCTGTCTTTGTTCCTATTTCGATCTGTTTTACTACTGATTGGAATGCGCTAATGGTGGGAAGATGGGTTTTTACAGTTGGGAACCGCCAAATGTTTCCGCACTCATGTCCTGGACCTTGTGCGTTTCAAAGTGACCAAAACGACCCCTCTGGGGGATGATTGTGGGAACCGGGTCATAAACTTTTGTGTTCAATGTAACTCTATGGGGAAATTGTGTATAAAAGGAGCGATCCACAGAACCAATTTGAAGCAGTCTCCCCAAGTTGCACATGTTGTACTTGTCGTGACTTCTGTGTTCCCTGCAGTAAATAAACCTTGAATCTTTGACGCCGAAGGAAGTGTCCCGTGTCTCTGTCATTCGTACGCCGGAGCAGGTTACCCACGAAGGTTTCAGGTGTTGTGCCCTGGCACCGCTGGGTCTTAAAGAACCCAGTCCTTCATGTGTGCCTTGGCCTGTTTGTGTATTGATTGTCAGGTTTGAGAGTTACAGGGGCTGGGGATTCACCAGGAGGCTGGCTGCATTTGCAACTTGAGTGGTGGGAGGAGATAGCGCCTGGGCCTGAATAGGGCTGTGCCTGGTTTCCACAATGCTGGTTCCACCTCCTGCTGGGCGGCTGAGGACCCTGCCCCTCACTCTGAAAGGAAACGAGAAGCCAGGAAAACAAAGTGCTCAAGAAACACCCAGAACTGGTTCAGACCGGGCTCAGGGCCCACTTGCACAAAGAGAACGAAGACATTTAGGGGTATAAGTACCGGAACCCTGACAACAGAAAATTAGATCATCCTGGAATCAAGAAGGAATCTCTGCCAAGGAGAAAGCTGAAACCGAAGAAGGAAGATTGTCCAGCTGTTGCTCTGCTGGATTGCCCTGCTGTTGCTTTGCTGCCAAGGAGAGGGGAAGGACTCTGCTGTGATTTGTCCCCTTGCTTGAAGGAATCTCCAAGGGCCTGAGAAGAGCTGGCTCCCTGTTTTGAAGTCTCAGGAACAAAAGGACTTCACCCATTGGCCCATGTGTGGTTCCTCTGGAAGTTGTACCTGTGCTGGGAATCTGGAAACCAAGATTTGAGAGACTTTGCTACAGAAAAGTTATTGCATCGCTCGCTGCGGAGCGCATCCCGACAGTGCAAGGAAATTCCCACCGCTAAGAAGGTCGAGATCTTCGCAGTGCCTGTTGCCGCTGTCAGAGCCATCGCATCCTTCGTTTGCGGGATGCTCCCGATCGGTGCGGGAAGCTTAACATCACTGCGAGTGTCGTCGCAGAGCCTGTCGTCGCTGGGTGAGATCGCCGCACCGCCTGCTTGCGACCGCATCACGTCGCTGCGAGAGCCATCGCTGAAGCCATCGCATCGAGGAGCTGCGAGAGAGAGATCGCGACTGGATCGCGCATCGTCGCCCCAGAGATCGTCACAGCCCCTACGAGATCGACACATCGTGCCTTTGCGAGAACAAACTTCCTACGGAACCTATGCACCGGAATCAATGCAAATAGCATTCCTCCCCATAAAGACCAGATTCGTCGCAACACGCCCGCTGCTGCAGCGGGGCTGTCGCATCACCTCCCCAGGGTCTCAGAAGCAACGCATCGCTTGTTTTCCACCGCACCAGCTTCTGCTTTTGGAACTTTGTCACAACTAAAGGTACTGTGTCTGAAACGTGACGCAACTGTGAACTTTTCACGCAACTGTGGATTATTTATCGCAACCTAAAGAACTTTTATTGCACCCTTAAGAACTCTTTTGAAACCATATTCTTGAACTGTGTATGTTGGATTTTTGTTGTTTTGGTTTTGTGTAGTTTAGATAAAATACCTTTATTTTTCTAAACTGTTGTGGAGTCAGTTTGTGGTGTTTTCACTGCGTTACTGTGAGTGTTGGTACAAACACTTTACACATTGCCTTCTGATTAGCCTTGACTGCTCGTGCCAAGCTACCTAGAGGGTGAGCAGGGGGTATCCCAGAGGGTTTCCTCCTTACCCTAACTAGAATCAAGGGTCCCTATTTGGACAGTGGTACCTACCTCTGCCAACTAGAGACCCCCAGTTCTAACCGGGAGGAAACAAGAAGAGTTTGTGTTTACATGCTCGAGGGGATATATGTTTTTATTGGGGGGAGATGGAGTAGTATACAGCGCAAACTCGACCCGAAGGTATCAGAGCGCTCTACATGAGCACCAGTTAAGTTACAGATCGACACATTCATTTTTTTTTGTTTGTATTTTTTGTTAGCCCCGGGGAGATTAAGTGATTTGCCGAGAATCACAGATGTTAAGCCACCCTGCCGAGAATCAAACCTTGTACCCCAGCTTCCAGGTTGACCGCCCGAGCCGTTATGCCACACCCTCTCCTTAAAGGTTGCTATAACACAGGACAGTAGAACACATGCATTTTCTACACAAGCTTTAAACTGCATACCACTGCAATGCAATATTATTATTATTATTAAAAATCACCATGCAAACCTCACAAATTTCCTATTTTGTTATTTTATGTTGCAATGTTAATTCAACTTCTAAAGCTTATAATCACCAACGGTTTCTTGGCGCTGTGAACGGCCTCTCAGACAAAATACAAATGGTACAGTTTGAGGTACAAATAGACTTGTTTAAAAACCGAGGTCTTTAAATATTTACTAAAAGAAGAAAGGTTAGTTTGTGAATGTTAAAAAGGTGGTGGAGCATTCAAGCTGGAGGAGGCTTGAAATGAGAAGCTATGTTCGGTAGTACCTTTCTTTTTTAATCTGAGGATCTTTAGAACATTAGATGTTGAAGAGTGAAGCTCCCAGACAGGATTATACTTCTTAATATTCTTTAATCGAAACTGGGGATCATTACCTTAGAGTATCCCTGAGCGTAGTTTGTGCAGTAGCGTTAAGCGTAGCTACGCAAAGTGCACTACGCAAGCTACGCGTAGCTGCGCGAACTGCGTAGTGCGAACGTGAAAAAGCTGTTTGCACTGATTGCACAGTGCCGGATGCTTAGCCGCACTGTGCAATCATTGCAAACGGCATCTTGCACAGTGCAAGCAGTCGTTTTCTACCGCTCGAGTAGATTTGTACTCGAGTGGCAACTTTCTCAATTCGGACTGGTAGTTCCTCATCGCTAGCGGTTACGAGCATACGCGACCACCCGCAATGAGAAACCTGACCTCGCTGCGTTGAGAATCTTACTGGAAGGTTTAATTTCCACGCTCGCGATCTGTAACTTGATGTTGCTGACCACGAATGAGGAAAAAGTCTTGCCGGGATGTTGATTTTGCTCGCTTGCGGTCGCCAACTTGACGTTGAGGACTGTGAGCATGGAAAATATGCTTGCTATGCTATGTGTTCTTGCACTGTGCTACGTGCAATTTGCATAGCCTATAGTAGCGCAAACTACGCATGCTCCACGAGCGTAGCGTAGCGTAGTCCTACGCCCAGGGTTACCTTAGAGTGCTTTGAGAGTCAGCACATTTTAAATCTAATTCTTTGCTCCGGCGGCAACCAGTGGAAGTCACTTGAAAGAGAACTGTGGGTATTTCTTAGTGTTGGAAAATGGCTCTTTCTGCAGTGTCATACCTAAACATTTTGTATTCCTCCTTCTATTTTTACTGAATTATTTTTTGTTGGGTTTATGACTCTAAGCACATCACCACTGCTAACCAGTGCTAAAGTGCATGTGCTCTCTCCCTAAAAACATGGCTACAACAGCTCATACCCAATTGGCATATGTAATGTACTTATATTACCTTGTAAAGTGCACTGCATATGCCCAGGCCTGGGATTCCCAAACAAGGATCTATGAAACAATACTGCACTTATTTAAAATTGGGGAATTGTATAACAACCGGTGCATTGACCAACAGAGAGCCAGATCCTTTTGATTCTCTTAGTCGTGGAAGAACCTTCCACAACAAACACTTATATGAACATTTGTGGCCCGCACACACAGAACAAAAGAATCTGTTCATTCAAGGATGAATCACACTAATATGTGTTTCTTCAATCTTTATTTTCTCATTTCCGCAGTAGCCAACGCGTTTCGCCTTTTTGAAAGACTTCTTCAGGGCTCTTCACTCAATGTACATTTACCACTGAGTGTTCCTTCTTCCTTATAACCACCATAGATTTTAATCCCCTTTCTGTAGTATCGCACCTATAGACTTGTCACTTTCTTTTTGCCATCCAAGTTCTTTCAAATCACCTATTTGTCTTTCTCCAAATTATTCGACAGTCTCCACGATACACGGAAAGACCTCAATCTGCAAAAGTCATGCACTGATCTTCGCTCACGCACGTATATTCTGGTCAGTGACGAGCCCTTCCTGTATCGGTACACAGGCACACGTTGTAGACACTCTCGGCGTTTTGTGTGACATTTGCAGATTTGAAAGAACTTGGATGGCCTAAGGTGCTTGCTACAGCAAAACCCACAAATCCTCTGTCAAACCACTGCACCACTGCTATTGCATGGATCAGAACTGATGCTTCCTTCCTGTTGCCCCTGTTGCGTGGATCAGAACTGGTGCATTGCTTCTGTATGTGATCAGAACCAGTGCATCACCTTTGCTGCCTGTATTGGCCCGATGCATCGTCTTCTGAACCACCTCTTCCCAGTGCGCGGGTGTCTGATCTCCGTTGACCACATCATCGATGACAACGATGAATAGCTGCATTGCAGCACTTCGCCCATCGGAGCTGACGCATCACTGCTGCTGTGTGGATCAGGACCAGCGGATCACATTCACCACCCTTGCGTGGATTGACACCGACGTATCACTTCAGTGGCACCACACAACTTCGATATTGACGCAGCCATGATCAAGGTACTTTTGTTCAGTGGGCCTCACTGGTTCACTGTATCTGGCCAGTGCTCCACTGCGGTCAGCCTGAACATTTTGACTTTGTCTTGGTCCAGAATGACCAGATATCCCAAGTAAGTGCTTACTGCTTCTAAGCGTTACTTTAGAATATATTCTTTAAATATTCATAACTCAGGTTCTACTTATTGGATTTTTGTCATGTTGTTCTTGTTTTATTTAGTATTTAATCCATCTCTATTTTTGTAACCTGGTGTAGAATCGTTTTGTGTGGTGCTTTCACTACTTTAGTGTTTTGCAAATACTTTACACATTACCTCTAAGTAAAGCTTGACTGCTACCATAGAGTGAAGTTAATTTAGGGTTTGCCTGCTATGTACCCTTACTAGGATTGTTGTTGCTGCCTGACTTGGGCTCATGCCCTAGTCAACCAGCAAAAACCCAATTTCAAATACTTGGCAGTTTGTAAATGAGTATGGTTGCGTGGTTCTGAATGGCCAGAAGACTATGGAATAAATGTGTTACCCCTCTATCTGTTCACCTGATAAATACAGTAACTATCAGGCAAAGCTGATAATAAGTCAGTATTGGCTCCTCTGTTAACCAAGTTACAGATAGTAATAGGATGTTAGGGATTTCTGTGTTGAGCTATGCTTTATGCCTTACTAAACAGCAGGTATTCAGCTAAGCCACATGCATGTTATCAGCAGTTCTTGTTGGATATCTCTATCAATCACCAAAGTCCAGTGTATATTTGTGTTGCAATGGGTGAATGCAATGTCAATGAATACCATAATAGGTGCAGGCTTGACAATAGCAAAATACCAATAAAGGCAATATCAATGTATGCCATAACCTGTGCCCACAGGACCATGCCAATACCTGTCAATGTAATATCATTGTATGTCATAACCTGTACCCGCACAGTGGGCCGACACCGGCAATGATGATGATACTGCTGCAAGTAAAAACATTGTTATTGTACATTATGACTTAAGCAAACCTAAGTGTATCAAAATCAGTAAGAACAAAGTCAATGTATGCTATGGCAACCATATGCACAATGCTAAGTGTGTCGATAGAAATGATACCATCGACTGCCGTACCATTTTCAGGAATTCCAGTGAACTCGTATCATTGATGTAGGATTCACCAAAGGTGACCTCCCCATCAATCCTGAGTCAGAGTTACGTGATTAGACAAGTTATATGACCCACACCCATGCCAATTGAATACCAGGTCACAGGTGAGTTCTCTATTAATCTAAAGATAAGTGCATGCCCAGGGAAAACCCTGATCTATCCCACAGATAGATAGTTGCACCACAAACAGGCCTGAGGATATTAGCCCCAATAAAACACGTTTAACCAAGTGCTCGCGTTCTCCAAAATACCACAAAGTTCAAGTTCAAGTTCAGGGATTTATATAGCGCACTACTCACCCAGAGGGTCTCAAGGAGCTTGGTGAAGGGGGTTACATTTTTGTCGAATAGCCAGGTTTTAAGTTCTTTTCTGAAGGAGATGTGGTTTTGAGTAAGGTGGAGGTGAGTGGGGAGTGAGTTCCAGGTCTTGGCCGCCAGGAAGAAGAAGGATCTGCCACCCATGGTGGATTTTTGGATGCGTGGGACTGCGCCGAGGGCTTGCTTGGACGATCTTAGTTGGCGGGTGGGTGTGTAGAAGGACAGTCGAGTGTTGAGGCATTCGGGTCCTAGTTTGTAGAGGGCCTTTTGTGCGTGGGTGAGAAGACGGAAAGTAATTCTCTTGTTGACGGGAAGCCAGTGGAGGTCTTTTAGGTGTCCGGGGATGTGATCTTGGCGAGGGATGTCCAATATGAGTCTCGCTGATGCGTTTTGGATGCGTTGGAGTTTTTTCTGTAATTTTGCTGTGATTCCGGCGTATAGTGTGTTACCATAATCCAGTTGACTCGTGACCAGTGCGTGGGTGACAGTCTTTCTTGTTTCGAGGGGGACCCAGTGGAAGATCTTTTTGAGAATACGAAGTACGTTGAAGCAGGAGGATGAGACTGCGTTGACTTGTCTGGACATCGAGAGAGAGGAGTCTAGGATGAAGCCCAGGTTGCGTGCGTGGTCTGTGGGTGTGGGTGCTGTGCCCAGAGCGGAAGGCCACCAAGAGTCGTCCCAGGCAGAGGGGGAAGATCCTAGGATGAGCACCTCCGTTTTGTCTGAGTTGAGTTTTAGGCGGCTATGTTTCATCCATTCAGCTACTTCTTTCATGCCTTCGTGAAGATTGGTTTTGGCGGTGTTAGGGTCTTTGGTGAGGGAAAGGATTAACTGGGTGTCGTCAGCGTAAGAGATGATGTTAAGGTTGTGTTGACGCGCAATGGAGGCGAGTGGACTCATGTCAACGTTGAAGAGGGTGGGACTGAGTGATGATCCTTGTGGTACTCCACAGATGACTTCAGTGGCCTCTGAGTTGAATGGGGGAAGTCTGACTCTTTGAGTTCTCCCGGCGAGGAATGAGATGATCCAGTCCAAGGCTTTTCCTTGTATGCCGATGTTGCTGAGGTGTTGTATAAGGGTGCTGTGGCAGATTGTGTCGAAAGCGGCGGAGAGGTCGAGTAGAATGAGGGCCGCTGTTTCTCTGTTATCCAGTAGTGTTCGGATGTCGTCTGTCGCTGCAATGAGGGCGGTTTCGGTGCTGTGTTTGGCTCGAAATCCGGACTCAGAGGGATCGAGGGAGTTGTTGGATTCAAGGAAGGGGGCGAGCTGGCTGTTGACGGCTTTCTCAATGACTTTGGCGGGGAAGGGGAGGAGGGATATGGGTCGGTAGTTTTTGAGTTTAGAGGGGTCTGCCGTGGGTTTCTTCAAGAGGGCGCTGAGTTCGGCGTGTTTCCAGCTTTCTGGGAAGGTGGCAGAGTTGAACGAGCAGTTGATGACATCACGGAGATGGGGTGCGATGATGAAGTCAGCTTTGTTGAAGATGTGGTGGGGGCAGGGGTCGGTTGGCGAGCCAGAGTGGATTGAGTTCATTAGGCGGATGGTGTCTTCGGTGGTGATTGGGTTCCAGGCGCTGAGGTTGTTAGTTGGCGGTGTAGGATCTGAGGGGGGTGGGGAGGGTTGTTCGCAGGGAGTGTTCTCGAAGCTGTTGTGAATGTCGGCAATTTTGTTGTAGAAGAAGGAGGATAACTCATCGCAGAGGTCTTGGGAGGGAGTGATGTCGTTAGATGCTGCGGCGGGGTTGGTGAATTCTTTGACGATGTTGAAAAGTTCCTTGCTGTTGTGGGCGTTGTTGTCGAGACGATCCTTGAATGCTGATTTCTTGGTGGATCGAATCAGTTGGTGGTGTTTGCGGGTGGCTGCCTTGAGGGTGATTCTCCCAGCATATTGTGCAGGAGAGTACTGCCTCACCTCACCTGGCTCACAGCTCAGGTAATTGAAGCACCGCTCTGTCCGTCGATACTTCCAGCGTCCCTCTGGCCGTCCCTCCCCTTACAGCCAGAGGGACGCTGGAAGTATCGACGGACAGAGCGGTGCTTCAATTACCTGAGCTGTGAGCCAGGTGAGGTGAGGCAGTACTCTCCTGCACAATATGCTGGGAGAATGATCCTTCATTAATACCCAGGTGAAAGATTTCCTTTTCTTATTCATTTTACAATACACTACTAGCAGTAGCGATACAGGTCCTGATGAATGCAGTTGATACCTCTGTGATCTAAAGTCTGCTGAAACATGTCATGTCGACCAACCTGTTGGTAGCTATTAGGTGAAACTACCAATTTCGCACGTTTTAAAATCTTAGAAACACTGAGGTCTCTAATAAATAATTTTTCCTCAGGGTTATCTAATTTTAATGTCACTATCCTGCACTTTTTGCACGTTAAAACACACACACACCCCCCCGCACTGCTTTTCAGAAGCTCCCTGTGACCCGATTATACCATCACTGGTCCCTATGCTGTTCCAATTGACCATATCAAAATACTATCCTTCTTGGTTGGAAGGAACCCATATGATGAAAAGGGCGCCAAGGAAGAGCTACTGATGGGTATTTTTTCAATAACCATGAATGATGTACCCAGATTAGTGGACTATTGCCACTAACTCTTACACATAGTCGTTTTTTCAGAAAAAATCCAAACCTTGACCCTCCACTATTATTTGTATTTTGCTTAGTTACTCTCGGGGAATATAGTGCTGAGTGGTCGTAAAAAATTATCCCTGTGACCCAAACAACCTCTGTTCGATTAATGCCTTGAGGGTGGCCATGTTGTCGGTGGTTGGGTTTTTTCTCCATGTTTTCTCTAGGGAGCGGCACAGCTTCTTGGATTTTTTAAGGTCATCATTGAACCAGGGAGCCTTTTTGCTGCCTGAATTGATCTGGTGCTTTTTCAGGGGTGCTAATTCGTCAGCGCTGTGGGTGATCCATTGCTTGAGTTTGGTGGCCGCTTGGTTTGGGTCCAATGAGAGGGTGGGAGGGTTTTGGTTGAGTGATGTGAGGAGTTGGTCAGAGGTGATTTTGTTCCAGTTTCTCTGAGGAATAGGTTGTGGGCGGTTGTGGGTCAAGGTGGTTTTGTAGCTGAAGTGAACACAGCTGTGGTCCGTTCAATGGCGAGCTGTGGTGCGGTCGAAGGAAATGTGCTTGCTGGAGGTGAAGATAGGGTCGAGCGTGTGTCCGGCTACATGGGTGGGGGTGTCAACAAGTTGTTTGAGTCCGAGATTGGCCAGGTTGTCCAGAAGGGAGTTGGTGTTGCTGTCGTGTTTGTTTTCAAGGTGGAAGTTGAGGTCTCCTAATAGAATGTAGTTCTCGGAGGTGAGGGCATGTGGGCTGATGAAGTCAGTGATGTCATCGCTGAATTGAGTGCGGGTTCCTGGAGGCCTGTAGATGAGGGTGCCTCTAAGTGTGGTCCTAGGGTTGGTGTGGATCTGGAAGTGGAGATGTTCGGTGGTTGCAAGATTATCGTCGAAGCTGGCCGTGATTTTGATGGTGTTCCTATGGACGATGGCGATGCCTCCTCCTGTTTGATTGGTGCGGTCTTTTCGGATGATCTTGTAAGCGTCCGGTATGGCTATAGCGATGTCGGGTGCAGATGATGTGTTCATCCATGTTTCTGTAAGGAAGGCGATGTCCGGTGACGCAGTGTCGAGTAGGTCCCAGAGTTCATTTGCATGTCTGTGGACCGAGCGGGTGTTCAGCAGGATGCACTTCAGGTGGTTAGAGTCGGAGCTATGTTTGGAAGAAGTGGATTTGGTGAGGGTCCTGAAGCAGGTGAACTTGCAGGTGTGACAAGCGAATGGGCCATGGGTACGTCCTGGGGTGGCTTCGCAGCATTGTGGTGTGCGTCCGGTGTTGAGGGCGAGGAGAGTTGCGGCATCATATGTGAATCTAGTGGGCCAGGGGGTCTGGCGCTGGGCGCGGTCCAGGCGTGGACAGGCGTAGACGGGCTTACCTTTGGCGCACCTTCGGCGCGCATGGGGCGCGACCGCTGCGCGCAAAGGGCATCTGTCATAAGTGGATGGAGGAGAGGGGAGGGGCGAGGGCAGGGCAGCTGGGAGGCGGGAGTGTGGTGGGGAACTGGGCTGGGGGTTAAACAACAAACAAAAAAATGGCTGCGAGCCAAAAGTCTAACACGAACAGATTAGGGCACAACCTGAGTTAGGCTAGGGAAAGGGCAATGGCGCCAGCACAATCAACCCAAAATCGATTACACTGTTTAAGGCAGAAAGCACAGTTGATTGGTGAATTAATGCGCACTGTGGCAGTATAGCGCTCTATAATGATCCAAACACCTGTATAGCGCTACAAAAATAAACAACACTCTAGCACACGTGAAAGTGGCAGTAGTGCGAGCAGAGCGGGACCCAAATTAAATCAGCAGTAATGCGAGCAGCTGTAATGTGAGCAGAGCGGGCACAAATTAAATCTGCAGTAATGCGAGTGGAGCGTTAATAAATTCGTTTTCAGCAAGTAGCAGTCTGGCAAAATATCGCAACAATACCAGCTTCTGGGTCTGGGTCAGGGCAGGGAGCAGCGTTAGGAGCGACCGATTCTGGCGAGTGCAGGACGGAAGCTAGATACCACACGTAGACAGAAATGCTCAACCAATACAGGACACTGCATGCCCACCATACATAGTGATCACCCGCTCCTCATGCCGTACATCCGGACACATACACACTAACCCACACTAGCTCTTCCTGTGGTCGAGAGCCATCTGTGTTCTTATCAGAGGCCCGCATTTGTGTGATTTATGACTGAGATGCTTTTTTGGAATGCAGAAAATTGCTGAATGAATTGTGAATGAATTGTACATAACAGCAGCCAAAACGTTGTACACTGAGAGACTTTGAGCAGATGCACTCTGTCTAGCCTCTCCCATTCACAGCATTTAATTAAACCAACTAGTTGCTGTGTTGCCAAACGCCCCTTGTCTTTTCATTTTAAAGTAAACTCATATTTGAGCAACATTTGAATAGCAAACAAACGAGGGAGAATAAGTGAGAATTCCATTTTCTTTCTGTTGTCATTCAATCTATTTAATGTATCAGAGTTGATATAGTCGCTTACCGAATGGAGGGCCTTAAGGTTTTTTGTAGAGTAGTTAATAAAACGTACATGGTGCTTGACCCTGGTCAAGCTTGCTGCTGATTGGCTGTGAGCGGTGCGAGCGGTTGCAACTAGGAAGTGTTGGCCGCCATTTTCTGATTCTGTTGAAGCGAGTAAGGGGAAAAAGGGTGAAAAAAGTGGGAAAGAGAGGGTAGGAGCACTGTCACCTCTGTGGGGTGTTTAGGGTGTGCTATAGAGGGGGTGTGAAGCAAAGTATTCACCCCTACTGGTGTGAAAGTGGTGGGCTACGGAAATTAAGTGAGGTATTGCCTAGAGTCTGATGCTGCTAAGACGAGCTCGTGCGGGACTCGGGAATTAAAGCGTGAGCCCAAATTGTGTGTCTTATGCTGTGAAGTCATGTGCCGTGGCTGCTGCACTACACTTGTGGAAGTAGTGTCAGCATGTGTTTTTAACTACTAGGACAAACTACTGACCAGTACTGGTCTGAAAGTCCTGGAGTATGGAAAATAGGTGAGGTACTGTCTAGAGTCTCATGCTTCTAAGCTGAGCTGCTGCCAGACTCGGGGATGAAAGCTTGAGCCAAACTGTGTGTCATATGCTGTGAAGTCATGTGCTCTGGCCGCTGTGCCACATCTGTCCAAGTAGTTCAGCATGTAGGTATAGCTACTTGGATGAACTTTTGTTTTGAACATTGTAGCTTGTGTAATGTGCTTAGGGGGCGTTATAGAGGGAGAGCGAAGGTAAATTCGCTCGTATCAAATCAATTCGGTATTTATGAAGTGCTAACTACTCACTCCTATGGGTCTGATGGTGCTGGAGCATAAGCTGAGATGGTGACAGACTTGGGATAAATCTGTTGAACTACTGACCCCTACCGGTCTGAAAGTGCTGGGTACGGAAATTAAGTGAGGTATTGCCTAGAGTGTCATGCTGTTAAATTGAGCTGCTGCTGGACTCGGCGATGAAACCGTGAGCCTAAACTATGTGTGCTATGCTGTGAAGTCATATGCTCTGGGCGCTCTGCCACCCGTGTTCAACTTGTATATGGTGCTTAGGTGGTATTGTATAGGGAGTGTGAAGGTACATCAATACGGTATTTGTAAAGTGCCAACTACTCACCCTTATGGGTGAGTAGAGCCGGGATCAAAGCAAGAGGTCTGTGCTGCAAAGTGATATGGCCTGGCCGTTGCACTACAGCTGTGTGGAGAATACATTTTGACAATGGTCCGCAAGTTGCCAGTATCTGGCCATAAAATAGCGGACTTAAGTTGTAAGTTATAGGGTGGCTCTAAAAAGAGCCCTTGTGTTCATTAGTTGGAGCTACATATAAGTGTGGATGCACGGCTTCAAGTTATTCAGGAAAACCCAGTTTCCCTGATCTGTGAAGGGTACTCCATCACTTCTGTATATATCCGCCATATCAAAACGTATGTTGTTGTTGTAGATGGAGCCCATTTTGTGGTCTCTGAGGTATGCAGACACAGCTTTGTTGACTTTCTTCCGAGATTTTTCAATCTGAGGACAAAATTGTTTGGACCATTTCCACTTCTGTCTTTGGCATATATTGGAATATACAAAGACAGTTTGAGGCAAAAGTTACATCAATTGTCCAAAGGTGTCCTTCATAAGCATTTCCAAACCTACCCCAGTCAATGTGCCTAGGTCTTTCCAACACAGTGCACAATCATGAGGTCAGGATGTTGGGGATGCTAACAGGTTTTAACCAACGACAACAATTGGTGCCACTTCAATCCTCTCTGTCCAAACCATTTAAGGTCCACATTTTGTAAACCTAGGCCTAAGTCAATATGTCTCTGTTCTGCATACCTCTTGCACCAGAAAACATAGCTATGTCCTACGATCCACACTAGCATTTTGAAGGTATGGCTGGAAGGTTTGAAAAGACGTCTGTAGCTCATGCAGTTCCTTCGTAGAATAAGAGATGTGTTTAAAGATGGGGAACTAGTTTCTTTTCGCATACAAAACGAATCCTGATTGGGAGATGATAAGCATTGCTTTTTAAAAGTAGTGTGCACATTTGTTTTGTGGAAAAGCATCTTTGTGATTGGTTAAGAAAAATCAGTTTGCACGTGGAGCACATATTATAGGATAAAATTTGCTCAACTCAACCAAACCTGCTACTTGCATTTGGAAGGCACTGTTCGAACTTAAAACAATTGTGAACTTTTAACCTGCACGTGCCGTTAAATGTTTGAGAAAATGTTGCACAAAAATATTGTTAGGTTTAAATAAATTGATGAACTTTTAACCTCCACGTGTTGTAGAATGTTCTAGAAAGTGTGTTGATAGAATACATTACATTTCTGAGTTCTATGTGTACTTGAATATTAAAAAAACTGTTTATATGAAAAATTAGAAAGACAGTAATAGAGAGAAGTTTTGAAAGCTAAAAGAATAAAGGAACTATTTTAATTTGTTCTTTTTCACCTACTTGTGGTCGCCTGTAGGTAGTTATAGAGTCAGGACCGAGTTTCCATAGGAAGAATTTTTTTTGTTTTGCTTATAACTTTGGCGTCATTTGATGAAGCTTTATGAAATTGTGATCTTCATATCAACTCCTATGTTGAAAGTTTGGGGGTGATTCGTCAAGGGGGGCCAAAATAAAAGGGGGTCCAAAAACGTGTTTTCTCCATGTTACTTTCCATGGGACAGTTAAGACAAGGCTACGGGTTGAACGGGTGAACAGAATTACCCCAAATTTGGCAGGGAGAAGGGTCTTGGTTTAGAAAGCACACTTTTGTTTATTTGGTGTAAATCTGTTCAGTAGTTTTTGAGAAATATCAAAATTAAAAGATATCGATATTTGAGAATTCTGCCATCTGATTGGCTGAGGCGTTACTAGCAGTAGCTTGCTGCTTATTGGCTGTGATGGTGTTGCAACTAGGAATTGTTGACTGCTGTTTTGTGATTCTGTTTAAGTGAGTAAGGGGAAAAAAGGGTGAAAAAAGTAGGAAAGGAGGGTAAGAGCACTGTAAGCTTTGTGGGGGAGTGTGAAGCAACCTAGTCACTGTTACCGGTCTGAAAGTGCGGTGTTGCTAAGAGTGGCATGGTGCTGATATGATATGGTGCTACACTCGGGTATGAAACCGAGAGTCTAAACTGTGAGGTCATTGCTGTAAAGTGATGTGGTCTGGTGTTTGTAGCATACGTGTGCAAGTAGTGGTAGTAGGCGTTTATACCATACAGGGAGTGGGAAGCTAACTACTGACCGCTACTGTGTGTTGATAACATATCGGAAACGGTAAGCGAAGTAGTTACACCTACCGGTGTGAAGACTTGGGGATTAAATCGAGGTGATTGCTGTAAAAGGATGAGCTCTGGGTGCTGTAGTATACGTGTGTAAGTAGTGTTAGTAGGTGTTTATACCATATAGGGAGTGGGAAGCAAAATAACGACCGGTACCGTGTGTTTATACTATACTGGAAGTGAGAAGCGAAGTACTCACGCCTACTGGTGTGAAAACTAGGGGATCAAACCGAGCAGATTGCTGTAAAGTGAGGGGTTCTGGGCACTGTAGGATATTAGCCACTGTAGTATGTGGGTAAGCAGTGTTAGTATGCGATTATAATATATAGGGAGTGGGATGCAAACTACTCACCCCTACTGGTGTGAAGACTCAGGGATTAAACTGTGAGCCTAAGTTGTAAGCTCATTGATGTAAAGTGATGTGCTCTGGGCGCTGCAGCATACCTGTGGAAGAAGTGTAAGTTTACGTTTATAGAATATTGGGAGTGGGAAGAGAAATACTTACCCCTCCCGGTCTCAAGACTTGTGGATGAGACCATGAGCTCATTGCTGTAAAGTCATGTGCTCTGTGTAGTATTCCAAAGTAAGTCATAGTAGAATGTTAGTATGTAATTCTACTAGAATCTAAGTATGTAATGTTAGAAAGTAGGGCTGTCATGAGGTGAAACTTGAGGAGTTTGTACACAGTGCTGGAGAGGACGGTTTCCTTGCTGTCTGCTCCTGTTGGTGGTTGTTTCAGGTGTCTCGTTTTCTTGTAATAAGTCTACTTATTGGATCCACTGCTGTCTACCTCTTCACTACATAAATTTGGTGACGAGCGGGAGAAGGTAAACAGAAAGCACTACTCACCAATATTTCAAAATTGCTTGCGTTGTGCTGAAGACCCGTTTTCTTTGTGTTGCTGTTTCTACTCATGCCAGGGTCATCGGCTCATTAAACTGTCATCAAACTTCAGGTATAATTTATATTTTGCGCTTCCTCTGCTTCTTCACTACATTCTGGTTGCTGTACTACACGTGTGTAAGTAGTGTTAGTAGGCGTTTATACTAACAAATGCATCATGGTCCTAGGGAGGGCGACATGTCAGGCGCAAGTCATACAATGCCCCGGGGTGTGCATTTGCGGGACATTTGTGTTTGCTATTAGAGGGCGGGTGCATGGCTTCCACCCTGTCATAGCAAATACTTGTTTGACTACTTGAAGCGAGAGGAGAAAAACCTTATATCGCTTTATTAGAGGGGATGCAGATGGTAAAAATGGAGAGAAAAAAGAAACAAAAAAGGGGGGTCTCTATAATAATAATAAGGGTAGCTTATAAAGCGCTTGGTTACGCAGAAGCGTGTCCCCGCGCTGCAACTGAAGAACTCTTGTGAGAGGTTGGAGACCAGTGAACTGTTATGTGGAGAACAGGTATGTTTTTAGGTTCTTGCGGAAGCTGGATTCGGATGGATCCAGACGGAGATGGAGAGGGAGGGAATTCCAGCTTTTCGCTGCCAGATGACGGAAGGAGCGTCCGCCCATACGGGCCCTTTTGACCCTAGGAACCTGAAGTAGGCCCCCATATGAGGAGCGCAGATCGCGGGCAGGTGTATACCTTGTCAGTAAGTTCTGGAGTGGGATAGGTGATTTCTTAGCCAGGATGCGGTGGCATGTACAGAGGGCTTTGAATTCCACTCTGCTTTTTACTGGCAACCAGTGGAGGGTTTTGAGAGCGGCTTTGGTGTCTGATCGTTTAGGGGTTTTTAGGATGAGACGGGCTGCTGCGTTCTGTATTACCTGAAGGCGGTTCATAGCTTTGCTGGTGGTACCCAGGTAAAGTAGGTTGCCGTAGTCTAGGCGTGATGTCACAAGGGCGTGTACCAGTGTTTTCCGTGCTGACATAGGAAGGAGGTCAAGGACCTTCCTTATGGTTTTTAGGACGCCAAAACAGACACCTGCAACTCGGTCTATTTGGGGTCCAAAAGATAGGTCAGCGTCGAGCCAGACGCCAAGGTTTTTTACTCCCTGGCGGGGTCTGGGAGCTTCACCCAGGCATGGAGGCCACCACGCCGATGACCAAACAGATGGGTTCCTCCCCACAACGAGCACCTCGGTCTTGTTGCCGTTTAATTTAAGGCAGTTGGTGGACATCCAGGTTGCAAGTTCTTGCATGCAATCCCTGAAACTGTCCATCGCAAGACCGGGTGCACGCGATAGGGAGATAGCCAGCTGTGTGTCATCGGCGTATGACACGATGCTCAATCCGTGACTCACGGCAATTGAAGCCACTGGGGAGACATAGAGATTAAACAAGGTTGGGCTCAGGGACGAACCCTGGGGGACGCCCTGTCCCAAACCTATGTCTCTCGAGTAGTGGTCGCCCTGGCGAACCTGGAAGCTTCTCCCTGTCAGGAAGGACTGTAGCCATTGGAGTGCAGCTTCGGATATTCCTCCGTTGTTCAGACACTGTAGCAAGTTGTCGTGCGCCACAGTGTCGAAAGCTGCACTCAGGTCCAATAGGATGAGGGCCATGGTGTGTCCCTCATCCACCCCCTGACGTAGGGTCTCAACTGCAGTAAGCAGTGCGGACTCTGTAGAGTGGCGAGGGCGGAATCCGAATTGGGTGTCGTGCAATAGGGCAGCCCTTTCCACAAAGTCCATTAGTTGTATATTGACCGTTTTTTCAGCCACCTTGGCGAGGTAGGGCAGGAGTGAAATTGGGCGGAGATTGTCAAGTTTCTCAAAACTGATGGTAGGTTTCTTCCTGAGGGGCAGAACAACCGCCTTTTTCCAATCCCTAGGTACTGTCTTGGTGCTAAAAGATACATCGAGTAGAAGTCTGATGTATGGTTCTAGTACCCTTAGACTATCCGTCAGACGTTTGGGTGTGGTTGGGTCTCGAGGAGAGCCCGACTTCACCGACCTACAGATTTTGAGAAGATCTTCCGTGGGAGGGGTAACAAAGTTGGTGAGTCTTGGTTTATCTCCCCACTCCCTTGGGCTTTCAACAAAGTCTGCCCCGGTATTGGGCTGTGTAGGGAATGCTGAGTAGATTTTTGTTATTTTATCTGAGAAAAAATCTGCGATTTTGTCACACAATTCTGGCGAGCAGTCATCGGGGACAATAGCTGAGTTTCCGCTTGAAAGAGTTTTGTAAAGTGAAAACAGCTCTTTCGTCGAGTTACCAGCCTCATTGATCCTAGTCGTAAAGTATGCTGTTTTCATCTTTCTGATTAGTCCATGGTAGGTTCGTCTCTCGATTAGATAATTAGTTCTGGTTTCTTCAGAGAGAGTCTTGCGCCATTCTCTTTCAGTTCTTTTTAGTGCGGTTTTCCGAACTCTTAGTTCAGCGTTGAACCACGGGGCAGTTTTGTTTATGCGTCCCCCAGATTTGGTTTTTAACAGAGGAGCTGTGCAGTCTAGTGCCTGATTAATGCGCATGCAGAGGTTAGCGTTGGCCGTGTCAGCATCTTTCCCTCCTGGGCTTCCTCCTTTCGTTAATTCTGCACAGAATTTAGACTGAGAGAATGTAGCCCATTTCCGTTTGAGGTGGTACATGACTGGTGGCTGTGGGGGTCTGCTTCCAGGGATTCGTATGGAAAAAGGGACCAAATAGTGGTCCGACCATGGAATGGGAATTGGGGTCATAGCTTCCGCTTCCCCCCAGTTGACAAATATGGGGTCCAGCAGATGACCTAGTTGATGAGTAGGGCCTCTAACGATTTGGGTAAGTTGGAGGGCTTTCAGTGCCTGACCATTCTTATAAATGAGGCCCCTGGTGGGTAATGTTCAGTGGCCAATCCAATTATTATATTGTGGGGTCTCTGTAAATGTAAATGTTTGAGATGTTTCGCAGCCTAGGGGACCGCCACCTTCCCAGGTATTGTTTACTAAATGTTCGTGGGGTTCGAGGCCAACTGAAGACCGGGGATCACCACACTCCGGGGCTTTATTTAAATATGCAGGGTGGGCCTTGGCAGTCCCTGAAGCCTCGGTGGTCGTAAGCAGTGCCTTATTTGTTCGGTAATCATACAGGCATGGTGTCATAAAGTGATACACTCATAGAACTCTTGGAGTTGTACAATTACACAGGCTTCACTTGTCTAACAGTCAGTTAGATTATGTTTGGTAGGTGCACTCTAATATTAGATAAGTTTGTACTTAAAATCTCCTATAAACAGATGATTTTCACAATAAATAATAGACAAGTGTTGTCAGAAAAAGAAGACCTATACACTCAGTTATTTATTTGATAAAAAGTAACCTTTATTAAAAAACAAGCAAATAGAAACCTAACTTTAATAGAAGAAACAGTATAATAAAAAAAAACGCGGGTTGGCCTCTAGTGGAAGCAGCGTAGGAAACCTGCAAGACAAAAATGAAACATAAGTATGTGTGCTATGTGGAAGAGGTAAAGAAAGGTAGTCCGAATGAAAGACAATAGTGAGAATGGAAGGGAGGGGGAGTGCATGGAAGGGAGTAGGGGAGGGAGAGTCAAAAGAAGAGAGGGAGGAGGGGGCAGAGCATCGGCCTACTGCACCCAGCCCTTAATTTTTACCCTCACCCGTTTGTCTATGACGCTTGGGTCCGCGAGAAAGAGTGCAGTTCAGCAGTCCTTAAAATGAAACACATGAGGCCAGAGATTATGGGTCACATTATCAAGGAACGGCGATAACATTATCGCCGCTTTAGCGACAGGATAGCGGCGATAAGGTGTTGATAATATGCCCTTGTGAATTCCCATAAAAGCCTAGGTTCTGGTGTGAACCTGGGTTTCTATGGTAATTCACAAGGGCATATTATCAAGCCACTTGATAGGGCATATTATTATAGCCACTTTAGCTGCAGTTTCCTGCCGCTAAAGTGGTGATAATGTTATCGCTGTTCTTTGATAATATAGTCCTACATTATTAGCTACGGGAAAATCGCTTGCATGCACCTGTGCACCCAGGGTGCTGCACCCTAGCCCCTTCCCCCGCACTGTGCTCAATTGTAGGTCTTGCACACCGAGGATTCACTGCCCACCTGCCACCACCAGTGTGTCCCACGATGTGTTGGTGCGAGCTCCGAATCCGAGGTACGTTTGTACGGTAGAGGACGATGTCTTGATACCACCATGGAAGGTATCAGAATGCCCAGGGCATCATTGCGGTGTCAGCTCCCGCTCCGCCCTTCTTGAGGCAATCAATGGAATGTCTGAAAAGGGAGAGCTAATTTAATAGTGGAAACGTCTGGAGGTAAATGAAGGTTTATTTCAAGCTTGATAGAAAATAGGAGTTGAGTGCATCCTTCGTTTTTGAAGTACAATCTACCAACTGTTAGTGGTAACCATGGTTCAAAGAGGAGATGGAGTGCTCAAGAATTCACAGGGTTAAATGATTATATGTTATACAAAAGTTTTATAGAAAGGAAGAGAGCGCATGCTAGAAGCATAATGTACGTGAGTAATGCAGTGGCAGAAGCCTGTGTACATGTACCCTTAGTACATGTATCCCTTGCCTCTGGTCCCGACGGAGTGGGTTGCTTTCTTTTGGAGGTGGTGCTTGCAGATTGGGGATGTTACTGGCCAGTTCCCTCATCTCTGCAGCAGAATAGTTGATCGGATGCCTGCGCTGCATGTGTCTAATCATTGTGTTGTTTCCAAAAGAATATTTTTTATTAGGGTTCCCCTTGAAAGTTCCATGCCACAGATTAGGCAAGTCACCTTGGCCGCATTGACTTTTTTCTTGCCCTCTGGAATCGAAAAAAACTCCCATACAATGTGTGGTCTTGGCTGGTATGGGGTATTGTGTTCTTCCAGTCATCTTCTCCTCCTCTCCTCCTCCTCTTCTTCCCCCTCTTGTTGACCACCAATGTAATCTTTTGGTGGTCCTCTTGGTGGTTGTGGTGGTGGTGGTGGTGCAGATGCTCCAGCTGCTGCTGCTACTGTAGCCATTTCAAAGTACAAAATATACCTCAAAGATTGCAAAACAGGTCGTCCTAAGTCAAAGGACAAAGTCAGAATAAGGAAAAAAGGTGGGGTCTTTCATCATTTGGAAAAAAAAAGGCCTGAACCATTGAGAAGTGTTATTTTCAGGTCACAAGACCAGGGATTTCATCATTATGAAACCAAAACTGTTCTGCACCAATAAAAAGTGGTATTTTCAGGTCACATGACTGATGCGCTTACGCGGCGTGCCCCAGGCGCGCCCCGGGTCGCGGCGCGTAAGCGCGTCGAATGTTTACGTTGCGCAATTGTAATCACTCGCGTGCTTCAGGGTGCGCTTACACCGTGCGTATCACGTGGACGCGGCTACGCAATACGTCACGATGATGTTTTCGTTTGCGGCAATAGCACTAATGGGACACTCTCCGGAGCGTGCCCTGGGGCGCTTCAAAAGACTACGCTTTCTGGGGCTCTCACCGGGGCGCGCCCCGGGAGCGCTCCAGGGTAAAAAAAATATATATATATATACATTAAAAAAATTGTTTTAAATACAAATAAAATATAGGATTCATTAATTTTCAAAAATATTACAGTTCATAGCTATAGACATTTGCTATTAACAACATTTTGAAATTTAAAGAAAAAAACATAGGTTTGGGGCCTTGTATTAGTTAGGAATTAGCATTTAAAAAACCTATGAAATTCACTGAAAAAACCATAGGTTTCACATCCGTTATAGTTAGGAATTAGCATTTAAAAAACCTATGAAATACACTGAAAAAACCATAGGTTTCACATCCGTTATAGTTAGGAATTAGCATTTAAAAAACCTATTAAATTCACTGAAAAAACCATAGGTTTCACGCCAGTTATAGTTAGCTGGAAATTTTACTGACATAAAACCATTGAAATTCCCACGTTATAGTTAGTTGGACTCACTATAACGTGCGCGCCTGCAATGCACTGCTGATGACGTCACATATTACATCACTCATGACATGGTCAGTGACATCACTGATGACACCATCCTTGTGACAGAGTGACAGACCTCCTTTCAGTGTAATGTAACCCTTGAAACACATATTCAAAAATAGAAACTAACATTTTTTAAAAATGGAGATACCCATACCAGTTACAACAACCAAGTCAGTAATTCCACTACCTATAAACACATCTACTCATTCACCAACAGTTCTATATACTCACTCATACATATACTCACTCATCATATGTAGTGATACACATATACATCCTGTTACACACCGACAGTCATCCAAATGTTACTCACACACATAGTCACACATGCAAATAAACTATTGAACATCCATTTATTAGAATATACAGCTACACACCCACTAGCACATTACTTCTAAGGAAACTTACACATACTTACTCTCTTAAACAATCACTTATAGAAACACATACTTATTTAAACAGGAACTCTTTCAATGTCTCACTCTCACATATACTCACTTATATACATTAATACTCACATATACTAGATTAAAACATGTAGTTACTGATAAAGACAGTAGTGAGACAGTCATTCACTCACTAACACACATATATACACACACATCCACCCATACAGTCCTGCACATATGCTGTCTTCAAAAGACATAGAAACAGTGAGTCAATCATTGATGCATCTATGTGTTAAGTAACCCCCCCACCAAACCATACAGACACTCATACTGATACTAAAAAAAACATCTAATAACCCATATACACACACATGTAGCTACTCCAAAGCAGTCACTCATACACAAAGTGAAACACTGATACAAACATTTAAATATTTAAACAATACTCGCTAACAATAAGCCAGTTAACCAATCAATTTTTTTTTTATAAAACATCCATTAACACCCTTTATTTAAACATTTATTCTTTCATAGTCCTTTTTCATATACATATATAAAACATATTTATTTTTCAGAAAGACACACATTCACTGGATGGTGTCATCAGTGATGTCATGAGTGATGTCACTGACCATGTCATGAGTGATGTAATATGTGACGTCATCAGCAGTGCATTGCAGGCGCGCAAGTTATAGTGAGTCCATCTAACTATAACGTGGGAATTTCAATGGTTTTATGTCAGTAAAATTTCCAGCTAACTATAACTGGTGTGAAGCCTATGGGTTTTTCAGTGAATATATATATATATATATATATATATATATATATATATATATATATATATATATATATATATATATATATATATATATCATCCCACAATTCTAGTATTCTGTACCAGAAAAAACGGCCAGCACTCGGATGAGGTGTTATTCTTTTTTATTTTGTTTCCGAACCCCCTACACCCCCGACAGACGCGTTTCGCTCAAGGCTTCGTCAGTGTCGTTTGTGAACAGACATTTTCGCCATTTTAAACAGTCCGCCTTTGCTGTTAATAGACATAGAAGATGGTACATGGTATGTTCATATGGCGGCCATTACTGAGTGTGCATTTACTAATTTCTCTCTTCCTGTTCCAAAATGGCGACAAATAAAGTGCACCGTGCAAATATAAAAAAAGTGTGTTCGACAGTTGACTGAAATAATTATTTAGACTACCATATATACACTATTCATATAGAATGATTGATACCATAGAACTTCGTTATTTACATCTTCGTGCAAAATATTTACAGTGGTTATGTAGGGGTGTATCCCCAATCTCATTTTCATCATGAATAAGTTCAGTACCGATATTTACAAAAAAATCATTATAGCTTTTGTCCCATATTTACAAGACTTTCATTATTCCTAAGTTCATCAATACTTTTGTTACTCCTATATAATGGCTCTTGTATAGGTATTAGGTGCTGTTGGGCAAAGCTAATTGTTCCGTTATGCCGCCCTGTATGGGCTATCGGTTTACCACACTTATCCTTCTCACTCTCTCGTTCATGGTACCTCTATGCATTCAAAAAAAAAATTATATATATATATATATATATATATATATTAACTGAAAAACCCATATATATATATATATATATATATATATATATATATATATATATATATATATATATATATATATATATATACATATATATTGTAAAACTTTGCTTAGTTATATAAACTTACCTTCACAATATGTTTGTCGTTGATTTTCTTGCACAATATTTTCCTCATGGCATTTCTGTTACCGATATTCTATCCAACCACCTGAACATGGTTACCAAAAATTGATTGAACTGTAAATAATAAATATAATCAACAAAGTAAAGCATTTTATTTAAATAATAGGTGCCACAGATTTGAAATGAGAAAAAACTTTGACAAAGCAGTTATTAAAAAAAAAGCTGTATACTACTAAAGAAAATTATAAAAACCATTTGCAAAGGGGGGAGTGTGCCACTGTTGAGGAGACCGCCAATGAGTGCTCAGCAGAAAGCCTTGTACCAAGTAGTGAAGAGTCGGATGGAGGAGCCCAAGGTTCAGAAGAAGGGGATTTGGGTCAACTCACCCTGGAAGAAGAGATGGAGTTCGTGAGAACTCAAAGGAAAGGTACTCTGCGCTCAAGAAACGCGAAACCAAACATCGCAGAAACCAAAGACGCAGGGAACGTCGGAAATGTGCAAAAAAACAAAGGGAGGCCGCAAAAGAAGAAGAACGCTGCGAACAAGTAGCAGCGATTGAAAAATCTATTATTAATCTGACCGATGTACAACTTGATCAAGCAGAAAAACAACTGTTGGCTCTAGGTCTGTCCTTTTGCCCTGAGAGCAATTTTGACTACGGAAATACACGAGTGGATGTCTTCAAATTCATTAGAAAACTTAAATTGCGGAAATACTATGCGATCAAGAGGGACACAACTCAGAACAAGAAAACCGGCCCTTTGACATCCAATCCAGATAGAAGTGGGTTACAGGCCAAGGATATACCTCTTTTGAAATCGATGCACGGTTTGCGCAATGATCTGACATCCACTCCCTGCACTCAGGACATGGCCAGTGAAGAAGATCTTGCCATTGGCCAAAGTGAACCGAGTGGCTTTAAACCAGCCTCTACATTCATTCCTTCCATGCCCAAGGATGCCATAGACACCTATGCAGATCTACTAACCGATGAATTGAAAAAATTACATATCCAAGTCTGTAAACAAAAAAGTGTTTCCAATGTCAAGACCAAACCTTATAATGACTTGATGAAAAAGCTGCAATCTGACAAGACCATTATAATTAATCAGTCAGATAAAGGGGGAAATGTGGTTCTTTGGAGTAGGGCTGAATATATGGAAGAAGCATTTCGCCACCTTAATGACACAGCCTGTTATGAACCTTGTGATTTTAAAACGGTTAAAAACATTCAAACATCATATTGGAAGCAATTGAATGGATGGAAACGGGAAGGCCTTCTAACTAAGGAGGAAATGAAATATCTTTACAAAGAGCATCCTGTTATACCCAATTTATATTTCATTCCAAAGGTTCACAAGAGGGTGAGACCGGTTCCTGGAAGACCAATAGTATCGGCCATTCAAAGTCTGTTTGAGAATACATCCAAATACATCGATCACTATTTACAAAGCTTTGTGACCACCTTACCAGCCTATATCAGAGACAGTACAGATTTTTTGAGGAATTTGGAACAATATGAATGGTCTACTGACTATTTATTGATCACCATGGACATTGCTAGCCTTTATACCAGCATATCACATCGTGACGGCCTGAAGGCTTTAAATCATTTCTTAGCCAAAAGACCAGTGGAACTTCACAAGCACAACGAAATGCTTTTGACTATGGTTGAATTGTGCCTCAATAACAATGTATTTTTGTTCGATGACAAATTATACAGACAGTTAAGGGGGGTCGCCATGGGGGCATGTTTCTCCCCGACCTACGCGGGGCTCCACGTGGGTTGGTGGGAGGAACATGTCCTCAGATCACAATTTGCAACCGTTTGGAAAGAAAATATCATTACATATATGCGTTACATCGATGATATTTTCATCATTTGGCGAGGAAGCAAACAAGAGGCTAGCGATTTTGTAAATGCTATTAACATTAATGATGCCAACCTCATCTTTAGTGCAGACATAAGTGAGTCTTACATTAACTTTCTGGATGTTGAAGTCAAAATTGTTAATGGTGATTTAACAACAGGCCTATTTAGGAAGAGCACGGCAGGCAACACCATCCTGCACGCGCAGAGTTTCCATCCAGGGCACACGATCAGATCCATCCCCTATGGGGAGTTCCTTAGAATTCATAGAACTTGTAGTTCATTAGAACTAAGGAATCTCCACCAAATGGAAGCGATGAGAAGGATGGAAGCGAGGGGCTACAATCCAAGTGCCCTTAGAACGGCAATGGATAAAGCAAATAAAGTTGATAGGTCCAATCTTTTGCAGGCCCCCAATAAACTCACTTCTGCTATTGATAACACAGTTGGCAACAGCAATCCCATCAGGTTGATCACAGGTTACAGTCGACAGGCCAACCAAATTTCCAAAATGGTCAGGAAGCAGTGGTCAGTGATTCTTACTGACCCAGTTTTGAAACAGATCATGCCCAACAAGCCTGAAATCACCTATAGGCGAGCGTACAGTATGAGGAATGCTTTGGTCTCTAGTTCCCCTGAGACTGCTAGCAAGGCAGATTGGCTGTCATCACGGAAGGGTTTCTTCCGTTGTATATCCTGTAGGGCGTGTAAATTTGGAGTTAACACCAAATCCTATGTGACCCCCTTTGATGACAAACCGATTAATTTAAGAGCCTATTTCAATTGTAAAACAGAACTAGCTATTTATGTTCTCACCTGTACGTGTAATTTGAGGTACGTTGGGAGCACGAAATTACCCGTGCACCAACGTATCCTTCAGCACTTGAGAGCTATTGTGAACTGTGATAAAAGCTATCCAGTAGCTCGCCATTTTGACCAATTTCATAGTCGTAACCTTTCCCATTTGAATTATTTTGTAATTGATGCAGTTAAGACCAGCAAGAAAGGGGGAGATTATGAAAAACGTCTAAGGCAGCTGGAGTCCCTCTACATAGTTCGCCTCAACACTAAGACCCCGGGAGGTTTGAACATGGGGGAAGATCTGAGTACTTTCCTGTAATACATTTTGTGCAATATATTTTCTGTATGTCATTCTTCTTGTTGCTCACGTCCCTTGGTCCCCTCAGGCGTGCTGTATAACTATCACATAAGTTGTCGCTTTACCTGACGTTGTGGGCATATGAGTACTTATATGCATCTGCATATTTTAATTCACTGAAACAGTTTTGGAATTTTTTATTCCCCTCACATGTGGTTGTCTGCTCTATGACATATGCAGGACATCCCAGCACTCCCTCACCATTTAATTATATTTTTTGTATCTTTTTTAGGCGGTAGAGTAATCCTTTGGTTGTGTTGGTGACATTATTCTGCGCCAACATTCTGATTAGCCAACTTACTTGGGGGTAACCAATTCCAACACGTCCATTTAACATAGAATCGCCCATAAATTGTGATTATTGTTGCAGTAGGAGATATACACATGCAAGGATTTGATTTCATTTTCTTTGTTGTATATATATGAAATGCATAAATCTGTCATTACGTATTTGTATGTTTTAATAACTTTGCGTATTTGCACGTGAATTGTTTGCAACAGATCAGGCAGCTAAGCATTTGCACTTTATTATGTACATACATCTTTTATTTAAATGTATATACTACTGTATTTGTACAGCTATTAAGTGGCGTATTTGCACAACAAACTATTCTTGCGTATTTGCACATGGTAAATGTTTTTTCAATTGCATTCCTTGCATCAGTTATAATAAGCTATACTGCGGGCATTGTAAATATGGGTTGATTCTCTGCTGTATATATCTTCAAATGTATGTGCACAACTACTTTGGATGTGGTCCCGTTACAACATGGCTGAACCATTGATTGTATTCATCGTACAAAAGGTTGCAGCTTTAGTCCTTCTTTTAGTTCATTGTAACTGATTAAGGCATTTTGGCGCGTTTTAAACAATCAACCAATGTATATAAACCTTGTAAATACCGCCTACCCGCTGACAGTGAGCAAGGGCGTTCGCGCCCGAAACGCGTCTGTTTGGCAGTGTGTTGCACCTCTGCACTTTGATGGAATAAAAGACGAAAGTAATACCTTGAAGTCTGGCTGTGGATTTATACATTTGTGTCTGCGCACTGGGTTTGTTGTGGAAGCGCCGCAACCTCCGGTTGGAATCTATATATATATATATATATATATATATATATATATATATACATATATATTGTAAAACTTTGCTTAGTTATATAAACTTACCTTCACAATATGTTTGTCGTTGATTTTCTTGCACAATATTTTCCTCATGGCATTTCTGTTACCGATATTCTATCCAACCACCTGAACATGGTTACCAAAAATTGATTGAACTGTAAATAATAAATATAATCAACAAAGTAAAGCATTTTATTTAAATAATAGGTGCCACAGATTTGAAATGAGAAAAAACTTTGACAAAGCAGTTATTAAAAAAAAAGCTGTATACTACTAAAGAAAATTATAAAAACCATTTGCAAAGGGGGGAGTGTGCCACTGTTGAGGAGACCGCCAATGAGTGCAGCTGCCAATAGGCTCATTTGAAGGATTTTCTTTCAAAATAAACTTCAAATCACATTTTCGAGATAAATAAGTAATATTAATAATATTGTAATACAATAGTGTGAAAAATATGAAATGAAAGCCTTTTGTGCAGTGTCTTAAGAGAAAATATGGAGAAGAAACAAATATTAAAGTTTACTTATATCCTCAAAGACAATCACTCCCAAATTACAACTGATCGGTATAAAAGAATGCAAATTACATTTTTTAATAAGATATTTATTTATTTACTAACCAGAACTGGAAAGTAGCTTGTAAAAGAAAAACCAAATATTCACATCATAAACATCGGAAATTAGAAACATTTTTGTAAAATACTAATACAGAATATATTTATTTATATAAAATACATAGTAAATAAACATGATTTTGTTGACCGACAGCACAAAAAAGTAGAAAACATTTTGGAAGCAACATACATATATTCAAGAGGAAGAAACATGTTAATAGTTTTTATAGGAGAAATATACTGCAAGGAAAGAACAAGCCCACCAAGAGCAAATAAGAGGTGTATATCGTATTTTAGTGATAAATAATGTAAACACAGCTGTACTGCCTCTGCAGTAGAAAAGTAATGAAACTTTAGATAACCTAAAAGACACACCATCAATATCTAATGTAACCTCAGGTGCCATATATAAAGAACATAGCTAATCAAAGGAGCGGGAAAATGTATTCCATAAATAATCTAACTCAATAGAAAAAGACATCAAAGCAAGAACTAACCTCTGAGCCACTAACAGTTTCCAACATTAGAATCTCTGAATGTTATAAAATAAAGCCCACTAATGAATGTTTCCTACAGTATGACAAGAAAAATACACAAAAACAATACCAATTTTCAATAGCTAAAAATCTACTTTCACAGCAACTGAATCAGGAAAACACAAATGCCCTAATGTACACTACTACCTGACAAAAGTACTCTTGTATGTTCTAATCTTTTAAATTGGCAATATATGAATCCAACCCTCAAAAAATATAATTGACTTTCAACTTCACATGTTGATTCATAATACACAACATAAATCTAAGAACATGTGTACAAGGCAGTTTTATTTTAATTCGGAGAACAGGTGTGGAGGAAAATTAAAAAGCAAAAGAATACAAGATTACATTTCAGACAGCAAATTACAATACAAACTTTAAAAAAACTAGCATCTATGGTTTTTGTTCCTCCTGAGCAAGTTGAGAAACAACATAATGAGTTATGGCAGAGCAAATACTTTACTAAGAACTGAGGAAAATGAAGACTTTTAAATTACTTCAAGAGGACATGGATTGAGCACCTAATTAGATCTGGAAACAGAAGAACCCCTACATTTACAATTGACTGTGCCATCAAAGGATGGCATAACTCGTTTAACTTAGGCAATGCTAAAAACATACCACCCATAACAATTTCTTCGAAACTTGGTGCAAGAAGCAGGGTTTCCAAGAAATGAGGGAAAGCCAATCATTTGCAAGTACTCTTATCCTGAAAAAAATAAAAACAAACACAACTGTTAGCTAAATGCAGAGAATATGGCACAATTACAAGAGTGGATAACCTGAAAGATATGGGGCCAGATGTAGGAAGGCAAATACCGGTCGGTAACGGCCGATTTCGCCGTTACCGACCAGTATGTTGATTTTGGGATGTAGGGGCATGTTAAAATACAGATTCAGTAATGTTACCGATTCGGTAAAATACCGACTCTGTAAAATTAACGAATCTGTATTTTGACATGTAGGTAGCACTTAAATCAGTGCTACAAGGGGTTAAGAAGTCGTTATTTACCACCAACTAGAAGTTGGTGGTAAATAATGAAAAGCCTTTAAAAAGCATTTATTTTGCTTTTTAAACAGTGCCATGTTGCAGACATACATGCCCTAAGGGCATGTATGTCTGCAACATGTGCACCCATGCACAATTGAGGGGTGCAACAGGGTGTCAAAGTGACGCCCTGCCACCCTTCAATGTTTCCCCCAATTACCGAATCGGTATTTACCGATTCGGTAATTGACATTCATTCCTATGTGCCTCCAGGCCATAGGAATGAATAGCAATTACCGAATCAGTAAATACTGATTCGGTAATTACCGAATCATACCGATTCGGTAATTAAATCGGTAAAATGACCTACATCACGATTGCCAATTCTTAAATACCGAATCGGTATGATTCGGTATTTAAGAATCGGTAATCTGGGATTACCTACATCTGGCCCATAGTGTTTACACTAGAGCAGTAATACAATAACACAAGTTAAAAATGGACTCCAAAGAAACACTAACTACACTATTAACACAATTCTAAATTACCATTAACGGAAGACGAAAATAAAGTGACTAATTCACAGCTGACTTGCTTGATGTCTTTCTCTTTCTGTCATTGAGCAGCATTTCAGTTCAAAGTAAAAATCCCTTCTAATCAAATCCAATCCAATCCAGAATTTGAAACCACCATGCACAGTTGCCAAAGTTGAAAACAATTATAATTATATAAAATGTACTTCTTAAAATGCCCTCAAAAACCTGAACATTATTTAAAAAGTTAAAAACATCTCTTCAAAAAGTTCACACAAACCTGAATGAATGAATGAAAGGTGTTTTATAACGCGCAGACTTAGCCCCTGAGGGCATCAAGGCGCGATAACAAACAAACAGAAAGTCCAAACTACCAACTCAAGACTATTATGACCACCGAAAGGCAAGGCCTCAAATAGGCCTGAGAGAAAAGCCAGGTCTTTAGAGACTTCCTAAAGATCGACAGGGAGGCCTGACAGGCGAGTTCAGGAGGAAGAGAATTCCACAGTTTTGAAGCTAAGGTGGAGAAAGCTCTACCACCCCATTTTGCTTTCACAGCTCTGGGGACCGAGAGCAGATTCTTAGATGATGAGCGAAGAGTTCTTCTGGGAGTATAAACACACAGAAGGGACCTGATTCCCTCTGAGCCTGAACCGTGGACAGCACCATGAGCCAGACACAGAAGTTTGAAAGAAATCCTAGAGGGAATCAGAAGCCAGTGAAGATCCCTTCTGGCCAGAGTTGCAGAGGCTAGCCTAGGGAGGTTCAAGACCATTCTGTCCGCAGCGTTATGCACCATCTGAAGGCGGTGAATAGAGCTCTTGTTGATGCCACTATAAAGGGCGTTGCAGTAATCTAGCCTAGATGAGACCAAAGCCACTGTTGCTTGTTTCCGGGCTGCATGGGATAGATAGGGAGCAATCTTCCTCAGCGTTCTTATAATGGCACAGCAAGTGGACACCATTCTATTTACCTGAGCGTCGAATGACAGAGCGGGATTAATTAGAACTCCAAGGTTCCTGGCGGAGAGGGAAGGAAGAGGACATTCTCCCAGGGAGGAAGGCCACCAGTCCTTTGACCATAGGTCTCGACTACCACCAAAGACCATGATCTCTGTTTTGTCCCCATTTAATTTTAAGAAATTTTGCACCATCCATTTGGAGACTGCCTCCATACAAGCTCTGAACTTGAGAGCTGAGTCGTTTGCCGACTGGGTGATAGAGACCAGGATCTGTGTATCGTCGGCGTACGATAATACTTCAAGGCCAAAAGATCTCACTACCTTAGCAAGTGGGGTAACTAGATATTAAATAACAAAGGGCTCAATGAAGAGCCCTGAGGTACCCCACATTGCACTTCTTGAGAGGCGGAGAGGAAATTGCCCAGCTTGACTCTCTGCTCCCTAAGATGTAGAAAGGAGGAGAGTAGATTGAGAGCGGCGCCCTCTACCCCGATATCCTTAAACCTGGAGATCAGAATTGACGGGGACAGGGTGTCAAAAGCTGCTGTGAGATCTAACAACACAAGCAAAGTGGAATGTCCCTTGTCAACCTCCAGGCGGATATTGTTAATCACGACCGTAAGGGCAGACTCCGTGCTGTGTGCAGCCCGGAAACCGTGTTGAGAGATATCCAATGAAAAAATAACATAGAAAGTCAACAAAGATACTTAAGAAGTGGAGAAAATCACACAAATGTTAAAAAGAATTTCAAGAAATCCACTAATGGTAAAGTTAATCCAACGAAGAATACTCTAGACAAAAAACTATATTGCAGATTGAAGTACCAGTGTCCCTAATTGTAATCAGCTCTGATGCTGGATACCAGGCGATGATCCTGCTAATAAAAACAAAAGTTAAAACAACTGCTGATGAGAGACGTTTAGGCCCTTATTACGATGTTGGGCGAACTTGCGTCTGCCCAACACCGTTATCGGTGAGGAAACCACCCGACAATAGGTTGGCGGTTCCGAACACCTAATTAGGATGGGACCGCACATGGTGTGGTCACAAACTACCATTCTTCAATTGGAACTTGTACGGCAGGCCTAAACTGTCCGCTGCCAAAGCTTCCATTGAAAAATGTAAGTATTTGCACATCCCTGCACCGTGTGGTAAGCATCTCACGGTGCCTGCCACGCGGTGCAGGATTGTGGAGAGGGCACCATAGGTGCCCCCCAGTGCCATGACCAGAAGACCAGGGGTGAAGTGGGCCCTGCTAGGGTCCCCCAAAAGAACCTTCCGACAGCAGTTCGATGTCAGAAAAGCCAACATAGAACTGCTGTCGGAAAGTGACATCATAAACCCAAAGGTGGAAACACAGATTTGGAAAGCCTGTCGGAAGTGACTTTGGGAGCACCTAGCTGGACCCCAACACTTGGCGGCAAACGGCTGTGGGCCTGGGATGAAAATCTCTGGACCATGTGGCAGGCACCATGAGGTGCCTGCCACACATTGCAGGTAGTGTGGAGGAGTGTGGCTCAATGGTTAGAGCGGCAGACCCTGATGCAAAGTTCTGGCTAGGGACCAGGGTTCGATTCCCGCCTCGGCAGGGTCTCGGGCTCAATTTCCTCTGACCTGTTAATTCTTGCCTTGGTGCCTATTCTAATCATGGGCCCAACACTGCAACTCTGGGCAATAGATTGCTTAGCCTCCACACTGGCCCCAACAGCGCTAAGGATGCCTGGCTTCACCCTGGGGGTGCCCAGGAGTGGACACTTCACAGGGAAAGCCAGGAGGGGTTCCACAGCTGTATGAGTATCAGCGCCAAGAAGCCGAATAGGTGACACCGCAAGGTGACGTCTGGTGACAGTGCGCTCTATAAGTACCATGACATTTACATTTACATTTACACAAACTCCCATTTCTCTATGGGAGCTTGTGCTGCTGCGGCTTCCGCCTGCACCATAATCTCCCATAGAGAAATTGGAGTTTGCGACCACACCATGTGAGTCACATTGTAATACGATGTTCAGAACGACTGACCTCCGGTCATTCGGTTCCCACACCAAGACAATCTTGGTCAGAGGCAACTCTGACCCACATTGTAATATGGCCCAATTTGAGTTGAAACGCTAATAATAAAATATTTGTACAATGTTTTAAAAATTGTGGTTTGCATTAGCTATTTTGAAAGAAACATACATTGTGTTTTATTAAAACACAAATATATTAATGAATATTGAATTTAAACTTAAAATATATACCCACAAACAAAACACAAAAAATAAACATCCACCCTGAACTCCAACAATAAAATGCCCAATACTTCAAATATAAACCCTATTCCTTTCAATAATTACCTAAAAATAACCTAATCCCCTCCCAAGACCCTATCACCCTTGTAGCTCACTCATTATACCGGATGTATGACGTTACAACGCAGGCTATTACAACACCTGGCTTTACAACGCGGTTTTTACATCGCATACCTTTACAACGCATAGCACTTAGAGGTGCTGGATAGTGAAAAGTTAAATTTTCTATTCCAACTCCAATTCCCGTGGACACTAGGGAAGGTGTTGGATAGAAAATTAAACGTATTCCCCATCCTAGAGCTCCCCCAGCGCAATGCGTTGTAATGGTTTGCGTTGTAATGACCGCGTTGTAATGGTAGTACGTTGAAAAAGTTTTGTTGTAAAGGTTGTTCACCATTATACCAAACAAGAATCCCAAGATATATTTAAAATAAAAATATAAATAAATACCCACATGTACAGACAGGCTTTTTGGCCCTAGTGGGCAGTGATATAGACTTTAATCTTGCTCACATCTAGGATACGTATTCCTAGCTTGTGTTGGCCCTTTTAAGCCCTTTCTTCCAGACCCAGAAGAGGCCATCTATTGCCTATTGGCTTTGGCCTGTCATTATTGCTTATAGTAGAGGTTGGATCCTGTGGTCCTGACTTTATATTACACATTGGTATGGTTTATGTAGGTACTCTGACAGAGCTAAGGGTTATTTCATCCTTTTCAGGCGTATAAGGCCCAGAACTAGAGGGACTCCATTTTGATGGAGCTGAGATGCTTCAAGGGGAAAGGTAATGTTTATAGTTAAGGCTGTTGACTGCTAGAGGAAAACCAGTCAGGACTGCTTCTTATCCGAGAAATGTGTTTTTCTCTTGGGCCCAGACGTAACATGCAGATGCGCACTGCGGTTGCGTGGAAGCCTTGGAGCTAGCACAGGAATTCGGTGGGAGGCAGCCCTCTGTTGGAAATTTCCATGAGAGGAGAGGAATCCATAATAGTGAGCTGCAGGAGAGGAGGAGTGGTCAGTTCAGCTTGGTGGTCAGTTCAGCTTGGAGTCAGAGCAGTTTGGTTCTTGCAGAAGAGAGAACAGGATGTCTGCTGGAGCTGCAGAATAGAGTGCAGTTCTGGAATGGAGAAAGAAGGCAGATGATTGCTGAAGCTGGAGAGAGAGCAGTGCAGAGAGCATCAAAGCGGATGGAGGAGCTAAGGCTGTCAGCTGGAGCAATTGAACCAGAGGCGTGGTGATGTGGTGACGGAGGGAGAGACAGAGAGAGAGCCCTGATCCCACCAGAGACAGAGAGAGAGCCCTGATCCCACCAGAGTCAGAGAGAAATCTTCCTTCTAATAGGTGAGGTAGTCTAAACTAGTCCCCTTTACAATTACACCTTAATCTTGTCCTTATTCCCTAGGCTATTGTATGATTAATCCTTTTCTTTCAGCGGTGTGTTAAAAGTTCCTGTTACCCCGCAGATAACCTTGTACTGTATGTCTAATCCTTTTCTTTCAGCGGTGTGTTAAAGTTACTGTTAGTCATAGAGATCCCACAGATTTGTGTATGTTTACTTCATCATTGTTATAATAAAGAGATACTCCAGTTCTTAGTGAACTAGTGTGGTGTATATCTTTTGTCCCCATACAGTGGAGGTAACCTTGTCTCCTAGTCAGGTATTACTGTTTGAACAGATGTTAACCCTGATCAGGTAAGTGATAGTTGAATAATTAGGGAGATAGGAGACCTGCAACTAAGGGATAAAGATTATACTAATTAATTTGGCCATCCCATAATATTATTGTAGTAGCGAGCCCTTAGTGAATAGAGAGAGAGACTTCCCAACATAGAGAGACAGAGAGCTGAAGGTATTCATAGGAAAGTGGTCGTCATTGGTAAGTGGCGTTAGTGAGAGCACTGATTGTGGTCAGTGTGTATACCCACAGGATTGTGGCTTGTTAATGAGAGCACCAGGGAGGACACTGGTGTGTAATGAGATCGTCTCTAGAGAAAGAGGCGTTAATGAGAGCACTGGGACTGCAGGCCCATGTGTGTAGACACGCTGGATTGCGTGTCGAGTGAGCACTGAGGGTGAGCAGTGTGTATACCCGCAAGATTGCGGCTTGAGTGAGCACTGAGGCTAATCATTGTGTAATGGTAGATAATCAGAACTGCCCCAGGGTAGATTAGTCAGGACCCATGTGGTCGCGAGACTATGAGGTATGAGTGTGGTGTAGGGCATGGATGTCCTTAGTAATCAGTGAGTATTCTTAGTATCCCTATAGATTTAGTGGTGTTTCTGATGATATGAGCTTGTATATTGCGAGTTCCCCATCCTCAGGTAGGTACCCAGGTGCCTGGATAGATGGTCCTGAGGGGGGGAGGTGGTTACGTTCCGACTGGGTTAGAGGGGCTCTCAGGAGCTGATCCCATCTGGTCCGAAAATCCTGTCGGTACATCTGGCGTAGTAGTCTGCTTACGAAGCCTGTGTGACCTGGCCATGTGCTTGGAGAGGTTCCCATAAGTTGTGGAGGAGTGCCCTGATCGCCAGTTCCATCTGGCGTAGTCGTCTGTTTACGAAGCCTGTGTGACCTGGCCATGTGCTTGGATAGTTTCCCATGTGTTGTGAGGGAGTGCCCTGAGCGCCAGTTCCATCTGGTGTAGTCTTGCAGTTTATGAAGCCTGTGTGACCTATGGGCTTGAACAGTTGCAGTGTGAGGAGATTGCAGTGCATCATGGCATTTGGCTTATGCAGGGTGGAAGAAATGGTTTTCATCTTGGTGTTTGACCTGTCACGATTGAAGGATGATATTACATGAGGGAGCCAGTAACATCTTTGTGATGATCTAATTGTACAAATGTGTGTGAAAAATGCTTTTAAATTGCCCATTAAATTGCTTGCTGCGTCTGCTTATGCTGTGCAATGTGAAATGTGTTCAATGTAATATGACTTGTGGAGTGCTCCTTGTAAATATGGCTTGTAAATAGCGCCATGTAATGTGGCTTGTGAGGAGCATGTTCTCATTTTGACTTGCTGTGTTCCTTGTGAATTGTGCCTTGCATATATTCCTTGTGAAGAGCTTGTCATTTTTTGAACTTGTTGACTTTCTTGTAAATATGGCTTGTGAATAGCGCCATGTGGATATGGCTTGGACAGAGCATGTTATTGTTGCATTAGGTAGGAGAGAGCTGGATCTCTTTCGAATGCTTGGGGGATTTGTTTTGAATATGTGCGTACGTGTTATGTGAAAACGTGGAGAGATAAGTTCTTGAATTTCCCATGTACTGCAGTCATTGGGGAATGATTGTGCTTGAGCTGCCAAAGGGTTAATATCTTGGATTGAGAAGGCAGTATTTATTTTAACATGCTGTTTAACATGCATGGTTATTTGAGCTGACACTAAAAGTCAGTGAGTGTTTAGATGAATGATGGTTTGATTTGACTCTCATTGGTTTCTGGGTTCTGCCTATGTGCTTTGTCAGCGTGGGTTTGCCTTGGAACTGATGTTTCATGTGTCTGACTCTTAGAGGTCGGTAAGTTATAAATCAACCAGTCGGATTGAGATATGGGTTTGCACGGAGGGAGCAGTGTTCTTTTAAATGTGCTACTTGATATGCATCCACAGACGTGTGGAGAATTATTTTTGAATGCATGATTTAAAATGAGTGAATGATTAAAGAGATGGCCCGGTTAGAATGCATGCTACGGGCTGTTTTCATGAATTATTTCTTTGAGGGTTTTCCATCTAGAAAGAAATATTCCAACCGATGTTTTAGAATGATCACAGATTGTGAATAATTATTCTTGCCCAACAGTGCATGGTAACATGTGCTTTGAATTAGTGAAATGCAACCCTGTGTTTTTAAAACAAATGTGTTCTCATTATTATTTTTTCAAATGCAAGCTGAACCTTTTTTCAAATGCAAATGTTTCTGATATGTAGCAGACCATTGTGTGTTTTTACCCAGTCAGTTAGAAAAAATGACTATTTGAAAAAACTGATGAATCTGGCCTGCAATGCAAAATTATGGTGTTTCTGCTAATATTTTTTCCTTTGCAGCTGGGAGCAGTACTGTATTATTTTTAAAATGCTAGCATGTCACTTAATTACAAAAAATATATGCCCTTATTACTTATTAATATTAGGATGCTTTTCGTCAAGTTTTCAATTTAATTTAGTTAGTTTGAGAACAGTGGTTCTCATGGGAACAGAGTTGTTTTGGCTTCCAGGGAATGTGTTTTTGACCTTGAATTCCCCTGGCTCAGAGAAAAGCTGTTTTGTGAAGGGAGGGCCTTTCCCTCTAGGAGCGCCGAGCAGTGCCTGTCTTGTTATCATTGGCCAACATCCAATTTCGTTCCGCGCAAGAAATGTTTATGTAAGCGAGGGGTCAAGTCGCTCTTCCTTGCTGTCGGTGCAGACAGCTTCATTGCCTTCAGATAAGGGATCCTTGTACATGCAGAATAGTTGGCAGACTCTTGGCCCTTGGAGTTAGTTAGATACAGTAGGCCTGGGTGTGCTTCCCTGATTAGAGGCTAGAGATGCTTGAACCGAGTGCTTGGCAGCGCCTTGCTCCTGCAATGAGATCAGCACTTGGCAGTGATTCAAATTACTTCACACTGTAGCCTGGCTTCTGCGTATTTTTTGGAGCGCATTCAAAATTCTGAGCACGAACATCTTTCTGAAGGGAGGGGCTGTCTCACAGAGGATAGGGTGTTGCTTAGCCCCAGCCCTTCTGGCTGTGTATGAAAAATTTAGATTTTGCCCAAACAAATTTAAAAGTCTATGATTTTGATTATTACTTGACTTCAGAAGAATGTTTTTAATTAATTAAGTTATTTTTTTTTCGACAATGAAAAGCACTTGGGGTGCTTTTTAAATGGAAAATTTTATCTTGCTAGAATAATGATACTGGTTTTCTCGTTCTAGGTTGCTGGGTTGTGGTGTTTGATGTGGGCGTCGGCCCACCCCCCTCCCACTCCCTTTATTATTTTACTTTTTTATTTTCATTTTTTTATGTTAGTTTGTTATTTTTGGAAGATGGAACCAGACCAGACCGGATTGGTGGTGGATGAACGGCGGAAGGAGTGCTTCCTTGGTACCGGATACAGATGAAGATGCAGGGTGGTGACCTACACTGATGTCACAAAATTGACTGCCTTGAACACCAATATTATGTTAAAAGACTTCTTATTTTGACCACATCGCTGCTGTGGTTATTTTTCCCCTGTGCTGAACATTGACAATTAGCTGAGCTCGTCATGAGCATGGAAGGGGTTAACTGTACTCTATAGTTGGCTGCCTCAGCGGTCAGGTTCAAACCCAATATAATATCTATGGATATATTTTTGACAAAGCCAATAGTCCTCTTTTATAAAAAATGTATTCTACAAGAACCCATTATGATAATGTTTCCCACAACAGGAATTTGTTATGTAATTCCTTGGCCTGCCTTATTCCCATATTTTTCTTTGCAATCACCACGAACAGGCCCCACATACACAGATTATAGTCCTGTTCATGTTTTAATGTTTATGTAGTATTATCTTTGATTTTTAGGATGCTGTGATATCTTACAATGGTTTATCTTTCACCTATTATAGTTTTCCTGTTTTCTGCAAAACAGTCTTGCCAATGGAGGAACGAAGAAAAAAAATGGTGGTGCACACATGTGTTCCACAGTGTGATACAGTGAGAAACTAGGTGCTAACTGTTTTGTGATATTGTGTCTTTTGCATATGCACCACATTTAGATATATTTCTTTGATTCATCACCTACTATGCATAGTGCTACACCAGCTATTTTGTAGGAATGGGGTTATCTTTATTTTCCTGTTAATACACTTTCACTTTGATTGATCCAAGGGTGGTCACCCTAGACTTTCAGTTGTCCTGGGAGGTGTGTCTTTTAGTATGATTATGTCCTACATCTATTATTAATGTTTGCCCAGACCTTGAGAACAGTTTGTCATGTTTATTTCTCGGATTTCACCAAATTTTTCCTTAAGTTGACCAAAGTTGGTAGGCCTCATTTAGGCCGATTGTTATTTTTATTCCACAAACAAGGCCCTACACCAATAGATTCCATGAGTTATCCTTAGCTTAAGTTGGCCATAGTAGGTAGGCCTCATTTAGGCCCTTTGTTGTTTTATCATTAGAAGTTGAAACACATTTAGGCCCCGATGTAGGTAAACGGGATTTTCCGATTTCAAAATACCGAGGCGGGCCGAATCGGTATTCTGAAATCGGAAAACGAGATGTAGGAAAAAAATACCGAATGAAAACCGATTCGGTCGGCATCGGTAATGAGATTCGGTACGTTCCGATTCAGCTCGGTCCGAATCGGAAATTACCGAATCGGCCAACAACGAATCGGAAAACACCGAATCGGCTACCACCGAATCGGATATTTCCGATTCGGCGAATACCGATTCGGTAAAAGCCGATTCGGTAAAAACCGAATCGGCAATCATAGACCCATGGCGAAAAAGCCCATAGGAATGCATTGCATGAACCGATTCGGCTTTTACCGAATCGGATAATACCGAATCGGATTTTACCGATTCGGATTTTACCGAATCGGTAAAAGCCGACTCGGCAATAGGCGATTCAGCCAATGCGGTGGCTCCCCCTCCCCCACCCAAACAGGGAGTGGCAACCCTGGCAGGTGCAGCCAATTAAGAAGTTTCTAGAAGTTTCTGGAAAGCCTGCCTGAGCCCAACACACAGTTAGCAGCAGCGGGAGAAGGAGGTTGCAGACTGAGCAGGAGCAGAAGACAATGGCAGATCAGGCAGGAAGCCAGAAGTCCTCCCAAAAGAGGAAGCCCAAATTCACCACCACAGAACTTCAGGTGCTGGTTGAGGAGGTGGTGAGGGTGCACCGCCAGCTCTTTGGCAAGCTGTCCCTCAACGTGCCAGACAGCACCAAGAGGAGATTGTGGGCAGACATCGCCCAGAAGGTCAATGCTGCTGGAGTCACCCCCAGGTCCATTGAGGAACTTAAGAAAAGGTTTTATGACCTCCGCAGCCTCACCAAGAGGAAGCTGGCCGACCTCCAAAGGCAGGCAGGACACACCGGAGGAGGCAAGAACCCGGCGCCACCCCTCACCGAGCTGGAGGAAATTGTCTCCAGCACCATCGAGAGGGAGAGCATCGTAGGGATCGGGACCCTGGACAGCACTGCGATGGCCACAGCTACAGGTAAGAAGCATGCGCATCATGACACACCCTACCAGACACCTCCCCATTAGACACAATGCATAGGCAAACACCAGCACTGTACTGTCACCAACATACAAGAGACAAGCATCATGGTACATGTAGTCAGCAGAAGTTAGCCAAATATGTCAGTGCAGAATCACAAGACAGGAAACAGTGTGACACGGTGTAAGGAGATGCAAGGACATGTGGAATGCCATAATTGTACTGACTGTAATACATCGGCACTCAGTTTACAAATGCTTCTTTGTACCTAGGGGCACCATCAGGCGGCACCACTGTGGCAGCAGAGGGAGCTTCGACATCACATACTGCAGTGGCAGGGCCGAGCACCAGCCAGCCTGGCCAGGAGGAGGAGGATGAGGATGAGGAAGGAGACACCCCAGGGCTTGGAATGGAGGGAGTCCTGGTGATTGATTTCCAGGCAGTGCACTCCCCAGTACTGCCCAGCTCACCCCCCTTGCAATTTTCACCATACAACTCCCCTACAAGGCAGACCATTCCGCCGACAACAGCTCCTGCCACAACCGTGGCCTTGCCACCCGTCCTACCTGTCCTGGGAGCAGGGGCTCCGGGACCGGCCAGCACCACACCACCACCAGTGGCACCCCAGCCCACTCAGCAGGCCGGAGGCAGCAGTGCCAGACGCCGTGCCACCACCACCACCACCACCACCACTGCTGCACCAGCACGGGAGGGCAGTGTGTTCCTGGGCCTGGAGGGCCAGATGGTCAAAATCCAGCGCCAACAGGCCAGATCCACCATGGCCTGCCAACGCCAGCTCCTGCAGCACAACCTGCAGATGGGGGAGTTGGTGAAGGGGTTCCAGGCTGTTGTGGACAGCAACAAGGAGGTGGCAGCAGGGTTGGGCAGGCTGACCACTGCCATCACCCACTCCTCTGCCAGGCAGGAGGAGCATGAGGTTGCGCGCAGGAGGGATGCCCGGGTGCTCAACCGGGCCATGGCCCGCCTTGCAGCGGCGACCGCACAGCTGTGCCATCGAAGCTCAAATCAGGAGTCGGTGCTCAGTCAGCATACGGCTGAGCTGACCAGGGGGATGGCCAGGATCACCACGGCCATGGAGGCCATGTTAATATCAAACGCCGCCTCCAATCCTGCCCTGGACCTGGGTGATGCTGGAGACAGCAGCAGCCGCAGCAGCCCGGCCAGCGCTGCATCAGAGCCAAGGAGGAGCACCAGGCGATCCGCTGATGCTGCAGGCCATTCGGAGGGGGCCGAGGGACACCCCAGTGGGTCTGGAAAGCGGGCCAAAAAATAGGCTGGCAAGGGGGGATGATCAAACCAGAACCCTGGACTTTATTTGTTTTGACAGACTCCATTTTTTTATGCACTTCAGTGATGTAACTGTGGTGCATCACTATTAAAAATTTTATTTTCCAAGCAACATTTAGCTGTCTTTGCATCTGTACTCAGTCAGAAATAGTTTTCAGTGATCTCCTCACGTCTGTATCTGCCATCACATGGCGTACACACCCCAGCTGGCTGTGTCAGTGGCACAGCTTCGTCGTTGTCATAGTCCTCGTAGTCAGACAACTCCACCTCAGTGCCCTTCTTGACCGCAAGGTTGTGTAACATTGCACATACAGCTATGATCTTGCAGCAGGTGATGGGGGTATACTGCCTTGCACCTCCACTCTTGTGCAGGCATCTGAATCTACTTTTCCAGATGCCAAAGGTCCGTTCAACAACATTCCTGGTGCGTATGTGGGCCCGGTTATACCTCCTTTGGCTGGGTGTGGAGGGGTTGAGGTAGGGGGTGAGTATGAATGAGCGGAGGGCATATGCACTGTCGCCTGGAAGAGAAAGGGGTCACATTAGACACATGCACACATGTATTACACCTACCTACTATGTGTTATGGGGGTCTGATGATGTGGCTCACCTAGGAGGTATCCTTCTCCAAAATCGCCAGCCATCAGCCGTGCATATATGCCGCTCTGTTGGAATATATAGGAGTCATGGGTACTCCCTGGAAATTTTGCTACCAGGTCTGTGATGGTGCACTTGGCATTGCAGATCACCTGCACGTTGATGGTGTGTGTCGATTTCCGATTGCGGTATATGTATTCGGTGTCCGCTGGTGGGCAAATCGGAATATGCGTGCCATCTATGCAACCGATGACTTGGGGAAAGTGTGCCATCTGGTAGAAGTCCGCTTTGGTTTGTAGCAGTTCTGCGTGGGTTGCAGGGAATGAGATGTATTGGTCCATCCTGTCTATCATGGCGTCAAGGAATATGTGGAAGAACCTTGACAGGCTGCTCTGGCTCACCCCTCCTGCTGCTGCTACTCCACTTTGATAGCTGCCAGACGCTACCAGGTGTAGGCTGCATAGCACCTGGACGTGCGCAGGGATGGCGTGTGCCCTTGGGGTGTGGTGGTCCAAGTATGGCTTAAGGTCCCTGATGAGCTCAAGTATGGTGTCAGAGTCCAGCCTGTATCTCTGTAGGATCTCAGCCTCAGTGAGCATGAACAGGGTTATCCTCTGTCTGTAGACCTGTTCATTTCTTAGCCATTCCCTCAGTCCTTCCTGCTGTAGCCGTAGCCGCCTCGCAATGACATAGAAAGCTGCCATCCTGCAAGTTGCAATGCATTTTGGGACTGTTTATATGGGTTGGAGTTGGTTACCACCTGATTGCAATCCATGGTAAATACCGAGTGAATTCTACAGATTTTGAGCCGATTTCGGTGTTTCTGTGCCTCCCTACATCTCCCCAACTGTCGGAATCGGGGAATTTCCCGATCGGAGATTCATACGAATCGGCATGTTTTCCGATTCGGATCATGTCCGAATCGGTATTTTTTCCGAATCGGTACATGGACCGAATCGGTGATTTTCTGAATCGGTGTCACTAACGAATCGGTAGTAGGACCGAATCGGTGATTTTCCGATTCGGTGTCACTAACGAATCGGTAGTAGGACCGAATCGGTGATTTTCCGATTCGGTGTCACTAACGAATCGGTAGTAGGACCGAATCGGTGATTTTCCGATTCGGTGTCACTAACGATTCGGTACATGGACCGATTCGGTCTTTGTAACCGAATCGGTGTTTTTCCGATTCGTTACATATCCGATTTTCGGTATGTACGTATCGGATTCTTTCACATTCGGTACACATTCCGAATCGGTTTTCTATCCGATTCGTTCTGTTTTTGGTTCCCTACATCTCGATGGCTGTTTACCGATCGGTAAGGGCCAAAAATCGGTATTTTCGGCCGATACCGATCGGTAAAGCCCTACCTACATCGGGCCCTATGTTCTTACGTTGTCCGAAGTAGGTAGGCCCCATTTAGGCCCCTTGCTGTTTTCATTCAACAAATTAGTCCCTATATCACTAGATTTCATCAGTTATCACTAGAAGTTGAGGCACATTTAGTTTGAGGATGCTTTGGTTAGTTTCTGTTGTTATCGGGTCAAATCTTAGATATGTTTCAGCATTCAAGTCAAGGGTGCTTTGCTTTGTTTTCAGTTGGTTGTTAGATTTGTATTGCCTACATTAAGTTTCAGGTGGAATTTCCTTAAGTTGTCATTCATTTTAGAGAATCTTTTTGGTTTTTGATTTGTTGATAGATTATGTTGATGTTTGTTTATATGGACGTTGTTGTCTATAGATGTTCGCAAAATAAAGTCTAAGGGTGGAATGTACAGACAGGCTTTTTGGCCCTAGTGGGCAGTGATATAGACTTTAATCTTGCTCACATCTAGGATACGTATTCCTAGCTTGTGTTGGCCCTTTTAAGTCCTTTCTTCCAGACCCAGAAGAGGCCATCTATTGCCTACTGGCTTTGGCCTGTCATTATTGCTTATAGTAGAGGTTGGATCCTGTGGTCCTGACTTTATATTACACATTGGTATGGTTTATGTAGGTACTCTGACAGAGCTAAGGGTTATTTCATCCTTTTCAGGCGTATAAGGCCCAGAACTAGAGGGACTCCATTTTAATGGAGCTGAGATGCTTCAAGGGGAAAGGTAATGTTTATAGTTAAGGCTGTTGACTGCTAGAGGAAAACCAGTCAGGACTGCTTCTTATCCGAGGAATGTGTTTTTCTCTTGGGCCCAGACGTGACATGCAGATGCGCACTGCGGTTGCGTGGAAGCCTTGGAGCTAGCACTGGAATTCGGTGGGAGGCAGCCCTCTGTTGGAAATTTCCATGAGAGGAGAGGAATCCATAATAGCGAGCTGCAGGAGAGGAGGAGTGGTCAGTTCAGATTGGTGGTCAGTTCAGCTTGGAGTCAGAGCAGTTTGGTTCTTGCAGAGGAGAGAACAGGATGTCTGCTGGAGCTGCAGAATAGAGTGCAGTTCTGGAATGGAGAAAGAAGGCAGATGATTGCTGAAGCTGGAGAGAGAGCAGTGCAGAGAGCATCAAAGCGGATGGAGGAGCTAAGGCTGTCAGTTGGAGCAATTGAACCAGAGGCGTGGTGAATGTGATGTGGTGACGGAGGGAGAGACAGAGAGAGAGGCCTGATCCCATCAGAGACAGAGAGAGAGCCCTGATCCCACCAGAGTCAGAGAGAAATCATCCTTCTAATAGGTGAGGTAGTCTAAACTAGTCCCCTTTACAATTACACCTTAATCTTGTCCTTATTCCCTAGGCTATTGTATGTCTAATCCTTTTCTTTCAGCGGTGTGTTAAAAGTTCCTGTTACCCCGCAGATAACCTTGTACTGTATGTCTAATCCTTTTCTTTCAGCGGTGTGTTAAAGTTACTGTTAGTCATAGAGATCTCACAGATTTGTGTATGTTTACTTCATCATTGTTATAATAAAGAGATACTCCAGTTCTTAGTGAACTAGTGTGGTGTATATCTTTTGTCCCCATACAGTGGAGGTAACCTTGTCTCCTAGTCAGGTTTTACTGTATGAACAGATGTTAACCCTGATCAGGTAAGTGATAGTTGAATAATTAGGGAGATAGGAGACCTGCAACTAAGGGATAAAGATTATACTAATTAATTTGGCCATCCCATAATATTATTGTAGTAGCGAGCCCTTAGTGAATAGAGAGAGAGACTTCCCAACATAGAGAGACAGAGAGCTGAAGGTATTCATAGGAAAGTGGTCGTCATTGGTAAGTGGCATTAGTGAGAGCACTGATTGTGGTCAGTGTGTATACCCACAGGATTGTGGCTTGTTAATGAGAGCACCAGGGAGAACACTGGTGTGTAATGAGATCGTCTCTAGAGAAAGAGGCGTTAATGAGAGCACTGGGACTGCAGGCCCATGTGTGTAGACACGCTGGATTGCGTGTCGAGTGAGCACTGAGGGTGAGCAGTGTGTATACCCGCAAGATTTCGGCTTGAGTGAGCACTGAGGGTAATCAGTGTCTAATGGTAGATAATCAGAACTGCCCCAGGGTAGATTGGTCTGGACCCATGTGGTCGCGAGACTATGAGGTATGAGTGTGGTGTAGGGCATGGATGTCCTTAGTAATCAGTGAGTATTCTTAGTATCCCTATAGATTTAGTGGTGTTTCTGATGATATGAGCTTGTATATTGCGAGTTCCCCATCCTCAGGTAGGTACCCAGGTGCCTGGATAGATGGTCCTGAGGGGGGGAGGTGGTTACGTTCCGACTGGGTTAGAGGGGCTCTCAGGAGCTGATCCCATCTGGTCCGAAAATCCTGTCGGTACACCACACACCCAAAAATTGCCCACCTTCAAAACCCAGTCGTACAAATCAAACCCATGCCTCAAGAATTAATTACCCAAAAATAATATGGTCCCCACCAAGGGCTCCATCACCTGAGCATTCCACTCTCATATAAAAACCTTGTTCCTATAATTAATTACCCCAAGATACTATAACAGCTTAAAAACATAGATACTCACCTCAAAAAGGCATTTTCAAAGCAGTGGCTGCTTTTTTTTGGTCTCTCAGGTATCCTATGATTTCCACCCATTTTTCTTTACCTGCACATATTTAGAGCAGTTCAGCATCAGCTGTACACTATTGCATTATGCGAGGCTTTATCAAAGTAGACTTAGACCTGAAAAGACAATCATTGTCTTTCATTTGGTTCCCCTTTTCTGCTACCTGGTTATTTTTTGTGTGTTGCAATGGGATGCCAAAAACAGTGTATGTGGTGGTGTTATATTTGTATAACCCTTCCCTTGCTGTCCACACTTCAAGCTTGTTTGTCATCTCTTCCATGTTGAAGGCCTTGACTGGTATGTAGGAAACTCACCTTTGCTTCCAGGTCTGATTCTGTGAATCCACTGGTCATTGCATTGTCAGATTAGCTGAACTGATAACTCTGTCACAAGTACAGATGAGATTGCTTCAGTCCATCTGGGTTCAGTACAGGCTGGGTTCTGCAATATGAATAAGGTAATTAAAGGATACTTCTTTCTTCTATAAGTCGTACAGCAGCTGAACATTTTTGATCACTCATGGAATGCTTCACATTGTAAACCCTTTTCCTGATGTGTGCCACACTGCCAAATCATGCCAGGAGATGTTTTCTGCCCACCATGTTTTTCACTTAACTGGAATCTGTATTTAATTGGTACCCCCAAATACATTGAAACCTAAAATGAACGAAAATGTTGCTTATGGGTGGCATAACTCAGAATTGACAATATAAGGTCACTCTCTTCGTAACCTCTCTGTGGGCAGCAGGCCCAGTTAGGACCAGATGACCTGAAGTTGATAAGTTAATACTTCCTTCAAGGAGTTTCTAACCCTAAAAAGTGACTTAGCCACTAAGTGTTTCATACTAGTTAATGGCAGCATATCTTTCGAAAAGAAAGAAATCTAGACATGATTTTTGTACCAAACCCAGGATAGAGTAGCAGAAATTACAACACAGAACAACCTGATCATACATGAAATCACTCTATTAGTGAGATATAAAAATATCTATTTCTCTCTCTTCTTACTCAGAAATAAATGGGGTAGACAAGTAACACGTCACTAATGACCTTTAGCTGTCATAATACTGAGCGGAGCGTGCTCTTCCATTATAAGAGTTCTTGATAATTGTCCAAACCAGGAGTGCATTGACAACAACATGCTTTATGGTTTGGTTCAGATGGGATTCTGTTGTTCATGGTTCAAACCGTAAAACAGAGCTAGCTAGAGATGTTGAAGTTAGCTCTGCATGTAAATGATGGAAGGCAACCCATACAGTCAGGACTTTGCACCGAACAGGACTGCTAGCAAATAGTGAGGCAAAGTCGGAGACCACTCTGGCAGGTGGACCTAATGTATATCAAACAGGTTTTCGAAGGGACAATATATAAATGTAAAAAATAGTGAAGAGGTTAGAATAAGGTTGTTGCATTCATTCACCTCGTCCCGCCTTTATGGAAGAGAGCAATGGTCAAGGCTTTATTAAAGAAACCTAGCCCCGATCAAAACAATCCCTCCAACTACAGACCTATCTCCCTACTACCCTGGCTCAGCAAAGTACTTGAGAAGTATGTCAACTCAGTCCTGACACATTTCTTGGAATCAAACGACATACTTGATTCCTCACAGACGGGGCTTTTCGGCCCCTTCACGGAACCGAAACAGCCTTGGTCGCAGTGACGGAGGAAGCAGGAAGGATCTTAGACAGCGGTGGGTTAGCGGCCATCGTTCTACTCGACCTTAGTCCGCCTTCGACACTGTAAACCACAATATTCTTCTCCACCGCCTCAGTAGGATAGGAATCGCGGGAACGGCACTCACCTGGCTGAGATCCTTTCTTACAGATCGATCTTTTCAGGTATTTGAGAAAGATTTCACCTCCTCCAGCAAACCCCTGAACTGTGGAGTGCCCCAGGGCTCCTTCCTGAGCCCCACCCTTTTTAATGTTTAACTCAGCCCTTCGGCTGATGTTGTCCGCCCCTTTGGAGTGAAATTTATCACCTATGCGGACGACACACAGCTGGTGGTGGCGTTAGACCCCCCTCTCAATTCCCACCACAGCCTATACAAATGTTTGGAAGCAGTCGCCGCCTGGATGTCGGCCTCCTGCTTAAAACTAAACGGGGTGAAAACAGAGATTATGCTCTTGGGAAATACCATCACTAAATCCATCCACTCCATCTGGCCCCTTTGCCTTGGCTGTCCCCCGGAACCCAAAGAACAAATCAAAAGTCTCGGCATCTGGCTGGATAGAACACTCAATTTTAACTACCAGGCAACCAAGCTTGCTGCCACATGCTTTGGGCTCCTGAGGCTACTTCGCAAAATCCTCCCTCTTCTCCCGTTCCAATCAAGACGGATCATGGTCCAAGGGCTGATTATATCTCGCCTTGACTGCGGAAACACCCTATACCTTGGGGCACAACAGTCCACGCTCAATAGACTTTAAATTGTCCAAAACTGTGCCACCAGGACCCTCCTCGATATCCCACGACGAGTCTCAGTCAAAGCCCGACTGAAAGATCTCCACTGGCTTCCTGTGAAATCGAGGATTGCATTCAAGGCCATGTGTATTGCTCTCCTCTCTTACTGGGGAACAGGCCCTGCTATCAACCGCCCCCTGGTAAATGCCTATCAACCCAAACGTCTCCTCAGATCTGGGACTTCTTGTCTCACCACAGTGCCGCGAATCAAAAGAGCCAGGTGTGGAGGCCGGTCGCTCTCCTACAACCTAGCCAAAATCTGGAACACTCTCCCCCTCTCAATCAGATCAGAGCCTAAACTACTCACCTTCCGAAAGCTCCTTAAAACCTGGCTTTTTAATAAATCATCTTTTTAATAAATCGTCTTAAAAATCAGTTTAAGTCTAGCGTACTCCGCTTAGCCCAACCTCAGCAGCGCTGGGACACCCCTGGGTAGCCATCGCGCTTAATAAATTATCTTTTCATTTCATTCACCTTGCTGCATTAAAGTGAATGAAGACTTGGAGGTGCTTCTGTCACTGACTAAATTAATCCTCGAGCATCAGGACAAGAGTGAATGGAGTAATGGAAAGGTTTGTACACCCAATGGATTTCAGTGTAGTATGCGAAGGCATCCTTCTTTCTGCACCAATATTGTTGAGCTGGTCCGCATCCACCTCTTACACATTTTCTTGAAATTTCCTATTACTAGAAACTATAAATCGATTAATATTTTAGAAAGTATTCAATTTCATCTCAGTAGCTCCATTGAGTTAAGATTGCCAAAGATTGGGCTTGGTTTTAAGGAAGATGGTAATGTAGGATTTGACAATATATGGTAGGTCGTCTGTCTGAATGTTCAACAGCTATGCTGGCCAACTTAGATCTCTGTATAAGATGACATTCCTACAGGCAATCCATTCCGGCCATTAAATCTGTTACGGTGCAGTACTACCTCTGACAAAGAATTTGGTGGTACAGCCTTTCCCTTTTAGAGTTGCAGATTCACCAACTTGCCTGACAGAGCACTATGAAAGACAGTTACGGAAAGGGTAATGGAAATTCACAAGAAGGATGAATATGTAGATGCTTGACAACACACTGAGCATGTTCAGCAGGAGACAAGATGTGTGGACACAGGTGGTGTGCCAATGCTTTGGAGGAAAACTTCCAAAGGTTCAAGTTTTGTGGATGAAATCTTCAGGTGCCAGTAGTGTAATTTTAAGGGGGTCCTATTCACAGGAGAAATTGTGGCAGTCACACACAGCATTCAACGCCTCATCAGGGGTAGTAAGCGCTATATAAATGCAATTACAAATACACCCGTTTTAGTGGGGCTCCTCCTGACTCATTTAAATCATGATGGGCCCTCGCTATTGAACGCAGGACCTACATTTTACACATCCTGCCTGTCTTTCAGTGGTGCGCACTCCCTAGTACAGGTGCGATTAGAGCAGTATCTGCTTACCCTAGTCCAATTTTCCTGTTGGAAGCAGAGAATCTTGTGGTCTCCCTTCTTGAAGGCCAGCAAAAGGTGAAGATCAAAATCTCTGTTTTGCAAAATGGAAGAAGAACAGAGCTTCTCTTATGTCAACAATTTTAATTGCTGTGCTAACACCAGGTCTGAAACCTGATTCTATGCTGTCTAGTAAGCCATTGGGTTCAAAATATTGTGTAGACAGTAGGTGAGCTTGCTCTCTAGCGTAGGTGACCCAGCTCTCTAGTGTTTTGATTAGGATGAAATGGTTTGAATATGGTCTGCAGTTCTCAAACTTCATTGTGTTGACATTTGCTTCCTTCACTAGCAATGTTAAATAGCTTTCTTTTGCTAATTGGAAATGATACTGTGTTATAATTAGGTGTTTTTTTATTTTTGTGATGTCTAATTCAAGTATAGATGTGCTCTTTAATAGTGGAAACTGGTGTTGGATTGACAGGGGCATTCAACACTTTTATCTCACATTCTGCTTTGCCTGCTTTATATATGGCTAGTCACACTGGCTTCCATAGTGTGATCTTTCTATTGACTCTTTGGAGATAATTATGCTAAGGTCTAATTTGTCTTCCAAATCGACCCTTGCTTGTAAAGGGGATCAGCAATTAATGAAGTCTCTGCTGTGTGGGTGCAGTCACTGGTTTCATTCGTGATCTGCAATTTAAGGCATTATTGGACTGGAGATCACAGTAGCAGTACTAATCTATGCTGAGATAGGTAATCAGTTCGCCCTAAAACTTAACTTGGTCACGACTGGTTAACCACTCTCCATGTATTGCAATTATTGACGGTAAAATAATTACACCACAGACGTTTAGGAGGATAATCAAACGTAAATGGTACACTTTTGTTAAGTGAGCTAATGATATTGCAAATGAATCTAAATTAGCATATCAGTTCAGTTCAAATTACTTTATTTCGCCCACCAGAGCCATAAAAGTAGGAATATTGTAAAAAACATACAATTTATAATACATTCAAATTACATAAGGTCAGGACAATTAACATATCGTATATGTGGGCTCTTGGAGGAAAGTACAGCTCCAACAGAAGTAGAGTGAAAGATCCCTAAATTAAGTCAGGGATATTGGTGAATCTGCTTTGTTCTTGCACCGACCTTTGTGCATAGGAGCGTCACCCTGGCATTTAGTCAGACAGTGCCACCCCCTTGCGGAACCACACTTGCCGCCCCTCCCGTGACCCCCTCCCGTGACCCAGGTCGAAGCAAGGGTTCTGCAGGCAGCCAACTCCTGAGCCCTTCTGGGAGTCTGCGCCCTGGGTGAGGGCCTTGCTGGCACGTGCTAATAGGGCTTTGCGGGGGGTGGCCGACCAGAGGGAGGCTCGCCCCCCCGTGGAAGTTTGGGGCCCCGGGAGGAAAGGGGGGTCGGGAATGACAGGGGACAGGAAGCTAGGATTGGGCTGGTTGGGCTCCTTGGGGGGATTTGGGCTGGCTTGGGCTACCTTTGGGCTGGGGATTATAAGTACGGCCATTTTGGGTCACTGTAGACCATTTTAGGGACAGTGACCCAGCAGCCGAGTTAGGCAGGGAAGTTGTGTTGTCGGATTTTGTGGCAGTGTAGGGAGTCAGAGGGTGTTAGTCGTTGGCGAGCATTTTGACGTTGGTGGGACGTTGTGAATCGTGAGGTTTTGGCAAGCGGCAGGGCAGCCTTGATGCCAGGTAAGGCCAGTGCACGGTTGGGGAGTGGCTTGGGCGGGCCTCATGGAGGCCGGGTGTCTGGAGGGGGCCAGGTGTCTGTGGGTACGGATGCAGATGCGGAGGGAGGGGGGAGGGGATTTGGTGAGATTGGTGAAGGGCAGGTATGTGATGGATGCGGGGTGTGTACGGAGACGGAGGAGGCGGCGGGAGACGCGGCATCGGGGAGCACTGGGATGGGAGATGCGGCGAAGTCCGGAGGGTCGGCAGCGTCTGGCCTCGGGGCGAAGGAGAGTTGTGATGTGCCGATCTGGAAGCTGCCTTATATGGGGGTAGCGAAACCATTGGGGGCGCACTTGTCACTGGCAACTAAGGAGAAGATCTGGAAGGGGGAATATGTGGAGATTTTGAAGTTGCTTCACAGGGAATTGATGGCCAAGAAGGGTTCGATGGAGGAGGAACAGGAGTTAGCTAGGGGCCCCAAGGTGCCAGTGACCATTGAGAATTGGTCGGCTGCCTTCCTGATATACGCCAGTGTATACTGCGAAAAGTATCCGGACAGGTCGGTCACTTTGTTCAAATATATGGATGTGGTGCGGCGGGCGCAAGTGACGTACGGAGGTTACGCTTGGTTGCATTACGACGAGGAGTTCCGGGCGCGCATGGCCTCGGATCCGGAGGCGAAGTGGGGTGAGTTGGATGTGGACTTGTATCAGCAGACGATGAGTGGGGCGAAGTTTGGCTGCACCATCTACATGGCCAGTGGGCTTCCGCTGGCGCTGCCCCCCTTTACGGCCCACCCCACCCGTGGGGGGGTGGGGTCAGGAGACACCGGGAGTACAAACAGCGTTGGGCCTGCTGGGACTTCAATAAGGGGTCCTGTCTCAGGCAAGTGTGCCATTTTCGGCACGAATGCTCCAAGTGCTCAGGGGAAGGCCCGTACAGGGGCAACAGACGGCAACAGCTCCCGTTGGGGGAGAGGGTGCCGCAGGGAAGGCGGTGCCATGGGAAAAGGCTTGTACACCGGTTAGGCTGGACAGGCTCGAACCTCTCTGCATCGGGGCTTCAGGGAGGGTTTCCGGTTGGGGTACGAGGGTCCGCGGATCGCCCGGTGGGCGGAGAATCTGAAGTCCATGAACGCGCACAGAGGTATCGTCCGAGAGAAGCTTTTCAAGGAGGTGAAGGAAGGGAGGATGGTGGGTCCTTTTCAGGAGCCGCCCCTGCCGGACTTGATCATTTCACCGTTTGGAGTGGTTCCAAAGAAGGAGCGGGGTCAGTTTCGACTGATTCAGCATCTATCATGGCCAGAGGGCACGTCGGTGAAAGATTATATCTCGGCGGATTTGGCGTCGGTGTCTAACTCGTCCGTGGATGTGGCGAGGAGGCTGGTGACGGCGGCGGGGCGGGGTGCACTCATGGCAAAATGTGATGTAAAATCTGCGTTTAGGTTGTTACCGGTGCATCCGGCAGATCATCAGTTGCTGGGGATCCAGTTTGACGGCCTCATTTTCGTGGATAGAGCGCTTCCCATGGGGTGCTCCGTGTCATGTGCATTGTTTGAGAGGTTCAGCTCCTTCTTGCAATGGGCGTTTTCCTGGTGCACAGCCTCTGAGGCGGTGACGCACTACCTGGACGACTTCTTCCTGGTGGGTCAGACCAGTTCGACGGACTGCTAGCAGCAGCTGGACAGTTTTACGGACTTAATGGGTTACCTGGGGGTTCCCTTGGTGCCGGAGAAGTCTCAGGGTCCTAGCTTTAGCTCGACTCAGCGGCCATGGAAGTACGCCTACCAGAGAATAAGCCGGTGGTGATGATGGACTTGGTGAGTGGCATGTTGGCCAGGCGGAAGGTGAAAGTGCGGGAGGTGCAGGTGTTGCTTGGGCATTTGAACTTTGCGTGCCGTGTTGTGCGGGCGGGGCGGACGTTTTGCCGTTGGCTGGCGCTGGCATTGTCTGGTCTGATGTTGCCACACCATCACGTATGCCTGTCGGCGGGTTCAAGAGAGGACTTGAGCATGTGGCTGGCTTTTCTGGGGCATTTTAATGGAGTGCCCATGGCGCCCCCGAAGGACTTGGAGTGGGACGTCACAATGTCATCGGACGCGGCGGGAGTCGGCGGCTTCGGTCTTTACTGGGCGGGGAGATGGTGCGCGGAGCAGTGGCCGGCTCATTGGCAGGCGGGGAAAGGAGCATTGTGTTCCTAGAGCTTTTTCCGTTGGTGGTGGCTGTGACAGTGTGGGCGCAGGATCTGGCGCACAAGTGAGTCTTGTTCAGGGTGGACAACATGTCGGTGGTGCAGGTGGTGAATCGGCAATCCACGAGGGAGCCACAGGTGCTGAAGTTGATGCGCGTTTTTATCTTGAAGTGCTTGGAGAATGACATTCTGTTTCAAGCTCAGCATGTGCCGGGGATGGAAATTGACATCGCGGATGCTTTGGCTCATTCACAGTGGCAGAGGTTCCATTGGCTAGCCACGGAGGCGGCTGCAGTCAAGACGCAGGTGCCGGAGGAGCTTTGGTTGGTGGGAAAGCGCGGTCGTTCAGTTGGTGAAGGCGTCTCTGGCGGCGTCCACGTGGAAGACTTATGAGCAGGCTTGGCTGGAGTTTCTAAGTTTTGGAGCGGTAAGGCAACGTGGCAAGTGGCGTCGGGAGGAGCAGGTGGTGTGGTTCATGCTCGGTTTGATGGACAAGGGGCTGGCGAGAGTGACGATTGCGGGGAAGTTGGCAGGGCTGGCATTCATGGGGAAGCTCTGGTGGGGTTATGCGCCTTCGTGGGAGAGTTGGGGGGGGCGTCTTTTGGAGGGTTGGGAGAGGGAGAAGGGGGCGCGGGTGCGGCAGCGACGTCCTATTACGGAAGTGATGCTGGAAGGCTTCATGCACCGCCTACCGGGGGTGTGCAGGGATCAGGCAGAGACGGTTTTGTTTTCCACACTGATGTCGTGGAGTTTTTTTGGAGCGTTCCGGGTGTCGGAGTTGGTGGGGTTGCAAGGACGGCTGGGAGTAAAGTGGGGGAGGTAGAGTTGCGAGGCCGGGAGGTGGCGGTGCATTTGCGACGGTGGAAGACGGATCAGCGTGGAGAGGGTACTTGGGTGGTGCTGGGTCCTGGGGGGTCAGAGGCAGTGTGTCCGGCGGAGTGGGGGAGACGACTGGCGAGGGGGCAGGGGCAGGACGGGGCAGAGGTTTTTGGCCGGGGAGAGGACGGTCGGGTGGCGGTGGCTCAGCTGCTGTGGGTCCTGCAGTCAGGTAGTGTATTTTTTCAGGGAGGATGGTGTGCATTTGTCACGATATGGGATGGAGCTCTATATTGTGCAGCAGGAGGCAGTGGATCAGGCCGTTGGGGTGCGCAGGTATCCAAAAGTGCAGGGGCCCTAGGGGGGTCGAAAGCCGTATGGGGCTCCTAGTTAAGGGGGTTTAGGATAGGAGGAATGAGGTTTCCTGGACAGAGGGGGAGGGAGTGTACATATGGCAAGTGTTTAAACGGTTGAGGCAGGTGTTTGGGTAGTTGGTACTTATGTTTATGTTGTTTGCGGGGGAACTTTTTAGGGTTGGGGGTGGGGTTTTGGTCAGGTATGTGTATATTTAGTTAGGTCTAGTTTTGTACGGCAAAGGCCAAGGATGTGGTATTGTGTTAAGATGCACCTGTTCCCAATAAAGCGGCCTTTATCACACCTTATATTGTCTCCGGTCGGTCTTTCCCCTCCCCGTCTACCAATGGGCCCCAATGGCTCGCCCCCCGGGGAAGTTTGGGGCCCCGGGAGGAAAGGGGGGGGGGGGACGGGAATGACAGGGGACAGGAAGCTAGGATTGGGCTGGTTGGGCTCCTTGGGGGGATTTGGGCTGGCTTGGGCTACCTTTGGGCTGGGGATTATAAGTACGGCCATTTTGGGTCACTGTACACCATTTTAGGGACAGTGACCCAGCAGCCGAGTTAGGCATGGAATTTGTTGTCCTTCCCGCCCACCCTATGAGGCATGGTTTGCAGGTGGTTTTGTGCGGGGGTTGTGGTTTCCCTGGTATGGGGGGTTGTTTCTGAAAGGGTTTTGTTGGGAGGAGGTGCGTTTTTTAGTTAGGTTGGCTGAGATGTGATGTCGCTGGGGGCAGGTGCTAGTGAAATGTTGTTGGGGTGGTGCTTTTTCCTAGTTAAAGGGGGGTAGGATAGGAGGAATGAGGTTTCCTGGGCAGAGGGGGAGGGAGTGTACATATGGCAAGTGTTTAAACAGTTGAGGCAGGCGTTTGGGTAGTTGGTACTTATGTTTTTGTTGTTTGCGGGGGAACTTTTTAGGGGTGGGGGTGGGGGTGGGGGTCTGGTCAGGTATGTGTATATTTAGTTAGGTCTAGTTTTGTACGGCAAAGGCTAAGGATGTGGTATTGTGTTAAGATGCACCTGTTCCCAATAAAGCGGCCTTTATCACACCTTATATTGTCTCCGGTCGGTCTTTCCCCTCCCCGTCTCCCGATGGGCCCCAAAGGCCGGCCCTGGGAGCGTGGCAGGTATTTCACTTCCGTGCTGGAGTCTAAAACTGACAGTGCTTGTATGTATGCAGTTTAAAAGGTCCTGGGCCATTTTTGTTTCTGCGCCTTACAGTTCAACTGATGATGTCACAGAAACGGTCATTAGGGCTTTGCTAGAATCAGATGACAATTTAATAAGGGCAATGTGTGTTTATTAGAAGAGTTTTTAAATGTGATTAAATAATGATTACCTGTATTCATTAGAATGACGAGTCAACATTTCATTCTTTCCACTCTAACTGCAAGTTTTGTGTAAGGTTACTATGATGTTTATGATAATGGACTATTAATTAAACACCTACCTTAATTCGCCTAACAAACAATCCTAGTTACTCCTTTAAGCACATTAACATATTGAGAACGTTTTCAAAAAATAAAATTGGTATTAAACAGTATTCATTGGATTCTAACGTAGTTGGAATGTGTCATATGAGTTTTCACCCAAAATAGTAATGAGATATATCAGTGTGATGCATGTGGAGTATTGACTGGTACACTTCAGTATCTTGTGCTTGGCTAATAAATCTTAGATTGCTTTACTTTTGATAGTTAAAAGAGGATTTGCAGTAAGTGCGGAACTTGACTTGGCTCCCAACATGAATGACTTTTTCTGCAGTATCCCTGAAGTGTACACACCTGACACTGCCTGAATGCTCTGTTGACAATGAACAATTCTTGCGTCATTAAATATCTCTGTTAATACCAGAGGACTTTCACTGATTCACTCCTTAACATAGGATCGGACTGGCCTTTAGGGCAATTAGGCGGGCCCGATCAGCTGGGCTGACAGGGCAGTTTGTGGACCAATTTGTGGGCATGTTTTACGGCTCGGTGGACCGGTTTTCACTGTTAATTCCCCTGATATGCCACAAAATTACCTAAAGAAAACACAAATCCATGGAGCCTTCCATACCTTGCAAAACACAAATAAAGCGTATATTTACAACTTACAATCTCAAAACTGGGCTGATTTGCAAATATGGGCCGCATTTTTAGCTATCTGGTTAAAAAATGGGGGTAGCACATTTTGGGGGGCCTGGGCCTATTGTTAACCTTAGGAACACTACCATGATTTATTGCACATTAAACACCAAGGTGCTTACATCTGGTTGATGCAATTGTCTGTATTTGTGATAAATATTTCGCTTATCCTTCAGACTGAAACACACCATTAGGAAGTAAATCAAACCTGGGCATCGATTTTGTACAACAAATTGTCCCCAAGCCACCTTTTCATAATAGCTTTTTTAAAACTGTGCTTAAGGGCATGACCTTTGAGTATCCTTTTAACGGCATCTCAAGGGTCTGTTTTCATTCCTTGTATTTTTGTTTACTGTATCCTAATAGCTAGTCAAACATTTTGATAGTAAACCACAGCCTGGATGTTTAATTTGATCCAAAGGTTAGGAGAATTGTATACCCACTAGGGTCCACGTAGGAACTGGACCATGGATCATAATTCGTCATTTTGGAAAATTGACTGGGTGGCCATAATGCATCTTAGTATGACCTCTTATGTGAGGGGGAGGTAGCAGCCAGGATCGGATTGGGATCACAATTTGGCCCGGGCACTGACTAAAAAGGTGGCCCGCATTTGGGGGCGTGGCTCACATTTGCGGGGGGCACATTCGCAGGCGTGGCCCACATTCGCGGCCGTGCCCTTTCATGAAACACACAAAGAATGTAGGTGGGAGGATATTGTTCTTGGCAAGGACGCAGGGCCAAGGTGACAATCTCCTACAAGCTGAGTACCTGAAAAACAGCCAGGCCTCTTTCTCTTAAAAAATTATACCCCAGCCCTCCAGCACAGGAGCATCTGAAAACAGCGAGGCCCCTTTCTATTAAAAAAGTATTCCCCAGCCCTCCAGTGGAGGAGCACCTGAAAACAGCGAGGCCCCTTTCTATTAAAAAATGATTCCCCAGCCCACCAGCGCAGGAGCACCTCAAAAGAGAGAGGCCCCTTTCTATTAAAAAATTATTCCCCAGTTCTCCAGAGAAGGAGCATCTGCAAACAGCAAGGCCCCTTTCTCTTAAAAATTATTCCCCAGTGCTCCAGCGCAGGAATACCTGAAAACAGTGAGGCCCATTTCTACTAAAAAATGATTCCCCAGCCCTCCAGCGCAGGAGCACCTGGAAACAGCGAGACCCCTTTCTATTAAAAAATAATTCCCCAGCATTCCAGTGCAGGAGCACCTGAAAACAGCGAGGCCCCTTTCTATTAAAAAATAATTCCCCAACCCTCCAGCGCAGGAGCATCAGAAAACAGCAAGGCCCCTTTCTATTAAAAAAGGATTCCCCAGCGTAGGAGCACGTGAAAACAGCGAGGCCCCTTTTTCTTAAAACATTATTCCCCAGCCCTCCAGCGCAGGAGCACTTGAAAAACAGCGAGGCCAATTTCTCTTAAAAAATGATTCCCCAGTCCTTCAGCGCAGGAGCACCTGAAAACAGCGATGCCTCTTTCTCTTAAAAAATTATTCCCCGCCCTCCAGCGCTGGAGCACCTGAAAACAGTGAGGTCCTTTTCTCTTAAAAAAATATTCCCCAGCGCAGAAGCACCTGAAAACAGCGAGGCCCCTTTCTCTTAAAAATTATTCCCCAGCGCTCCAGCGCAGGAGCACCTGAAAACAGCGAGGCCCCAGCTGTTTGTAAATTACTCAGCCCTCCCCAGGCCTCAGTGCCTCTGGACAATAGCCTGGCAGGAGAGGGGATAAAGCAAAAAACACAGCTTCTGGGCCATACATGGGGGTGGGGCTAAGGTGAAGATGGTGCGAGTTCACCACATCACCTGGCCCCCATAGTGAGACACATTCTTCCTCACCCACTATGGTCTGAATGATAAGGGCTCTGGGCGACGACTAATGCAAGCACTGTTTCTGGGCTGCGTGGGCCCCAGGGGGGCCGAAGTGAAAATGGCTCATAGGACTGAGCAACGCCTGGCCCCCTGGGAAGCCGAGTCTAGCAATCACCTCTCCCAAGCCCACCATCAGCATGATTGCTTGGCAGGGCAGGGGGTCAAGGAGTATCCACAGCAGATCGCACAGTGAAGCTGCTTTCCTCTCCCTGTCAGTGCTCTCTGTGGACTGCTAAAGGAGGAAAAAATGGCCCACAGAGTGCACTGAGACACTGGCCCTTCGGCCCATGCCCGAGTGCCCGCAGTGCCAATCCGCCCCTGGTAGCAGCTGTTGGGTGGCACAGCTTCAGGCCTTGAGCCTCCCTGTCCAGTTCTGTCTGGACAGGCACACTATGCATGCTGGCATGTGTAGCACAGGTTCTCACATTAGGTCCAATGCAGATGCTGTTGTCTTAAAATAGACATGCTGCTAACTCGCTTCTCCAGCTACTTCCCGTTTGAGAGAACTAGGTTCTATGCTGACAGGACAAATGACCACTGGGTCCTCTAGGAGTACGGGAACTCCTGCTCACGTGCCATTGAGTAAAGAATGGGGTATGTGGAGAGGAAAGGTTGTGGATGAGAAAGGGGCAAACGTTGACTTGGGAGTCACACTTGCTGGCCAGGTTCCCCTCCTGTGGTTGGAGATCCACCCTACCTGGTCCCCACAATGTTCATGCTTACTTGCTTGTTTCCATTACCTCCTGCCTCCTTGCTGTGATAAAGTGGAATATTCGTTGAGGTGGATAGTAGCCCCCCACAACTAATAATGTCCGTATGCTTGCTAGGTACAGTAATGGATTGAATAATTTATGCCTGAGCGCCGTCCCTGGTAGCCAAAACAGAGAGCCTAGGGGGCAAACGTAGGAAAAAATGGTAATCTTCTAGAAGAACCAAAATGGTAAATATTTTGAAAACACAATATAATGAAAGCCCTACTCCAATGCCTGAAAATAGTAAATATTCTAATGAAGAAAATGACAGCAAAACGACAAAAAAACAATAGAGAGAACTAGAGATATGAATTTTGTAAGTTTTTAAAACAAATAGAGCCATTAAGTGCAAAGCACCAACCACAGGCAACCGGTCATACTAGACTGAGAAATGGTTTAGTTGTATGGCCCACCGCAATGGAGCACAGGTTTGATGCGCAGGCTGTATTAGTCCCAGTCGCAAAGTTATCTTCATCCTTAAAAAAATTCCAAGAAGTTAGAGTCCTCAGTGAGGCGAGACTGTCGGCTGGATCCAAAGACATGCTTGGCGACGATGGGTTGACAAAGTATGAAGTTTTGGTGAAGCTGTCAACAAAGGTGGTAAAAGTCAAGAGTTTGTGCCCAGGGATTCATTTATGTAGATCAGATGCTGCTTGGTGTTGCACCTGGTGAAGCTTTCTACCTTTAGACGTAGGAGCTGATTACAAGTTTGGCGGTTGATCAAACTGCCAAACTCGCGGTGGCGTGACAGGAACCGCCACACTGGTGGTCCAACAGCCACATTACGAGTGCGGATATCCCACTGCCACAGGACTGCCGCAACCACCAGGGATCTGTGATGCCTCAGAAGTGGTGTAGTGGTCTGAGGCTTGCAATATGTTGGTGGTGCTGCTGCTTCACCAAGCATATTACAAGTTTTCTCTTCACCACAGTTTTCATAGCAGTGAGCCTTCCATGAATAGTATGGCGGTGAGGAAGCGTGGAGATGCATGCACCCCTTGTTCTTGCACCGCATGGACTGCACAGTCCACGCCATGCAGGAACAAGCTTTGGCATTCCCATTGAGGTACCTTTCTAAGGCTCACCACCTGGGACCACCAAAGCATTGCCCGCCAGACCAGGAGAAAACTCCTCATCTGATGGGCAGTCGGCGGTCCAGTTTTGTGGTGTGGGAGTAGGTGGGACGCTGGAATGGCTACCCGCTCCCACACTGTCAAACTCATAATCATGCCCTTAGAATCATTCTTGGAAGTTGGATTTTCTCAGCGTACAAGTCTACTGGCTTTGCCAGAGAGGGTTTGATGTTATCAGATGCTGGTCAGCATTGAGCCAGCTTACTCGATTTGCAGTTACATAGAATAAGGTAGGGGAGCCTCAGTGTATCAGTTGCCAGCTTGGTCCCAGTCTCACCCCAGTTCCCCAGTCCGAAATCTTGGTTATAGTCTTCTAAGCCTTAGAATTTGAATGTCAGGAAAAAAAGGAGTACACTCTGACACCAGATGAGGGTTTCAAGAACTCAGGAACAGCACTTGGTGAGGGGGAGGAGGGTAAGGAACAATTCCAACAGAAGCCTCCAGCAGAGTCCAGTGCAGATCCAGCTGAGCTAGTCAACTGTGCATGTTCTTTCAGGAAAGTGGGGTTCCTGCAGCTTTTGTGTCTCCCTAGCTTAGCAGAAGGTCAGTCAACTGATTCTTGGAGTCCACTTCTTGGTCCTGGGTACAAATGAGGGCAGATAAAACCCCTAGGTTTCTCCTCACATGTCCCAAAAGAGGGTGCAGTCTCTCTTCTGCACAGGTCCAGTAGTGCTCTGAAGAGGAGTGGGCAAGTGTGCCACATTTTATCCTGTCACTAGCCTGTAGGTAGGCGTGCCTCCTGAACCCACCCTTACCAATAGAGAAAATGTTCCCAGGGGTAACCCTACCCACTTTTTCAGCAGTTCCATTGTGCCCTACTACAAAAAATCCCACAGTGTCCCTCTCTACCTAAAATCAAGATGGCAAAATCTGTCTTCCCCTCTGTGCCAACCCTGAAGCTGGTGCCTGGGAAATGAGCAACCTCTTCTCTGTACTCACTTAAAACTGGTTCTGGGGGCAGCAACTCTCTCACTAGATCTAGTGCCTGACTGGGTATGGAGACAAAGGAAGGGGGCTGGCCCAGGTGGTAGCTACATCTGCTAGTGAGAGGATAGGTCTCTTGGAAGATAATTAAGTTCATGGGTACTGCTCATATGGACATAATGTCAGAGGAACAGAACACCGTCCCACATCGAAGGCCTTTTCACATCGCATAAAGGCTCTATTCAGCGGAGAGGCAGAGCTTGCCAGGGCTCAAGATGGCTGCGCTCTGAGCGAGGACTGTGAGACATCACAATAATCCGTAAATTATCCTGACATCCAAGCACTCTTTGCAAGCCCAGACCAGTGACATGCTAAGCGCAGGTGCCGCGCTACATATTGATGGGCTCCTTGCTGGAGTCTGAGCACGCCAAGGACCCATGGTGATTACGGCCTACAATCATGGCTCCCACACCGACCCTCAGTAATTGATACCACGGCTGGGGCATCCCTGCGGGAGTGTTGCCTCGAGGGTCGCATGGCCTCTGAGCAATTGTGCGGCCTGAGCACGGCCGCGAAGGTAATGTCCGCTCCTCAACATCGGCGTCGGACCAGTGAGGACTGCAAGGTTGCGGAGGGCACACGCCGGACCAGCCGCACTGGCGGTATGAGACCTGGCTGCGATACGACTGCCGCTGTGGGCGGAGGCGGGCTCTCATAGTTGAAACCAGACGTCCTGTGCACGAGAGCGACACATCGATCAGGGACCATGTTGAGAGCTGGGGGCAAGGAATCGAGCTGCGACATCTGACCTAAGGCTTGGGGGCAGAGACAAGTGACATCGATGTGCCTCGAAGGAGTGCGCGTGGATGGATATAGATGCTACGCTGACACTACCCACAATTATTGTTGCAGCTACCTTTTGGGCCCAGCGACAGGTATATTTCTGGGTAGAGCCTTTACGAGACTTTACATGTGAGGCTGGATTCCACACGAAGCCCCCTTTGGCTGAGGACTCTGTCGGGTCAAATCTCTGAGGGTAGCCGCGAGGAGGGGAGAGCTATGATCTTCTTGGCGTGGCCCGGTGGGAGCCAGGGACCTATCAGCGTACCACTAGAGGGCGGCTATCCAACTCCAGGGTGCCTGGGAGCCCGGCAGGGGAAGTGCATATGCTCTGACCCACATTACAACCTTGCAGAGCCTGCTCTGTCCCTCTGTGTAGACTCCACAGCCCCTCTTGCATTACGTGTGTTTCACAAGTAAAGGGCCCAGAAGTAATCCACTGTGTGCTGTGGCTGTGTGACAGGTGCCTGTGCTCTGGGGGCGCCCTCCTGCTACGACATATACTCAACGGTGCCTAATACCGGGAGCCGGATGCTCCCCATTGGTCTGCATACTCTGCGCAAACATTGGGCCTAAGTTGCCATTGTACAGGGACTGCGCACATCCTTGACCCAGCATTCGGCGCTCGAGAGAGGAGAGAAGTGGAGGTGTGATTTTCTTCCTTCACATCAGCATGGGCAAGGTGTACAAAACCCAACGTAAGCTACAATTCGAGCAACGTAAATCGAGGAATAGAGATATGGAGGGGGCCCGGCCTTCCGTGGAGCCGCAGATGTGACTGAGGAGACGACTGGTGACCTCAAACAGATCCTGGCAGTGATGCCGAAAAGCCTGCCTAAAATCCTATCAATATCGAGAGAAAAGTAGATACGCTAGCATACTGCATGGATAGAATGTCGGAGCACCTCAACAAGCATGCTGAATGTATTAATAAGACGAGCGACATGTGTCGGAGGTGGAGGAAGCCCAATTGGATGTTGACACTGTTCAAAAACAGCTAGCGAAAACACTGACCGTGCTGCAAGACAAAGCAGAGGATCACCCACAATTTTACAAGGGGGCTCCTAGCGCGGTTGCAATGGTTGACATTGCTCCAAATGGTATGGGGCAGTAATTTTAACTGTACCCTTGACCCGGCACTGGACCGTTCTGGGGGGCTCTGTGCGATGTCAATCATCAACTGCTAAGGTCATAGAGGATGCAATTGCAGAGCTGAACATGGTGGATGTCTGGCGCATGAGATCTAGCAGGATGGGGGATTCACGCACTACTCTGCCCACACACAACCTGTATACCAGGATCGATTATTGGTTCATATCCGGCACCTTTTGCCCAACGATTCACAATTGCGAGGTGCACCCACGCTCATACTCAGACCACTCACCTATACAGTAAAAATTTGAGACTCCATTGAAACGGCCAGCCCCCTTCACTGGGAGGTTCCCATTCCATGCACTTTTGTATAATGTGTTCAAGACCGAGATGGCAGAGGCCATCAAAACTTTCTTTGACACAAATATCAGATCTGTGGCTCTGTTTGCTACAATATGGGAGACCTTTAATGTTCACATTAGAGGGATTGCTATGATCATGCACTCTGGGGTGCTCCGCTCAATTAGAGGACATCTGGCAGCACTCAAAATTAAACTGCCCGCTCTTGAGCGGGAGGCCCTAGAAATGGGGACTGAGCAGATCACGGAAGAGTTACAGGATACCCTGGATGAATATCAAGCCACTGCTGACAGAGAGGTTACGTTTTGAGGGAAGTTCGCTGTGGCTAAAACTTACGGGGAAGAGGAGTGCCCGGGAGCAACACTAGCAGCAGTTTTGAGAGTCAGACGGAAGACTTCTAGAGTCACGGAACTCCGTGCAGCAACCAGCGAGATGTTACGAGATCCTGATGCCATTGCAGAAAGATTTAGTAATTACTGCTCTGGACTATATCAAACCAGATCGGCAGGAGAAAGTGATGCAGTTCTAGATCATCTGGAACACATAAGTTCAAGATACTTTGAAATCCATGCGTACCGGAAGCGCCCATGGTCATGATGGCTTAACAGTTGCCTTCCATAAGGAGTTTAAAGAGCTTCTTGTCCCTCACTTGATCACCCGGAGGGAGGAAATGGGTGAGAGTGGAGTGATGCCCCCATCTATGTGGAAAGCTCTGCTAGTCACCCTCCCTAAGTCGGGCAAGCCTCTAGATGAATGCTCATTATATTGACTGTTGTCATTGCTAAATGTCGACACCAAATTATTCACCAAAGTCTTAGCCAATTGCTTAGCCCCATTAGTGCCAACACTGGTCAATCCTGAACTGGCAGGGTTTGTGCCAGGACACACCCTGACACATAACCTGCGTACAGTATTTGGCGCTATCCGACAGACTAAACCAGAGATTAGGGCGGCAGCAATATTTTTAGATGCCGAAAAGGCCTTTGATTTGGTAGAGTGGAGATTCATGATGCTGGTTTTAACCACTTGGATGCTAATGACAAGGGTAACTTGTCATGCACTGCCCATTCATTTCAATGGAAATCTCATTATATGGGCCTAATGACCCTTAGCGTCCAAGTGGTTAAGGTGAATGGGTGTTGGTGACCTTTTTTTCCAGCTGGTGTCTGTACTATATAATTTCCCGACTGCTAGAGTCAGGGTGGGTAACCTGGTCACCTCTCCTTTTAAAATCTTCAGAAAGCAGGCTTCTCCAACGAGTAGTTCATGAGCTACTGGTAGCTCTCCAGCTACCTGTGAGTAGCTCTCCTAAGTGCAGTCCAGCCTATTAAGTTAGAAGCTTTTGCATGGATGAATTAACATATGTATTCCAAAATTTAAAAGGGTGTATTGAAGAAGAAATAGCCGATATATGCAGAAACATAATTGACCTTCCAAAGTATATTTGAAGATGAAATTTGAGTAATCATGTAGCGCTGGGGAGGGTTTATTACTTGTATAATAACCTTAGTGCCAGGGTATGTATTACCCATGTAGAGGCATTCCAAGTTGATTAACCTTTGTTGCACTGCTGCTGGCAATCCTGCCTGATGCACTGATGTGAACACTGCATACAATCTTACACAAGGTGGACATTGATGTAATCTTGTATTATGTGGTTACTATAAAACACAAATAAAAGTAGTAGCTCAACATGATTTTCATTGAACATAAGTAGCTCTTATTACAGAAAAGGTTGGAGATCCCTGGCCATCAAGGGTGCAGCTATCGCCACTCCTCTACGCCGTCTTGGCCAAGTTCTTGGCATATGCCCTCAGGGAGTATCACAGCCATAGAGGGATACATTTCCCCGGATATAATTTAATAATTTCTACCTATGCCGACGATACTCTCTTATACATAAGAGATCAACCTATCCCCGGTTTTGAGGGAAGTGGTGTGATATGGCGAATTCTCTGGTCTCTGTATCAACTGGAACAAGTAGAAAAAGTAGTTTCCCCTTTACTGCGGCCATGGAGCTGTTTGACCTAGAATTTCCCTTGCACTGATCCTTTGACACTGTGCGCTACTTGGGCATTCAGATACACACGAATTCCGAAACGGTATTCCATGAGAATTATGGCAGGGCGGTCACCAAGCTTGAAGATGATGTCAATAGGAGGGTCCGTCTCCCATTGTCCCTCCGTGGTCGAATCTGCTTATTGAAAACAGTGGTCTTGCCGAGGGCCCTGTTCTTGTTTTTAAACATACCGATGGTCCTCCCAGCCCCCTTTTTTAAATGTATCAATTCCCTACTGGTTTGATTGGCCTAGGCCGGTTAACAGCCCTGGGTCAAGTGGGATATTCTCACTCTCCCCTACTCAGTGGGTGGACTTGGTGTATCGTGCGGCACAGTGCTCGCATGCCTTCTACTGGCTGCATCAAAAATCCCCTCCCCCACATCTGCATATAGAGAGGGTCGCTGCTGCGCCCTTTTCCCTGGCTGCACTCCTCTTCCGGGCGCCGTCTAGGCGGGCAGGTACCCTAGACTCTATAAATGCCACCACACATGCATGGCAGAATTGCTGAAATGACAGGCAGCCTCTATTTTGCATTCCTTACACAACTACATACACTATTGAATGGTGTCAATGGTTGCCGGTGATCACTGAGCCGGGAGTGTTGCGTGCCCTGGCGCTTCATGATATCTCCCAAACAGGAGACCTTTTTGAGGATGGTAAGGGACAGGGATGGGATGAGATGGTCTCGGACAGGCAAGACATTACCCCATTGATGTTTCATTTTTATAGGGTCAGACGTCCGCTCTGCGACACTCTTGGAGAAAAAATGTTGAAACCGCCAGAAGTTTCCTACTTCTCCTTACTGCTTGCGAGCGGAGGCCTCCTGTAAGGTAGTCCAAGATTACAGGAAGAATTATTTCCATAAAGCCAGGCTGGAGTGGCAAACTTATTTAGGGGTCATATTGGATGATGAAATTTGGCGTTATTGCTGCGAAGCCACACAACATATCTCCCTGAACAGATGTCACCAACTCATACATTTTTAATTTCTCACTAGGGTATATTACACCCTGCTCTGCTTACACAGATATGAATTCTGGGACAAAGCGAGATGTGAAAGATGTGGTGCGGATCCTGCAGGTTTTATTCACCTGGTCTGGCTGTGTCCTGACAAAGCTAACTACTGGATAGCAATATTCCAAAAACTTAGTGATATCACAGGAGAATCTCTGAATCCGGACCCATTGCTGGCTCTGCTAGGTTATTCTAAGCATTTACGGAAAAATATAAGACTCTTGATTATATGGGGTTACTAATAGTAAAACGTGGGCTAGCTATGCGCTGGGCGAGAGGGCCACCTCCTACCACGGCGCAATGGTCAAAAGATATGATGTATTGCAACATGCAAACAGAATTATATAGCGCTCTGCTCCCTCCACGGAGTCGCCATAAGAACTTCTGGAGATTGTACCAGAGCAATCTAGTCGGTAAAGAGTAAGAAGGTATCAGGAAAACCTTGCTGTAGGGGCTGTGAGAAAGTTGTGTTATGGAATAACAGGCTTTCCTCTTGGGCTCTTTTTCCAGGTGCTAACTATACGAATAAATGTTTGCAAAGGGTTTCAGGGGTATTCTCTCTGCACTGTCTTCATAGACAACCCACATTTGACGTAATTTAACCTAAGATACTGTCTTATAGGAATTGCATGAGGTTGCTTTGGCCCCACCAATGCATAGCCATGAGGATTCATGTTCTGATATCTGTTATGCCTCCGGATCTGTGCGTATGTAAGCTCTGAGTGATTTAATTTATTTATCTTCTTTGTATGGTCTGTTATGTTCTTTTGTTTGCACAATTCAATAAATATTTTTTTTTTAAAAAGGAGCTATTCAGCTCTTGGGTGCCAGTTGGAGGCTCATATGTTTAGGGCTTTTAGAGGCTTTAAGCAGGAAAATAGTGACTTTTTGAAAGTGCCTTTGGTACAATATTTATACAAATTCAACTTTACCAATTAATTGCATTTCTGATATGTATTTTTTTAAAGTCCAAGAATCAACTTCTTGGCTGGGTCCTAGGTGAATATAACATAATTTAATTTTAACAATAGTTCCTAATGCTTTCCTTTGGAATAGTTACCTCTGCTATATTGAAAATAGATTGGGGGGGCTGTCACTGTATGGACATGTTTCACATTACCTTTTACATGTTCTACTTTTAAATACCATACACCCTCCCTTATTAGGCATTAAGTCTTACTTAGGGGTGACTTATTAATGTTTAATAGGAAGGTTTGGACATGCCAAAAATGCTTATTTTGACAAATCAGATTTGCACAGTCAGGTTACTGGTAGCAGGCCTGCAGCTATATTTTGCATTGTCACTTTGGTGGTGGCACCATGTGAGCTGCAGCCCACTAGTGAATTTAACTTACAGGCCCTGGGTACACTTTGTGCCATATATTAGGTACTCATTGGTAAGGTAAATGTGCCAATTAGGAGTAGAGTCAATTTCAACATGTTTTAGGGGTAAGGATGCACTGGGGCCTGCTTAGCAGAGCCCCAGCGCACAGTCAAAAAAACAGACCTGTCTGTCCAAAAATTTCCCTTTCCATCACTCTCCATGATCCTCTGGATGATGTGTTTTCCATGCCCTTACATTCCTTACTGCCATTTATTCACATTGTCAGTATGTGAGGTGAGTCTGTATGTCTTCAGCGTAGTTTGCACCTTTTCCCTTAATTATTGTGCCTCTTTAATTTATGTTATTGGTCCTACTTTTATTGAAGGCAATTTCTACCATGGTGTATTCTGTAACCTTCTCTCCTCCACGAGTTGAATCCCTGAATTTGTCACATAAACTACATTCTGTATACTCTATCACTAAATGCTCAAACTGATAATTTTACCTTGGACAGTAATAATCCTGACATGATCTTTGCCTGCTTTTGCGGACACGCGTATGACTTTTGTGAGCTAGCCTTATCAATTTCTCTAAATTTCTTATGATTGTGGTCAGATTAAGTCTGGTAGTTCTGAAAATATCTCCCTTGCTTCATGGAGAATTCCTCGCTAGACCACCAGAATTACTTACATTCTTCACTACAGTTATTTTTCTCTTACCACTTATCTTTGATATTTATACACATTTTCTGTAAGATGATGTCATTCTTTACTTCTCTCCTCCAGTCCTTTGCCTGTGATGACACATAACCTTTCATCTAACTCATTTTCTCCTATATCACTTTCAATCCGGCTTCTCCTACCACCTAATCTTGAAAGCCAGCAATTCATCTCTTTTCCCAAGATATATATTGTATTTAAAAATCATATTCTTGACGCTCTACAAGTCACTTACAAATCCTTTGCATATTATATCTTTCCCTCTCTTTATAAACACCTTTCTCAACAGTTTATAAGTTATACCAGCACATTAGTTTCCCCAAACAAATATTTGTAATAATTCAATAATCCAAAACACCACAAAAGCCTCTCTCTCAATCACTTATTCACTTAAAAGTTGCATTCTACCTCTTACAGCCACCTGCTAGTTTTTTCCTTATGGCCTGTACCTTGCAGCAGTCTGTTTCTAGCTCCTTGGTGCTCTTGTCTGTCTGTTTCTAATGTACACTTTTGCCTTGGGTCGAAGCTCTTCAAGTTTTCACTATGTCAAATTCCCCATGGCATTCGTCATCCCACTTTTCTTTAAAAAAACGCTCAAATTCCGAGTAATGCTAGCAACGTTTAGGATACATTTGTGATAAAAACACTTTTAGTGTGAAATAAATTAGTCATAACCTTTCTGGCTTCTGTCTCATTCTGTTGTCATGTTCTTTTTGAGTGTTGCAGAAGACTAGCATGTCGTCTTGGCATATTTTCAGAGCTTGTATCTTCTCCAGTACTCTTTTCATAACCGCTTAGAAAACTGCCAAGATGAGACCAAATAGCATCTGCACAAATATGCAACATTCACTAGATGAACAGAATGCAGTTAAATTCTCGGAATTATCATGTAGCCAATTGTGGAGAATGTTTCCTCACCACTCTCCACATTATTATTATTATTATCAACAATATTTAGAGCACCATATTTTAGCCAGATTATGGGGCATATTATCAAGCCTGGGTGATAAAATTATCGCTGCTTTATCGGCAGGAAACTGCTGATAAAGTGGCGATAATGGGTTTGATAATATGCTCTATGCAATTTCAATCAAAGCTCATGTTAGATGTGAAGGACATCTAACATGAGCTTCGATTGGAATTCCATAAAGCATATTATCAAGCCCATTATTGCCACTTTATCGGCAGTTTGCTGCCGATAAAGCGGCGATAATTTTATCGCCAAGGCTTGATAATATGCCCCTTTATTTTTGCTAACAATATTCTAACAACTGGGTGCTCACATGTCCATAATGGAGCATATGTGCTAGCCCTAGGCTCATTTGGAACTTGGGTAGCACCCCACTCACTTATAAGCCTGTGCACTGATCTATACATCTCTTATCCTGGGTGCTGACCTGCCCATTACTAAGCTTTTGACATAACCCCCAAGACCATCTTTGAGCCTGTGTGCTGACCTGCCCTGTCCAAAGAGTGTGTGCTGGTCCATTGATCCATGAGTATGTGTGATGGCTCACCATTTTTAAGCCTGTGTGCTACCTCGCTCATCTCTGAATCTGAGAAAATGTTCCCATGTCTGACCCCTAGTGATAAACCACACACTACTCAGCTTGTCTACTAACTGACCTGTGTACGTGTTTTTCCCTTGCCCTGTGTTCTCTGTCCCATTTCTTTTAACTCTTCCCACATTTACAAACACTTTGCATCAGGTTTGTATTACTTTTCTAATATATACCTGATGCAGAGTGTTCAGGTGGGATTTACTATCCAACTCAAATCGTGATTTGTGTTGGATAGTAACCTAAAGCAACCCAACGTTTTCCAATGTGCTGCCTTGTGTTACCTTGTGTCAAGGGGGTCTTCCACTGTTGGTGTATGGGTGTTGCCATGCAATGAGTCATGGGTTTTGATACAAATCCCTATCTACAAAGTATTGCAGACAGAGATTTGCACACAAACAATGTCTCTTTGAGGCACGTACAATAAGGGGAAATGTTTTGATTTCTCCTCGGTTTCCCCACTGTGCTGTGTGCTTCATTGTAAAATACACATCATGAATGGGAAAAGCATTATAGCATAGGTTTTGTAGTGGAAGAACCCCTTTTTAGGACAAAACCTATGCTTCGGATAATGGTGAAAGGTGTCTGCATGGGTGCCTAACGTCTTTCAACGCAGAGAGAGAACACATGTTAGTAGTTATTTGGCTGTTCTGCTCTCTCGCAGGCATTCCAGCACAGCAACTTTACTTGTTACAATGCTTTAAATGGCTTTATGATAAATCTGGGCCTGAGTGTGTTATCTGTCCACCCATGAGGCTTCATATTACTTATTCACCAAAATGTGTTTGATAACTCATGTCATGGATTACTTAATTGAGCCAAAAATGCATGTAACCAAATCCAATCCATCAAGTTGCATTTATTGCTCATGCTCCAGTCCCTGATTTTTAATAATCGTTTATTTCTTTCCCTTGACATGTTTTCCCCTTTCTGTGCATGAAGAGTACTATTGGGCCAAAGATGTTCCACAGAAATCTGATTTTGGTGGTACAGTTAATCCTTATGGTGGTAAATCAACATTGGATTTGATGGATGCTGTAAAAAAGTGGGTTGCTGGTTGAGGAGGGAGAAACATTACACAAGGAGGAACCACACTCCTCCTCAGGGTGAGGCACAAGCAAACTGTAAATTAACCTGTGCTCAACCCTCAGGTAGCTTGACACAGAGCAGTCAGGCTAAATTTAGAGGCAATGAGTAAAGAATGTATGCAACATTTCAAGTAATATTAAAATGAAAACACAAAACAAAAACAATCCCATAGAGAACTAGAACTCATATTAATACCTAAAACAAGGCCAAATGTTAAAAATCCAGTTACTGGAACCGGAGATATGCAATTAAAAAATGTAAGTTAAAATAGCTCCAAAAAGTGCAAAGCACTAACTGTGAATATCTGGTCATTCTATACCGGGACAAAGGCAAAAGTTCAGGCTGACCCCGATGTAGCGCTGGCCGGCTACATGGAGCCAGTTAGGTCTGCTGAACAAGAATTCCTGGACTGAGGCGATGTGAAGTCCGGGTCAGAGATGTATCATGCTGCATTGCAATGATTCTGAATAGTTTTGATGACGTTATTCAAGGTCCTGTGTCGTCATTGAGGAGTCTGTCAATGAGGAGGGCTTGGAATGCAAAGTCCTGCATTGAGGATGCATCTTGCAGTGGCTGGTTCAGAAGAAGCTGCTGGGCTTGGGATGCAAAGTCCTGGGCCATGGTCAAGGCAGCTGTTGACGAGAGGCTTCTAATACAAGGACAAATGTTGGTGAATGTATTGTGCATTAATGGTTCTGATGAGACTTCAAGCTGTGATGAAAGTATGTGTGCTGGTAGAGTCCATGCAGCAGAGGTGATGAATTGGTACTGCTCATGTTTGGGCCACATAGCACAGGAGATACGTCGGTTCTGCTGGATCCACAGATGGACTGGCAGAGCACCTTCTGGCCCACTTCTAAGGGTCCAGGACTGTGGTGGCACTACTTGACAGGGTAGGACTCACTGATGACAGAGTCCAGATGCCAGCACAGGGATTGTGCAATCATAGAATGTGGTACAAAATCTGGGAGTTTATTTAGATTAAAAACTCTCCGTAGAAACATAGAGACTACCTGCCTTGGTCTGCAGAGAAATTTGTCCCACTACTGCCTCAGCACGTAAGAAGGTTGGTAGTACAAAGCACGATTCTAAGTAGATTAGACTAGTGCATTGTGTTTCTTCTGGGAGCCTCGGAGTACCTAATCAACAGATTGTACAGGGCACATAAAATTTGCAGCAAAACTGGTCTTGAATAAAACAAGACATAATTCCTCATCAGAGGCACTGAGAGCCCTATACTAGTTGCCAGTAAAAGAAAGACTTACATTTAAGGCATTGTGGATAGTAAAAAAGGCATTAAATGCCACTCGACCAGTGCTGTTACGAAAAAAATTCCGCTATAACAGGCCTTGAAGGAACCTAAGCTCTGCTACCGCTAATCTGTTCTGCATAGGGAAATTCAGAAAAGGGTGGGTGGGACAACATTCCAGTTTAAAGCGGCCCAGATGTGGAACAAGCTGCCTACCAAACATAGAGCCAATGGAAACCTTAAAAGCTTCCGGAAACACCTAAAAACCTGGGGCCTTATTTATGAAGGCCTTGCGCCGCCGGTGCGTCACTTTTAACATGGGAAAAAGTGACGCACCGGTGGCGCAAGGCCTTCATAAATAAGGCCCCTGGCTCTTTCCAGTAATTGATTTGGATGGATGGGGTGGAGGCTGCGTCAAAGCAGACAGAAGTTTACTATATGATAAAGAGTGAACCTATAGCGCCAAGATACCTGCTGTACTTTATAAATGTTTGTTATTATGCTGGGTTCAAGGTTGTCGGAGCCTTCTCTCTTTGAGGCTCTAGTCAGGAGGCCAACCAACCTTTAATGCTTTAAATCACTATTCCTTTATTGTTGCATGGTTCTCTGTACTCCAATAGGTGCGTTATGTGGCCTTTTTGTGTGAACATATTGTATAATAATGTAAGCGATGCTTTTACTATCAACACAGATGTTGCCTCGCATGTGGCTCTTTATGCAACACAATTGAGTTATGCAAAAACAACAGTTGATGGACAGAATGCAGAACATTCTTATGTATTCGGCTGCAATTATAATTTCAGAAATCGGCTAAATTCCTTCTTCAGTTACTATATCTGTCATTCCTTACTTGTTGCCTCCGTAAAGTGTTCCCAAAAAGGCACACGACTTTCCACCAGAAATTAATTTGATTGAAGAACTTTGCTTTTTTTCAGCCTTCGCATGTTGTTGCTAGACAACGCGTTCAGATTCCTAGCTGTCGGCTTCTCTCTGTTTGTAACATGATTAACAAGCACGTGCTGTGCTATTTTCTTTCTGGCCCTCTGCTGCAGCATGCATCTCTATAAATATTCGATATTTTTCTTGGACTCCGTAGAACGCTAACAGCATTAACCAAGGTTAGCATACTGCTTCAGTCTTCTTTTTTATACTCCAAGGTGGGATTATTTAATTTCTCCAGCTGCTCAAATACTGGATTTGAGCAGCAATTTGCATCCGGCTTCTGAGCATGTGCATCTTTGAAAGACTTGAGCTCTTTTTTCTGATCGCCTTGTTTTCTTTACTTACAATACACTGCTGAGTTCAGAAAGTGCTCTCCCTGGTGAGGACATTCGAAATTGTACACAGAAAACAGAAAAGCCAAGCATGAGGTAGCCTTGTCCTCATCAAAGAGCGGGGCACAATACACTCCAGTCATCCATCTAATGTGTCCTGTCCTCTTGTACCCTCAACGCGAAAACATCTTCAAATTACCCAAACATTGGCATTGTTTGCGGCCGGTGCGCCTTTGAAAAGGCGGGCCGGGCGCAAACAAAGCCAATGCACTCCATTATGGTGAATGCGCTGCCACCAGGGCAGCCGCGAACTCGCGCTACCCCCAGGGAAGCGCATTCATGTGAAAACATGGAGCAGCCGCTCCGTGTTTCAACAGTGCTGGCGGCATCCACCTGCACTTTCAAAGGGGATTAGAGGGCCCTTGCAGGCGGGTGCAGTCAGTGACTGCACCTGCCTTCAAGGGGATGTCTGGGAGGTCCATGGGACCCTCTTTAACCCCTGCAGAGGGCTGCTGTCAGGAGGGGCACTGACAGTGCGCCACCGTTTAAATGGTGCACTGTCAGTGCGCCTCCTGAGTGCTTTTTTGACTCAACGCCGCGTCTGTGAAATGGCGCAGGCGCATAGTCAAAGAAACACTAATTTGCATAGGGCATACCCCTATGCAAATGAAGGAACACCCTCTGTTGATAGCGCTTGTGCTTTAAGTGTGCCAGAGCTATCTGTATTACAGAAGGGGACGCAAAAGCATCTGCGCCCCCTTCTATAATACCAAAGTGCTCCAGGGGTGCGCAAGGTGACTGTTATACGACCCCAGAACGCAATAGCACAGAAAATTCTCATGATGGAAGATTCCCACCAGCGCATAGACATGGCAGGGTTTGAAATGCCATCAGAACTACTGAAAAATATGGGAGCCGTGGGCTTCATGAATTGAAGAGCCCAACAAACGCATCTGCCCTAATGGTAGATTAAGGTTCAATCCCCATTTACAAGGTAAGTAGATTTAATGGGGTGGAAATTTTCGATGCAGCAAATTCGGAATCTTTTGCAATAGCTATTTAAACGGTGTACAGTATGCTTCCAGGAGGATGCAAAGTTGGTAGGCCTAAAAGAATGGAGGTGTTACTGTTATCTCAGAATTTGGGGAACTCCAGTATTATGACTCAGCCCCAAAAATGGTCTGATTGGTCTCCATTTATTACCGTTATTTAAATGCGCTGCACCGCTCATGAGCTCCTAGCATGACGGACATGCTACCTACCCCACTACTCATACAACATACAAGTATTGACATATACATATCTAATGACATATACAGAAAGCAGTATAATTTAATCTGTCAAAAATGAGACACCCAGCTGTAAACCCTCTATCAAATCATTTCCAAATCACTGGATAACCTCCTCGCCCCTTTATGAAAAACACAAAACATGCCACTGTTCAACTCAGGCAACAAGTTGTTCACAGAGATCCGGCCAAACCAAAATAAGTCAGCCACCTGGAATGGCAGGAGTGCAAATTAGTAACCAAAGTATGTAAGACATGCTGCAAGTAACCTAGTAGGAACATGATAAAGCCACAGTTTGTGAAGTTCTTCAATGAGGCACTACACAAAATGCAGGATATTCATAGCACACGCCATGTGTTCTCCAAAGTAGAAACCATGATAAAACAGCAGCATAAAGAACCAGCAATCCACTGTACTCCTTCTGACATTCTTTGAGTAATATCTAGCTTACTTACCAGTAATCTTCATTACTCTGATTCCATATTCCTCGTCCTATTACTTACTCATTGCATTTGTGAAGAGGTCACTTGTGTGAGTCAACCCTATCAAGCACCTTGTAAAAGAAAAAAACACAAGGGAAAAACGCTGCCTCCTTTCTATTGAAGGGTAACAAGGGCACGTCTTCCTGGGATTAGAAATCCTCCACAAACACTCACAAAAATTAGAAGGGATGGAGGACACATAAGTAGTGGGAAGAGGAATAAGGAATCGGAGTAATGAATGTTACCCATAAGTAATCCAGGCATTACCTCCTCATCCATCCCTGTCCCATCATTTACTAATTGCAGGAATACCCAAGCTTGCATAAAGTAAACTCAAGATGACAGAAATTATGCCTCATAAATGTGCTAAATACACAAAAATAAAGACACAAACATGACTCTGCCAAGGTTAACTGCAGCTTTAAGCATGTTTCAAACTAAGAATTGTTGTACCAAAATTCAGCTAAAAAACCAGCGCTAAATGCAACCCATAATGATCAATAAAGGTATTTTGTGAGATCCATGTTGCTACAGCACAGATACCTGTAATAGAGACACCACCCCATTCTGCCTATGAAGCAGCCATCAGTTTATCAAGCCTCGACAGAACCTGTAGGAACAAACTCTGTCCTGAAATAAGAGATGGAAATTACCTCTTTAACCCAATAAAATAAGCTATAAAGAGAAGATTTCTTATTTCTCTGTTAAGTGGTCAGACATAACCAAAAGTGAGCCACTCTTCCTGAAAATCAGCAAATCTCAGGCAAGGGCTCGAAGAAACGTGGGACTTGTAGAGTTTTTAACACCAACAGCAGGTCTTAGAAAGAAAACATGTTTCTTACGTTGGGTCTCAATAAGGCAAACCCCTTAAGAGGTCTAGAAACTAATTTCTTAATCTTTGAAAGAGCACCTCAAGGGGAACGAATGGCCTTGAACACAGCCTACTATACTTCCAGAGGAGACAAAGACCAATCCTTGTCAAACCCATTCTGTAAAAACTGTGGAATAATCTCCAGAGAGCAATGGGCAGGATAGACACCATTACTGTTACACAACTTTGAAATAGGGGCCAAGTGTTAAACAACACTTTCTAGTGGATAATCCCCATGTAAGCCTTATATATGTACTTTTTGCTGTATGTATGCACAGTATTTTTCTTGTTTATTCCATGTAAAGGCTGCCTGCACAATCTTTGTAAAGCGTTGGTCTATTTTGCACTATATACAACTCTAACAAATAAATGAAAAAAAAAATAAAGCCCCCAGGGATTCCGTTACTGTAATAAGGATCTTGAAATCATTGGAAGGCAGAATCCTGCGTTCAAGAATGTTGACTAACACATGCCCTAAATGAAGACTGGCCCAAAGAACCACAAACATAAATGCCTCCTAGAGAAGAAATACCAAAATATCCTCAGTATCAAAAATGATGAAATATGAAACAGAGATCATCATTCTAAAAGTAGACACTATGGAGCACTTACCATGTTCCCCTGTACTTGCAAGAAATTCCTTGCCAATGCTTGATTCCAGCTCAGAAGCTTTGAAAATCTGAGAGTCAGCTCGAATCTTCTCTTTCATGAAGGACAGACATGACCCAAATCCCTCTAGAACCAAGCTTCACTGCATAGTAGTCTCTTGAGAAGAATTTAGCTTCCACTTCTTGAGAATGACTATAAAACTAAACATTCTCAGGGTTTGTAGGATCCTCACAATGACTGATATCAATTTCAGGGTAGAACTGGTAACCCAAAGCAGATCGCCCAGATAAGGATACATCTGAAAATTGAATATCTGAAAAGTTACAGTGAACACCCAAGTAGAGGCTAGAACCCAAAAGGTAGAATGTAAAACTGTCAATGACTGTTGCCACTGCAAGTCTTACATACTTTTGATGGTGTGTGGGAATTAGGAGGTCTAGGAGAGCATCCTGGAGATCCAAGGAAGCCAGAAAATCTCCCAGATGAACCATTAGGATCACTTGGTGAAGCAAACTCATCTTGAAATTGCCCTTAGAAAAAGATCCAGGTCCCTGAAGTCAATGATAAGATGATAATCCCCTACAGATTTTTTTTACTAGAAAAACAGGAGAGTACCCAACCTAGGTTCTTCCGGAATCTGAACAGGCACAACAGTTCCCTTCTGGAGCAACAAAGGGTTGTTTTCTTGTAAATGCAGACTCTTTTCTGGAGATCTTGGCCAGTGAGATACCAGGCACAAATTCTTCAGAGGAAGAGACTGAAATTCTAGAAAGTAGCCCAACAAGACCGCATGAATAACCCAGTCACTGACTAGATTCCACCAAGAGAAACACTCCTATCCCAACAACCTCAACTAAGAGACTGTCTCCAACATAGAAGGAATGTTGAATGCCTTTAGAACCCTGATAATTCTTTGAATTGCCCCCTCAGACTTTGATCTTGTTGAAAGAGAGATCAAATGTCTTTCCTCTGGAAAGATTGTAGGCCTTTCACTTCCAAGAAAAAAGTTTTGTGTCATGCTCAAAAGGGAGAAGGTGTTTGCTACTTTTGAAAGACTTGTGAATTACTTTGTCAAAGAGTATATTGGCCAGATGTATCAAGCATCCATTTTGCGATTCCTTATTAGCGAAAAATAAGGAATCGCTCATAAGGAATAGCAAAATGGGATGCATCAAGCAATTACTACAGAAATAGCGATTCCTTAGAATTCATTAATTGCGACTCGCAAATTGCGAGTCGCAATTAATGAATACTTCCCCATTCATTCCTATGGGCCTAGAGGCCAGTAGGAATGAATAGGAAGACAATCTCAATTTGCGATTCGCAATTAGCGATTCGCAAATTGAGATTGCGAGTTCAAGGGTGCAGGGGTGTCCAAAGGACACCCTGTTGCACCCCTGAATTTGATCTGTGCAAATATGTTGTGCACACACATGCCCTTAGGGCATGTTGCGCACACACATGCCCTTAGGGCATGTGTGTGAGCAACATGAAACTTTGAAAAATGCACAAAAGTGCATTTTGCAATGTTTTTGCAAATTACCATGAAGTTGTACTTCGTGGTAATTTGCGTGCCCTATTAGCAAATTCGCTATTTTTGAAACTTTCATGCATTTCATTTAAGGAATCTCAATTTGAGATTCCTTAAATGCAAACAATCGCAATTTAGCGAATTCTCTATTTGCGATTTTTGCATTTGGGATGATACATCCCAAATGCAATAATACCGGTCGCAAAGGGGCAGATTCTGAGAATCTGCACCTTTGCGACCGGTTTTTAGCTTGATGCATCTGGCCCTTAGATCTAAAAAAGGCATCTTCAATATGCAACCCTCTGAGAAAAGTCAGTCTTTCATCCTCTCAAAAAAAGTGACACCTAGCTACTGCCATTCCACTTGCAGACATAGCTTATGTATTTTAGATTGTAATAGGTAACATCTGAGACACATTTTGCCTGCACCTCTGTAGCTGCCAACAAGTGTGTACAATCTTCTCCCTTCTGAATAGCAGTAGCAAGAGCCTGAAAATCCTCTACCAGCAACTGAGACGACTGAACAGAAAATACCCCTGCTCTCAGTCCCAGAAAAAGCTCACCATGAACTGCTGAATTCACAGGAAGCCTGGTAAAGACGGGATTTTTAAATTGCCTAAAACGGTCACGTTTTGTTGAGGGTTGATTCTCATTCAAAGGAAGAGCTACATTTGCAGAGGTATAAGAGACAGTCTCTTTTATTCTCGTTTTTGTTGTATCTCCAGTGTTAAACTCATTGGAGTCATGCTGGTAAAATACCAAGAGGAAGACACTGATGATGGAGAATAACATGCAGGGTGGGAAGAATCATACCTAGCAGAAGACAAACAACCACTCTCCTCCTGCTGCTTGTTAAAGGCATCCAAAACAAACCTTAGCCTCCTCTGGAGCCATTTATCAAGAAAATATGGCCATCCCCAGAAATGTACCCAGGTGCAGCGGGTGCAGTGGGTGCAGTGACACATGGGCCCAAAGCCCTCAGGGGCCAATTGAACCCTGATAATTGCTGTATTTAGTTCTCCAACTGCATTGAAGTGGGTTGTTGTCCTTGCTTTCACCAGGGCCCAATGCATTACTACTGGAAGATCCCTTCTTGAACGGAGTCCTAGCTGGATCAGGGGCACCTGTAACCCTAGAGGTGAAGTGTATACTTCCAAGAAGGACACCTGAAAAGGAGGCTCAAATTTGAATATCATGCCCAGCACTACTTATCACAGAAAATATATAGGAAAGTAATGTACTTCATTCCAGAATTATATTAAAGAAAAAAAACCTTTTTCACTTGAAAGCGAAAAAGAAATCAAAATCACAAGCAAGAAAGACATCATCCCTTTTCTTTGCTTTCTTTTCTTTTCTATCAAACCACCTCTTTTAAAAAAAGAAAAGAGGGATAAAACAACCGGTTTGCCACTTTCAGAACCATCCCAGCTGGCTATAGAGCAGGTAAGTAAAAGCAATCTTCATATATATTGAGAAAGATGACTCACCCTAAAGTCAGGAATTAAACAGCTGCCCCATGACTCCTCATATTACAGTAAGGCTCCCAGTAAATCTCTTTGTTAGAAAATATAAAACAGGTGGGTTGCACTGCTAAACAAAACAAGAGATAATGAATGCCAAAAATCATCAAAACACAGGGCCAAACAGCCGTGTTTTTTTCAGCTGAAACACTGGATGGAAGTGGAGCCTATCACACTGACTCATCCCTCAGGGGAAAGTCGATTTACTGCTGGCCACAAGTGCCAGGAGGCAGAATTAAAGAGAGGGGAAGCCTTTGCTAACACAATCTCCTAAAAGGTGAGTGCAGACTCCTGCACTTCCTAACATATAAATATAATAATCAAAATGCAAAAGGAATCCAAGCCTCAAGCACTGACCGCCTTGAGTAAAAATACAGGCCCAGCACTGTGTAGAGAGAACATTATAGGAGCGTACACAAAAAAGAACAAGATGTACTCTCGTTACCCTTTAAAGGTAAAAGGGGGCAGGGATTTTTCCTTGTGTGTTTAGGTCTCAGCTAGACAGCGCATTCTCTGTCTGGAAGAGACATGTTGTGTTTAATCTGTGGGCTTCAGCCTGCCCACAGGCTTCCCAATATTTTGCTCTATTGTCTCTCTCATTTTCTTTATCACCATTTGTCCTTAGCATGCATGGTCATGCTTCTTCTTGTGTTTAGCCCTCCCCCAAGAGCATGGATCAGGTACTTGTAAACATCCACTGCTCTCGTGTTTATGACTATTTTAGGACCTAATCTTTTCGTTTCTTTTTCAGCACTCTACACATTGCTCATGCTTTTACCAACTTCTTCTCACATGTCCCGTCCAAAGGTCACCCCCTCCCAGCCACTGCTCTTTCCTTTGATGTTGCTTTCCATTTCAACCACCTCCTCCCTCTGATCTCTGCTTGCTCCCTCGCACAAACCACCCCCTCTCCTAACCCTGTCACTGCTTTAAACCCCCATTGTAGTCTGTTTCGTTCTAGTGAGTGGTGGTGTTCTGCTTGTTAATGTACTGTTAGTGTGTAGCTGATGTGCTGATTAGAACATGGGTGCCCTGCTGCTATTACTTGACAAACATGTAGTATCTGTTTATTTTCCATGCATGTGGGTACTAGGTGTGTGAATGTTTGCACCCTTTTTGGTAGTTCAGCAATGGTTTTTATGGCTGAAAAAACAGACTACAAGTGAATCAGGTATGCATTATCATAGGGCATGCCAGCTTCTAAAGTACGACCCAGCAATTGGATAGAAGAACACACTCTCTGGTGTAGTTTTAAATAAATATAACAAAGGTAGGTGGTGCAAATCGGTTAATCTTCATGAGTATGAGTCCATTTTCTGACAGCCCTGACCTCAAAGCATGAGTGGCGTCTCCAACTTGTACTCGATGATAACTTGTTAATAGTTTATTCAAATCTTAATAAATTCTCAATTTGCTTTGATAAGTTGTCAAATTTTCTTTATTGGTTTAATTTGTTATTTATTCATAACGATAATTTTCACTTAATTACATATGTCTGGGTTTTACATACGCTCATATGCCCATTGCATTTCGGGCTGTTGCCCTTCGTTAGGGGTTTTATTCTGAAACATAGAAGAAACGTGGGTTTAGTACTCTAATTGGCAAACTTGCCAGGGTAGTGCCCACAACTGCTTGTACTTATCCTTTGTGCCTGAAATTGAGTGCATCACATGTGGCAGCAGAAATATAAAGTTGCAAACACACTTATCATTGTAGGTCCAATGAGGTCCTCCCAGATTCCAGCACTCACATTGACTTCTGCTACAAGGTTGGCTGTGACATCTGGTCAGGGACCACACACTGGGCAGGTGCGGGTCCTTGGTAAGTAAACCCAAGAATATTGTCCCTGAATGCTCATGAAATGTGCCTTTTATCGCCACTGTATGTTGTATGTCTTTTACATCACTGTATGCCTACATGTGGCATTTAACCACATACCAGATCACACCCTTGTGGCTACTGAAAGAATGACACAAAATGTATGCCAAGTGAGTGCAAAATGGACATAAAATAGTACATAATGTCATATGAAGTGTTATATACACAACTGGATTGTAATTTAATGATATGAAAACTCTCTTGCTAAAAATCAATGGTAAAATCATATTAAAATTGGTGTGGATGAGGCTTGCACTGATGACAGTTGGGTTCTTTTGAGATGGATGTATGGGCTGCTAAAGTGAATCTTCAGGAAGTGAAATTTTCAAATCACTTGTCTGAAAAGCACAACGCAAATCCACAACTACCCTGAGCATACCCTGCCAACTTAGGGCGAACAAAGCGATACAAAAGGGGATGATGGATGGAGCGTTTGAGCAAATCAAACACTCACACCCAGTCAACTGATCTGGGGTTAATCCATCACCATTCTTTAGCTCACTCAGCCACCCCAGTTCAGACATGGCCATATGCAAATCAGTCTGACCCTGTGCCTCATGGGAACAGTCCAGCCCGAACTGCCAAGCCATGTCTTCTGTGGACCGGAAACAAGCATCCTGGGACCGGTTTCGGATTCATAATCCTCATAAGCCAGGCTATCTTGAACCCAGTGGCCAAGTGAGCAAGGGACTCACGTCTGAGCGTACCCTGCCAACTTAGGGCGAACAAAGCGAAACAAAACGGGATGGAGCTAGAAGCGTTTGAGCAAATCAAACACTCACCCTCAGTCAACTGATCTGGGTTTAATCCATCACCATTCTTTAGCTCACTCAGCCACCCCAGTTCAGACATGGCCATATGCAAATCAGTCTGACCCTGTGCCTCATGGGAACAGTCCAGCCCGAACTGCCAAGCCATGTCTTCCCTGGCCCGGAAACAGGCATCCTGGGACCGGTTTCTGGCATTACAGCCATCTTTATCTGGAGACTGGGTGTGAGTGTTTGATTGGTTCAGATGCTCCGTCCATCACCACCCCCCTTTGTACAACTTTTTTCGCAATAAGTTGGCAGGGTATGCTCAGACTTGAGTCCCTTGCTCACTTTGCCACTGGATTTAAGCAAGACTGGCTGAAGACGGCTGTAATGCCAGAAACCGGTCCTAGGAAGCTTGAATCCAGTCCAGGGAAGGCATGGCTTGGCAGTTAGAGCTGTACTGTTCCCATGAGGCACAGGGTCAGACTGATTTGCATATGGCCATGTCTGAGCTGGGGTGGCAGAGTGGGCTAAAGAACGGTGATGGATTAAACTCAGATCTGGAGACTGGGGGTGAGTGTTTGATTAGTTCAGATGCTCCATCCATCACCACCCCCTTTTGTACCGCTTTGTTTGCCATAAGTTGGCAGGGTATGCTCAGATGTGAGTCCCTTGCTCACTTTGCCACTGGATTCAAGCAAGCCTGGCTGAAGACGGCTGTAATGCCAGAAACCGGTCCTAGGAAGCTTGAATCCGGTCCAGGGAAGGTATGGCTTGGCAGTTCGGGCTAGACTGTTCCCATGAGGCAAAGGGTCAGACTGATTTGCATATGGCCATGTCTGAGCTGGGGTGGCAGAGTGGGCTAAAGAACGGTGATGGATTAAACCTAGATTCAGAGACTGGGTGTGAGTGTTTGATTGGTTCAGATGCTCTGTTGATCACCACCCCCTTTTGTACCGCTTTGTTTGCCATAAGTTGGCAGGGTATGCTCAGACGTGAGTCTCTTGCTCACTTTGCCACTGGATTCAAGCAAGCCTGGCTGAAGACGGCTGTAATGTCAGAAACTGGTCCTAGGAAGCTTGTATCCGGTCCAGGGAAGGCATGGCTTGGCAGTTCGGGCTGGACTGTTCCCATGAAGCACAGGGTCAGACTGATTTGCATATGGCCATGTCTGAGCTGGGGTGGCAGAGTGGGCTAAAGAACGGTGATGGATTAAACCCAGATCTGGAGACTGGGTGTGAGTGTTTGATTGGTTCAGATGCTCCGTCCATCACCACCCCCTTTTGTACCGCGGGTAGGTAGTTCATGGGGCACATTGTTGATTAAAAGGGCCAGAGGAGCCCGTGCTGAGCCCTGTGGCTCCAACAATGGGGGCATTTGTTTCTTTAAGGAGCCAGAGTGCTCCCATTCATACAGTTGTTTTTCGAGCCAAAGGGCTCCACCGTTCTGCGCAATTGGTATTTCTAAAGCCTGGAAGGCTCCAGCAGTTGGCGCAGTTTTTGGCGTGATGGGCTAGTGAAAGCCCCTGTTGCAATTTGCTTTCCAGCTGCCCAGCAAGTAGTGGGCAGCTGCACTGTTTGGGTTTTGCTTCTTAGGCGTCTTGTTCTTTGGACTCAGGAGTGAGTCGCACTCCCTCATCCCTAAGTTGGCCTTCCCAAGCTGTGCAGCACTTAGTACCAGCTGCAGCGTTTAGGCCCCTTGCCATTGTCCCCAGCTGCCCAGCCAGTAGTGGGCAGCTGCTACATTTAGGTTTTGGCGCAGTGGCGCAACCTGGCCCCTAATGTGATTAATGTGCTAAATGTGATTTATGCGCTAATGCTTTGGGTGTTAGGAAATGTACTGTGTGTAGTATGTTTTGCGCACCCTGTGTTCTGACTCCTCTGAATGTGTTTTTATGCATCATGTGGCTTGCCTACACCTCTGAATGTGTCTTCATGCATCATGTGTCCTACCTACACCGCTGAATGTGTCTTCATGCATCATGTGTCTTACCTACACCTCTGAATGTGTCTTCATGCATCATATCATTTGTCTTACCTACACCGCTGAATGTGTCTTCATGCATCATGTGTCTTACCTACACCGCTGAATGTGTCTTCATGCATCATGTGTCTTACCTACACCTCTGAATGTGTCTTAATGCATCATGTGTCTTACCTACACCGCTGAATGTGTTTTCATGCATCATGTGTCTTACCTACACAGCTGAATGTGTCTTCATGCATCATGTGTCTTACCTGCACCTCTGAATGTGTCTTCATGCATCATGTGTCTTACCTACACCGCTGAATGTGTTTTCATGCATCATATGTCTTACCTACACTGCTGAATGTGTTTTCATGCATCATGTGTATAGCTTCTGGCCTATACCCCTAAATGTGTTTTTATGCTTAGGTGGTTGTTTTTCCTAGTATAGTTATGCTAGTGAGTTCATGGTTCCCTGCGTGATATTTTCCTAAGCTGGTTAGGGTTGCGTAGGTGGTACTTACCTTTTACCAGTTGTTACTGGTTGTGTGCTACATTTGTTATTTGGTGCTACAGTTATCATATGTTCTATATGCTAAACCTTATTCCTACCAAGTGCTAGTTTTAAAAGTGCTTATTCCTGACAGTATCCATGTGGCCCTGTCCCATGTACGTTGTAAAGTGTGTGTTTACTATCTAATGTGTTTGGTAATACAAAGTCTATTTTTGTATATACCTTGTGTGGAGTTCCTTTTGTGTGGGGCGTGGGATGCTGTTGTTGGTGGGTGCATGCACAAATACTTAACCACTTGGATGCTATGGTGCCTCTGGTGCCTCAATGTAATTTCCATTGAAATCAATGGAAACTCCATGACGAGTTACCCTTGTCATTAGCGGCGAAGAGGTTAACTTACATTGCCTCCGGGATCAGCCTTGCTGCTTGTGTCACGTTGCTAAGGGGGTGAGCAGGGGTTATCTTTGGAGTGTAACTTCCTTGCCCTAACTAGAGTGGTGTTTTCCGCCTTACTTTGGCGCAAGCCTCAGCCAACCAGAAATCCCATTTTTAACAACAACAATGATTGCTGACATGGACACATGACCTGAAGCACGGTCAATCTTTTGACGACTGTCAACAGCTGTGTTTTACATGCAAAGTAGTCTCAGGATGGATTTTTTGGGCAGTCGTAATTATCCAACTTTCATCATTGACAACAGACTGCAAACCACAATTTGTCCATGACACAACAGGTTGCTCATGTGAAAAACGTGGCAACCAGCTGATCACGAACTTGCATACCCTGACCTCTGTTATGTGCAATGGCCCGGTTTCCCGGATTCAGAGCTAGCCAAGGTACACAAGATATTAGTAAGCGTTAAAACTATATTGTGTAAAACGCAACAGGCTAATATTATCTTGAACACGACTTCAGGGGAGTACATCAGCACACCCCCTGTACGGTCAAGACATCTGAATCACGACTTCAACAAACCAAAAGTGCGCTCTATGATAGCTCGAGTTTATATGTGTGACCTATTGTACCTACGCTGGTTACAGTGGTTGGATGTCTGTAAGGTGTGAGGAGTTGTGGGGATAGTGCATACCCAGCATCACCTTAGGAGGGATGAAAGGGCAATTGGTTACATTTCCCTCTTTAATTTAGACAGAACATGATCTATACTTTGGTACATGAATTGTCTGTTGAGACCGTGTATGTTGCTTTATGATTATTATTGTATAATAGTTGTTAATTTAAGGTGGCATTCATACATTTCATTTACACATATCCCTCATTTTTAGTGCGTGGTACTTACCCTATAGCCATATGTTGCCAAATTCTCCCTCAGTCATCCGCCTGGCAAGAGGTGACATGGATACTGCCTGGAAACGCTGCATGCAGATCTGTGAATCTCCCACTGGCATCACAGAAAGCCTGCACATTGAAGAAATACCATTGGAGTCTGTTGCAGAATATGTGTGCAATACGGCGGGGTGGCTGAAGGGCCACATGGGTACAATCACTTGCGCCCAGCACACGTGGGAGACGAGCAATGAGATAAGGATCTCTAGCTGCCCTATGTCTCATGGACAGTGTATGGGACATCGTATGTGGTGGTGGGCTCTTACAGTGATACAGCTCAGAACCTGAGGCAATCACCATGACTGGCTTGCCTGAGAGATGCCCCCAAGGTCAAAGGGGACCCTTTGGACCGACCCCGTCGCAAAGAAATGGAGAGCAGAAAGGATCTTGAGACTGGAATGGCATGGGAGCTGCAGGTCATAGAGTCAAGTTCCTGCTCCCACTCACATACCTTCACCAAGATGATGTCTGATCCTTTGAAGATCCTCCCTACTCTCCTTCACCTCCTCCTCCTCCTCCTCCTCCTCAAGTCTTCTTGCCCCATGGCAAGGGGCAGAGCAGCAAACACATTCAGCGGCATGTCGAAAGAGTTTGTGAGTGTCTGATCTGCTTTCATACATGCTGCAAGGCTGGTATTGGCTGTTGGGCTACAGTGTGTTAGCTGTTGCATGGTGGGGGATGGTAGACACTTGGAAAGGTGTTTAGCCTTGAGGAAAATTATAAATGATCTGAGTGCGGGTGTTCCGGCCCAGTACCGGAGATTCTGTCGCTGGAGTGGAAATTCAGGCACACGTGTCGGATATCCGCTCCAGGTGCGGAAATTACGGCCCGAGTGCAGACGTAAAGTTAGGAGTTGTAAGTGCATTCTGTGAATACCAAAAATCGTAAGTGCCTTCTGTGAATACCAAAAGTAGTACGTTTAGGATTTTGTCTCAGATTAGTTCTGTGAATCGGCCCCAAGGATATTAAGCTGATGCAAAAGTTAAACCCTGTTTCCCAGCTCCATAATCGGCCGCTGTGGCACTTACGCCGCATCCTCCCCCAAGAGGACACCAAATCGTCTCCCTAGTCTCGGCCTCAGTTACACATTTTGTGATTATGGCCAAATCCCTTAACCTCCCCGTGGCAGCCCACATTTGCTGTTGGTTGCCCGTCTACCTCATGCCTATCTCTGCTTGCCCCCCTGATCCCTTATGGAGAGATCCTCTCCTTTTCCGACACTGCTTTTCACTTTTTTTTATGTGCAGTTCCATTATATTCTCCCACAGGCATGTTATGGTTTGTTTTTGGTGGCATCCTCAGAATGAGATGGGACATTAGAAGGAAATAGTATCTTATCACCTCCTTGACCAGAACCCAGAGTTCTGGATACATACATTTGAACTTCGTTTTCACGATGGAAGAGTCTGGCAGGTTTCTGCTTGTGATGACTCTGTGATATCGGAAGATGGAAGGAGATTATGTTTGTCCCGTATTAAGGTGCTTTGACAACATAAAATTACTGTGCACTCCCTCGCAGAAAGAAGTTGTTTGTGTTCTTTTGGGGGTGTCCAATGGTCCTTTTGTGTGTTGCACTAGGTCATTCTCTTCCCTAGGTATTAATTTCCTCACTGCAGTACTTTCCAGTGCATGAAAATCTGCACTTCCTTATGTTTTGGGCATATTCTATTTATCAGGTGCAATATTTACTACATGCACTAAATAATTCTGCAGTACATGATAAAAACTCATAATCAGTGTTGTTTAACACTTATGTTTTAGCAAACTCCATGGAACCAGAATCTATCCTATGTGCAAGTTTGGTGATTTTTACACCAAATTTGTAATTGAAGCCTTTGTTTTCAATTAAATCAGTCTACAACAAAATATAACACGATATACGCTAGTCTCAGTGGGAATTCATACATGAATAGGCCCTGAACCCAAGCCTCTAAGGACATAAACCCCAGTTGCACATGAAATCATGTTGGCAGCAGCCCAAAAGGTACCAACGCCCTCTGCACGCAGCTTTCGGCCATGAGCAATAGTTTTTATCCACAGGGTCTTGGTTCTTTGTTTGGTCTTTGGCTCCATAGACTGGTCTCTCTTTGAGGTGTTTTTTTGTAGGGCCTACCTGCACGGCTGACCCTTAACTTGAATTGCTGCAGGTGGTAAAGTCCTGTTATGAGTAGGACTTGAACAATATAGCTTGCCCTTTGGAAAGTGATTATTTAAAAACAACTTAATTGAATTTTCAGATCCTAATTTGGTGCTGTGAATTCAGGGTGAGTTTCGCTTGCAAGTACTACAAACCAAGGGCAAGTGTCTCTGTCACCTGCAGCCCATTTATTTAGTTCACATTTTAAAATGTATATTACCAATTCTCAGTGGATGCTGCATGAGTCGGTGAAGCTTGCAGAACCTTTTGTAGATCTGTGTTTTCCTGACATGGTAAATCGAGGGTGGGTGCTCGAAAAAGGGTTGCCATATTAGGTGTAAGAGTTTCGCAAAAAAGATCAGCTGATTTTTCAACTTGTTTTAAGTTTTTTATCCTTTTACTTGATGGGGTGGGCCCTTTGAGGTTCCCTTCACTTTGGCCTGGGGTCAGGGTGTGCACATTAACGTTTTATTCAGGACAAAGGGACCATGCCCAGTGTCCTGAAATGACTACCAAAAGAGAATTGTTTTTTTGTGGAAGTCAATCAGAACAAAGGTACTAACTGTGACTCTGAAAGGTACTACAAGAGAAAAGTTCCAATATCCAACTGGATTCCTTTATTTTTTTTAATCGTGGCTTCACAGAGGACGCATGGATCCCAAACAGCAAAGAATGCAAAAGTCTTACCTCTTTAAAATCCACTCACTAACATTAAAAAAAAGCTTACATCTCAAGCACGACTAGATGGATTTACACCAAAGCAGTAAAAGCCTGCTTTCCGATTAAAGTTCTACTTTAATGTCAAGCTTCACATACATCCGTAGACTGGTTTCGGCTGTAGATGAGAGCACATCCTGTACATTAAATTCAATCCTCATGACCACACCCTTAATGAAACTGATGCAATTTTGTATTTTGCAAATCATTTTACGGAGAAGATTACCTATCACATTACCCTTATCATATCAGAATTTCTCCTCGGAACCCGACATTGCCATAGCCATCCCGGAGGGCTACAAGATCAACAGAAGGGACCGCACAAACAGACCAGGAGGAGGAATCCCCATTGTCTACAGGAATACCCTTAGAATCTCGACCAGCTCAGAAGACACCTCCAGTCCCGCCGAACACCTGCACTTCCAGATCCATATCGACTCCAACACCACCCTCAGAGGAACCCTCATCTACAGACCCCCATACCCCGGCCACAGTTCAGCGACTCCATCTCCGACATCGTCAGCACGCACGCTTTTGCTTCCACAGAGTACATCCTCCTCGGAGATCTGAATTTCCACCTCGATAATGCCAACAACAGCAACTTCATCGCCCTGTTCCAAAACCTCGCCAACCTCTGACTTAAACAGCTCATCACAACTCCCACCCACTCTGCCGGACACACGCTCAACCCCATCTTTTCCGCCAGTAACCACATCACCTTCAGACACACTGCCGAACTCCACTGGACCGACCACCAGTGCGTCCACTTCACCTTCAAGAAACCCACTACACACCACTACCCACAATGGATCTCACATCGCAGCTGGAACAAGGTCACCGAAGACAAGCTCATCACCACCCTCGCCCGAAACCCACCACCAACCGACACCACAGACACGACACAGCTGCCTGCAACCTCAGGCAATGGATCAACTACTGCGCCAACACTCTCGCCCCGGTCAAAAAATACTCAAACAGACGCACCAACAGAAAGGCCAGCTGGTTTACCACCGACCTCCAGGAAACCAATCGGACTTGCCGAAGACTCGGGAAAAATTGTTGCCATGAACAAACACCGGACTACCACGCAGCCATCAAGAACGCCAGCAGCATGCACCACCAACTCATTCGAGCCACCAAAAGGACCTCCTTCAAGGAACACATTGACAACAACGCACACAAAAGCAAAGAGCTCTTCAACATCATGAAGGAACTCTCCAACCCCAGATCCAGCTCCAAGGACATCCTGCCATCGCAAGACCTATGTGACTCCCTAGCCACCACCTTTCACTGCAAGATCGCAGACATCCATAACAGCTTCAACACCCAGTCCCTCCCGACAGCCGCCAACACCGCAGACTCACCACCCCCCAGCCTCAGCAACCTCCTGGTCTCCTAGACCCATGTCAACGACAAAGACACCATTAAAACCATGAACACCATCCACTCCGGCTCACCACCTGACTCCTGCCCTCGCCACATCTTCAACAAAGCAAACTTCATCATCGCACCCCAACTCTGGAAGATCATCAACAGCTCCTTCGAGACCGTCACCTTCCCAGAGAGCTGAAAGCATGCTGAGATCAACGCACAACTCAAGAAACCCACAGCGGACCCATAGGACCTCAAGAACTTCCTGCCCATCTCCCTGCTCCCCTTCCCAAAGAAAGTTATCGAGAAGATAGTCAACAGGCAGCTGACCCACTTCCTCAAGGATAACAACATCCTGGACCCGTCCCAATCTGGATTCCGCAGCAATCAGAGCACTGAAACCGCCCTCATTGCTGCTACCGGTGACATCAGGACCCTGCTGGACAATGGCGAAACCGCAGCCCTCATCCTCCTGCACCTCTCGGCTGCCTTTGACACCGTCTGCCACCACACCGTACACACACGCCTCCATGACGCAGGAATCCGTGACAAAGTCCTGGACTGGAACACCTGTTTCCTCACCGACAGAACCCAGAGGGTCAACCTTCCCCCATTCCGTTCCGAAGCCACCAAGATCACCTACGGTGTGCCCCAAGGATCATCCCTCAGCCCTACCCTCTTCAACGTCTTCATGGCATCGCTTGCCAACATCGTCTGCGTGCACAACCTTAACATCGTCTCCCACACCGACAACACCCAGCTGATCCTCTCACTCACCAAGAACCCCGCCACCGCCAAAATCAAACTCCACGAAGGAATGAAGGCCATCCCTGACTGGATTAAGAACAGTCGCATGAAACTAAAGTCAGACAAGACAGAGGTCCTCATCCTCTGCACCACCCCCTCCGCCTGGGATGACTCATGGTGGCCAGCCACTCTGGGAGCCACACCTACACCCACTCACCACGCCCACAATCTGGGGTTCATCCTTGACTCATCGATCTCAATGACCCAGCAAGTCAATGCTGTCTCCTCATCCTGCTTCAATACCCTCTGCATGCTTCGCAAGATCTACAGGTGGATCCCCACTGGAACAAGAAGGACGGTCACCCAGGCCCTCGTCAGCAACAGACTGGACTACGGCAATGCCCTCTATGCAGGAAACACAGCCAAACTCCAGAAAAGACTCTAACGCATACAGAACGCCTCCGCATGCTTCATCCTTGACATCCCCCGACACACCCACATCACAGCCCACCTGAAAGACCTGCACTGGCTCCCAGTCAACAAGAGGATCACCTTCAAGCTCCTCACCCACGCGCACAAAGCACTCCACAACGCATACCTCAACAAACGTCTCACCTTCTATTCCCCGAAACACCAGTTTCGCTTCGCCGACCTCGCCCTCGCCACCGTCCTAAGCATCCACAGGGCAATCTCCAGTGGCAGATCCTTTTCCCACCTTGTTGCAAAGACTTGGAACACCCTCTCCAGCCATCTGCGACAGACCCAAGACCTGCTGACCTTCAGGAGACGTCTCAAGACCTGGCTGTTCGAGCAGTAGCTGCACCCCCCCTCAGCACCTTGAGACCCTCAAGGGTGATTAGTGCGCTCCACAAATGTTTGATTGATTGATTAATTGATATTAAAACAGATTACTATGAATATAGTAGCATTAATTGGATTGATTATGTGTTACTCTTCAGCTGCATTTTGCCTTTAGGTTTTGACATCGATTGGTATTGGTATAAATATTGTGAGGTCATAAACATTGCAATTGGTGTGCAAGATAGGGTTCGCATGGATTAGTGAGCAATGGATTTTGCTCCAAACCATAACTTACAATTTTAGTTTTTTTTCTGTTTAAATTCCTAACCGCAACCTTTTTACTTGGTTCTTTTAAGGAGGTTTTCTCAGGTTTACCATAACTTCAGATTAACATTTTCATTAATTTTTTTTTATCATATACAACATCCAGGAGTTCCCTGAGCCCAACCCTCCATGGGCGGCCATCCACATTGACATGAACTTTAGTTGGACCAAGTCCCAAACTGCTGCAAGCAGCCAACTCACACAGCACTGGACCTTTGACTGTGCTACACTGTCTGCAATTGGTCACCCACCACTGTCCCCGGCCTTCACCCATGGTCACAATTCATCAAATGCAAAAAAAAAATTGATGGACAGAATGCAGAATAATGTCATACATTCACCCCAGTACAGAGATCTGGGCCTAAATCCATCGGTTTTTCGTTCACCAAGCCATTCCAGTTTGGACCCAGCCATATGTAAATCAGGCTTGACCCTGCGCCCAATTGGAACAGTCCAGCCCGAACTGCCAGGCCAGGTCCTCTCTGGACTGGAAACAAACATCCTAAGACCGGTTTCGGGCTTTCAGCCCTCATCAGCCAGGATAGCTTGACTCGAGTGGCATGGAGAGCACGGGGCCCGCCTCTGGGCATACCCGTCCCACTCGGAGTTACAAATGCGAAAAGAACAATTGATGGACAGACTGCAGAACAATGGATTTAACCCAGATCTCTTGACTGGGAGTGAATGTATGATGTATTCAGCATTCCATCCATCATTTGTTTGCGTAGCACTTTTCACCTAAAAGAACAGTGGATTTAACCCAGATCTCTTGACTGGGGGTGAATGTATGATTTATTCAGCATTCCATCCATCATTTGTTTGCGTAGCACTTTTCACCCTTGGGTATGCCCAGACATGGAACCCTTGCTGACTGTGCCACCGGATTCAAACTAGCCTGGCTGATGAAGGGTCATACCCAGAAACCGGTCCTAGGATGCTTGTTTCCAGTCCAGGGAGGACCTGTCTTGGCAGTTCGGTCTGGTCTGTTCCCATAAGGCCCAGGGTCAATACTGATTTGCATATGATAAGAATGATGGATTTAACCCAGATCTCTTGAATGGGCGCCGGAACGTCTCTTCACTGAGGCAGCTGTGTGCTACATAAAACGCTTTAACATAACATTACAAATCATAACAAAACATATATGATTTATTCAGCATTCCGTCCATCATTTGTTTGGATAGCACTTTTCACCCTACTAGGGTTGGGTATGCCCAGACATGGGTCCCTTGCTCACTGTGCTATTGGATTCAAGCTAGCCTGGCTGATGGAGGGTAATACCCAGAAACCTATCCAAGGATGCTTGTTTCCGGCCAAGGCAGCACTTGGCTTGACCATTCGGTCTGGACTGTTCCCATGAGGCACAGGGTCAAAACTGATTTGCATATGGCTGGGTCTACACTGGTCTGGCATGGTGAGCAAAAGAACAATGGATTTAACCCAGCTCTCTTGACTGGGGTGAATGTATGATTTATTCGGCATTCTGTCAATCATTTGTTTGCATAGCACTTTTCACCCAAAAGAATGATGGTTTGACCCAGATCTCTTGACTGGCGGTGAATATATAATGTATACAGTATTCCCTCCATCATTTGTTTGCGTAGCACTTTTTTCCCTTGGGTATGCCCAGACGTGGGTCCCTTGCTCACTGTGCCACTGGACTCAAGCTAGCCTGGCTGGTGAAAGGTAATACCCAAAAACCGGTCCAAGGATGCTTGTTTCCAGTCCAGGGAGGAGCTGGCTTGGCAGTGCGGGCCGGACAGTTCCCATGAGGCACAGGGTCAAGTCTGATTTGCATATGGCTAGGTCTAAACTGGGGTGTCATGGTGAGCAAAAGAACAAAAGATTTAACCCAGATCGATTGGTGGGGGTGAATGTATGACTTATTCAGCATTCCGTCCATCATTTTTTGCCGTAGCACTTTTCACCCTAAGTGGGTTTGGTATGCCCAGACGTGGGTCCCTTGCTCACTGTTAAAGGTAGCACTGCTCGTGTAGTGAGAAGTGTCCCCCGAGCTCCTCAATAGTCCTTATATGAAGGTTTCACCAATATAAACGATGTGAAAGTCGTGTTTTTGGAAATGCTTGTTTTTATTGTTCCATCTTGTTGTATTCACAAGAAAATCTTTAGTTCAAAAGAATCTTTCATTTTTACAAAATGCACTCATATAAATCCCAATGCATTTCGGCATAACGAGGATGCCTTTTTCCAGGGGATAAATATCTGTCAATGAAGAAGAAAAACGGGATGTGTTTAAGAAAACGATCTTCATTTCTGATACATCACAGTGAAGTGATTGGAAAATGAAAAAATCGGTAAAGGGGTGCTGGTGAAAGAATAGCGGTGAAAAAGTGGTGTAAGGTTCAATTTAAAAACACGGGTGCCGGATAACGAGTGAATGGGTTCGTGACTAAGTGAAAGAACGATGGCGGAATACTAACCATGAGATAACGTGAACGCGAGTGAAAACATGCGGGTAAGAAATGAGGTCTAAGCTGACAACATGCCGTATATCCGTGAACTAAAGTTAACGGGAGAGAGTTAATGAAAGGCTTACCGTGGCGTGCACGGACAGGATTTGTGCAGTTACCGCAGTCGTCTGCCGGGTCAGGGCGCTTAGCTAAATCCCGGAAGTAGTTAAAGGTTGGTGTTTGCTAGGTTACGGGTGGCGCTGACGTTAATGCGGTGAGGTGAAGGCTAATCAGAAAGGAAAAAAGGACTCGGAAAAGAGGTCTGTGCTGGATGTGTAACGAAGGAATGGACATATTGCGATGGGAAAAGAAACAGGAAACCAAGTGACAATAAGCAATGAATAATCGCGAGTATCAGACTAAAAAACACTGCTACGTGTAAAATAAAGGAGTTAATGCAGACAATATGATATAGAAGATAAAACGAAAGGCGAATAAACAAAGCGATGCATGTGTAAGCATAGGTGCTACTCAGAAAATGGATAGAACATAAATAAAAGTAAAGCACACAGGGCTAACCAATAGTCGCACTCAGGAGATACCCAAATGGGGATTACAAATAACAAGAATATTCCACTCGATCATTGAGTCCGTGTGGTTTCATGCTGGACAGTGTGAAAATCCAATAATTTTCACGTCTCAGAAGTTCATTGTGATTGTCTTTGCCTGGTTCCTTAGTGACGGTTTCCAGGCAAAGACAATCACAATGAACTTAAAAGCACCTAGCACGTAGCAGTGTTTTTTAGTCTGATACTCACGATTATTCATTGCTTATTGTCACTTGGTTTCCTGTTTCTTTTCCCATCGCAATATGTCCATTCCTTCGTTACACATCCAGCACAGACCTCTTTTCCGAGTCCTTTTTTCCTTTCTGATTAGCCTTCACCTCACCGCATTAACGTCAGCGCCACCCGTAACCTAGCAACCACCAACCTTTAACTACTTCCGGGATTTAGCTAAACGCCCTGACCCGGCAGACGACTGCGGTAACTTCACAAATCCTGTCCGTGCACGCCACGGTAAGCCTTTCATTAACTCTCTCCCGTTAACTTTAGTTCACGGATATACGGCATGTTGTCAGCTTAGACCTCATTTCTTACCCGCATGTTTTCACTCGCGTTCACGTTATCTCATGGTTAGTATTCCGCCATCGTTCTTTCACTTAGTCACGAACCCATTCACTCGTAATCCGGCACCCGTGTTTTTAAATTGAACCTTACACCACTTTTTCACCGCTATTCTTTCACCAGCACCCCTTTACCGATTTTTTCATTTTCCAATCACTTCACTGTGATGTATCAGAAATGAAGAACGTTTTCTTAAACACACCCCGTTTTTCTTCTTCATTGACAGATATTTATCCCCTGGAAGAAGGCATCCACGTTATGCCGAAATGCATTGGGATTTATATGAGTGCATTTTGTAAAAATGAAAGATTCTTTTGAACTAAAGATTTTCTTGTGAATACAACAAGATGGAACAATAAAACCAAGCATTTCCAAAAACACGACTTTCACATCGTTTATATTGGTGAAACCTTCATATAAGGACTATTGAGGAGCCCGGGGGACACTTCTCACTACACGAGCAGTGCTACCTCTAGCATTTCTTACGCCCCCTGTCGGAGGGTGATACTCCGGAGCACCTTACAAACTTTAACCTATCAAAAGCAACGCTGTGCGTCCATCAATACCCCTTAGATACGTCCCTTGCTCACTGTGCCACTGGATTCAAGATAGCCTGGCTGGTGAAGGGTAATACACAGAAAGTGATCCCAGGATGCTTGTTTCCAGTCCGGGGAGGACTTGGCTTGACCCTTCGGTCTGGACTGTTCCCATGAGGCACAGGGTCAAAACTGATTTGCATATGGCTTGGTCTAAACTGGGGTGTCATGGTGAGTAAAAGGACAATGGATTTAACCCAGATCTCTTGACAGGGGGTGCATGTATGATTTATTCAGCATTCCTTCCATCATTTGTTTGCTTAGCCCAATTCATCAAAGGTAGCCAAAACACTGAAGTGCATACCATTTAGTACTGCACCACAGAGTTGATCACAGTGCATGCCTTTTGGCCAAGACCTGCAACCAACCATCCATGGCCTACTAGCCTCTGATGCACTTGGTCTTTGACCACATGCAGCATAGGTTACCCTCAGGGCCTGGCTCCTGCCACTCCCTCAGTCCAAATCATCAGGGGAGGCTAACATAAGCAGTGCAGAGCCTTCAGCATTGCACTATGGGGTTAGTCGAAGGACCTGTCCTCTATACAGGCTCAACGCTCAACATTTTGTGGGTGGCCAACCCTGCTGTGCAAGTCAGTAGTCGTGGGAATTCCCATAGGGTCTGATCTCCAGGCCTTGAGCATGTGCATTTGGATTGGTTAACTGCCACAGTGTATTTGGCTGTGTGCAACAGAGATACCAATTCTGCTGGCTGACAAGCCCCTTGTGTAGCTGGGGGTTAACCACAGGTCCTGCTCAATAGCCAGCCTATGGATCCAGTTCTCCGCAGGCCGTTAGCACCTGCAGCCCTCAGTCTTTGGTCATGCACAGAAGGGGTTGGTCCAGCTCCCACCCCGCCATGTGCAGCCAACTCACACATGTGGCTGTTGATATAGGAAATGTGAGTCCTATTTTGGATTTATCCTATGGCCCAGACGAATCTCTGGAACCTGAGTAATCCATCATAGAATTCACAATTAGCATGCTACAAATCAATTTTGCTTTTTATTTTAATAGTTGGGGTCCAACAAATGGGCAAGAGGTTCACTCTTGCCCTTCATGCCCTTTTTATTGTTATTGTTCTTAACACAGTGCTTGGTACACTTGGGCAAAAATGTTTGTGTGACAGCCAGTCAATCAGAACATGGTGGATCCAAACCTGGATTTCAAAAATTGCAATGGATGAAGATAGTTAAAGCTCCTAAGCCTAAGGGTTGAATGTGTTTTATGAATCCTCTGAGTATCTGCGAATTAGCATTCCAGATAGCTCTATAATGTACTCTCTTCATACACAACTATGATTCCGAAGGGGGTTAAAATGGAAAATGGCACTTTTGAACCCTCTCCCCTTTTTCTTGGACTTGCTAGACCTACATGAAATTTGGCATGAAGTACCAGAGTGGATATGTGGTTTTTTTTCATTTTCATGATAATTCATAGATTGGCGAAAGTTTCTAGCAGATTTGTGGAGCAACGAACATGCCCAAACAGGAAAGACATCACAAGAAACGAAGTTTTTATTGAAGTGAAACAGGTCAACCAGCTATATGACTCAGCAGCATAAATGAAGATAGGGTCTGTTGAAAATTCAAAATAGAGGCCTATATATATTAACAAAGTGTACAGAGCCACTACAAAATCAAGTGTCTAATATTTTTCTAATCCAAATGTAGTTCAAATATTACAAACAACAAAGTTATGTAAGTTATCGGTAATGTATGAATTAATATTATACACTCGTTATTCAGTAGGAGAGTTATTTGGCAACTAGATTCTCTCTAGAGCGTAGAATATTAAAAGTACAAACTACTAAGCATTAGCCTACCAATTAGAATAATTTTCAGAATGGTGTTGGCGAACTTGCTATTTTTTTTACCCTTCCCTTGAAACACTATAGCATTGCTTGCACCAAAATCACCCTGAATAGTGTGAAATCTGTTGATGTAAACAATAAATTACAGCACAATACATCTTATAAGTAGGGGGAAGAGTGCTAGGGAACAAGAAGTGGATTGATATGGGGAAATAGGGAAAAGTTGAGAGAAAGGAACAAAGAATTCAGCTACTCCACTGGGCATGGGGCATCTGTCATTGAAGAAATATGGCAGTAAAGTTAACTCAATTCAAACAGTCTTTATGAACCTCCTGACTCCTAAAGCAGTTACCTAGGCTGCAATGCAAATTAGTGGGGGAAACACACAGTTCAAAATTATTTATAGCAATGAAATGTGATATTTGATAAAATAGCAGGGCTAACCCACAGAACAGAGGCAGCGGAAGGTTCCATACAGAAGGCAGGGCCATTTGAAGGAGGAAAATAAAGGACAATATTTGAGAGTCAAGGTACATATGGTGCATGAGGTCTCAGAGTCCGGAGCATATGCTGACCTAGCTACCATCAACTAAAAAAACACTCCCAAACAACCAGACATTGAGGCTCATGTTCCCTGAATGATTAATCTCCTGAACAATAAAAAATGATGGCAATATTAGTTATGCTGAGCAAACACAAGAAGATGATGGACGGAGCACTGAAACTTTTCAGACACTCACCCCTAGTCACAGATCTGGGTTGAATCCATCATCGTTCTTTAGCTCACTTCACCACCCCAATTCAGACACAGCTATATGCAAATAAGCCTTGACCCTATGCCTCATGAGAACAGTCCAGCCTGAACTGCCAAGCTATGTCTTCCCTAGACTGGAAACAAGCATCCTGGGACCGGTTTTGGGATGACACCCCTCATCAGCCAGGCTAGCTTGATTGCAGTGGCAAAGTGAGGCAGGGACCCAAGTTTGGGCATACCCTGCCAACTTAGGGTGAACAAAGCAAACACAACTAGAAGATGGACAGAGTGCTGATACTTTTCCGACACTCACCTCAGTCACAGATCTGGGTTGAATCCATCATCCTTCTTCAGCTTACTTTAGCCCAGTTCAGACACAGCTATATGCAAATCAGCCTTGACCCTGTGCCTCATGGCAACAGTCCAGCCTGAACTGCCAAGTCATGTCTGCCCTGGACTTTATTAGTTATGCTGCTTTGCTCGCCTGGTGCCCATCACATGCGACCCATTGTTCCAGCCAAAACAGTTAGAGCCTAATTCACAATGGTAAACTTACACTGTTGTGTAAGTTTATGGTTTTTTGCTTTTCTCTTTTTTTTGTTTTGTTTTTTTGCTTTTCTCAAAGGGATTGATGAGTATTATCTTAATGAGTGCGGAGCCTCCGCATGTAAAAAGATAAGAATGTCAGCGGTGAGGATAGGACTTGCATTTGCACTTGACATACAGTGATTGGTGTGCACTACTACCATATCGCAGACCATTATGCACCACATACTGCTTTCTTTTTGGTCTATTTTTGTGTTCCCCTCTTTTTTAACTTAAACTTCCTACTGCATTATGCCTGATTCAGCAGGATCATCAGTCGCATCCCTAGAAGTGGCCTTTTAGGAGGAAAGATTGGAAACCTACAACAGAAAGGAGTTGAAGGCTATTTGTAAAAACGTAAAGGCCCAAATCAGAGGCCTCACCCGGAAAGAGGGGCTACAAAAGGCACTGAGGGCCTGGATCCTAGCCAGGCATGCCAGTGTGCAATCTGGAGACCTGAGTGTGGAGGCAGAGGAGCCTATTTCTAGGGTGGATGTGTTTCAGGGAGGGAAGGGGCCCTCGAGGCCAGGCAGCAGTGGTTTGTCCTCAGATGAGCTGGTGGACAGGAGGGAAGCTAGGAGGCATCAAATAGAGCTTGAGAGGCTCAAAGTGGAATCACAGGAGATGGTTTTAGATCATTAGCTGGAGATAAAAAGTAAATCTAGGGGTGTGGCCAAGACTCAGATGGAGTAAGACTCACACTGTGTCTGCTTCCTCTCCCGGCGGCTGGCCAAGCACATATAGCAGCTGCGAGACCTCGGGAACACAGTCTGGCCCTACCCTGGGGTATGTGAGACCCTCTGTGCCACCTTGGTTGCCCCGTGGAAGACTCCGGTATTGTGCAGGGAGCTGCCGGGAGAAACTTGTCTCTGGGAGCGGCTTCATCCATCATCTTGGTTCCAGCCCTGACGGAGACTGTCAATTTTGCCGTGGCTTGGGAGCTTGGCAGAGGGGACCTGGCTATTGGCTCACCATCTGGGAGCTGGGCTTGGGGGACCGGGGGTCACGGACCGGGCCCACGCCACCACCGGCTCTACCTTGAATAAATTGAGCCCGGCGGCATTTGAGGCGGCCCTGCGGCTGTTCAGGGGCGGACTTTCTCCGTCAGAGGCTGGAGACAGCCACACATCGGACCCTCCTTCTGTCACCCTGCACACCTCTGCATCAGGGAGGGAGGCCTGAGGGACTGGGCTGCTCCCTGGAGGTAATGTGTGCCATGCAACCACTGCTGAGACTGAGCTGCAGCGCCCCCGGTGGGGGTGAAGTGAGTGATCCTGCGCCCCTCCCCAGAGTGAAGGAGGTGCTGATTTATTGCGCTTGGACCCCGGGGGCCTGGGCACTGCGGTGAAGTAAGAGGGGTGAACTGACTTCACCTCCAGGCCCGCTTGGACAATCCTGAGACCAAGTGCAAGGCACCATGGTGCGAGAGCGGAGGTGAGGAGGGGCCTCATGGCTGGAGTGGGGGGGGGCATCTGTGTGCCCTGCAGGGGGCAGAGAGGATCGGCTGTGCACTCGGCCAGCTAACAATGCCCCTTCACTCCTCCACCAATCCTTGACTTTTGCTGGCGGTATGGTGGAGACCCGGGCCTTTATTTCTATGAGAATGTTCCCTTGATGCCATGACTCAGTTTGGCAGCGAATTAGAGCCTGACTGCATTTCTCTTTCCTTCAACCACTGGCCAGATCAGGGCCCGCTGGTTTGGATCGTGCAGGATTTCCTGACCCTGTCCATGCCCCATCATCCCCGCTGCATCCCCATCATCTGAATCTTCTCTGAGGACACAGCTGGGGCAGGATTGACTGTTGTAGAATTCTCCCCCCTCTATATGGAACTTCGCTGGGGCCTTGGCTGTGGCACTGGGCGGCAGGGGTCTGAATTCCCAATATCATATCATCTCTCTGGGCTCTGGGCCGCACTTTCCCCCTTCCGAGAGGGTCCCTCACCTTGTTGCCTCCCCTTTGGGCCCCGCTTAATATCCCTAGACTGGGGGATCTTGGGGGTAACTCTCCTGCCTCCCTTGGACTAATACCCTAGAGCGGATCATATGGATCAACGGGAATCTCGGTTGAAGCATGCCCCGCAACAAAGAGGGAAAAGACACTACTCCTGCTACCTCTAAAGAAACAACAGCAGCCTCTCTCTTGGCGAAACCACTTTCTATTGTGGTGGCTCAAACAAATCCCCATGATTGTGGCATCCACGGCGAGGACTGCAGCAAGCCCCCTCACACAAGCCTTCATGACCTATTTCCTCCAGGAGATAAAGACAGAAATTGTCTCACTCAAATCCGAGTTCAAGTCCTGCCTGCAAGACATCTGCGTGAGGTGACAGAACTTGTTACCAGAGTCAACAACCTCAAACAAACACTCGACACACAGACGGAGGACCAGGAGGAACTCTGGCGCTGCATGGCAATGCTCAAAGACCAGCACATAGAAATCCAGATCAAACAGGAGGACTTGGAACATAGGAGCCGGAGGAATAACCTATCTATTAGAGGGGTCCCCAGGGGTGCGGAAGGCCAAGACATAATGACTTACACAGCTGAACTTCTCCAGGAGATATGGGGTGATGAGGACGCCCCCGCCTACACTAGATAGAGCACACTAAATCTAACCCCTGATATCCTAACCCAAGTGCACTTCTTCATGAAGAAGGAGGCAAAAATGTTTGCGACCAAGTGGATCTCTCTTACGGAGGGTACCCCATACAAATTTTCCAGGATCTAGCCCCAGTCACTCTGCGACGAAGCAGGGACTTTAAACCAGTTACTGACAAATTGAGGGATCTTAAAATCAAGTATCAGTGGGGGCACCCCTATTCCCTAAATTTCACATGGGAGGCTCATAATCTGCTCCAACTTCCGTCAGATTCCTGACCCACTAGTTCGTCATCGGGGGCTGCCCACCCTAGGACGTCTCTTCACCTAGAATGGCTTATTGTGCCTCCCCCTCTGGGTCGCGCTCGGAAGCCAAGCAACACTTCACAGCAGACCAAACAGGACATTATCCACCATCTTCAATCCATGGGCCGTGCACAGTCCCCGGCCCACTCTTGGCCGGCCTCTGGGCCCTCTTCTCCTGCTGCTTCTCGAACAAGTGAACATAGTCCTTAGAGTGCTTTGGACCCCTGTCCAGGGGGCGATGAGTGCCAAACTCTATGTGTCTATGATCTCCCTGGATTATTTGCTTGACTTATGGGGGTGTTTGTTTGACCAGGGAGCTCTCATTAATCTGGGTTAATTCACCTCCAGATATGATTATGTAATAGGACACTCCAGAATCCTTTGGGGGGGCACTAAGTCTTATTCCCCGTCATCAGGGAATGGACCGGCAGCTGGACGGAGTGGTAGCAACCAATTACACAATCCTGCTGGCACTCCCCACCATTCAATTGGTCCATATGAGTAGGACTTCCTCAGAGCCGCCCTGGTCCATACCAATGGGATTCTCCAGGACTGGAATGGTCTAATATGGCTTGGTTGGCCTGTTCTTTATTTGAATAGTTTTTTCCTTTCTTTCTTTTCCCTCTCTCCTTTCTTCCTCTGGGTCCCCTATGGGGGAAAAACTGCAATTCAACCTTCCGCTTGGCCTCCTTATTACAAATGATCTTTGGCCTTGGAGAGTATGGTGTTCAGGGATCTCAACCAGTAGACATACCTTTGTTCACATTCTCCATTTTACGGTCATGTTTCGTTGGTGGGACTGAAGGGGCCCTTGGGAGCGGGGTGGGAAGATACTGTTTTAAAATGGCGTCCTCTTTCACACATGACTGACCATGGCGTATTAATGTCTTTCTCTTAAGGTGAAGGGACTTAATGTGCCTAATAAGTGTGGAAGGGTATACTCAGACATGAGTCCCTTTCTCACTGCTCCATCAGGATTCAAGCAAGCCGGGCCGAAGACGGCTGAAATGCCAGAAACCGGTCCCCGGTAGCTTGTTTCCTTTCTGGTAAAGAATTGGCTTGGTAGTTTAGTCTGCCCTGTTCCCATGATGCACTGGGCCAGGGACAGACTGATTTGCATATAGCCAGGTTCTGAGCTGGGATGGGGCAGTGAGATAAATAACGGTGATGGATCAAGCCCTGATCTTTGGACTGGGTAAGAGTGGTCTGCTCAATTCAGACACTCTGTTCATCACCACCCCCTTTTCTGAATCGATTTTGGCCACTATAGGTGTGGCAGGGTATACTCAGACATGAGTCCCTTTCTCACTGCTCCATCAGGATTCAAGCAAGCCGGGCCGAAGACGGCTGAAATGCCAGAAACCGGTCCCCGGTAGCTTGTTTCCTTTCTGGTAAAGAATTGGCTTGGTAGTTTAGTCTGCCCTGTTCCCATGATGCACTGGGCCAGGGACAGACTGATTTGCATATAGCCAGGTTCTGAGCTGGAATGGGGCAGTGAGATAAATAACGGTGATGGATCAAGCCCTGATCTTTGGACTGGGTAAGAGTGGTCTGCTCAATTCAGACACTCTGTTCATCACCACCCCCTTTTCTGAATCGATTTTGGCCACTATAGGTGTGGCAGGGTATACTCAGACATGAGTCCCTTTCTCACTGCTCCATCAGGATTCAAGCAAGCCGGGCCGAAGACGGCTGAAATGCCAGAAACCGGTCCCCGGTAGCTTGTTTCCTTTCTGGTAAAGAATTGGCTTGGTAGTTTAGTCTGCCCTGTTCCCATGATGCACTGGGCCAGGGACAGACTGATTTGCATATAGCCAGGTTCTGAGCTGGGATGGGGCAGTGAGATAAATAATGGTGATGGATCAAGCCCTGATCTTTGGACTGGGTAAGAGTGGTCTGCTCAATTCAGACACTCTGTTCATCACCACCCCCTTTTCTGAATCGATTTTGGCCACTATAGGTGTGGCAGGGTATACTCAGACATGAGTCCCTTTCTCACTGCTCCATCAGGATTCAAGCAAGCCGGGCCGAAGACGGCTGAAATGCCAGAAACCGGTCCCCGGTAGCTTGTTTCCTTTCTGGTAAAGAATTGGCTTGGTAGTTTAGTCTGCCCTGTTCCCATGATGCACTGGGCCAGGGACAGACTGATTTGCATATAGCCAGGTTCTGAGCTGGGATGGGGCAGTGAGATAAATAACGGTGATGGATCAAGCCCTGATCTTTGGACTGGGTAAGAGTGGTCTGCTCAATTCAGACACTCTGTTCATCACCACCCCCTTTTCTGAACCATTTCTTCCTGGCTTGATTGATCCGGACCAGGTAGGTTTCATTTACCACAGACAGGCGACAGATTACAGCAGACGGATAGCCCACCTGGTGCAGAAAGCCCATTGGCGTAATATTCCTGCATTTTTGCTCTCCCTTGATGCTGAGAAAGCGTTTGACAGGGTAGATTGGGCCTATTTGAGATTGGAACTACGGAGGATAGGAGTGGGACCAGTCATGACATCTTGTATAATGGCCCCTTATATGTCGCGCCCTCGGCTCGAATTAGAATCATTGGCCTACTCACCCCTCTGATTGAGATCCACAGGGGAACACACCATTGGTGCTCCTTGTCACCCCTTCTCTTTGCCCTGGCCATAGAGCACCTGGCAATGACAATACGCCAGTCAATGGCTATTGGGGCATTCCATTTGTGGGGATTGAACATAAAGCTGCTCTCTTCGCAGGTGACCTGCTTCTGACTCTCAGAGCTCTTTTCCCACACTGCTTCTCATACTTCCTCAATTTGAAAACATCTCAGACTTAAAATTAATATTAACAAATCACAGACATTGAACCTCACCCTTTCGCCTCAGGAGATTGCAGAGTTAAGTGTCCACTCCCCATTCCAATGGGTTCCTCATTCTATTCGATACTTGGGGCTTAACCTCACAGCCACACTGGACTCTTGGACTCAGGCTAACTGGCCGGAGTATAGATGTTCGGTTCGAGGGAACCTTAGAAAATGGAAATCGCTCCCAATATTGTGGTTGGGCCGTTTTAGTACGGTAAAGATGTCTGTTTCACCCAAACTATTGTGCCTCTTTCAAGCACTCCCGACCTCTATTCCCCACCCGGACATTCTAAGCCTTCAGGCTAAGGTCAATTCTTTTATTTATTTGGGGCAAGGGAAGACCGAGATTTTCCAACAAACTCCTAATGTCGCCAAAAGACCAAGGGAGTCTTGCATGTCCCAATCTCCTTGTCTATTACTGGGCGTCACACTTGCGCTTTATCTTGGAGTGGGTAGTTTGCTAAAGCGAGAAGCATTGGTTTCATATGGATAAGGCGCTGACTTGTCGCCCCCTATGGGTTCTAGCCTGGCTACCAAAAAAAGTGCGGCCTCCCAGCGCCAATATTGCTACTCCCACAAGAATGGGACAAGATACCAATTAGTCTTGGGCATACCTCATTCTCCTTCCGTAACACGCCCCTGGCCATCAGCCCCGGTTTCCCCCCGACCCTACAACCTAACTTGTTTCAAGATTTGGTGGCCGGTGAGTGTTGTACGATAGCTGACCTCTTTGCGGGAGAGACTTTAAAGCATTTGACCAATGTAGACAGGATTACCATTTTCCCTCAGAGCACACTTTCAGTATTATCAAATTAGGTGCTGGCTATATACTACTGAAAATACACTGGGAGCCATGTGCACATTGACCCCTTTTGAACTGTTAGTAGAATCAAGGGCATGATTTCCTGAACCTACAAGGTCTTGCAACGTACTGGCCTTCTGCCTCTCCACCCTTATCAACAGAAGTGGCATATAGACATTGCAGAGGACCAGCTATGGAGAGACTTCCCTAATACTTTTAAAAGTATCACACAACAAGAGTCGGTCTACAAAAGTGATGACACGTTGGTATTATACCCCGTACGTCTCCAGAAAATGTACTCCACTTCCACGGCACTGTATTGGTGATACAGGACAGACAAGGGGCCGTTTATTCACATGTGGTGGTCATGCCAACCCCTGATGATCTTTTGGAAAGAAGTGCTGAGCCGCATCAAGGATGTAATAGGGTTTTTAATTCCGAGCACTCCTGGGGTGGTGGTTCTGGGACTTCAACCTCGGTCTCTTAAGGCCATGACTCACTCAGACTGGTGTTTGATACTTCACATGTTAGGAGCAATAAAACAGACCATCGCGCTCCACTGGAAAAATGCATTAACCCCCCTCTTCGGTGTGGCTCACCCGCCTCTGGCATGTAATGGCGATGGAGCTTCTCTCCGGTGCACAGTCAAAATATCGATTCCCTAATATCGACCTACAGTAATATCGAGTTGTAAATATCGAAGGTGAAGAATATGGAGGTCAAGAATATCGACCCTAAGGTAAGTAATATCGAATTTTTTTATATCGATGTAAGTAATATCGAAGTTAGTAATATCGATATCAATTATATCGATGTCACTAATTTCGTGTTACTAATATCGATATTTATGTATTTTAATATGTATTTTATATGTATGTGTTATATGTTTCTGCTAAGTATTTTATTTGTTTTAAATTATATGTGTACTATTTATTATATATTAAAAATTTTATTTGTAATTTAATTTTATGTTTTAGTACTGGAGCGGGTTGTGGGTTTATAGGGGAATTGGGTGGGAGTTAATTTAATTGTAATTAAGTAATTATTGATTTTTGATGGGTATTGATAAATATTTTATTTCTAATTAATTATTCATTGGTAATTAATTATATTAATTGGTAATTCATTTTATTAATTGGTAATTAAGGTTTGTAATTGGTAATTACTTTTTTTAATTGAAAATTAATTTGTTTAATTGTTAATTAAGCTTTGTAATTGGTATTTACAATTTTTAATTGGAAATTAATTTTTTTAATTGGTAATTAATTTTTGGGAATTGGTAAATAATAATTTTAGTTTATTAATTTTTATTAATTGGAATTTTATTTTATTAATTGGTAAATAATTTTTATAAAAAATAAAAAAAACTTTTTATTCAAAAATAAATATACTGTTTGCCATTTTTGATTGTTAATCAATTTTCAATTATTAATATGTTTTTTGTTTAGAAAAGTATTTTAGTGTTCAATATAATTTGGTTATTTATATTTATTAATTATTATTTTTTGGTATTTATTGGTAATTTATTGTTAATTAATTATTTAATTGTAATTATGTTTTTAGTAATTATCAATGGGGATTTGCAAATGATGTAGATATTTAAAAATAAAAAGTTTATTTATTTTATTTAGAACAATTATTTATAAATATGTTATATTTAACTTCTACACTATCCAATGCTTTCCCTACTGTTGCACTCTCTGGAGTGGGAATAGTAATTTTTACCCCTACGCTATCCAACGCTTTCCCTACTGTTGCATTCTCTGGAGTGCAAATAGTAATTTTTACTCCGAGGCTATCCAATGCTTTCCCTACTGTTGCAGTCCCTGGAGTGGGAATAGTAATTTTTACTCCTACGCTATCCAACGCTTTCCCTACTGTTGCACTCTCTGGAGAGGGAATAGTAATTTTTACCCCTACGCTATCCAACGCTTTCCCTACTGTTGCACTCTCTTGAGTGGGAATAGTAATTTTTACCCCTACGCTATCCAACACTTTCCCTACAGTTTCATTCTCTGGAGTGGGAATAGTAATTTTTACCCCTACGCTATCCAACACTTTCCCTACTGTTAGACTCTCTGGAGTTGGAATAGTAATTTTTACCCCTATGCTATCCAACGCTTACCCTACTGTTGCACTTTTTGGAGTTGGAATAGTAATTTTTACCCCTACACTATCCAACGTTTTATATAATTAATTGTAAAAATATTAAAAGTATATTAATTTTTTTTAATTTATTAAACATAATTCTTTACTTTTTATTTATGTTTTTGTTTTATGTTTGTAAGTATATTTGTAATTTATAATATTTTTATTAATTTATAAATTATTAAAATAATTATTACAACGTATTGTTAAGTACATATATATTATATATTTTCTGTATATGTTTAATTAATGTATTATTATATATGTATTATTTAATAATTTTAAACATTATTAGATATTTTTAACTATGTTGATTTTATTTATTAGTGTTATTTACTTTATTTTACATTTATATTTTTACAGGAAAAAAAACCGATATTTTTAACATCGATATTTTTAACATCTATATTTTATTTTCGATATTTTTGTACTTACCATGTTGTAGATAGGATGTCGATATTCTTGCCTTCGATATTTTTGCATCGATATTCCTGTAGGTCGATATTTTGTCAGTGATCCCTTCTCTCCAGCTGCATTGTGCATGCTGATGCCAAATTCTCATTTATCGAGCAACACCTGGTACAACATCTATCTAAATTAGACCACGCTCACTCCATTCCTCCTGTCTATGGGCTCTTCAGCTGTTTGAAGATGCTTGGCTCCCAAGAGGGGAGGGCCTCTCAGAATGAGGTGGAACAGATAGAAGATTCAAACCCCAGGTGCCTTCCCTCCTCTTCTCTCCCTCTATATGAGGTGGGATGTCTCCTGGGGCCAGAGTTGCAGAATATCTCTAAACACAGCAGCATGAGAATTGCTCCCTCCCAAACCCCCCTCCCTAATGACTCCCCCTTCCCCTTTTTTTCCCTTCCTCTTTAGTACTTGATTCTTTTTCTTTTGTTCTTTCTCTCTATTTGTAGTTATGTGTTTCTTTTTATAGAACTGCAGTACAAAGAGAAGAAAATATGATGTTATCTATGTTACTACATCATCACAAGCTTAACTCCCTTTTCATAGATAATGTCCATACATTTTAGGCGGTGAGCCAGGAGAGAGCTGCTCAGCGTTTTTTTTTAAGATGATGGATAAGCATTTCTTAAGCAATAAAGACTGAAATGTTTGTAGTCTCCTTGCTTGATGCTTATATTAACATTGTAAATGTTCTAAAATATTGTTTGATTGAAAATACTAAAAGAGATTTCAAACATAAAAAAGAAAATCCAGCATAGCTGGTTGCAACAATTCCACAGTGCAATCAGATAGAATAGTTCACATTTACAGAAATGTAGAAAGGAATTTAGGGCGGGTGATGACATACAAAGGTGGTTTCAGGGCTATGGTTCATCCATCCACATGAATGGGGTGCCTGAAGGGCATTGAGGAGCTGGATTGTGGCCTCATTGCTCAGAAGAGGGATACATTGTTGGCTTTGGATAAGGGGTACAACCTTGCCTACACTGACATGAAGGAGGCCCTTCTCACTAGGTATGGTCTCTCTCCTGAAACATACAGGGATCAGTTTAGGCCCACTAAGAAAACTGATTCCCAGACATGATTGGAATGTGTGGATTCTTTCTACAGGTCATAGGATGGTTGGGTGAAGGCCAGCAATGTGACAGATTTTCAGGGGATGTACAATGTGATTGTGTGGAAGCTCATGTCTAGTCTATGTTTTGCAGAGCTGCACCAGCACATGACTGATAGTAAGTTCACTGACCCCAGGAAGCTTGCTCTGGAGGTGGACCGCTAGTTGAGTACTAGGGTCCACAAGAAGATGTATGGGGGGACTTCATCAAAGGTGGGCAGGGTCCCCAGCAGAAACGTGGGGGGATAAGGGTAAAGGAAAGGAGTGCTCTAAAGGCCCCCAAACTAGTACCCAGGGTAAGGATTCCCATCCCCCGGAAGATCTTTGCCTGTGAGCAGGTTGGTCACTTGAAAAGGGGTCCCAAGTGGCCCAGGAGGGCACAGCCTCCCACCGTAGACAATCCAAGGTGTTGGCTAGTGTACCCAGAGGAGGGTGTGGATCCCGCAGAAATGACCCATGTCTCACTAGGGGACAGTGAGATGGTCCCAGGAAACCAGGTGCCTGCCAACACTAAGATGTCCAGAGCCTGGGTAACCATCAATGAGCTCTCAGAGATACTGGAGCTAGTGTGACCTCAGTCCGGTGTCACCTGGTCTCTGAGGAGCAAGTAGTTCCTGGGGAATTCCACCAAGTAGTAGCTGTGGACAGCTTAGACCGCCAGTGTAAGGTGGGGGAGGATACCTCGGAATAGAGGGGGTGTCTCAGGTCCTTTGAGGGTGGCTATGAGTCCTACCATGCCTGTAGATTGTCTGCTAGGTAAATACCTGGTGCAGAGGGTTTGTGGCAGCAGGCTGCAAACCAGGCAGCTGGTGAACAGTCTGGATCACACTGGATCTCCTGTGAGAACGGTCTCCTATACAGCAAGCCTAATCAGCCAACCCATGTGCTGGTGGTATCACACTCTTTCAGGACCTTCCTACTGGGTCTGGCTCACGATGTGCCTTTGGCAGGACATTTGGAGCAGGACAAGGCCTGTGACAGGATTGTCACCCACTTCTTTTGGCCCCAAATGTGAGCAGTCAGATGCTGATTGTAGGTCTTATCAAACTTGCCAGGCAAGTCATAAGAGTGAGGAAGTGTAGGGCTCCTCTCTAACCTTATCCGGTTGTTGACACTTCTTTTGAGATGGTGGGGATAGACATTGTGGGTTCCCTGGACCCCAGGATAGCCATGGGCATCAGGTACCTTTTGGCCTTGGTGGACCATGCCACCCGGTACCCGGAGGATATTCCGCTCAGCACAACAATGGCACCAATGGTAGGCCAGATGTTAATGGGGTTCTTTTCTCGGTTGGGGGGGGGGTTCCCCAGAGAAGCGGTATCTGACTGGGGTATTAATTTAGAATCATCATCATTATCATCATCATCCTTATTTCGGCAACGTATTGCCATAAATGATACAAAGAAACATTACATTGAAAACAGCTAAAAATAGTAAGATAAGAACATTATAGAACCAATTTATAAAACGAGGAACAGCCTCATACATACAAACATTATTACTGTAATAAATTTACAATTTAGCTGTTGTCATACATCCCCAATTAATAGGTGTCTTCTCTTGTGCCAAACTATTTAGAATCAAAGTATATGACATCCCTAAGGGAAGAGTGTGGTGTAATCTAAAAGTTCACCACTCCTTACCACCCCCAAGGTAATGGTTTTGTGGAGAGATTCAACCATACCTTGAAAGGCATGATCAAGGGTCTAAATGAACCTATGAGGAGTAAGTGGGACATCTTTTTACCATGCCTTCCCTTTGCTTATAGGGAGGTACCACAGAAGTCCTTCAGGTTTAGTCCCTTTGAGGTACTGTACGGGCACCCTGTGAGAGGACCTCTCAGTTTGGCAAGTTACCCCCATGGGGAAGGTGCAGTATATGTGAAAGTTAGGACGTGTCTTGGGACACCAGCCAATTTAGTTTTTCATTATTGAGAGGCTATGTGTCTCAGGCTAACATGAGAGTTGCTTTGTAAATCTTATGGCTAACTAAAGACAAGTGATGCCAACTGTATTTTACTTAAAGAATAGTTATTAGCTGGGACAGATACTACTAATAATCTGTCTCAAAATATTATGAATTGTACAGAATCAATCTATCATAATATTATAACGTTCATCTAGTGGCTATTAACACCAACTGAAAAAAAGATACACAAACAGCAGTTATGATTTGTAGCTTCCTTTTAAAAGTCCTTTTTCATTTTTTTATCATATGTACGAATCAACTAGTCACACAATATTTAATCTTGTGTAAAAACAATCAACAAAATCCAAGAAACAAAATTTCTTATTGTTAACCCTTAATCCATGGGTTATGTATGAAGCCCAATTATTTATATCCAAGGAAAATACTGGCAATGTCTTTTCTGGCCTTAATTCCTTTTCGAACACCAAAATATCAAGGAGCATAGGAAGCAATAATCAATGTCTTTATGGCTTCTAATCAAATTGTACTCCTAGGGATTGTGTCCAAGAAATTTCAAAATCAAAAGGGTGTCGAAATTGGTGATAAATGTCAACGCGTTTCGGCCTGTCAAGCAGCTTCAGGCCTCATCAGGACAATGGGCAACAAAAATCATAATAATTTACCACAGCATAGTTTCACAAATCTCCCAGCCCAGTTCCAGCTATGGTGTCCAGGAGGTATAGTCTTGGTAAAGGATCTTAATCGCTCCAGGCAAACAGCGAGCAGGAATTCCTCTGCTAAACACAGCCTGTGCTTGTCTGTATATCCTATGTCTCGCCACACCGGTAATCCAAAAGCCTCGCTCCAAACTCGTATTATACTTCACGGTATCGCTGTGTTCGCCCGTGGGCGTAACTTTCTATTGGGCAAGATAGAGAAATAGAGTGTAGTATGCCTGAATTCTGGAGGTAAAAATACCTCTTTTAGTTAGGATGATTTTTACATTATGTGTGTGAAAATACCACTTTTAGAAAGTGGGTATTTTCCTGCCAAACCGTTCTGTGTGCCTCTGCCGGTTTGTGTAGTGACTGTCTGGTTTTGGAGTGACAGAGGCTGGGGATGTAAATTCACTGTAGACAGCCACAAGGGGGTTGAGCTGTGCCCTTTCTTTCCTGGGTGACTAATAGTTGGGCTAAATAGGCCTGGTCTGCATTCAAAGTGGTGGGAGGAGTTTACACTAGCACCTGAATAGGCAATGTCTCCTCTGCACAGTGCTGTCTCCAACTCCTGTAGTGAAGCTGGGCCCGAGAGGTTTGAACTGGAGCTCAGAGACCCTTGCCACAAAGAGAACAAAGAGTAAATGTGGTATAAAATGTTGGGGCCCTGACCCCAGGTCTTTAGAACTCTTCTGGACCACGGAACCTGTCATGACTAAGAGCTGGAGAAGCTGTGACGAGGCAATACTGTGTTGGCCTGCAGTGGCTGTTTCTGTCTTGGGCAGAGAAAGAACTGGGCTGTACTTTTTACAACTTCTTTCGATTGAATTTCTCCAAGGGCTTGAGTTAGAGCTTGCCTCTTGTTCAAGAAGACTCAGGAACAGCAAAGACTTCAAGTTCATCTGCAACCAGCATGGGAACATTGTGTTTTGTGCTGCAACACAAGAAAAAGCAACTCAACGCCGTAAACATCGCTGCCATCTCCGTATCCTGAAGGCACAGCCGCATTTCGCACCGCAACCCTGGTCTCACCGACAATGACGCCCAACATAGTCACCGAATTGCTGCTTGCACCATGACCTTTGGGCACTGCACTTCGCAACGCCTCGCATGCCGCCACCCTGGTATCCCTGACGAGGACGCTCCACGCTGACATCGATGCAGCTGCTTGGACTGTGGTTTAAAGGCACCACTCGTACGTTACACAACGCACTGCCCCATCCCACGCTGCAACCTTGGCCTACTGATGAGGGCACCATCTACTCCATCAGCCGACGACAGCGCTTCAGGAATGACAATGCCACTGCCTACACTGTGACATGCCAACACTGCGATGAGCACCGCACCACTTCGCACCTCACCACACCACTGGTCTCACTGACACCCCTGTACTCTGTCACAAAGCCATTGCCTGTACCGCTACCTGAGGGCACCGCAAGCCGCACCTCTGTACTTCGCTCCACAGATTCGATGCCTGCCGATGCCAGCGCTCCTGACTTCACCACAAGGAGTTTGATCTGCAACATTTGAGAATTCAAGGGCCCCGCGACTCCTACACCGATCTCTGGAACCGACGCCTGCTGATGCCAGTTTTCGAATGGTACCGTTTTGCGGGTCTTCCTGACACCGTACTTGGCCCGCAACGCCGCTGTCAGCCAGAACTGTGTGGATTTGTTATTCACGATGCTGTGATAGCCCCTTATAAAACTTTCAACTTCAAGGAACTGTATTTTAAGCCTATTTTTTTTCTTATTGATATTTCTAAGAACTGTATGCTGGATTTTTATAATCTTTGGTATTGTTTTGCACAGTTAAAATATTGGATATTTTACAGAAACTGGTGTGGTGTCCTTTTGCAGTGTTTTCACTATAGTACTGCTGGTTATGTGCAAATGCTTTACACACTGCCTCTGAGATAAACCTGACTGCCCATGCAATGCTACCACGGGGGTGGGCTGGGGTTATTTTAGAAGTGTATTCTCCTTATCCTGACTAGGAAGAAGGGTCCCTACTTGGACAGGGTACCAACCTGCCAACTAGAGAACCTCATTTCTAACACTGTGGCATCATCTGCTCTGAAAATCTGACCAGAGGGTGTGCTGGCTTTAGGAGATGCTAGCTATTTGATTGACAGCCTGATGAGTTCTTGGCATTTCTCCTTTATCCCATAGTACAATGGGTGTTGATCCACAGGCAATTGTGCTTAGTGTTCCATGTGCTCCAGCAACATCTTCTTTATTGTGATATGTGACTTTTGCTTCTCATGAGTTTCCTTTATTTGAGCAGTTCATATAGGGCTGGCACTACGAAAAATCAAGCTAGGGCAGAGACTGATTCTAGTATGTTGATGTTATTGGTTTTATAGCAAAATAAGTGATTTATAATGGTGATTGTGGCAGGCCTCTCATTGTTACATTCTGCTGGCGATGCCAGCATACTCTCCAGAGGTTGGTGAAGACAGCATTATGTTCTTATGCTACAATCTCTCATTACAACCTGTAATTTGTATCCAGACAAAGTATTCAGCTCTTGGCCTAACCGACTGCTTCTTCATGAACCTGGGTAAATTATTCTTTAATTTTTAGCAAATGGGCCAGCAGCCAGTGAAACAACTGGATGCTTTTTCATGGTACAACTTTTTTTCTGTAACTGAGAAAGAAGAGGGGGACAGGGAGCTGAATGACGGTCCAGTGACTCATGCTCCCGAATAATGAATGATTCACTAAAGAGAGTTACTGTTCCTAGGGAAAAGGTGTGGGAAATGGCGTTTTTGAAGATAGGGGAAGTCAGGGAGACGTGTACTTGATGCCTTCACACACCCCGAAGGATGTCATGCTTCATCAAAGGGCGATGCTCCTCATTGGGCCCGCACTGGAATGCCCTGTGGGCCCCCTGAACGGTCACTTTGGCAGAGATCTTTTGTTTGTTAAGCTGTAAGGTGTGAGCGGGTCAGTATTAATCAGTGAGAAGTAGGTGGTGAGTGGTGGGTTAAAAATGACTAGGAGGTGTCCGGAGTTAGTATATTTAATTAAGAGGACCCCTCTGTCATGGTAAAAAAAACAATAGGTTAGGTGCTGCTCAGGGGTAGTTATGGCCCTTAGTAGCTGTAATCGTGTTGTGCTATTTATGAAAGTGTAATGCAGTCGCTCGACATGTTTCGCGCTTCACATGATCTCAGGAGGAGATCCCTAGCGCTTCCTCAGGACTAAAAGTGGTGGTAAAGGTAATGAGAAGTGAGTGAAAAATGGCCTTGTCGATTGAAGTAGTGCAACTGAGGGGACATGAGATTCGGTCCAATCTAAAACTGCAAGAAGGGTGGGGTATACAAGGAAAGAAACAATTAAAAAGTAACACAGTTGGTCGTATCAATGGTGTATCAGGCTATATACACCATGCGCGGTTCATCTACAGAAAATATGCCACAAAATTGGTGAGCTTTAACCCAATACTAGTAGGATCCTTCAAAATGTGGGAAACTAGCCTGGAGCTTTTGAAACAGAATGGCGATATACACACCGCAGCACCTATCGGGAACAATTCAGAAATTAAGTTGGATAACCAAACTCTTAACTGGCCCTAATGATCTCAGGAGGGCATATTCTTAGTGGACCAGATTATACAAAATGAAATATTTAATCCCTTCCAGGACCCACAGGTGGAATTCCGCCTGGAGAATAGGCAATTCCTAAAATATCATCGCTTAAACCATGCCTGCAGCTGAAATCTGGGCCGACGCCCACATGTCTTGATAAACTCTGTGCTGCACAACTACATGGTCAAATTGATCTCAGGCCTCTACGAAACTCTAGCTGATTTGCTATATTCGGAGCCTACACTGGCCTATCTTCTCCGAAGATGGAAACTACTTCATCCCTAGCAGTAGCCACTTTATGTATTCTGAGACATAGAGAGAAAACAACCCGACGACAGTGTAGCAGTGGCCATGGAAGAAGCGGTGTCACATGAACAAGTAATCTACAAACTTAATCACTAGCTGCAAAAACCTCAAAAATATTTGGGGCGCCTTCATATATTAATATGTTGCTTTGTTACTATATTTGCGAAATCAGAGCAGAAACTGACAGAATGACTTCCTGTTCCTGCGTGCAGGACAATGTAATGGATGAAAACATTTATGCTACTTTTTAGACTTATATATGTACATTTCATAAGGAATGAACCTTGGAATAACGGTACTGGGTGTTCACATAGATAATTATATGTTTGTAAATACTTACAGCATAACATGCATAAGTGCCATTATGTCGATACTTTACATACCTTGAGTTTGAGCCTCATCTAACTTATCATATGTATATTATAAAAACCCAATAAAATATTTGAAAAAATGAAAGGACAGGTCCCCACTTGGCCTTTTGCCCACCTGCCCTGCTAGGTGCAACCCCCGATTAGCCTGCACAATTTCACTAATATATACCTTTACTTCGCATGCCTTACATTGTATGCCTATACCACACAGTCATTACAACGACCGCGTTGTTACAACACGACCTATAACATCGCAAGTCATTTCAACAACTTGCTGTAGGGGGCACGCTGGACTTAGGAATAGTATAATTTACTATTCCTACTCCAGTTTGTGCAACAGCAGGGAAGGTGCTGGATTGTAAATCCAACAACAGTGCGCTCGTACAGCAAGTCGTTGAAATAACTTGCAATGTAATGTTTTGCATTGTAACAACATGAGTGTTGTAACAAGTGCATTGTAAAGGCATGCGATGAGCCTTGAGCGACTTTTCTGTGACTGACAGGCAGGTGAACTCTCTGACAATAGTGAAGAGTTCCTTTGTTTGTTTGGCACTGGTCTCGGATCGGTGAGCTAGGGCTTCCTTTCTTGCAGTTTTGAGCTGGCAGTCGTAGTCATTGAGGGTCAACTTGAAGGTGACTCAGTTGGTGTGGTTCCTGTTGGTGCACCGTCTTCTTTCCCGTTGTTTGCATTTGCGCTTTGACATGCTGAGTTCCAGGGTGTACCAGATGACTTGTCTGGTAGATCTGTGGGTTTTGGCTGATTTGGTTGGAGCGAATCGGTTGGTGGCACTGGTGATCCAGGTGTTGAAGTTCTCTACTACCTCATCCACGTTGGTGGATACATTGGGCTGTGTGATGCTGAGGGCCTCAATCCATTGGTGCTGAGTGACCTTTGTCCAGCTGCAGAAGGGGTGCTATTGCATTTGGGGGTAGTGTGTGGTGGTCCGACAAGGCTGAAGTGTGCGATGGAGTGGTCCAACCGGGTTAGTTCTGAGGTGTGGCTCTATCTGATTCTGTTGCCTTTACGTGAAGATGGGGTACAGCGTGTGTCCTGCTTTGTGCATGGGGTCTGTGACCAGCTAGACATAGAATATAGACTGAGATCTAAAAGCTGAAGCAAACAAGAGTAATTTGCTGTAAAAAATGTAATGCAAGGATAGAACCACTCATAAATAAAAGGGAAGAATCATCAACATGGCTGTAAGCTAACGCTCCATGCTCCTCTACCCTTATGCTCATGATCTGCACTCCCCAACATCCTTCTTAGAAAACAATGGGACTAGCCCCCTGGTATATATATATATGGGGTAGATAGGGAAAGGCAAACATTTGGAAATCGTCATAAAAGAAAAATGGGGGAAAAAAGCACCACATCCCAACATCCTAACCCACTACCAAACAAGGTTAAATCAACAATACAAACCACTGGAAACCGAAACAAACTTCATGTCCCCGGTAATGTAGGAAAGCATTTACAAGAGCCCTAAAATCCTATGCTTAATTTATTACATACAAACTAGTTGGTTCCTATAAATTGGAACATTGACGTATTAGGGGGCATATTATCAAATTATTATCTAATATTATCTAAAGCGGCGATAATTGTATCGCCACTTTAGCGGCAGGAAACTGCCGCTAAAACGGCGATAATGAGCTTAATAATATGTCCTTGTGAATTCCCATAGCAGCCCAGGTTTTTGTGTTAACCTGGGCTGCTATGGGAATTCACAAGGGCATATTATCAAGCCCATTATCGCCGTTTTAGCGGCAGTTTCCTGCCGCTAAAACGGTGATAATATTATCGCAGTTCTTGATAATATGCCCCTTCCTTCTTTTAAAATAAGACAATTGCATTTTTTCCCTTTCTTTCTTCAAACAAAAGTGGGTATTTACATCCCTTCAGGGTCGGGTTGTAAAAATAGGAATTACAAATAAACATGCAACAACTGTCTGTTGATTTGTCCCTAGATCAGCAGCAGAAATAAGTCATGGGGGTGCACACAAGTCACCCTGTGTACTGCAACCTCAAATAGAAAAAAGCAACCTGTTTTACAAAACGATCAACCTCATAGTTCAGTTCAAGAGTCGTTCAGCATCTTCTTTTCATGGCTGGAATTAATGCACTTTTTGCTCTTCACTCCAGCCAGACCTACGAGAATTATTTTGCTCTTCTGCTTCAGAACATTTCCCTGGAGCACACACCACAATTCATCTTTGTTAAAAAGATTAGATTATTTGGAAGAAATCATCCCAAGTTGCCCTTAAAGATAAACTTCGGACACAGGAGAAGAGCAAATTGCCAAAGCTATAGGCAGTTTATCATTTCAAAAGGTTAATGAAGAGATGCATCATACCAAGTTATCTGCCATAAGCTGGTGTAAAGCATTGGTAAAAAAAACAATGCTGCGGTTCACCTGACCCATCTTCGATGCTGAGATGCTGAGAGCTATTGATAGGTTGCTGTTGTGTTTGTGATTAGAACTGATTCGTTGCATCCATCACATATGACAATGCAAACGCACCATAAATCAGAGAAAGAAACCATGTTGCTGTTACTGAGCACATAGTCTTCTTTCACAAGATCAATGCTGTTTATTAACAGTGGAGGAAACAGACCAACATTGGTACACAATTATACCAACAAGTACCAGAAATCATTTTAACCTCAAAATGTTCATGTCCATGTCAGTCTAAGCACAACAATTCCCTGGAACTTCTGTGGAAATCTATTTTCAGCCTTGAGTTATACTACTAATAATTCTGTAATGTAAATGGCATATATTCGGTTGATAATCCATTTTTAAACGGTGAGTTTTGTGATAAGATGCAGTGAAATGACGAAAAGTGAGCACTCTATCAGCCAGATTCATCAATGTCCCGATTTGCGAGTCCTTAATAGCGATTATTAAGGAATCGCTATTAATGACTCGCAAAACGGGATTCATGTAGAAATCGCAATATTATTTGCTATTTCTACAGCTTCCTTATTTGCGATTAGCAAATTGCTAATCGCAAATAAGGAATGACTCCCCATGCATTCCTATGGGCCTAGAGGCCTGTAGGAATGAATGGGGAATCATTCCTTATTTGCGATTAGCAATTTGCTAATCGCAAATAAGGATGCGATTTCAAGGGTGCCAGCGGTGTCCAAGGACACCCTGTAGCACCCCTGGAATGTAAATGTAGACTGATGTTGCGCACACACATGTCCAAAGGACATGTGTGTGTGTAACATACAACTTTGAAAAATGCACTTTAAGTTTTCGCTATTTACCACGAAGTCAGACTTCGCGGTAAATAGCGGCCAAAAATAGTGATTTCGCAATTCAAAAATGGTTCATGAATTGCATTTAAGGAATCTAAAATAGAGATTCCTTAAATGCAATTCCTCGCAATTTAGCGATTTTGCAATTTGCGATTTTTGCATTTGGGATAATGAATCCCAAATGCAAAAATTGCGTTCGCAAAGGGCCAGATTCTCAGAATCTGGCCCTTTACGAGCCGATTTTACAATGATGAATCTGGCTGTATGATCGATTTATTCTTAAAATCGGATGTTTCTCTATATAACTTTGAAACTAAAAATGTGCGAGTCCATCAGTGCATCATTGAATATCCTATTGCACTGTGGAAAGGAAAACAAAGGAGAAGTTAAATAGTGTTCTGGATATAGGAGTGACTGTAAGTAATTACCAATTAATTCTTAATTAGTGATTTTGGTGTGCTCCATATTCGCTATATAGGTTAGACTAGCTATTAGGTGCACAGGATAATAAAGATATTTACAACAGTGCAGACAAAAACACGAGTCCGTAGGAGGGTATTTTAAGCTAAATAGCGACTACCTCACCAGGGCCCTCCTGGCGAGTTTGCTCGATTTGGTGCAGCAAACAATAGGATCTCCTGGGAATCTCTGAAGTGGGGGATGTATGGGGGACAGGAGCTTTGCTACCATTTGACAAATTGCAGTTGCAATACAATTAACAAAAAAACAAATCCTCTGATATTTACAACTGAGGCATGCTCTCGTCAAGTATAGGCATATACTGCCAGCTGCCCAGGAGGAGACTTCTTGAATTCCAGGAGCTGGCACCCTGCTTTATAAGCATGCCATTTCACAAATATACAGGACATTCAGTGATCACTCTCAGGACATCGGTCTTCCTTAAGGAAAAAGTGGCAGCAAGACCTGGGGAGGTTAGAAGATAGGATTGATGGATGTTTGCAGATACCTGACGAAGGTGGCCATTCACATGGGTTTCTGTGTGATACAGCCCAAAACATTCTACTGGATGTTCTAGAAACAGGATGTTTAAAATGGGAATGGCAGGTGATGATAAATGTCTGAGGGGATGTGGTCTGGGGGGAACGCTGATCTACACATTTCGGGATTGCCTGTAGTTTCAAACCTTCTGGTGCAAGGAGGACTGCAGATGAGGGCATTCAAGGGGAAAAACCTTCTGCCACATGCATCAAGGGGAAAAACCTTCTGCCACATGCATCAACATAAGGAATTTCGATTCCTAAATAGCGATTTTTAAGGAATCGCTATTTAGGAATCGCAATTCCTTATGCATGTAGGGATCGCATAAACGGGCACATGCATCAATATTGCATTTTGCGATTCCTTAATTGCGAAAAATAAGGAATCGCAATTAAGGAATTGCAAACTGCAATGCATCAAGAAATCGCTATAAAAATAGCAATTTCTTAAAATTCCTTAATTGCGATTCTCTAATTGAGAATCGCAATTAAGGAATACTTCCCCATCTATTCCTATGGGCCTAGAGGCCCATAGGAATGAATGGAAAGACATTCTTAATTTGCAATTCACCATTAAAAATTCGCAAATTAAGAACGCAATTTCAAGGGTGCAGGGGTGTCTAAAGGACACCCTGTTGCACCCCTGAAATCTGCTTAGGAGTACATTTTGCACACTCACATGCCCCAAGGGCATGTGTGTGTGTAAAATGGAACTTTGAAAAATGCACTTTAGTACATTTTTCAAGGTTTTCGCAAATTACCATGAAGGTCAACTTCATGGTAATTTGCTCCCCTTATTTGCGAATTCGCGAATTTTTAAACTTTGATGCATTGCATTTAAGGAATCTCAATTTGAGATTCCTTAAATGCAATCGCAATTTAAGAAATAGCAATTTTGCGATTTCTTAAATTGCGAAAATAACAAAAATGTTAATGCATCCCAAAATGGGAATTGCATTCGCAAACGGCCGAATTTTGTGATTCGCACCGTTTGCGAATGCAATTTCCTTTGATGCATGTGGCTGAAAATGTTACCTAGTAGCACTTTGCAAATTGCAAATTGCTATTAGGTAATGTTACTCCATTCATTCCTCTGGGCCTACAGGCCCATAGGAATGAATGGGAATGCATTTGCATATTGTGGTTACCAAATTTGTAATTGCAAATTGTGAATGCAATTCCAACGCTGCCAGGGGGACTGAGGGCCCCCTGATGCATCCCCCCAAAAAAGGTAAGTGAGCACATGTGTGTGCGCCACATATCACTTTGAAAAATGCAAAAGAATGCGCAAATTACCATCAACTTCAGGTTGATGGTAATTAGCGTTTCCTAAATGCAGTTTGCACTTAGGAAAAGCTTGATGCATCGCATTTAGAGAAGCACAAATTGTGATTTCCTAAATGCATTCACAATTTAGGTATCGCAAAATATTGTGATTACCTAATTTGCGTATGGAAAGCCTTTAATGCATTTGAAAAAGCCTTTATGCCCTCGCAAACGGACAGATTCTACAAATCGACAAAAAAAAATGATGCATGTGGCCCATTGACCTTTGCACCACCCTGGCGATACTTGGAATCTGGGGTGACCCACCTGTCCACAACTACACTCTAAATTGGTGTTACTTGGCCCTGATGATTATAAGTGGTGACATAGTGCGCCTCTCGGGGGAGCCTGCCCTGCCAGAGGTAAAACAGTGGGCGAACAACATACACTGGCACATCCATGAAGAAGAGACAATATAAAGAACCTGTGGATGGCCTCGGAAATTTAACAAAATAGGAAACTCATGGAGGTATCTGAGGAGCACTGGCCCCTGAACTGTGAAATAGAACTAGCCGCTTGGGCTCTAATGATGAGGGGCCTCATTTATGGAAAGTGACGCATCGCTGCGTGAAAACAGCGATGCGTCACTTTTCATTGCGCCCTCCTTGGGACACCAATGATGCGTCATATTTACATTATGACGCATCATTGCGCAAGGAGTTACAGATGCGTCAGTATTTCTGACATATCTGTAAGTGCAAAAGTGACGCATTGCTGGAGTGTGTCACAAAAGTGACACAACTCCAGCAATGCGTCCTTTCACATGCGGCAAACCCCATGTGAAAGGGCCTGCGTCTGTCTTATGCCTGCTCTGAGGCAGGCGCAAGATCTTGACGCAACGGCGTCCTAGATGTGACGCAGTAAAATCTCATAGATTTCACTGCGTCACTTCTACGACCCTTTCTTGCGTCAATACGCCCCCCTTACATACATTATACCTAGCGCAGGTATAATGTGGCGCAGGGGTTTACAAAGTGACGCATCTACCTAGCTGCGTCACTTTGTAAATATGGCGCAACAAGGCACATTTTTTACGCCACTGGTGCGTCACAAAAAGTGACGCACCGGCGGCGTAAAACTGACGCAAGGGCTCATAAATGAGGCCCGAGGTGTGGGCGTTTCTCCGATGAGCATGATGGCGCAGATATGTGATTACAATGCGTTTTGTTATAAAGGGACTGAGGATGGTGGGTCTCCAAGTTTTGTACTGGTTTCACTTGCTCACATTGGAAAATGTAACATAAAAGTTTTCTTTAAAAAAAAAAAGAAGAGTGTATCTATTCTATAATACTGATATTTCATATATTGGCCTGGACTATATTGAGCAGTAAAACTTAATTTGCATTCGGACTCGAACACATCGTCAAGCAACGGTTTACACCACAATAATACAAAACACCAGGCCGGACAGTTTAACCGCCATAAAACCGGGGCCTTCGACTCTTGCTGATGCGAACAAAGAGGTGATAAAAAAAATACAAAATGCATTAATTAAAATAAATAATATCGTGAATCTAAATATTTCTGTAGATCGTGCGAAAAAAAATATGCGTGAATGAGTCTCTTTGATATACGTGAGAGCAAAAATATTGAGCTCAGGCGGCAATTAGGACTACATTTGTATTTTTCATGCTTAGACCACTTTGCAGCAGAAGAGGAAAGAAGAAAAGTTAAGTGGGACTTGTATAATTTAATCACCTTGCTATTTCAGTCACAGTCACGTCTCTCCTGCGGAATGTGTTCTGAGGTGCCTGCTACCTGGGGGAGCTTTCCTTGATTCAATCTTTACTTATTAAAAACTTCTACTGGGAAAGGAATGAGCGAGGAGCGAAATGACAAGTGGAGCACATGATCCCGTGGGTCCTGCAGTGCTGAATAATGAGTAAGTTAGGATGTCCTTGTTATGCCATGCAAATCAGTGACCCCTGAGTGTCCTCTGAGTTTTTTCCAGTAATTGCCTCCCAGTTAGGGATCTGGTCATGACCCAGGCACCCACTGTCCTAAATAATTTAGGACTTCACAACAAATTGCACAAAGTGTTGTCAGTATTTAGTGATCTAGAATTTTAATGTGTTTGCTTAAGAGATTACTAGACAGTGTTTTAGAGTCATATGGCGCAAGGGTGGTTAACATTGCCCATGATTCCAAACATTGTTTTAAATGGGCAGGTACTGCGGATCTACACTTCTTTATTTTAAAGGGAGAGTATCTACACTTTTCAGCACTGCTGCAATGCATAGAGGGGCAAAGGGGTCGCAAAAGTAATGCATCTCTTGAGTGCGATTTATCAAGCCACCAAGGTCACCTTGCATTACCCTGAGTGGCTTGATAAATCTGGAATAACGCAACGCAGTGCAAATCGCTGCGTTGCGTTACTCTGGCCAATGGAGGCTTTCATTGGGTGGTGAGTCGGTGTTCCCACGCAACCAGCCGCGGCCCGTGGAGGGAGTTCTGGTTGGGCAGAAAGACGGTGCGGGGAGGGGCAGGGTGGGGGGTGCTAAAAACCGGAATATGGATAATTGGAGGTAAGCAAACAATTTAATTAATAAAACACTTTTCGTAGGTCGCGCTGCATTGCATTTTGCGATGCAGGGCGCGCTACGAAATTAATTTACTTACCTCCAATTAGCCATATTCTGCTTTTTAGCACCCCGCACCCTGCCCCTTCCCCGCCCCACCTTTCTGCCCCACCGGAACTCCCTCCTCAGGCCGTGGCTGCACGCAACACCACTGGATTTGGCGCATCCCAAGATTTATAATAAGTGGTAGATCTGAGAATGCGTCAAAACTACAATGCTTCTCCAGGGAAGGCTTAAGGAGGTGAAATATGTTTATTTCTCCTCTTTTGTTTCTTCTTTTTATGTGCGCTGCACTTTGCAGCTCATATAGAAAGAGAAAAATGCCCCAGGAAATTGTTTTTTGCAAGAAGTTGTCTCTCCCTGCTCAAATCAATCAATCAATCAGTAGATTTATAGAGTGCGCTACTCACCCGTGAGGGTCTCAAGGTGCTGAGTGAGGGGGTTTGCTGCTACTGCTCGAATATCCAGGTCTTGAGGTGTTTCCTGAAGGTGAGGTGGTCCTGGGTCAGTAGTAGGTGGGCGGGGAGGGAGTTCCACGTCTTGGCAGCCAGGTAGGAGAATGACCTTCCTCCGGTGGTGGCTCTGTGAATCTGTGGGACGGTGGCGAGGGCGAGGCTGGCGGAGCGAAGCTGGCGGGTTGGACTTGTAGAATGTGAGGCAGTTGTTGAGGTATTCGGGGCCAATGTCGTGGAGAGCTTTGTGTGCGTAGGTGAGGAGCCTGACGTGATCCTCTTGTTGACGGGGAGCCAGTGCAGGTCTCTCAGGTGGGCGGAGATGTGGCTGTGGCGAGGGATGTCGAGGATGAGTCGTGCGGATGTGTTCTGTATGCGCTGGAGTCTTTTCTGCAGTTTGGCCGTGGTTCCAGCGTAGAGGGTGTTCCCGTAGTCCAGTGGGCTGGTGACGAGGGCCTGGGTAACCGCCTTTCTAGTTCCGGTGGGAATCCACCGGAAGATCTTTCAGAGGGTGTTGAAGCATGTGGATAAGATGGCATTGACTTGCTTGGTCATCGTGAGTCCAGGATGAATCCCAGGTTACGTGCGTGGTCCGTGGGTGTCGGTGCGGTGCCCAGCGCTGTGGGCAACCAGGAGTCGTCCCAGGTGGATGGGGATGGTCCTAGGATGAGGACCTCCGTCTTGTCTGAGTTCAGTTTCAGATGGCTGAGCTTCATCCATTCCGCGACGTCTCTCATTCCTTCCTGGAAGCTGATACTAGCGGTGGCCGGGTCTTTGGTGAGAGAGTATCAGCTGGGTGTCGGCGGCATAGGAGATGATGTTGAGGTTGTGTTTCCGTACGATGGTGGCGAGGGGGCTCATGTAGATATTGAAGAGGGTAGGGCTGAGCGAGGAAGCCTTGGGGTACACCGCAGATGATTTCGGTGGCCGCGGAGCGGAAGGGAGGGAGCAGACTCGCTGGGTTCTGTCAGAGAGGAACGAGGTGATCCAGTCCAGGGCCTTTCCTTGGATCCCAATGTTGAGCAGGCGGAATATCCTTTTGGTGGTGCGGATTAGCTGGTGGTGTTTGCGCATGGCGTTTTGAGGGCTGTCAAGTTTTCTGTTGTCTGTTCGTGGCGCCAGGCTTTCTCGAGGGTTCGGCAGGATTTCTTTGAGTCTTTGAGGTCACCGGTGAACCATGTGGCTTTCTTGTTGCTGGGCTTGTCTGGAGGTTTCTTCAGTGGTGCAAGGGCGTCAGCGCAGTTGGAGATCCACTGTGTGAGGTTGTGGGCTACGGCGTTGGTGTCAGTAGTGTCGGTTGGTGGGTTCTGGCTCAGTGCTGTGGTTAGCTGGTCGGTGGTTACTTTGCTCCAGCATCTGTGGGGGATCTGTTGTGGGTGGTGGTGGGATGTTGTCTTCTTGAAGGTGCAATGGATGCAGCTGTGGTCAGTCCAGTGAAGTCCAGTGGAGTGGCTGAAGGTGACGTGGCCGCTGGCGGAGAAGATGGGGTCGAGCGTGTGGCCGGCGTAGTGGGTGGGGGTGTTCACCAGTTGCTTGAGTCCGAGGTTGGCGAGGTTGGCGAGCAGGGTGGTGGTGTTGCTGTCGTTGTGCTCAAAAACAATCCTGCTTGCAATGCATATGGCTGCGTTGGCACTAGGCAGACAGAATTACGGAAATAATGCGTGATATGCGCAACACAGTATCTGAACAAAATAAGTTGATTGAGGATTCCTAGACACAATGTTACACACAACAAGCTGCATGACAGAGTCTGCATATAGAGTCAGTCAAGTCAAGTCATAGAATTTATATAGCGCACTACATACCCAGAGGGTCTCAAGGCGCTTAGGGAGGGGAGGAGGATTACTTGTCAAATATCCACGTTTTAAGTTGCTTTCTGAATGCTAAGTGGTTCTGAGTAAGGCGAAGGTAAGTGGGGAGTGAGTTCCATGTTTTAGCTGCCAGGTATGAGAAGGATCTACCTCCCATGGTGGACTTGTTGAAGCGAGGTACAGTGGCGAGGGCTTGGCTGGAAGATCGTAGTTGGCGGGAGGGGATGTAGAAGGACAGTCGTGAGTTGAGGCATTCTGGTCCGATTTCGTAGAGTGCTTTGTGAGCGTGGGTTAGAAGTCGGAAAGTGATCCTCTTATTGACGGGTAGCCAGTGGAGGTTTTTCAGGTGACCAGAGATGTGTTCGTTACGCGGGATGTCTAATATGATCCTGGCTGAGGCGTTTTGGATTCGTTGGAGTTTTTTCTGGAGTTTAGCGGTAGTACCTGCGTAGAGGGTGTTTCCGTAGTCCAGTCGGCTCGTGACCAGAGCATGGGTGACAGTTTTTCTGGTTTCGGTGGAGATCCAGCGAAATGTTTTTTTGAGCATGCGAAGAATGTTGAAGCAGGATGAGGAGACGGTGCTGACTTGTCTGTTCATTGAAAGTGAAGAATCCAGGATAACGCCTAGGTTCCGTGCGTGGTCTGTCGGGATGGGTGCTTTTCCAAGGGCTTCCGGCCACCAAGAGTTGTCCCATGCAGAGGGGGATGTACCTAAGATGAGGACTTCTGTTTTATCTGAGTTCAGTTTCAGACGGCTGTGTTTCATCCATTCGGCAACTTCTTTCATTCCTTCGTGTAGGTTAGTTTTGGCGGTGCTAGGGTCATTGGTGAGTGAAAGGATCAGTTGAGTGTCATCCGCGTAGGAGATGATGTTGAGGTTGTGTTGGCGGGCGATGGCCGCGAGGGGGCTCATGTATACGTTAAAGAGGGTGGGACTGAGTGAGGATCCTTGTGGTACGCCACAGATGACTTCAGTGGCCTCGGACTTGAATGGTGGAAGGCGGACTCTCTGGGTTCTTCCGGTGAGGAACGAGGTGATCCATTCAAGTGCTTTTCCTTGTATTCCGATGTTTCTGAGGCGTTGTAAAAGGGTGCTGTGGCAGACTGTGTCGAAGGCTGCAGAGAGGTCGAGGAGGATGAGGGCGACTGTGTCTCCATTGTCCAGTAGAGTTCGAATGTCGTCTGTTGCTGCGATGAGGGCGGTCTCAGTGCTGTGTTTTGCTCGGAAGCCAGACTGTGAGGAGTCGAGGGATTTGTTGGCTTCGAGGAAAGCGGCGAGCTGGTTGTTGACAGCTTTCTCTATGACTTTGGCCGGGAAAGGAAGGAGCGAGATGGGGCGGTAATTTTTGAGTTCGTGGGGTCCGCTGTGGGTTTTTTTCAGAAGGGCGCTGAGTTCAGCGTGTTTCCAGCTTTCCGGGAAGGTGGCGGAGTTGAAGGAGCAGTTGATGATGTCTCAGAGGTGCGGTGCTATGACGGAGTCTGCTTTGTTGAAGATGTGGTGAGGACATGGGTCTGTGGGGGATCCTGAGTGGATGGAGTTCATCAGGCGGATGGTGTCCTCAGTGGAGATTGGGTTCCAGTCGTTAAGGGTGTTCAAGGGGGGTGAATGTTCAGCATATGGTTGGGTGGGTTGGTCTCCGGGTTGGTTGTCGAAGCTGTTGTGGATGTCTGCAATTTTGTTGTGGAAGAATGAAGCCAGGGAGTCGCAGAGGGCTTGAGAGGGGGTGATGTCGTTGGAGTTGGCCGAGGGATTGGTAAATTCATTGACGATGTTGAAAAGTTCCTTGCTGTTGTGGGCGTTGTTGTCTAGTCGATCCTTGAATGCTGTTTTCTTGGCCTTTCGGATTAGTTGGTGGTGTATGCGGGTGGCGTTTTTGAAGGCGTCCTTGGTGCTAGTGGTTGGGTCTTTTTTCCAGGTCTTTTCAAGGGAGCGGCAGAGTTTCTTGGACTTCTTAAGATCATCGTTGAACCATGAGGCCTTCTTGCTGCCAGGTTTGCTTTGACGTTTTTTCAGTGGTGCTAGGATGTCGGCGCTGTTGGATAACCATAGGGTGAAGTTGGTGGCGGCTTGGTCTGGGTTAGAAGAGTGGGCTGGGGTGTTTAGAAGGAGCGATGAGGAGATCTGGTCGATGGTGATTTTGTTCCAGTTTCTTTGCAGAGTTGGTTGGGGGTGGTTGATGGGTTTCGGCTTGTTGTAGGTAAAGTGAACGCAGCTGTGGTCAGTCCAAAGGAGAGCCGTAGTGTGGCTGAAGGAGACGTGATTGCTGGAGGTGAAGATAGGGTCGAGAGTATGACCTGCTATGTGGGTGGGGGAAGTGACCAGTTGTTTAAGTCCGAGGTTGGCGAGGTTGTCCAAGAGGGTGGTGGTGTTGCGGTCGTTGTTCTTTTCAAGGTAAAAGTTGAGGTCTCCCAGAAGGATGTAATCTTTGGAGGGGAGCGCGTGTGGAGTGATGAAGTCCGTGATGTCTTCACTAAACTTTGCGCGGGGTCCTGGTGGCCTGTAAAGGAGGGTGCCTCTGAGTGTGGTCCTGGGGTCGATGTGGATATGGAAGTGAAGGTGTTCAGAGTTGGCGAGATTGACGTCAGAGCTGGTTGAGATGTGGATGGATTTTTTATGGACGATAGCGATTCCTCCTCCTGTGTGGCCGGTACGGTCCTTGCGTGTGATCTTATAGTCTTCAGGGATGGCAATGGTGATGTCTGGGGCGGAGGAAGCGTTCATCCATGTTTCTGTTAGGAAGGCGACGTCTGGAGAGATGGTGTCTAGTAGATTCCATAGGTCAATGGCGTGCCTGTGGACCGATCGGGTGTTGAGCAGGATGCATTGTAGGTGGTTGGGGTCGGGAATCTGAGGTGTGATCGTAGCGGAGTTGTAGACGGTGCCGATGAATTTGCAGGAGTAGCAAGAGAAAGGTCCATGGGTGTGTCCAGGAACGGCTTGGACGCAGTTGGGGGCGTGACCGGGGTTAAGGGCTAGGAGGGTGGTGGCATCGTAAGTAATGCGGGAGGGGTGGGCATTACGGGGACCAGGGGGTCTGGCGCTGGGCGCGGTCCAGGCGCGGACGGGCGTAGACGGGCTTACCTTTGGCGCACCTTCGGCGTGGCCGTAGCGCGTGGACGCTGCGCGTTGGTGCATCTGACATAAGTGGAGAGGTGGAGGGGGCGGAGCGTGGGAGGGGGAGCAGGGAGGCGGGAGCGTAGGGGGAGGGACAGGCTGCAGGCACAACAAAATGGACGAGGGGAAAACAACAGGATCGGGGGATGCGAGCTGGCGGTGGAAGACGGGCACAATGTCAATTACAGGCACAAAGATAGCAATGCGGAGCTTTCCCAAATGAAAAAGTGCTACACGGGCCAGGCAATGCGGATATGTCACAGTTAACAATTCACACCAAACCAAGTAATGCAGAGCGCTACGCAGCGGAGCGTGTGTAGACAGAAATAATCCACTTAATCAATTAAGTATACAAAGAGATGCAGAGCGCTACGCAGCGGAGCGTGGGTAGACAGAAATAATCCACTTAATCAATTAAGTATACAAAGAGATGCAGAGCGCTACGCAGCGGAGCGTGTGTAGACAGAAATAATCCACTTAATCAGTTAAGCATACAGAGAAATGCAGAGCGCTACGCAGCGGAGCGTGTGTAGACTCAGTTATAATGAGTCACAAGTATGGCAGTGGTAGGGGAGCAGCGCTACGATACCAGAGGAAGCGCTATGGGCTCAGGAGGAATGGTGGAGCAACCGCTTCACACGAGGTCAGGCTGGACTTTATAATATTCAGTTCGCACAATGCACAAACTGTGGTAACAGAAAAGTATAGAAATCTAAAACTCATAGAAGAACCCCTGGTAAACAATTGCCTACGTCCATCGTAAGTTTTTTTTTAGGCGCACATGGAAGCACACCTAAAGAAAATAAAATGGAATTAGCTCAGCAGTTCTATATTCTTGTATAAACGCTCCTGCAGTTCAACCATTAGATGCCACTTCAACAGATGAAAGTCACATTTCACGTACTTCTCGAAGCACATTGACATGGGAGTTGCCCTTTGACATACCTGCGAGTATCTGCCATAATTAAACCCTTTTAATCGATTGCTTAATTAAGTGCTGCAGTGAATTTGTATTGCATTTTTAATGCACATTTGTGGCCTTATCAGACCGAATAAAGATTTGAAAACTAAATTGAACTGCAATAGGCTGCAGACGGAAATTCTGAAAAAATGCATGTGTGCAAATGCGCAGCAGAGCAATGGACCCAGCCCCAGCGGTGTTTGCAGAATACACTCACTATCGCCTCCCTTAACCCTAATCAGATGAGCACACTGGCTTTGGACAAAGAAGCCCAAGGGAATCTAACATGGTGGGAGCCACATGCGACAAAATCACTAACTTGTACTCACACTAGGTAATGCCAGAGCCTGCAATAGAATCTAACCCGGTGTCAATTGAGTCACTTTCATTTAAAAAAAAGAATTATATTTGCATTTTCAATACAACATATCAAACGTCCGCTGTGAACAAGCTCAGTTGAGGTGATGGCACAGACAGTCGCCAATAGTACCAGGAACAGAGGGCGGTTGACCCTCCTGGGGAGGGTTCAATGCTTAGCCTAAGAGTAACCCTAAGCAGCAACAATTTTCCAGTACTGCTTTTCTTGGCTTCTAGAGGTTTGGCTTCAGCATCTGGCTGTCTGGCTTTCTGTGGAGGTAGTGTGCCTGGGAGTATATGAAGTCTCACAGATCGGTTTCCAGTGCACCAGATCCTGTGCCAGCCATAGAAAGGTTTTTATGTCCTCAGCCCTACCCGTAATTCTGTTATTAGTATTAAGGGGGTCTGCTATTCTGTGAGCTTTCGACTCATCCTGTATATTACTCTCCCATTATCCAGCAGCAACACAAGCTGTGCTGCTTTCATCCGCGTTTTATTTCTGGATGTGACCGAAGCTAATGCCCAGATATACATTTATATATTCCTATATGACATTTATATTCAACATGTAACTTGATTTCATTAGCTTGTGTGATGCATTTAAACGTAATAATACGTCATCAATGTAGAGATTTGGAATTGACATATAAATGTTCAACTGACCAATGTAATCAATGTTTTGAATACTTACCTTTTACATGTGATTTAACATGTAAATACATGCATACTGTGTAACAAAAGTTCAGTTTGGTTCTCGAGTTAACTTAGCTGGACTTTAGGCTCCAACTGTAATTTGTTTGTTTTGTTAGTAGATTGTTTTGCATATGCGTTATTAGATTTCTCGTTATTTAGAGAAAGGCTCCTTGTTTGTATTAGAAATCTGATAGTGAAGCCTATAATGGTCAAAGAAGGTCTTCTATTTATCATGTACCTTGATGGAGAGATGTTCAATGTTGAGTGTTGCTGTCACAGTTTCAATGAGATGGGAACTTAAGGGAGTGTGATTATTTCTTTCACATTCAGCAGTTTGGTTGATTCCTGGTGGTGTAAGAAGAGATAAGGATGTTTTTGAAGTTCCTGGTATTTTAATTGATGTTTCCATAGTTAATTGGGCGTGCTTTCTCGTGACTCTGAGAGGGAACAGATCTCTCTGATTTGATCCCTTTTCTGGGTGGTCCTCACTAGCCTTTATCTGCACGGTGGCGCTTTACACGCATCCATCGATCCCCGATAGAAGGAGATGATCAGACTTACTTCTGCAATAAGCCTGTTGCAAGCCCATTGTGATGCTGTGCTGGGGCCCAAGGAATGACGCACACACACATGAGATCTGGGCATGGGCGGAAGACCCCATGCAGTCTTCGCCCATTTATTTATATAGCCCCTGGCCACGCCTGGCCAGAGCATGTTACAGGGTGCACTTCCCGTTCATTCTAGCAATGAAGAAAGTGCTAAAGCTGTTGCATCCTTACCCAACTTGATGCTGATTTTGACACTTGAGCTTGACAGGCAAAGTGCCTGAGTTTTTGTCTCAGTGATGGATTTAGCCTCAGGGAATAGAGCCGACGACAGGATTGATTGTTCTTGCCGTCAGGCGCTTGCTCTCTCGGTGGATCCACCGGACGCCTCTGCTCTCCGTGGTCTAGCCGGGTGGTAGGTTGACGGAACTTCTCCAGGGTTAGACTGTAGGCCTGGGTCCTCCCAGGTCGCCTCCTTGTCCTCTGATTCAGGACCCTGCCGACTGGGAAAATCCACCTTCTGGAACCAGGACACATTCCTTGTGACCGTTTTCTGGCCCTTTCTGGCGGTGACCATTGTGCCAGTCACACTGAAGATTGTCCATGTCCCCATCTAAAAAGGTGTCAAAAAATTTCCAGCCTTGCCCGAAGTCCTTTATTAACACAAGGTCCCCAGGCAAGAGTTGTCAAGGCTTGGCGTGTCTGTTTCAGCTTGCGCACTTGTTGGTCTGTGTGCGCCTGGCTTGAGTGCTCGAAGGATCATATGGGATCTGTAGCCATTGGTTGGAGATGGGGATGGTGTCCCTTATGTGTCCATTCAGCATCAGGGACCAGGGTGACCGCTGACTAGTGCAGTGGGGTGTCCCCCAGTATTCTCGTAAGATCCGGTGTACGCTGAATTCTAGGTTAGAGCCTCTACGACAGCAATCTGTAGGATCTTATTTAAAGTGCACATGAAGCGGTCCACCTCACCATTGACTTTCGCCCACTGTGGAGTGATGCAGCGGTGCTTTATGCCCAAGGTTGTGAGTAATTCTTTAAACTACATCCCTTGGAAAGGTGGTCCACTATCCGTTTTTATCTTTTGTGGGAGGCCAAACAAGGCGAAGTTCTTTTCTAGCTTTTCTCCAGCACCAGAGCGACGTTTGCGAAGGCCGTGGACTCCACTACTTCGACTATGGGATATTTGGATTAACTGTCAATAATGACTGCTGTCATTTGACCATCTGTGAAGCTCTCAGAGTCTAGGCATATCCATGTCCAGTGACGATTGGCTCTGGAGCCTCTTGTAGGATTGTGAGTTTGCATGATGGGCCCTGCCGTATGACACATTCCACTGCTGTCTTTGGCCCCGGGAACCAGGCCTTCACTCTGATCCAGGTCTTCATTTCAACAGTTCCTTTGTGGCCTCCCTGGGCCAGGTCATTCAAAGTTGGAGGCTTTTGGGGATTACAATTCATGCTACCCTCAGTACAAGGCCTTCCTCTGTGGTGCTCAGTTCATCACGCACTCTCCAAATCTTCCCGAGGCGTTTCTTCCCAGGGCCATGCCAGTCGTTGGTGTCTCATAGGAAGCTCTGCTATGAGCCATGTCGGAGAGCGTCCCTGACTTTCACTAAAACCGTGATGCTGAGTGTCTGAGGGCATGCTCCTCGGGACACCTTGCTCATGTCTGTGCTGTTGTCGCTGTCATCCACCGTGGATGGTGGGTGTCGAGAGAGAAAATAAGCAGGGTTCTTGGAGCCTTATCAGTACTCAATTTTCATCTGGTAAAGTTGCAGCTGGATAGCCCAGGGTTCAATCTTTGGCAGAGGGTATGGCGCTGTGCCACGAAACAAAGGGACAAGAGGTTGGTGATCGGTGACCACTCAAAACGGCCGTCTGCTGAGATAAGCCCCATGCCCACCTAATGGCAAGTGCCTCCCTCTCTATTTGCCACTATCAAACCTTGGTAGGTGCAAAGGCTTTGCTAGAAAAAGCAAGGGGTGCCCACCTGCCTTGTTCTATGTCTTGGGTGAGCACAGCTCCCAGGCCTACGGGACTGGCATCTACTACCCTTCGTGCATCTTTTGGAGTCAAAGTAGGCCATCGCTGTCTTGCTGAGCAAAGCTTCCTTTACGTTCTAGAAGACGTCTTCTTCGCTGCGGCCCTACTTCCCAGGGAGCATCCTTATTGGTGAGGAATCTCAGAGGTTCGGCAATGGTTGCCAGGTTCGGGATGACAGGCCACAGTACGTGGCCATTCCCTGGAAGCTACATATTTCTGACACCCTGGTTGACTCTGGTGCTTGCCTGATGTCCTGGGACTTGCGGGGTTCCACTTAAACTCCTTCTTGATTAAAAATGCATCAGAAGAACTCGATTGAATTCTGAAAGAAAGAGCACTTGTCTCTATGGAGTTTGATTCCATGGTCGAAGGGCCATTACAATGCTGCTCGGAGGTGCCTGTGATGTTCTTTGGCAGTTGTTGAGTGGATCAGGATGTCATCATTCATATTCATGAAACTTAGCAAACCAGGAAGGGTCTCCCCGATCATGTCTTGAAAGACTTCTGCTGCTGGGGAGATCCCAAAGTTCAGCCTTTTGTATCGGCGCAGTCCAGGTGTGTGAAAAACATGGTGGTATAGAGACTCTCTTCCACTAGCAGCAGCTGGAGGTAACCATCATTGAGGTCCAGCTTGGAAAACCACCTTGAACCATTTAGATCTGCGATGATGTCATCTATTGTTGATGTTATGTGCCTTTCGGTCATAAGATGGCTTGGTTGGATAGGTGCATATCTATGGATAGTCTTATCTTGCCTGGTTGTTTTGGCTTCTCAGCGATCACTGTGGGTGACACCCATGGTGTCAGACCAGATACTTTTTTCGATTACCCCTTGTTTTTCAAGCTTGACGAGTTCTTGCTCCACAAGGGGTCTGAGGTGGAATGATACGTGCCAATGCCAGAGGGCTATCAGCTTGATGGACTTTATGGAGGAGCTTTCAGGCATTCAAGCCCTGGGAATAGACCTGGAAATTGGTTTATGATTTTTGTTGTAATACTTTATTCGATAAATATTTATCATAAAAGTACAAACATACATACAAAGTACATAAAAACAATCTGCCCAAAAGTACTACATTTTCAACAGAATAACACAGACAATTTAAAAAAGAAGGAAAATTAAAACTATACAGTCGTTTCAGATAAGTTTGGTACATTGCCTAACAACCTAGAACGAATTATCCAGGCACCCGCAAGATATTTTGCCACTCCACAAACGATATACATTGAGGCGGTGTTGGTTGACATGATGCGCAGGGCTGATCTATGATCTTTCACACCCAGGACCCTACACACTGGTTTCAGCCATTTATTCCTGACGTGCTTATATGCTGTGCATGCAAATAAGAAGTGGCCCAGGGTTTCCTCCGGGCAACTACAACCTGGACAATTTAAGTCATGCCCCCCCATGCCTTTCCAACCTTCCATGAATTTCTTCAGGGGCAGAGTACCATATCTCAATTTCAAGAACAAGGTCCTGTCTCTGGGTAGCTGAATAAAGTCCAAAAAGGGTTCCACCTTACACGTTGGTTTGTGTTCAAGGAAGTTGGTTGTCAGGGATCCCAAATTGGGGTTGACATGGACCTTATTCTCAACCCAATCCCAATATAGCTTTTTGACAAATTGTTTAGGAGGTGAACATTGCGAGGCCCAAGACTCTCCCAAACCTATGGAAATTACCAACAGCTTAAGATTGTTAAGCCACTTTATCTTATTGTTAACATTAAGGGAGATTAATTCGTCCAACACTCGGGCATATTCAATTAATTCTTGAGTCCTTCTGAGGCGCACCCAAAATAACAGGGGCCTGAGATGGACTTTATCAGTAATTGATTTCTTACCCATGTCAAAAAATAATGGTAACATGGGGGTTGACACTGGAAGTGATACCAAATCTCTGATAAACTTGTTCTCTGCAACCATCAGAGCCCTGATGTTTTCAGTACCCCATAATTCAGAACCGTAAACTGCAGAGGCTACAGCCTTCCCCTCATAGTGCCAGGGCTGGAGCAACCGGTCTGCTGATGGAGAGGCGCTGGTTTTTTAGTATCGCTCCAGACACCATTTTGAGATTAAGTACCATTTTAGATATGTGAGGGCCCGAGGACATGTTATTGGATAACCTAACCCCCAGATAGTCAAATTCATTTACCACCTCCAGAGGTGACCCGAAAAGTGAGATATGTACCTTTCTAGACTTTCTTTTTGCAGATAAAACCATTAGCTTTGTTTTCGCGGTATTTATTGATAGACCACGCTCTTTACAAAAGAGAGAGTAACGGTCAAGCAGTTTCTGCAGGCCCTTCGGGGTCTTAGACATCAGGAGGGTATCGTCTGCAAAGAGGAGTGTGGGGGTCTTCTCTCCGGCAAGGACGGGCGCGTCCGCAGGGTCCTCCCTTAAATGGTCCACCACCCCATTTATAAAAAGGGAGAACAACGTCGGGGCCATCACGCATCCCTGCCACACCCCTCTGTTGACTGGTACCCTCCTTGTCAGTTGCCCCTGACTCCCCCACCGTATCCTAGCAAAATTGTCCTCATGGAGCTTGTGATTTCCTCTGTTTGGAATACCTTCCCGGTGCGTGCAAAGGCTACTAGGCCGAAGTCTACTGCGGTGTGACTATTAACAAGTGTGTCAGCCTCTTTGTCGACAACATGGAATGTGGTCATGATCTCCTGACCCTCTGCCCTCATTTTTACAGTCATCCACCCCTTTAATGGCAGTGTTGTCTGGCTTCCATATATGAAAATGTTAGCATCCGTTGGGGACATGGTTCGTCGTGGGTGGAGACGCCGATACGGTTGAATCCCCATCACTTTGACTGAGGCTTTAGTGTCAATAAGGGCCTTGATGATGGATCCTGCGATCTCGACTATGCTGGTGGGCTGTAGTTGCCTAAGCATCCTCTTCGTCGTCGGGAGATGAGCCTTTCTAGCAGGTGGTGAGGTGATAGCTTGGAGGCAACCTGGATTTCTGGGTCTTCTAAGGACAGTTGCCTCAGTGATTTCGAAGGAGCTCTCCTCCCATGTGTGCCCCTTCCTCTGGGCCACCTCTGCATGCAGTGGCAAAGTTGTTTAGGGTGTCGCACTTCGAGCAAGTCCGTCTTTGAGCTGGGCATTCTTCCAGGGGGTGTTCTTCTCACCTGCAATACCCACAGTTAGATCCTGAAGGAAGAGGGGCTGATGTCCTGAGCCTGGTCATCCGGCCACATGCACGCACAGTGTCAGCCCGCTTCACCTTTACTGATAGGCCATTTTCAGGCTGCTGCATAATGGCTATGTCCATTGCTGTGGCACCGGCAGGGGACAGATCATGGGAACGGGCCATGATGAGGATGTCATCCAGGGTGATGTTGTGTCTTAGTAGCATGAGGCCCCTCAGAGTCTTGCTCCTGCATGCCCTGTATTATTTACGCTGTTACATCATTTGGTTGGTCGTCCACTATGCAGGTACTAGCCAGTTCATGCAGACCCACGTAGAACGTGTCATTGGACTCCCCTCTCACGTTGGCGAGCTTTGAGAAGCTTGAACCGTTTGATGCCCGGGCTAAGTTGCAGGTCGAAGTGGGCATTGAGCACCTCTACTGCTACATCATAGTTGGTCGCAGCACCCGTGTTGGGCAGGTGCTTGAACAGCTTGCATATCTCCTCACCTGTGTACTGGCGCAGGAGGGACAATGCTATTGTTTGCAATGAAGCAGTTGTCCAGCCTCTCAATCAGGATCTTCCAGCAGAAGGAGGCAGTGGCAGGATCAGCCACTTTGCCGAACAGAGAAAGAGCGCCAACCAGCACATGTTGAAGGGCGGCCTGGGTGATAGGCAGGCCATGTGGGGGGCACTGCAGCGCTGGCTTCATCTGCCATGACAGTAGACTCTTGGTAGTTCTTCAGAAGGGTAAGCGAGAGCGGGTGGTGATACCTCAGGGAAAGGAAAGAAAAGTCTTGCAACGGTCTAGGCATGCGTGGTATAGAGAAACCAGCAGAGCAGCCAAAACAACATGTAACTGCCAATGCTTGATGGCAGAGCACAGAGGAGAGAGTTTAAAAAAACAGTTGGTGCTGCCATTTCTTGATGGGCAGAAGGAATCCTGGAGACTGCCAACGCTTGGTGGCAGAATGCTTGCTCTGGGATCGCAGGCCCAGCAATTAGCAGGAGATGAATCACGCGGCCGGTAGCAGGTGCTGCGCTCTGCGGAGCATGATGAGGCCTTTTTGGAGGGAGGTAAGGGCTGCTCCAGAGAACACTGCAGACAGCAGGCAGGCAGAGCGGCAGCGGTGTGTGTGAAGCAGCCAAGCCATGGGGCTCAGCTGGCCACACAGCATGTGACTGTTTGAAAAAACAGATTAATTAGGAACTGGTTTAACTAAAGGACAAGACCTGACATGAGACAGCAATAACTATAGGTAAACACTGTGCATGGTACAAAAATATATAAGTTTTATTTTATTAGGTTATGACAATTTCTTTATAGTTAAAATACAAACATTTTTACTTTGTTTTGTGTTTTTCTGTGTGTGTGCCTCCACTATACATGTGATGGTTGATCTACATATACATACTAATACATAATTTTGTTCATGGTACAGTTCAGTACATTTCAAAGGAATTCATGGTTTGAGAACTGTATGGAAGCTTATTTAGACACACTATACGTTGTAATATAAAAACATGGCTAAATGTAACATGTCAGGTCTTGTCCTTTAGTTAAACCAGTTCCTAATTAATCTGTTTTTTCAAACATTGTATTTATCCCGAATTAGGAACTCTAGTCGGGGATACCCCTTCCTTTTTTGCATATACACATAGCATGTGACTCACACAGCTCTGGAGGGGTGTCGCAGGTCACAGGAGGTCCAGTACAGCAAAGAATGCACCGAAAACTACAGGACCAAACGGGGCTGTGGCACGAAAGTGATCGCTGGGAGCCAAAATGAGGTGAGGCCGTGGAGGTCTGCAGTGGGCAGCAAGGCTGAGCTAGTGGGGTTAATGAGGCACACCCTTTGTCGCCAGTGTAGCTAACCCATTGTGATGCGGTGCCTGGGTTCGAAGAGGTACAAAAGGGGGTGGTGATGGACAGAGTGTCAGGATTAGACCCAGGGCAGGCAGTTCTGCGCAGATATCTTCCATCAGCAAGTATTCCCCCCCTTCCCTCAACTGGACATTGCTAGTGGCGAGTTATCGTTTCGCCTTGGAACATCCACTTCCTGGTTGCCAGTGTCAGGGGACCAGTTAGCGTTCTAGTGTTCTTAGAACGCCGTCTCGGTGACTTGGAGCGCGAGCGTTCGATAAACGGCGCACTTCAACGGAATTATCCCTGAGAGGCGAATGTACTTTTTTCGCGCTCTCTCTCAAAGTCTAGATTCATAGTTTTAGCGAGTAGTTCTGTCAGGATAGGTGTTTCCTTTGTTCCCTTCCACCTTCCTGAGGATTTCCCTTCAGCCCGGCGGCTTTTCCCGGCTGCACCTTCCCTCACGTTTATTCCCTTTGAGCCTCTCGGACTTCAACGAGGCTATTTCCATTTTCCCTCAGCCTTGCCTTCAGCTCTTCGCCCCTTTGCCCTTTCTTGTCAAGTTTGGAATTCCTTTTTTGGAACGACTGGAGCGACTCGACATTCTTCAGTCAGCGGAACCCGCGTGCAGAGAATTCCAGAGACTAGTTCTGCTCAGCTTTACCTGCGGCCAGCAGCTTCATGTCGGTGAGCTCGAACCAGTGTAGTTAATACTTGAACTGTAAACCTGTCGCAGATTAGCAGTGTTCTCTAGCTTCATTCAAAGACTTGCACGAAATTGACTGCCTTGACTCGTAGCTTTCCTGGACCTTCCTTGTTGAACTCTCAGAGAAATATATGTCAGGAGCTGCTACCTCACATTCAAGGGACAGTTACTCATGTAAATGAAAATATATATATATATATATTCTTGTGTACCTCCAATTCCTCCTATGCAGCTGGACTGTTCACTATCGTCTTCTTCTCCTGGTCAACTGGTCAGTTCATCGAACATCATCTAACAGTTGAGAACTAGGTCTAAAGAGAGCAGCTAAAGCTCACACTCACACAGGTAATTTTAGTCAGGTTTTCCTGGGAGAGAGTCTTAGGAGCTAGGGTATAGAGAGGTCAGAACTTAGTAATGTTGTCCTTATGTTTTACAGAATAATCTACACCATTCCTTGAGCGGGAGAAGATATATGTGTGAGCAGTCTCTCTGTCTGTTATCCACTTCCCCTTTCCCCGTTATCACTGTTGCAAGAGGAATCCGGCACAGTGGTGAAGGGGAATTGGGAGCTTAGCATCTCCTTGGGTCTGACACTTCAGCGGAGCCGGAATCTCCAGGTACCTTCCGACAGATTGAAGTGCCAGCTGAAAATTCCGCTTGGGTGTCATGGCCGAAGGACTCGACCTAAAAGCCTTGGGATCCATTTTAGAAGATCTACAAAAACAGTTGATAGAAACCAGAGAGGAGGTTAGGAAATCTAATCAGGAGACTAGTTTTCTTCGTCAAAAGATAAATGAACTCACGGTTAGTCCCAGTCCTGATTTTGGGGGTCCTAAGTCATCAACCTTTAACCCTTCGCCTGCCACCAGTGAGTTTTCCACACAGGTAGTGCATGCCATGTCCCCCACTATTCCATTAGCCCCTCCCGAAAGATTTCTGGGTGACCCAAATAAGGCACAGGTTTTTGTCACTCAGTGTTCTTTGCACTATCTCTGCAAGCCAATAATTTTCAAGGAAGATCAGTCCAAGGTGGCGTTCATGCTGTCGTACCTGAGTGGAGATGCCGCTTCTTGGTCATTGCCTTTGGTGTCTACAAATGATCCTGTGTTGTACAATTTTCAGGAATTCAAGACAGAATTCTTGCGAATTTTTGATAGGAGAGCAATCTCTCAAACCACAGACAATGAGTTACTGGATTTAAAGCAAGGGAATCGAGAGTTGGTGGCCTACTTGGCGCAGTACAATAAGCTTATTGTGGAGACTAATTGGCCTTCAGAAAAAAGAGCAGCAATTTTCTACAGAGGTCTACGTGACGAACTGAAGGATGGACTCTCCCAGATTCCCAAGAGACCCACCGACGTTTCAGAACTCATAGACTTAGTACTTCAAATTGACCAGAGGCAAGCGGAGAGGCGTCAGGAGCGACGAAAAGAAACTCGGACCTTTCCTCCAAGATTTGATCGCATGCGGCCTGAGAGCATTAAGTCCAAGGAAGAAGTCACAGTTGAGGAACCCATGCAAATCGGAACAGTCCGGGGACCGCTTAGTTCGGAGGAACGGGAAAAGAGAAGACAAGGCAAGCTATGTATGTACTGTGGAGGTTCTGGGCATTTCGTCAAGGAGTGTCCACGCAGACCCAAGACTTCGACGTGGGTAAAAGACAAGCTTCACCAGTAGACGGGGTTGCCCTGGTGGAAGCCGAATGTAAGACAACTCCTTTAAGTCAGTCATTGTCAAACACCATGCAGTTATCGGCACCTCATCTAATCCTATCTTGTCAAATAATATATGGAAAAGAACAAAGTGCCAATGTGGCAATCATGATTGACTCTGGAGCCACTGGGAACTTTTGCGATATTCTGTTTGCAAAAAGATTGGGCATTCATTTTGTTAGGAAGGAAAGGCCGGAACCTGTGCGAGCCGTGGATGGAACCCCTTTATCTTCCGGTCCGATAGCTTTCGATACAGAAAACATCTCAGTGATAGGCCCTGGAGAGCATAAGAGCAATCTTCAATTCAGTTTAATTGATGCTCCTCAATTCCAACTGATCTTGGGTCTGCCATGGTTAACAGAGCATAATCCGAAGATTGACTGGGCTAGAAGAACTGTAGATTTGACCTCTGATTTTTGTCTGGAACATTGTTTCCACTCTCATCCTGTGAAGACGGAGTCGAGTGAAAAGTACTGTTTGGCCAATCAACCACAAGTAATCTGTTTGGTGGAACTCCCTGAAATTCCTGCACAGTATCAAGATTTAAAAGCCGTTTTTGATGAACGAGGAGCGCAGAGACTTCCTCCCCATCGGGAATATGACTGCAAAATTGAGTTGGAACCAGGAGCCTCGCTTCCTTGTAGTCGCATATATGCTCTCTCGGAATCAGAAAATCTGCATTTGAAAGAATACCTAGATGAAAATTTGGCTAACGGATTCATCAGGCCCTCTCAATCCCCAGTTTCCTCTCCTCTTTTCTTTATTCCGAAGAAGGACAAAAGTCTGAGGACTTGTATAGACTATAGGGCCTTGAATCTGGTGACCAAGAAGAATCGATACCCATTGCCACTTATTTCAGAACTTTTGGATCAGGTAAAGGAGGCCCAGATCTATACTAAATTGGATCTGAGAGGGGCTTACCACTTAGTCCGGATGGCAGAAGGAGACGAGTGGAAAACGGCTTTCAGAACTCGTTATGGGCTCTTCGAATATCAGGTCATGCCTTTTGGGTTGTGCAATGCGCCAGCGGCATTTCAGAATTTTGTGAATGACATCCTTCGTGAATTTTTGGACCGCTTCGCAGTGGTGTATATTGACGATATTCTTATTTTTTCCAAGAGTACCGAGGAACATATTCAGCATGTACGTACCATTTTGGAATGTCTGTTGGAGAATCAACTCTTTGTGAAGTTGGAGAAATGTGTGTTTCATGCAACCAAGGTGGAGTTTTTGGGATACATACTCTCACCAGAGGGAGTTTCCATGGATGAATCCAAACTCAAGGCGATCCGAGATTGGCCAGCTCCAAGTTCTGTGAAAGAAATCCAGAGTTTTTTAGGGTTCGCCAATTTTTATCGGCGATTCATTCAGAATTTTTCCGAAAAAGTGAGCCCTATTACTCGCTTGCTGCGGAAGAACGAAAAGTTTGTATGGGGAACTGAGGCAGAAGGCGCTTTTCAATTCCTCAAAGAATCCTTTGTCTCGGCACCCATCTTGCAACACCCGGATCCGTTGGAACCATTTTTTGTGGAGGCCGATGCCTCCAATCTGGCCATTGGGGGAGTTTTGTCCCAACGCCATAAGAAGACGGGGCAGCTTCATCCAGTCGCCTTTTTCTCTCGAAAACTTACTGCAGCCGAAATAAACTATGCTATAGCCGATAAGGAGTTGCTGGCAGTAAAGGTGGCGTTTCTTGAGTGGCGACATTATTTGTTGGGAGCCCGGCATGTGGTAACTGTGTTTACAGACCATAGGAATTTGCAGTTTCTGAAGACGGCGCGAACCTTGACCCCGAGGCAGCTTCGATGGTCTTTATTCTTTGCTGATTATGATTTTGTTCTCACATACAAGCCAGGTGTGATCAATGGAAAGGCTGATGCCCTCTCTCGACTAAGTGTGGGAGAGAATTCTGAAGAGAAAATTGAGAAATTCCTTATTCCTGCGGATAAGATTGTTGCAGTAACTGTTGAGGACGAGATGGAAGAGAAGATAGTCTTGGAATTCAAAAAAGATGAATACATGAATTGGGAGAACATGGGTCCGGATCGCCTAGTGGAAAATGGGAAACCTTATTTTCAAGGGAAAATGTTTGTCCCAGGAGAGAAACTACAAGAAGAGACCATTCGAATGTTCCATGATCAGCCCTTGGCGGGCCACAAGGGAGTTTTGAAGACTTTGGAGCTGATAAAACGAAACTATCTTTGGCCAGGCATGGAAGCTCAGGTTCGACAGTATGTAGCCACTTGTGAACTGTGTTTGAAAGGGAAAAGTCTCAGGCAATCCCCACAAGGCCTTTTAATGCCATTACCAGTCCCACCTTATCCTTGGCACACCGTCTCCATGGACTTTATTGTTGAGTTACCATCTAGTCAAGGGATGTCTGTCATTTGGGTGGTGGTAGATCAATTTTCCAAAATGAGCCATTTCATTCCTCTCAAGGGTCTACCTAATGCTACTGATTTGGCCACCCTGTTTGTTCAACACATAGTCAAGCTGCACGGAATTCCAAAAGTAGTGATCTCAGATAGGGGATCCCAGTTTGTGTCCCGATTTTGGAGATCTTTCCTAAGAGGTCTGGGGGTGGATTCTCGTTTGTCAACTGGTTATCATCCCGAGACCGATGGACAGACGGAGAGAGTAAACCAAGATTTAGAACAGTACCTGCGTCTGTATTTGCTGGACCAGGAAGGAGATTGGCCATCTTTATTAGCTCCAGCGGAATTTGCCTATAATAACTCAGTGCATACCGCCACTGGGTTTTCTCCCTTTTTCTTGAATTCTGGTAGACATCCCAATATGTTGGTGGGCAGAGTTGTAGGGGATGTTCCAGCAGCTGAGGAAGTTATCCATAAGTTACAGATCGCCCTGCAGTCAGCAACTGCAAATTTGGTCAAGGCTAAGGCAGCATTTAAGCAGCAAGCAGATAAGGGTCGCAAGGCAAATCCAGTTTATCTTCCTGGGGAGAAGGTTTGGGTTTCCACGCGCCATATGCGCTTGCGGGGAAATCGAAAGTTTCAACCCAGGTATGTGGGACCCTATTCTGTGGACAGAATGATAAATCCTGTTAGTGTGAGACTCCATTTGCCAAAAACATTGAAGATTCATCCAACATTCCATGTCTCTTTGATTCGGAAAAATCCACCAAATCTTCGTAAGGTTCTTCCACCCGTTCCAGTTCAGGTAGACTCAGTGGAGGAATATGAAGTTAAGAGAATCCTAGACTCTAAGATCAGGAAAGGACAGATTTTCTATTTAGTGGACTGGAAAGGTTTTGGTCCTGAAGAACAATCCTGGGAACCTAGCTCTAATGTTCACGCAGCCAGACTAGTGAGAGAGTTTCACAACACCTATCCACACAAGCCTAGGAAGGGGGTTTTGGTGGGGGGTACTGTCAGGATTAGACCCAGGGCAGGCAGTTCTGCGCAGATATCTTCCATCAGCAAGTATTCCCCCCCTTCCCTCAACTGGACATTGCTAGTGGCGAGTTATCGTTTCGCCTTGGAACATCCACTTCCTGGTTGCCAGTGTCAGGGGACCAGTTAGCGTTCTAGTGTTCTTAGAACGCCGTCTCGGTGACTTGGAGCGCGAGCGTTCGATAAACGGCGCACTTCAACGGAATTATCCCTGAGAGGCGAATGTACTTTTTTCGCGCTCTCTCTCAAAGTCTAGATTCATAGTTTTAGCGAGTAGTTCTGTCAGGATAGGTGTTTCCTTTGTTCCCTTCCACCTTCCTGAGGATTTCCCTTCAGCCCGGCGGCTTTTCCCGGCTGCACCTTCCCTCACGTTTATTCCCTTTGAGCCTCTCGGACTTCAACGAGGCTATTTCCATTTTCCCTCAGCCTTGCCTTCAGCTCTTCGCCCCTTTGCCCTTTCTTGTCAAGTTTGGAATTCCTTTTTTGGAACGACTGGAGCGACTCGACATTCTTCAGTCAGCGGAACCCGCGTGCAGAGAATTCCAGAGACTAGTTCTGCTCAGCTTTACCTGCGGCCAGCAGCTTCATGTCGGTGAGCTCGAACCAGTGTAGTTAATACTTGAACTGTAAACCTGTCGCAGATTAGCAGTGTTCTCTAGCTTCATTCAAAGACTTGCACGAAATTGACTGCCTTGACTCGTAGCTTTCCTGGACCTTCCTTGTTGAACTCTCAGAGAAATATATGTCAGGAGCTGCTACCTCACATTCAAGGGACAGTTACTCATGTAAATGAAAATATATATATATATATATTCTTGTGTACCTCCAATTCCTCCTATGCAGCTGGACTGTTCACTATCGTCTTCTTCTCCTGGTCAACTGGTCAGTTCATCGAACATCATCTAACAGTTGAGAACTAGGTCTAAAGAGAGCAGCTAAAGCTCACACTCACACAGGTAATTTTAGTCAGGTTTTCCTGGGAGAGAGTCTTAGGAGCTAGGGTATAGAGAGGTCAGAACTTAGTAATGTTGTCCTTATGTTTTACAGAATAATCTACACCATTCCTTGAGCGGGAGAAGATATATGTGTGAGCAGTCTCTCTGTCTGTTATCCACTTCCCCTTTCCCCGTTATCACTGTTGCAAGAGGAATCCGGCACAGTGGTGAAGGGGAATTGGGAGCTTAGCATCTCCTTGGGTCTGACACTTCAGCGGAGCCGGAATCTCCAGGTACCTTCCGACACAGAGCATCTGAACCAATCAAACACTCACACTTACACCCAGTCAACAGATCTGGGTTTAATCCATCACTGTTCTTCAGCCCACTCTGCCACCCCAGTTCAGACATGGCTATATGCAAATCAGTCTGACCCTGTGCCTCATGGGAACAGTCCAGCCCGAACTGCCAAGCCATGCCTTCCCTGGACCGGAAACAAGCTTCCTAGGACCGGTTTCTGACACACACACATGCACTCTGGGTATGGGTGGAAGACCCTGTGCTGTCTTCACCCCTTTATTTATATAGCCTCAGCCACGCCTGGCCAGTGGATGTTACAGGGTGCAGTTCTGGTTCATTCTAGCACCGAAGGCGGTGCTAGAGCAGTTACATGCATTCTGTCCTGCAAGACTTGGCAGCCCTATTGGGAATATTCAGCTATTAAAGCAGCAGCGAACAGAGATGTTGTTTCTGCTGAAACCAACGTCCGTGATCCGTGATCCGATCTGACTCACCTGCTGTGTATGTTCTACAGTTCCTTCAATTGCAGCTTGCTCGCTGTTCGGTCCACGACCTTTCCAATTCCAAATTCTTGTTCTCAGCAACCTGAAAGAATGAAAGGAGAAACAGACCTGATCATTGTATTCGAAGCGGTTACATCGCGGTTGCACACCAGTGGCTACTTAACTTAGTCAAGGCTTCTGCTTGCTTCCCTTTTTGAACGCTGTCATTAAAAGGCATATTTCTGCAAAGGGAACTGTGCGGCCTGGGAGTTAAACACAGGTTTTTACTGACATCAGGAGACTGCCGAATATTCATCAGTTTATGCTCTATTCAATTGAGTACCAAAAAAAACTATATTTTTTGCAAGCTAACTATAGTTAATGCATTAGAAGTCATATTGCATATCTTGTTATTTGGCTGTATAAGAGGTAGCTTCTGTAAGTGCCGTTAACGTGGAAATGTACTTATGTTATTTGTCAAGCCTCATTAGAAGCTCACTATAGCTCGGTCCGAATTTCTATAGTGCATGTGTGTTTGTGTATTGAGTCCTTTTTTTATTATCTACCTTCTTTTTTGTGAAAGACCTTTTGATTCCCAGGTACAAGGCAATTCCTATTGGCCTTGTGGTATGTGTTCCATTCTTTGCCTGAATCTTTGAATGCATGCTACATAAGCATAATTATACATCTTTAGTCTCATTAGAAATTATGTGTTACTTTTTGCATGTGTTAAAGGTTTGGTCAGTTCCAAAGAGTTTCACCACTCCAACCCAATTCCCGAGACAGAACATATCTGCAGATACCTCAGTACCTCAGCGTAGGTGAGTAAAAGGGAATGAGCACGTACATCATATTACTAAGAGTTTGAAAGGGGATAAGCACTCTCTGCGCACAAAGTTTACCAGGTTTATTTCTGCCTTACAGGAAGTGAAGCCAGAGGAGAAACCCATTTCAGCCTCACAGAAGAGACCCTGAGAAGCATAGGAACAGGAGTATTGCTATGATTACGTTTGGTAATCCCCATTACTCTTAGTCCTACTCGTCCTCGACCCCCCGGGTCGCCTTTCCCCCATTGGGCTAGAGTTTTCTTGTGGTATATTGATCGAGTGAGTTGTGCTTGGTAGTGGAATTGGAAACCATTGGCACGCTTTCCCAGCTCACTCCTGCAGGAACTTCAGGTGAGTGCTTGACACTTATTTCCTTTCGTAGGACTTCTGCAGAAGTTCTGTGTCATGTGGACAGCTTCTATGCTCCCTGGATCCTTGATGGATAATCCTGTGCTCAATCTAAGTTTAGAAAAGAGAAGTGAAGTTTAATTATGGAGCACCTATTTGTGACAATCTGTTTTATTATTATTATGGCTGTTACCATTCTGTATCTCATCACAGCTTCAATTTATATTGCAGTATCTTGTGAACTTTTTTTTACTCTGTCTATATTCTAGATTGATTAATATCTTAAAATAAACCCAATTATTCATAATTATTGGGGCGTCACATAGGCTTCACAATTTTGAAATGTATTCCTAATGTTATCTTCCTTCTAGCGCTTCAAGTCAACTAACAAAGATAGATCTATATGATCAATGGGGAAATATCTTTGACGAGTTTACAAAAAGATTTAGGTGTAAGTGCCAATGCACCACTAAATGGTAGCACGTTGATGGTTAGTTATTAAAGCAGAGGGAGCTAGCTGCCCTTATACGTGATTTAGACTTGCCCATAATGAGCCCCAGCCTTTAAAGCCCATGGGCCTCATTTATGAGAAAGGACGCATCGCTGCGTGAAAGCAGCGATGCGTCACTTCTCAGTGCGCACTCCTTGCGACAGTCCTGATGCATCATATTTATTGTATGACGCATCATGTCGCAAGGAGTTACAGATACGTCAGTATTTCTGACGTATCTGTAAGCGCAAAAGTGACGCATTGCTGGAGTGTGTCACAAAAGTGACGCAACTCCAGCAATGCGTCCTTTCACATGGAGCAAGCGCCATGTGAAATGGCCTGCGTCAGTCTTACGCCTGCTGTGAGGCAGGCACAAGATTTTGACGCGATGGCGTCCTAGAAGTGACGCAGTGAAATCTCATAGATTTCACTGCGTCACTTCTATGACCCTTCCTTGTGTCAATACGCCACCCTTGCATTCAATATACCTGGTGCAGGTATAAAGTGGCGCAGGGGTTTACCAAGTGACGCATCAACCTAGATGCGTCACTTTGTAAATATGGCGCAACAAGGCACATTTTGTACGCCACTGGGGCGTCACAAAAAGTGACGCACCGGTGGCATAAAAGTGACGCACAGCCTCATAAATGAGGCGCCATGTCTCGGTTCGGAGGATCAGTGGTGTTCCATTGGTTCAGAAAAGAGCTGTAGCATTGAAGGAGATTGAGTATTAATAGCCGTACTAGAGTTTTAGTTATTCTGTAGATGTAGATGGGCTAAACATTGAGCAGTTTAAGTAATTAACGAGATAGTTGTAACCCAATATCCCAGGTTAGGTAAGAATACATTGTGTTGTTATTTGATTGCTAAGTTTTGTGGTTTCAGTTGTGAGGTACAAACAACTGCACAATTGATAGAGGGGATTATATCTTTGCTGTGAGAGTATTAACAGTGATTGGTGCTGGTGTATTATGTTGCACAAAGTTGAAGCCGTAGTAGTCAGTGCGATTTTCAATGGTAGAAATGTCATCTGTGTTTGTGTGAGGGAGCCGGAAATTGTTACTCCAGGTTATTTCTTGCATGATTGAATAGATCGAATTCCTTAGTGGCGCACACAAAAGTTACATTTATTATGTTTGTTTAGCGTTGTGGGAAAAGGGTGCATTCATGAAAAATTGCAAAGGAGGATGAACCACTGTGAGCAGTGAGATTTTACGTCTCTGTTTGCCATACTGGGATTGGATGGTTGGTGTACATGCTGCACTGCTATTGGTTGCAGCATCACAGAGAGGCACAGTGCGATGAGACACAACAAGAGATGAAGCGCTGAGATTCGCTGTGAGGGCCAGACTAAAGTTGTGTTTATCCTTTGATTCGAAATAAGATTTTCTATTTGTAATTGTTGAAATTGTTGTCAACATTACATGTTTTAGAGCCATTGGCCAGATGGGCCACATTTGTAATGCTCACAATTAATTTGGGTTCACCCACTGGCCAAAGTTTAGTAGTAAAACACAAATCTCAGTTATATTTTTCAGATTTTCCCAATCATAGGTTTCCAGCCCAGTTTCCACAGTGTCCTCCATGCAACACATACTTTGCCATGCCCATTGCCATGTTTCCCAACGTGTAATATACAGCACCGTTGTCATGCATAATTCCAAACTGTCCTGTATGTAATAAAGCATTGTTGTGCAGATTCGGACAGATTCGGGCACTGCTCCACATGGAAAAAAATTAATTCTATATGCATTGCCACATTAACTTTGCTGTGAAGCACCATTCTCATTCACTTTTCCATACTGGCATGAATGGAAAGTTCTACATATCTTCATACTCACCTTTTGTAAAGCAACGTTGCCATGCACATTTCCGCATTTTCCTGTAGGTAAAACACAATCATCATATACACTTGCCTCTATTTAGTTTGTAAATGAGAACCACATTGGACTGCAGGTGTTTTAATCATACATTACTCTGCCTGTTCTCATATTCCCTAGACCCCCAAATCACCAGCATCGGATTGACAGGTCAGAATGAAATGGATCCTCTGATGGTGACATGACTGAGGGTGAATACAGATATTTCTCCTCAATATGCCTCTCCTTGAAAGGTGCAGCATTCTGACACTTTCCCAGGTCTACCAGTACTTGTAAATCTGGGAATGCTTCAGCATCCATGGGAGGGTGTGTGGGAACACCCACACTCCCCCCATGGAACGCCTTCCCAAGGCAGAGTAACGCAAAGCCGCAATTTGCGCTGCGTTGCGTTACTCTGGATTTATCAAGCCACTCAGGGCCACACAAGGTGGCCTTGTGTGACTTGATAAATGTGTGATGCAAGAGCGATGCAAAACCTACCTATATATGACCCTAAATATTGTTTGGGCAATATGAACATCAGGGGTGGTCCTGCTCTATACTCTGCATATTGAGAAGTTGAATCTAGCCTCCGAGGTCCTGATCACAACTGTCAAGCTAATATCTCTGTGCACGTAAACATCTACTCGTGCCTGAAATGGGACTTCAGGCACACACTGCACCCCAATCAGGAGTTTTCGACCGTTGTTTGCTGCAGGTAAAGCCTGCTTCAAATTGTAGAGGGGAATTGCATACTAATCTGTTGTGCGCACCACAGACTGATTGAATTTATGCACAATGTGCACATAATTACCCATTCTAAGGTGCTAAACTTAGAATTGCATGCCATATGCATATCCACTAATCACTACACCTTGTTTAAAAGTAATCTATATTCAGAAGTTGTTTTTTGTCACATCTATGTTTCTACATGTCGTCACACTGACTCCAGAATGTGAAAAATCATCACAACAAATAGAACTACTACGTAACGTTATTATTCTTTTTACGTTTTATTGCATTTTACATTATATAGCAAGAGGCTCTTTTCAACAATCAAACGCAAAAGTGTGGGAAGAGATCAGAGTTTGGGAATGTCGGAAACTTTCACGTAGGTGGGCATCCCCAAACTTCCAAGGCAAACCCCCCCTTGTATAGCCACTTTCAGTTTACGTGAGCAGGATTTATGATTGCACATTTTTCATCGTACGTGGCAGGGAAATGTATAGTAATAATGCATTAATGCTGCCCACAAATCCCTGTGCGAGGTTATGGCAAGAATAAGGGGCAGATGTATCAAGAATCGATTTTGCGATTTCTAAATAGCGATTTTTAAGGAATTGCTATTTAGAAATCGCAAAATGGAATGTATGTACAAAATCGCTATTTTTTAGCGATTTCTTATTTTTCCTTATTTGCGAATTCGCATTTTGTCTCAAAGACACCCTGCTGCACCCCTGAAATTTACATGTGTGTGCATGTGGCGCACATACATGCCCTATAGGCATGTATGTGCATCACATGCCACCCTCACAAATGCCAAATAGGGCATTTTGAAAAGAAATTGCAAATTATCACCAACTACAAGTTGGTGGTAATTTTAGATTTCTTAACCCAAATTCGCAATCTCAAAAAGTTACATACATCTCATTTAAGGAATCGCAAAATTTGCGATTCCTTAAATGCTTAAGCAAAATAAGGAATCGGAAATTTTTGCGATTCCTTATTTTGCGATTTTTTGTTACATATCAGAAAATGCTAAAATGCCTTTTGCGAGTCGCAAAGGAGTCGCAAAATGCTTGATACATCTGCCCCTAAGTTAGGTATTTGTGGCCATAAATGTAAGTTTCCAGATTAAATATATAGGCAAGTACAGTATTATAGGAAATCAAATGTGCAATGTAACTGGTCAAATACAAATGTGCGGTAAAATTACAAACAGCGGTAGGAACAAGTGAGATTTAGGGTGCCAATGTGTTCGTAATGATTCTACATGCACTGCCTTGAATGTGCATGGAGAAATTAATTGGTGTAATTACTTTGATGGCATTTGAAAATTACCTTGCATTCTGATTTATGTTTCTCTGATTGTTACTTAGTTTAGCTGTTACAGTTATTAGATGTAGGTCATAAGTACTCAATTAATATTTTTATGATGGCCGAGTGCAGATGATGTACATTTCTCTGGTGCTCTTAAAAATGTCGTGGTGCATCTCTCTTTTTATGATGGGTGGATGCCTAATCTGTTTGGTGCACCAGATTAAAAATGTCATCAATATTTGACGTATAAATTGGTCAGAGACCAGAGAGCGGTTTTATGATTTCTTTTAATACTAGAGCTTGCCCTGTGATAGAGACGACAGGGACAGATCAATTTGTGGGCCCGCTCCGCTTTCATAGGAGATAGAGCAATATAGGTAGCTACTGTGATGCTGTATGTAGGCTCAGATTCACATATTCTGCGTGTGGCTGATCCTGCACTGCAAATGTCACAGGAAAGGTTGGTAGCCTATAAGAGGACCTTCTTCAAGTGTGGGTACAAGGGGTGTTGTAAGAGTTAGTGCCCCAGCCGCACAGCAATACAGGATACAGGATACACAGCAGTAGCTGGCAGTGGCATTTTCTTGAAAAACTCTACATGAAGTTGTGTGTAGAGCCTTTAAAGGGTAAATCGCATTTGTGGGTTTGTTTTATTTTCCTCTAACCAGCTTTTCAACTATTTTTTGTCAGTTCCTATTGCAAAATTCCTGTGATCATATCCTCAACAACATTTTTTAGTTCTGGTCTAAAGACAGCTTTTGCAGGCCTCATGTTTTCCAAAACATATCATACAAAAAATACATACATATAAAGTGTTTCCCAATAAACACTCTTATCACCATTGGTCTGTTCACATGTCACTCAAATTATACTCCCTCACACCCAGCAAAAGGTGCAGATCAACAGACCAACCCACTCCAGCAATGGGATGCCTTCTCCGAATTTGCCCTTGAACATACTCATTCTCATACAAAAAAGAGTTCCCCAAACATATCAACTGTTTGATACTAGCACTTCCCAATGACTCCTAGTCACTATGTATAGCAGGGGTGCATCAACTAATTGCATAATTCGCAAGACATTTATTGTAAATTACAATGTTCACTCATCTCTAGATTTGGTATATTTATTTATCCTACTGAAAATGAACATACATCAGAATAGCTAAAGTGTATCAGCAGAATTTTAGGCTGAAACCACACATCCACATATTTGTGATTGTCATTTTAATCACCTGACTTAGCCACTTAGTAATTACTTGTAGTACTAGATCACCCCTATTGGAATGTTATTTCAGCACTGTCAATATGCAGAAAATATTCCACTCAACTCAACAACAATGCTTATATTCATGCAAAGATAAACAGTCAAAAAAAGTTATCTACATTACATGTATTTGTAAAGTGCAGGTTCACCCTTTGGCATCTTAGCACTGAATGACAGATGCTTTTTATTGCCCAACTCAATTGTTCTTATTGTATTGACCTCAGAGGGATGAAACGCTGAATAAACCTGCTGGGATTTGAACCTGTGACCATGAGGTTGAACACAGGCTTCTGCAGTAGATGCATTAGTCCAATGAGCCACCCGACCCAACTCTAACCGAACTGGTACTTACCAGTGAATAAAAGTGCCTATAAATAGTAGGGTGTGATCACAAACTTTAAAAAAAAATTAAATGTAGTCAAATATGTTACTTTGGCAGGCTTTAAAAATAATTATTCTTATGGAAAAGAAGCACAAATAATTAAAATAGTAAAAGTATATATACAAATTTCAATATGAAAGCCACACCCCCTCAGGTTGGTACAGGAAACTTGAAGCAGTTGCTTTAGACTTGAGCTGGACTTCTATTACCAACAAGTGGAAGTGCATCCTCATGTAAGTTTTTAAATGCTGTTGCATTTGACTTTGAGAAGGACACCTAATAATGACTTGTGGAACTGCAGCTTAATAAAAGAATTTCAATTTTTTGCATTCGACTTTTGATGGACACCTAGTGATGACTAGTGGAATTGCAGCGTCATGAAAGAATTTCAATACTTTTGACTTAAATTTTAAAGGACACTTAGGAAGGTGTGGTAAGAATGTCAATGCTTGTGCTTTAGCTTTGCGAGGGGCACTTAGTAACGACTAGTGGAACTGCAGGTTCATGAAATAATTTCAATGCTTTTGTATTTGACATGTGAAGGATACTGAGTAATAACTTGTGGAGTTGCACCTTCACAAAAGAATATCAATGCATTTGCCTTTGAGTCAACAGGGCCTTTAGGAACTGCAGGTCGGTAGGAATTTTAAAGAGTTTCTATTTGATTTGAGAGAGATATCCAGTATGCCTGTATATTTATATATACATATTACCTACTAGTTTCCATAGGAAAAGCATTTTTTGACTTGCCTATAATTTCAGCGTTGTTTGACTAATCTTCATGAAATTTTGTCCAAAAAGTCTCAAAGCAGGTTCTGTGTGTCCTGGAAAGTTTGGAGATGATCCGTGCTGTGGGGTGTGAGAAATAGGGGCATGAAGAAAGGGTGAGATTGTAGTGTTAATTCCCATAGGAACTACAGCCCAAACCGCTGGGTGGAATCACACCAAAGTTGGCAGAAAGATCGATGTTGTTACGCAGACTGTGCTTTTTAGCGCAAATCTGTCCAGTAGTTTTTGAGAAATATAAGCCAAGATTTATAGATATATCTCTGGCCGTGCATATTTTGCGATGATTCGCAAATGCACGCATCAACTGGAATGCTCTGATTTTCGGAACGCAACCTGAACAAAAAGTTGCAGCTTCCATTTTATCATCCGGAAATGGTTCTAAGGGCTAATAATGTCTGTGAAAGCTAACATAAGGAGTATGGGTAGATATTTTCTGAATCCCTGTTTGAAAAATGAGTGTGTTAGTGACCCTATAGCTTTTTCCCCTACATTCCATGGGAGGGGTCTATCGAGTGTTATAGATTTCATATTATGCACACATAACACGCGAGCACACTTGTCTAACTTTGAAACAGGAGTGGATATTAGTAGCGATCACTATTCAAACAGCCTTACTGTTACAGTTCAGTGCACCTCTCAACAACCTAGGATTCCCAGTCTGCTTAACCAACAAGCCTTGTCCATAGCCAAGTTGAACGGCTATTCAGTTAAATGGTCGAAAGTAGACCTGAATGTACTGTCAGCTAATATACTAAAAAGAGCACTCCCCTTATTGGAAACATGCTTAGATCTAGAGTCCCCTAAGGATCTGATTTTGACCAGTTTTGCTGACATCACTAAAATTATTAGAGAGGAATTATTCCGTAAGCAAAATTCTAATAAATCTCAAGTGAAAGGCTGGTTTAATCCCCAATGTCGTAGGGTGCTCTCATCTTCAAAGGAGGCCCTACGCAACCCAATAAGAGACTCACTTGAAGTCAGAAAATTAAGAAAAGAATATAACTTGGCCATTAAGAACTGCAGACAGGAAATTAAGAAGGATCTTTGGGAACAGCTCCATGAGAGCTGTCGTACTAAGGACTGCTCAGCTTTCTGGCGAGTAGTCAAGTCCCCTTTTCTCTCAGATTCAAGCTCTGCACCCAGGTTAGAAGTGGCAGTAACTGCAGAGAGCTGGGTTAACCATTTCTCGAAAATGTTCTCTGCAGATAATTAAACCCAGAACGACAATGGGAAAGGTAGGGCAGGAGTCCCCCACACCACCAGTATCTACCCCATCCAGTTAGCATTTGGGCATAATGAAATCATCACCGCCCTGTCAGCTTCTAAATCTGGCAAGGCGCCCGGCCCGGATGAGGTACCGCTAGATGTCTTTACCCATAATCAGGAATTATGGTCACCGATTTTGACCCGTGTTCTTGAAGCTGCCACATCACTGGGGTTAATTGACTCATGGTCTATCTCAAACTTGCTCCCCATTTTTAAAAAGGGAGATTGTAATAACCCTGCATGCTATAGGCCCATATCCCTCCTCGATTCCCTTGGCAAAGTGGCCGGTCGGCTGGTCCTTAAGCGCCAACAGGACTGGGCCACTGCTAATGATATCATGACCGATTTGCAATATGGGTTCCGGGAGGGACTGGGAACCGTAGAGCAGGCGTTAAACCTCTCCTTTTTTATTGGTAAATACGCTGGGACAAAGAATGGCAGTCTACACCTCGTGTTTGTAGATCTGTCCGCAGTGTTTGACTGTGTGTCTCATTCTAAATTGTGGTCAATTCTTGCCGAATTGGGTGTTGACCCGCCTTTGGCCACATTTCTACGAGAACTCTACTCGGCGAGAGTGAGATTCGGTGTGCACGGCGAACTTACTCTATCATTTGCCGTCACCAGGGGAGTTAGACAGGGCTGTGTCCTGGCTCCCTTCCTTTTTAACCTTTACACCAATGGCCTTGAGTTAGCCATGTTGGAAGGGAGCCAGGACCTACCAACAATTGACCATCGGCCCATTCCCGCATTACTGTATGCGGACGATTCGGTGATTATGGCAAGAACCCTAAACCAGCTGTAGCATCTTCTTAATAATGACTGTAATTTTATGTCATCTCTGGACCTGATGGTCAACATTAAAAAAACCTTTGTAATGCACATTGGCAAGCAGGTAAAGAAGCCTAAACCGATCTTTATCACAAAAGATAAGTTGGAAAGTACTAATACGTACCCTTATCTAGGTATTTTATTTGACAGCAAAAGGTCCTGGAAGCAGGCAATGCGCAGTAGGAAATTAATGTTTCTACGCACAACAACTTCCCTGGTTACTTTTGCACGTAAGCTTGGAAAGCCTCCTCCCGAAGAACTTCTGAAAATATACTATGCCAAATGCCACAGTGTGGCAGTCTATGGTGCGGGGGTGTGGGGCTATGCCGCCGTGAAGCTCTACAGGTGGTAGAGAACGGTTTTATTAGGTACATGCTGGCAACCTCAAAAGGTGCTCCAATCTACGGTAGTCATATTGAGCTAGTTATGGATTACATCACGGATAACATCAAAATCCAGCCCATTCTCTTATGGCACCGAGTTTGGACCACAGAGCAGTGTAACTTGACCCGCTCACTCATCATGGACTGCCTGGGCCTGGCCAACTGGATAAAAATCCAGTTGCTGGCCTATGTGAGTAACATTTTTAAGGATATAAACATGTCCATGTATTTCTTTGAGCCCTCAACCTTGTCAAGCATTTCAAGGAAAAACCTAAAAATGTTATGCTTATCACATATGAAGGAGCTCCGCCTATCCAAAGAAATTACCAAGATCTCCAATATCCAGATCCTAAGTGTTCAATCTGCCTTAGGCATTCAATCCCTAATTGAAATATCATCTGAATGCATATGAAAAATATCTGTTGACCCGGTTTCGTTTTAATATTTTCTTTCGTATTGTTTCCTTTCCGAAAAAGCAAGATTGGTCAAAATCTATTACTAAGTGCCCATGTGATGATACTTCGGAACAATCCATGTTACGCTATTTTGCAGATTTTATGAATTACCTCGAAAGCATTGGATTATCCCTCTATTGTCATCTATGGGTTTGAGATCCTGTCGTCCCGCTTTTCTTGCTCTACAATACCTAGACTCTGAATTTATTGCCAAATGCGTAGCTGGTTTTCTTAAAACATGTATAAAATAGCAGTGTAAATATGACTAAATTGTCTTTTAATGCTTTTGCACTTTACCAACAGTCTATTTAATAACCCTGTATGATTTTAACCTTATAATGTATTTCTTTTTTATGAAAACCTTGTATTTTGGTACAACCCTTTCCACCGTCTAATTTTTATAAATTGTTTGTTGTAATGTACTTTTTATGGTTCCTAAAAATTTATGGAAACCGAATAAAAGATATATGACTGACTGACACAAGTAATGTGTCCAAAATTGATTTATTGAATCACCCGCCATATTTGCGACCCCATGTACTGTCGCGGGGACATCATGACTACCAATGTCGTCACGAATATCGGTGGAAATATTTTTTTTAAATCAGTTTATCATTAATACGCATTGTTATGGACATATTGAGATTCTGATAAGTAGAGTTACTTACTTAGAGAGTAAGTTATCTTGTGAGATGGTAAGAATGTTTTATAGTTATAATTTTTTTATGTGGTGGTGGTTGTTGAATTCCTTCTTTTGTGTTCTGCTTTCGCGTCGTATCCGCGGGGATTGTGATTACCGACGTCATTGCGATCTCCCGACTCACCGCAAAAATAGAAAATAGGTTTTAGAGATGGATGTTCTCGAAATACACTAGAAAAACATGAGATTAAAGTTTACAGCAATAAACCACTAGTGTTTCAAACACTGTAATATGTGTGCATATTTGTGTTTTTACCTTCATGGAAAAGACGCAATCGTCATGATGAACAACATCGTTGTGATTCCCCGAATAACCGCGAACACACAAAATAGATTTTAAAGATGTATTTTAAAGAAACTTAGTACAAAAACATGAGTTTAAACATGTTTTCAAAGGAGCTTTTATGTAGAAATATGTGTAGCTCAATGTTTAGAATTGATTTTTTTTATTATTATTTTTGGATGTGCTGGTGGCTCTTGATTGTCTACATTTGTTTTCTGTTCAGATATTCACAATGCATCTGTGACCATCTCACTATTGTCGCAAAGATTACTAAAAACTGAAAAAAAAGATCTTTTTAAGGAAAACAAACAATATTTTGGGTTCTAGGGTGGCTTTGACAACAGCCTTTGTGTTGATTGTGTGTATATTAAGCCTGGGCGGATCTGGCGGAGCGGGACTACGCAGAGGTCCAGTAAGTTGGGGATCAACTCCATGGAAACTCTGCTGTCCCACCTGCCTCCACCCCCTAGGAAGAATTACATTAAATATACATTAAAGGTTAAAAAAATAAATACTTACCTTGACTGTATCGTACCCTGGCTGCCGTCCTCCTCTACCTCGGTTTCACAATTATCTGCACCTGCACACGCGCCCGCGCATACGCATTTCTTGCAAGGAATGCGCAGGTCATTGTGAAACTGAGGAAGAGGAAGACGGCAGCCCGGGGATGCAGCAGTCTTGGTTAGCGTTTATTTTTTTACCTTTAATGTATATTTAATGTAATTCTTTCTGGGGGGTGGAGGCGGGGGCAGAGCAACTTCGCTCTGCAGTGGAGTGTGCCGGGTTGTACCTACTCCGCGTTCTCCGTGGAACGTGGAATAGGCACAACTCTGCACACTCCGCGGGCAGAGCGGAGCTCTCCGCCACCGGTCAGTGTAAATGACAGCTACACATAGGCCCGGATGCAGAGTTTCAGGTTACTTAGAAACACCCTGTTGCCTCCGTCTGTAAAGTTCACCCCATCCTTCTCTATAAATTCCATGCATGTCAAAATGCAGATTGTTATTATAGATACAGCCATGTTATGGTCTCTGAGGAAAGCAGAAACAGTTTTATTTACATGCATCTAGGCTTTGACAATCTGTGGACAGAATTGATTTGACCACTTTCATTTCTGTCTTTGGCACCTGAGAGTGTGAGGGAACTGCAACATCAGTTCCTGCCCTACCCCATTCAATGTGCCTAGGTCTTTGCCACCACACTGCACAATAATGAGGCGAGGAGCTCAGGAATCCACAATAGATTTAGCCAAAGCACAACTGATGAAACTTTAACCCTCTCTGGCCAAACCAAGTAATCTCTACATTTGGCAAACCCAAGTCCCTGTCAATACCTCTGTTTTGTGCAGCTTCTTTCTCCCTATAGATGTAGCTGTAGCCCACGATCCACACTCTAAGCATTTTGAAGTAAAGGAGCAATAGCAGTTGTGAGAAGGTTGGAGCGGAATGAGGTAGTTTTCGAAATGAAGAGCAGTTACAATAGGGGTGTGTGGAAAAACAATTATATATTTCATTGGATTCTGTCAGCATGAAAGTGAATAAAATAAGGTAGTGTGTTGGATGCCTTAGCAAAAAAGTCCTATTATTGGCTGATGTTTTAAAAAAGAAATGTAATACAGACATGGATATGCTTTAAAATCTGTGCAGTACACAACACACCTGTGGTATCTTATTTGGAAGTTTGATGTTCCTTCTAGAATTTGCTGTGAACTTGTGACCTACTGGTTCCACTAGGGTGCAAGGTACACTGACCTAAGCTTGTATTGGGGAAGAAGGGTTTTAAAGAGAAATAACTTTTTTAAAAGAGGAGGAGTTATGACACAATTTAAGTAATGGCAAACTTTAATTTCCACCTCAGGACTATGTAATAAACTGTTGTTCAGTATTTGCAGTTCAAAAAACTGAAGCTAAATATCAGTTTGGACTCCCGTCTTTTTTCATGAGGACTCTACGATGATGGCTAAAACATCGCAAACACGCGGAGACAGGAACCTCGTTTTGAATGAGAGTGAAAGAGAGAACCAATGCTGACCATTCACAAGTGGAAATTCAGTAGTCTAAAATGAAAGACATCATTTCATTTGCTGCCTTTCTCATGATCATAGAGTGGAAAGTTGAAGAGGTTGCCGTTTTACAGTTGCTTACTATGAGAGTGGTGTACCATTCTTGTGCTTAGTTTTTACAAATCTTAACAGTGTCAAAACTATCCAGAAAGAGGTAAAATTACAATATAATCCACAAACTCAATTCACTAGTAAGTATATAGCTTTTTAATTATTTAACAAGTGTAGATTACAAATGAAGATGTATTTGGGAGTTTGATTAAAAAGAGTACCACAGAGATGTGAAAAAAAATATATCAGATGAACTATATCTAGCAGTGTGTATGTCTTTAAGATGTTGGTACAGTTGGAAATGACCATGAGCAAGGCCTTTAAAAATAACAATGTTTTAAATGTCTAAGTATTATGTGCAGAATAGATATATCTATATTATTTGCATTCCGGAAGTTGTGGTTGTTTTAGTCACATTATTAAACAGGAGTAGTGTAGACAGAAATAAAAGATAAGAACATATGGTGTCTCCGTATATGAATTATAAAGTAGCAATCATCCAGGGTGTATTGTTGTATTGAACCAGAAACACATGTATTTACAAGTTTTAGTGAGAAATATGTACTATTTTAGACCCATCTGGTGAAATATATATGTAACCTGTCACACACTGTTTGCAGGTACTCAGAAGAACGATTGAGCTATATGTTGTGATACAGATTCATGTGCAGATTTTTGTATGCAGTGTTTCTCAACATTTAAATCTGATACTTCTAAGTAGTAAATTATTAAAACACTAAATAAACCAGTGACACATTGGTAGAGAGGCACAGGTATAGCTCTTTGTTTTGGGATTTACAATATGGAGACACTGTGTGAACTTATAAAAATGAGTACATTAGCGATAAAGTGGTCTTTTTGTGTGTGTAAGTGAGAACTGAGATATAGTGCAAGTGTGTTGTAGGAGAGGGTACATTAATATTAAAAGGAGACTAATACATTAAGTTGTGGGTTTTGGTGTGGTACATTTAAGTTAGTGCTTGTAGCTATGTAGGTAGGTTCATTTTAGATTTAAAACTTCCACATAATATAATAACTGTTTTTGTATTATGTGTAGGCCAGTAGTAAAGTAGTTGGTACATTGACTAAAAAAGTACATTGAAATAAACTTATGTCTTTTACAGAACAATATCTGCATAATTACAAACTGAATGCCTACAAAAACTCAAAGGAAAAACGAACAGAAGCAACTACAGTATCTATGCAGAACTGAGATTCAAAATGAAGAAAAAGTGGTGAACCAAAAAAGAGCTATTGGTTAAGCATGAGTGGATTTTGCGGGTTGCCAAAATCCGCAAAATCCGCGAATCCGCGCGGATTTTTTTTTTTATGTTCGCACGGGTTTTTGCAAGTTCGCGAGGGTTTTGTACAATTTCGCAAATTGCGAAATTGTACAAAACGCGTGCGAACTTGCAGCAACCCGTGCGAACATAAAAAAAAAGAGAAAGAAGCTCCTGGTCACAGGAACAGCACGGGGATTGCGCTCATGGAAGTCAAGGATGCAAAGGCCTCTACCCAGCATCACAGATGATTTTCCACAGTAGATTTGGGAAGAGGCACACCTGTCCAGCCTCGAAGACGCTCATGATTCTTTTTGGGCTAATGAATGAGTCACTGATTTTGAGCATCAACTAGTTCGAGTGACCATGTGTGTGTTACTATGCAATCGCCCTGAAGGGCGCAGGGGTCCCTTGAGTGACCTGTGTAAGGCTGTAACTATTTTACAATGGCGCAAGCAAGCTGCCAGCGCCATTGTAAAATAGTTACAAAGTTAGCTTGCACAGGAAGCACCTGCTTCGTTTTAACTAGTGGATCCTGTGCAAGCTAACTTTGTAACTATTTTACAACGGCGCTGGCAGCTTGCTGGCGCCATTGTAAAATAGTTGCATGAGTGGGGGTTCAACTTTTGAACCCGTTACGTTCGCGGATTTTTTTTGCGAATTTTGCGGGAAATCCGCAAAATTCGCGGATTGCGGATTTCCCAAAAATCCGCAAAATCCGCGAGCGTAACGGATTTCCCGCTCATGCTTACTATTGGTAAAAAGACATCATTTCATAAAATTATATATGCACATTTCCTAAGATCATCTAAGATCATTATATAATGAAAAAAAAAATTCTAATTATGAGAAAGATTAACAATGGACAAAATGTATATAACAAGAACAGAAAAGAATGTGACAGAGATGGACATACCTTTTCCAGGAGACAAAAGCAATTTAAGGAAATCAAAGCCAGTATGTATTGCAGTAGAGTAGTTTTAAATCTACAGAGAACTATGAAGAAGTTTAGAAAGAGAGAGGAATGGAAACAGAAAGAGAAAGTTGGGAGAGTAGTTGATCAGGCATTTGTTTTGAAGAAGCAACAGAGGTGCAGAAAGTGGTAAGAGGGTACAGATAGAGGCAAGAGAAGTGCAGAAAGAAGCAACAGAGGTACAGAAAGAGGCAAGAGAGGTACAGAAAGAGGGACATTGGGTACAGAAAGAGGCAAGAGGGGTGGAGAAAGAAGCAAGAGCAGTGTAGAAAGAACCAAAAGAAGTGCAGAAGGAGGCAAGAGGGATGCCAAAAGAGGCAAGACTGGTGTCAAAATGTACAAGAGAGGTGCAGAAAGAAGCAAGAGCAGTGCGGGAAGAACCAAACGAGGTGCAGAAACAGACAAGAGGGGTGCACAAAGAGAAGTTCAGAAAAAAGCAACAGAGGTGCAGAAGGAGGCAAGAAAACTGTAGAAAGAGGCAAGAGAGTTGCAGAAACATGCAAGATATGTGCAGAAAGAGGGACAGGGGTGCAGAAAGAGGTAAGAGCATTGCAGAAAGAGGGTAGAAGGGTACAAAAAGAGACAAGAGGGGTACAGACATTTGCAAGACAAGTGCAGAATGAAACATGAGCAGCACAGAAACAAACAAGAGAGGTGCAGAAAGAGGCAAGAGGGGTGCAGAAAGAGACAAGAGAAGTGCTGAAATAAGCAACATAGGTACAGAAAGAGGCAACAGAACTGTAGAAAGAGGCAAGAGAGTTGCAGAAACATGCAAGATATGTGCAGAAAGAGGGAACAGGGGTGCAGCAAGAGGCAAGAGAAGAGCATAAAGAGGGAAAAGAGATGTAGAAAGAGGGAAGAAGGATACAGAAACAGGCAAAAGAGGTACACAAATAGGGTACAGGGGTGCACACAAAAGCAAGAGAGGTGCAGAAAGAACAAAGAGAGGTGTATAAAGAGACAAGATAGGTGCAGAAATGTGCAAGAGAGTAGTAGACAAAAGCAGGAACAGTGCAGAAAGAACCAACAGAGGTGCAGAAAGAGACAAAAGAGGTGCCGAAAGAGGCAAGAGAAGTACACTAAAAAGCACACAAAAGTGCAGAATGAGGCAAGAGGGGTGTAAAAAGAGGCAAGGGAGGTGCAGAAAGAGGCTAGAAGGGTGCACAAACATAAAAGAATGGTACAGAAACAGGCAAAATAGGTACACAAATAGGGAACAGGTGTATACACAAAAGCAAGAGAGGTGCAGAAAGAACAAAGAGAGATGTATAAAGAGAAAAGAGAGTTGCCGAAAAAAGCATAAAAAAGTGCAGAAAGAGGCAAGAGAAGTGTAGAAAGAGGCAAGAGAGGAGCAGAAAGAAGCAAGAGAGTTGCACACAGAGACACAAGGGGTGCAGAAATTTGCAAGAGAGGTGCAGAAAGAGGCAAGAGGGGTGCTGAAAGAAGCAAGAAAAGTGCAGAAAGCAGGAGCAGAGTTACAGAAAGAGGCAAGTGTGGTGCAGACAGAGGGAAGATAGGTGTAGAGAGAGGGAAGAAGGATACAGAAAGAGGAAAGAGCGGTGCACAAAGAAGCAAGAGATGTGCAGAAAGAGGGATTAAGGGTACAGAAAGAGGCAAGATGGATGCAGAAAGAGGCGAGAGGGGTACAGAAAGAGGCAAGAGAACTACAGAAAGAAACAACAGAGATGCAGAAGGACATAAGAGAAGATGCAGAAAGAGGCAAATTAATTGCAGAAACAGGCAAAAGAGGTGCAGAAAGAAGCAACAGAGGTACAGAAAGAGGCAAGAGCGTTGCAGAAAGAGGGTAGAAGGGTGCAAAAAGAGACAAAAGGGGTACAGACATTTGCAAGACAGGTGCAGAAAGAAACATGAGCAGTACAGAAACAACCAAACGAGGTGCAGAAAGAGGCAAGAGGGGTGCAGGAAGAGGCAAGGGAAGTGTTGAAAGAAGCAACAGAGGTGCAGAAAGAGGCAACAGAACTGTAGAAACAGGGAAGAGAGTTGCAGAAACATGCAAGATATGTGCAGAAAGAGGCAACAGGGGTGCAGAAAGAGGCAAGAGAGGAGTAGAAAGAGGGAAAAGAGGTATAGAAAGAGGGAAGAAGGATACAGAAACAGGCAAAAGAGGTGCACAAATAGGGAACAGGGGTGCACACAAAAGCAAGAGAGGTGTAGAAAGAACAAAGAGAGATGTATAAAGAGACAAGAGAGGTGCAGAAATGCGCAAGAGAGTAGCAGACCGAAGCAGGAACAGTGCTGAAAGAACCAACAGGTGCAGAAAGAGACAAAAGAGGTACAGAAAGAGGCAAGAGAAGTACAGACAAAAGCACAAAAAAGTGCAGAAAGAGGCAAGAGGGCTGTAGAAATAGGCAAGAGAGGAGCAGAAAGAAGGAAGAGAGGGGCACACAGAGGCATGAGGGTACAGAAATGTGCAAGAGAGGTGCAGAAAGAAGCAAGAAAAGTGCAGAAAGAAGCAACAGAGGTGCGGGAAGGGGCAAGAGGGGTGCAGAAAGAAGCAAGAGAAGTGCAGAAAGAAAGAGCAGAGTTACAGAAAGGGGCAACAGTAGTACAGACAGAGGCAAGAGAGATGCAGAAAGAGGGAAGAGGATTGCAGAAAGAGACTAGAGGGATGCTGTAAATAGGAAAATAGGTGCGGAAAAAAACAAGAGCAGTAAAGAAACACCCAAGAGAGGTGCAGAAACAGGCAAAAGAGTTTCAGAAAGAAGCAACAGAGGTACAGAAAGAGGCAAGAGGGGTGCGGAAAGAAGCAGGAGAAGTACAGAAAGAAGGAGCAGAGGTACAGAAAGGGATATGAGTGTTGCAGACAGAGGCAAAATAGATGCAGAAAGAGGGAAAAGGGATGCAGAAAGAGACTAAAGGGATGCAGAAATGTGCAAGACAGGTACAGAAAGAAACAAGAGCAGTACAGAAACAACCAAGACAGGTCTAGAGAGAGGCAAGAGGGGTGCAGAAAAAAGCAACAGGAGTGCAGAAAGAGGCAAGAGCGGTACAGAAAGAAGCAAGAGACATACAGAAAGAAAGAGCAGAGGTACACAAAGAGACAAAAGTGGTGCAGACAGAGGCAAGAGGAATGCAGAAAGAGGGAAGAGGGATGCAGAAAAAGGCAACAGAGGTGCAGAAGGAGGCAAGAGAACTGTAGAAAGAGGCAAGACAATTGCAGAAACATGCAAGATATGTGCAGAAAGAGGGAACATAGGTGCAGAAAGAGGCAAGAGTATTGCAGAAAGAGGGTAGAAGGATACAAAAGGATACAAGAAGGGTACAGACATTTGCAAGACAGGTGCAGAAAGAAACAAGAGCAGTACAGAAACAACCAAGAGAGGCAACAGAACTGTAGAAAGAGGCAAGAGAGTTGCAGAAACATGCAAGATATGTGCAGAAAGAGGGAACAGGGGTGCAGCAAGAGGCAAGAGAGGAGCAGAAAGAGGGAAGAGAGGTGTAGAAAGAGGGAAGAAGGATACAGAAACAGGCAAAAGAGGTGCACACATAGGGAACAGGGATGCACAGAAAAGCAAGAGGGGTGCAGACGGAACAAAGAGAGATGTATAAAGAGACAAGAGAGGTGTAGAAATGTGCAAGAGAGTAGCAGACAGAAGCAGGAACAGTGTAGAAAGAACCAACAGAGGTGCAGAAAGAGACAAAAGAGGTGCAGAAAGAGGCAAGAGAAGAACACAAAAAAGAGGAAAAAAGTGCAGAATAAGGCAAGAGGGGTGTAGAAAGAGGCAAGAGAGGTGCAGAAAGAGGGTAGAAGGGTTCAACAAATGACAAGAGGGGTATAGAAACAGGCAATATATGTACACAAATAGGGAACAGATGTGTACGCAAGAGGTGCAGAAAGAACAAAGAGAGATGTAGAAAGAGACAAGAGAGGTGCAGAAATGTGTGAGAGAGTAGCAGACAGAAGCAGGAACAGTGAAGAAAGAACCAACAGAGGTGCAGAAAGAGACAAAAGAGGTACAGAAAGAGGCAAGAGAAGTAGAGAAAAAAGCTAAAGAAAAGTCCATAAAGAGGCAAGAGGGGTGTAGAAAGAGGCAAGAGAGGAGCAGAAAGAAGCAAGCGAGGTGCACACAGAGGCACAAAGGGTACAGAAATTTGCAAGAGAGGTGCAGAAAGAGGCAAGAGAAGTGCAGAAGGAAGCAACAGAGGTGCAGAAAGGGGCAAGCGAGTTGCATAAAGAAGCATGGGAAGTGCAGAAAGAAGGAGTAGAGTTACAGAAAGAGACAAGAGTGGTGCAGACAGATGCAAGAGAGATGCAGAAAGAGGGAAGAGGGATACATGAAGAGACAAGAGGGGTGCAGACATTTGCAAGACAGATACAGAAAGAAACAAGAGCAGTACAGAAACAACCAAGAGAGGTGCAGAGAGAGGCAAGAGGGGTGCAGAAAGAGGCAATAGAAGTGCTAAAAGAAGCAACAGGGGTGCAGAAAGAGGCAACAGAACTGTAGAAAGAGGCAAGAGAGTTGCAGAAACATGCAAGATATGTGAAGAAAGAGGGAACAGGGGTGCAGAAAGAGGCAAGAGAGGAGCAGAAAGAGGGAAGAGAGGTATAGAAAGAGGGAAGAAGGATACAGAAACAGACAAAAGAGGTGCACAAATAGGGAACAGGGTGCACACAAAAGAAAGAGAGGTGTAGAAAGAACAAAGAGAGATGTAAAGAGGGACAAGAGAGGTCCGGAAATGTGTAAGAGAGTAGCAGACAGAAACAGGAACAGTGCTGAAAGAACCCCCAGAGGTGCAGACAGAGACAAAAAAAGGTGCAGAAAGAGGCAAGAGAAGTACAAAAAAGCACAAAAAAGTGCAGAATTAGGCAAGAGGGGTGTAGAAAGAGGCAAGAGAGGTGCAGAAAGAGGGTAGAAGGGTGCAAATAGAGACAAGAGGGGTACAGAATCAGGTATGAGATAGGTACACAAATAGGGAACAGATGTGTACACAAAAGCAATAGAGGTGCAGAAAGAACAAAGAGAGATGTATAATGTGACTAGAGAGGTGCTGTAATGTGCAAGAGAGTAGCGGACAGAAGCAGGAACAGTGCAGAAAGAACCAACAGAGGTGCAGAAAGAGACAAAAGAAGTACAGAAAGAGGCAAGAGAAGTACAGAAAAAAGCACTAAAAAGTGCAGAAAGTGGCAAGAGGGGTATAGAAAGAGGCAAGAGAGGAGCAGAAAGAAGCAAGAGAGGTGCACACAGAGGCACGAGGTGTACAGAAATTTGCAAGAGAGGTGCAGAAAGAAGCAAGAGAAGTGCAGAAAGAAGCAAAAGAGGTACGAAAAGAGGCAAGAGGGGTGCAGAAAGAAGCAAGAGAAGTGCAGAAAGAAGGAGCAGAGTTACAGAAAGAGGCAAGAGTGTTGCAGACAGAGGCAAGAGAGATGCAGAAAGAGGCTAGAGGGATGCAGAAATGTGCAACACAGATGCAGAAAGAAACAAGAGCAGTACAGAAATAACCAAGAGAGGTGCAGAAAGATGC